>NW_027273884.1:2603333-3905000 GCF_046630095.1 Trachinotus anak
ACCATTTCAAATTAAAAACCCTTTAGCATTTCAGTGGACAGAAACCTTCCATTTCTTAACAGGGCCTTTATTGTGAAATATTTGCAGACATACGATATGCAACATTAGCCAGATGAGATTAAAGGACAACAAAACAAAGTGGATCAGAATAAATGATTCTTACTTTGGATTAGTATTCCAGAAGAACAAAGTGTTGAAAACATCATATATTGTTGAATATATTAAATTAAAGAGGTAGAAATGTACATTATGATTAATTGGCATATCACAGGCACCAGGAGTTTATCTGCCCTCGTTTTTTTCCCCAGCTTGTATTTGGGGGACAGCCATTATTTGTTCATGACAACCATTATTGGAGGCTAAGGCTGTCACGATACCAGACTTTCAGTACACAATTATCGTGGCCAAAAGAATTCACGATAACGATATTATCGCAATACTGACAGAAAATTTTTTTGGAAAAAATCATAATAATGTTATCAGTCAAATTAATCTTTAACTTTGTTTACTATGTGTTTTGTCTCTTTTTTGGCAAATGAATTGGACTCAAATATGAGTGTAGAAGAGTCTGTAACCATAACTGTACAATCATGGTTATCGCTCATACCGCAATTTCACATTGCCTCTGTTTCAGTCCTGGATTTAAATTGACTCACTGTTTTTATTTGAGGTAGTGTTTACATCTCACCTCAGGCTCCTCCTTATAATACTCCTTAAAGTATTAGTTGGACATTTTGGAAATACACTTATTAGCTTTCTTGATGTCAGTCAAAAATCTCCACCAGTCGCCTCTTACCCACAGGAATTCTTCTTTTTTTTCTTCTTTCTACATTTTATTAAACAAAGAAGATACTGTATATTTTAGCGAGCATTGGAGGGACTGGCAGGTGAATTTTGTTACCTTTGGACACAGCCAGGCTAGCTGTTTTCCCCTGTTTCCAGTCTTTATGCTAAGCTAAGCTAGGCTAACCACCTCCTGGCTCCAACTTTCTATTTATTGTACAGACATGTGAGTTATATAGATTGTCTCATCTGTCTTTTGGCAATAAAGCAAATGAGGATGTTCTCTGAAAATGTGGAATTATTCCTTTGTTTCCCTGCTAATACCCAAATATTTACACACTGCTTGAGTCTGTAGACTTTTAATTTGTCCATGTTGTACAAAAAAACCTCTCCTCTGACCTCTATATTAGAAACACTCAATGTTAACCTAAACATTTCTAACAATGCAGATACAAAACCCATCACAAGCTTTAGTTTCTTTAGTACGTGAAGACAGAAGACTCCAGATTACAGTCTGTACTGTGGTGAAACCACTAATATAACTGTTTCTGAGTATATTAGAAGTAAAGTAAGCCTGAAGTAAACAGATTGCTGCAGTGTAGGTGCCAAAGTATATTTGCCAAATGTGTGTGTATGTGTGTTCATATAGACCATAGCCAGACAGCTTGCAGAGATCTTGCTCAGAGGAATGTGTGAACAGAGTTACTGGTCTCCTCTGGAAGACCCGCCTACAGTGTCGCCATTGGACGATCCCACGCGGCAAGGACACACTCACAGCAAGAACTACAGCCTAAACCGACGCCCACGAGTGTACTCAGGGGAGAAGTAAGTGATAATGTGTGTTCGTTGATGCTAAACTTGGAGAATGGAGGAAAATCGCCAACATGGTTCTAAAATTAAATCTGTTGCCAGTGTAGTTCTTCACCAGTACCTATCACTTTTCTCTCCATTTTCCCAAACTCTCTTGGTGCGTCTCTCTCTCTCAGTCTGTTTTGCCCTCAGGAGAATACAGAAGAAGCTTTGCTGCTGCTGCTCATCAGTGAGTCAATGGTGAGACACAAACACCCAGTGCAGAATATTTCACACTCCTCTTTAAAACAGGATCCTACACGAGGTTCAGGAACCTTCACACAGTGCTGTTTCAACAAGTATACACTAACATCTCTCTTTGTGTGTGTTTCAGGCTAACCGTGATGCTGTCCTGAGCAGAATTCCTGAACACAATAATGATCGTATCATCAGCCTACAGTCTGCCTCTGTGGTGTACGACCTGCTGACTATAGCTCTGGGCAGGAGGGGGCAGTATGAGATGCTGTCAGAGGTGAGTAATACCTCTGTAGGCTGCACTGAATCTGTTGACGGCCTTTCGTCCCATAGTGCACCCATATTTATTCTCCTCAACACATCAGCGTCTCATTAAAATCTAATTGGCTTTGTAGTCGTGTTATAAAGCTTGAATGAATCAACATGATGAAAAATGAAGATAACACTGATGAAATGTTTCCCATTTTTAATGTCACCAGTGTTTGGAGAGAGCCATGAAGTTTGCCTTTGAGGAGTTCCATTTATGGTACCAGCTCGCCCTGTCACTGATGGCAGCTGGCAAATCAGCTCGTGCTGTTAAGGTCCTCAAGGAGTGTATTCGTCTGAAGCCTGACGACCCCACTATCCCACTGCTGGCTGTCAAACTGTGTATCGGCCCTCTGCATTGGGTAAGGAGCATCCTTCAGACATAAACTCAAACACGGTTATTTGCTAAAGCATCTTAAGTGTTTTTAGAGACGTTTGGTGAAGCTAGCTTCTGTGTTTACTCCAGGAAGTGACTCAGTTTTCTCTGTTAATGTTTGTTTTCTGCAGTCATCTGTTTTACCACCAAATCTCCTCCACTTTTTTCCCTCATTTCTGTCTCATTATGTGTCTGTCTGCTCCATCAATCCAGCTGGATGAGGGCGAGTGCTTTGGAAAGATGGTGATTGACATGGGGGAGAAGGCTGCTGAGTTCAGAGCCAAAGGCTACTTGGCCATTGGGCTGGTTTACAGCCTCAAAGCCACTGATGGTAAATATGAACTTTGTTTGTGTGTTTGTATTATTGTACATCAGTTTCTAGAATGAAGTAGAAAATGAGGACACTTAATTGTTTCTTATCTTGAAAGAAACAAGAGTAAAGTGGTTAGTTAGTTAGTTAGTTAAAGGGTTAGTTTTGTGGTGGAAATAGTACACAGTCAGCATGTGAATCAGAGTAGTGCCACACCACTTTCTGAAGATGTCTTGTTCGGCAGGGCAGATATATAACCCAGGTATCACTTGGTTGCAACATTTTACTGCACCTCACTCCAAATAAGTTTAAAATATAGCCTAAATATTCATGTGTGAAGATGCTATTGGACACTAAAATCAACATTGTCACATGCTCTTACCTCATTAATAATATATGTTTCTTGTCCTTTCCCTCCCACATCACTGACTAGAACTGTGTTTGGGCAGCTCTCTCTTAGTTATGCTGTTCCCTGCATCCTTATCTATAAGACTCTGGGTACCCTACCTACATTGTCTGACAATGTGAAGGTTGTTATGACCTGATCTCTTTGAGAATGTAAGGCCTTCAAAATAAGATGAACATCAGAAGTGAGAAAAACTCCTTCTTGTTTCATGTTTATATAGAAAGTCTGGATAATCAGACAACTTATTGTGAATGAAGACAGCATGGCAAATTGAAATTGCTACTGTTTACAAAGGACAAAGCATGTTTCCATTTTTGTTTATGACTCAGATGTTACATCATGACTTCAGAGACTCTAGTCCAGTAAACGCTGTTGTATCTCTCAGAGAAGGAATGTATTCTTGTATAATGTAAGCGGATTGTTTTTCTCTTTCTGTCCCTGTCTCTGCATCTCTTCAGCATCTTTGCGGAGCACACAGGAGGACTACCAGAGGAAAGCTTTGGGAGCCTTCCAGAGGTTGGGACTGAGCCATGTGCTCTCTGTTTTCAGTTTTACACCCACATTTCCCTCAGAATTTTTTTCACGGCACCGACTCCTTTTTTCAGTCTTAACCAAACGAGGACTGGTTTTAAGGCTTTTATATTTTACCCTGTATCCTTTTACCCTATATTTCCTTTTACCCCTGCAATCTGTGCACAAAGTGTCCTACTAGGCTTATATTTCTGTCCTTAGACAACCTCCATCTATAAATATGCTTTGAGAGTGATGGTTTTATTGGATTAAGACTGTAATGCACACACACTTTTAATGCTAGCACTATCTCTATACAGTAAACGTGGTTGTTCCTTCTGCAGCCTGCAGCTAATAATGCACATATTCAACTGTTAATTGTGTCTGAGGTAAAGTCTTAAAAGTCTTAATGGTCATACTTTGCATTATGCTGCAGTATGTTCTCTTGCTTATTCATCTCATAAATATGGTATTGCAGCTGTTAATTGTGTCTAAATGTTTAAATATCATCTGGTTTGATTTCTTACATATTCTATTACTTAGTAATTAGGTCTAGGTGTCAGTACTAGGTCTTTTCTACCTTTGTAAAATATTGCGGCTACAGCGACCCAGTTTCCCCACAGGGATCTTTAAAGTTTCATCTAATCTTATTTAATTTTTTATTCAGTATGTCTGAACACAAAATCACTTTCTCTCTCTCTCTCTCTCTCTGCAGAGCTCAGAGTCTGTCTCCTTCTGACCACCTAGCAGCCTTCTACTTGGCACTGCAGCTTGCTGTGTCCAGACAGGTAACACAATATATAGTAATAAAAGGATAAGTTCTAAGTTTTAGAGTTGACTATCAGTAAGAAAAAGTCAGGGAACATGAGGGAGTTATAAATCTGTCATTTTACTCTTTTTTATCCCAACTGTAAAGCTGTAGTCTGTATATGTGTGTGTGTGTAGATCCCAGAGGCACTAGGCTACGTTCGACAGGCGTTGCAGCTTCAAGGGGATGATGTCCACTCCCTTCATCTGCTGGCCCTGCTGCTCTCTGCTCAGAAACACTACCACGACGCTCTGAATATCATAGAGATGGCCCTGTCTGAGTACCCAGAGAACTTCAAGTAAGATTCACACACTACCGCAATGCCCACAGTATGTGTATTTACTCCAGTTTCTCTGGACATTACCTCAGATCACAGTGTGTTTAAGTGTATGATGTGTCTTGCAGTCTGCTGTATACCAAGGTGAAACTGGAGTCGATGTGTAGAGGACCGGAGGACGCTCTGCTCACCTGCAAACACATGCTGCAAATCTGGAAGAGCTTTTACAACCTTACCAACCCCAGGTACACACACACACACACACACACACACACACACACACTCTCTCAAATTGCAACTACTAATCTCCATGTTGTGTTTTGATTTTGATTTACTAAATTAGGGTCTACCATTAAAACTTAAGGAATGTCTTAGTAAATTAAGTCTCTAGTAATGTGTAAAATGGTTGCTAGGAAACATCGGTACTGCTGTCTAATCCTAAGTAGCCTGACTCAACGGATATAGGCTGAAGGTATAAGCCTGCCATTGGCCCCTAGTTTCATGTGGCATTCTCCTCCCTTTCCACTTCCGCGGCCTGTTGCCAGAATCTCCTTCACTATGGTATCGTGCAATAAAACAGTCGACATTCGACTGTTTATGTTTTCTGTGGTGTTTTCTTTGTGGGGAATTGACCATTTGTGCTCATCTCTCCACATGCAAATGTTCCACTAAACCCGACACTATTTTCCAGTGGATCCACTGCTGGATCGAGACGAAACATTTGAGATTGGTTTTAGAAATACAAACAGGCCAGAGTGTTGTTTTCCCCCTGTAGCCAAATGATAATGGGTTCAGCCAAACCACTGAGGAGATGGTCTGGCTATGCAAGACTAAATCCAAAGCCATCAACTATGTAAACAGGGAGTCAGTGTAGCATTATAAGACTTTCATGCCGAGGGGGGTCAAACAATATTTTAAACTTAACTGGAAAAGTAGATACATGTGTTTCAGAGTTAGTAGTATTCAGGCAGTTCAGAATGAGTAGGGAAGTATCTGATTATGCTAACCTAGATGTTACTATTGGGTAATTTAGTCTGATGGTAATAGCATGGTATAGCATATACATAATTTAATGTATATAGTTTTATTTTTATGAAATGTACAACATCTTTGTAGTTTATTTCATTGTAAAACACAAGTGTCAGGGAAGATATCTTTATAATAGCACTTTTGCAGTTCAATTGAAAATGGTTCAGAAATTAGCAAGCTAACATTAGTTTAGCTGGGTTTAAATATTTTCTAACAGTTTGTGTATCCAGTTTTTATTTAGTGTAAATCTCCACTTAGTAAACATGTCTTCTGTAAAATGTGGACTGAGTTTGAACTTAAATGCACCCAGCTCCTGTTTGACCATGTTAAAGCTTAAACTCAGAGGGTTCTTACAGACAGTCACCTACAGAGAAAACAAAAGGAGCATAGGAAACTAAATGACTGTATTACCTGTTGGTTTTGGAGACCATGTCTGCTTAGCAACTCAGGCAATTCAGTAACACTGGAGCTCAGGCATTTTTTTGTCTGTCTGTATGTATCTGTGCCCATGTGGACATAAATGTGTGTCTGTGTGTCAGTGATTCAGGGCGTGGCAGCAGCCTGTTGGACAGAGCCATCGCAGACAGACGACAGCTCAACGCCATGACTCTGCCAGACTTCAGTGACCCCGACACTGGTAGGCACACACACACACACACTCTCACACTAGACACATAGACACATAGACACATACACACACACACACACTCACACTAGACACATAGACACATACACACACGCACACACTAGACACATACACACATACACAAGGTTTTTCCCTGCTCTTTAGGGGCTCTCAGCATCTCCCCATTGAGACACATCCTGTTGATTCATACACACACACGATTAATTTCTCTTATCTAATAGTGAACTTTCCATTAAAAAATCAGCCACTGTCAAGGATTATTTAATTAAGCAAAGGAAATCAAGAGCGAGATACAGCCTCCTCTTTGTTTTTATATTGATTCATTCTAATTCATAGCTTCAGATGTCAGATAAACATCTGTGGAAAAGTCTTGCCCACTTTTCTTTACTCTGATTTCTGGTACAATATTGGGTTTTTTTTTAATTGTTTTTGTTTCTTTTTGTTCTTATTCTTTTTTTTCTTCTGTTTGATAAGTTGTTGCTTTATCTAGGCTGTTATTTTAGAAATATTGTTTCTGACATGCAGATTGAGAACCATACTACTGCATATTACTGTATGTTTCTTTCCTGTCTTTATTCCTTGATTAATTTCACTTATCACTGTTTTATTTCCTTTGTTTTAGCCTCACGTTCTTCCTCTTCTCACTCTGGTTCTGAACTGGTCTCCCCCATGTCCCCCTCTTCTATTTCCACCCTCTCGTCCCCACTGTCCTCCCCTTCCTCCTCTGTTTTCATCTTCCATCCTCCTCCTCTCCCACCACCCAAAAACCCCTCCGCCCCCCCTTCTCTTCCTCATTATACCCCTCCTCTTACTCCTGCATCCATCAAGACCAGGACTCACTCCTTTTGCAGCCACGTTGCTCTCCACCGGCTCTCCTCCAGCTGTAATCTGCCTTCATGTCCACTCGCCCCGTAGCATGGTGTGGAGTGTGACCTTAAAAAAATACACACAGTTTTTGGGCGATTGGCTCATTGGTCAATTTGCACATTTAATAATGAGTTCATTCCCATGTGTTTTTGCTCTGGTGCTCTGTGCGAATCCCTGATGCCCATTAGTTCACCAGCAATATCCAAAGTAGAAGAACAGCTGTTCCCTATATGGTCAAAATTCAGAAACTGAAAAGTGAAATCATTATAGCTGATATAGACTGTGATGTTGTGAAAATTATTAGACTTCATCCATGAGAAGCATCTACAATAAGCATATGTCCAAATGAATACAGGTGGTAGGATAGATTCCCCACGAGTGTCCCTGGACATTACGGAGATTGTGGAGGAGGTGGGTTGCACAGTAGTAGGTCTGAGAAGCAGACGGGCAGAAAGGTCTTTGATCAAACATGGTGACATCGAGATTGTGAGTGGAGGGATTTGACAGCTTTGGAAAGTAGAAGTGACAGAGAGAATTAGATCAGGAATAGCCAACGTTGGCCCGTAGAGGAACAAGGTAGAAGAGATCTTCCTTATTGAGCTTTCGACAAAGCTTCATTACTACACTAACTAGGAAGTATCACCTGCTGTGCAGTGATTTTTAGCAGGACACTGTACAGTCTTCCCTTGTCTGCCATCTTCACTTCATATGGAAATACCAAACAGAGTCCTCAGTCCCTGTTCACAGATTGTACTGAAGTATATGAGTCAAAGTAAACATTTGTGATTTTCTGGTGGAATATTTGCTTAGTTGCTCTTAAATATATTTGTAATTGGCACTTGATAGTTAAAGTGTGAAATTTATGAACATAAAACCAACATCTCTTTACTGTTAACACAACTGGTAGGTTTTCATAGATTACTACACGTCTGTTTAGGTGCTGAACTTTTACTTGTGAGACATGATTAAGTTCAGTACCTAAACACATGACTTTGATGCACAAGTCAGAGCCGTACGTTTTTTAAAGATTGTCGATATTCTGTCGTTTTCTTATTGTCTCATGAAAAGACCAAAACAAACATGATAGGTTGTCTTTCAGTGCCCTCCATCTTCCCAGGCCTGTCTCTGGATCTTAGCCCCAAGCCCATTAAGTTTCATGTTTGTGGTTTTTAGCAAACATAACTCAAACAGGAATAAAAAGTGCATTTGTGAAGGATTTGTTTTCCAACTGTGGCGCACCATGGCTGAAACAGTTTCTGGAGCTCTGTGACACATAGGAAGAGGATATATCAGACTTTGGCTTCAGGGTGCAATATTTGTTAGTAGGATTAATTCTTCTGTTGGTTGGTTTGTTAATTTAATGACGTGTTGATAATAAGAAAAATCTAGAAATAGAAAGCGTCACCAGACTTATCCCTAAAGCCCGAGTCGAATCGTGACCAGTGTCCAGGGCTCTTTGAGTTCTGCCACTGACGTCCAGGCCAGGACGCATTTTAACAGTCGGATGTAATCATGTATCTTAAAAATGAATTTTCATTTCCACTTCTCACTCAACTCAAAGACAGCATTTCATCTCGTCTTAGCTTGGAGCACCAGCATGACAATATGTTGGGGATGATAATTTGATAATTTTTTGGAAATTTTCTCATCACTAAACTTGTCAGATGACCAGTAAGCTGATGGACCAAAAACTCCACATGCTCCTGTCACGACCAATCACAGCCTGTTGTACTTCTGACATCACTAAGATTGTAGAAGAGGTGTTTACTGGTCGTGTAAACCTCACAGGCATGTCCAACGAGATAAAAACTAAACGGACTAATCCTGCAGTGTCCTCAGAGCGGCTGTAAATCTAAGCATGTTAACATGTTCGTATTCGGGTGCTTTAGTGACTTACTCACGGTCTCAGGTGACACACACACACACACACACACACACACGTCCAAACACCACATAGTCACAGTTAACACTGCTGGGATTAGGAGATCAGTTGCGTTCTGTTATTTTATTTTATTTTATTTTTTTTGGTATCACAGAAAATAATTTTTCACAGATCACAGCTTTACTGTCTCTTCACATCTATCTGCTGCTTGTTTTTCTCTTTTTGTTATTATTCTGCATCTTCCTCCTCTGTCTTTGTTTGTGTGAGGATTTCTCATTTCAGCCAACATTAATTTGTCTTGTCCCAGTTCCAACCTTATGTTGTCTCTCTCTTGGTGCCATCTCTTCCACTAATGATGTTTGTACTGGAAAATAATAATGGTTATTTAGTTAAATTATTTAGCTGCGTAAAATTTCCACAACAACAGAGTTCATTTTTTCCCTCCAGAACATGATTTTCCTCAGTTACACTATTAAAAATAGTAAATATAAACCCGTTAATTAATTGATGACATGACCGAAACAGACAGCAGAGTTTTCTGTGAAAAGAAGTTGGTACATTAACTGGAAAACTTGTACTGAAAGAAAAGGTGGAAGCAGCCTGGGTCTATTGATGTCGTCTAACAGTCTGCTGTGACGTAGACTTATGCTCTTCTCTACAATCTTCCTCTGTGGAACCAGCGTTCTTTCTCTCTCATGATGATTTGGGTATTTCTTCTCTCTCTCTTCCAATCATTAACAATCGTCTCTGTTTTTTCCCATCCCTCCGTTTTTTCAAGGCGGCCTTCAGGACGCTAACACTCTTGGTTTTTCCTCCATGTTTTCTGTTTGTAAGTAGCCATCTAACCTCCATCTGAACTTCCTCTCTCCATCCATTGTTCTGTCCATCCTTTTGGTCCCCGTTGACTTCACATCTTCCCGATGAGTTTCAGATATATGTACGATATCTGTGCGAAGGAAACATGTACATATATCCTCTGCTTTAACTTGAAGTCTTGCAACCATTTTCCAGGGAGTTGTACAGATTTTTCTCATGTTGGTGGTACAGTGTATTAAAGGAATACAGTGGCTTCAGGAGATCTCCCAAAAATAATGTTGCTGCTTAAGTTTTCTTTGCAATCTGTCAGATTACAGCAATGAGAATTAATTCAGGAAATCTTTTGGTTTCCCTTCAGCACAATACATGAGGAGGGGGCTGTTCGAGTGGTAAAAAGCAGATGAAGATGTGACATTTGATGTTTATTTTTTCAGTAAAGAGAAAGCAAACACTCAGAGCGACAGCAGAAAGGAGGACAAGAAGCAGCTACTTATCATCTGTGAAATTTGGCTGTAAAAATTAATAATATTAAAGGTACCACTGGCATTAGACAGAGGTTACTAACAGTCAGTTGCTTGCAGCAATTCTATCAAAGCTCTGTAATTGATTTGGATTGATCTCTAATGAGCTAATGTGAAAAGTGTGTATGAGGGAATAAATAATAGTGTAGTGGAAAAGTTTATGATGAGATATCCCACTGTTGTATTGTTTGAGAAAAAAAAATGCATATATAATTTTTAGCTCTCTGCATCTGTTATGAAGGTTTAGTTGGTTTACTGCAATTTCTACTCACACTTGGGCAAGCTGCACATACTCTGCAGCTGTAAGGATGTGCATACACTGGAAACACAGAGGAGGAATACACATGACCATCTAATGGTGCGATGACGACTCGCTTCTTTCCTGTACGTCAGTGTATTCCTTTAATTCACTGAGAAGCTTTAGTTTATGTGTTGCTGTGTGAATTGTGAACATTTAAAACACAAACCTCGTCAGGAATCTCTGAGAAAGTGAGTCAGAGGTGGGGCTGTACATTTAAAACAATTTCTTTTTTTGAAGTAATCAATAAGAAAAAACAGGGTAGCACTACTCCAGCTGTTTGACCAAATAGGCAGCGACTGAATAGCACTTTTTCCTTTCATTGTTAAGGTCTTGCACCTCACTGTCTATACGATATATAGGTATTACTGAGCATAAGAACATCATGTTCAGGAAACTAAATGTACTGCCGGAAAAAATGTGTACGAGGCAGATAAATGGAGAGATTGATGAAAGGCATCAGTCAGTTTCACTTTGCACAAAAATATTATTCAGATAATTAGATCTAAATGAGAGAGATTATGAGGTTAATTTAGGGCACAATTCATGTCCTGTTTCAGTATAAATCTATAAATGTGCTGCACTAGGCTGGGCTGCTGCATGCTGGCATCTAATACACCGCTTCTTACAGCCTGCTCTTCAAATCAGGACGCTCAACTGTCAGTGTGTTTGTGCTGAGTGAGATAGAGACATCCTTTTGTCATTTCCCTACGTCCACTTATCAGCAACACACTTGTCCTCTCTGGATTCACACACACAGAGACCCTCAGATGTTCTCTTTTTATTCTTATCTCACTCATCTTGTACACATGGGTAGTTTCTCTTCTTTAACACAAACTCACAGTCTGTATCATTGCAGTGAATGGAAAGAAACACAGACCCTGGGAGACCAGAGTATGAGAAGGGGACAGGAAATCTTT
This sequence comes from Trachinotus anak, assembly GCF_046630095.1. Taxonomy (NCBI): domain Eukaryota; kingdom Metazoa; phylum Chordata; class Actinopteri; order Carangiformes; family Carangidae; genus Trachinotus; species Trachinotus anak. Next base: position 2,615,133 of record NW_027273884.1, read on the forward strand.
CTTTGATCAGATTAAAGCTTTTTTTTCCAGCTTGTTCTGAGCACCAGTCACTTTTAATTTAGTCCATGTTTCAGGGTATAAAGGCAGATATTCATGTTGTCTCATCCCTTGAGGCTCTAAGTGATGCGACAGTTCAATGAAACAGAACAAGCCCAAAACAAAAAACGATGTCTACCACGTGTTGGTTTGACAGTGCAATGAAATGAAATGAATAACCACAAAACTACAAAACATCACGACCACTTAAACGAGAGGAAATCTACTTTTAATCAGAAAATATATTTTATAATTTTAATTAAAATGTTGATTAAATAATAATTGTTGTTTCTATCTTTATCAGTAGAGGCAGTAACAGAATCCAGTCTATTTATATACAGTTACCTCTGTGAACTTTGCACATGTGGACAGTGCAGTGGTTGTTCAGCCTGGATCAACATTTTAGTCAAAATGTCTGCATGAAAATGTGGAAAAAAATAATGACTTTAAAGATACTCCAGCCCTAAAGGCTTGAAAGGTGCCTCTAAAATGTTCCACTTGTCTCCCGCCCATCTGTATGAAAATATGGCACCACACTGACACAAAATCTCTGATGGAAGCACCATATTTAGCCGCGTTCAGCTAATCAATGACTGCTTGGAACACAGTTCTGTGCACAGAAGTGAATGATGCCGCAGCCGTGGCTCCTATGGACGATACCATATTCAGGTATATGTAACATCTGAAGGATGTAAATATGTGGAAAACATTGTGAGAGTTTACAACCCAGAAATCATGTTTTGCTTTCACAGCTCTTGCCGTGTGCATCTGCAGTCCAACCCGGACGCCATTTTGCATCCCTGTAATAATCTGATGTAGAGACCAATAAAGATCACAGACACTTCTTTCAGTTACTAATCAGCAGAGTGCAGAGTGATGTGGCGTTTGTGCATGGTAGTGCAGAAATTAATTCATTTTAACCTGGTTAATCCAGGGCCATAACACTGTGTGTTGCAGCGTGTGGAATGGTGTGGACTGGCTTTAGTGCAGGACCAGGAAACTGTGTGCCAATGTGGGCCCAGAGCCTTGAGCTTTTTGCTGCAACCAAACACTCCAGATAAACTGAGCACTCTGTTCCTCTGAGTGATGGAGAGGAGTGGGGATTTCCACAACTTTTCCTCCTGAAGTTGTGGAAATCTGTGAAATCTGCTGTCATGTTTGGTTGACTGAATCCCTGCATTGTGGCACATGGCTGCCTAACGCTGCTGTAGTGCTAAATCAGTACCTTTAAGAGACGACGTGTATGATGGTTGACGATGGATTCTGTCCCTTCAGGTTCGGTGCACGCCACCTCCATAGCGGCCAGTCGTGTAGAGCAGGCGCTGTCTGAGGTGGCCTCCTCGCTGCAGAGTAGCGCCCCCAAACATGGACCCCTCCACCCCTGGATGACCCTGGCTCAGATCTGGCTGCATGCAGGTATGAACATGAACATTCACAGTACATGTGTGAAGGTAAAACAGATAAACACACTGGGCTGGTGTTTTTGCTGTTATTTTACTACTCTTTAAGCAGGATTTACAGAGAGAGGATTGTGGTTCCCATCTGATCAAAGCCACATTTAAAAAAAACTGTGTAAAAAATAATGTGCACTAAAAGAAGAGTTTTAACATCCTTTTTTTTACTGTGCCTCTATCCGTTCTTCTTTATCTGACTGAGATAAAGAAAACACAAGAAATACAAAAAAATACACCTGTTACATCCTGTAGGCTGATGTCTGAGCCTGAAAATGTCTTAGAGCATGTGTGATGACAAAGCAGTCAACACAGAGGTAAAGTTAGTGATACTTTATTTTCCATCCATTTAATAGAATACCCTTGAACAGTAATGCCTTGAGGGGAATTCTTCAGATTTGGCACAAACATTCACTTGGACTCAAGGATTTTTTTTACATTATACAATAAAATAATGATAATAATATATTGTAGACAAACAGACTTGAAATCGTAGTGAATGTACTGACATTAGCCTGCAGAATAGTATTAACAGCACTTCTACTGCAGTCACACCAGATAAAATTTCCCTTGGAGTTCACTGGAGCCCTGAGTCTCATTTCTGCCTCAGCAGCAGACACAAACATAAGCAGAGTACACATAAACAGATGCAGGCAGCACACACACACACACACACACACACACACACACACACACACACACACACACACACACAGAGGTTGTTTGTGCTCCTGTTTATCTCTCAAGCTGCTTCCTGTCTGAGATGGTCATTTCCAGCCTGGCGACACAACTAATACAATCATCCAGTCGCAGCACAGACAGGCAGACAGTTCAAACTAATTTCCTCTGTCTGCCTCATTCTCTGTTTCTGTCATTCTGTCTTCATCACAGCAATACACTCAATGCATTAGATGACCTTGATACTGAAAATGTTTTTCTCATTGTCGATGTTTGAGGTTGAAAAATGGAGTTGCGTTCTCTCGCTGCTCTGCCTCTCTTATTTTCTGCTTCTTCCTTTTGCAATTTTAAATACTTTCACCATTAATCAATTTCGTTTCTGTTTGTTGCTCCGTTTTAAACAGTTTTACTTCCACTCAAGGGCTGCAAATGTCTAGACTACTGTTAAATATTTAACTGTGCTGCTGCAGTTCAGTATGAGAGGTTTAAATGTTACTTGTATTAGGGCAGCGTGCCATGTCATATCAGTATTTATGGCAAATGCAGTCCTAATTTTATGAGACAGAGGCTGCCAGCTATGTTTACCAGTGTCACACAGTAATTATATCAAGCTAACTGTTAATTTGATCGAGATAAAGACGTTGGAAACCGAAGCAAGATGCACCTTTAGATAAAAGGAGACTCGCTACTGGTTTAGTTTGTGATCTTCCTCCCTGTCTGTGTTCCTCATATAGCTGAGGTGTACATCAGCATGTCAAAACCTGCAGAGGCCTCGGCTTGCACACAGGAAGCTGCCAACCTCTTCCCCACATCTCACAATGTGCTGTACATGAGGGGGCAGATAGCAGAGCTGAGGGGCAACATGGACGAGGCAAAACGCTGGTATGAAGAGGCTCTGTCCATCAACCCGACACACGTAAAGACCATGCAGAGACTGGTAACGTACCAAACACACACACACACACTCACACACACACACACAATCACACACAATCAACCCCTGCTGTGTCCGCACAGCCTGAGGGTTTGTGTGTGTGTCACATAATCAGCCACAGTCTTCTGGGGCAGCCCTGCTAGACCTTCTCTGAAGAGAGGGAACAGTGTCTCCTTCTTTGGTTCTCTCTCACCTCACCTGGGTTTTTCATTGATGATATACAGTATATCACATTATTCTGATCTTTCAAGATTTGTGCAGCTCTGTATATAGTATATTATATACTATACTATACTATACTATATTATAGTTTATTCAATTTCCACCATTATACAGTGGCTATTCAGCTATAGGTCTATCCTTAGTCTTTATTTTCTTTTTCATACATGTCTATATGTATTATGTATTATTATATTATGTGTCGTTGTTATTATCTTTTTAGTTATTGTACAGAATTTAGCTTTTCATTGTCCTGTTTGTCATTTAGCTACCTGATTGTTTTTGTGATTCATGTGAAGTGGCTTCTGCAACACTGCAATGTCCCTTTGCACCACAACATGGGCCATCCAAAACAAGTTAACATGTAGAAGTAGATTACAAACCCCTCAGAGAACCAGGCTGCATCAGTGCTGAATTATCAACCCCCACTGTCCCTAAATAGAATCAATGATGTTATTGTGCAGTCAGCTAAAGCCTGCATGGTCCTTACAAGGAACCACAGGTTCATATGAGTCTGATCTAGAGTGTGGACACAAATTTTTATAATCAGACTTCATGTCTGCAACAAAATTCATAAATCTTCAACATGACTTGTAAATTTATAATAATAGAGCCATCAGAATGAATACTACAATTGGTCATTAAACCTTTACCACGTTGGCATTACACCTAACGGGCTCCTTTTAATTGTGGGTTTAGACAAAATTACTGAAGATAAAGGAAACTTTTAAATTAAAAGTGGAAAAGCACCAATTTGTTCATCAATTTATTTTAGTTGCCATGTGCACATAAATCCATACAGGAGTGTGTACGAAAAAGAGTGTATATAAAAACCATCTCTATCACAGCACATGTTCAGACTCTTGAGGATCATATACATTTATAGGGGAAAAGCACATGATATCTCCAAATAGCTGAATGAGCGAGGTGTGAATCAGTATCCGTGGCGACAGGTGTTTCCTCCTGACAGTGAAGAATAATTATGTCTCCCATAGTTTACCTGTGTATGTATACACTTCAGCTCAGGAAGTAATTACTGTAGGAGAGGAAGAGGAAGAGGAGGCTGATTAGCCTCTTAATGTTCTTCCTCCCTTTCTTAATTTTCCCTCATTTCCTGTTTTTAATTCCTGGTCTTTGTGTGTTCACTGCTCCACAGGGTCTGATTCTCCACCAGCTGCAGCGCTACAGTCTGTCTGAAAAAGTCCTGAGGGATGCTGTGCAGGTCAACAGGTAGGTGTGTGTGTGTGTGTGTGTGTGTGTGTGTGTGTGTGTGTGTGTGTGTGTGTGTGTGTGTGTGTTTGTGTCGAAGGGGAATAACTGGGGGTGGGCTTGTCTAAACTGGGGACAAAAGCTAAAAGTGTCCCCAAGTCTATGTAATCTCCTCAAAAGTGACAAAAGCAAACATGTGTATGTGTGTTTGTGCCAGTGAAATGAACTTTATTTTTCTACTTTAAAACAATAATTACATATATTTACCCTTTCTTTTCCTCCTTATTCTGTCATTTCCTCATTCCTTCTCTCTGCCTTTCCTCTCCTTTTTTCCTCTCTTGCTACTTCTCCTTTCTCCCATTTCCTCTCCTTTTGATCCATCTCTCCTCTCTTTCCCTCCACTCTCATTTTCACATCTCCCCCCTCTCCTCTCCTCTCCTCTCCTCTCCTCCTCAGTACGGCTCATGATGTGTGGAACAGTCTGGGTGAGGTGTTGCAGGCTCAGGGAAACGCTGCAGCTGCCACTGAGTGTTTCCTCACCGCCTTGGAGCTGGAGGCCAGCAGCCCCATTCTGCCCTTCACCATCATACCCAGAGCACTATGAGACACACACACACACACACACACACACACAGTTATAGCCTCACTACTGTAGCACAGCAGCACAAATGATGGACCTGCAAGCTGCACACACCCCATACACACAGCATGCCTGCATGCAACTTGCACACACCTGCACAAGGTTTACTGCCATACTCTCACACACACACACTCACTGTGTAGAAATGCAAATAGTACATATAAACAACCATACATGCTTCCCCCCTGCCCCCCCCCACCTTTCCCATAATGCTTTGCTGTGGCTGTGACCCTTGACTATGGGTGTGTGTGAGCGCATAAGTCTGTGTACTGATACACTGCTTGTTTATGTCAATCTGCACTTTTTGTGTGCCTGTTTGTGTCTGTGCATGTACACCCATGTCTGTGTATGTGTGCCAACATGATGCCTGTGTCGTATGTGATTTGTAGTACGCTGTGTGTGTTTGTTGTTTTGTCCTGTTTAAAGATGTAAATAAGATTTAATTTGAGTCATTACTCCGGCATTGCTAGCATTCAGAAGCCTAAGAATTTACATTTTGTTTACATGTTATTAAGTACCAAATCTCACGCATACACACACACACACACACACACACAGAAACACACTCAGACACACACAGTTTCATTTTCCTTTCACACACTAAGGGTAAATCTAGCAAAATGTACAAAAATGGATTATGGGCAGTTTTATTAATGTTTGTTTTTTAAGCCAAATATTACTGATAACCTCATTCTCACACACACACACACACACACACACGTACGTATGTATGTTCACTTGTTGCTGTTCATATAGAGAGAACAGTTGCTCCACGGCTGGCTCAGGAAAAGCCAGATCCTTGAGAATCTTCTGGAGCGTAGAGAGAGACATGATCAACAGATCACTGAAGAATCAATCAGTAAAGTCTAAATGCCAAAACACAGGCTGCATTTACACACGCAAGAGATCCGATTTTAATAGCAAATGTTCAATGGCTGTCTTTTTATGGAGTTTTAAATTGAAGCACATGTGATCTCAGCCTTTCTTTAACCAGATTTTCATGACATTCTATGATTTTACAGATTTCCTTGTATGTACAGTATCATTCAATTTCCCCATGGGAATCATTGAAATTAAAGGAATAGACAAACACTTTTTTGCTTTCTTGTCGGGAGTATGATGAAAAGAATTCCACTTATGTGACTGTACAATAAATATGAAGCAAGAACCAGCAGCAGTTAGCTTAGCTTAGCAAAAAGACTGGAAACAGGGGGGAACAGCTAGCCTGGCTCTCTCCAAAGCTAACAAAATGCACCTACCAGCATCTCTACAGCTCATCAATTAATCTATATCTCATTTAATCTGTACAGAAACTTGTAAAAACAACAACAGGATGGTGAGATTGTGTTTCATGTCATACCCCTCATCTCTCCCCACATGTTCCCTGTGTGCCTCTTCACTGTTCACTGTTTGATAAAGGGAAAAAAAAGAAATAAAAAAAGTGGTAATTATTGAACTTTAGAGATGGTGGTTGGTGGATTTTGTTATCTTCACACAGAGTCAGCAAAGCTAAGCTAAACTTAGCTGCCAATGTTAGCGTCGCATTTACTCTACAGACATGAGAGTGGTCTCAGTCTTCTAACTCAGCAAGTAGGCAAATAAAACTATTTCTCAACTACTGCTGTAAAATAAATGCCGTTTCCATAGTAATAAATGTTTTTTTTTTTTTATGCTTGTGAGCTGTGAGAAAAGCTGAGTTAGCATGAGCAGCTGTAACCACAATATAAGTGCCACCTACAGAAACTTGATAAAGCTGCAGATAAACAGTAACATTTCATATAAACTGGAGCTCCTGTGTAACATTTATATTCTAACAGTTTGTAATTATGAATGGGAGAAACATGTTATACAAACAAAATCAGATTTTGTGTTGTGTGTAAATGCAACCACAGTGATTGTTGTTGTCTTTGTGCCCTGTCACATCATGTTAAATAAAACCAGATGAATATAGTATTTTTTTTTTTGCATTTGATTATATTTACAAAGAGTTATTGTTGTATATTTGATTGTTCCAAGTGTTATATTATTGTTATTACTTTAGAAAGTAAATTATAATTCTATTTTCTGGAGAGTGATGTTACCAAGATGCTGTAGGAGGGGTGAGAGGATGAACTGATTCAGTTTGTTGATATGAACTCTGTTGGCAAGTCCTTTATACTGTAAATGAGTGACTGAAATTAGGATGGTAATAATGACTAAGATAATAAAAGTGGTAAAAAAACAACTGAATTATGTGTGAATTATGATTTAATCTACTGATTGTGTGTGGGTTTGTGTGTGTTTGTGTGTGGGGTATTCCCTCTGGCTGTGACCTTGGGGCCAGCAGTATGTGTTACTTTCTCAGGTGTATAGCTGTCAGGGGTTAGGTGTGTGCTGCATTGTGTGTCTTTTATCAGAGGATTACAGCGCTGACAGGCTTCGCTCTGGTGTGTCAAGACACCACAGCCCCCCCACCACTGAGGTCCCTGCTGGACTCTCAGGTATCACTAACAGTCTATTCATGAAGTCATTTGTGCTGTGCCTCTTTTAGTTTTGAGTCTTTTTGGATTTCACTCATAGGTAAAGAAGTTTTATTATAATCGGGAAATGTGCTTTACATTCAGAAAATATTTTCCCCCGAAATAATGACAGCACCACACAGTCATCAAAAAGAAATGCCAGTGATAATTAATTTGGTGATGTGATGAATTCAGTTTTCAAATGAGGCGGTCTTTTAACAGCATTAGACTGCCATATGTTACTTTTGAAATACATTCATTGAATAAACCTTATTTAGGGTGAGAGCTATTAATGAACTATTATTAGATGACATGTACCTAAAGCAGCTGCATCATCAACTTCCACTCCTGAACCACATTTTGCCCACTGACTGATGAAGTGAGGTGAAAGTTTAAGAGTTTTCTTTAAGATCAGCGTCCAAGTGATCACGTGATTAAACATATGCATGATCCTAAACAGACCCCACTGTCCATTTTAAAAAACTCCTCACATATTGTTAGTGATGTTAAAAATGTGAATGTAATAATATAATTATATATATGTATATATATATATATATATATATACATATATATATATATATATATATATATATATATATATATATATATATATTATATACAGTTGTGTTCAAAATAATAGCAGTCCAACATAACTCACCAGATCAATCACAGTTTTTGGTATAAATTACATTTCTACATTTTTACTAGTAGGTGTAGTAGAGTAATAAAAAACCAACAGACCCCACAGTCATGACATGCATGCTGCTGGTTCTGTGTAATTGAATCATTAATTGAAAGGGGCGTGTTCAAAATAATAGCAGTGTGGAGTTCAATTAGTGAGGTCATTCATTCTCAAAAACAGGTGTCAAACAGGTGGCCCTTATTTAAGGACGAAGGCAGCAAATGTTGTACGTGCTGGTTGTAGTGCGTTTCTCTCTGAAAATCTGAGTAAAATGGGTCGTTCCAGACATTGTTCAGAAGAACAGCGTACTTTGATTAAAAAGTTGATTGGAGAGGGGGAAACATATAAAGAAGTGCAGAAAATGACCGGCTGCTCAGCTAAAACAATCTCAAATGCTTTAAAATGGCAACCAAAACCAGAAAGACGTGGAAGAAAACTGAAAACTACCCTTCGGATCGATCAAAGAACAGCCAAAATGGCAAAGACTCAGCCAATGATCAGCTCCAGGGTGATCACAGAAGGTCTAAAGTTACCTGTGAGTAGTTACCTGTGGAAGCCAAGCTATCGGCAAAAAGCCCCCTCAAAGTCCCATTGTTGAAAAAAAAGACGTGCTGAAGAGGTTACAATTTGCAAAAGAACACACTGACTGGCCTAAAGAGAAATGGCACAATATTTTGTGGACTGATGAAAGCAAGATTGTTCTTTTTGGGTCTAGGGGCCGCAGGTAGTTTGTCAGATGACCCCTAAACACTGAATTCAAACCACAGTACACTGTGAAGACAGTGAAGCATGGTGGCACAAGCATCATGATCTTGGGATGTTTCTCATACTATGGTGTCGGGCCTATTTATCGCATACCAGGGATCATGGATCAATTTGAATACATCAAAATACTTGAAGAGGTCAAGTTGCCTTATGCCAACGACCCCAAACACACCAGTAAGGGAGCAGCATCTTTATTCCAGACCAACAAGATTAACGTTATGGAGTGGCCAGCACAATCCCCGGACCTTAATCCAATAGAAAACATGTGGGGTGACATCACAAATGCTGTTTCTGAGGCAAAACCAAGAAATGCAGAGGAATTGTGGAATGTAGTCCAGTCGTCCTGGGCTGGAATACCTGTCCACAGGTGCCAGAAGGTGGTCGACTCCATCCAACACAGATGTGAAGCAGTTCTCAGAAACAGTGGTTATACAACTCAATATTAGTTCAGTGATTCACAGGAAAGCTAAATCTTCAAGCAATTTTCAGTTTATACAGTAAATGTTTGAGTTTGTAAAGTAAAATGCAGACACTGCTATTTTTTTGAACAGCCTAATATTCATTTTCCATCACTTACTGTAAAGTAATAACACATTTGATAAAATTTTCTTCATGTTTTGATTTGGAAAAGATTGTGCAGTGTTCCCAATGCATTTGCGTGTATGGATATAAAAGCTATTATAAGGATTTTGAGCTTCACTCACTTTTTTAAACACACTGCTATTATTTTGAACACAACTGTATATTATATATATATAATATATACAAATTTATAGATAGAAATGTAACTCCATAAATTGGAACTGGCTAAAACTGAATGTCAATTCTGCTGCTGTTCATAAGGAGACTTATCCCTCAGAAGTTGTTAAAACCAGTGATTCTACTTGTGTGGGCTCTATTAGGGTTTATTTAATTTGGAAATGTCAAGTGTTGTCAATGTCAGGTTTTTATGACAGATCTACTTTCATAATTTACAGAATTTGTCACGGTATTTTCCTTAAATGAGAGAATGGGTTGATGTCTGTGATCGCAGGACAATTTCTGCTTGAATAATTTAATCATATTTACACATTTCATATACAAAACTCCAAAATTATATCCAAAATATAACCAGAAAAAACATTCACAGCTGCAGGGACATTCCTGGCTTTATAACCCATAGAAAATTATTCTAGGTTATATGGGCAAAATTATTCACTTATTCACATTCAACACTTAAGCCACATATTCTTCTGGCTCAATACACGCCCAGTTCCTTGGCCCAAGTCTGGCCCACATACAGCATGACTTTCTGGAAGTCATGTGTGCAATTGGTCCAGATGTGGAAGCAGCATCTGGGAGACTTGCTGTATGTGGGTCAGACTTGGGCTGAGGAACCAAGCATGTATTGAGCCGGAGGAAACACAATATGTGGCCCAAGTATTTTAATTCATTTAAATTTTTAATTTTAAGAAACATTTTGCTACCTTTGGCGTTAAAGTAAAAGCTTCTTCTCTCTATGCTGGTATGTTTTTGTATGGGGTAATGGTCTTTGTGTTGTGGAGTTTTTCTAACTTCTTTCATTATGATTGTTGGTGTCTGGATGGAGCCATCTTTATCCTCTGTAGGTAGGGTACCCAGAGTCTTATAGATAAGGATGCAGGGAACAGCATAACTAAGAGAGAGCTGCCCAAACCCAGTTCTAGTCAACAGTTATCTGAGTGAGGGAGAGGACAAGACACATAATATTAATGAGGTAAGAGCATGTGACAGTGTGGATTTTGGTGTCCAACAGCATCTTCACACATGAATATTTAGACTATGGTTTAACCTTATTTGGAGTGAGGTGCAGTAAAATATATATATATATATATATATATATGCACTACTCTGATTCACATGCTGACTGTGTACTGCTCATCATCTTCTCCTTGGTGCCGAGCTTACAATAAATACTTCTGCCTGAGACATCTGAACTCGTGGTGATGGTACTTCACAAACAGAGGGGCGGCATAAGGTGTTTTTGCTTCGGGCGGCAGGCGTGCATGTCCTGGTCCTGGTTGTTGGTGTGCTGTGCTACGTTGTCACAGGGCTTCGTGGCGCTGTTGCTCTGATTTCTTCCACTGCTACTGCACTGTTTAAACCAGCTGCAGGCTCTGGACCAGCAGTGGACCTTGGACTGGCCTCTGTTACTTTGGTGCAAGTTGTTGAATCAGGCAGATCAGTGGCACCAACACCTGCCAGTCAAGAGTTTAGTAACTGTGGGGTCCACATAAATCCTAAGAACAGGGTCTTGAGTATTCTTCAACTGTGATAGATCCTCATTTACTTTTTCTCTTTTTCCTTTAAGGTCACAGAAAGTTTAAACTTTTTATGGGCGTGCAAACACAAATCCTTAATCCCGTATTTCACCATAAGAAAAGACTGAGAAATATTCACAGAGCTTGTTGAACTGACGTTACCCCACAACAAAATGTAGAGGGGGCTGACCCTGAAGCCTTATTTCTCCTGTACTCTGGAAATATGTCAGTAGACACTATTGTAAAGGTGACTGATTATTTATAACTGGGAGTGCATTTGTATGTTGCTTACATTAATTTTTTTGTTTGTTTGGTTTTCTTTACATTTTTCCTATAGATAATTTTTATTGGCCTTTTTAACATAATTATGCAATAATAACTATCATAGAACATCAAAAGAAAACACTATATAACCAAAAAATAAAAAATAAAAAATGAAAGAAAGATCAGCAACAAAAAGGAACAACATAAGAATAACACATGAAGGGAGACACCCAGAACTATTTATGTATTAACTACAGTGGATTTAAAATAAAGCAATCGTCTTATGTGGTTTGGTGAATGAATGGATATATGGTTTTGTAAGAAAGTCAAAGAGAGAAGACATTTGTAAAAATAACTGCTAATATATTGAATATCTGCCTGATGAACCGGTTATGTCTCTCCTTCTCTCACGCACACACATACAAACACACACACACACACACACTCCCCGCACCTTCCTTCTGACTATCAGGTGAAAAACTGAAATATTTATGTGGGTGAACACTGAAGCCAGGAGTGGGGGATTGTGTATCTGTATGTCTGTCTGTGTATGAGTGTGTGTGCACGTGTGCCAAAATATGTAGTGTGCACATTTTCTGGGCATCATAGGATACACAAAATGTTTTTGAGATGAATCTGAGAAGAATGTGCAGAGAGAGGAGCCCGTTCATAACGTTGGAGTGGCAGCTCACTAATAGCTCACAGAAAGCAGTAAAATATATTAATACAGTTCAGACAGTTACGTAACCCCAGCTTATCTGTGTGTGTGTGTGTGTGTGTGTGAGATATATGGATAAATCTAACACCTCCTACACTTCTCCATCCCTCTGTCTTTCCTCTCTTCCTCGGTCTTCCCCTTCTCTGCCTGTCTGCCTCTCATCGATGCAGCAATCACAATCAGTAAATCTTATATTTCAGGTTCCAGTGGTACAAATATAAAGTGACACTGCAATAAATAAGCAGAGGCCTTTAATGTGTTTGTTAAAGCTCCAACTTTCAATCTTCAGCTGATAAAAAAAGGCAGAATATCAGCTTTTGAATCAGAGGACAGAGGGAGGTGTTGCAGGAGGAGAAATTTTACGAGTTTTAAGATGTGCTGTGAATCTGTCCTCATCCTCTTTTCATCCCTCGCTCTCCTCCTCTCCCTCAAGTCCTTGGTTTCTATTATTGTCTTTCAACCTCTTCATCTCTTCCCCCACTTGTCTCCTCTCTTGCTCTCTCCTCAAACTCCCACGGATTTCTGCTCCCTCTTTCACTTCCACCCATCCCATGCCTTGACTCTGTTGCCTAGCAACACCTCCTCATCTGCAGACAGACGTTCTCGAGGATCTGGTGAAGTCCTTCTTACACCCCTCCACACACACACACACACACACACACTTATTGCACCATTACATGAGTGAAAACATGTTGCCGTCTAGTCGTCACGGGGATACTGACATGAGTTGTGAACATACACCTTTGAAATAAGCAACTTTTATTTGCTTATCTGTTGCTCTGTAGGAAGTGCTGTTTTAATAGCTGTCACCAGGGTAAAAATAATTAGGGTAACCATGGTGACATGTTTGAATAGACGGACTTGTTCAGTATTACTTTATTCCTGACCATTATCTCATTTCTTCTTTTAATTTCCTATGCTGTACAATCACTCAGCTGCTATGCAAATGAAGTGTCTGATCCTCTACTAACTGCTCATCCAGGAGATTCCACAATGTTTTTAAGTGGGATTCAGTGTCTGTGCTTCCACTCTAATCTCAGTAAGACATCACATCCACTAAATAGCACAGATGAGTAATTTTAAAGTAGCAATTCCCCACAGAGTCAGTCTTCACTGAGAGAAGACAAAAGAACACACATAAGACAGACACAAAGAGCCGGTGCGAGATGTTAGTTCATGGTATTTTATTGGAAAAACAAAATGTAAAGACTAGCATGTACAACTTGGAATGCAGATCAACTGAACTGAACAGAACAGTTGGACTGGGCCGGGCCTCGCCGCACCCACACACACACACGCACACACGCAAACTCACACACAAACACAAGATAGAAATGCCGCAAAGCACCGACCCTGCCCCCACTAAACTGAAATTAACCCCCATAGAATGACACGCATGCAACGATTGAGGCAATATACTGTACCTGAGCAAGCTTCAGTGAGGAGTAACCACAGATTTTATTTACCCTAACTTCATTTTCATCGTTTGTAAATATCCACTTCTGCAAAAACTGATACTCATGATATTGTAATTGCCCCAAAAATTGCTTTTGTATATCATCACTTTTAAAGCCCACCCAACCCCTCCAAAAGTCTAGGACACACCCACTGCCCAAGGGGCTCAAATCTATGCCCCACCCAGGCTCCACCCTCAAAAAAGGTAAACACACAAAGGATAAAGCGAGTATCCTGACATGCCAGAAACACAGAATCTAAAATGAGTTCTTATTTATTCCATTTTAATATTTTTCTTAAAAATATCTCTGTCGTCACTGACTTAGGTAAGTAAACTGCAAAGGTTCTGCTGGTTCACTCACTCCCATCTATCTGTCACTTAACATCTCCCTCCTCCTCCTCTCAGTGGGTCCCAGACCAACCTGGGGCCCAATAACAGCCTTCTGCCACTGGGCTCTCAACAGTAACCCTTCTAAAGCTGCATGCATGAAGAACAGAAAAAAAAAGAAAACAGGAAGTTATAGAAGAAAGGCGATTGGCCAGCCCAAATAATTATCATGACATCAGGCAGATGGAACCAGAAAGCAGAGGAGCAGTGGCCAAATCAGCCGGCTGCAGAGAGGCTGCTTGGCTAAGGAGTTGAGATCTGATTGGGCAGCTCAGTGCTGGGGGGGCGGGGAATACAAGCCAGTACATGCAGTTTCATTTAGGTTTTTCTTTTTGTCTTTTACCTTTTTTGAGCTTGTTTATATGGACAGATTTTCAGTTTTCCAACATTCAGTTTAAGTTGTCTATACAGAACAGTATGAATAAATGTAGATTTTTGCAGTAAGAGGTAAGTGAAACATTTGACTGATTCTTTGTCTTTAATGGGAGCCCAGTTCATTTGGCGGTCATCATCTGAACAAATTCTGTGGGGAAGAAAAGAAAACAAACTCCCATCAGGAACAGTGTTGAACTTGTGTAACACAAATAAAAACTGTGGTTGATAAGACTACAATAACTAAAATAAACATTACTTCTGTCTATCATCAGTGTTTTTAAGATTAAATAAATTGGCTCTGTTCCATACACAGGAATTAGTCATAATAATTAATAATAAAAATGAATAATACTAATGGTGGAGGAGAGGATGTGTGTGTGTGTGCATCACTATGTGTTCATTGATGCAAAGGAACTATTAGTGTGGTCAAAATTTTTTAAGTCTTTGAGCGCCTGTACCTTCATAATTGACCTGTCCGTCTCCGTCAATGTCGGCTTCTCTGATCATCTCGTCTACTTCCTCATCTGTCAGCTTCTCTCCCAGGTTGGTCATCACATGACGCAGCTCTGCTGCACTAATGTAACCATTGCCATCCTGGACAAGAGACA
This sequence comes from Trachinotus anak, assembly GCF_046630095.1. Taxonomy (NCBI): domain Eukaryota; kingdom Metazoa; phylum Chordata; class Actinopteri; order Carangiformes; family Carangidae; genus Trachinotus; species Trachinotus anak. Next base: position 2,630,335 of record NW_027273884.1, read on the forward strand.
CACAAGTGGTCAGTTAAACACACAAACAACAACACAAGTCAGTCACAAATTCTACAGCAGTCAGCCATTTACAAATTAACATTAGTGCTAAACTGCTAATGAAAAAAAACACAGTACATTTAAGAAACGATTATTTTATCACCTTATGTTCACAAAACAAACAAAACGCACACAGACCTACCTTATCAAAGACCCTGAATGCCTCCCTGATCTCCTCCTCACTGTCAGTGTCCTTCATCTTCCTTGCCATCATCGTCAGGAACTCTGGGAAGTCAATAGTCCCGTTGCCTAGGAGAGAGAAGGTCAGATGTAAACGATAAATAAAACTCATAAATATTGATATGCAAAGTGAAGTTAACAAATAAATCCTTCCCCATATCAAGGGGGAGCTAGCATACCATCTGCATCCACCTCATTGATCATGTCCTGGAGTTCAGCCTCAGTTGGGTTTTGACCCAGTGACCTCATGACGGTGCCCAGCTCCTTAGTGGTGATGGTGCCATCTCCGTCCTTATCAAACAGGGAGAAGGCCTCCTTGAACTCTGGACAGGCACAAAGACAGGAGAGGACAAAAAAAAACAATACAGAGGTTAGAAAAAAATATTCGTAACAGCATGTATGTAAGCAGCTGTAAGAAAATCTGTGTTTAATCAAGATGGTAAAATTGTGTTTTTACATTGTCACCTTACCTGCAATTTGCTCCTCTGTTAGTTGGTCAGCCTGAAAAACAAAAACACAAAGAGGACACCATTTAAACAAGCAGTTGTCGGGTGTAATGAACAGCTGAACCATGAAGCATTTGAGATGAGAACCTGGCATGAAGTGCATTTTAAGATAAGCACAGAGTGATGAAACAATCAGACACATATTCATCTATTAACTTTGACCGACTGCCCGAGCACACTTACAATAACATCAGCTCAAAGCAAAATATTTTCCACTGCTAAGCACCACCACACACCATTCCAAAAACCCTGACAGTAAAGGCTGTTTTTGGGTATGCGCACGTCATACATGAACACCTGTACAACACCAAGTGATGCTACAAGGTCTGGTGAGCTCATTCATTCTTTGTGCATATCTGCGTTACAACCTTAATGTCGCCAAAGTGGATATCTGTGAGGTCTGCCACAAGCTTCACTGCTTTTGGTTCTGGTTTTTTTGCATCTCTGCCTCCACCTCCTCTTCCTCCTCCATCCAACCTTAACCCACTTCCTCCTCTGCGCTGCTTCAGATCTACAGCTCTTCCTTCTGCACCCCCCTTAGTTACTCCTGTTTTGATGCTGAGGCCATCCAGTGCCCCTCGCACCATCACCAAGCCTTCAGCCAGGCACTCTGCCCGCTTGCTGTTCTGGATGCCCTGTTTTTTAACCTCGGCCAGCTCGGCCTTGGCTCTCTGCAGGCAGTTTCTCAGGTCCTGCATCTCTCGGACCAGGCTGTCCATGCGGCTGGATGATGTGTCCATCAGCATCTGTAGGAAGGCTCTGTAGTTCCTCTCCTGCTGCTGGATGAGCTCCTTGTAGTAGTGTTGTTGCTCATCCAACAGGTCATAGATGGTGGACAGGCTCACCAGCTCATCCTCTGCTGGGTACAGAGCCACTTTCTTAGGCAGCATGATGAGGGAAGGATGGTAAGAAAGGCAGGAATTATGTCTTAGCATGGGAGGAATGACTGGATGAAAAAAATTATGGCCAGACATCTATCAGTTGGTGCTGATTGGTAAAACAGATCAAAGGAGACACAGATGAATGATAGATTTTACCATCTCTCTGAATAGTTAAATAACTGTATGGATGAACTTGAGTAAACAAGATAGATGGATGCTTTTCAGTCCTGGACAAGTAGATAGTTGAATGAACGCATGAATGGTGATCAGATGACTGGATAATTGCAGGACTTGTCTTTCAGTCCTTCCACAGTGAATAGATGGATGTATAGATGACAGATGTTTCCACAGTCCTTCTGTTCTTCTGAAGTGGCAAAGGTCAGCAGAATCGCACTAACCTGGCGATGTCTCCCTCTTCAGCGTAGCTGGATGACGAGTTGATGGAATAGTTGGTCCTCCTGTTGATGTTTGCCTGGTTACACGTCGATCTGTCTGTCTATCTCTCAATAAATCTGTCTGCGTACCTGTCCATCTTTCTTTCTGTCCTTGCGTCTTGCAGTACTGTGAGTGTGCTTGACCAGACACTGCCCTTCCCTGGCTCCATCTGACTCCAACTGGGTGAAACTTTGGAGAACACTACTCCCTGTACCTCCATGTCAAAGTCTGTGTGTGTGTGTGTGTGTGTGTGTGTGTGTGTGTGTGTGTGTGTGTGTGTGTGTGTATGTGTGTGTGTGTGTCAGCTTAGCCATGACAGCCAGAGGCTTAGCTGTCTGTCCGTCTGTCCATCTCTCCAGCAGATTTACAGGAAAGATCGATAAACAGATGAAGTGTCCACCTCCTGCAGTAGTTCAACACATGAAGCGCCTTCAACAGATTGACAGAGAAAGAGTGAGAGTGTGTGTGTGTGTGTGTGGCCGTATGTGTGGCCAGGAGGCCAGGCCAGAGGAGGTCATCCAAATCTGTCAGGAAAATTGATTTGAGGTGTGTGAGAGTAACAGTGTCCAGACCAGGGGGAGGTCACAAGGGTTTTGTGTGCGTCTATATGCATGTGTTAATCTGTGTCCTGTCATCTCACTGCTACAGTTGCAGCTCCTAGGGAGGATCAGTTGGCTGGACATCTGACCTCCTAGACTGCATCACTGGTCACACCAAATGGACCCCTTTGACAGGGCCCCTGTCCACACAGTTACAACAGTTTCTGTGAGTGACATACTGCTATCCCCCAGGATTTTGAAACAAAATGTTTCACCCACAAAGTATTAGTACTGTCAAGCAATAATAATGAAGCTTTCATAATTTGGCTGATGATAATGACAGTGATGATGCGCATGTGTGTGTGTGTGTGTGCTCTAGCGATGCTTAACAAGCTGCTAACCCCTCTAACATCCAGGCCAAATTCCTCTCAAGCCACGGCAACGCCTGGCAATAGCAACCACATACCTGTTGCGAGTGTAACATGCAGGCCCTGTAATTTACTTTAACAGCACCCATGGACAGTATCAAGAAATTTAGGGCGAAAATGGGACTCAAGAGTTTTATTAAAATGTACTGATTCCAACATATCTACTAAATAAATTAATAATAATTACAGATTAAATTAAATAGTAATTTAAATGTCTCCTGAAAAACAACTCTGACCCATTTGATGTAATCACTGCACTAAAAAATCTGTGGTAATGCAGAGCAATTTGCAGATGGGTGACTGTGCACACTGTGGTGAACAAAGCTGACTGTGAGAACATAACAATGCCCATTTTGTTTCCCCTATATTGTCGCTTCAAGCAGGATGATGATGAACACATCAGATTCACACTCAAGCAGTAAGATGACTCACATGACAAGTCCTTCTGCTTTAAACAAATCCCACAAATGTAAAGGAACCGTGCGAACTGCAACAGTGATGCAACAGACTACTTCGTACTTCCTGTGTCATACTTTGCCAACCCTGTAGCTATAGCAAATACAAAACAATCATGTACATAGGCAGTTACAGAAATTCATGCTACAGAAGGCTGCGGGGGACCATTTTGAAATCATTTCCAAATCTTAATATGACCATTCAAATGAAAAGACAACACGTTCAGCCTCCAGTCACTGTGAAAACTAAACAGACTACTTCAAGATTCAGATGTAATTTGACACAAATATTACCAACTGCTATGAGGAAAAGAAAAGAAAAAAACAACTATCAACACGAATTAAAGTGACATCTTGCTGCAGCATTTGTTAAAAGGATATTTTCATAGTTGATATAGTTTGAAGTGAAGGGCAAAGAGACCCAAGTCCTATGATGTGTTCAGCAGATCGCATCTGTCAAACAAGGTCTGTGCCCATTTAAGACTTAATGTAGCCTGACGAAAAGGTCCACTATACCATATAATCGTTTTTTCCACATGACAAAGCACTACAAGACGAGTGTGTAAATGTATGTAATTCCCTTCATAAGTCCTAAACTACAGAGCAGAACTAATGTATGATGCTACCATGACTATTCCAGCAATGACTATTGGGCATTCATGGATAAACAAACCAGATTTCACATTTGTGCAGACAGTTCTGCACCAGAAATGGGAGGAAAACATTTCTGCTGTGTAACTGTTTGAGATTGTTGATATAATTTTTTTTTTTTAATTTTCTTGTTGCTTGCAATGTTTAGATGGATTTCTTCTACCATCAACAATCAGTACTCACTAAATATGACCTGAAACAAGCTGACTGTCAGCAGCGTGTTCAAATGACCGGTTTTACAGTAGCAAGCATATATCTGTATATTACGTGGTGAAGTGGCCACATACATGTGTTTCACCATATGCTCTGACCTAATTGGACCTGTCAGCTGTTAACACTGCAGTTTTTTTTTTAAACCCTGATTACATATTGTACTTCTTTGATGTCTTGTATCAATAACTATGAAGCTGCGAAAATATATCGCCCTGTATAGATACTATCAGAAGGACGATAATATTTTAGAGCTGAAGTAGCAGAAACTGGCGATCTGTCTGTACCCCACAACACCTCACCCATCAGTCTTTTTCCTGGCTGACTGTCTACTGTAAATCTCACTGGTCATCTCATTTCGGTGCAACACCGGCATCAAAATTGCAGTGTTAAGATTCAACACTAACCACTGCGCTTTCAGCATCACTCCAGAAACAAACTTAACGTTGGTCTTGAAGGGAAAATATGTAGCTGACTGATGTTACAGCTGTCAGCTACCGGAAAATCACTCATTGGGGGTGTAACGTTAGCTGTGATGCTAACACTGGCAGCAAACCGAACCGCCACAACTACTGCCAATATGTGGCCACTTGTAATAGGTAGTACACGAATGGCTAATATTAACCACAGTTATGATTTCAGCAGCTGTAACGTGATAAGCTTCTCGCCCGGCGCTATGTGTCGCCGCCAGTGTTAACAGCTAGTTAGCTAGCTAACGCAAAGGTGCTGCCGAGTCCTTTCTACCCGCGCTGTCTGCAAGGGAGGCTTCGGTTTGTTTCAATAAAAACGAATATCCGAGATAAACTTAAGACCCCCTGTCTGGCATTCAGTCAACTCCACACAATTTCAAGTCGCACACATCGCAAACCAAGGCTGACTCAATACTCACCATGTCTGAGTTTGAAACGTCGGTCCGCTAACGCCACCGGAGAGAGGAAATGGACGGTTGCCACTGAGTAAGGGAGGCTGGAGGCGGGCAGGCAAGACGGAGCACCGCTGTAAGGCTCGGTGTATTCCTCCGCGCTGAGGAGCCCTGTGCTCAGGCGGTGAGCCGTCCTCACGCCTTCAGGGTCTCTACACGCGTGTGTGCGCACACGCACTTCCACGGACGTGTTTGCTCTATGCTTGGTCGTTTTTTACATTAAGAAAGTTGTCACTGTTTAGATAGAGAGGCAGGTACAGGTGCAATGAACAGTTTTGATGTAAAATTGTTGTCATGCTGTTCGCGGCCATAGTAACTATGAAGGAGGCCACAGGGCCGCACTCTGCTGTCAGGGACCAGCTTCAGTCCAACGCCCTCTGTGCGATACATGCTCTGCACTCAGAGTGCTGCAGGGATTATCATCCTGGTTCCCTCAGCTAAAAGCCAGTTACATTTTTACACTTTGGATAACTGCAGAAAATAATCTCTGTGACAGACAAAACTTTATGACTCTTCACAAATGAACACCACTTTTCTGAAGCATATACAATTGCTAGAAGTGAAAAAGCTAAACTTCCAACTTGTGGTGTGATTTAGTGTGCTTATACCTCTTCTATAAAGGCCTTCCCTCTCACAAAGTAACTAATAGTTTGCAAAAGTGCTAGAATAAACACAGCAAGGCTGTCAAAGTAGACTGCGGAGTGGATCTATTTTTGTGCTCAGAATGATGACATTTAACGTCCCTGACCTCTGTAGTCTCATGTAGGTTCTTATTAGCAACTGACCTTTTTAAAGATAGGTAAAAGTGTTGTGTTAACCCCAGACCTTATTTCAGTCGTCTAACTTAAGACCCATTCAAAAAACTCATTGACTTTGGGACGAGGTAACCAGAAGTGCTAAAATGCTAATTTATTTCCATGTTTTAGGACTCACTCCTGCAGCAATACTTAGTCTGTGCTAGTTTGTGATTAACTTAAATGAAATTTCATTAGAAATTTGCAAAAAAAATTAAAATAAAATAAGAATGCTAATGAAACAAGATTTTGATACAAGGTGCTGGTAAAAGACATGTCCAAAAATGAGCTTATACTACATGTCCTGGCTCCATTGATATTGTACTTTAATGCTGCACTGTCCCCAATAAATTTGCATGCATGACATACATTAAACCTAAGGCTCCAGGGCAGTAACCCACTTTGCCCTGTTGGTAATCCAGCCTTGATGTTATGTAATCTAGGCAAACCTAAGAAAGTCACCTGGTGTGTAACATCAGTATCACTATATAAAATGAAATGAAGCCCACCTCTCTGTTATTGAACATATCCAAAATCAGACCCACAAGTACTGAACTGCCATCATTTGAATGAAACTGTGGGCAGAATTTGGATCCATTTGTAATCAATGCATTGTAAATCAAAATAACCCTGCTAATTATTATTGCCTCAGATTTAGGAAATAATGATGTTTATCTAGCTTTAAATGAGGGACAAAGCAAAATTAAACCATAGTGGAGTGACTTCAACCTCCACTTTCTTATGATATATTGACCTTGAGGTCAATAAAAAAAACGTAGGCAAGCTGACAACAGACATTTAGGGTGTCATGTTTCACCTGATAGTGGTGGGACGTTTCTCTCATTGGAACGTCAAGCGTCAGTCATGCAGTCAGTCTATGAGGCTGCAAACCCATATGGCCTATGCAGTTACTCCAGCAGGACATTTTCTCCTTGCAATAGTGGAGGCTAGCTAAGGCAGTCAAATTTGTGGGGAACTATCAAACAAGTCAGTTCTCTATCTGCAATAATTTTGCATTTTATAATGATTTTATATCAAACTCTGTTAACAAAGAGACCATTCCCTGCATTCTCCCTAAATAAAACAGAAGATAAATATGTAAAGATATGGGATGTAATTCTGTGTGTTATTTTAAATTTGGATTAAAATACAGTTTCACACCATTACATTATATTATATAGATGAAATCAATACATGTCTGTGGTTATATTCTAGGACAGTCAGAATAGTATTATGTGATCATCTTTGCCTCAGAGCCAGAAACCACACACAAACAATTTTTTGATTGAGTTATTAATCAGATTTTTGTTTTGGGAGACTTTCTCATAAATATTGATTGAAGTGTCTTGACTAAAATATAGCATATGATTTTCTATGTGCACTGAGTGTTGTTCCTCGTCAAGCAGACTTTAATATACCCTCCAGTATCTGTCTACTCTAAGGCTCTTATTGTATTATCTTCTGTGTGGCCACATGTCCTGTCCACCAGCACCAACCACAAAGTCTGATGATGTCTCTTAGCCAATGGGCTGCCATTACATCTGTCATCAAAATTATAGTCAGACAGTGTTAGTGTAATCTGAACCTGTTTAACTGCAACACGCATCTAATATTACCTGTATGCTGTGGCATTATGTAAGCCTAAACTGAAATGTGAATGTAGCATCATTACTGCAAATACAACCACCAAACAAATTAACTGTGTTTCCAGGCAAAAACATTATTATTTTTGTTCTAGATGTAAGATTTAAGACTGTGAAAGGCTACACACTGTATATTTACTGTCATAAATATAGCCTAGTGAAATGTAGTGGAGGATGTGAACATCCCTGTTTATAGAAAAAGATATTCATAACTTTTATTCAAATAATTAAGTTACTTAAGTGATTGTTTGCCTTTAAAAATGAATAAATAATTAAAGTGATTTTAAGGGGTTGCCACGTATCTATTTATAAGAATTTATCAGAACGCGCAACTTGACGGTAAGGCAACACAGAAAGTGACGCACTATTTTGTGTTACACGGAGTTTTATGCAGGCGGAAGGATACGTTCTAAACATCGCGTCTGATGGCACCGTTGCGGTTTAGTTTTTGAGAGGCGGGTTCTGATTGGTCAGAGCGGACCCGCAATGTTCTGCACACTGTACAGAGGCCGCTGATTGGCCAGAGCGGATCTGCAATGCGTCAAACCACAGCGCGGCAACGGCGGCAGGAGGGAGCGACTCGCGGTTGTCGCCTGTGCAGGACCCAATGAAGAGAAGTGTTGGGCGTGAAGTTGTTTGGACGATGAGCTGGATTAACGCAGGCCAAGCGATCAGCACCTAGCGACAGGCGCGTTTTGCACAAGTCAGTATAATTAGAGAAGTTTGCAAAAGCGCTTTTATGAGCCTTGGGTGGAATTTGACTCATGAAATCAGTATCTATAAAATCCCGGCAACAGCTTTGCAGCCATTCCGAGAGAAATACGTGATATTTCTTCACTGCTAACTTCATAACTCTGACAATAGACGTAGGGCTGCACTAACTGTTCAGTGCACCACACTGAGGGAGTCCTGCCGACATAAAGCTGCAGCTGGGTGCAGATGGTTCAATTAGCAGCCCAGATGAACTTTAGTAAGCCCTCAATAGACTCTCACTCATCAATATTCATCATGTCGTGTGTGTTGCGTGAGTGTGAAATAGCTGTCAGACTGCAACACCCTTTCACAGTATGTGTTACAACAGTTTTGAAATGGACGCAATATGTTTTGAGTGAAAATTAGATTCTAGTTTGTGGCTATGCATGTTTTCTCAGTGATGACGCAACCTCAAAAATTACTCAGTGTATAAAGATAAAATATATAAAGTAATTTAAATGTTTTCATCTTGGGCTCACACCAGCTATGATGCCCGTCAATACATCCTGACCAATGAGTACTCAGTAGTTATTGCTACATCATTACATGAGTACTCAGTAGTTACTGCCACATTATTGAAGGAGTACTCAGTAGTTATTGCTACATTATTATAGGAGTACTCAGTAGTTATTGCTACATTATTGAAGGAGTACTCAGTAGTTATTGCTACATTATTGTAGGAGTAGTCAGTAGTTATTGCTACATTATTGTAGGAGTACTCAGTAGTTATTGCTACATTATTATAGGAGTACTCAGTAGTTATTGCTACATTATTGAAGGAGTACTCAGTAGTTATTGCTACATTATTGTAGGAGTAGTCAGTAGTTATTGCTACATTATTGTAGGAGTAGTCAGTAGTTATTGCTACATTATTGTAGGAGTAGTCAGTAGTTATTGCTACATTATTGAAGGAGTACTCAGTAGTTATTGCTACATTATTATAGGAGTACTCAGTAGTTATTGCTACATTATTGAAGGAGTACTCAGTAGTTATTGCTACATTATTGTAGGAGTAGTCAGTAGTTATTGCTACATTATTGTAGGAGTAGTCAGTAGTTATTGCTACATTATTGAAGGAGTACTCAGTAGTTACTGCTACATCATTACACGAGTACTCAGTAGTTACTGCCACATTATTGAAGGAGTACTCAGTAGTTATTGCTACATTATTGTAGGAGTAGTCAGTAGTTATTGCTACATTATTGAAGGAGTACTCAGTAGTTATTGCTACATTATTATAGGAGTAGTCAGTAGTTATTGCTACATTATTGAAGGAGTACTCAGTAGTTACTGCTACATTATTGTAGGAGTACACAGTAGTTATTGCTACATTATTGAAGGAGTACTCAGTAGTTACTGCTACATTATTGAAGGAGTACTCAGTAGTTATTGCTACATTATTGAAGGAGTACTCAGTAGTTACTGCTACATTATTGTAGGAGTACACAGTAGTTATTGCTACATTATTGAAGGAGTACTCAGTAGCCTACTCATGGGTCAGACCACAGCCATCTCTGAACTTGGCCTTCATTTTGATCTCAACTACGCACCTAAAGTTCGGTGACACTATCACAATAACAAAAGCTGCCCACAGACCCACACCAGCCACACTATCACACCTGGTTAAAAAGTGTTTACAAGTCCCAGTCTTAACTTTTAATTCATCCCCAAATGCAGTGATATTCATGTGTTCACGTGTTTGACATGTTTTATGTACGATGTAAAAATGGCCCCAGTAAATGACAAGCTGGCCCCTGGTAAATTCACTGATCTAAATCAAACATAAAACTTAGAGATATTTTGGGTATTAGAAGATTAGAAGCATTTAGAAGCATAAATGAAGGGCTAGATGCTCACGTCACAGAGTGTTTGTACAGTATTTGTGTACATGTACACATTCATGTTTTTAGAAATGTGACAAAAGGGTAAAACTAGAAAATTGGGTAAGTGGACTACTGTTGTGCATGTACTCGTTTTGCACATGAAAGACTGTGCAAAAAATATCAACATATGGTTTTAAAAAATAACTGTGCATCAGTGTGTGTGTGTGTGTGTGTGCGTCTATTCAGGTCCCTTTAATACAGTGTGTCAATGTGAGTGTGCTAGCTGTGGTTGTCTCATGCTGCTTACACAATGGCCTGGACACGGGAGCTGCCTGATGGCATTGCTTAATTAGGTGAAGAGCTGATTCATTTGCATTAATTGACAGCTAATTAAAGGAGTCAGGGCACATTGAATCGACATTCCTCTGAGCTGTGAGGGCTTGACTGCAGGGAATGTTCGCAAGAGTGAATCATGAAATATTGAGTCTTATGAGTGCCACCTGCCATTAGAAGTGGCATCAAACATATGGACCTGTGTGTGTGTGTGTGTGTGTGTGTGTGTGTGGTTCAACAGACTCATCTTACAGCCTGTAGAGCCCAGCTGTTTGTGGTTCTTTAGCTGAAAGAAAAAAGAGGGTGAATCTGATAACGTTATTTCAGTTCAGTTCTGTGAGGGTGAAGAGGGTTAGGGTGAAATAAATAACACACATGTCGAATGTTGATTTTTATCACAGACAATTAAAGCTGCGTCCTGCAACTTCTTGCACATTCCAACAACAGGAAAGGTGATGTCCAGCCTGTGTTTGAGAAGCTGTTGCCCCTGTTTGTTGTTTTGAGGTGACATAAACAACAATACTGTATATTATTTACTGTAGTGCAGTCTAGTGTTAACAAATAGTTTTACCAAACTCCACCATGGATTTTAAGATATTGTATTAAAAACAAAAATCATGGATTTGATGCAGTAGATCATTGAAGTGACAGCATGAGTCTGGAAACTGTATTTTTTACTTGATTGTAACAGCGGAGCCAGCTCCATATATCACTGATCAGCCGAATGTCCCGTGACTGAATGATAAAGCTACACCATAGGTCAGCTGGCCAGTGTTTGAGTTTCCTCATTGGTTGTTGTGCTTTCAAAATGATTTAGTGTGAACAAGCAGTGTTGCCAACATAATGCTGTTGTTACTAGATTAACTGACTTTTCAGACCCCTCTGGCGAATTTTGTTTAAAAAAGCACCCAGTGACAAATCTAGCGACTTTTTGGTGAAAAATTACCTGCTTTCCATAGAAGAGAGCCGCCGTTCTTGCCCCACCAGCAAGAGGTAGGGTTTTCCCTCCTAGAGCCCCTTGTCCACTGGTCAAAAAACCCACCAACACCCACTAACATCTGGCTTTTGTGAAAATGTGCAATTGAGATTCACTCACAGGTCAAAGGACCTGCAGTAGTCATGAGTATTTATAGGGAGATGTGCCTCATGGGGCGACCCCTCGCCTGCTCGGCCTCAGCTCTGAGCCGCTGTCATGGGTTAAAACAGTCAGGGCCCTGTCTCATCTAATCCCACTGAAACCACGGGCCCCTTTTTGTGTTGCCACTGCCATGCCTGTCTGATTCCCTTCTCCTGCCTAACTGCTCATCCCTGTCCACTGTGGAAGTACACCATCTGACAAGAAATAGGCCCCAAGTAATTACGTAAACTCTTGTTACATGTAACCACAATAAGGATTATTATTTTGAGTTTCTCCCACATTTCCCAAATTAGTTTCCTATACTCCCAATAACACATCTGCACACGCAATAGGGGAATGAGTCAAGTCTGCGAAGTCCGTCGCAGACTTCAGAGCATAAATAGATGCACTCACACAGAAATGGAGACTATAGAACAATGACACCAGGGTAATGCTCTACCTAAAGCTTTGCGCCCACTGAGCAATCTGTTGAATCACCGGTGGCACACTGTCAGGATTGTGAGAGCGTTTAGTTTCTTCACATAAATGGGATGCTTTGATCAACGGTTAGATGTGACCCAGCTCCTCTTCTTAAATCTCGAGCTCTGGGACATTATCTAGTTTCGAAGAGACATCTCTGGAGCCTGGACAAAGATAGATCAGACAGAAAGAGACAAGCATGGTTCAGAAACTCTGCCACAATATGATTGACACAGACAGATTTAACCCCAAAGCTTTTTCTTTCTTTTTTTTTTATACTAGAGCTGTAATGAATTAATGAAGTATTTCAATTAGTGAAATGTCCTATAATGCACAACTTATGTATGTGATAGAAAATAGCTGGACAAAGGCTCTGTTGGAGTATTATGTTACTAAGGGTTTGGTCTCATTCAGTAATCCAGCTCCACACATTGTCAACTTTAGCTTATATTGTTTTTCTTTAATTATATTTTGTCAGTGAGAGAAGTTTTTAGTCTGTAAAAATATTCATGCTGGCTTTTGTGTTTTTAAAATTTTCATTGTAGTTCACTATGTTAGCTGTTTTCATCTTTATTCAACTCGTTTGCCTTAAGGACATTCATACTGACTTACAGAACCAAATGCTTTATGCCACAGGTAGTGATTAAAATAAAACCAAACCAGTGGATTGATTAAATCATGCTACACATATTAAATATAGTAAAGGATAATACAGTTGCTCACACACTGCCATGTACTCTTTATTAAATGGTCTCATAGAAATTATAACCAGACTGATATCATTTAGATTGTAGAAGAGATCAATATCAGAAAATGACCTCCATTTCCTCACTTCTATAAAAACTCAGTCAGAGCTGTTCCGTTATATTTGCCCATGCAGAGGGTGAACATCTTATAGCCCTAAAATCAAAAAGGAGCATGTTTACAGTTTGTCCTCTGTTGTGAATGATGGTATATATGAAGGAGGCAGGTGTGTTGCAAACAGAGTCCAGAGCCACAGAGGGGGTGTTCTGGTAAAAATCTGGAAACCACAGGTACACAGAGGCAATTCTTCAAAAGAATAGGTTTTTACAGAAGCACTTTTAACATGATGAAATTTAAAATAAAAATAAATAAATAACTAAAAGCGAAGTGAAAAGTGACAATTTTGATTCAATTTTATAAACTTAGTACTGAGTTTGATCATTTTCTATTCTGGGTAAAGTTATCTTTCACTCTCTTTCACTCATTATCATCACCAGGGGACTGTTAAGCCAGGGGTGTCCAAAGCATGATGTGTAAGCTGCAGCAGACTGTAATGCTGAGTTGTTCTTTTAAATCACATATACAGAAACATTTGATGAAGTTTTATAATATATTTAATTTGTGTTGAAACATAGACCTTCAGCCTCACTGTAAACTTATATTCATAATAAAATCTACAGCCGACACAACAAATAAATCAGTTGTATTTATTGACAATTTCAGGTAGTAAAACACGGTCCTATCTGCTGTGAAAATAAAGCATTTTCAGATATTATGTACAAAGGATGGCTCCTTATGCATCTTTAGGTAAGATCACTACAACTTCACTGTTCAGTACAGCAGCTTTGTGTGTAAAAGCATCAGAGTTTGTGTGTGTGTGTGTGTGTGTGTTCAGTCTTCCAGTAGTATATCCAGTTCTTCTAAAGGAAGTCTGACTCTGAGTTCTTTCTCTGTCATCAGATCTACAAACTCCTGCAGATGATCAGGAAACAGCTGTACTGCATCCATGTACAAACCCTGATCACACACACACACACACACACACACACACACACACACACACACACACACATTTGCATTAATACAAATTTACATTCATACACACAGACACAAAAAGAAAGAGAGAGACAATTAAGTTTTTTTGTACATACAGTTTAAAAATTAAGTAGACAGATGTTAGAAACTTGTGACTCACCTTCGCCCAGGGAATATTCTGTAAGGCCTTGTAGTAAATCCCTGTGGCTTTATCCACCTTCCCTTCAGAGACCTACAAATACACACAAACAGCACATACACACAGCACAGGCATAAGACTTTGCTGATGGTCAATATTTGTGCATCCAAATGTGCAAATGACACAAAGTAAGTCTGTATAGGCTGGTCTTCATGTGCGCGAGTTCTCACGCTTCTATCTTTAAGTCAATATTTGGAAAATGAGAAAAATATAGGCAGCACTGTAAGGTCAGAGATGAACAAGCTGAATGACACACAGAACCAAACTGGATTTTTAAGGAACAGCAGGAGTTTTATATGACAGCAGAAAAGCACATCTGTGTTTTTTTCCCATTTTGATTCCTTTGATAATATTCTAAAACAAAACATTAATATTCATTATTTATTTTGTTTTATCATCTCACCAGGAAGTGCATGTACATCCTCCAAAGTAAAGGACAGTGAGCACCCATCTCTGTTGCTATGGCGCTTTCAAACAGTCCACGGATACGGTTGCTGAGGCCATTCTCTGGTAGGATGGGCAAGGTAGCGTCATAGCAACAAGACCTGTAGAGACAACATTTTGTTTGTGATGTGATGTAGTGTTTTTATAATTAATAATAGGTCATGTGAATTTTGAAAGAGAATATTTGTGAAAGCTTGGCATATCACACAGAAAGAAAGAAAAGAAAGAATAGATAAAACTATAATATAATATAACACAGCTTCTTGATTGTATTTTTTAAGTTGGTCCAGTGTTTGTTCTTGTGTAACATGAGTGCAGGAAAAACCCACAACTACCCATCATCCTTTCTGTTCTTACCTCTGAGCAGCATCCACCAGCTGCTTCCTTTGTTGTTCAGCAACAATGGCAAAGAGGCGTGGCACCACACTGCTGTTGTCCCTGGTTACAGAGTGAAAGAAGCGACGCGCCCGGCCAGCGCTATGGTAACGGTTCTCCACCTGAAAATGGATCACATGAGGGTCATCATATCAACATAAACAAGTACAGATTCTGTACAGAAAGAGCTGGGAAAAAAACACATCTGGAGAAGAAGCTTATTTCAAATGACTGGTGGTATTTTGTTCTGGTGTCTTCTGAGCAGACCACAGCTTACCTGTACATATATGCTCCAGAGCGGGGCGCTGCTGGGCCAGGCTGAGAGGGCAGAGGTCAGCGTTTGTCTCAGTGTTGCCAGTGGAAACACACCGATACTGTTGTGGTACCTCAGCAAGGCCGCCTGCTGTACTGCTAATATCTGACACTCAGAGGCCAGTTTACTAACATATTGCCTGCTGGTATGGCTGGAATCAGCTGCAGGCTTTTTAGCATCATGCTTGTCTGTTGTTAGTGTGCGATGCAGCTCCTCCATCTTCTCTCTGGCCTGGCTGTAGACAGCATTAGCTGCTTGGATGCCCACTGTGAGGTACTGGAACAGAGCGTAGCAGCCTACCAGACCACTCAGCCTCAGTTTCTCTGCTAGCAGCTCTTGACCTAGTGTTGGAATATTGACATTAGAAATGAATCAAAACAGTAACTGATCCAACTGGGTCCTACATTTAAAGGGGGTGGGGACTTTGAGGATGGAGTTGTTTGCCTCTTAAATTTGTAGTATCTTAATGACACCTCATCAAAAAAATAAATAAAGGTAAACACTGTACTACAAGTTATGGAAAACATGGTCTACAGAGTTGATTGGTAAAACATTGGTTGTATGGGAGGAGCTAAATAAGCATGAACTGAAACAGTGGCACGGTATGTTGAAAAAATAAAAACACTGAATATACAGGGTTTGTTGTAAATGGGCTAAAATATGCAAAACTGTCATTTACAGATAAAACACATAGATGTTGTTGAGAAAATGAACCTTTTCTGTTGGGCTGATGGTTAGTCCAGTCCACTTGGTCCAGTGCTGACAAGCTGGCTGTCAGAGCCTGTTCATAAGACCTCCTGGCTTTCAGGACAGTTACTGGAGAGAGGGACTGGGAGGAAGAAGAAGAAGAGGATGAGGAGGTTCCTTCTGCTAGTCGGGTCAGCACCACCACAGCTGGGGACGCAGTTACATCAGTTAGTTCCCCTCCTCGCATGCCTGCTCCGTCCTCCGCCTCCAGCTGGGACCACAGCAGACAAAGCTCACAGAGGGCGGGGCTACTCAACCCTTTGGTTCCCCCTATCGCTGTGGCTGTGGAGAAGACTTTGCGAGCTTCGTCAAGGTTGCCCAGCATCCACTCCAGGTGGGCATACTCCCGCCACAGCACCAGCGACGAGCGGTTGTCGGGTTCTTTGAGCAGTCGCTTGGCAACTTTTTTGCTGCTCTTGCCTTGAGAACGGAGACGCTTTTTGTTGCCACTGCGCAAGCACTGCAAAACCTGACACGTACACAAGAACAAAAGTCAGACACTTTTCTGACCTTGAAACAAGTTGACCTGAATTATTTTCTTCTTCTTATAAATTAGAATCAGATCAAATGATTCTCACCTTCAGTTTCTCGTACTGCATCCAGCTGAGCGACAGAACGGCTCGGTGGTGGGGAGGAAGGACAGGTTGGACCATATTGAACACATTGGTGACAAACCTCTCGCCCTGCTTTCCAAGCCCCACCCATTTCCTGGTTCCCTGAAGAGTTGTCATGTGACCTACAGAGTTAACCCCGGGGTCAGGTAGATTGTGGGAGGTCAGAGGATGCTGGAGCTCGTTACCTAGGATGTGACATGGAGCCAGACTGGTCACTGCCTTCATCTCAATAATTAGCTTCAAACTACTGAAAAAAATAACAAAGGTAGTTTGTATTATTTTTCCTGACTGTCTCATTTTTACCCTGAGTGAGCAAAGAGAGGCTCTCCAGCAGCAGGCCGGGCTGGCAGGGGGCAGGAGAGAGGACAGAGTCCACAGGCAGCCCCAGGAAGGACAAGAAGTGGAGAAGAAGATGGAGCTGGAGCTCTGGTGAAGACAGACAAATCAGGGACGGGCCGATGTCATCAAATAACACCTGGAATTGTAGAGAGACACAGAGAGAGGAAGAGGTCAAATAAAGTGGTCGCACACTGTGAACCCAGTTCCAAACATGCAACACCTGGAGTGAGACACGTGAGATGACATATCTAACAACAGATAGACTAATGGACGGTACACAGATGATGACCACCCATCTGTCCAGCAGTGAGTACCTGTCTGTCTGGGTCCTCACAGTCCTCTTCTGATTGGCCTTTAGCTTTGTCAGGTCTCCAGGGCAACCAGTGAGCCGCTTCACGAGACGACTCCACATCCAGCCACACTGTTCCTCTGGGCTGGCTCCGGTCCTTCACCTCCTCCTCATCCTCTTCCTCCTCCTCTTCGTCGTCTGTGGACACACACACACACACACACACACACACACACAGTTTCATTGTTCTAGCACACAAATCAATTTAGAGATTATTCCAGGATTTACATCAATGCTCAATAAAGCCTGGCTCACTATGCAGTGTGTGTGTGTGTGTGTGTGTGTGTGTGTGTGTGTGTGTGTGTGTGTTACCTGCACTCGGCTGTAGCCATCCCCCACGCTCTTGTTGGAGCATCCAGGCTTTCCAGCCTCTGGCCCCCAACTCCCCAACCCTCGCCTCCCCGCTGTCCCAGAACGGCTCAAAGAACTCGACCTACACACACACACACACACACACACACACACACACAAAAATATTGATATAGGTCCTTTTGTATTTCTACTGTGCCTGTAACAAGTATTTACTCCTCAATTTTTTATACTGATCCACTGAAAAAAAGACAAGTCACACACATTTCTACCAACCGCTCTAAATAACATAATCCTCACATGAATGCAAAGCAAAGTAAAATCCGACAAAATGACAAACAAACCTGCTGCTTGGTGGACAGTGCTCGTACACTGTCAGGTTTGTAGAAAGTGAAGTCGATCATGGCCTGAAACAGAGAAACCGCCTTCTCTGAGTGACCACACTGACGCAGGAAATGACACTGTTGGGTGAAGATGTCTGGACAGAAAGATGCAAACACACAAAATGACAATGAAGTTATACAAGTATTGAGCATACAAAGGAAATGTTAAATTCTCCTCAAACAAATGAGAATATGATGTATCAAATGTCACGTGTGTATGTGTGTATATGAGGGCTGCAGTTTTCCTTGTTATGACGGAAGCAAAGTATAAAACCAGGCTGACTGGTAAACTCAGTATGTAACTGTTTCCACTAATCAGTCCTCTCAGAGTGGGAAAAACCTGAAAAGTAAAGGCTAAACAAAGCCTTGTTACCCAGCATATCCTCCTCAGTCCCTGGCAGGGCTGGATGAGACACCATGCTGCCATCCTGCACAGAGCTGAGTGTGCTTAGACACTTCCCGTAGGCAGAGTTGACCTTTGACACAGTGAAGTTGCTGAAGTAGCTCTGGGTGAAGAGCAGATACTCCCTCCACAAAGGGGGACTGTTTGGGTGAAGGAACACCTGAGGTACAACAGATGAAACACAAGTTAGCTTTGTTAGAATGACGATAAGACACACTCACACACAGGCACTGGTTATGTCTCCACTCTGGTTTAGACTAAAGAAAACAAACCACAGCTGCACTTGCAGGCTGAGTGTGCAGCACTGAACATAGTTTACATATAAAGGCACTGAGTGAGTCAGATGGAAACACATGAAGACTGTAGACTGACCAGTTTCTTCCATTCTTTAGCCAGAACGGAGGGCTCCCACAGCTCTTGGCAGATCCTGAGCCTCTCCAGCTGCAGAGCGATGCAGCTGGGGTTGGTGTCCACAGCGCGCTCCGCGATGCTCAGCTTTTTCTCCAGGACCGCTCGGTAGGAAGACTTACGGCGCTCAGTTGAATCCTTGTCCTGTTGCTCCTCCTCACCTCCAAACTCTGCTGAGCTGACCTCGTCCTAGAGAGGGAGAGAGGAGATGAGAAAGATTAGATGAATGCTGCATAGGAAAAAACTGAGAAATTACTTTGTGGTTGAAAAGCAATAAACAGAGTTCAGATTGTTCAGGTGTTACAAGCTGAATTACAATGAGGCCAGCGGCAAGTGTGAACAGATTATCTAGAAGAATTCACTAAAATACAGAAGGCCTGAAAACACCCATTTCATTTCACACCCACCATGTCTGACAGTCATTTCTACTTAACCTTAACCTTCTTGCTGTCTCAGGCTGTAGCTACTGGTTTTTTGCTTTGCTTGCTGCAGGTTATTTGTTCATGCTGTTTTGTGCTTGATGACAGCCTGATTGAGCGAAACAATGCACAGCAATCATGAATAAAAAAAAAAAAAAAAAAGCATAGAACGATGTTCAGATTCTACTTTTTGTCACAATGACTCCTGTGTGGTTATCTCTCTGAAACATCAGTAACAAAATGATCTTTGTGTTAAAGCTCAAGTACTATGTGCATTAATAAATCTGAAAATTCAAATTCAGCTTTATTAAGTTTATGAATATGACGAGATTCAATAGAAAACATAGACACAAGCAATCTAAATTTGGGTCAGACCTAAAACTCATATGTCAATCTATCTATGGTGTTTTATTTTTCTATTTGTACTTTGTTTTCACTCAATCCAACATGCACTGTTATGCTGCTGTAAATGTGTGTCTGTATGTGACAGCAGTACAACAAATGTGTTACTCTGCAGCTGAAAATAGTCCTCAAAAAATCCACTCTGTGTTGTTGTTTGAGAGACATTTTCTGAAAACGACAGTGCCCAGCTGTTTTAGGGATAGACTGCGTCTTATCTTTTTTTTAAATTGACATTATGCTGTATGTACATTTAGGTCTTCAGTAAAAGGTACTGGTCTCAGGGCTGGGTGTTGCAAGTGTAGCAACCTTGAAAAATTTGAGATTAACATTAACACATTTATGGTTTTGGTCTTTTCCTGGGAGTAGCTGATGATTATAAAGATATAGAATAAGCCTTAGACTTTAATATCCTTATAGGCAAATCCTGAGAGTTAGAACTAAGATCTGTCTTTAAACCCTGAGGTAGTTGACAAACTACACACTGTACAATAGTACTTTCAAGTAAGTAAAAAACACGTCACGTTGGTACTTCTGGGAAAGAAAAAGCCTATTACAATGTACAAGTGCACAAATCACACATAAGTACTGACACATAGAGATTCATATGAACAATCATCTAAGCTCATAGCTGATTGTAAGGCAAGTGAAGTGAAGTAAGAGGAAGTGTATGTAATAACAAAAGTAGAGTCTTCCTACCTGGTATCGTATGAATTTTATCCATAGCTGTGTGTCTGCTGGCTGTTCTCTGAGCTGCCTGTTAAACTCTTCAGTCCTCCTGGTCGTAAGCACAGCACTCTGCCCTGTCTGCATGTCCTGCTTCTGCTGCTCTGTCTGGTCCTCCTGTCCCTTCCCCTGCAGCCAGAGGGCCGTGGAGGAGTCATACACACCGAGCGGATTTACTGATGATGTCTGCACTTTGTCACCTGGATTGACACATTGAGAGTTTGAAGTTCGATGTGAGGGTTAAAATGAAAAGATGAACGTATGTCGCAGAGATGTTTCACATAGAAAAAGTGCTCAATTGCTGCTATTTTCTTAATACAAATTTGCGGTGTTGTGGTCTGCTAAGGGCAAATTCTGCCCTTTATAGCCCAACCAAGGCCATTGTTTTGATTCTCAAAGTCAAGTTATCATCATGTTGTGGCTAAATCTCTTACCTTTCTCTCCTCCTTTGATGTCCCCCTCATCACCCAGACGGAGGAAGGAGGAGGAGATGATGACATCACTACAATCAGGAACTGTTGGTAATGTAGGGACAGCCGACTCTGACCTCAGCAGCTGGCGACTGACTCTGGAGAAATATCTGTCTTCTGCTTTCTTCTTGTCCCCGCTTTTCTGTTTCTTATTTGATTCTGACTCCTCCCAGCTGACTCCCTGTCTGTGAGGATCCAGACCCAACGACGATCTGCCTTTCCTCTTATACCTGGAACACACACACCGCATCAAAATTGTAGTTCCAGGTCATGTAAGATTTTATGTTCTCTCTTCTTAAGACCCAGAGAGCTTTTCCCCTTCTGCACAGTAAGTGGTGTTAGTAATAAACTCTAGAGACAGGTAGTTAGCATTAGCAGTGATAGCCACTAAGACAGAGTGTATGTTTTGTGTGTGTGTGTGTGTGTTACCTTGCTACATCTCCTCTGTACAGGGACTTATATGTCCAGTTGGCTGGGTCTGGTTTACGGTCCACACAGAACGGATGCTCTGTGGGCGACTGGAGGTCATCCAACCAGGAGAAACGACTTGCCACTGGAGCAGCCTGTGATCTGGCAGAATGGATGCACACACACAATCCCACACACACCAACCATAAAAACAGAGTAGATGCAAGCCAGTGATATTGTGTATAAAATTCAGAGTGCATGCATCTGTTTTCTAAATGTGTGTATGTTTATACCTCTTTGCCTCTTCTTCTCTTTTGAGATCACTGGGGTAGATGGTTTCAGAGTCAGACCCACTGCTATCTGAATGCCTCCCATTCTTTTTTTTGTGTTTTTTCTTCTTTTTCCTCTTCTTTTCACTCTTCTTTTTCTTCTTTTTGGGGAGCACATTGTCCTCTTCTTCCTTCTCCTCCTCCGCAGGGCTCACCTCTCTGTCTACACTTAAGGATTATGAGTTTAACGGGAGTTAGAACAGATTTAAGCTAAACACATGCCTCAAGCAAAAATAACTAAATATTAATTTTACTAATTTTCAACATATCATCTTGAGTATTTATTACTGGAAAAGGGACAGAGCAAATTTCCTCTGTTACTGAGTACTCCATGGGGAAAAAAAGATGTAAATGAGAGGAATAAGAACAAAAAAGCAAGAATAAAATTGGGAAATGCATAATGACAATGGCTTTCATATGGACAAAAGTTTTAACAAGAAATTTAGACATAACAATCTATAACATAGTGTACTTGACCACACAGAGTAGAATTCCCAGGAGTGTGTCTGTGATTATGTGATATTTACCTTGAATCCTTCTCCTCTAAAAACCGTCTGTGGAGAGAGACGGCATCCCCGGTCTGAAAACTCTTATTGTTCAGCCAGTCTAACTCTAAAAGGAGAGAGTGGACAAAAAAACTGTGATACATAGTAATCAGTAGGACTGATGGATCATGATGTCGATCATCAACCACTGAATGTCTTGATGTGCAGTGTCGTATCATGGTTGTGACTGGGTATTTTAATTCTGTGTGGAAACAACATATCCTGGGAATGCAGGGGATACATTTCTCCACTCTTAATAGATAGAAACTAAATTCTGTAAAATCCTTACTACATCAGAGTCCACGGCAGCGAGAAACCAAACTGAGTTTACTGTACTGCATCAGACACCTGAACAACATGAGAATCTGAATGGCCTGATTTCTCTGTGCCCCAAATAAGACCAAAGCCAGGATAGGACAGTTGTGACACAAGCATCATATATGAGCGGAACAGTCAGGTGTTTGAGGTAGCCGAGTGTAAGCTTATTGACAGGAAAGTCAGTTAACGCTAGTTTGTCATTCAGCTTCAACGACAGGCAGACGTCGGGGTAGCTAATAAAAGCTAGCTTGTGGCTCAGTGGGTTTATCTTCTCTGTATGATGACGACACAGTATTAAGGCAAAAGTAATCGATATTAAAACGTGTACTCCACGAAGACGCTCTCACCTGTGGACGAAGCTCCAACTTTGTTAGTTGTTGTTTCTGCAAACGCTGGGAACAGAGCCATGGTGGTGTGTCGCATATAAACAGTCGCAGGGTGATGACGTCATTTGACAGCCCGTTTACTGACCAAGTAAGCCAGTGTTAATTACTCTCCATAAAGACTTTACATATTTGTTAAAATAAACGGAAACAACAGTGACTATATTGGTAAAAAAAAAAAAAAAAAAAAAAAAAAATCTTAAATGACATCTATCCATCTAATGGATCCTTGCATAAAAGATCCAGTTGGAATAATGATGAGTATGTGTTTGATGAGAACAGGACTGAGACTGTAGAACAGGTTTTCTTCCAGCATGAATAAGTTTAGGATCTCTGACTATCTTTTCAGGGCTGGCTTCAATCTGAACGTATAATGCCGCATCCAGTAAATGTGGGCAACTGTCAGTTAGAAGCTGGGATGTTTATGAAGGAAAACACTTGGAATTTGTGGGAAATTATTTGATTTACTAACCATTTCATTAATGGACACATGCACAGACTGAAGGATGAACTGTAAACTACCCATAAGCTTGTGCATCACATGGATGGCCTTGTAATACACCCATGGTGCGTCAGTTCAGTAATTTATAACGCTCTCCACCACCCTCTTGTGGCGAAGGAAGCTACAACAATGATCTAATCATCCCTTTTTTCCATGGAGTGGAGGATTAGTAAGACAGCTTACTTGTCACTAAATAAACATAAACTCGCACTAATGTGTGTATGTATTATCGAGACTTACTGTTTCACATAACGAGACAGTGGGGAAAGTTAAGCTATAAGTTAGTATCTCTGGTTGAGTTAGAAGAGGCTATAAAGAACAAGTGTTTAAGGTGAAAAAAGATCATGTTGAGGATACTTCAATACAGGGGCTAAGACAGAATATCTATTATCGTGTCTATTGGTGCCTTTCTTATCTAGCAGCAGGGTGGCCCATATAATAAAGATCAAAGCCATTGAAAGGAAAACCATTGTTAGATTTCCTGCTGCTGGATTTCAATTGCAACTTTAATGCTGCACAGGCACACGCAAAAAGCAGTGCTCAGGATGTCCCTGCAGAAACACTGTTGTGTATTGAAATCTATTTTGTTACCTAGACAACGGCGGCCCCCCCAGGGTACTACCCAATCAGAACTCAAATCCAAGTTTTCTTGACCAATCAGATGCCTGCTATGTTTTGACTGACGTTTACAGTATCCAATTGCGTTTGTCGGCCGTCTGTAGTTGGCAACGCTCCTGCCTTCTCAGGTTAGTCCGCGGCTGGAGCGTAAGAACGGTCACTACTCGGTCTGTGTCGGTTGTTGTCTCGAAGTTTTTAATTTCGACCAAAATGAGGGAAATCGTACATCTGCAGGCAGGCCAGTGTGGAAACCAAATTGGAGCTAAGGTTCGAAAAAAAACCCTTCCTTAGTTTCAAAATGACTCACTGGGAAGGAGCGTGAATGTTAAATTTGGTTTAGGCGGGCTGCTAAATTAGCTTACCTAGCGATAAAGCTAATGATAGCCTGGGGGTTCATACGACCGTTGGGTTTGACTAGCTAGGACATGTAACGCTAGCTTGCAAGCTATTTTAACCGTTGTCCTTTATTGTCTTTTTCCAACTCTAGTTTTGGGAGGTGATAAGTGACGAACATGGCATCGACCCCTCCGGGACGTACCATGGGGACAGCGACCTGCAACTGGAGCGGATCAACGTGTATTACAATGAAGCAACAGGTGAACTTCACTTTGCTCAGCGTTCCGAGCTACAGAGTTAGATTATCTGATTTCTAAAGGAGTCAATGTAATTCAATACCACCGGGTTGTTAGTACCACAGCAGTCCAGCAGGGGGTCATTGTTCAGCTAGAAGCCACTAGAAATGAGTCTTGAGTCCCATGAGATCTTCCTGACTCGCCTCCCTAGTAACTGTCGCCCCGTTTCTATGAGACAGCAGATCAACAAACCACCAGCTCACAATAATATCTCAGAGAAACATGACAACCTTAGCTTTAACAATAATGACTGATTTTAAAACTTCAACTTGAAAACGCGTTATACTATCAGCAAATAAAAAGCAACTGAGAGTTAAATATGAAGGATTGTAGTTGGAAATGTATATTAACAGGTTTCTGGCCTATAATAAAATTAGAATCTGTTCCTAAACCACTTAGTTTGCCCTCTGTACTTGACTGCTGCTGTGTCTGCTGTTAGCATACTTTGCTTTCTTAGCTTGCTATGCAAACGTTATAACAGTAATTTATAACTGCTGTAAACTGTAAATTTAATGTTAAAACAGCTTAACCCTAACTCAGTTCAGACGTTTAGTTACCATTCAACTCAGCTTGTAAAATAATTACAATAGTTACAAATTGAAACAGAAGCTGTGGTCCAGGTTTTGGTCAAAAAGTTTTTTTGATTTGTTTGGTGAACATTTATTGAATAATAACATGATAATAATACTGGAGAAAAAAAGCAGCTTGTTTTTTGAGTAATTGTTTCAGGACTTTGTGTAAATTGTCTCCTACAATCACCTTTCCATACCTGTGCTTTCATCACCAGGTGGGAAGTATGTCCCTCGTGCAGTGCTGGTGGACTTGGAGCCAGGAACAATGGACTCCGTGAGATCTGGTCCATTTGGCCAGGTCTTTAGACCTGACAACTTCGTCTTTGGTAAGAATTTAAATATAAAAATTAATCTGTATTTTAACTTGGGCTGATACAGTTGGTTTAAAACGTAAAATGAGTAGTTGTCCACAGTTATGCAAGAGTAAAGACACCAGTCATATTCACTGTATAAACCGCTCATTGCAGGGAAAATGCGCTTTAATTCGAAAATATGATGAAGTCATATTTTAAGTAGAATAGGATTGAGTCGGTTTTGAGACCACAGCTGTGATACAGGTCTGTATTTGGATTTAACACAGGCCAGAGCGGAGCAGGTAATAACTGGGCTAAAGGCCACTACACTGAGGGAGCTGAGCTGGTGGACTCAGTCCTGGATGTGGTGAGGAAGGAGGCAGAGAGCTGCGACTGCCTTCAGGGCTTCCAGCTCACACACTCCCTTGGGGGAGGCACCGGCTCTGGCATGGGCACACTGCTCATCAGCAAAATCCGAGAGGAGTACCCAGACCGCATCATGAACACTTTTAGTGTGGTGCCCTCACCCAAGGTACACACAATCCATTAAATGTTTTAAAATGACCACCAACTCCACCTGTTTCCTCTGTGCTGCAATAGTGTTCCCTCCTCCTCACTTTGATTCCTCTTTCCCTTCCTCCTCCAGGTGTCAGACACTGTGGTGGAGCCATACAACGCCACCCTGTCTGTCCACCAGCTGGTTGAGAACACAGATGAGACCTACTGCATTGATAATGAGGCCCTGTATGACATCTGCTTCCGCACGCTGAAACTCACCACACCAACCTATGGCGACCTCAACCACCTTGTCTCTGCCACCATGAGTGGGGTGACCACCTGCCTGCGCTTCCCCGGCCAGCTCAATGCTGATCTGAGAAAACTGGCTGTCAACATGGTACCCTTCCCGAGGCTGCACTTCTTCATGCCAGGTTTTGCCCCCCTCACCAGCCGGGGCAGCCAGCAGTACAGGTAGAGAAGCGGGAGCTTGTATCTGTGTCAGACCCACAAGTTATATTTGAATGCATTTAGAATAATTCCTAATTGAATAATGTCTCTTTTTCTAGGGCACTGACAGTTCCTGAACTCACCCAGCAGATGTTTGATGCCAAGAACATGATGGCTGCTTGCGATCCACGCCATGGGCGCTACCTCACAGTCGCTGCCATCTTCCGAGGTCGCATGTCCATGAAGGAGGTGGACGAGCAGATGCTGAATGTGCAGAACAAGAACAGCAGCTACTTTGTGGAGTGGATCCCCAACAATGTCAAGACAGCCGTCTGTGACATTCCTCCCCGTGGCCTCAAGATGGCCGCCACTTTCATTGGCAACAGCACAGCCATTCAGGAGCTGTTCAAGCGCATCTCAGAGCAGTTCACCGCTATGTTCCGCCGCAAGGCCTTCCTTCACTGGTAAGTAAAGGAAGACCGATGTCAGGACAGTGGGGTCTAGTATGTGTACTGATGCTTGTTTGTTCTTACCCAGACATACATTACGTATAACGCCTGTATATAATGCCAGTGACAAAGTATTTACTTTACTTTGATTGTTTCAGGTACACAGGCGAGGGCATGGACGAGATGGAGTTCACAGAGGCTGAGAGCAACATGAACGACCTGGTGTCCGAGTACCAGCAGTACCAGGACGCCACTGCTGAGGAAGAGGGCGAGTTTGAGGAGGAGGGTGAAGAGGACATGGCCTAGACATCCACCATGACCTTTTTCTTACTATGCAATAGTTTAGGGCTGGGCAATATGGTTCAGTTGTTGCATTATTGATAACTAATTCCACTGAAAGTTGTTAAATGATAACATTGAAATATTGTCCAGCCTTAATAGGAGTGCAAAGAATTTCTCCAGCCTTGGATCTTAAATGTCTGTTTTCACACCTTTTTTTTTTTTTTTTTTTTAACAGCTCTGTTCTATTCCAGCAACTTTTTTTTGCTGTTTTCAGTTGTTCCTTTTCAGTGCGTCTTCCTTCCTGTTTTGGATATAAATGTTTTTAACCTCTCCTCTTTGCTGTCTCTTCAGAGGGTATCATCTAAACGTCACTCCCCCCTCAGTGGCAAACATGCAACATTCAGCATCAAGTCATATGTTCACATTGAAAAACATCAACTTGGGATATAATGTTAAAATTGTAAGGAGTTGTTGGGGAAATCGACAAACAGTTAACGGTTAACGTAACTTCCCTTGTATATGTATGTGTCAGGAAATTCCATTTCTTGTCATATTTCAAAGTCCACAGACTCTTGGCTGTCCGGCTGGTCCTGGATCAGTTTGACTCCTACTGTTACAGCTCTGTCCTTTCATAGCAGCCACCTGCTGACCTTTTTGTCCACTCAGTGGTGGCGTTGAGTGCCGTGAATGATCACCCTCTGTTTATTCTTAGTTGTTTTCAAGCTGCAGGTTTAAAATATATTTGTGATGAAGAGTGTAATATTGACAAGTTAAAGGAACTTTTTACTGAATTTGACACCTTCTGTTTGATAGGAAAGGTCACTTTTTAGCAGAATTCAATCATTTCATTCACTGGAGAAAAAAAAAAGTAAAATGCACTAACAGACTGAAAGTTATAGTGTTAGGAACTGGTCACTGTTATGTTACTGTCACTGTGCTTGGCCTGTAATGTTACTG
Organism: Trachinotus anak; assembly: GCF_046630095.1. Classification (NCBI taxonomy): domain Eukaryota; kingdom Metazoa; phylum Chordata; class Actinopteri; order Carangiformes; family Carangidae; genus Trachinotus; species Trachinotus anak. The sequence goes on from NW_027273884.1 coordinate 2,658,433, forward strand.
ACATCAGAGATGTAGATGGATTTTAATAAAGATTTTTGAATTGGTGCTAAACTGTACGGATTACTGCTACGTTTGTCTACTTAACTTCTGCTTGTTTTTTTAAAAATGACTGAATTTAGCTTTCCCATTACAGATGGGTCAATTATTTATCACATATCTTGATATTTTATGAGCTTTAATTTTTTGTGTGTGTTTTACAAACATACTGTAAGGTGTTGTAGAGGATACTGTTGGTAAGTATGAATTAGTCAAAAGGCAGAAAAAAGCCTGGACTTCAGTCACAGTTCTGGTATTTGACTGTCTAGGCCTGAAAAATGTTGAAGGGGCAAAAATATTTACCTTTGACTTAAGAGTTGAATGTTTTGAGTGAATTTCATCTGCAGGACCAATGGGTACTGCTCAGTGTGAAATAGTGTTTGGAGAGCTGCAGCAGTAGTTCAGAAAGTGAGTGAAAGCTGTGGAGCTGTCTGTGCGAGTGGACCAGGTGCTCAGCGTTAACCTGTGCAGAGGCCACAAAGTGCCTACGCCTGTGGATGTGCAGGGCCTTTAATGACAGGTGGCTTTGACAGATGACAGATTAGAAGAGCAAAATCACCAGTAGATCCTGAGTAACGGTCACTATCATGTCACACTGGGACGCTGGAATAGAACAGAGCTGTTAATACTATAACAAGCCACAATGTCTGCTGTGAAAAAGGCCCTCTCTCCCTGCTGATTAAAGCAGTAACATGAGGACTTAATCCCAAACAAGAAATCATTTTCACCAATTTGACGTTGATGCCTGTTTGAGAATATAATTCAATAATCATTATTATTGCCGAGTTAATCCAAATTTAGTCCACATTGGCATCATATATACATTGAGTTACCGTTTCAGGTGAACGTTGCAGTGGCAGACTCCTGTCCGACTCGCATAGAAAACTGGTGATTTTAATATTAACATTAAACATTAGTGTCAGCCAACTCCAAGAGCCCAAATAACAAGGTGTGGCCCATATTCTTATCACATGCTGTATGTAGATATGTACATGGTGATAATGTCCACATCATATCTATTTATGCAAAGTCAGTGATGGAGGCCAGTTGCGTGAAATGTTTGTCCCTCACATCTAAGGAAGTCATCTGGGAGAACAAGCAACTGAGATCAGATCAACAACGTCCAACTGATAACGTCCAACATCCTGATCCACCAACTCTCACTTTCCTTTAACCCTTAGAAGGCCACATGAGCTCACTATGATTGAACACAACTAACAACACAATTTTCCTGATATAACATTTGTGTTTTTGGGCCTTGTCATCCATTCATGAGCACAACTTATATACAGTGTGTTTTAAGAAAACTGTATCCAAATCTTGTCTCATCATTGCTCCACAGACTGTTGAACAAAGTAACTGAGGGATGTTTGGAGTTCAGTTTAGCACTGAACCACAATCAGTCTTTTGTAGTTTTATTGTGTGGTTGTGTCTCAAAATTATGTAAAACAATAACCCTTCATTTGTTCTTCATCTTTTATTATAAGAATAAAGATACAAGCAGAGTTTTAAGTAGGTGAGTCCCACAGTAGGGAAATTTGCAGTGTCACAGCAGCAAAGTGGACAGTACAAAACAAAAACTACAAAATGTCAGTGACAAATACTTAAAAATAGATAATAATATAACATGTTTACTGTTTTACTGTTTACTGTTTTACCATCTTACTGCTGTTCTATAACTGTTTCCCCCCATTTATTACTGCTTTATTTGTTTTTGCTCATATTGACATGTATTTTTAACATTGCTTATGGAGTTGAACTCATACACAAAACATTTTCTCTTTTTTTTTCTCTTATTTTGATATTATTGTTATTATGATTGTTAATTTTATTATATATATTTTGAATCTATTAGTTTTTCACTATGTTGATGTAGTCACATTATTTTCTTGTATGCTCATTTAGTATTCTTATACTTTTCAATATTGCTTAGGTGGAGGCTTTCAATAAGCCCGTCTGGGCTGTTTGCCTCTCCCTGCACTGTATGTTATTTGTTTTCCTTGTCACTTTATGTGCATTTTAAATTGTGCAAAACAATAAATAGAAAACAGAAAGAAGTAGAAAATATGTAAAATTAGAAGACAATTTTACATGAACATTAAATGTAATAATATATGAGTAGCATATTGAAAAGACAAGTGCGGACAGAACCAGTCATTGTGTCTTCAGGTCACTGCAGCAGAAGATAAATGATCATGAATATTTGAATGACAGATAACAAATGGACCTCATTGTGATAAAAAGCTTTTTGTTCCTGTTTCCTTTGTTCACATGAAGACAGGAGCAGGTTCTTATCTCTTCTTTGTTTCCTGCAAACTGGTGAATGGAGAGAATCATGTGACCACATTCAAACTGATGTGGAACCATATTTGTGGATGGAAACTTAGACAGGGGAGAAATCAGTCAGAAAAGTGTAACTACTTACATTAGGAACTCTGTATGATCACAATTTTTTTTCTTTGTGTTGTTTCACTTAAATGTCATTTCAAAAGATAAATAAAGTCAGTCATGTACAGAAGCAGATTTAATCATTATTTAACACACTGAATGTGCTCATCAAGGCTCTCATCTTTATTAATTTATTTTTTAGTTGTAGTTTTCTCTGAGGCAGAGATAGAAAGGACGTAACCTTCATCTGTCCACAGTAAAACATATTCAATGCAAATGGATATGGATTAATATGGTGACCTACACAGAGAAAAGTCAGGTGATGGCAAAGTGCAAGAATTTATTGAAGAAAATTTACTTTACCTCTCAGCACAATTTAAATCGTCAAATTATAGATTTAATGAATCATCGTTTATTTAAATATTTAATTCAGTCTGTAAAACTAAAAAACAAAATGACAATTCAGAATTTTTAGTTTTTTGTTTTTAGTTGGCTTTAAGAAAGGAGGAACTTCTGCATGTTTTCACTCTGACATCTTGAAATAGAATAAATCCATTTAACGAGAAAACCAGACCAAAAAGTCTTATTTGTGTTATTGTATTATTGTGCTGTGTTCTGTCTCTCTGCTGTACACATGCTCAGCCTGAACTGCAGAGTCAAAGGAAAGGTTTATAAAGCATTTCTGCAACTGAAAATTGAGGGAAATTTCAAGAAACCGAACAAAGTACTGATTCATGGATGATGATAAGCTTCAGTGTGAGGATCATCTGAGGTGACAGTGATCTGCTGTCAGAGCAGAGGTGGGACCAGACTGTACGGTCTGCGAGCGCACTGAGGACAGACTGCAGCTCATGAGTGTACAGCATGTTCAGTGTGTGTTTAGTGTTGACTCCACTTGTTGTGAGGTGAAGTAAAGTGTATGTGCTTTTGTGTGGTGGTTGTGTTGCTTTCTGTCTCAGCAGAGGGACACTCTCAGCTTTTATTATATTCTAACTGGATGAGTTTCAGACCTCAGGAGAATGTCCTGTTGTTACCACTGAAACTCCTCTGGATGGAGCTGATTCTCAGGAGTCCTGGATCACTGGATCCAGCTGATTGGACAGGATGATTTGGAAAGGCGCACACCTGTCTATATGAGGTCTCACAGCTACAATACAGATCAGAGCAAACACCGGAGCAATGAGCAGGAAGGAGCTGCCTGCAGAGCTCAGAGACAGGATTGTGTCAGGACACAATCACCTCTCTTACCAAGAGCCTTCTCCCCTGATAGCTCAGTTTGACTGCTCTAGGAACAGTCCTGGTTGTTCCATTAAGAATTATGGAGGCCATGTTTTTTCGTATCCTTTCCCAGATCTGTGCCTCCTTCCTCCTCATGGCTACAGTTTTGCTCTGATATGCATTATCAGCTGTGAGACCTTATATACACAAATGTATGCCTTTCCAAGTATTATTTCCTTTTCATGTGCAATCAGCTGAATATATGTGTATGTATATATATATATATATATATATATTAAAAATGTTGCCTCAACCTAACCCTTGATTGGAGGGAAGATGAGGACCGGCTTCCTGTGATGTTAGGTGCTATATTCTGTGACATTTACAACTAAACATTATCTTGTATTATCAAGTCTGTGAGGTGAAGAGCTGCAAAAGTTTTTTTCAAAACTTCATCGTTCTCCATCGTCCTGGACACAAGAACCTTGAGAAAGGAATCCAGCAGCGTGAGCTCAAGAAGCACACAGTACCGATACAGGAAACTGGCCCCCATCTCCCAGGTGGATGAAACCCTGTTTGAAGATCCCAATCAGGTATAAACAGACCAGAGAGTCTGACCTGAGGTCAACCTGCCTGCCACCCATCGTCAAACCACAGAAACCCACTGTCTGCAAGCTCCAGAGCACCTCTACGTTGTCATCATACACCTGCCTCCCACCAATCCGAAATACACAGAGGTCCAGAAACTACTGATCTGGAGCGGTCTGATCCTCCCTGTCCTGCCACCTCACCGACTCCAGGCTATTGACTTCAGGATGTTTCCTGTTGTTACCACAACTCTCCACTGGGTGGAGCTGATTCTCCGGAGTCCTGGATCACTCATTAGGTTATTGTCTCAGCTTCACTCTAAAATGACCCAATGCTACAGCTTCAATAAAGATTAGAGACACGTTGGAGGTATTTTGCACATGATGTGCTCAGACTAAATCAACAATATTAGGATAGTCACTGAAAGCTGGATTGTTGTTCTTTCTGGTGATGAATTGTGTTTGTGTTTTCTTTGAATCACAGTCACAAAAATGACCAACATGGATGACTTTTTGTGTGTTGACCAAATTATTTTAAACTTGTACATTTTTATTTTGCTTTTCATTCAAATTTGAGTAACTGCAGCAATTTCAGTGTGTGAAATCACCACAGATGACGAGACGTTTGAACGCAAGATTCACCGTGATGAGAACAAAACATTAATACACGTTAGGTAGGCAGTGATTGTTTACACAGAAATGATGATGGGATATTTGTAGAATTATATGCTGAAGCATTTTGATTTGTGGAGTCCTTCATTCATCCAAGTTCCTTCATTTAAAGGCTCACGTTTTCATTTTTCCCTTTAATTTCTCTGAGGCAGTGATGTAAATGGTGAATGAAATGTAGCCATATCTGACTAATGACAGGAAAATCATATAACAGCAATAAAATTAATATTTAATCCACATTCAGATATGGGAACCTACAAAATAATCATTCCTTTTCAGTTTATTTAAGGAAGTTCACTGTTTTAAACAGTTAAATCAACGGTCAATATTAGGGCTGAAAAATTCATCCAAACATTGTCGAAATTGCAATATGACCAAGTGCAATATCCAACTCGCAGGAGCTGCAGCTCTTTTGATGAAGGTAAAATGTGTCACAACAAACCATGAATGAAACTGGTGCCGCAGAGACACTCTGGTCTAAAAACCATTTTCTCCATAGGTAAAGGAACATGTTTGTTTGGTACAAGACAAAAATTACATCATCATTTTTATTGTTTTTCAGTGAAACTGAAATGCAAAAACAACCATTCTACCTGAAATTGTGACTCATGTCACAATATCTGCCAAAATAACCACAGTATGATTTTTTTGCATATCGTTCAGCCCTGCTCAATAAAAAGTGTCTCGTTCCGCATGTTTTAGTTTTAGAATGAATGTTTTTACAGTTTCTATATTGTCTTATTTTCTTTTCAGATTCAGTTTGAAAGCTACAGAACAAGTGAGTAAGTGGACCTTGAGCTGAGATTGTTTTGTCATCAGTTTCTACGCAGTACATGGAATTACATACATGTATTATCAGTAATGTTCGGCTGCTCAATGATCTGTATGATCCTTTGTTCATCTGCAACCACGTCTGAAGCCAGTGACTGTATATTAGACCTAACATCGACGGAGCAGGGGACGAAAGACGAGAATAAGACTTTAACAAAAAGAGAAGAGGAGGAGAAGCTTAATCAAGGCTGGTTCTCACAGATAAACTGATATAAAACACACAAAAAATAAAATTAACACATTTTATAAATCAATGTTTCAAAACTGCACAAACTTCAGTTACACTCTCAACATCACATTTCATTGACATCATATTTTCAACATAAACCCTCTGCCTCACGACCAAGGAATAGAAGGAATAAGATGAACTTTTAATACTTAATGGCAATACAGAATTTTGTACACGAGGATAAAACATCACCGTCTCTGGGCCTCGTCTTACTGAACAATCTTTTATCCACTTGTGGGAGTTTAAGACAACAGTGATAAATGACTGTGAGTTACAGTTTGTTGTTTAAAGAGATTCACCAACATTTCCAGAACTCTGTGTCAGAATAATGCTTGTAGTTCACCATCGGTCAAGACTGAATGCTTAAATGTCATCATGGAGCACAGTGCATTCAGAAAGTATTCAGACCCCTTCGGTTTTTGTATTTTTACACTGCAGCTTTCTGCTAAAATAATCATTTCCCTCATCAATTTACACTTAAAACCTCAAAATGACAAAGTGAGAGTGTAAAAAATTAAAAACTGAAATATAAGTAATATATAGTATTAGCTATTATAGCTAGTATAGTAATTATAATATATAATAAACTATATAATAAGTTTTCAGACACTGTGCTGTGACACTTGAAATGTAGCTCAAGTGTCTCCCATTTCTCTTGATCATCTCTGAGACGTTTCTACACCTTGACTGGAGTCCACCCGTGGTGAACTCAGCTGATTGGACAGGATGATTTGGAAAGACACACGCCTGTCTATATGAGGTCTCACAGCTGACAACACAGAGTAAAAACTGGAGCCACGAGGAGGAAGGAGCTGCCTGCAGAGCTCAGAGACAGGATTGTGTCAGGAGCTCAGCCACAGTGACCATCAAGTTCTCGGTCACCTCTCTTACCAAGACCCTTCTCCCCTGATAGCTCAGTTTGACTGCTCTAGGAACAGTCCTGGTTGTTCCATTAAGAATTATGGAGGCCACAAATGTTTTTTTAGTATCCTTTCCTAGATCTGAGCCTTGACACAATTCTGTCTCTGAGCTCTGCAGGCAGCACCTTTGTCCTCGTGGATCGGTTTTTGCTTTGATCTGCATTGTCATCTAGGAGATATACCCAGGTGTGTGCCTCTCCAAATCATGTCCAATCATCTGAAGTCACCACAGGTGGACTCCACTTATAACGTAGAAACATCTAAAAAATGATCGAGACAACTGAGCTAAATTTCAAGCGCCATAGCAAAGTGTCTGCAACATAACAAGATGTGAACAAATTGAAGGGGTCTGAATACTTTCTGAATGCTCTGTGTGACTCATTTACACTGGAACATGGATTTCATATCAAATGTTAACATGAGGCAAAAGTAAAGGCACGTTGGCCTCCATGACAAAACATACAAAATGAAAAATGAGAATTTATTGTCACAAAAAGAGCAAACAGTGATATTTTTGTGACATCTCAACATAGTAACATACGTCTATATCTATATTTAACTTTCTGGTCAATCAGCAGAACTCTGACATGAAGACTTTTGTTTTCAAAAAATCCAAAATCCAACCCAAACTCTTGGAGAGGGCAGTCAGCTTTGTGTCATGGACATTTCAGTATGTTGAGGCATAAATGTTGATCATGTCCAGACATGTTTGGGTTAGTGAAATATGTCACATTTTGTTTGGGTTTATGACACAATGTTCTGTTCATGGAGTGAGTCACCAGGACTCCCTGCGTACAAATGAAACTGGTAAATATGTTATGCACATCGTCATAACACTTATACTGTATATATTCACAATGAAAAACATACTACACCATAACACATGCAGACCGTTAGTTATAATAAAGGAAACCTCAAGAGCTTGGACTGGGGTTTGGAAAAGTTCTCTGAGTTGTCTGCTGCTTTTTCAAATCTCCAGACCGGATTTCCTCAATTTAGGGAACAAGAAAAAAGAGGGAATAATGTCTCACAGGAGAAACTAATGGCACTGTTGGGAAGAGAGAAAAAGGGAATGAAGGAGGACGTACATACTTAGCTCTGTACATAATTTACTCCCAGAGGGAGTAAGTGGACTGGAGGAAACCATGGAGGGAAAAAAAAGGAGGTAAACGCCCATGAACATACGGAGTGAAAGACGGAGGGAGAAGAGCAAGTTGTTGAGAGGAATTAAGGCCACATAGGATGAAGAATATAAACAGGAACAACATAGTAATAACGGAGAACTATTTCGAAATGAAACAACAAAAGATGAGGCACTGTGACTCTGGTATATACTGGTTTAACAATATACTGATATAGATTGGTTTAACAACATATTTGATTATATATTGGCTTTTAATCAAATGTTAGATGGCATCCACCTCTAATATGGTGAACTTGATGCATATTTTTTAAACATATTTAATCTTTAATTTATTAATACTACAATGGATGTCTGTGGGAAGTGCTTCACTAGTTTTGTGCAGCTATGCCCCATGACTGAATAACAAAAGCTGCTCAAATTTCATTCTTATATGTCTTGGTGTTTTTTTTTCTCTTTAATACCTTAAAAACTTTATACTAGTCAAAACTGTCCATGTAAGCAACTGCTGATGCAGAAAGGAGCAACAACTGTCAAACAGCCCTCTCATTGTTCACGGCAGCTCTGACTGTGTGCTGTTCACACCATAATACTGTGATAAACAGCACATCTGACAGGTTTGGCGTTCACCATAACAGGTCGTGAGTCGACCCACCACATGTGATAAATGCTGCATTAACTATGTACTCATTAACACTCCCTTTTCCATATTCAACAGTATCAGATGTTTGTAAACTCGTGCATTTATGTGAGGAGGAGATGGCCACTGATGAGGTAACTAAATACAATTATCCCACAATCCCAGCTTTGTAAAAATGTCTCCGTGTTTGTTCTGTCTTTGAAAGCCTGGTGGTCCAGGTCCCTGTCTCACAGACCTGCAGGCCTCAGTCTGAAATGACTGATGGGTGTATGTACAGTCTGAATTCACTGTGAGCGTTTGTGGTGCAGAGAGGATCATGGGTAAGCAGACGGGCGTCATATCACTGTGAGCTGTTATCATCAGTGGTGGCTGAGGGCTGATGCTGGGCTGCTCCCTGTTCCTGGTGAACCTCTCTGACGGCCAGGATGCGGGTGAGCATGCTCTGTAGAGTGGTTCGCTCTAATGGTTGAGCAGTGTACCAGTGTGAACTGTTAAGGTCAGAAATGTAAACAGAAAAAATAAAATCAATATTTCATTGACTTTACAGTGTCAACATAAAGACATTCTGCATGTGTGCAGCCTGAAGTGACATAAGAAGAAACTATTTGAATTTTTCTAGTTTCATTATGTTTCATAATTCACCATTATGTCAGGTTTCCTCCTCTGGGAAGGTTGAGGTGGTGGTGAGGTTCTTGTCAGTAGCCTCACCAACACCACTGTATTTGGGCAAATAAGGTGAATTTATGTCACCTGAGTTTGCATCTCTGTTGCAGCCCCACTCTGATCTGATGATTTAATTAAAAACAAAACAGTACACCCCTGTGCAATATCACTAAAATGATAAATGATTAAAAATTGGACCATCATACAATGAATGTATTATTCTGAAGTTGAAAATGTAGGGTATTTGATTGCGCATGTAATTAGAGGTTAGATGGACTGTGCAACCTCAAGTACAACCTCACTTCACTGCAACAAATCTGATGACACCTTTGATTTCCAGTGAAGGCTAATCACATGAAGAAGGTTATAAACCCCCCCCCAGCATTTCCCTTCTCTTTTCCTTTTATCCCTGTTAAATGTGCACATGTGGGTTTTCTCCAGGTGCTCCGGTTTCCCCCACAAACCCAAAAGAAATTTAAAGGTGATTTGTTTTTTGCACATTTAAAGTTGAATTACATAAATGAAACTTTAAATTTGTAAAACAACAACGACAAAATCACTTTTCATAAACAAATAAACTATAAAAGATATAATTATGTCTGGACTTACATACTGTTCACATGGTTCTATGGTAATCTGGAGTCTAAAACCCAGAATTTATGTAATGAAGATCATTTCAAATTAGGATAAACAGAAGAAACACCTACATATAAGGAGTGAACCAGTGTAAAGTTATATGACATGTAGGAAATACTTCAAAATAAAGTAAATGAATGAATGAATGAGCAGTGTGCATTGTTTTGCTAAACTGACAATACAAAATACAAACACAAAAATTCCAGGAGTGTGAGGAATGGACATTTTCGAAGCAGCTCTACTTGTTTAAGGTTAAAGGTTAAGGCTGTTAAAGGTTTCAAAGCAAAGCCCTGGCAAAGCGTGACACAGTGAAGAAGGAAAAATCAGACATCCTCAGGACTGACTCTGACCTGTGTGTGTACACATTCTGTTCAGGCTGGAGGTAAAACATGTCAGTTCTCTTCTTCACCGACTCCGGGCTGTTGGAGAGGACAGAGAAGATGTTTGTCACGTTGTCTTAACTGATGTTAACAGTGTCTGTTTGCCAGCAACCGGTGTCTCACCATCTAGAGAGGTAGAACTCGTAGAGTCTGACGGGACAGTGCAGAGGGTTGGTGACGTTTTCTAGCATCTCCATGTCTCCCCCATTCTCTGTTTGTCTTTTTCTGAGTCGCTCTAGAAACAACAGTATACATCAAATCTCCTTTAGTCAGTATTTACAAGCACATTACATTTTTTAAGGTATGGAGTCAAATTGTCAGTCAGATTTTTGATGTTCAGAAATAGCATGAAGCAGTTTCATTGTACGCCCCCCCACCCCGCCCCATACACACACACACACACACACACACCTGTGTCTTCATGGCTGGGCGTGGCCGAGCTGCTTCTCTGGTACTGGAGGTAGTGGACTTTGCTGGTTCGGCTGCAGGGTCTGGAGCGTCGAGTGAAGTTGACAAAGGAGAGACTTTGGTGCTGCGCCAGTGTAGTGAAGTGGAAGTTTTTGGTGCAGAAGAAGAGCAGCGTGTTGAGCAACACTATGGGTGAGTAAGCGCCCAGCTGCTTACACTCCCACAGGTAGGACTCCTCAACACGGGAGGAGACAACGCCGCCTGTGAGAGCAGAGAGGGAAGAAGCTGAGAAAACATGTGACTCTTCAGCTGCTAAATACCCCAGTATGTTCATCAGCTAGTCACTAACTCTGTCTAACAGTGAGTTTATTGGAGCCTGTTTTGTTAACCTGTCGCTATGACAACCTCTTTATATTACATGTAGTCTATCAGCTCATTAGCTGGGTCCCAATTCAGGGGCCACATCCTTCAGAGGCTGCATTTGAAGGCCGACTGTGACACAGCAGCACAACTAGGCTGTCCCATTTTAAAGGCTCCTTCAAATGTGTCCTTCTTTTCCTCGGCAACGAAAGATCCAATGGGTGGATTCTTTGTAGCCCAACCTTTCCCAAGATTCATTGTGCACAAATAATGAAATTAAACAAAAAGTATTGGGTCTCAGCTCACTTCCACAGCTAATAGTACAACAGTTAAAATCACAGGCCTTAAAACCTCAAGTTTTTGTGATAAAAAAAGTTGTGTGTTGTCATGGTTGCTAGGCAACAGGAGCCGCCCTTAATTGGCCTTTTATTAATTACATTGAACATACAAACTTGGAAAGTTTACTGGGTCAGAGGAGCGAAATTGAAGATGATTGATTGGGTCCTGTATTAGGAGTAGGATGCAGGCCTAACGCACCTCGCTTTACCTTGACTGTATGGAGAGATGAAGTAGGACATTGGTGATTACCAGCTATAGGAGAAACAGTTGTTAGTTACCTATTGGTTTTATTTTTATTTTTTATTATTTATTTATTTTTCATGTAATGTGCTTTGTGTGTTTTGTGTTTTTTTTTCTGTCTCTGTTCTCGTCTTTATCTTATTTCTGCTTATTCTTATTCCTACTTGTTTTGTGCTTATTCATTGTTACAGTTATGCACTTTGTATTTGGAAAAATAATAAAGAAAGTGTTAGAAAAATGTAGTTGACTAAGGTGTAAACTTCTGACTTCTACTGTATATAACGTTATTTAACATAATTGAATGGCTATTGCAGAAAACAAGCTTCTCTATCAGTAGTGGGCTGTGACCGTGTCGATGATCATACCACTAGGTAGTAATTTTGGCCTCCAGAGTCGCAGCATCCCAGTGATCTCAGCGGCAAACTGATTGTAGAGCTCATCAGTGAAGATGTTCTCTATGCGGCCCTTCATGAACAGATACTGTCCAAAGAGATGGAGACTTTAAAGATGGAGTCAATTACGAAGAGAAACAGTAAAAGTATCAAGATGGAAACCAGTGACACGTTTCTGTGTGTGTGGACCTGCTGTATCCCCAGACAGAGGTAGAAGACGCTGTCTGGGCTGTAGGTCTCTCCATTGGGCCGTCTCACTTCTCTGACGAAGCGAGACAGAGCAAAGCTCAGCTCTGCAGAGTCACACTGAAGGATGTCCTCTTTAATATCCACTAGATTGGCTAAAGGTGGAGAGAATTTTAAATATGACTACTATAGACAAAAACAATCAATAGATTAGAGAGAAAGACAAAAGACAATAAATCTAAAATAAAGAGAAGTGGAGCTCACATTCATGTGGCTGTTTGTTGCGTTGTTGGACCCAGCTCTTCCAGGCTTTAACCCCATACAGGTGGTTCAGTTTGGAGGCGGCAGGAGTCACCACTGCACTGCGCTCTGATGAAACAGTCCGCCTTCGACCCTGGATAAACAGAGACGCAAAGACTACTGGGTAGAAAATGAAGAGTTGACTGTGAGCAGAAAGTTGGGCGTATTTGTAAACTTTTAAATATATGTCACATTCAAGACTGTCGTAACATCTGAGGACCACTGTAAGCAGTCAACAGTTCCTATAGCACTTGAATGCACCATATCACAACAGCAGGTGTCAGCCAGAGAGTCAGAGAGCAGCCTGCAGGAAAACCTGTCTGCTTACAAATCAGATGGTTTTTAAAGGTTAAAATCTAATGCTGATCAAGTGAATCTGAGATTATCCAAACACTGCTGACCTATCAGGAGATTCCTACCCGTTTCCGGCCGGAGAAACCCTCTCTGGGTCTCTTTACTCCTCTCTGTGGAGCAGACGACTTCTGACCCAGTGATTCTGCAGAGACACAAACAAAACACCTCTGAGTGACATGAACATTTTGTCCTTATTAAACTTTTCATGATGTCTCACCAGACGGGAAGTCGGTCTCCAAGTCCATCATTGGAGAGGAGGGAGGCTGATGCTCGGCACTGGTGGCAGGTGGGTTGTTTGACGTCATGCTTGCTTGCTGGGGGTTAAGTGGGGGATCAGTCGACTCCGTGCTCCTCTCTGAGAGGTCGGCCTGTGCTGCTTTTTGAGTGTCCTCATCTTCATGGATTGTGGGAGAGACCACTTGTGATTTCATGTCTCCACCATGAGAACTGCTCTGGTCTGCAGCAGATACACAAAAATACACAGACGAGGGGAAATTTGGGTCAATATGTTTTTAACAGGTGACGCCAAAGTCACATCAAGGGATTACAATTGTTCGTATAGTTGGTTGTGTTCACAGCAGCTGCAATGTGTGCAATGCTCTTCTCTGAGCACAGAGCAAAGGTTTGATAAATCTGCTCTACCTGGATTTGGGACCTCAGTGAGGAGCTGCTGAGTGAACTGCACCTCACAGGAGCAGCTGAGGAGAAAATCTTGGCAGAACAAACCTGTAACTGAGCAGCAGCTGAGGGGGAAACTGTGAAAATCCTGCGAAAATGCCTAAAAATATGTTTGCCTTTCTGGTTTGTTAATGTGGCAAAAAATATCTATAACATCTACAGAATTTAATTATGTAACAATCAGGACAAAAATCCACTTCTCCCAAGCCCTCACCTGCACTGGAAACAAGCTGCTCTTTCTGTGTTTCTTCCTTCACAGGCAAAGGCTCTGATTGGACAGCTGCATCCTTCATGTCCTTCTTCTGTGGTGGTACCACCATCGGTACTGGAACCTGCAGACAAAAATGGAAGAAAACATGTAACATTTCATTTGTTACTGCAAAGATTTAATACAAAGTCTTTTAATCATTACATTTTTACAGAATGTAAATGTAAATGTAAATGTAATGAGCCGTACAGGCATGGGCATCGCCATTGGAACAGGCATGTGCTGGGAGTACATGTTCATAGGCACTGGGATGAAGACCGGGACCGGGACTGGTACCATGACCACCTTCACGTTCTCCTCTCCTGCTGAGGAGGAAACTGAGGGCAGGGCAGAGGGAAGAAATGATAGACAGGAAAAATAAGAATAAATAGGAAACAAATACAGCGAGACCAGAGGCACTCAGGTATTTAATTGAAGCCATAATTTTGAGAAGGACACATAAAAATAACTTTGAAGGGTAAGGATACAGTTTATACATTTTTGTTAAATAATTACCTCCACCAAGAAGTTAATTATTTCACCTGTTTGTTTGTTTGTCAGCAGGATTACAGAGTAATGCACCAGTTCACACTGAACTTGATGAACAGATGGGACATGCAGAGAAGAACCTGTTAAATTTTGAGGGAGATCCACATCATTTACTATGAATCTGAATTTTTTTCCTCTGAATTCTGGTGTATGTTGTTTGTAAGTTTGACATTAACCTTGGTGGAGGTCTGCGCTCTCTGAGTGCCCCTCCAGTTTAAAAATAAACTGATAAATTGAGTCATATTTAACGAGGACAAAATATATCTGTGTTTAGTATATTTTTATCTATTTATTCTAAAGATCTCTATATTATATGTATCATCATCATGCTGGAAAAGTTATTTTGATACAAATCAAAAATTATTACAAATACTAATAAACTTTACCTCATGAGCTTCACTAATATTCACTAATATCTGATAATGAATTTACAGTCTTGATATATCAACGCCTTTAAAGAGACAAACAGTGGTGCGACCCAATAGCTGAGTGGTTAGGGCGCGTACCATGTGAGCGCAGATGCTCTTAGCAGGCGAGTTTCCGGTTCGACTCCCGACCGATCCGACTCTTTCCTGCATGTCCTTCCCCCTCTCTCTGCCCCTTTCCTGTCACTCTCTACTGTCCTATCCAATAAAGGCAAAATGCCCAAAATATATATATATATATATAAAATATATCTTGAAGGAAACAGGAAACTGTATCAACTGGCTGTAGTGTTCTGTATTTACATTAATAAGTCTATTTTAAGGAATGTACATACGCAACATATTTATTTGTCATTTACACCATCAAGATTTCCTGTTTCCAGCGATTTTTGAAATGACACCGGCATCAAACTGATTTCATCATCTGCTGCTGACTCTAAACTTCCTTTCACATCCACCAGTGGGTTAACAAATCTTTACACACATGGATAAGTCTATTCAAGTGTTCAGTATGTGCATCAGGGATTAGATGCCAAGGCCTGAACCTAACCTTCAACGTACCCCTAACAAGCCATGTCTTATAATTCTTAACCTGACCATCCTTAACCTTAACACTATCCACACATACACATGTAATACTGAGGATGTCGCCATCTTTGACTCTATCAAAATACATTTTTTGAGACAGTGAATCATTTTCAGGACAGCTGTTACATACACTGCATACTGCGTCGCCTCCCCCATCAATACTCCCACCTTTCTGCCCCATCATGTAGTTTTCTTTTAAAAAATGCATCTTTTTTAAAAAACAGACAGTAGTTACACAGCTTAATTCCTATGGAGGAACCTGTTACATTTAACACTGACAGAAGCTCTCTGATGTGGAGAAATGGACAGTCAGTGTTTTCTCATCATCAAGATAATTATAAAGACTGATCTAAGGTTGTAATGTGGGTGAATATTAGTAGTTTTGACTTGTTTCTTACTTTTAAACACAGACATAAACCTTATACCCATTACTATCTACAGATCTATGCTCATTTTACATTATGCTTTTGCTGTGTTCATTTATCATCAGACTGATGGTAAAATCTGAGAAATAAATTGTCCCATATACATGGTTTCCCTCAAATTAAATTTATTGACATATTTTTTGCATTTAACAAAAGAAAAACAACATATTTTAAGTGTTGACAACGTTCTTTGGAAAAAAAAAAAAAAAACAAATAATCAAATTCATGTCAGTTCAACAGAAACTTTAAAAACAGCGTAAAAAACGTATGACGTAAATACAGTACAGAAATAACAAAGAACACAAGAGACATTAGTTTGTAAAATGAGTAAAAAATAAACATCAATGACGTAATACAGGACTGCAATCAACTCATGTTCAACTCAAATGTCAACCGAGTCAGAGGCGACTTCCTATGACGGCAGATGGATGAACTGAGCTCGGCCTCAGTTCATGACTGCATCAGTAGTGAGGTACAGAGAGGAGTTCAACCATAAACTTTCATACATCACACACTCATATTAGACTAGAAAATCTAGTGTAACAGGACTGTTTTCTTTTCTCAGGTAATTGCAAATGATTCCGAGCCATTGAGAGGTGAATACAGTGATTCACTGAGTTCTGTGTGGGACACCAGGCCTAGAGTCAGGAGGCCAGAAATTTCAGTCTTAAGCAGATGTATTGGTTTATTATAAATGAAAAACTACACAGCTCTTTCTCCTAGTTTATCAAGCCATCCTCTGGTAGTTATGGCACTAACAACTGGGATTTCCATCTACTTTTAAAACCTTGCAGCAGCTCTGGATGTCTTTGTCTCAGAAGATCGTCTGTTTGTGTACTGGACCGTTGTTGTTTTTTAAGACATCATCTCCTCTGTGGTTTCCTCGAAACAAACTACTTTAAACACCTTAGTATTTTCCCTATTGTCATGTCAATCAGATACAATCAAATTTAACTGCATTAATGTTAAAATAATCAAACATTGCCTCGAACTTTAATTTACAGCTTGTGTTCACTTGTTTTTTTTTTTTTTTTTTTTAAAGCCATGCAAACTGCCACTGCATTGGCTCCTCAATGTCAACCTAATTTAATAATAATGCTTTCTTCTCCCACGTTTGAGCAGCTGTTATTGTGACCATTAACTAATTCAGCCACATTTACCTAATATTATAATAACAATCTGGAACTAGAGAATGAAATCTAGCATGGTGCCCTATGTAGACACAGAGTCTATGGAAAACTCAGTAAAAATTAACCCTGGTCATACAAGGAATTTCAATGGATCAAAGAATCATTTAATACTAGTTCAGTTCTCAAGTATTTCTCACAAAATAACAGAACGTTATTGGCACAGTTGCCTAGATCCAGCCACATGAACCTACTACTGGTTTAGGAACCATTTCCCAAACATATTAGAAATGAGTTTAGATTACATCTAAACTGTGTGGACCATAAAAACTGTTTACATGCTATGATTGAGGAAATTAAATCCTGTTATCTTTGTGTCTGGGGAAGCAGCTGGGCACAAGTGACCTGAATAAATATAAGAGCCAGGTTACAGACTGTGTGACAGGTGCTCTTCTGCAGTGAAATAGATGATTAATGAAGTTTTCGTCCTGTAGCCTGAAGTGACATCACATCATTGGATAATGGGGATTACAGAAACATACCTGTGCACCATACAGTCAATTTCCTGAGTCAATTTCCACAACATTAACAAATCACCGGGACACAAGATTCATAAGTTTTAGGACACTTGACTAATGCACCGCGGCTGGAATCCGATTTTATGGCATTTTTATGTAATTCGAAACAATTTCAACAAATATATGTCCTTACATATTACAGTACTGTTTGTAAGTTAATGTATTTGTCTTGACTGTCTGTCCATCACTTCTGGACTACTTAATTACAATATCCCCACACAAAATAAACACCCTTAATGGGAGGAGGATACAGACAGCCATGAGAATATGGTCTGCAGAATGTATCATAAATACTGCTTTCACTTGTTTATTATAAAAACACAGAAACACCCTTTAAGTGCACAATTTCTCTGCACTTCCAGTTTGAAAATACACATTCACCTAACAACCGAAAACAAATGTTCATTCTGCCTTTGCTGTCAATAAAGTTTTGGGGTAAACTTAAACAGACAATGACAAAAAAAATAAAGTTAAGGTCACTGAAGTAGTGTAGGTGTAAACATAAGCAGTTGACCCTGTAGCTCGTTAATCTTTGCCCGGGGTGAGGGTAGAGGACGACCTCTCGTGTCGGCAGATCAGGAGGCTGTGGAGAGAAAAACTTGGGTGACACACTCGACCCTCTTAAGAAGTCAGTGTAATTTACTTGGAGAAAACACATCAGTTTCAACAGACTGTGTCAGTAAATAACTGCTATTATTCTGACTGTAATCTCATTAACATAGTTACAGTAATAACAGGTTACACACACACACTGAAATAATAAACCTTTAATACTGGAAACAGCTGCGGTGCAAACAACTTTTCCTTTACTATTTAATGCTGAATCTTTAGAGCATGACTGAGTGTTTGGTGTTATTCAGAAGACTCACCGTGTGCTTCCAGTTCAGGAGCTGTTTTGTAGATCAGTCTGGTGTGGTAGAGTTCAAAACAGGGCACAGGGCAGAGGCTGGGCTCTCCTGAACACGTCTTACAGTAATATGACGTTTTCCTTCTCGCTGCTCCACTACTCTTCTCACAGTCTTTCGTGCCAGAGTGCTCCTGGTCTTTCCTCTCCCCGTCCTTCTCATCCTGTGCCCCCTCTTCTGTTTTCTTCTCTGGCTCCTTCGCCTCCTCCATCTTCTGCTTCTTTCTCTGCTCCTCCTCTTCCTCCACCATCTTCCTCTTGTGTTGTGAGCAGACCTTACAGTCAGAGTCACTCTCCCTCTTGCCCAAGAAATGCCGCCCGGTCAGGCGTGCCGGCACGCCGTTACATGGCTGAGTATCTCCCTGAGGTTTCGGTGACGGTGCCGGAGATGTGGATGCTTCAGTGGATGGTTGCGAGGGGCTATCTAGCAGAGCTGGTGCAATTATTGAAACAGCTAGTTGTGAACAACGAATGACTCAATGAACCAAAAAAAAAAAAAAAAAAAAAAAGAATCAATGAAATAGATGCTGCGTTACATTGTGACAACCTACATGTAAATCCTATTTATGTGTCTTTTGATCTTAATGTCTTTAACTGAATATCTTTTGTAAAACACTTTGTGTTGCGTTGTTGTTGAAAGGTGCTGCACAAATAAACTTGTCTTACAAAAAGGACACATAAGCTACGGACTGGAGAAGCACGGCTACTTTCATCAGAGCTACTAAAACTAGGTGTTATATATATAATATTATCATAATATATACAATGTTAATGTGTGCTGTTGGAAATGGCACTGACAGATGCACGACTCATGCCAATGCTGTTATTATTCAATTTTTTACCATTCTTTCATGATTAAAATCTGTTTCCTTCAGAATTGTATCATTGTCGTGACAGAAAAGATATTTGATATTTTTTACTAAACAGAAGATCAGTATTAGCCCAGTACATCCAATAATATTAAAGTTCAAGCAAGCTCAGTATTATATTTCACAATTCATTTAGGTAAAAGTTACTTTTGCTTCAGTGACATTGTTTGAATTTGAATTTTAGTCATAGGAAAATATCTAAATATAGCAAAAGCTTCATAGTGCAACTAACAAAAGCTGTTTATCAATTAAAACAAGGACATTTTCCCACACATCAAACAGAATTGAAGATTCAGCACCATCAAAGATTGTCAACATCACATTAATGGTTGTGGTGGAAAAAGTAGAGAATTGTATAAAACTGTCAACGTTATCTCTATGACGACAGATTTAAAAAACATGTCTGAACGATGTGGAGTATGTTCACCTGGTGGCTTCAGAAAGTTTTCAGATCATTTCATTTTTTGGACTCTTTACTGTGTTGTACATTTATTACTAAAGGGAAACAACAACATCTGCATTTATTGTGCTGACCCTGCTTTTGCTGTCCAGCCAAAAAGTGAAGAGGGCCGAAAACTTCCTGAAGCTGCCGTTTGTAAATCCTGTCGTGCATTTCACTTGTCAGGATGCTGCTGGACAGTGTGTGTGGCTCTGCTTGTTCTCCCAAATCTGTCGTGTGAACGAGGTGTATTGAATCTAAACTACCAGAACCTGTTCAAGTGGGTTTTTAAGTTACCTGCTGATGCAGTGGAAGGTGTGGGCAGCTGACACATGCTTTCTTGGTCCATAGTGAAGGGTCGACACAGAACCGATTTGTTCTTCATTTGACGTCGACGGGACACAGGCACACGCATGGCGTCAGTCTGAGTACTGGCCTGGACACAGACATTAGAAATAAACAAAGATCTGATCTGATTCTTCATCATAAATAGCAGATTCTGAAAGACAGCTTCTTATTTCTGATCAGATCTCCAGTCAGATTCGTAGAAAAACTATTTTTGGCTAAAGTTATTGTCTTGTCAACAGTTAAACATATGTATACTGTATGTTAGGTCTAACTTGAATCAAACAGACATTAACACACAAAACAGACACACACACACACACACACACACACACACACACACACAGACAAAATACATACATGGTCGAGGTTCTTGCCGTCAACGTTGGAGGTTGGAAGAGCTCCTGCAACACAAGAAGAGACATGCAACAGTTCTGAATACATATCCTAAATATATAAACTATTAACTAGTATGACTACATAATCCTGTATTAGGTGATTACATTCAGTATAAAACATTCTACTTCTTACTACAGAAACAGAGCTCGGTTTATTAATCCTTTTACGTTTCCTTCATTGGTAAGAACTGAAGGAAACAGCTGGAGAAAGGAGCTCTACTCTGCTGCCATCATGTCCAACAAGAGAATCAGATGTTCTTTGAAAACACCCACTCAGGGCCATGTGTGTGAACTCACCAGTCAGAGCAGTATCTGCTGACACACTGGGCTGAGTGGCTGAGCCACTGGCCAATGAGACGACATCAGCTATGACAGGATTCATCTTAGAGGAGTGGTGGGGCTGGGTTGGAGCTGGAGGAAGAGTGAAAGAAGAGGGAATCATATCTGAGACAGAGTCATAACTTTAACATCCAAACTCAGGTATAAAAGAATATTTAAGATTTTTTTAACTTGGACTTTAATGTCTTAAAATTTCAGACAAAGAAATTTCTTTTTTTTAAAAATAATTTAAAAGTCAAAACCAAAAAGCTGATAATGATATTTTATCTAGCATGAACTCTAGCTGATCAACATCATGTAACACTAATGTGACACAATTTACCATATGGTGTCTGAGGGGCCGTTCCAGTACCGTTACTGCTGGTGTGCTGGCTTGTCTCAAAATGCAGGTAGCAGTACTGCAGCAGGCAGGGCAAGTTGCAGAAGTTACGCACTGAACCCAAACACTGTAGTTTCTCTGAAAGGTAGCCCTGTTTCCTACAACTGTCACATCTCCCCATCTGGACAGGAGAAGAAGAAGGAGGAGGAGGAGGAGGAGGAGGAGGAGGAAGGACATGACAGGTGAAAAGAGACAAGGTGGAGAAATTAATTAAAGATAAACAAGAAAAAAAAACACATTGAGGTGCTGTTTTTGGTTCAGTGTACTGGGACATCCAACTCCTTACCCCGTAGTAGAGTACAGTGTACTGGGACATGCAGTGGGGTCTACAGAACTCCTCCAGCTTGCCTCCGTAGTGGCTGTGCAGCATCTTCTGCCCGATGCCAGAGCAGTAGGTGCAGGGACGCCAGGGATGATCCTTGTTACGAGAGGTCAGGTCATGTTTGAAGAGTAGTTTACAGCCTGGAACGCAGGATGGGTGGGGTATTATATTGTTTAATTAGGGTGCTATAAACATTCATTTCTGCCTGCAAGTCTAATGACACTGATTTTAATACTAAATGTGTAATTATGACATTACATTTGGACTTAAAAGCTTTGTCAATTATTAATTTGAAACCATGGAAGGCCAGATGTATTTTCTCATAATCTAAAATCAGTTTTGTCAAGTCTGTGACTGGTCCACGTTCACAAAGTTGACTGGGATTCTGTAATTGCAGTTCTATACTTTAATAAACAACTTTCAGGCCACAGATCTTATCCGCTGAGGCAGTGAAATATCTGAAAATAATATAGAATGGAGGAAAAAGGTTGAAGAGCCATTTCTGTGTTTACTCACTTTCACTGCAGAAGACCAGTTCCTGTTGGTTGTAGCTGATGATGTCAAAGGGGACCTTCTCCTGTTTACAGCACTCACACAGCGCCAGGATATTCTTCTGGCTTTTATACTGTTCACAGCACGTCTTACTGCAGAACATAGAAATACGAGACTGCAAGAAAAAAAAGATCATCAGTGTTATCTTCAAGTTTAATGGATCAGTATGACCCTCAGGTCATGCAGGTAGCTACAACACAGTAAGGGTTAAGCATGTATGTATATCAGGTGTCTGTATACACATATACGTGTGACCTGTGCTCCTTACTTGGTGACTGAATAGCAGCGGCTTGGTGTTAAACTGTTTGCTGCACTGATGGCAGGTCAGTTTGGAGGCATCACTGTGCCCACCCTCTGTTGGTTTCTGGGGCTGACCAGGGGGGGCCCTGGCCTGGGCTTGCCCTGGGACAGAGGGGGAGGACATGGCTGGGTAGGGAGGCACCAGTGGGGGCACTGAGGTATGACTGGGATGATGGCCTTGGTAGGGAACTGAGGAGGGGTAGTCCTGAGGGATGGGGGGAACTGAGCTGGCTCCGGCAGAGGGCCCTGGTTTGGGGGTATCTCTGATGGAGGGGTCCCTGAGAGAGGAGATTCCATTGGTCAGGTCTGGCTGAGAGGGGTGCCCAGATTTCTATAAAGACATGGAGGAAAAATACAAGCAATGTCAAATCCACGACAAGACAAGGTTTGAACCAACACATGCTCTGTCAACAAGTTAGATGACAAAAAAATGGTTTGTTTGCTACTGGTGTGTTTACCCTGTATATCGAAACACAGTCATAGGAGCAGAAGTTACGAATGGTGCCGTCCACCATGGCCAGATGATACTGAGGAACAGCTGACACCTTGCACAGGCAGCATGGGAATGGTGTACCTACAGGAGTGTAACATAAAAAAATATTAAAAGCAGAACTTAACTCACAAATAAATATGTAAACATGCATTCATGTATATTGAAAAATAATGAAATATGCCCTCTCTGTCTTTACTTGTGATACGATGCAGTGAAACTGTCCCACATACTGTTTTTATGACTGCACAGCTCAGTTAACCTGCCATGTGAGTGTGTGTCTCTGCAGTGTGTCCTACCAGTGAGAACATGTCGGGGGGGTCGACTCTGTTCCACACAAGCAGGTGAACAGTAAAGTTGAATTTTGCCCCTTTGGTCTCGCTCTATGATGGTGGAGGACACTATTGCAATCTTGTGACAGTTGGCACACTCGACCGTCTTTCGGCAGGTCTGCATGAAAACAGTGTTGTAGGGGTTTACATTTGGTACATGTGCATGATAAACAGGGTTTTTTTTTTCCTGGTATTAAATGATTTCTGGACACTGAAGCTGAAGTTTTGAGTTACCGCTTTTCAGGGGTGGACAGTAACTACTCACATTTACTTGAGTACTGTACTGAAGTACATTTTTCTGTACTTTCTGTAGCATCTGTACTTTACTTGAGTATATATATATATTTTTTGAAAACATATGACGTTTTTCCTTTATAACCAACAACCACCTTTTACCTTTTGATGATTTAATTGTGTTTATTGACTTTGTAGGATATTATGTAAGCTTTAGATTCTTCAGGTTCTACAGTAATTCAGTCATTCAGTAAGTGGTTTCAGTCATTAGTGTAAATCCACTGTGGAACAGAAAAACAATGCAATGTAAAAAAGTCATTTTAAAAGCCAGTGCTGTACTAATTGACTGAACAACTTTCACTTGTATTGGAGAAATATTTGACCAGGTAGATCTACACTTGGAAGTGATGGAGCTGTGTACTTTGTCCACCTCTGCCTCTTATTGCCATATGAAGCAATTAAAAAGTAAAAATGGTTCACTGTTAATGTTAAATTTTTTCATAAATACTGAAACATCTTTATTTCAAAAGGAACCCAACAATAAAAATGAGCTCTTTACACAGACACATACCTGTTTGTAGGTGCTGATGCAGGTTGGACCACAGAAGTTGAGCTGAGATCTTTCAATCGTGAGCGTCTGACAGGAGCCCGAGTTACTGTTACAGTAAAGTCCGCAGCCCTCGCAGCAGTTCATGGCTAACTGACGCATCTTGCGCCATGTTACAAAACATGCATCACTGCAGAGGCTGTGCAGGCGACCTTGATGGGTGACCTCATGCTCAATCTGCTGTAGAGATGATCCCAGTCAAACACAAGGACAAGAAAGAGAGTAAGATGAAGAAGAGTAAAGACGCAGAACCTGACTTGGCTGATCAGGCATATTGACTAAATCTGTTTGAACAGTCGTTTTTGTGTCGCCTTTATGTTTCTTACCCTATTGGTGACTCTGCAGACACTGCAAAAGGGTTTCTCAGGCTGTCGCTCCACTAGTTTCTCAGGCGGCTTCTCCGGCTTCCTCTCCAGTCGTTTGTCAGCCCATTTGTCAGGAATCTTGTCAGTATTTTTCTTCTTGTGTCGAAAGACCGACAGACAGAACTGGCCACAAAAGTGCATGTAGTTGCTGTCGTCTGCTGGAATCGTGATCATGTCCCTGGGCTGAAGGATCTCTCTGCAAGGCAAAAGGCACAAAGAAAATACAGTGGTTGTTATTTTTAATATGCATTCAAGCTAAATGTATCAAGGGAGCAGCTCTTCCAAGTTCATGGGGGGGAGTAAATAGCATTTTAAATGCACGTGATTCACCAAATTGAATATTTTCTATTTAGGCTACATTAGAATTAAATACTCATGAATTATCCAAATCCCAAATGCAGTGATACACAAAAGCATTTTGTGATAAACTTAATGAACTGTTTTTGCTGTCAATGTCATGAAAAAGTCTCGCTGCCCTGTGACAACCTTTACACTTACACAAAAGTTTTTAGAAACAAGTACTAGTGAACAGTAGCTATATTGAACCCATATCTAAATGACACCCTGATATTAAGTGGAAACAAAGATGTACCTGTTGCACTGGAAACAGGATCTGTTCTTCGTGGGTGGGGGCAGATGTCCCGTCAGACAGACTGTGGAGCAGAAGAGCTGCGTCGAACCTTTTCTTTGGAAAGCTGTTTGGCCTTTCAGCAGAACCTGGAATCATTTACAGAACCATGAAACATAAAGATGACGGGAAATACAAAAGCTGTATCATTGCCCATTTAACATTATCATTTCAGGTAACCATGGCATTAACACAGCTGGTCAATATTTCCCTGTTGACGTTCTATGTTAATAATAAAGCAATAAAACATGAGTGGTAATGATATAAAGTTTAAACTTTTGACATCAATAATGACAGTTTTTCCTCAACACTATGCACATCTGTGCAGAAGAGTCTTATGTGTTGCACAGAGTTACAACAGTACCTTAGAGCAGCCACTGCAGCGAACACTACCAGGAACAGGGGGGTGAGGTGGGCGTGGCGGTACTGGTGCCAGAGCAGGCAGTGAACTCGGGATTGGAGCTGGTGGTCTGACCGGAAGGGGAGCCATAGCTTGTAGGACTGCACCTCTACCTGGGATAAAAATGGCTGCTGGAGGGGGGGCTGGCAGTGCTGCTGGCACTTGAGCGGATAAGAGGAGAAAGGGTGGTCAAGACAAGAAGTTACATTGAATTTGTATAATTTTGATGACAATTAAAAATAACAAACATGGATGGACAATGTGCAGCTTTAAACTACAAGCTGCTGAAGATTCTTTATAACAGGACGAGCACAGGTATATCTATTAACATTAACGAGGCCTCTGTGGCCTGTGGCATTTTCTTGTACACAAACATAACACACACCAGCATGCACATGAATGAGACACACTTTTGTGGTACATTTATTGTGTCTTGTGCCATTTTGTGTGTGTGTGTGTTTTCTTTTTGTGTTTTGTGTCATTCTGTATTTCATTATTGAGTTTTATACATTATCTGAAGATTGCTGTTGTAAATTAGCTTAGGCTATAATGCTGTGGTATATGGCAGTGGTTATGTTACATTAAAATAAAAACACCTAAAAACAAATCAGGGACCCACTCACTGAAAAGTCTATAGCCCTGCTAAAAGGTTAAAAACTCCCCAGGCTACATTCAACATGCACAATACCGGTGTCCTGGAAGTGGAATATCATGATGCAGTTATGATTAAGTTAGACATCTGTTTTTCATGCTGTGATGTGTCAAAATGTCTAAAAAGGTCTACTGCTGCAGCAAATGACCAAACTAACCCAAGTGCTGTTGCAGGCAGTAACAGATGCCATTTCCTGTGCCCCTGCTTCTGGCCACATTGTGCAGTATTTGTGTTTTCTCACATTACTAGTCAAACATTGTGTGTACACATTGACACAGCTCTGAAAGAAATCTGAATCGTAGAAAGAAAACAGCATCATCTGTGCATATTAAATGAGGGATCAATGTAAGTCAAGGACTGGTGAATTTTTGATTCATTATGAATATAAACAGTACCCCTAAAAATCAAGGGGCGTTTCATCCCAGTGACACAATATGACCAGTACAAACCAGTTTTAGGATTAAAGGGAGAAAAACATGTCTCAGTGAAAAAGCACAAACTCACCAGCAGGGGACACAAAGGTGTTTGCTCCTCCTACAGAGTAGACAGAGCTGATTCTCAGCTCTTCCTGAAATGATCAAATATAAGAAATCTGAATTTGTTTGAGGTTCATTTTGCCTTCCTCACCTCTGCAGAGTGTAGTGCTGTGAGTCCGCTTTAAACAGAAACCTTACTACTGATCTAATGTGCCTTATTTTTGGCTGAACCACAACAGCGGAGCCCTATAAACACGAATGTTGCTGAATGACTGAGTGAGTGATACAGTTTTACTATTGGTTGGCCAGACAAGTTTTGGTGTTAACAAGCTGTGTTGCCAACTTAGAGCCTATGTCACTACATTTTCAGAATTTTTACCCCTTTAACGGCACTGTGCTGGACAGGTGACAGATCTGTCTACAGTCTTTGAGCTCTCAAAGACGTTACAGCAGGAAGAGGTGTAAAAATTAGCCTGTTCACCCGGGTGTTGTGTTCACATCAATGCTGATCGGAGCTGGAGCCGAGTCACTTGAACTGGGTGTGAGTGCTGATTGTAGCCATTTCTATTGCTAACAAAAGCCTGATGTTATTGGGTCTTGGCAGGTTTTTTGACCAGTGGAAAAGGGGCTTGATTGAGAACAACTTCACTGGGAATATTAAAATACTGTACATGTGTACACAGAGAGCACGAGAGAAGCAAACAGATAAAGGGATGAAACCAGCTGACACTAAGCTGAATGCAAATATCCTAGGGAGCGGTCCAGACATATACTAAGATTTGACCTCATTTTGTCTCATTAACAATCAACACACAGTGTGGTCTGTCAGCAGCTTCAGTCTAATTATATTGTAATTCACTGCCTGAATCGTATTTAAAATTTATTTTAAAAAAAAGAGTAAACAGCACATGCATACTGAGAACATCCTCTCACCTCCTGATGCTCCAGCTCCTCTTTGATCTGTCTGATGGAGCTCTGAGGCAGTAAAGCAGCGTCGTAGCCCTCATCAATGGGCTCATCTTTAATATTGATACTAGGAGAGATTGGGGGATTACTGTCCTCCACTGGAGCTGCTTCTGACCTCTGAAACAATAACAATATTCATGATGAATCACTGAAGTTTCAAAAAGGATTTTAGAAGCTGTTACATGACTATCCCCACCTCTCCCTGCTGGCTGTCTTCTGTCTCCTCTGCCTGGGTCAGGACGCCTCCATCTGACAGACAGGGACAAAACAAAATGTTCTTTTAAAAACAATACACAACCAAGTTTACAACTACACATGCTCTGCTCAGGCCACCATGAATGCCAGAAAATGGTAGTCAGTGAGCACACTGTTGCACACACTTTCAGGGCACACTGCTTTTCTTTGAGTCCCTTGGAAAAATAGTCTGAGTGTATTCAGCTCACATTCTGTTTGAAAGTTATTCACTTCCCATTTATTAGTAAGGTCAAAATTGAAGCAGCTGACTTTTAGTCACAAGTATGGGGCCAGCTACATTTCCCATAATGCAACTCAACAGTATGTTTCAGTGGCCCATCCGGCCTGGTAAATGCTTATTTATTTGAAGTCCTACATCCCCCAGTTTGTTATACAGGCTTTCTGGTAGACATGTGCAGTCTCCAAACCCAAACCACCCTGATGACATCATCTGGTTTATTTTCTCAGACTTCACCAATCCCCCCAACCCCCACAGCCACAGAGGACATCTTACAACTGTTTCCACAGGCTGAATAATACCCTCAGTGATGAATTGACAGAACTTGAAGTGTAAATGTGTGGCGTGCCCGTTCAATGGCAGCTTAAAAACTAATTGTTTTGGTAGGTCAGAGCTCTCTGAAGATACTGAGATACAGTGATTAGATATCGGTAATATGGAACTGGTGATCAATGCCTTACCTCGGCTGTTGTCAGGTGTGTGGTCCTGGGAGGAGTGGGAGGTGTTGGCAGACCCAACGCTCCCCTCCCTCTCTCGCTCCTCCTCCCCCCCTCTGGGCTCACGAGCAAAGGGATCGCCTCGACTTGCGTTGTTCCCCTCTACTGGTTGGCTTCTTTTTTTGTTTGCCTTACCCACATCGACGTCCTCCAGTGTGCCCATAGGCAGGGCGAAGTGCCAGTCTTCATCTTCCTCTTCTGGCCCATACATAGGAAGGCCATCCAATGCGTTATCAAATGCTGCCCCTCCACTTCCTCCTCCACCTCCTCCTTCGTTGGTTCTCACAGCAAACGAGGAGGGTTGGCCCGAGGAAGGGGTAGAAATGCGAGGAAAGGATGACTCTGCCCCCCCCTCATCCATCTTTTCTTCTTGTCTGCTGCCGTTGCTGTCCTCTTCTTCTGCCTGTTGGTGTTCCCCTTGTCCTGAGGTTTCATCTACTCCCTTTGTCTCGTCCTGACCTCCGCTCCTGGAAGAGGTGGCAGAACCCCTGGAGGACTCAGCAAAGTCTCCCAACCCCATCACTTCGTCAAACACTCTGGAGAGGCGCTCCTCATGCTGTAGGGTAGAGAGAGGTTAGTTAAATATTTTAATAAACTCAGCTTTCTTGACTCCTCCACACGATTATCAAACTTCATTCGAAAACAAACATTCGACAGTTTCATTTTCTATATATCCATGATACTTCACAAGCGTGAGCCAGGTAAAGTAACTCCTTTTCTCCCAATTGCGTAACTGTTCCCTGACTTTGATAGCAGACAGAAAGTAGAGAGTATGCTGTGTTGGTAGCTACAAGACTCAAGAGTCTATTCAGCACTTAGTAACATGACCTCTGCCTTCTAGCTGCAGCGGGGCTGGTCATGTCTCTGAGGGGATTTTCCAATCATGAACTGGGTAAGTGAATATTATCTTTCTTTCAGCAATTAATATATTTTACATCTAATTTCTGTGTAGTTCATTTAAAGCCAAGTGTCTGTTTTTCAGACTGAAAGGGGAGCACCTGGCTGCATGTCTGCGAATGCTGATAAATGAACCAACACCAGAGGCGTTGGAGCTGTTCTCTGAAAATCCCAGAGAGATTCACTGCTCTGACACAGTGCCATCTTTGTGCACGCTAGTGTTTTATTCTTTATCTATTTTTTTTTTTAACTTTGTTTTGCTCTTCCCATGTGGGTAGATGGACGCGAAGGTCGAGGTGGTTGGATCTGTGAAATATGATGTGACATGAATAGAAATATTCAATAAATCTAAATATTGTGTTAAAGCCACATG
This sequence comes from Trachinotus anak, assembly GCF_046630095.1. Classification (NCBI taxonomy): domain Eukaryota; kingdom Metazoa; phylum Chordata; class Actinopteri; order Carangiformes; family Carangidae; genus Trachinotus; species Trachinotus anak. The sequence goes on from NW_027273884.1 coordinate 2,688,206, forward strand.
AATTTGTTGTTTGTAGTAGACCATTTCTGTACTGGCCCCTTTCCACCTACTACCACCACAAGTTTATTTCAGACATGGGGGAAAAAACAGTGTCCCCTCCCTCTTAGTAAATACACATGTAAAATAAACTACAATTTTTTTTTTTTTTTTTTTTTTATTTATTTATTTATTTTTTTTACAAGACTTAAATTCTTTACTCGTATTTAGAATGACCTACTGTGATTTATTATTGGTATTCTTAGATGTATGAGGTAATACCCAATCACCCTTGGATTTACATTTATCCCAATTAGGATCCAGTTTGAATTGTGTGTAAGGAGACAGAGATATCGACCCCTTCCCCCAAGATTGTGTTGTAAAGGACCTTTTTCTGAGTCATCAATACACAAAGTAAATGAGTCATAAACCGTGAGAGGTTGGTCCTAGATACAAAACTGTACGTCCCATTTGTATGTTCAGAAAAATGCAGTTCAGCCCCTCAAACAGATATAGTCATTTCAATAATTTATTAAATATCAATGCTGTATATTATATTCCCACCATATTTCTGTATGTTTAAGTTTATAACATCAATAACTGCTACTCATCCTACAACAGACTTGTTATTAAAATGATTTCCTTAATTTTATCAACTTAATTAACGATCACGTTTTTGCCCCACAAACCTCCACCTAATATCACATCAGTCAACAGAGCAACAGTTTGTCACTAACCTGAGCTGCGCACGGTGAACGCCGTTTGTCCAACTGTGTTTTCACATTTAAGTTTAGACCTTTATCCTGTTATAGCAGAAAAAGCACAGGTGGAACTAATAACATTAGTGATGAGTCTCTTCCATTTAAGTGTCAGCTTTCGTTAACATTATTATTTGCTTGCTATGACAAGTCAAAATGCCTGTTGTGAAAATTATACACCACACCTCTGTCTTCACCCACAATAACCTTGACTGTTTTGAATTCATCTGACCAGCAGGTGCCCCTGCTGCACACAGTCTGTCCCCAGCGACAAACCTGTTTTCAACACAACTGGCTAGAAAGCCAACTGTTCCCCATCTTCTTGACACAATAACATATGACAGAACAGATCACTAAAGTCTACTGTCTCTCAAAAGTGAGATGGGAAAACATCATCTGAGTGTTCATAAATTCTAGCTTACATCTTAATGTTTGGGTTAACATAAGGAACAACACCTACATTCACTGACTGCAACCTCTTCATGTCAACGTTTTGGGTAACTGGGCATATGGGCCGTGCTCTTCTTATGTCTTGTTATTACAGATAAAAATTAATACAGACCTTATAGTGGCCAATCGGTTGGAGGAGGTCATCTGACCAAACTCCAATTGACAAACATCGCCTTCTGGCATATTTGTAATTTTAGACACACAAACCAAACAATCCACTAAGACGCTGCAATAGTGCTGGAGACAGCAGCTACAAGAGCATCTAAGTGACTCATGTTGCAACACTCAGCTTCATTAAAATCTCCACTTTGTATTGTTCGCAGCAGCCCTCCCCGGTGCAAGGGGCTGTGGAACCAGCAATCGGCTGCAAGACCAAAGTTGCGCTGTTGGACAGATGCAGGCTCTTCGGATTCACAAGACCAGAGTCACACTGTGGTGAATGTGTTCATTTGCTCATCATCAAATCGCCAGGCTTTTAAATGGAGCTCGGCGTAGCGGCATGCATCATCGCTGGGAGCTACAGGGTTGTAAGCTAGCGAGCTAATGTTAGCTTAAATATGCACATCTCGCCCCAAAGCTAGCCCACATTACCTAAATGTCACACCATGTAGCTAGATCAGCTAATCAGTTAGCTAGCTGTCTGACTGTTCCTGTAATTACATATTGTGTAAGTATTTCTTACCTTCAATCGTTTAAGTCTAAATTCCTCAGAGTCCGCCATGTTTTAATTATGCTGCAGACGCCGCGCTTCTCTACACCCACCTACCTCTGAGGGTTATGGGTTATGTATGCAAGTAGCTGGCGACAAAAAGGATGCCGCTGTAACATCAATGAAGAAACAAGCTAGATGGCTAACGCTGGTAAGTTAACTACATAAAAAATGTAAGCCCAAGCCCCTCTAATGTTTTCGGATATATTTTTTAAGATGTTACACATTTTTACATTTAAAACAACAACTAAATACAGATCCGACAACGACGAAGAAACATTTTAGTGGAAAAAAAATTAACGTTACCGTATGTTTGGAACTGCGGTCGAGTGAGACCTTTTATATACAGTATGAGTGAGACGCAGGCTGGATTTTCTTGCGCGTCTCCTCCTGCACTTACGGTACGGGTGCTGGAAGCGGCCAAAATAGATGTATACAAAACTAAGTGAAAATGGTTTTGTAGGAGGCATTTATTCATTTGTTCTGAGTTTGGACTACTGTAATGAATTTGTTTTAATTTTTTTGAAAGTATTTTCTTTTGTTAGTCATTTGGTTTCTGAAATTATTTTCTTGTTTAGCTTTTTTTTTTTTTGGATTCACTAGTATTTTTTAGACAGGTTTAGGACAAGCACGCCCCGGGGCTTGTTTTCTAACCAGGGCAGGAGAAGCAGCGGAAAACATAATCCATTTATTCTTCCGTTTGCATGCTTGTTTGGAGAAAGGCATAAAAAGGAAACACAGTGGTTGTGTTTGGACACTGGATTGCTTTGCCTGCATACACCACACCCCAATGGTGCATCGTGGCCTTTTCATTTTATTTTGAATTTAATTAAAATGTTACGTAAAAAATAATCCCCGAATAAAAATGCATCCTAGCACTCCTAAAAGCCATTACTTTATAGATTGGCTGAAAATTTCAATAGATTCCTGTCCAGTCCATATTACACGGAATTTCATATGGCAATATTTAGGGTCACGCTGAACAAGGATGTATTAAAAACACCGACAAACCTTTATAGCAAAGCTTTTGTGGTTTTCACGTTTATAGTGAAATTTATGTTTCTTTTCCCCAAAAAGTCAAAACACTGAAACGACTTTAAATTTCAAAGCACATATTACAAAGCAGTTACTTTCTCAGTTAGGAGCTTTGGCACCTTATTTATTATTTAAATGATGCTGTGTAAAATAATGACCGTCTCACTGGGTGCACGCAGTGTTTTTGCGCCCAGTTTGGCCGCTTCCAGCACCCTTACTGTAAGTGCCTGAGGGGACGCGCAGGAAAACCCAGAGGCGGCGAGTTTGACAGGGATTTCACCATCGACAGCTGTTTTGATCACAATGCGCTGGGTGAGACTGTAGGTTGGTATCAGTGACGGGGGCTTGATCCAGTTACGCTGATATGTGCTGTGCAACTCATAATACAGATATTTGCTATATATGTACATATACTAATTATATCATGTGTACTTAATGTTTGTTATAAACTTTCAAATATCTGGAGGACATGTGATAATAATATATCCCCTTAGGTGACGTATGTGGCAACATCACTTTTAATATCGGGATATATATTTCATGTATCACATATCTGTATGTGCTCATTTGTTTACAATTAATAATAACAATAATAATAATACCCAAGCATGTAATCCGGTTCACTATTTTACGTTAGTTATCTGTTAATTAAATTACAGTTAAATAAAAATGATCAGCAAGATATTTTCATCTTTTCAGAGAGCTCCAGTCCAACAGAAGGCGATCTGCAAACCACCAGCGGGAACAGTGAGCTCTGCTCTGCCACTAAAAGAGCAAACCGCACAAAGGGGACATGTAAATATCTATTGAGGGCCCATTCAAAACTCTAACAACTAGGTGGTGATAATGAGCTTTTTCAGAAAGCTGGGTCGCATTTATTGTGTCCAGTTCGGTACCCAGCGGATTTCTGTGCATAGAAGTAGACAAACCAGAACAGATTGCACCCCGTCTGTGAGTGTGGGCCCAGTCTATTGATGACATTTTTATGTGGGACGACCGGAACCTTTCATCGGGGTCAAACAGGCACCCAAAGGTTTTCAGGAAGCGTTAGAAAGGGGTAGTTGAGTCAACATTTGTTGTTGTTGCAACTTGCGCTGCGTCCACTCCCTGTCTCACAGCCTGGTCCGCGGACCAGCAGCGTGTTTGTCTCGGTGTAGGCTGAAGTCTCCTCCCCGGCGGATGAATGGCAATGACGGCAGTGAGAGCGGTGGCAGCGGGGGGCCCGGCGTCTTTGTCCCGGTTTAGGGGAGCGCTGGTCGCGGCTGTGGTCGGTGACTGTGTCGGCGGAGAGTTTGAAGGCGCGGAGGAGGTTCCCATGGAGAGTGTGCTGCAGCACCTGAACAGCCTGGACGACGAGACCAAAGGAACCGGTCAGTGAAATACAGCCACTCACATGACACCGGAATCCGAGGTGGTCCTGATGACCGTGGTGCAGATGCATGGGTACAGATACACTGACCCCCGGCCTCCTGTGCTCTTCACCCAAGCTAAGCTGTCCTGCAGGAGAGCTTGGAAAGACTAAAACTTAGAGTAGGACTATAAATACTATACAATCCTGCCATTACTTAGATACCCGATATTAAATTACTGCATACGTGTTGGTTTACTATAATTTACTGCATGACGTCAAAATGGTGGGAAATGCCCGTCAGTAAAAGTGATGCCCCCAAACTCAAAATGTGGAGTTTAAACTGAGAAAACCGGCTGCATTTCACATTTGTCAAAATGTAGCAGACACATTTTGGCAGGCTACTTATTGAATTAAGAATTTTAATTCATTTTAAATGTAGAACACTTTATAGCTAATTTATAAACTACTGAAATATTAGTAAAGATGTATGATAATAATGTATTTTGTGTGTATATATATATATATATATATATATATATATATATGTGTGTGTGTGTGTGTGTGTGTGTGATAGGCATTCTTGAGTACAGTGATGACACGGCAATGGCACGTTGTGTGGTTCAGTCTCTACTCACCCGTACCGGCTTCGATGAGAAGGACATGGCTCTCAGGTATACAAACACACACTGCTGACATGTGTGTGTATTGTGGTGCAAATATTGTGTGGAAGGTTTGTGAAGTAAACTGAGGACTGCACTCACAAACACGCAGACTGAGGCTCAGGTATCTCGTCCCTCTAGGTTTGCTAAGGAGTACAGCGCATCCCCTGGTCGAGGTTATGGCTCTGGAGTGATCCAGGTGCTGAAGAAGCTGTCCTCCCCCCAGCTCAGTGACGTGTACCAGCCGGCCAGAGACCAGTTTAATGGTCGAGGCTCCTTCGGGAATGGGGGGGCCATGAGGGCGGCTCCCTTTGCACTGGCTTTCCCTGACCTGGCTGATGTTACAAGGGTGAGCAGAGGGTGTCTCTGTGGACTCTAAGCACGTTCTAGATGCCATACTGTGACACAGCAAACCAGAGGCGTGACCAGGTTCACTTTGAGTCCTAACTGGACACACAAATCTCAAGTAAAGTGTTGAGTCATAGGATCAAGTCAGAAGGCATTTATTAACTCCAGAATCAATTCACTTCTACAAATTAAGAAGAAATAATGCTTAAGTTGAGTTTAATATTTTCTCAGATCCCACCCATATAAGTCATGTGATCTCATATCAAATCCTACTCAAGTCACTTAATGTGAATGAATCTAAATCAAGTGAAGACTTAAAGTCATTCTCTTCATAAATTAAGTATCAAATAAATAAAGCGACACGAGATGGATTATAGTAAATGGTCTTGTCTTTAGACTTGACTAGATGGAGAAGAACCAGCTCAGTGCCAGTGGGCTCTTAGCTAGTTGTGTTAATATGTACCACAAAGTGTGTGTAGCACATATGTCCCTGTGGTTATTTTACCACTGCCTAAAACAGGCACAAATGACAATGTTGATTAAAGTATCTGGCTGTAAACCACGTTTACCATTTCCACTGAATTATGAATGACAGTGAAACACACAGTTGCCTGGGAGATGCTCTGAATTGTCGGCTCAGAGTTGGTCTGATTTTGTTCTCTTTTTATTTCCTCTCCAGTTTGCTCGTCTGGGCGCCATGCTGACCCACTCCTGCTCTCTGGGTTACAACGGAGCAGTGCTGCAGGCGTTAGCCGTGCACCTCTCCCTGCGGGGGGCGCTTGACTTACCTCAGCAGTTCATTAGCAGGCTAATCACAGAGATGGAGGAAGTGGAGGATGACGAGGCCACACGCAATGATGCCAGAATGTGAGTTCTACATGATTAAAGCCTCCGTGTATCTGTGCTGAAGCAGGCATAGAGGCTTTAAGAGGTCTCTTGGATCTGAAGTTCAGGGTTTATCAGTCAGGAAACATGGACAATTTAAAAAATAATTTTAAAAGATGTTTTTCAGGTCTGAAATGTGCAGCTCAGGCTGTACTGTGTACGTGTTTAACATGGTGTGTGTGTGTGTGTACAGCCTAAAGGAAGCAGAGAAGCCATTCTGTGAGCGCCTCCACAGAGTTAGAGACCTGATGGACAGGAGCAAGGTCAGCATAGAGGAGGTCATCTCCGAACTGGGTCAGTATCTGTTTCAGTATATTTCTGTTCAACTTCTCTTCTAGCTTTTCACCTGTTGTCCATCCCTCCTTAATTGTCTTTGTTATATTCTTTGAGTGTGTGTGATTTAGGCTGAGAACAGAGCAGAATTTCAGTCTTCAAGTCTGTGACTCTGTCTCTCCGTCCAGGTAATGGCATCGCTGCACTCCACTCAGTCCCCACAGCCATCTTCTGTGTCCTCCACTGCCTGCAGCCCCGGGAATGCCTTCCAGAGAACTACGGCGGCCTGGAGAGGACAATAGCATACAGCCTGGCCCTGGGAGGGGACACAGACACCATAGCCTGCATGGCCGGGGCCATCGCCGGGGCCCACTATGGCATCGAGGCCATTCCACAGTCCTGGATGAAGTGCTGTGAGGGGACGGAGGACGCAGACATGAACGCGGAGCGGCTTCACATGCTGTACCACCAGTTGTCACAGGGGGGCGGGAGTGGGACAGGGGAGCAGAGCTGTGCAAACGGTACAGAGAAGAAAAATGCAGAGTGATGATCAAATGGATTCTGACAAAAGGACTCGCACACACAGACACACATCACACATACAGTACACGAGAGACACTTTGTCATTTCCCATGTCAGACTTTTTTTTGTCTGCGTGTGCGCACACAGTACATGATACAAACCCCCCTGTCCTGCTCTTTCCTGTTTTGTGTCGAACAATCTTTTGTCATGTGAAAATTGCACTATGAATTGGCCATGTGTTGTTATATCCTTCTGGTGGAGAACAATTATTTAATAAACTTTTTTTTTTTAAATTCACACAATCTGTCAAGTGTTTCCTTTGAATCTAAGACTCAAAAGGAACATTACAATAGTAATAAATAATATTAATAAATAATAATAAACAATATTAATCTCGTCGCCCAGTATCCACTCACAGCAGATGAATACAATAACAGAATTTACTGCACATAAACCGAGTTGTGAATGTGGCAAAAAATCGACTAAGAACCTGTAGTTGTGCTCGGGGCTGTGTGAGGCCGTAAGGCACTGGGGTGCTGTTAGCTACATGCTAACATCAGCATAGTAACATGCTCACAATGACAATGCTAATATGCTGACGTTTAGCAGGTATAATGTTAATTTGTTTATTGTCTTAGTTTAGCGTATTAGCACTGAACACAAAGTACTGCAATGGCTGCTGAGAATGTTGTTAGCTTTGCAGGTTTTAATACCTAGATCATACAATCAAACATAATAAAACATTGGACAGAAAAATTTTGACTTGATGGTCAATCATTTGACTCAGTTCATCCTCAGGGGGACATGAACGTGTGTATCAAACTTTATTGCAAACCGTCCGATAAAAAAAACTGGTGGTGCAGGAGGACAAGGACTTTTCTTTCCATGAAATCACAAGGCACATGTAGTTCTTTAAAACAACACAAGATACTTAAAACAGTAATTGTTTAATGACAAAGGTTTCTGCAGTTTTTATTTTATGCACTGTGACAAATGTTTTTCCACTGCAGCCAAAAAAAACAGCAGCTTAGCTTCTGATGCTTTTTTCTCACAAGGTCGCCTCTTCTCACTCACCCTCAAATCGATATGTATTATCACTCAAGAAAAAACTTGATATTTAATTGGACATTTTTCTGTACAGACCTGGATGTTCCATATTGTAAAATTTGATCAACATTCATTTTTATGGAGTTTTGATCTGGAGCATTTTACAAATGAACATTGAAAAAGAATTTAACAATGGCAGAGGTGTTCATCTGTTGCACAGGCAAATTTAAGTCAAAAGTCAGGAAAATAAATACTGCGTGAACCTGTACAAAAAGGCAATACAAAATTACTTATATGCTTCTCAGAGCACATTTTACAAGCAGCTTGGAGCAGGTTAGCAGCATTATATTATAGAAGTTAAAAGTGTGAGGTAATACTACACACTAAGTGTCTGCTGAATGTAACCTGCAGTGTAATTGGAAAACAGATGTATAAGAGGTGGAAATCACAGGTTTTTCTCTGCCGGGGCGACCTCTAAGAAGAGCTGCAGGAACATCGTTAACCTGGTCAACAGGCCGGGGCAGAGCTTGTAATGGATGAAGGGTATGTAGACAATGATTCCACTGAAGATAAATAAAGTCACATAGAGGTATTCGATCTGAGGATCGTCTATGATCGGTGCCAGCACAAGGAATATTGCTGCAATGAGGACCAGGATGGGGAGTATAATGGGGACCTGTGGAGAGAGGAAGAAACAAACATGACAACAAGCTGTGGTTCTCATGCAGTGTTGAAAAAGGAGAAAAGTGTGTGTGACGCTGACCCTGTATGGCCTGGGGAGTTCTGGCTTCTTGATCTTGAGATAGAGGAGTCCAGACAGGGTGATGGCATAGAAGAACCAGGCAGTGAAACTGACAACAGCAGTAGAGATAAATGTCAGACAAACACAAACAGGTTATCTGGTTGTTTTTTTTTCTAAAAAAAGGAAGAAGAAACGCAGACTCACCTGAAGAAGTTGACGATACTCTGGAAGTCTCCAGGGATCAGCACCACCAGAGAGATGATGGTGGTGAAGATCAGCGCTGGGGAGGGAGTCAGTCTCTTGACGTGAGCCATGGCCAGAATACCTGGCTACAAGACAAACAAACATAAACCCTGTCACAACAATGTTATACTCAACAATCACACATATTTTTTATAACAGAAAAACTTTCTCACCATGTGTCCTTCCCTGGCAGCAACAAAGCACACACGGCCGCCACTGAAGAAGGTCCCGTTCAGGGACCCAAAAGCAGACAATGCTGCAGCCACAGACATGATCCACCCCCAGCTCCCCAGCACCTTATTCCTGTGGACAAAAGTGGAAGTAGTAGCCACCTGCTACAAATAGGAAGTATATCACGGGGCTTCGGGACATTATTCAGATTTTTTCTGTTTAAAAGGTTATTAGTGATTTGTGAACTACGGGTTGTCTGTCCGTCCCATTCTTGTGGATATAATATCTCATAACGCCTTGAAGGAACTTCTTCAAATCTAGGCACAAATTTCCACTTGGACTCAAAGATGAACTAGATTTTGGTTCTCAAAGGTCAAAGGTCAAGGTCACAGTGACCTCACAAAACACATTTTTGGCCTTGTGAACGCAATAAGTCCATAAAACCTTGAGGGAATTTCTTTAAATTTGGTAAAAAAGTTCATCTGGACTCAAGGATGAACTGATTAGGCTTTGGTGGCTAAAGGTCAAAGTTCAAAGTCACAGTGACCTCACAAAACACATTTTTGGCCTTGAGAACGTGATATCTCAGTAACGCCTTGAAGGAACTTCTTCAAATTAGGCACAAATGTCCACTTGGGCTCAAAGACGAACTGATTAGATTTTGGTGGTTTAAAGGTCAAAGGTCAAAGTCAGTGTGACTTCACAAAAACACTGTCTAGTCATTACTCAAAGCTTCACACAGCAATTGTGACAAAATTTCACATAAATGATTAATATATTATATGACTCTGGATAAACAGGAATATAAGGTGAATCTAGTCGGAGTCACGTTGGCGTACAACCACGAGGAGGTAATTCTAGTTTTCATTTGTTATTTTAACATCAGAAACAAGTCAGTCTAAAACAATCTACCACAGTCATCAACATCAGGTGCTGCCTTACCCCCAGGTAACTGCTACTGCGTTGGAAGACATGAGCTCTCTGGGCGTCATCACTGTCAGGTAGCTCACGTTCACCAGCAAATACAAGCCGGTCACCAGAGAAATGGCGATCACCACTGCCCTGGGAAGATTGACCTGAGGTGAAAAAAAACATTTAGGGTTTGATCAGTATGAACAAACTTGCATGATGGGTAATTGTAATACTGATGCTGGAATTGGGATAAATAAGGATGTAGAAGTTAGACTCCAATGTTGAATGAAATTATTAAGAAGTCTGAGTGTAGCCTAAGCATGAAGTGCTGTAAATGTTAACAGCTGAACCATAATTAAAGAGAAGTTGACTCCTCACCACAGTATCTTACATAGAAGAAACTGTGCATGAGGATGTGCAAATGATTAAAGCAGTGTGACAGAATAAAAAATGTATTAGAATATGACAGTGATTAATGCAAAGAATTAATAAACAACCAACCTTATTAATCATGAATTAAATATTCAGGTAAAATATGTCAGCTAAGAAGTATTTTTTTTATGCACAAACATTTACCATCAGTCCTGGAGTCACCTCTTACCTATATAAAAAGACACTGCCCTCCAAACCGTCATTGGTTATTGTTTTTATTAGGTGAGTTAAATCTGAAATAAAAATCTAATAGCTCTGCTGAGCGAAATGTCTAAGACACCGAGCATCAGCAATTATCTCGCGACAGTTAAATTAATAAGAACTGCAGTAAATAATATCATTCAAAGCTCTATACAGGTTCTTAAGCCTTTCAGTTTCTGCACAACCACAAATGTTTCAGTCCTTGTTGCTTTAAGCATTTAGGTCAAGCTGCCATGACAACAAGTATTATCAAACACAAAGGTTAACCACTGTCAGTAACTGGAAAATGATTTACACCACATCTTTTATAAAGGTCAAAATTCCCATAACAAGGTTTACATTTACATCTCATTAATGAGGAATAAAATGAGTCGATAAAATCGTTTGGTCCTTGAACCTCTGCAATCATTGTTTTACATTATCTGTTTAAATTAAATTCATTTTCAGTCACATGAAGCAGAGCCAAGTTTTGTGAATAAAGAAAAAAATTAACTACCTGACATCATCTGAGATTTGTAACCTTGTGTGTGACCTGCTTTTTCTGCAGAATATCATATGATATTTCAAATGCTGCTTGTTGCTATATTCTCGTGTTTTATATAAGATACATTGCACACATGCACATGACAACAACACTGGTGGATCCTCACCTTCGTCACACTTAGATAAGACCACAACCTCATTGCGCTTATGGTCACATCTGTGATCTTTATATAACTGAACACTGACACCTCTGACAGCTTGGTCACTGGTCTGCACAGAAACTTTTCTGCATGACAACAGACTGATAAAGGGATTTTGAAATACAGATTCAAAGCTTATGATAATAAATAATCTTTAACAAGACATCACCTGTCGAGTGACTTTAGGGACTGCTGCATTTACAAAAAAATATATACACACATGCACAATCCAGCTTCTAACACTCCTACCTCTGGTCTTTTCAGCTCCTCAATGACATTGTTCAGGTTGTACCAGCCGGCATAGGACCAGAGTCCCTGATAAAAAGCCATTCCCAGGGTGCTCAAAGAGTACTGAGTCCCTTTAAATGCATTCTCAACTTTCAAATTGTCCACAATGACAGTGCTGCTCTGTGTGACCTCCACTATCCCTCCGATTACTATGAGTGTCAGTGTCCCCACTTTGGCCACCAAGAAGACCACCTGGATTCTGAGAGCAATGCGGACATTCAAAATATTGATGCTGGCAGCAACTAGTATGATTGCAGCAGCAGCACACTTCACCAGCAGCTGTGGAGGAGGGCAGCCTGTGTAAAGTGGTGCTACGCCGTACTCTGCAATGCTTATTCCCATTGCTGAGATGGTCAACGGCCTCACAACCAAGACAAAAGTGAATGCTGCAAAGAAAGCAGGACCTGAACCGTAGATCCTCAGTATGTAAATGAAGTCCCCCCCAGATTCAGAAATGACAGTCCCAAGCTCAGTGTAGGACAGTGCTCCAAACATAGCTACAACTCCTGAGAGAACCCAGATCACCAGACTCGCTCCAGGGCTCCCCACGTAGGCCAGTACAAACTGTGGGGACATGAATATACCGGATCCGATCATTGTTCCTGAAACCAGCGCAACACCACCAATCAAACCAATTTGCCGCTTCATTTTCAGGCCTTCAGGGTTTTTGTCCACCATGGCCACAAAGATCGGAGAGCATAAGGCTGAGGCACTGTAGCTGTTATTCACCCTTACAGAGCAGACACCCAGAGAGAGGAGCATTCACACACCCGAGCACTAAGCTGCACAAAAAATAAATGACTGACAAAATAGTAACTTGGGAGAGTAAAAACAGTTTACTGTCGACTTCTTGAATTTAACATTAACTCCACTGTAGCTGTAAATCTTTGTGTATCCAGCTCTTGACTCAAAGTTCTCATCTGAACTTATCATGAGATCACTTATCTGGATATGATCATCATTGTGTTGAACTGTTGTGTTATTCAAGCAGCACTTTCACTCATTGTGTAATTTACTGTCAAAGCTGTAAAAATAGATCTATATGGTGCGGTGATGTTCCAATGTGAATTTCTTGTTTTGTTGAATGAATCATCGCCCAACAAGATCAATAAACAATGGATGATAGATAAACCAGGGGAAAATGCCCCTCTGAGCTGCACAAACCTTTTTTTTTACAGTTAACATGAGCATCATATGGAGGTGATCATTAGTTTGAACAAAAAATACAAAATATTTATTTTGAAATATGTGAAAATGTGAAAGTTGTAAGAGTTTTGAGGGAGAACAGTGCCATCAATTTGAACTTAATTGTTAATTAAACTTAACTTAACTTAATTAAATAATCAAACTGTTCTAAAAACAATGTGTCAATGTGTCATTTACCATTTATGCTGCTGTTAAAGTGAGACCGACATGCAACTTTAAAGAGAAAGTTCATCTGATGCCTAAGTGTACAGATCAAAAGGACTCAACCGACGAAGTCATCTGAACCTTTTTCACATTTATTTTTATAACACAACAAAGTTGTAGTTAATTAACGTTCAATTACAGTTTACCCTAATCTTGACTGAAGATCAAAAAGCATACAATCTCTGAAATTAATATTTGCCAACAGCATAATTGCATTATTTCATGAAACTGACACTCTTACCTCGGGATGTTTCAGCTCCTCAGTTACATAATTCAGAGTGTTCCAGCCATCGTAGGACCACAAGCCCTGATAGAAAGCAATGCCGATGGAGCTGACACCGACGTTTGTTCCCTCAAAGGAGCCCTCAAAGCTCTGCGTGCGGCCCTGGAGGAGCATCGCGACGCCCCCCAGCACGATCACGGCCAGCGCCAGCACTTTCACCACCATGGACACCACCTGGATGCCGGTGGCCAGGCGGACGCTCAGGCAGTTCACTATGGCCAGCGCCACGATGGCTCCTGCGGCCACGCACTTCACCACCAGCTGTGGGGGGCCGCAGCCCCCGTAGAAAGGGGCCACAACATATTCTGCAAAACTCAGGGCAATCCCCGTGGCGCTGGCGGGCCTCATGACAATGATGAAGCTGAAGACGAACATGAAGGCCACCACCTTCCCCGCCGTCCGCAGCATGTAGATGTACTCCGCTCCGGACTCCGGGATGACTGTGCCCAGCTCAGCGTAGCAGAGCCCCCCCAGCATGGCTATCAACCCGCAGCAAGTCCATACAATGAGGCTGGCTCCAGGGCTGCCAATGGTGGACAGCACATACTGGGGGGATATGAAGATCCCAGACCCCATCATGGTCCCAGCAATGAATGACACAGCTCCTGTGATCCCCACCTCTCTCTTCAGATTGAGCCTCTGCTTGTCACTCTCCATTGTCAGAGAGCTGGTGTCTCCCCATGTGCACTCTCAGAGGACACTGGACAGTGTATAAGCTTAGGTACAGATTAACTGCTTGCTGTCGGGTAATGACAGGGCTGTGTCCAGTGGGTGAGAATGTCAGCCACTAAAAGCAGGTGTGGCAGGCTGTTTGTCAGTGACATCATTACCTCCAGCTCCTTTCTCACTCCAGAGCAGTGGCGGCTACATCTTTAGGAGCCAGAGTAAATGACTGGGATGAGTTTGTCTGAAAACCAATTTTAAAAAATCCAGCTGCTTGGTCATCTTCACATGAACAGTTCTCACTTGTTCTGAGGTTCAGACCTGCTGGAGTGAAAATGTGATTTCACCTCTTATAGTCCTGTTACTGGGTCTGTCAATTCACCTAACATGTCCTCCACCTGCAGCTCTTCCTTTAATGGAATATAATGCTTCTCCTGCCGTCTAAATGACTGGGCTCCCATTTTATATGGGAATAAGTATATACATGTGCACCGCAGTTAAATAAATGTGTTTTTCTAAATACACAAAACAAATAAATTAATGATAAATAAATGACTTTACTGTATATTTCTTCTAAATCTATTCATTTCTGAATTTTAGCCACGTAATGCATATGTGTTAGTTGGGTGTGCTCTGTTATGAACGGCAACACGATCACCAGCTTTCAACAGCAGAATTATGATGAATTACCACATTAACTTATATTATTGTAGATTCTCTGCTGAAGTTTGTCACATCAGGAGACCCACTGATATTCAACACACATATGAGGTTCCTCCAGAAATGACAGACTCATTGTTCTGGTCTCCTGGATTTACTTAAAAACCATCATCAGAGACAGTTTGGTGTCTGGAAACCACAGCAAATACCTCATGTACCAGCTGACGGCGTCCATTAAGCTGATGACGTCACAGGCCTCCACAGCTTGTTGATGTGTGTTGTTGACATCAGCATAATTGACCCAATCAGCTGACATACCTGGTATTTATTCGCTGCTCGTGATGATAGTTTTTAGGTGAAACCTGAACGTTTAAGACTAAAAGAATTGCTGCTGTAACTCTTAAAGGTTTGGGACGCTTCTCTCAGAGGGAAGAAGTGATGGTTCCACTTCAAGTTCCCTCTGGAAGCCACGTTCCTCATGATATCACTGGAGTGAGCTCAAACTGGAAAACGTATTTTAGCCTCTTGTATCTGTGATTCTTTCAATTGCAACTCAAACCTCACGACCAAAGGTGACAATTGGAAGGTAAATTGCTAAATTGAGGGTCACCTTGTGGTTCAACTCTGTCATCACCACAACAGTCCACTACAACACTGGCAGCACTGATGATGCTCTCCCAGTTTAAATAAATATCTCTATTATGCTCATTCAAGTGTGAGAAAACCTATGGATATCTGAACTCCTTCATTCAGGCAGTAATTTGCTCCCAACCTGCCCTAGCAGAACAAAATCACCTCCTGCTTGAAGATGCTGATGATCTTTTCAGCTTCTACACACTTGACTACAATCTGTCTGAGGAGATCATGACCCGGTGAGTCCAGGAGAACTACATCACCTGCAAAAAGAAGAGATGCAACCCTAAGATCACTCTGATTGTGATGCCCTTTGGTTGTGCTGAGCCAACCTTGCCGTAGTCCAGCATCCATAGGAAATATGCTTGAACCACGTAGCAAGGAGCAATGACACATCCCTACAGTGCACCGACAAGACAGCCCAGAGAAAACAGATGTAATCCATCTCCAAGTCCACAAAGCACATGTAGATCGGATGGGTAAACTCCCATCTCCTCTCCCATACTCCTGTAATAAAGAGTTAGTAACTGGCACTGGAGGCTTCTTTTCCAGCACCCTGGATTACGGTTCACTGTGCAAATTCAAACCCATATTCCCACGACTTGGTTAGTCAACCAACACACAATACCAGGAAGACTCAGATCTCTATGCTACATAAGAAGCAAGTCGTCCACATAAAGATCAATCTTAGGAAATGTCCTCGCAGCACAGACTGGGTGACTTGTTTGTCATTTTATTGTGTTATTTTGGGGCATTAGTGTGTCTACAGCAGGTAATTTGATGACACTTTTGTGGAGATTGTGGTCATTTTCTGTCTAAACTTCCCCAAAACAGTGAGTTAGTTTGCAGGTTTGATGCCAAGTCAGGAAGTGGGGATGATATTGGTATTTAAATAGTTATTCTTTTTTTCTATTACCTGACATTTCTATTGTATTGTACACTGACAGACTATTTTGATCTGACATTATACATTTTTCAAATCCCTGAACTGCTTTATCGCGTCATTCATGAATTCATGACCCTACATCATATTTTCTGTATCAAGTTAAAATGTGCAGCTCATGAAGAAAACATCTGTAACTTTGTTTTCAAGGTGATGGTGTGGAGGACATCTAGTGTCAAGGTCGGCTCAACATGGACTGCTTATTGGTCCTACTCACTATGCTCCAGCACAATAACATTTTCCACCGCAGCCTTATTTACTTACCTCTGGACGTTTCAACTCTTCTGTCACATAATTCAGATTGTTCCAGCCGTCGTACGACCACAGGCCCTGGTAGAAAGCAATGCCAATTGGATTGATGCCCACATTGGTGTTGTCAAAAGAGTCTTCAAAGTTTTCAGTGTGCCCTCTGATAAGCATCACCACTCCTCCTATTATAATGACAGCCAGGGCCAGAACCTTGGCCACCATAAAAAACACTTGGACTGACATTGAAAATCGAACATTAAGGCAGTTTACAACAGCCAGCGTTATAATGGCAGCTGCAGCCACACACTTCACCAGCAGCACAGGAGGGGGGCATTCTGGGTAGAAAGGAGCCACAACGTACTGAGCAAAACTCAGTGCGATGCCAGCAACACCAGCGGGTCTCACAAACAACACAGAGCTAAAGATTAACATGAAGGCGACGACTGGACCGGACGTCCTGAGGATGTAGATGTACTCTCCCCCTGATTCTCTTATGACGGTGCCCAGCTCAGCGTAGCAGAAAGAGGCCAGTATCACCAGTAAACCACAGCATGCCCACACCACCAGGCTGGCTCCGGGGCTGCCGATGGTGTACAGCACCGTCTGCGGGGACATGAAGATCCCAGAGCCAATCATGGTCCCTCCGATGAGGGACACGGCTCCCACCAGACCTAGTTCCCGCTTCAGGCTGAGCTTCTGAGTCTTGTCGTCCATAATCACAGCTGTTAGAGACCATCTGTCGCCTGACACCTTTACCAGAGAAACGCTGTAATTCTGAGACCAAAGTCACTCTTGCAGCAACTCAGAGAGTTAATAATTATGTAGGTGGGTCATACAACTCAATATTTATAGGAGCCTGTTTTGCCTCAGAGCTTATCTGTGACAGCCCTTGTGAGGGAAGTGATGTGATGTGTTCTGTCTTTGTGTGGAGTTCATTGCCTGACTTGTTGCCAAGTTGAGTTATAAATCTTGAGAAGACTTGGCGAGACCCGACTGTAGACACTGTTAATGATGGAAAAAAACATTGATATTGGGAAATGTTTGGATTAACAATGTTCCAGTGAAAGGATCCAACTGGGCCTATTGGGAAACTGTCCGTTTTGGCGTTTGGTATCCCTGTAAACAGACCTCGACCGAGATGCTATAAGAGAGGAGATCTTGTCTGTACTGGTCACATTGTCTCCAGAGTGGTGTACAAAGTGTATTCTCCATACATGTGCAAAACTGATACTTTCACCTGACTTCAGCTGTTTGGCTAAGTCTTCTTTTCTTCGATACAGTAGAGAAGTGAAGAGAGGTCCCATATCTGTATTTGGTTGTGCCCCCCTCTGTTGTTTCAGGATCTCAGAGGCTGCAGCTGAGACCCTGTCAGAGATGTTGTACAGTAAACTGTAAACTGGGCTCTGAAATCTATGAATCATTCACATCCACAGACTCACAAAGACATTACACACTTCACTCACCTGCTCAGACATACCTTATTTGTATACTTGTATTTCATCTATTCAAATAAAACATTTTGCATGAATGTGTGGTTTCCTTTGTTTGTCACACACTCGGATTATCTGGCAGAGCATTAGCACGTGAACTTCTACTTTAAATTCTTTGGCTTAAAATTCCTAAAATGATTTCCCGGTGACACAACCGTGACTCATTTCAACCAAGTTTATATTGTGTATGTCACCATACAAACAGCCATAAAAGCATTTTAGGAACATTTCAGTACAAAACATGAACTTTTATCAAATACAGGGAATGAAATCTTTTGCATGATAAAACAACATTACAAAATTTTTTATACTGTATGCTGAGTCTGGAAACTCATAAAGCCTGTGAGTGATGTTTTTACAACATCTTATCACAGGGATCACCTTCAGTCTAACTGACCAACCAGAGCAGAGTTTTATGATCGTGTCACTTTGTGGCTTGATGTTTCTGGACCCTGTCCAGCCGTTAAACATCAAGCAAAGACAATCATCACGTTTTGTTCCTCGTGCATGTTCGGGTCGCACTTTTTTGTGGTCAAACCTGGTGCGCTGCAATGTGATGAGTCCACCATCACAGACCTGCAGTCAACACCCACCCCAGGGTCATCCTGGTGTAATAGATGGATCTAATATGTACAGTAAATATCTAGCATGGCTTCAGTCCAGCGGTCCCTCTTCTATCTGTCCACCTCCATCAGGAGGCTTTATCTTCCCCTCCTGTGACGAACAGGTGAACAGCTTTGTTGGAGTTCAGCATCTGTCCGGCTCGCTGGGCTCCGCTGATGGCAGCAAGTTTGTGGGCATCGTAGCGGGAGTAGAGGGCGGTGCAGGTCCAGCTGGCCTCTTCCCCCTGGCCCCCCGCTGCCAGCATGTTACAGACCTCGCTGTAGAAGTGGGGGAAGGAGGGCAGTCCGTAGAATATCAGGTTCCGGATCCCTTTGATGGTGTACCTGGGTAACACCAGTCAGAGATCAGGGTTTCTGCAGGGCTTGCCAAGTTTAGTTTAAGACTGTAATCCCTGACAATTTATGGTCTAGAACTGTTTATGATTTCATCACATTGTTTTTAGTTTTCAGCACTTCCTTGGTGTATAACGCAATGGTTTCTAATTATATTTCTAATCATTGTAATGCTGATTATTGCGATACAATGCTGGAATAACTTCACTAAAATGGATTGAACAGCCGCCTCTGCACATAATCCACTGTCAAAACAATCTGACAGACACATTATATAACTAAGACAATTAATTCAAAATGAATACCGTCTAAGGATTTTTTTTTTTTGAGGAAACTGAATTCAGTGTTCAAGACTTTTTATGACTTGCAGATACAATGAAATCCAGCAGGAGTTTTGCATATCATCAGAAAAATAGGAAGGATCCATGTCTCAGGTCTTATTCCGGGTCTATTCAAAGGCAAAACACAAACAGAGTAACCACGAGTGTGGTGAATGGCAACTGCAAAACACCACATCGAAGATGATTTTACAACAAAGGTTAACTAAAGGCAAACCAGCTGTGCCCGTTTCTAGCTAACTGTATTGTGTTAACTGTTTTGTATCTGTACATTTTAGCTAATTGTTTTGGTTCTGCTGTTGTTGTCTCTTTTCAGACTGGACATCTGTATAATTGTATGTATCAATTGTTTCATTCGTTTGTTTGTTGACTGTACATCACAATCAATGCATTTCAGTGTAGTACTTTATTCTACTTCCATATCTGCAGTGTATTGTGGTTTTATGATAATGAAAACTGACTATTTTAATTACACCATACATGTAAAGGCCAACTGGGAACAAAATGTGAAAATTAGCAATAGACATGAACTATATGCAGCAAATCAGATTTACACTTTGCATTGGAACAAAGCATTGGCTAAATCAAGCTAATTTAAGTCTAATTACAAACACATCTCTCTGTGTTTTTGTTATTAACAGACTACAATAAAGACACCACAGTGAACCACTACCTCTCACATGTGCATGAATAAACTGCAGAAAGGGGCTTGAATTCCTTTGGTCTTCACAAATAAATGAGTGAACTGTGTAAAAACGTGCCATTCAGGTGTTATCACAGCTGGTGACATGTTAACTCTTCAAAGGTCAAAGGTTACAGGTGAAGGAGTGATTCCAGGAATCACTGCTCATCATATTCATGAGCTGCCTCGTGGTTAGTGAGCTCCAGTGTGGTCCCTGAACAGCCAGTGTTTCTCAGCAGGACAACACTCCTGCTTCGTGCTACAGGGGAGATTTACAAGCTGACTGACTGATCACTGGGACAAGACAAGACAAGAGACAAACTCCCCCTCACATCAATCAGAGAGGGGCTGTCTGATGGAGCATTAAAAAGAACTGACCTCTTGTAGAAGTGGAAGCGTTCAGTGAAGAGCAGGAACTGTTTCTCCCCTTTCTGGAAGAAATGCCGGGCCCGGGACACCTCTGATTTGCTGGAATACTCGCAGATGCTGGCGAAGTTTATCTCCTCTTTCTTCATGTAGTTACGCAGTCGGACATAGTCGAAGTAAGAGGGGATGTAGATCAGAGTGTGGGACATAACTGAGTCCCTGTACTGAGGCAGCACTTTGTCTACAAAGAACTGAAACCTACAGGTGGAAATAACAGACATTTAAACATTGTTGGGAACAAAGGTTATTATCATAATTAAAACCAATGAAATAACAAAAACCACATGTGAAAAACATTTTCATTAACTGAAATGAAAATGAAAACTCGGCTTTATGAGAAAACCATAACTAACTGAAACTGCATTGTGTTTACAAAACTAACAAAACTAACTAAAATTATGGAGAAAATGATTTTAGTTTTACACGTAAGGCTGCATCTTATGTCAACTACAGTTCTGTTCTGTTGTTATTGTGTCCAGTCCAATTTTTAACTAACACACTTCTTTTATAGTTGTCTTTTGTGGATGATCATTCATGTGTTCTCAGTGAATATGTTTTTAAAATGGTTTGATGTTTTGTTGAGTTTTTAATCACACTATACTTTTTCTGACCCTTTTGAATCTCACCTCTGACAAATCTTACAAAAAAACTAAAACTAACAGCAAAACTAATAAAAACTAAAATAAAATGAATCCAACAGAATCAACTACAGTTCAGTAGTTCGGGCTGTGATGGTTCACCCGTGGGAGGACCTCACCTGGCATCGTGGTCCATGAAGCTGTCAGAGGGGAACATCTGAAACACATGAGGCAGCTGGACCAGCACCTGGCAGATGGACCCTGTTTTTGGCATGTTCTTAGTGGCAACCTGAGACAAAAAAAACCCCCCAAAAAAAAACAAACCATCAATTACTTACTTTTGAAAAAAAAACTTACAACATCAAATGACAATGAAAAAAACTTTCTTTATAAAAATGCAAACAGAAATTCAGCTGACAGTGATTTCAGCATGAAAGTCAACCAGGGCTGGGACAACTACAGACCACAGTAAACAACATAAGTGTCACTGCTGCTCCAACCACTGAGGATGAACTCATCTCTGCCTCTTAATAACATGTTGAACTAAAGCTACAGTCTGCACTCAGTCTTAAATCCTCAGGAGCTGGTGTCCTGCTGAGTGTTAAGTGTATACAGTGGGGTACCTGTCCGCGGTAGTTGGCGCAGTGTTTGGTGAGGATGTTGTTAATCTGTGGCTCCTGGATGGAGCTGAACACCAGCGTCTGCCTGTAGTGTCTGGCCCAGTTGTTCAGGTTCCACATCCTCACCCTGGAGAAGTCCACACCATGGGAGTCCAGCGGCTGCAGGTTCATGTGCTTCATCACATGCTGGTGGGGAGATCAGAGATCAAACGTACAGGAAATCCTCCACAAAAAATATTTAGTTGGTGATTGTTTTTCACAAGCAAGTTCTAAAATGTGAAAGTGTTTTGATTCATCTCATGGTTGTTGGACAGCAGATGGCGCTACATCTTCCCACCAGCACAAAACTGAAGCTGATGCTCTGACAGAGATGCCATCATGTTAATATTCTTACCAGGATGTGTTCCCAGTTCTGCATGAGGAAGACGTCTGCCTGCTCCACCACCAGCAGCTCGATGGAGGAGAGGAAGTCAAAGTCCCTCTTACTCTCTCCTTCAGCTCCCAGCACCGTGCGCAGGCCCAGGGGAGACGCGATGATGATGTCCGAGGAGTAGAAGGGGGCGTACAGACGCATGCTGCCTTTCACAATGGAGACACCTGGTGAGGAGAGAGAGGACAGTGATGGGGCCTCAGACTGGAAAACTTCACAGCTTTTCCAAAAGTGGGTCAACTTCTTGTTTGTCCAGCATACCTATTCTGAAGTGATCGTCCACATTGCCTGAGAAGATAGCGTGGTAATCATCTGGTCTCTGTAGACTGGCGGGCTGGTCATCCTCTCCAAACTCCTCCTTGAACCTCTTCTTGTTGCTGACCACCATCTTCTTGCCTTTGGTCTCCAGCAGGCTGATGAAGGTCTGGACGACTCGCAGCGCTCCGCCTCGGAACGGCACCAGAATCAGGACCTGACACATTCAGAACTGTTGTTATCACAAAGCAGCGGAGCAGCAAAAGGTTAAAACATTATGTTCTCAACATTTGCTGATAAGCGGCATTGATCAGTGATGACTGGGGAAAGCACTCAGCCACTGGACTACATAAATATTCCTGAGGGGTTAGAGTGATCCATTCTGCTGCTGCTGCAACACTTAAAATTAAACACAATAATGAGATGAGTTACGGAGAAATGTAAAAAGCAGGTAAAACTATTGGTTTCATTTTCTGTCATTTTTACAATTTTTTAATTGAAATCTTGAAATGTATAATGTGTAACTGTAACATGTGACTTAGGATGTTAATTAAATACATAATGTGACCTTTATATGGTTACTCTATCAAATAGCAAATTATTGTACATTTAGTCAGTCATTTTATCTTTATTTGTTGTAAACTGTACATATTTGTGTTATTTTACAGTTCATATTCAGTTCTACAGTATCTATGGTAAAGGCCACTGCTTGGGGAACAAATCAGACCGGGTTTGTATCCCCCAGGTAAGTGTGTGACCAGTTACATGACAACGTAGTCAGTGATACATCTGAGGCTCGCGGTCCTTGTGCAGAAGTGTGCACAAGCTCACAGCTCACAGTGTATTAGAGTGTGATCCAGCCTGAGATCTGTGAGCCAGACTGCTCTACTTAGACATACTCAGTGTCTTCAGACAGTATTCAGACCCCTTCGCTTTTTACGCACTTTACTGCACTCAATAAAAGCACAAGGACAAAATGAAAACATGTTTTTAGAAATGTTCGCAAATTTATCCAAATTAAAAAAACGGAACTCTCTCATTTGTAATGTATTACAGATCCTTTGCTGTGGCTGTTCATTCTGCTTTAATTATCTTTGACATGTGTCTGGGTTAGAAAAACACACACATAAAAGATCCCACATTTCACACTGCATGTCAGGAAAAACCAGGCTATGAAGTCCAAGCAACTCTCTGTAGACCCCCGTGATAAAACTGTGTCGGGGCAAAGATCAGGGACGAAATCTTGGAAGGATGATCATCTCAGCAGCACTCAATCAATCAATCAATCAGGTCTTTATGGTAGGGTGGCATTTAAAGTACTCTGAGAGCATGTGGAGGAAAAAGATTCTCTGGTCGAGTAAGACAAAATCTGAACTCTCTGGCAGATCTTTAAACACATCACATCTGGCTAATACCGTCCCTACAGTGAAGCATGGTGGCAGCAGCATCATGCTACATGGTTGCCTCTCAGCGGCAGGTACAAGGTAACTGGTCAGAATTGAGGGAAGGATGAATGCAGCCAAATACAGAGAGATAATCACAGCAGTGACATGAATCATACAGCAATGACAACGCCGGAGTGGCTTCAGGCTTCAAGTCTCTGTACCTGAGTGGCTCAGACAAAGCCCAGACTGAAGCCTGGATCGCAGGTTCACAGACGCCTCCCATCCAATCTGACAGAGCTTGGGAGGATCAGAAGATCCCAGAAGAGATGGATAAACTGCTCAAGTCCATGTTTGCAAAGCTTGTAGAGACTTCAGCTGTAACTGCTGCCAAAGGGGCTTCTACAAAGTGCTGATTGTGCTGACTGAATGAGAGGTGTCTGAAAACATGTTTTCACTAGTCATAATGGATTACTGAGACCACACTGATGGGTAGAAATGGCAATTTAATCCATTTAAAAATGAAATCACAATAAACACAATAAAGTGTGCAAAAGATGAAATGGTCTGAACACTTTCTGTAGCTACTGTACTTAACTGTAATGGTTAATCCATTATTTCTGATAATTAGAAACGTTAAATGCAGCTCTGTTGATAAAACAAATATAATGCAAACAGCTGTTTACCTTTGGCCGGGTCAGACCTTGGTCTCTGGGTTCGTCCTGTGGCTCAGCTCCGGGTTTCGCTTTCTGCTCTCTTAGCTGGGCGTTGTGAGCCAGGACCTGGGAGTTGGCCTTCAGTATGTGGTTGAGCACATGGATGCAGTATGCACTGCGCACCTGAGGGCCCTCATTCAGAGGACACACCTCTGGGTAGTATAGGTCCTTGTAGGAGCCCATGAGGGCCAGCAGCTCCTGCTGGAGAGGGCTGATCTCCTCAGCCGCCCCTTTAGGATTAGAGGTCTGGTTTAGATCCTTACAGCAGGACTCCAAGAGTTTGTGGAAAACTGGGAGGTTTGTATCTTTGTGAGGGCCAACGGCTCCAAACTTGTCCAGGGAGTTGGTACAGAGCAGAGCGCCCAGTTTTGGCCACTAAAAAAGAGAATGAAAGAATCTGCAGTTACAATTTAATTTAATGAAAAAAAAGCTTGTTGATAGATTGAATCAAATTATATAGTTAATACCGTGATCTGAGTCCTGGCTTTAGTGGCAGATGTTATCTTCTGCACATCCTCTTCACTAAGCTCCATGTCTAAATGCTGTAAAAACATGTCTGCACGGAGAGAATAAAACAGTTAAACACACTGTAGTCACATTATATTCCCCACGTTTTATAATTCAGCAAGAAGTTTACTTCGTTTGAAAAATAAAGCCGCATAAAATCTTCTAAAATTTCAGTTTACTTAACAAAGAGTCAGTGTGTTGTATTTGACAAAACCAACAGAAAACTTTTCTTTTGAAGAGGAATGATTCACTCCTTTCTTACCCTTCCTGTCGTCATGCTCTGTGGTGCTGTCAGTGTCCTCTTGTTCTCCTTTACCCGAGAAGTTGGTCTCCAGACAGAACTCGGACTCGTGCTCCTTATCTACGAACTCCTCATCTCCTTTCTCCTTCTCCTTCTCCTTCTCCTCCTCCTCCTCCTCCTCCTCCTCCCCTTCTACCACTTCAGTCTGAGCTTCATCTTCATCTGCGAGTCCCTCCTCTCCCCCTTCATCTTCCTCACCGTCCTCACTGTCATCTCCACCTCCGGCGCTGTCCTCTACAATATAAGGCACAGTGATGTTCAGTCAAGTACAAAGAAAGTTGCAACAAGATGCTCTAGAAATGAAGAACTCACCTTCATCAAGAAGCTCCTCTTCTTCCTCCTCATCATCATCACTGCTTTCCTCCTCTTCACTCTGGTCTTTGCCGTCAGGTTGGCTGAGAGTTGAAAGAAGTTTCTGGTAGGCTGTTTTCTGCTCTGGTTCTTCCTCCTCTTCCAGCTCCTCAGGTTCAGCGTCAGACTGTTCAGGGCTTTCTGGCTGTAACAATCATCATAACAGCGGCAGAGGTCAAATGATGAATAAACTGTTGTGTATCAATGAGTGGATGGTCCAGATTTTCTTTAGAGAACATCTACTACCACTGAAAACACGTCTTCACTTTCTGCACTGACAGTAACAGTGATCATGTTACATAAATTGTAGTTCTACTCACCAGTTCTACTATTTCAGTTCTTTCAGGTTTTTCATTGACTCTGTGAAAAAAAAAACAACAAACATATTTGAAGACAAATTTATAATGAAATGTTACAAAGCTCTTGGTTTGGGCTGCTTGAGGACAGACTAAAATATCTCTCTAGTTGGTGAATGTGGTCATTGGTATTTCCTAAAGAGAGAAGAGAAGAGAAACCAAATCCTGCAAGGTTGGAAGTGGGTCTGGGTGGGCGGGGCTTGCAGCATGGCTGAGAGCGGTGCCTGCTTTGTTGTGACATCACAAAGTCACAGAAGTCCTGACGGCTGGTTTTAAGGCTCAGTGTCTGAATACAGGCTGTGTGCATTTCTCTGTGGACTGAGGCTTTGATACTTTCACTGTATTAATATAGAACCTAGACCTGCTTTATAACCAAAAGAGACATGGAAATCTCACTTTATACAATATGGGACCTTAAACAGATAATCCAAATACTGTTGCCCAAGGAGATCTACTCCCTTTAACCAATGTGTGTGTGTGGTCAACACACCTTAAGACAGCACACAGCCAGTGTCAAGGCAGGCAATAGATATTATACAAGGTGTAAGTACACTTTTGTGTTATGCTGCTGATATTCTTCTTCTCTTTCTGCTGTTAGCCACTTTGCTAATTAGTCACATTAAGTTTACATTAACATTACTTTAATTCTGTGCTTCTTCTCATGCACGGTGACATTATTGTTTGCGTTTTTCCTTTGACTGAACTATTAGAAGAACCGTAAAGACGAACCTATCGGTTTATAATGATGGTTTTAGTGAACAGGCTCCTTCCAATAATTATCTTTATGCTTTAACCAATAACACACCACTACAGCTAACACCACCCAGTGCGGGCTATGTGTAATTTAGCTTGTTGGCTAACACACGCCTCAGTAATGCCTTTAAGACAGGCCGCTGTGCTACTCACGCGTCGTGAAACGGATGCTCCTCTCCAAACTCCTTCAAGTGTTTCTTCTGTTTTTTGGATAAAGTAGAGAAAAGCAGTTGACTCTGCCTCCTCTTCCCCATGCTGACACCGCGCTACACGTGTGTGTGTGTGTGTGTGTGTGTGTGTGTGTGTGTGTGTGTGTGTCCTGGCTCTGTGCCACTGCCGCCTGCAGGACCGGAGGGGAAGCACAGCTTTGATTGTGTCTGGTCACATGAATCAATCCTGACTTTTTGTAGAACATGTGGTCCAGGAAAAAAAAAAAAAAATTATTACAGCACTTCCGATAATACTATGATAATAATGATTAGTTTACATGCATATACAAACCAGAGATGTAAAACCACTGGATACTGCACAATATAATGTATTTAATGAACCACCATAACACTGACAGTCTGATTATAGAGACCAAATTACTGCCCAGTGCAATATATTATTATTACTTCTGGGTCATCAGCTTTAGAGAAGTCAGCTATTATTCAATAATCTTCTAAAATTCAAAAAGAGAGGTTTCTGACAACATTAGCTTGATCTTTGCAGTCCATTGTGACAAACAAATAAGATATAAGAATACATTTGAAATCACATAATCAAAACTCAGAATACCATAGTACAATATGGTAAATACAGACACAGAGGCTATTTTTAGACATTCAATTGTTAGTGTGCTAAATAATCATAAATAATACATAAACGGTTTCCCCACAAATTCCTCTGTATATTTGCTGTTAAAAGAAATAAGAAATAAGAAGAACAGCAGAACATCTCTGCTGAGATGCAGAGGCAGTTCAAATATTTGTTGTGGCCCCCAGGCTTAAAATCCACAGCAGCAGCAGGATGACCCAATACAAGACACAGCGAACCTCTGATTAATGTATTTGTCTGGATAACAGTTAAAGGGAAACATTTTCAACAAGAGTGACACGAGAAAATAAAATCATCTGATAATTGTTGATAAGTGATTGTGCCAGTTTTGCAAATTTCTTGTTGATGTCCACATAGACTGACTGCAACCACACATTAGATTACTGAGTAAACCCCTTAACCTTTGTGCTGAAATGTGATTCTCAAAATGCAACATAATGTGCAATTTTTAAAGTACAAAACAACCTTTCTACATAATGTAGTTTCCAAAGAAAGTATTTGATCCATTTGTGCTCTTAAGATGTTTTCAGGGTCAGATGAGGGAACTGGACGGTGCTCTGATGGTAAATGTTCAGACAGTCTCCTGGGTGTATATCTCCTAATGACTGGACACTAAGTCTGGAGCCTATCTGCTGTTTGAAAACTAACCTTGATCAATTATTGAACGCGGTAATATCAATTTACTGTTTGCCTGTTTTAGCTGTTACCATGGCAGAAGCTCATCTATTGTTAAGCGTTTGGGTGTCTAGTTTTTGTACTCGGGGTATTTTCAGCTCCTTTTGACAAGTCAATGAGGATATTGTTGTTTGGTAATTGCACATGACTCTGGCTCAGGCTGGAAGAGCGTGTCTGGCTTTTCTGAATGGGATGTGAAGCATGGGAGACATTCTCGTATTTTAATGGAGGGGCCAAAGGTGAAACAGGAGAGAGAAAGGCCTGTGAAAACAGTTCGCTTTAGAGTGGCATCTGCCAACAGCGGCCGGGTCTTGGCGGAGGTGTTCAAGGATGAGACGGCCTGGTGCGGCTCAGTGGCGGACTCAGTGGACTCTGACTGCACCAGCACCCCGGAGGCCGAGCAGGGGGGCTTCCTCCCCTCCAGTGAGGCCAACAGCCACCTGAACGGCCTGCTGGTGGAAACTGCTGTGGACGAGACCGGCTGCGAACCTGATGACCTGCTTTTGTACGCCAGTGCCAAGAGAGAGATGCTCTTCAGCAACAAACGCGTCAATATCTGCAGCAAGAACGGGACCATACGGGGAGTGAGGAACAAAGTGAGCGCAGGCCAAGTGCTTTTCAACAACCTCTCCAACATGTACTCTGTAAGTAGCTCCGGCTCAGGCGCGCCAGCCTGTCAGGACTTTTATTTGAAACTTTAATTCATTGCCAGTTTATTCTCCTTTAATCAGATTATGTGCCACAAGGCAATTCAATTCAACACACACACACACACACACACACACACACACACACACACACACACACACACACACATGAAAAATCTATGCTAATATATATTTTTCTTATACAGTAAATGCCTCATTAATTTAAACATGTCTATCTTCTCATTCTGGGAAAGTGGTCTCAGACTTTTGGACCCTATTGTATATAATATCAACATATATTGACAGTTTTTGAGATGGATATATATTATACATAACATATGTCTACAGTAGCACACATACATACATAAACATACATATTTGTATGGGCTAGACATATATGTCAATATGTGAAATTGTTCCAATTTCTAATAGGTTTTATGTATAATTTTTACATATGTGTTTTTATTCTATATATCTCATATGTATCACATTTGCTGTCTCACAGTTGAAAATCATCACCCTATGAAGAGTACTGACACTATTAAGTCATAACCTTTATTGTCTTTTCCTTCAGAGTTCCCTTCGTCATCAGAAAAGGAGACCCTGGGAGAAGGAGTAAACAGAGTGGAAACAGCAGTTTCACACAGTGTGGACATCAGGAAGAAAGAGCCCTAAACAGCCTAAAGATTGTGTCACAGTTTGGGCTACACCATCTCCTCACTTACAGTAACTGTAATTTACAAGTGTCTGGTTAAAAACAAATTCCTCAGCGTCTTCTTATAACCACCTATTACTTTTAAAGGACTACAGCTTTACAGAAACAATGATCCAGTCAATGTACAACGTACAATTTACAATTTAAAGTACTAGTTCTTTGATTCAGATTCATGGATAAAAAACTGTAGTAGCCTAAATAATTTGCTATAGTGTGGTTGTAAGCACATATAGGTATCTATTACCAACATATTCACACATTTGAAAACATTTGACACCTCTCATATGAACCATTTCTAAATGTGTAAAACATCAGCAAACAGTTTATACACATGTTACTAAACTGCTGCCCACGCATGCCTAGCTGAGACACTAAATGGATTTCTGTAGAGATTTTTCTATGTTTTTCAGGCCAGTGTGAGTATAATTGTGACCCATAATTTCTTGTGATTTTGATATTTGGTCGAGTCTCTGTCTTGACATAGAGCTGAATTATGTGAACGTGCATGTTTTTGTAAGCATTTTTAAATGGTGATCATACTAGATGGGGTATGCTTCTTATTATGTCCAATCAATAATGCCACGAACAAATGGTAACTATATAAAGCTTCATTTGTTTTAAGAGGTAGAAATGTGCTTCTTTCCCATCACTGCATTACAGTAGATGTTATTTTTGGTGCACTGGTTTCTAGAAACAGTTGTTGCTTTGTTGATTCCCTTTATTACATACTTACAAATATTTAACCTGCTCTACAACATTACTAATGTAACTGTTGGTATTCATATTTAATTTCATCTGTAAATCAGTAATGGAAATGATATAGTTTTTATCTTCTCTCTCCAACCTCTGAGAAGAGCTTATTTTCAGTTTACAACATAACATACAAAGTAATGTAGCTCACTGATGTAATATGCTTTACTCCTCTTTTTTATCCATCATTTAACATGAAATGTGACACTTTTGATTTAAAATCCAACAACAGAGATAAAAGGGAGTTTGAAACACTTCCTGGCACTGATACACTTTATGCTGAAAATGTAAGATTATTCTGTTTTGGAGATTTCATGAGTTTTCATTCAGGCCAAAAATACAAGTTAAATAAGGTTTCACAGTGTTGTTATAAAAATCCTAAAGAATAAAAAGTGTGATGATTACCTGGATGATTCACAACCAGTGAGGTTCAGTTCATTAGCTCTTTAGGTCTACTCCACTACATTTGCCATTATTTTTGATAGTGGTTATTTTATTTTGTAATATTTAAAAGGAAAAATCCACCCAAAAATCGAAACAACGTTCAATTTCTCTATATTGGAGCAGCTCCCACGACATTATTGATATGATTGGGATTATTTACTAATTCACAACCATAAGATCCACATTTAAGTAAAATTCATTTGCATATGATAGCATTTATAAAAAGTCAATGAGCAACCAGATCCAGTCACTTCCTCCAAAAGTCACCTGACCAACCCCCGACGCTCTGATCTGCAGATTAGCAGAGACGATTGTCCATTTTTACGTTTGTGTTGACTTCACTGCCCCAAACTCAACCGACGGCTCCGTCCTTTGGGTGGACTTTCCCTTTAAAAGGCAGATTCCTGCAACAGCGTGTCACCGTGCACCTGCCTCAGTCAGCACCATGGACAGCGACCCTGCCAGCTCTGTGCACCGCTGACGGCCCCCCCACCCCACCCCACCCCACCCCACCTTTCTCACACCGATAAACACACAGTGGTCCCTGAGGGGCAGGGCATGTTCATTTTGTAATGACGACCAGCTAATACAGCATAATCTACGATCATGTTACTGCGGCACTGACAGCTAAACCGTAGCGGGAGGGATGCGGGCTCTCCTGTAGACACACCCCCGCGTTTTTCCTTCTCCGGCCATCGGTAAAAGATCCCCTTATTTTGGGGCTTCACCGATCATCATGCCTCCGTCGTCCTGCCTCGTCCTCGGGTGGGGACCCTCTGTAATGTGCGCCTGACGAGTGGCTCGTCTTGGTTGAGGGACGCCGCAGAGCAAGGTGGTGAAATCTGTTCCTCTTCCGACTCCGCACCGTGTCATTATCATCAGCAGCACCCAGCACCATGTCCCCTCCAGCGTCGGCTGCGACAGCCAGTGAAAGCAGCACGACCACCGTTTTCGAGGAGGACACCAGAGAGGAGGTATTCTGTCCCAACATCACTTGCACCAGCAAATGGCTTTTGTTAGGAGCTGTTTCTTCAGATCTTGTCGCAGAGCATTCATGAATCCATGTGCATTGTGTGCAGCCTGTAACACGCTGCAGGTGAATTGTTTGTCAGGGGTTTGGATGTACTGGAAATCCCCCTGAGGCTGTAATTCGGTATGGGAGAATTTATATTATCTTGTAGACTGCGACAATAATTTGACAATAAAAGGCGAGCAGACGGGATTATTGATTGGTGATTAGCCAACCAGCATCTTCACCTGTATCTCATTTTCTCATTTGCTGTAGTGGGCCCGTGGATCAGCACCTGCCACACAGCTACTCATCATAGCTATAAAAATGTCCTGAAATATCCATAGAGGTGAAATAACTTTCTTATCAGCCACTGCTTGCAAACTAATTGTCTTTGCAAGAAATCTTCTAAGTTTTACTACTATGGGTGTAAGATTCATTCATTAATGTTAATCCAAGCGTGTTAAAATCCTGACTGTGCCACAGATACTCCTGTGTGCAACATAGCATTTAAGTGGGTGATAAATTACATGACAACAGTCTTTATCACTTCCTCTTTTGTCTTGTTTTTGCTTTGATTCAATAGCAAAGACCTCTGAAGCAATCCCTGAGCAAGTCTCTGTGTCGGGAGAGTTTCTGGAAATGCCTGCTTCTGTCCATTCTCATGTATGGCTGCATAGGAGCGATGATTTGGTGTCATGTCACCAAGGTGACCCGCCTCACCTTTGACAGTGCCTTCAAAGGGAAATCTATGATGTACCATGACACCCCTTGCTCTGATGGCTATATCTACATCCCTCTGGCCCTGCTGGGCATGCTCTATTTGGTCTATCTTGTGGAGTGCTGGCACTGTCACGTGAAGAATGAGCTGCAGCACAAAGTGGATGTGGAGGGCATCTGTGAGCGAATCCAGAGGATGCAACAAGCTAAACCCTGCATCTGGTGGAAGGCCATAAGCTACCACTACGTTCGCCGGACCCGGCAAGTCACGCGCTACCGCAATGGAGATGCTTACACTAGTACCCAGGTTTACCATGAACGTGTCAACACCCACGTGGCAGAAGCCGAATTCGACTACAGTCACTGTGGTGTTAAAGATGTGTCCAAACAGCTGCTGGGCTTAGAGAAATCCGCTCTCACAAAGATGCGCTTCACCAAGTGCTTTAGTTTTGCCAACGTGGAGTCAGAGAATTCCTACCTTACACAACGAGCAAGGTTTTTCACTGACAACGAGGGCCTCGATGACTACATGGAAGCCAGGGAGGGCATGCACCTGAAAAACATTGACCTGAAGGAGTATGTCCTGGTGCTGTCTGACCCAGAGCACCACCCCTGGTACCTGTCCCACTATGTCTTCTGGTTTGCTTCATTCCTCACTTTCTCCTGGCCTCTCAGGGTCTTCACCGAGTATCGTACCGCATACGTCCACTATCGTGTAGAGAAGCTGTTTGGGCACGATTACCTCCCTGTGACCCCATGTGACGAAAGGCCATATTGGCGTCGTATCCCTCGTGTTAACACCATTGATAGTACCGAACTGGAGTGGCACATTCGATCCAACCAGCAGTTGGTGCCCAGTTACTCAGAGGCCGGCCTCATGGACCTGGCCCAGTGCCCGTCCAGCTTCAGTGGGATTCGTCAGAATTGTGAGCGCTGCCACAGAGCCATCAGCTGCTCCTCAGTGTTCTCCAGGAGCGCCCTCAGCATCTGCACTGGAGCCAGCTCCCGCATCCCCTTCAGCGGCAGTCGGTTCTCCCTGGCTCGGCGCTATGGCTCCCAACGCAGCTGCTTCTGGAGGAGCGGCAGTTTGGATGACCATGAGAGCCCCAGTGAAAATACCCGCTGTCTGTCAGAGCGACTCGCCACAGATGATGAGGAACCCCCAGACTACGAGGATGCACTTTGCTACCCAGTGCTCATTGTCCACTGCAGTGAGAACTGCCACAGCCACAGGTCATTCCACAGACACGGCTCCTGTGTGGAGACTTCTTTATGACTATGCAGTCACTGACCAAACAAAGTGGCATTTCTGTAGCATACAAATACTTTGGACATCAGACACATAGTGTGCAAGCAAGTCTTAATGTGAGATACAAAGATTCGTGTTGTATTGCCATACCGTCTGAAACAAATGCCTGAATTCTGAATGTGTGAATCACCAAAGCAATAACAGTGATTAGTGAGTGGAGAACAAAGCGACAATGGTATGTGAACCTCCTAGGATACACACACGGAAAAAATATATCTTCCTAGCTTCCTATGAAAACCAAGCAAGGACTGTTACACTGTACATCATTGCCATAGCTTTTAAAATCTCATATGTGCAGTACATATGAAACTGAAACTGAAGCTGCAGTTACCTCATAAGCCCTTTTCAGAGGCCACGGAACAGATGGACAGGTAAAAACATCTCATTCATTCAGTGAAATCTCATCAGACACATCAGAAATGAAAGAGGAAGATAAGGTCAGATACAGTTGGAGTAATATGGAGACATAATGGTGAGGAAGTTTAACCTAGTGCTAATTACAGCAATAACTGTGAAAATAAATGCAATCTTTGACAGTGGGAAAGTCAGAAGAGGACTATCAGTCAAATATTGTGTGTTTTGGTTATGTATATCACAGAGAGAGACGTTAGTCATTGGAAACCTCCGACCAAAAGAGACAGATGAACTCTTGGATATGCTCATTCACTGTTATACCAATCTGTGATTTTTCAAAAAAAAAAAAACATAACTTATGTTGTGGTGAAGTGTTGTAATTGGTGTAACTTTTCTTCATCATCTATTTCTTCTTCAGTTAGTGACTTTCTACATTTCCCAGAATGCCTTTTGACAACTGCAGATAACAGTTAAAGTTTTATTTTCAGCTTTTGGTTGTATGTGTTGGTGGACAGTGACATAAAGACAGTGACAGCTGTACTAATTGCAAAAAAAAAAAAGATCTTGCCCCTTACTCAGAGCAAAGCTGTCTTGTGGCTGCATCGCATTCTGGTCTATTGAGGCTACTGTAGGATGGAGAATCTGGTATAATTGATATACTTCGTAAATACAGTGTATTTCTCCCTGTTTGACTGTTGACTGTTGGTGCTATATGGCAGCTCCAGAGAGAAACATCCCTGTCTTTTGGATGTCGATGGACTAACACCTAAACATGATGTTTACAGTTGATGCTTTTGAAACATTTTCAACCATAAACCTCCATATGTTGTATATGTTGTAGATATCGCAATGTAATGACACATTGTCACAGTTTGGGTATCTACAAGGAAATAAGAAACAACAAGGCAGAATCAGGGAAGCTCTTAATGTTGTTATGGTGTTTCTGGGTAGATTTCTGCTTTAAAGTTTGATTAACTTGTCTTGACTGACCCAGAAACTGGAAAAATGTTGGAGCACTAAAACTGTCTGGTCATATGAGCTTTTACCTTGACAAGCTAAAACACAGTATGAAAATCCATCATCCATGAACCATTAAGAAAGCACATTATTGGATCTAACATTTTGTTCTTAATTTGACTTTTTTGCTGCCTACTGCCACGATGAAGACTTGCCGGCTACTGTGGTTCAAACATATAAACATGTCATTACATTAATCTCACAATCAGACAAGGACAGGTTTACACTGAATCTACAATACTTTTGAACAGGTAGATGTATGAGTCACTACCATTACCATCTATCAAAAAACAAAAGGTCATTACTTCCATGCTCAAATTTGCATGATTTCCTCCTGCTAAGACAATGTGTTAAAAACCATAAAACATACCTGAATGTAAACCACCAGCATATATGATATACTGTAGTATATGTCCATTATGTGTATGTAGAAAACAAATAATACTCAAATTTTAATATGTAAAATGATGATTTCACTGTCCCATGTATGTCAAATGTGCTCAGAGTTAAAAGAGCACAGCACACTCCAACATGTCATCATGTTTCCTCGAGAGACATTGTTACCTGGAGGAGCCCTGACTTTTTTTGAACACAGTTTGCAGGCAGTATATGCAAAGATGTAAATGCCCTTACGTTTACACATGGACATCATACAAACTTTATAATACTGACTTTTTTTGTAACATCTAACAGGAACATGTTGTATGCATCCTCGCAAATGACATCTCGCTCTTGTATTGTTTTCAATAATGTAGTGACACCAGTATTATGCACTTGAAGTGACACTATAGACATTATGAATTGTAGTGAAGCTGAATGTTGATGTAAATTCCCTTAAAGTAATAAAGTATTCAAGCTGTTATATTGACAAGTACATAACTGCTCAGACATAACACAATACGCAGCTACTTTAAGCTTCTTGTAAAATGTTAAAAATGTTCTTGTTGTCATTATAAACAAATGGGCTGTATAAATAACTTGATTAACTTTTAAAATATGTATTCAAATTTATCTTATGCTGGATAAATAAAAGTTGCAATAAATGTCTGGGGAAAACCCATGGATATTTAAAAAATGTTGCTGACTTGGATCCTCAAATTCGCTGGATGGGGATGATGTGTACTGGAGGAGCTGCTTCATGGACACCAAAAGGGCTTTTTAACGTCTCAACATGTCACAGTAGGGAAACAATAAAGTTAATGATGGCTGAATTCCATTCTGCTGCTTCAGTTTCAGGTTCCTACGATTGTGAATGCTCGGGTGAAATACAACAGAGCTACTCTTAATGTAAATAATGACACCTGTGCTTTTCCTACCATGACAGCTCAAAACCTCTGCTGTGGAAAAGAACACGAAAACAAATGTGTTTAAATGCGGAGTGTAAAAGTAAGGCAGAGAATGTTTACTCTTCCTGCTATAATAAGAGCTTATATAAGTAGCTCATCATAAACATTACACTTTATATTGATTTTAATTCACTTTTGGATGATCTTTTTTTTTAAATAAATATTAAAAATATTGGTTCAAATATGATGAAATATTTAAAAATGACATTGTGTAAATCTTTTACATAGTTGCACAACCTCTCAAAGCAATAAAAAAAAGATTTACTCCCTCAGCAAAAAGCGAGATTGCCTATTAATCTTTATGATAGCATTCATTAAACTAAATTATTTCTGTGGTATAAACACGACTCATTACTCTGTATGAAAATAAGTGTGTGGCAGCCACACTGGGCGCTTTTGCATCCATTTGGCTGACTTGGCTCACTCACAGGTTAGGTGGACAGTAGCTTGGTGAGTTCACGCGTCTGCTCGCCTTGTCCTTCTCCTCCAGTGCGGCAGATGGCAGCACATTCACACCAGCTGGGAATAAGTGTCCAGCCAGAAGAGGCGACCAGCTACAGCAACACAAGCCACGAAAGGTTGTCCCTCAGGTGAGTGAACTATCAAATAACGACTGGATGTGACGAGCGCCGTATTTAGCGCTTAGCATTTAGCAGCTAATGAAAGCTGTGTGTACTGTGGGGGTGGGTTTGAGTCCACGGGCTGGCTGAAGAAAAGTGAAGCTACTAGCTAGCTGTGCCTGCTTCGGCTTCAACTTCAGCCTTAAAATGCCAAACTCAGTCAGTGTCATTGTCGTAGTCGTTGTATGAAATCATGACGAAGAGCTCCACAAACTGCAGCAAACATGCAGGCAAAATAAGCTACAACTGGAGCAGCGCTACTTCCCGTGTATGTCTGTTGTCGGCTGGTGTCAAGCACAGGCATACAAACATCACTTCCGAAATAAAAAAAGGTGCACTATGCACCCTTTGTGTTATCATTCTTTTATATTTAATCAGTGTAAACGTCTTAAATGTAAAGTTTATTACTACATTACCGACACAACCCTGAAATAAAGTGAGGCTTTTACTTTGAAGGTAAATATTGTTGGATAGTATTGCATACTTTGTAATCCAAATAATCTTACCACACTGTTTACAAAGGTAATTTAGCAACAATAAAAAAGCAAATATATATATTTTTTCTAAGATAACAAGTAGTTATGAAATTACAGGATAAAACAAAGAAAAAGTAACAAACAATTTTAAGTGATAATTCACAACATAGGGCTCCTACTGGAAATGGCTCAGTTACTCTTCAGCCTTGATTCTTGACTCTGAATGTATACTAATGAACTCAATCTGTTTACCACAGTATATGACAATAACTTTGGCTTGACGTTGACAATTGAATTTGTCACAAGAAGGTCAGCAATGTAGCCTAATGCTTCCTAACCTGTTGTGTTTTTCTAGTGTCTGGGTGGGGCACCAACATGCAGAACTTGGTGGTGCAGGCGGTTGCCATGAGGCAGCTAGGGAGGCTGAACTCCCGCCACCTGCTGGCTGCTGGATACGGACTGAGGCAGACTGCCTGGTGTCCCAGGACTATCCATACACGCCAGCTGTGGGGCTGCTCGGCATTCCCCGCATTTGGCTGTCACAGGCTTGCTTCCCATGGCAGAGACCCTGTGAGGGGTTGGTCTGTTCATCATCTTAGGTTCAAAAGCAGCAAGAAGAAAGGTGCTGTTAGGAGAGCACAGGAAGAGGAGGAGGAGGATGAGGATGAGAAAGACCCAGAGGACAGTGATTATGAAGATGAGGTGGATGAGGACCCCAATCAACCCAAGGACTATAAAGACATGGAAAAATACGTGCAGTCTTTCCGATATGATATCGTCATGAAAGCTGGCCTGGACATAACACGCAAGTGAGTCAGTTCATCTTCACAAGTGTCTACTGTACAGATCTATTATTTAAAGCTGCTGGGCATTTTTATTAGTTGACCATTATCAAATGTATCTTGTAAACAGAAAAGCCCCTTTTATCCCGTAAGTGAGCTGAGTGTTTCTTTTGTCATGTAACAGTAAAATTGAAGATGCCTTTTACAACAACAAGCTCTGGCTAAATGGGCAAAAACTGATCAAGAAAAGTAAAACGGTGAGTGATGTACGATTACAAATGATGTATTCCTGCCCTCATTTCTCACATTTCCATTGGGCCTTTAATTAATTTGACCTAACTCATATTTCACTCTGTATTTAGGTGAAAGTTGGGGACACTTTGGACTTTGTACTGTCGGAGAACCAAGACAACACTGTTACTTTGATGAGAGTCGTCATCAGAAGGGTGTTTGGTGAAACCAGTAGTACAGAAAAGTACAAAGTTGTATTAAGGCGCTGGAAGTGGAAACAGCTTTCCAAGGATGAAGCCTTTAAGCCATGAACTTGAATAGGACAGGACTGACTGTAATACGATTGGCTAGTGAAGGCAACAGCACAGAGAAATGCTGTCAGATGACTGGCAATTTGAATGGTCTTCAACAAGTTGACTCTGGATTCAGTTTCAAAGGTATAATGTAAAGTTAAGAGTTCTCAGTGGTTGTTGACATGAGATAGTTGGTAGGGACAAAGATTTTGAATGTCTACCTTTCCCCACTACACTGTGTGACTACCCTAATAAACGTGCACTTCTTCGTTTTGAAATTAGAAAATTATGTCATGATGACTGGGCCGATGAAGAGCACGTCACATTTTCTTAGAAGTTGATGAGTTTTCATCTGACTCTAACTTGGACATGTTGGGGTTTCTACCAGTTTTTTGTGTAATTCCTCATTGAATCATTTTTATTGGAACAAAAATAGAAAATGGTAAGTAGAACCAATATTTATGTTACATCGTACAAAGGTTATTGGTGCATTGGTACACCCGTGTTGGGAAATGTTCAGGACTCTGGAAAATGGACACCTCTCATTCCCTGGGTTTGTGGTTAGAAAC
Organism: Trachinotus anak; assembly: GCF_046630095.1. Classification (NCBI taxonomy): domain Eukaryota; kingdom Metazoa; phylum Chordata; class Actinopteri; order Carangiformes; family Carangidae; genus Trachinotus; species Trachinotus anak. The sequence continues at coordinate 2,727,649 of NW_027273884.1, forward strand.
TGCATAAAATGTCTACAATGTCTACTTTTTCAATTTCTTTAAAGTGCAAAACAGTTTAGCAAAAAAATGCATATTTTTCCACTATTAAACCACAGTAATTGTCTCCTCATAATTCTTAATTAGATACCTCAACAGACACAGTTTAGTGCCATCATGTAAAACAGTCCAATCATGTCATATTTTAACTATGATTTTATTAGAAAGAGGTTATCATGAACCATTGTCATGTTAAATTGTATAATATAAATTTCTATAAGAAGGCTTAACATAAGCACATTATTATTAAAACAGTGGTGGCACAATGCTACATCAGTAACTGCAATGGAAATATATCACATCATTGTGAATCCTTTCTATCCATAGAGCAAATGTGTGACCTATGCTATTAGCTACTATCATTGTTATTGTTTTTAAGGCTACAACATTTATCAACAAAGTATGTTAGATAAGCTATGACAGTTTTGGCTTATAAATAGAAGCAGTTTTAACTCTCTCTCCAACAATAAGACTACAATAACTACAACATCTACTGCTGTAGTCCAAAGGTAAAATATGACTAAGAATAGTACTGAAGAAACTCATAACAGCTTGGCTTCATCCTACATAGGACAGTTTGTAAAAGTTCAACAATGCGGTTTCAGCTTATATACTGTGCAATTATTTTTATGACAAAAAGTGTTGCCTAACTGCAAAGTATTGTAACTAGGACACAATGCTTGACCTCTTGGCCTTCTTAAGAATGTCACACTTCTTGCGATTAGGGCGCCGGCAGCGTTCGTCAATGCTTGGCACACATTCGTAGTGCCACACCTCCTCCATCTTATCCACAGGATACACTGCTTCCACATAGTGACGGATCAATCTGAGGCGCACGGGGTCAAGCTGCTTCTTATTGCAGGCCCCTGAATGGTTGTACTGCAGCCGCAGGTTCTCCTGGGTGAAGAGCTCAGGGAAGAGGCGCACCAGCAGGCGGGCAGCAAAGTTCCCAACAGAGAGACTCTGCTGGACGATCTCCCGCACCTCGGTGTCTGAGAGCAGGTACACAGACGGTACAGGGAAGTCGGGTTTGGAAACAGTCAGTTCATCCAGGGGAATTTTGCAAAAGTCTTTGCTGCTTTTCTCAGGAGGTAAAGAGGGAATATCGGGATCCTCTCTGATATTATCTGGATTGAGCTGGTTCAGCTGGCAAAGAAAGTCCTGCTCTGACTCTTGACCATACACTTTGCGCTGCTGCAGGTAGGATCTCCTCTGCTCTGTGTCACGTCTCCTACACCTCTCATCAAGTTTTCCCACAAATTCTAACATCCACACCCTATCGTTCTTGGCCCGAGGGTATACTAACTGCACATAATGACGGATCAGGTTTACACGAACAGGGTCGAGCTGCTTTTTCCCAAGAGAACCACTGCAGTTGTACTGCTTTCTGGTGTTCTCATGGGTGAACAGCTCAGGGAACATAAGCACCAGCAGCCGAGAGGCAAAATTCCCAATGGACAAGCTACATTCATAGTTGTTCTTCAGCTGCTCCCGGGATAAGAGGTACTCCTGGGGGACAGTAAAGTCTGGTAGAGGAATCTCCAGATTGTCAAAATCCACGGGTGTAAGCAGAGACTTTTTGGATTTGCGACTGGGCCTTTCGTAATCACCCACCTCTGGAACCTTAATAATAGAAACATCTTCTGGAAGGCTGGCCAGGTCATAGGCCTCATCATTTATATTGTCAGGTTCGCTCCCGTTGCCGTTACTGTGCGGACCCTCAAGTGCATCCTCCACATGCTGAATGCAGACCTGGAGCCAGCTGTCCTCAGGCACATCAGGAAAATTCGCTTCCATATACTTTCTTATTATTTCCATCTTGTCGGAGTCCAGAATTAGCTGCCCCATGCTACCAAGACTGCTGGAGCCTTCAGGCATTTTCCCCTCTTCAAACACCTCAGGGAAAAGACGGTGCATAAGAAAAATAATCAAGTCCTCAGGGGAGGAGAACTCATCGAACTCGTCTGTGGCCTGTGCACTGAAAGCAAGGTCTGATGCAGCCAGGCTACTTTGCTGGTTATCTAGAGCGATATGCTCCTCCTGACCCTGCTCATTAATGAAACAGTAGGTTTGAGGATGCTCAGCCTTTATCCCAGCGTTTGTAATTGTCTGCTTCCTGAGCAGCCGTGCGCTTTCCATGTCCCTCTGTGCCCAGAAGCGATTAAAGAAGTCATTTATCTGAAGGAGACATTCTTCCTGCCAGACGCTGTTGTTCTTGACTGAAGGGTAGCATACCTCAACGTAATTACGGATCAGCTGCAGATGTAAAGACTCCAGTGTTCTCTTGCTTGCCATGCAATCATGAGAGCACTCCCTGACTTTGAACAGCTCGGGAAAGAGATGCACCAGCAGCCGACACCCAAGCTCCCCAGCCCCAGACGTCTGCTCCATCAGCTGATTCAGTTCGTCACTTGTTAGCAGATATTCAGGAGGAGGCTGGAACTCTGTCACCATGTCAGCTGGTTTGATCTGCTTTTTTATCCGCATGACTTCAAGGGTTAACAAATCCACTTTGCTATGCAGCTGAGTCATGCTTGAATTGAGGGTATTGAGAATGAAAAACATCTTCTCAATCAGTGGATAAAGACTGGAGTTTGTTGTCGATGCTTCGCCCAAACTATCTGTGGAGGGGAGGGATTCAAATTGGCCATTTTCCTCTGGGCTTTGGAGCTTGGACGAGAGGATGCTGCTGTAGCCGAGCTGATTCCCGGCACTGTGACTGGCCTGCAGCTCCAGACTTGGAGTGTTCCTCTTCTCTGAGATCCTGTGGGAGATGCTGAAGAGAGGTTTTCTGTAGGAAACTCTGGATTTCTCTGGGACGCAATCCCTCTTCTCTCCCGTTGTGGTGAGGCAAAGAGGCTCATGTATGCTGCTCTCATCTATCAAGCGCCTCCTCATCTAGACAGAGGAAATAACATTGAAAACACATTTACTGAAAGATACAACATAACCTACCCAACAACTAGGATGTGCAGGTTGTCCATGATGTATTTTTAAGTTAGACAAAGCGGTTTGAGGTTTGCTTACCTCGCCAGAGACTCTGGCTCTCTTGCTGCTGGTGGACTGGTCTGTATCGGGGCCCATCTCTGCAGATGTCCGTTTACCAGCCTCAGTAGCCCCATGAGATCCTCCTCCAAGTCCTTCTGGTTGCTTGCAAATGGCATAGTCCTCTGTCTCCTCCTTAACGTCCTGGGCATGTTTGTGTTCTGCAAATAATGGGATATTCATGTTTTCTTTGTTCAACCGTTGTCAGTTCTTCATGTGATCAGACTTTTTATTTCTTTTCTACCTCATAAGTCTTTTAAACATGAGGTTGACCCACAAATATTATTCAAAAAATCCACAAACCTCTTGAAAAATCTTATGTCTGTGTATAAATCTGTGTTTATTGTTCAACACAAATATTTATGTCAGACTTCTAAAAGTACCATATTGGAAGAAGTAGGGCTACCTATACTACACTACATCTATTTATTTGTTTTTTAATTATTACATAAGTTCTTAGGAATTCTGCTGTTGCAGATGTGTAGACAAAGGTTGCAGAACTTGCCTTTCTCAAGCATTGCTTCATCTGAAACTTCCCCATGCTCAGAGAAATTCATAGCCTAGAAAAATAAATGAAAAACATAAAGTTACTGAAAAGCTATGTGTAATACACATCATTAATAAATATATGTAACATGCATTAGTAGACCTGAAACAAGTGCTTATTGATAAGTCAACTGACATAAAAGTAACTGACAACAATATTGATGATCGACTAATCATTTGAATAAATTTGAAAACAAAAAATGGTAAAAAATCAACCAGTTCCAGTTTCTCAAATGTTTGTTTTGTTTCTTAGTCTTTTATGATATTCAACTGAAAATCTTTGGGGTTTGGACTGTTGGTCCAACAAAACAGGACATTTACAAGACATGACAGCTTGTAGTGTGCATTTTCCATTGTTCGCTGACGTTTTTCAGACCAAACGCCTGATCAAATATTTGAGAAAATAACTGCACATTAATCTGTATCATCTTTAGTTGCAACCCCAGTTGACAGACGTTTCAATAACCTGATGAAGTTCTGCCAAGAAAGGAAAGCGGTAAAGTGACTCATAAAAACATGCTTCATGGATCACATCGACCACTAACCCATAATGTGAGTTTAAACTGTATTAAGACATACAACTCTCAGTGTACCTCTCAGTGACCGGACAAACATGTAGGCGCTGGGCTATGACACGCAGCCGTGATCGGCTGCATGAACTGTTGAGCGGCTGAAGCAGCTCAGACTGACACAAAACCAGGTACTGCCCACTCGTGTTCCCCTCACGAAGGAGAAGCAGGTAAAGTAGGCGCCCTGCTCCGGCGGAGGCTCTGCTGTGCATGCCCGCCCTGCACCGAGCTGCCTCCCAGCCCTCCTCCAGCCTCCACTCTCCGGCTACTTCCTCATTCTTCCGCCCCTGAACCCGTGAACCAAAACACGGGAGAAACCAGCTGCGCGGGGGAAACTGTGGACACGGCCCCGTCTGAAAACCTCCCGTCAACAGCAGCCCGGGTCGCCGTGCAGCCGGATATTCACTCCGTTTCTCCAACAGTGCAACATTTTGTTTGTGAATTTTAATGACGCGGCAATGTTTGCGTGGACGAGCCCCCCCGCCCCCCCTCCTCCCCCCTCCCTCCTGCTCTGACTCTTGGTAAATTAACGGTAAACGCGTGTGACCGGGGGTTTGGGCTCACCTCTACGAGTCCATGCGGCCCCTCAGGACTGTCGGCGGCGGGTTGCTCATGTCCGCGGCCCGGCGCTGCGCGGTATTTGCGGGGAACTGTTCTTCTTCTTGTTGATGTTTTTTTTCTCGCTCGGCTTCTGTGCTATCTCGCGTGACGTGACACGGCGCGCGCCTGCTGTGTCACTTCCGCACAGCTGTGGAGAGCGGAGTGGGGGGGGGGGCGCACTGCCCCGCACCGCCCCGCAAGTACAGTTACACTACTAAAAATCAACATAGTAAACCAGCCACTTGTCACATGTTTTGTTTCAGTGCTCTCCTCCAGCGTTTGTGCAACCGACTGGAAATGTACGATTTTACTGTTTGTGCGCTACAATGACGAGAAAAAACTTAATGAGCCGTTTGAAAGCACCTGCATTTATGTATACATTTGTCTCCAAATATGGTCACATCCTTGCCGAAGTGACAATGATGAACAAACATAATCTATTTTAACTAATAGCACATAAGTCATTGTATTGTTCCTGTCCACAGTGAAAACATTCAGAGTGTAGGTTGGAAAAACAGGTGTAGCCTTATCCTAATGGCATTGATACAAGCTAACTGGAGTTAGAAGTTATCAAACCTGGACTCCAGTTAATGAAACCTGATTGGAGGTGTGGGTTAGAGCTACTTTGACTCAGAAGAAAATAAAAAGCATCTGCTGAAATGAACCGCTCCTCACAAAGCTGAAAGGATTACAGAGTGATTTCATAGAGTTTAGTGGAGATTATTTAATTCTGTGGCTACTCTTCTTAGAAGTGGGCGAATGAATGAAGATGATCAGTGATGTTAAAAAAAAAGAATAACAGCTAAAAGCTTAAAGCAATTATTAGTGCTGGGTAATATCTCAGTCCACCATGTTCATATCATGGCGCACAGTGTATATGGCAGGACATTATAGAGGGAGCTGATTCTTTCCAAAAAAAAAAACAAAACGCAGAAGCTGTAGTAGAAGCTGGGCGATACAGCAGGACAATGACCCTAAATCTACTGCAGAAGAAATCTAATCCATTGTTTTGGAGTGGCCCCGTCAGAGCCCGGACCCTAATCCAGTGGAGATGCTGTGGAATGACCTGAAGAGAGACGCTCACACCAGACATCCTGAGCACATGTCTTATCTGAAGCAGCTCTGTAGGAAGAACGGTCCATAATTCCTCCTGAGCATTGTGCAGGTCTGATCAGCTGCTACTGAAAGAGCTGGTCTGACCAGTTATTAAATCCAAGGGTTCACTTACTTTTTCCACCAGCACTGTGAATGTTTAATTAATGTGTTCAATAAAGACATGCAGGTCTATAATAGTTTGCCTGTTATTAGCTGATCATAACAATAGTTAATGTCAATTTTGTTGATAATCCTCCTGCACTTTTGCTTAAAAACTTTTGTGTGCAAGAGTTTTACTTGTAAAAGATAATTTTTATTCCCCCTGATTACTTCCTATAGTAGGTAAAGGTAAAGTAGGTACATCGTATACCTACTTTACCTTTACCTTTACCTCTGCATCTTATACACCACTGTATAAGTTGCTGAATGGTTGGATATTTTCTTATGCTTCAGGTCTAAGTAATGGTCAGTTTGTTGGCAGCATCAAATAAATAAGACATGTTATTATAAAAAACATGATGTTGTATGTTGCTGTATACTGTGGTTTCACTGTAACATGAACACTATGAAATAACATTTAAAGTAATGGCATAGAGAAACCCTTATTAGTTAGTAAATAATTAATTTGTGTCAGTGAAATCTAGATCAACATACACTAACAGGAGAATGTTTTTAAGTTATTCAAGGCCTGTCATCAATAGTCACCAGCATAGTTCGACAACTTACACGTGTGCAAAACAGGAATATTGTTAAAAAATGATCTTAGGAAAAATCTTACTTCGTATATTGCCTATTTATAAATATATTTCTATACATTGTGATTTTACAGCCCCACAAACGGCTGCTTTACTTTCTCCACTCTTTCTGATGGTAAAATGTGTTTAGTTAAGTAAAAACAGAAGCAGGTAGGAGTGATACTTCCATCTGCAGGGACAATCTCTGTCCACCATGAACTATAGAGCCAACATTACATAGGCAGCATCGCCCTCAAGTGGAAAGAGACTGCAACAGCATGAGACTGAGCTCTGACTGTACAGTACAGTCTGTCGACGCTGAGCTTCCAGGTGTGTGTAAACCAGGAGGAGATCAACAGTTTAAATGACGCAGACTACACACAAGACCATGAGAATGAGAATGACTTGACAACACAAACATGCTTCTGCTAATCCTCAAACCACACAATTTTCTTGTAAATTATACTTACGCACTTTTATTTTTTATTTTTTAGCAAACATTCTTTCCCTAAATATCTTATACTGTGCTGTTAATGCTGCACCATATGATGACTGTGTCCTCCAAATATACCTGATCATCTTCCATGCAACTATTCATTAATCCAGGTAGTGATATTTAAATACTTCACTAAAGACAATTATTGCATTATTGTGACATGATTTGCAGCAGTGCTACATACAGTAAAGCCTTTACTGTGGTGTGCATAAAAAGCCGTGAAGTTGGAGATTTTTGCTAATCACTGAAATATTATTCAGATATCTCCTGACAGTCTGTAAAGCAATAATCACAGTATCATCCCATATTCAAAGAGTATGGAGTCAAAACTTAAAAAAAAAAAGAATTTGTGTGAAATGTTTTTAACATGGAGCTGAAGGCAAACCAGTGAAGTGATTGATAAGAGTTTGTAATCATGGAAATTTTGAGCTGCAAGAGGCACCATTAACCACAGCTGGTTACTTGAGCAGGTAAACTGGTTTTGACTGATGAACAGAGATTTTAGTCAGTCAGAGATGAACACAACACCTCACAGTAGCTTAATTCTGTCTTAATCACCGGCTATTTCATGCACACAGAAGCACCCAGTGTTCTGTCCCCTCTGCAAATATGTCGATACATAGATGATATAACAAGACAACGTGTGGCTGGTGTGGTTCTCATTATTCGACTAATGAGCTGTCTCCATGGCAGTCTGATCCGTCAGCCAATGGAGCGAGCAGGCCCGGTGCAGGGGGAAGCATGGCCCAGGGTCAGCCAGGCGATGGCTTGCGACGAGGGGCCGGCGTGCAGCACTTAACACCGGGAAGAGCTCGTTAAAGTGTCATTTTTGTCCAATATGCTCGTCTGTGTCAAGGAGGCCAATCAGCCATACTGTTCCCATCTCAGGAGAATGACTTTCATCCATCACCGTCAGCTATATGATGATATTAGCAGGTGTTTACTGATAGGCCATTGAGAAGATGACAAATGGAGATTCTAATTTCACTCCACACTCATATTCGCTCAGTCATTTTACATACAGGCTGATTCCTAATGGGGTCACAAGGGCCGCAGGGAGTCTATCCAAGGAAGGGAGGCAGGGGAAACATCACGGTCAAAGCATCAGGGTTTAAACACTAACAGAAAATCCTGTTCATTCACATGTATGAGACTCTGACCTGCATGTCTTTGTGGCGTCTAAGCATGGTGTCTATATCACACCACACTACATAAAAAACCCCAATTTAAACAGTGTTACTGAAATAGTGGGTTCACACATGGTAGAACATGACTTTGACACATTTTACAGTTGGTTTGGAGCTGCTCTTCACCCACTATATCCCGATTACTTTAGTTACAACTTTCTAATAATGCACCATTTATAAAGCGTTGTATGATTCCATAGACTCAAATCTTAACTAAATACATGAATAAATTACTGGACAATTTATTAATATATTAATAAAGTATGTTTTTTTATCTTTATCTTTTTTATAATGTGATCTGTGAGAAGATACTAATCAGAACATGTTTTGGGTTGAACATCCCTTTGGCTTGTGTTTATCCTTTCTGTCTGGTAACACTGCAGTTATAAATGTTGTCATTATCAAAAGGTTTACATCTTCAATTATGGTTTTTTTACAATAATCCATCCAACATTAAGAAGCTGTTCATCGATGGCTTGTGGCCGAGATGCTCTGCAAACCTCTCCCACAGGATAAGTTCAGGTATCTGTCCATTAGGGTGGTTCTCCTGATGAATTCCTTTTTCTGTGTGTGTGTATTTATGAGGGCTCATTGTCCTGCTGCATCACCCACGCCACCAATTTCACACGACTTTCAGTTCACTCATAAAGAGCAGTGCTCAGTCTGTGAAAACATTTGTAGAATGCCTTTTGTGGATCCGGAGGGAGTTTGAAAAAAATAACCTTGATGATGTAATCAGGGTTATCAAAGCTTTGGCTCGAGGCTGACTAACAGAGAGCCTCTGTTATAAATGTGTGTAGGGTCTTTCACACCAGTGGAAATGTAGGATCACTCTACAGGCTAGAGATCAGGATATTTTGGCCTCTGCTGCTTCAGTTTTGACCAGTGAACTTAAAAAGCATCTACAACCAGGTCCAGGTGCACTCCATTTTAACTCCTCTTGAATAATTTTGATTTGTCTTTTAAAATCTGTCCAAAACGAATTCACTGCAGAACCTGTTTAACTTAAAAAACTAAATTTGATGTTGTATAGGAGCCTTTTTTTACCCTAAAAGAAAAAGACAGGTGAGTAGAAACAGAGAATACTATTATTTTTGGTCAACTTTTCAGGATATCACCACAAAAATTGTCGTTATTTGAACATGAATTGCCATTTTAGTAGGTTCTAATAAGACTGTATCTTTCCTGTCAAACCAGCAAGCTGACAGTCGTTCTGTCCCCAGTAAGTATGAGTGTGTGTGTGTGTGAATGTGTAATGGAATCTGTCGGACTGTGCTGACCGACTCTCTCCACTGGACCCTGCTGTAATTACACCACTCATCGTCTGGGCTGGGCACACTAGGGCCGCTGTTACCCACTTCATGTTTTGCATGTAAACTTATAGTCTGGCTAGCTCTTGCTTTCATGATACCCAAGACTCTCAAACTGGAAAATGTAAGCAAACAGAGAGTCAGGTTTCTGCTGCGCAGGATATAAAACTGTCGAACTTCACTCCTTCCTCATTCGGTTCTTTCTCTGGGCTGCGCCTGAGATATCAAACAGATTCATGCTGGCAGGAGCAATGTTGTCAAGGAAGAAAAAAGGCTGCGATTTCTGTTCAACATTAAACATTTAGCTTTACTACTGAAAGAACTATGTTTTCCTCTTGAAGTTGAAAACATAAAAAAAAAAAACTCATCCTATGAACTCCTCTTCTGCAGTGCACAGCTGACTTCTACTGGGAGCATCAATGCAACAGTTTCATTTCTGAGGCCAGACCTCTCTCTTTTTTTTCTTTAAAGAAGTTTTGTTTGGTAACTATATTTGTCATTCTTGCAGTGCCCCAGCCCCCTTCTTTGTTCGGTCCTTTTAACTTTCCATGTAACTTTCCTCATGTCTCCTCACAGCGAGTATACATATTTCATGAAGAGCCTGAGGCTTTCCCTGGCACATGCTGTACTTGACTGTACCCAGGAAGCCCAAGCAGCGGAAACCAAACAGTAGAGGAAGTGGCCGTACAACCCAGCAACAGACAGGAGCTTGTTTTTGAAATAGTTCACTTCGCATCACATCCTCTCGCACTTCAACCTCACTTGCTTCTTTTATGTCCCGTCATCTCCCCTTTTCCTCTCATCCACCTTCATCCTCTGCAGCGGATAATCTTTGAATGCTGCTCACATTTTTCAAGCTATGAATCAAACTGCAAAGTTGTGCTGGGGTTCTTCTTTGGGGAACCATCAAATAAATAAGAATAAGAGTCTGCAGCCTAGAGGCTCTGTGTGGCTGCAGCTGTGGACAATGTCAGCATGCTGATGCTTGGGAGGTGCCATGTTTTAGCATGTAACATTTGCTAATTAGCACTAAACACAAAGGGAATGCTGTTAGTTTTGCAGCTATTTCTTAAACTTTGTGTTGGATAGATTAAAGTCAGGGATCACAAATGTTACGATAGTCCATCCTGAATGTCTACGCCACATTTCATACCAATCCATCCAGTGATTGTAGAAGCATTTCACTCAAAACCACAAATGTCCACCTCATCTTCTGTGGAGCATGAATGTCTGAACCAATATTCATGAAAATCCATCAAACTGTCTTTGAGACATTTCAGTGTGGAATAAAGTCGACTGCTTTGGTCCACACAGACAGTTTCCACCCCTAAACCATCTTTCAAGATCAGTTCAGTGTCATTAAGAGTACAAATGCTGCAAATTAATCTGGGACTCAACAAGCAACTGATTGCTCAAAAGATGTACCCTGAAGGAAGCCTCTTCACATCACATGACACACAACATGATTGATAATTCTCTCTTTTACATCATTACTGACAGCATGAACTTTTAAACTGGCACTCTTTTTGAGGCATCTCTCTTTTTCTAAGTCACATATTTCACCATTACTTGGTAATATGGGCACTAGTGCCACTTCTTCCCAATTCAAAGCCCTGAAGAGAGTTCAGATGTGGCACCAACACATGACACACTTTTTGTTCGCAGTGTAACCTCAGCCCTCTCTTTTTCCCATCCTGTCTCCTGTGCTCTGTCCTTCAGGTATGGCTGTGATGTGACAGACAGCTGCCAGCGGTGGCCTGGTTTCACACCTTGGCTGTCCCCCCCTCCGCAGACAGCAGCCTGGGAAACCACAGGCCACCAGGCTGGCGCCAGCCTGTACGGCTTAGAGCAGGGCAGCCGGCCCAATCAATACCTCTGCATTTCCTGTCCATTTGCTCAGGTCTCTTCATTAATAATTACTGCTTGGCGGGGCTTCAATGCGCTCGCTGGCCGAGCCAAGGGGAGAGGCTGTGTGACCTTTCCCCGCCCCTGGGTTGACTTGGATCACATACACAAGCATGGGGACAGACATAATAAGGAAACATAGATGACATTACTCCTGATTCATGCCATTCCCCCTCAGTACACAGAGTATCACGCCAAACTCAATTAAAAAAATAATTTTTTTTGCAGCTGCTTATCAGCAGAGGTACATACTTGCTGGAACATGACTCTGAGACATTTTTACAACTGGTTTTGAGCTGCTCCTTGATTTGGCAAACACAAGTACATCCAGCAGCTATGATTTCAGCATCATCTGAAGTATGCAGTAACGCGCTGGGTGAACCGATCCTAAAAAAAAATGAAATTTTGTTAGAATAAGTGCTGCTCTCTGCATCATTTGCCATTCACGGTACATTTTCCAGATGACAATTACAATTCTTCAAAACATCTTAAATTACGTTCTGCCTGGTATGTGCCTTTGCTGATAAGCAAGGTGACAATGAACTGCCAGTTTATAAATGCAGCTTGGCGTGATGTTTTCTCCACACAGGAGAGGAAGGGTATGTACCAGAGGCAACATAACACATGACATGATGCTGTAGTAATGTGTTTTTATTTCTTTCTTTTTTTTTTTTTTAATGATGACCATTTATGGAGATGGCCATTGCATCTCTGATGCACATTGTCATCCACAACAGAGCAGAACAGTTTCTCCAGACAGGAGCCAGCACCTGGCTCAAATGTTCATTTGTCTCTTAAGTGTCGTCTTGTTCCCTCTGCAGACAAAGACACTCCAGGCTGCACATTTAGAAACAGCAGTGTGTGTGTGTGTGTGTGTGTGTGTGTGTGTCCAGGTCAAAATTTGGTGATGGCGGAGGCGATGTTCTCCAAGGCGGATCGAGCCTCGGAGGAGGGGAAAGCCTGGATGGCCTCCAGAGCCTTGTTGCCATGGTAACAGCATAAGTCCACCGCTGAGCTCATGCCTTTCTCCGACTTAACTGCTGCCAAAAGCTGTTGAGGGATGAAAACACACATTAGTTTGTCATGTTTGTGTCACTCCTGTTACTATCCAGCTGTCAATACAACAAACTGTTTAGAGCCAGAGAAAGTTAGCTCACTCTTAAAGTGGATTGTACACATGCAGCATTTTTTTTAATGACAGGAAACCCATTGTATAACACAATCATGTCTGTATTTGCACACTGCCCCTGGTACCACTGGAGGCAGCTCATCACATTTAACTACAGGTGAAAAATTCAGTTAAGATAAAAAAAAAAAACAAAAAAAAACTGGCAGGTTTTATTTTTACAATGAGCAGGAAATGCCCTAAATTTTATTTGTGAAGGGTTTTAACTCTAATATGATTCGTATTGTTATATCTTGTTCAAAAGAAAAGTGAATCTCAATATAACTACTTGATCATTTGAAGAAAGTCTGTGTGTCTGGGATCTACACACACATCACATACCATTCACGTGTGAAAAAAAGGAAAAAAACATCAGGTCAAATAAGCCCCAGCCAACCGATTAAGTTTACAGACAGTGTGAATTTGAGCGACCCCCCCTGTGCCTCACAGTGCTGGTGTGTTGGGACATCTTTTTGCTGAGGGCGTTTTACATCAGAAATTCTGGAGATGGAAATCCCCGTAGGCCTTGCTTCTTAAAAAAAAAAAGAAAAAAAGGCTGCAGGTGTCGAACTCGGCATCACCCGGGCTGCTTTTCACTCTCATTTTACAGAGTCCTGTCTGCCAACTTCATTTTGTTCTAAAATCTAAATCCTTGTTTCAAACTATTTTATTGAAAAATAAATGTACATTAAGTGTTTTACCACAACAAATCAGGCGGATATTTTGGTTTATACTGAAGCAGCCCAAAAGTGTCCAGTGATCATTTCATCATAGAAATAATTTCAAATGCCCTTTTCCAAAAATTACAAAAGTTTTCATTGCATTTTTCCTAATGATGTTGTAATAACTTCTCATGGCGGTGGCGTCGTCATCAGTCGCTGCCCTCTCACCTTTCGGCCAATCACATGGCCAGTACGTCACAGCGTCACGTGTCTGTCTCTATGAAATCACAGAGCGACCAAGGTCACTGTGAACTAACCAGCTCACTGCTGCTGTGAACGCTCGTCAAGCTAATGCTCAGTAAAAATCCAAGTTTACCAGCCAACCTGGCCAATGTTAGCCGGTTAGCTGGGCGGCATGTGTAGCCTTGTTCAGCTGGACAGAAGCAGAGGTGAACTACTGTGTCTGCGTTGTGTTGATCTGTAGCAGCAGCTTTCACTTTGACTTTGCCATTGTTGCTTTTCTCAAAAGTCTTTTTGCCTTCATTTGATATTTCAAGAGAAGAGAGACCGACAGGAAACAAAGGCAGGGACAGAGGAACAACAACATTTCATGACTTAAGTTGTAATTATTTGGTAAATTATATCACAATTAAAATATAAATGATTTTATATATATTTCTCTATATATATTATTGAGATTTCTTTCATAATATTCATCTTATTTGTTTATTATAGAACACCTCCATACTGACTTGAAATTGAATCTTGAACTTGTGATGCCGCTGGAAGACGACGGCTGACCTCTTCACTTCTATCATGTAGTCAGATTTTCTTACAGTGTTTGAGCCAAGATATTAACAGCTTCAAAACATATCCAGTTCTACCCAAGCCGGTCTCCCACCTCCCTCCCAGAATGATACATTTTACAAAGAGCTGTTTGAAAAGTGTCGTTGAGGTTGATATTTTCTAATTGGGAGTGAAAGACTGCATGAAGAGGAGTTCCTGTAAAGGTTTATGGTTATTTATCAGAGTTCGTAGATGCCTGTAGATGCAAGAAATGTACAAAAGATTCTCTGATTATTTTGCATTTCTATCTTTGTGCTGAATCAAAGCAAACTTTTACACTTCAGGGCACAAGGTCTTTGTTTTTACCCCCCAAATTTCTTCCCTCCCTCAGTCCTGCTCTCAGCTTTCCTCCTTGTGTCCCCTCTTCTCTCCTTCCCTTCGAACTTCTCCCCACGTCCCCTTCTCAGCAGGTCTGCTGAAGGAGATTCTCTCACAATGCCACTGTCTCAGAGCCTCAGTGTCTCCTCCACAAATAGGCCTCGGTAACTAATCCTTCCTGCTCCGGTTTCAGACGGGACCAGATAACCCCCCTAACACCATCAGACCCCTCCTCTGGAGCTTCAGTCTCTTCTTGCACCCCTATCGGTCCCCTTCTTCCCTCACACATTGACTTTGGGAAGCTCATTTCCCAACTTTGATATAGGTTACATTGAAAAGACATCCTGCTTCCCTCTGATGGCTCTGTCAGACACAGTGCCACTGAGCAAACAGGTGAAAACACTGAAATACAACAAAGGAAAATGGGTCCATCTTACAAACTTGTGTCATAATTTTTGGAAATATGTCTGAAATTTAACAAAACCGAGGGTGCAGCAAAGAATAAGAGCGCAGTGTTTCCGTAACATTGTGAATTAAAGAGAAATACACAAACCAGAGGTCTTACCTTTGAGTAATCCAGCTGGTTTCTCAGTGTTTTTGCCTTAACAAAAGAGAAAAGAGAGTGATTACCAGCTAAATGTCCAAGGTTTCCTCAACATCATCCTCAGCAACTTTTTACTCACTTATAAAATATGGAGTTTGATCAAACTTAAGAACTCAAAATCAGCACATTTTGAGCTAAACCTTTAAAAACCTTTGTTGTTGCCGTCTGTCACCACAGCAGATCACATCAGTTGATTTGACAGAGGTTTTACGCCGGATCCCCTTCCTGACGCAGCCTGGGTTCAGGGGAGCCGGGAGTTGAACCATGAACCCAGGGATCAGCGGCCAACCCACCCCACAACCAGAGTCATGGCCCCCGGAACCTTTAAACCCTTTGTACATAATCTGCGTTTGACAAAAGCCAAATTATCCAAACATATATTCAAATCTAGATCCCACTTTCTACTTGTATCCTTACAACACGTTAATTAAACCAAATGCTTCAAAAGACATTTTTGGTGTAAAGATGGTTGAAAGATGTCACATTTTATTCAAGAGAAGATCTAATTTGCCATGAATCTGCTAACTGTAGGAGGATACAGACACCTTTTATACCCTTTGTTTCTCTATGGGAGTCCAAAAACTCTCTGTGGTTACTGGGGTAGAGTTCCTGTGGTTTATTATTTTACATCTTAAATGTGTTGTTGTTGTTTCCTCTTGGGGAGGAGGAAATGGGTTGTGTGTGTTGTGAAAAATTCTGTGCAACACATTTCCTTTTTCCTGCATAGTGGGATACTTGTTTGTGATAAAGAGATTTATTTAAAAATGTATAAAAGTACATGTGTTCTACTTCCCCTGTGAGTTCAGCTGGGACCTCTGTTCACTTCATGTGTGTAACGCAGCCAGGGTGGCCGGTGACTGACTGAGAGTCCAAAAACGAAATAAATGGAGGTGCTGCAGCGGAGTCACTGCCCATCCTCCCCGTACCTGCTGCAGCTGCTGATGCCATCTCTCCTGGCCGACGATCTGACGGTGGAAAACTACCGGGGCGGCGCTCAAACTGAATGACACCGGCTCTCCCACGCTGCTCTTCACAAACGGCTGCAGGTCAGAGTTCAGCTGCAGAAGATGGAGAACCTTTATCAGTGAGATTCTGCTTTCTAACTTCCAGGTACCAATTAAACAACCCCAGCGGTGAAAATGGTGGAGCTTACGTTGTGCCTACCTACACTCTCAGTGACCCTGTTAATGACCAGCATGATGAGCAGTCTGCTGAAAGACACAGCCTAGCCTGATGAGGATGGTTCCCCTTCAAAGACCTCATTTCTGCCTCCTCCCATGCTGAGATTCCCTGTAGCCGCTGAGGCCCGCAGACAGGCAGCTACAGGGAGCCGCAGCAGGAGGGGACGTACTGATGCAGCACTGTGAGTGGGATCGTTATGAATGACTTTTAGACCAGCCCAGTGAGATACTGCTGAAAACCTCTGAACCTTGGAAAATGTTTAAGCATTTGCAGTAACATTAAATCCTAATGGCATTTTAGCTTCGCTGCAAATCAACCTTCCTCCTGATCCCACAGTTTGTGTTTGTCCCTAATGTGAGAATAATAACACATTCACACAATTATATCTAATGCACTGACAGGATAGAGTCAAAAACCTGCTTCACCCACAAAGCAATGATTAAATTTCATCCGTCAGTGTATTTCACCTGCATGATTTGGGCAAATGCATCATCCTGTGTATCTGTGCTGTGAAGCATTTTATTCAAAAGACAAAACTAATACTGTTAAGCTAAAATAAAGCCAATCAACCACATTGAGATACCGCTATTCCCTGTGCATCAGTGAGACATGCAGCCAATCAGCAGCAGATTTACTCCTCTGCTTTGATTTAACTTGAACCCAGTTAAAAAAAAAAAAAAGGAACAGCAAGGGGGACAAAGAAAACTGTCAAACTGTGTTAAAGTATTTCTCTGTAGATTTAAATATTCATCATTTACTCAGTTAAAATGAATCAAAGAGGAGGTTTTTATAATAATAACAATAAAACGACAATGCAGAAAACATTGTGGCAGAGTGATATGAGTTGCTCATAGTGATGGACAGCGACTCTGCTCAGCTTCACACAGAGCTTTAGCTTTGTTTAGCTGCCCAGCTGCAACTTTACTGTTTTGTGTCACTATCACTGCTCTCACAGCGTCGTTAATGGCCGCAGCCGGCAGCTGTTTTCAGAGAAAAAGCCCTGTCCACTACCTGCTCAGCACCGAACAGCAGAGAGACACAGCTAACACACCATTACTCTTCTTCCCCTACACCTTTCCGACGTCGAATTAGGAGGGGCCGCTACAGAAATGGTCTGACAGTAACTTTCCAAAAACCGACAATCCAGCATTCACACGCGCTTCACACTGCGTCTGGCCAGCTGTGCAGAGCTGAGGAGACTGGCTTTGAATTGCTCCCTGTGGCACCTTTCATGTGTGCAACTGACTGCAATACTATGAATGTCTTCCGGGAGAGACTGTGTGGAAATATGTGCTGTTATCCCCTTTTTTAGAATAATTCATTCATCTATTATGAATATTGCACCCACTTTTTTAAGACCAAAAAAGCTTCGTGCCATCAGAGGTGTGTGTGTGTGGCGGTGGTTTAATCAAACATCCTTTCAGCTGCCATGAAATTTTGATGGAAATGTTCCTCTGATTAGTGCACAGAAATATGTGGTTCACAATTTTCCACCTGAGCCCACCCACTTAAAACCAGGGAGAAGAAGCAAGGCCAGAAACAGAAAAAGACAAATCTCTCATGTGAATTAACAAAAACTTTCAAACTCTGACGGATCAAAAGACTCCATCGCTCATAGTAAGAAGTTAACTGATGTTAAAACAGGTTTTAAACCAAGACATATGACAGTGATTATCTCAGAGAGTAGTTCACTGCAGCAGCCCTTGACCCTTATTGACTGATCCCCCAAAGACCAGCTCCTCTGGTATTTGGTGCTTGGTGGGTGGGACGCTCTCTCTCATCAGACTTACCTTGTGGCCCAGTGACAGGTGCTTGCCGTACTTGTAGGCCAGTCTTTGGGACTCCTTGTCATGTTTGGCGAGCTCCATTGCAGCTTGACAGCTCTTGGCCAGCAGCGCCCCGTGGGACAGGAACGTCTGCTCCTCCCAAGTTGCCACGTCGACGCCATCGGTGAGACTATTCTCCTGCAGAGCAAATAGAGGCAGAGACGCTGCAGGCCTGAGCTCTCACTGCTCCTACTGTACGACTTCAAAGGTCCCACAGAGCACCTCACAACCTCTAAATCAAAACAACCCCTCCTTCTCTGCGATTTTATTTTTCAGCATGTAATTGGATGTGCACCAGAGAGTTACAGCAATTTAACACAGTGTTTCCCACATGTTCTGCAGTTATTTGGAACAGAGGGAAGCTGGGAGACGGACGTGGAGCCAGAACAGAAAAATACTCCTGTAGCTATACACACACTTGAAATGTGTTGTTTTATGTTGAGTAATAAGCCCGACATAAAACATTATAAACACCACAGGTACAGTATAAGACCGTCTCTGGACAAATGTAGGTATTTCTGCAATGTGGGAGGATATACACAGAAAAAGTCTCGATAACAGAGAAAACAACACATTGTAGGAACTTCATCTAAAATCTCCATCATAAGACGATAATTAATCCTCAAAAACGTTTTAGACCAAAGTCCACAATGTATCTGTGGCTTTTAGCTCCTACTGTAGATGATAATCTTTAAAAACTTGTCACAAATAAAACTTTTTATTCTTAAAAAAAAAAAAAAAAAAGCTCAGAAATGTCCTAAACCAGCAGGACACTGTCGGTTCAAGCCACCGTTCCTCTAACAGGAAGAAAACAGGAGTGTATTTGTTAGGGACTATTTCCAGAGGAGGATTAGTCCACATTTGGTGCATTAGTGAGCGGGACTGAGTCAAAATAAACTGCTGTGTGTGTGATAATTGTAAGGAGGGAACATGTCAGCCACTGCAGCAGTGTGGCTCTTTGAGATGTATCTAACATTTTAAAATTCACTGTCCCACCTGAGGGACACTTTGGCTGTGGCGGTGCTACTGTTTGGTCTTTAGCAGACTTGTGGATTATGGCTCCAAAGTGTTTTCCACACAGAAGTCCAACTTAAGTCCTTATATTCTATTTTATGCCAAAACCAAAAAAAACAAAAAAAAACCTTTCTAACATGTTTGTGCTTCTGTGACTTTGGTCCAGTGTCTGACAGTGATTCTGACTTTTTGGTTGTAAACCTTTCACAGGAGACTGGGTTAATGACTGTAATAATACAGGTTGAAGAACAGTAACCTTTTCATTTGGGTACATTATTTTCAGGCTGGTGCACAGAAATGCAGGTGTCTGGTAACAGGTTAATAGTTGTAGGGAAACAATGAAGCTCTGTCACACAGAGGAATAACCTACATCAGACGTTGGATATAGACAGAACGTGTACGAACGATTAACTCAGTGATAGCTTTTGTCTTTTCAGAAAAAAATAATGAATATCACCAGACTTTTTCTATAATTCATCCCTGTTAAAAATTTTAATATGTCTATATTTTGAATTTATCTTGTATGATATCTATCAGTATGTAAATCACTCAGAACTGCCTTTATGTATTAAATATACAGAAAATAATTTCCTATTATTAGATTAAAATTCACTCCAACAAATTTTAAAAGGTCTTTTTTTTTTGTTTTTGTTTTGTTGCACCTTATATCTGGCATGGTTTTTCTTTTCATTAACTCTCATCACAGTTTTTTAAGTCGACTGCACCACAGATCTATAAAAGCAGAACAGATACTTTACCTCAGTGTTACTGGAGTTCTCATAGTAGATTCCTTGAACTAAATCACCAATGGCGCTGGAGATCAGTTCAACAACCTGTTAAATACAGAAAAAGAGAAAAAAGCATCAGACATTTGGGCTAAAATTTAAATCATAACACATTACCTGTTGAACTGAGAACAAGGGCAAAGCTGAAAAACAATATTTATTTATAGTAAATAATAATTCAAAGGTGGAGCCACGTGCCTCAATTTCATGCAGAGTGAGTGTGGATCATATTCTGAACCAACAACTTAAAGTTTGATCTGAGCAACAGTCAACATGTCCGTCTTGTTGACGTGTCTTTGGTTCAGGCAGTGAACCATTAACCTGCTCCCCCACCACAGATCACTCTGGCTAACAGCACTAGACCAGACTCCTAAAATGTGAATGTAAATGAGGTTGATCAAAACCCACCACACTCCTGAGTTCATCCACAACATTTCTAATTTAAAAAAAACCCTAATTTCTCCTCGACTGAAGCGGGAGCACACAGCGCTCACGTCCGAGCAGCTGGTTCAGTGAATAAATCCGAGGTGAGAGGAGGACTGGAAACCAGGTGAACTGCTGCAAACTCAGCTGCTCATTATCAGGCCGTGGGGGACCTCCTGTTGATTTCATGGTACAGATCCAGGCTTGCATTCATTCATTACACTTCGTATTCACACAGAAGTCCAGTGGAGGAGGCCAGATGAGGTGTCTGTCCCGTCTGAGGGACTGAAATGAAGCTGAAAGGCAGATGGTGAGACGAAACAGGAGTCCAGAGAGCAGGGGGTTAACAAGGTTTCAGAGTGATGATCCCACTTCAGGGTCTTCTTTGCTCTCCTTTTCTGATGAGCTATTTGAAGATTGGTTTCACATATGGAAACAGCATATTAATCTGTTGATATTTACAGGATTCATAGAAGGTAGGATTTCTGCAGAAGCGGCACAGTGAGCAGAGTAATGGCAAAAAGGAAAATGGGCTTCAAGTCTATAGCAAAGATGAGGAATAATCACTGCTCTGTGATCTGTAAATTGATAAATATACGGTACAACAAAGGTCTCCAACACGTGGCTAGCTCACCCCCTGTTTTAGAGTAGCTCCCCCACAGGTTCAGAGAATATAATCTGTACAAACCATAGATGCACAGTTCAAACTTTAATCGACACAAATTCACTCAGTAAATCTCCAAATGTAACTCAGGTCGACGGACAGACCCAGCCCTCTTCAACAACTAATCATTATCTGTCAGTTGTCAGTCAAATGAGTTGCACTGTCGAGTTTGTTTACAGCAGATATGCTGTAGGTGAACAGCAGTGACGGCAACACAACAGATAGAAACTAAACTTATATGTTACCATGGATACAATGAGCTGAGCTGTGGGCTTCAACTTGAGCTCCATTTGTTTTCAGACCATGTTTGTTTACATTTTAGAAAATGAATGTAGTAAATTGGCTATATTAACCTCCTGTTTGTCCTGTACCACTGGCTGCACTGACAACTAACAGTGGTGTCATCACGTCTGTGTCTTCAGGTTTGACTGAATCATGACTCTGACGTGAGTTTCAGATGTTTTTGGATATTAATATTTGATGACTTTTTAAATGATCTCATTCATCTCATTTGGTTTGGATCAGTTTGAGTGTTTTGATACGATATGGGAATAACTGCAACCAGTAATGAGGAGCTCTGAGCCCCTTTTATTTAGTCTCTCATTTAGTCTACTCTATTAGCATCTCTCAGAGGAAAAAAGGTTGGAGACTCCTCTTGTACGAGGAAAAACACACTGCTTTGAGTAAACTGACCTTAGAGAATATTTAACTTTCTACCTTAAAACATTTAAAAGGAGCAACAACTTAAAAAAAGACTGTTTAAGACTGCAGTTGCCCATTTCCTCTTACAGGGGGCATGCATGACTACATTTCTGCTTACAGAAACACGACCGGCCCCTCATCAACCACCAGATGAGAGGCTGCATCCTTTAAAATCATTATTTAAAGGCTGGTTTTAATGAATGAGTGAAAATCTGAAGTCGATCCCTCCGTCCTTCATTCACACACAGACCAGCGTTGGACTGAGCCGAGGCCACGCCCGTACAGTTCAGATGAATGAGGTTAAATTTAGAGCTCCTTCAGCTCACCCTAGACATCCTTGGTGCATCAGGAAAGTGTGGTGACGCTGGCTGCCCAGTCAGCCTCGCAGTGCCCTTTGGGTAACTGAATCCACCAGGGGAAAATATTGAGGAAACCTGAGCTTCGCCCACAGACCTGGAAGGACAATGTGCCTACAGTATTACCAGATGTGGTGTCTCTGCCCGACCTGCCTTGGGAAGTGGGGGCCAGTGGGGGTCTTTTTTTGGAAAGTATCAGATAAGCTCTCCCCATGCCTCCCCCATACTCCATTCCCAAATCCAGCCAGATCGTGTTTTGCCGACAGGTCTGCGAGGGGGGAGAAACCGGAGCTCCACGGTGAGATTACTTTACAGTTTATACAAGTAGCAGCATAGGTTTCCTCTCAAGGCCACGACACATAATCTCCATTGCTCTCTCTGCCTTAAAAAAAAAAAAGGCTGGTTTATGAGAAAAACTTCGAAAGCTGCAAGAACTCAGACACACAGGCTGTGAGACAGAGAAGAGGGACCAGCCACTGTTTAGCAGACTGTCAGTCTGCAACATCAGAGTCAACACACTCTGCAGCTGTTACACCACTGTATATCACACTTAGCAGAGTTAATGGGTGGAAATGAAATATACAACAGCCTTTATTGCATTTGCTTAGGTGTAATTCTAATTTAATACCTTATATAATGCAATATATTCGTATGCATTTTAACTTAAACAACCAGACTGGATGGACCATCCTGTCCTCTGTGGCTCTGGAGGAGCTTTGAAAAACTGTTTTGAAACGATTTCATCAGGGTCTAAATAAAGATGCTGTCCAGTTGCATCATGGGAAATGTAGGAGGTAGTGTTTCCTCTTCTGTTATTCTAAGTCCTCTAACTTAATGGAAGTGCAAGACTTAATGGACGCTGTACCTCTTAAGCTCACATCTGAATAGCTCTCAGTAGAGTGCAGTCCTGATCTCTGTGCTGGTTAGAATGTTCAGCATCCCTCCAATGCTTCACTTTACCTAAGGGTGCAAGTCATAGACGGTTTGTCTCTTCAGTTTCTGCAGATACACACAAACGCTGATGTTATGTTAATCAGTGCAGAATTAGTTTCGACATCTGTTTTTGCTCATTTTCTTTCACTTGCCTCCTTGTTCTATGACCAGCCTTTCTGCAAAGTGTTTTAAGATTTCCTGCAAACAGACTGATGTGAGCATCGTCCTCAATGAAATTCACTGGAAGAAGTAATCATGAAAAATATAAAGTCATCAACTCAAGTCCCATTTATTTGTGAGTTCTGGAGCTTTTAACCACACTGCAGTGTTTTTTATCGACAGATGAAGATGTTATGAAACTCAACTGGGACAAGGGGTGTCGCAATATTAAAGATAATTATGATTTTTTTTCAAATGAAATATTGACTTTGTGTGGCAGATGTTCAGCCTTGTGAATTTTTTGTTAATCACTTCATCTTCCTGCCATTTCCCAATCCATTCTGTGCATTTGTTCTTTTTGTATGTTTTTGTACAGTTGTGGTTACAGACTCTCTCTCCCCCTCCCTACAATCATATTTGCCTCTAATTCATTTGCTAAAAAAGAGAGGAAATACCCAACAAACAAAATTAAAGATGAATCTGACAGATAGCATTATAACTATTATTACTATTATTTCATCTTGACAGCTCTAACTAAGTCTAGTTTGGTTGCCGTTGACAGTTTATTCTGTCTGTTGATTAAGTCCATGTTATGCAGCTGAAACTTCCAGGACAAGTGAGTAAGTTCATAATGTATCACATTAGGATAAATAATTTATTAATGATAATGTAAAAAAAAAAAATTATATTTCTGAGATAGTTGATGAAAAATTTACTGTGATATATTTAGTTTAGGTTCAAACTGAGGCCAAAAGTCAACATGAACTCAGTAAGTAAAGTTAATGTGTATAGCACTTTTCACAGACATGAGTCACAAAGTGCAAAGTGGTGAAGCACTTTGAGCCAAAAACTGTTAAAATCAGTCAGAATACAAAAACATAGAAAACACAAAACAGAGATATAATAACGTATCCAATAACACACGTAAGAAAGCACTACACTGAACATACAAGTCCTTTACAGAGTCATACACAATTAAATTCAGTCAAAGTGCAAATGCATAGAAACACACAACACAGGCATACAATAGAGTATCCAGTAAAATATACACAGTTTATCCAAAATCCTGTTGAAACATATACATTTAAATTTAAAATAACTTTGAGTGAACAGGATTTTGGTAACTTATCATCCACCTGTTTTTAAACTTTGGTTAAAACAGATCTCATTCCTGTAACTTCAGTCGAGCGTGCTGGACTTGTCAGAGCTGTTAACAATAATCTAATTTACCTCCTGCTCACAGCAGTGATGAATGCCTAAAAAAACACAGCTGAATGAGTCTGTGCAGGCTGTGGTTTGCCCCGGGTTCATTTTGTTTTGCTAACCTTTTCAAACATGAGTAACTGCTGCTGATATCAGATGTCTATCTCCTCATTAGCCTTAAAAACTTCCACTCTGGGGACGTTTCCTGTGGCCGCTTCAGATTACGTTCACACTCCTGATAAACACCATCGCAGGTTTGTTTGGGTGGTGCTGTGAGGTAATTTGGTTCCACCTGAGCTTGAATGAGATTGTTTTCACCTTGAAAATGAACCAAACTAAAGTAACAGATGCTCCAGAACTTGATTCACCCGATGCCGACTTGCTTGGTGTGAGTGCGTGATTAAATCAGGATTAGCTCGAGTCATCAGCAGATCTGCCGTCATTTCACTCTCAGTGTGGTTTTTCTCCATCTTCCAGGGAAACAACAGCATCATTTCCATTACTGTAATTTGTCGCTTAACCACAGAGTGACAATTATCTTTCATGGTGCTGCTGCAGTGACAAATCCTAATGAAAGCCAATTACCACTGTACAGGAAAGGCCACACCTTTAGAATTATCTTTGATTTATAAAGGAAATGTTTGATCCTTAAAATTCCTGCTATGTTTCCTACACAAGACACCGCTCACATCATGTATTTGGGAGGGCGACTCTCTGCTGCCATAGAGCAGACACACTCCCAGACTGTGTGTGCTGAATAAGAAGCAGCAGGGAAGGCGATAAGGGCTGGGCCGGCTGATGGGCACATCGTGGGGGGAGAGACGGTTATTTTGATCCACTTCGGTGACCGCATTCTGACAGAGCGCGGTGGTGACAGCATCTGTCAGCAGGAGGTTACCGGGCTACGTAGTAGATATGATCTGTGGTGCTGTCACAGGACCACCGCCACACGCACGTCCAAAACTCAAAGCTCAATAAGAAGGATTCCAATGGCGTACATGTCGGTGGTGTCTTCCGACCACGTTGTCCTACATACAAAGCAGCCTATACGCCATCAAATGTTGGTGTGAGATTCTGTGACTTTAAGTCCAACATGTAATCACCCTGTGTCTGACAGGTTTTTGGTCAAACTGCTGTGGCACAGGAGGAGTGATGTGTTTTTTATTATCAGTTTGAAACAAACTGAAGAAGAACTGGGTGGTTGGTATTAACAGTAATTTTCACCGTGTCTGAACAGACAAAGCAAAGAGTGTGACATGCAGAAACTCCAGCTAACACAAGGTGAGATCCACAGAAAAGACCTCACTGTACCAGCTACACCACCTTCAACCTTTCTGGTATGAGAGACTAGCCACTCAACGCCTACGCCTGACGCCTCGTCACAGGTTGCAGACACTGATGAGCTGTGACAAGACCGAGGTTTCCTTCTCAGACTGTTTTGTTTTAACTGATTTTAGAGACCTACAGAGGTTCTCCAGTTATGATGTCTCTCATGTTCATACTGAGCTTTTGGCTTGTTTGCACCATCCACCTGGAACTACGGTGGCCCAGACAGGTCAACATAATGCAAAAGCCACAACACAAATACAAAAGCAACAACACAACCACAAAAGCCACAACACAAATGTATTTTGCATTTATGTTGTTGCTTCTGCATTGTGTTAACCCATCTCTAACCTTTTAATTTTCACACCTTTTAATTTTTTAAGTTTCACAACACAGTGTTGTGTGTATTTGCAGCATGTGTTGTCAAAGTGATTAAGACGTTTTATGAATTTGTTTGTGTTTTGTCTGTTTGCGTGTGTTTTCTAAGTTGCAGTGCAATGAGCTCTCACGGCCACTGTAAAAAACAGTGGCCTTTTATTCCATCAATGGGAATAAAAACTTGCTGAACAAATCTGAGATGTCTGCTTGTGATTCAGGTCTGGAACCAGGATAATCTTGTTATCTGAAGTCTTGTTATCTGTCATCTTGCAAAACCTCAGATTTATCCTGCAGAACTGTTTGGGGTCCTGACCTCCAGGTGGGGAATCAGTCGGGTACACTGTTTAACTTAAAGGGGATTTGTGCATCACACTAATGCATAATAATAATAATAATGATAATGATAATAATAATAATCCATTAATTCCAGGATCAGTTTGAGCTCTGCAGAATATCATAGCAGTCGTGAGATGCTGAGTTGAGCTTGGTGTGACTGAGAGATGACACTGACTGACACTGATATGTGAGGTTGGAGGAGCGCTGCGAGGCCACATTAAGACAGCAGTGTTTCTCATTAACATGACTGATGTCAGGTCAGATATTTGTCAGGAGTACAGTTTGTTCGTGACAGACAGTGTACCTTAGTGTTATTCAGCTGGGCCAGTCCCGTACAAGCGTTTGCTAGCAGGAAGTCGCCGCTCAGGACGGCCATCTTATTCCCAAACTCCATGTCCTTCAGCGGGCCGTCCGAAACCGTCCACTCCTTCAGGTTGACTATCCCACGATGCACCAGGAATGCCGTGTGGATCAACTCTGTGATTTCTGCCAGGTTCCTCTGGCTATGAAACAGAGAAAAATAAATAAATAAAAGGATACATTTTAAAATCACAGCTTTTCAGAGAGGCGTTCCTGCGGCCTGACAGTTAGAGAGCTTTTTGACAGAAACCTTTTCATTGTCTTTATGCTGGTGAGATCTGCAGGTTTGGCAAGGTTGAAAACTCATTCACAGCATCATACACAGGTGTGCTGACCACAAAGGACTCAATCAGAACAAAGCACTTATGGGTTTTCATTTCATCCGTCAAGCAAAAGGGAAAAACATCCACTTACAATATAATATAATATAAAAAATAAAATATTCAGATGCTTGGCTCTAAAATACACAACCATGCTCCAAACAGACACTGTTGGGATCCTCACAGTTCATTCAAACTCTAACTGAATATTTATCGACTAGTCAACTTAAAGAAGAAATGACTGTGTATTTAAAAAATAAAGAGATTTCTCCAAATTTTCTCAAAACCCTCCAAGTCAAAATCAGCATACTCGAGGGCACAATGTCAGACATCTTGCCGCACGCCGTGTCAGAGGTTGTGTTTAAAAAAAGAAATTGAACTTATCATTAGCAAATAACAGCTATTCTTGATTATGAGAGAAAAGACATAAAAGTCTACTGTGAATAAAGCCTTTCAGAGCAGCCTTAGGGAGGATATAATCAAATGTTGATTCAGTCATTGGTGGGGGATAATTAGGCCCCTCTCCATATGGAGGGAGCTCACCACGCTGCGACAGGAGGGATCCATCCAGACAGGGTTGGGTGCGCTGATAGCCACTTACGACCTTCTTTCAGCTGCTATAAGAACCTGATGAGCCGGTTGTCTGCCTTGCGCTCCAACCCCTTGCTACACACACACACACACGCACGCACGCACGCACACACACACACACACACACACACACACACACACACACACACACACACACACACACACACACACACACACACACACACACACACACACACACACACACACACACACACACACGTGTCTTGTAGCCAGGTAATTGCTGTGTTCAACATCAGCATGGAAAAGATGTGATTAAAATTCAATAATGTCATCTATGTCACCTCTCAATCACTTCCATTGTCTGGTTGGTTTCTCTGCTTGGTGACGCAGAGCAACAACACATGAGCGTTAATAAGTTCAGGGTTTAAATAAGAGGAAAGTAACAGGCTGACAGCTGTGTGTTTTCAAGGTGCGTCAGAGTGATGGCTGCGCTCGACAGGTTTCAACAGGACAACTCATAGTTATAACGGACGAAAAACTGCGCCTGATTTCAGGCCATAAAATTTACTTCAAGTCCAAGGCCAGACACACTGTGGCTTTTTAATTGCTTGCTTTTTTTGAACCAAAAACAACATCAAGACTCCACTGTGACCATCTATTACTCACTCAAACAACAGAAAAATAAATGTCAGCCACTGTGATAATTAATCATCAAAGTCATTTTTCTGACAAATACAGTGGAAAAATAACCACTCACTGGTTCCAGCTTCTCGGATGTGAGGATTCATATCATCACAGCTGAATGTGGTTTGGGTTTTGGACAAAACAATCAATATGATGACATCATATTGGACTGTGGGAACTTGTGATTCATTCACTGCATGTTTCACTATCTTCTGACATTTCATCGACAGCTCCTTCCTGTGCCTCTGCCCAAAGTGATGCTGATTGTGAAATGGTTTTATCTAATTTTCCTGATAAAGTGGGCTCTGTTAGAGCCTCAGTAACAACCAGTGCCTCTTATACCGATGTCCTTCACTCGCAAATACATGGCCTGAACCAATTTTATTCTATTACGCTGTCTGAACTTTTAGATACAATGTCACATATGAGAGTGTCCTGCAGCCCTTTTGACATTTTACCATCTAGGTTTTTAACAGTTCCTTGTCTAATGGTTGTGTCACTGATTATTTTAAAACTGCTCATGTGACCCCGCTGCTAAAAAAAAACCTGGACTGGATCCTGCTCTCCCACAAAACTTCAGACCATTTTCCTAATTGCCATTTATATAAACTATTTTAGAAAAAAATAAAGTCCAAGCAACTTCTGCACTGGAAAACAACATCTTTGAAAAGTTTCAGTCAGGCTTCAGGAAATATCACAGTACTGAGACTGCCCTGCTCAAAGTTACTAATGACATTTTAATGGCTGCCGATGATGGCATGTGCTCAGTACTCATACCCCTGGACCTTAGCGCAGCCTTCAACACAGTCGACCACAGCATCCTGTTACATATACTGATGAACTGGGTGGGGCTATCTGGCATCAAACTGCAGGTGTCTCCATGAACAACCATGTCTCTTCCTATTCTAATGTTAAGTATGGTGAGCCACAGGGGTCAGTTTTAGGACCAATTTTGTTTGGCTTTTACATGCTTCCCACATGGAATTCCCAAGGGAATTCCCAATTTTCATGCCGATGACACGCAACTGTACCTGGTATGTTGAGTTCTCTGAATGACTGTCTGTGTGATGTTAATAACTGGATGTCAAATAATTTCCTCCAGTTGTTCTCAAACAAAATACTTGTTATTGGGTCCCAGCTCTTGCTAAAACAAATTCTGCCATCTGCCTTCCCTGTCAAAATACGAGAGAATAAACAGAGACTATTTTACACGCCCTCAATTCATCACACCAGGATTACTACAACAGTCTCTTTACCAGTCTCCAAACTGTACTTTATTATTATTATTATTATTATTATTATTAAATAATTAATTAATTCATTAAAAAAATTAATCAACATAAAAACAACTGGAAGTTGCAGCTGTACATAAATTAATGTTCAGGAGAGCAGACAGAGCCTAATCTAAGTTAAGACTAGATTGATATCTAATTGCAAATTGCAGACCTTAAGTCCAAGACATTTAACTGTGATTTGAGAGAGTTTCTTCACTGACCATTATTATGTCAATTTTTTATTTTTTTTTTAATTTATTTTGGATTAGGAGATGGATGCCAGCCTTGCCGTTCTTTGCCTCTTGCAACCAGCCAAGTTGCAGGAGATATGGTCCCACTTCCTGAAAAATAGATAATGTCACAGTGAAGTTCACCTTCAACCATTTGGATATAAAATGTCATCACTCCATTTGAGTTAAATTGTGTCATAATCACTGTATGAATTTGTGAGTTATGATCACAGTGACCTTGACCTTTAACCTTTGACTTCCAAATTCTAATCAGTCCATCCATGAGTCCAAATGAATGTTTGTGCCACATATGAAGAAGTTCTCTCAAGGCATTACTGCAATATTGTGTTCATGAGAATGGGATGGACGTGCATACATACGGGTGGACAGACAACCTGAAAACATAACACCTCCGGCCCTGACTGTCTCCAGAGCAGAGGTGGAACAATTACACAAATATCAATAATGCCAACACACAGTCCTGGTTACTGATTGTCCACATTGCCAACAATGGCCTCACACAACTAGAGATGAATGAATACATGGTTAGAATTGTATTGGTTTGGTGTCAGCGGCTGCTTTCATTGTCCCATGATGGTCAACATGTGTTAGAGTCTGACCCACCAGCATGAGGAAACATGGGGAAACACACCACCCCCCAATCTACTTCTAATTTATGAATTGAAAGTATTGAAAAACTACACAAAACCTCCACAAACCCAAATCAGTCAGACCCTGATGCATACATTTCCCAAAGCTGTGCCTCCAGTCTGGTAGTCCTGATCAGTCGCAGTGGAGCTTGGGGAGGAAAAAGGGGGACAAGGGGGCCGGTGTATAAATAGCTTTGGTGCCCAGTTGCATAGCAACCGATGCCATCTTGCTGAGGTGTAACGCCCCTCACCACGCCCCTTGTCCTGACTGTTCTGTTCCATTTTCCTCCCTCTGCAGTCTGCCTCACCATCAAATACAGCCTTGCAGATGTGAGTGTGTCCCCGTGTGTGCTTTAAAGAGGTGGCCTGTCAATCAGACGGCCTGCGTGATGTGTTCAGTGGCATGGCTTTCATCTGTCACAAGAAATTAAGAGGTGTGGAGGGTACAACTTGGAATATCTATCTATCTATCTATCTATCTATCTATCTATCTATCTATCTATCTATCTATCTAT
The DNA here is from genome assembly GCF_046630095.1 of Trachinotus anak. Lineage (NCBI taxonomy): Eukaryota > Metazoa > Chordata > Actinopteri > Carangiformes > Carangidae > Trachinotus > Trachinotus anak. The sequence continues at coordinate 2,758,639 of NW_027273884.1, forward strand.
CTATCTATCTATCTATCTATCTATCATGGTGAATCATCAGTGTCAGGCAGCAGAGTGGGAAATGCTTTACAAATGCTGCCTGTCAGTAGGGAGGAGAATTTCCCCCGGAGGTTTCAATCACCCCCCCCCCCCACCCCAAAACCCGCCCCACCCCGTCTCCCTCCATCCTTCCATCTCACCATCAGCAGAGGTGCTAATGAGCCCAGGAGAGGTGGGGGGAGTGCCAGGGGGAGAGAGAGAGAGCAAGATAGTGCAAATGAGGTGATCAAGTCATGCTGTGAGTGTGTGTGTGTGTGAGTGTGTGTGTGTGTGTGTGTGTGAGTGTGTGTGTGTGTGTGTGGTGTGTGTGGTGTGTGTGGTGTGTGTGTGTGGGGGAATGCTGCATGTTGGATTCAGTGATCCAGTGTCACAGTGATGTGAGCGCCAGGTCGTGAGTGTGTAGTAGCTGGTCCCGTTGTGAGACACGACCTGCCGCCACGGCTCGGCCTCACAGCCCGGACAGACTTGAGCACTTCTGTGACGCCTGCTTTATTCCAATTAGTTCTAATATTAGGATGTTTCTGCACAGACACGGCTCCGCTACACACACGTGCCTTGTGCCAGCTAGGAGTAAGAAAGAAGCCTTTCAGGCACCCTGCACACAGCCACGCCAAACACAGCAGTCACTTCTGGAAACCACTTGGCACACACCCACATCCCTGTTGTGAGCCGCATGCTGGTAGTCGCTGTGTGTGAGAAAGCCACGGAGGACCTGAGAGTGCCACCTGAAGCATTTTAACTGCAGTGCATTAATACCACATTTAACACATATCCAGAAAGAAGTCTTTAAACGTTGTTGTTTGTAACATCTATTTCAGACGAACCTGGTGCTGAGAGGGAGCGCGGACGATAATTACTCACTGTAAACGTCCCAGAGCAGAGCAGAGCAGGAACAGGAGGGCAGTATGCAACAGTAGCAGGTTATACAACAGTTGTCGTGTATAAAAAGACCCAAAATGAACACTGTAAGCCGACTACTTCATTACTACAAGTGAATTATTTAAACATGATTCTGTCCCAGGCTTTTTGATAAGCAGCATAAGCAGTTTCCACTGTTCGAGCGTCTACAGCCTCGCTCACTGCTCTCTGAGGCTGTAACGCTCAGTGTGAAGAGCTAAACTGTTTGATAGATAAAAACTGAGATCCAAAATATCTTATTTGAATTCAATCTTCAGCAGTCATGGAGGGTGGTGTCAGACTAAGAAAGCAATCAATCTATGTTCAGGTCCTGTGCTTCTGCTGCTGAATAAGTATTCAAAGATCTAACTTTCTTTAAACCTCAAAACACAGTCTGGTTTTTTATGGTGAATCTTTACACACATCAAATTCTTACAGGAGAAATGAAAAAGGTTTTTAATTGTGTATTTCATATGTACATATCCTATCTTATCTAGTTTACATAACCAAATTTTCACTGAACACAAAATACAGCTGAGCCTGATGGGAGTGACTTCAGTTTTACAGATGTTTGGTCATAAACCAACGCACTGGAGGAAGTTTAATTTGGACCGGATGATGGCCATAAATAAAAAGTCACCAAAATCAATAAGGTTCATCCTATGAGGACCATGAACATCAGCTTTCATGGTAATTCATCCAACAGTTGTTGAGATATTTTAATCTGGAACAAAGCAGTGGACCGACTGAACACAACAGCCATCCATGTATATATATATATATATATATATATATATATATATATATACACATATATATATTTCTGTGTGTTTTTTTCTTTTCCCTTTCTCTCATCCCAGTTGGGTGTTAGGTATTGATGGTTTTTTTCCCCTTTTATTTTGGGTCTAGGCAGAGAACTGATACTTGGGCGGAGGGGATCATCCATTGGTGGGAGAAGTGCTCAGTACTGGGTGGGTGGGAGTTTGTTTTGTTATTTTTGTATATAATAAAACTTATTTGTATTCTTGTAAGTAAATAACAAGAATTTCCGCCTGCCGTTTGTACGCCTCTGCGACTCAGACTGGTTTCGGGTTACATCCCTGTTCATCATATCAAATATTAACCATTTGTGTGAAATTTTGTCTTGTGTGAAGCCTTGAATGGCTAAAAAGTGTTTTGTGAGGTCACACTAACCTTGACCTTTGACCTTTGACTACCAAAGTCTAATCAGTTCAGGTGCTGAGGCATAAATATGTATGAAACATATTCATAAAATCACAATAAGGATCATATTTACTGATTTATTTTAGCTTCTGGAGTATTGAGAGATGGACTTTTACATGAAACCTTCATTAGGTGAAACCGCTGAAATGATGCTACATGACAGCTGGTCAGGGAAGTTTGCATCAACAACTTTTGTCAGTTGAACACATCTGCGTATTGTGTAATTGCTTGGTAGTCTGAATACACACCAGCAACTGCAGCGTGGACACAAAGGAAGCTGCTGAAAGGACTTTTTGAAGGAGTTTTCAATTAGCTACAATCTAAATACAGCCAAATAAAATGTCAATCCCTCTGCGTATCTGTGGCTGTTTTACTCCCATATTCCACATACATCACGAGGTGATGTAGCGCCTCATTTACAGGAACTGATTTGGACAATAACCACAAAGGACAGGATAGAATTACCTTCACTATTTATCCTTCAGCAGGCATGTAAGAGCGACAAAAGTGGCATCGCCTTTCTTGGTTTGCTTTCCATGCACATTTACGGCTCTATAGCGTAAATGCTACAGATGTTTTGCTGCCCACTGTTCCCTCCACTAGCAGCACATACATGAGAAGTGAACTCTGTGGAAGGCAGAGAGAGCGTCTGCTAATGTGTGGCTACAGGTACCAACTAATATCTGTGGATTTGAATTACCGGCTCGGGTTTTAATTAAACCAAGAAGTTGCTTGGTGTAAACCAGCTGTGGTGTGATAAGGCCATAATTCCTAAGACGACACTCTATGACTGTGATTAAAGTTGGAAGACACTATTTAACACTTAGGAAAATCCTCAAGGGCATAATGACTTTTATACAATGTTTTGCCAATTAGCTCCCGAGTTACCACAAAGGCAATAGCAACCAATTACATTTTTCACAGTTAGCCGAGCTTTAGGGAATTTTCTCCATATGAGGAAGATTCATCAACGCATCCTGCTGTTTGAGCTGATGATGCTCTGATGGATCTTTAACGACGAGCTCACTGGTAATAGGCAAAGATTTAGTACAATTATAGTTATAAAGTCCTTCACTTGTCCCACGACTCATAATAATAAAACTCCACATACAGTTTGACTGAACCTCCAACCCAGTGTCAGCTGTTTCAGGTGAGTTACCTGGGGTAGATGCCGCTGACCATGTCCTGAGCCAGGAGATCGGACGCTGCGTGGTTTGGCCCCGCCGCTTTAGACACCAGCAGGACAATCACACCCCTCATCTGAAGGTTGTTCCTGTTGTCGTAGACAAAGCCTCTGCAGAGGAACACAGTGAGTTAACAAAAAAAACTATTAGATGCACATTAAAGCTTGTGATTTTCTACATCGCAGACACCGAGTATTAACACTTTTTTTCTTTATAGTTAAATGGTAAATAAATGGTAAATGACCTACACTTATATAGAGGCGGGGATTGAACCACAATACACTGTATGGTTGTTGAAAATAAGCAAATGCATGAATTGAATGAAGCCTGTTACAATACACATCACAGTATAATCACAGTCTAATTTTCCTGAGCAGCAAAGGATTTTTTTAAATGAGGCAACATGAAGCATTTCTGTACCTGAAATATTATCAAAATCACAATATGGCCAAGTTCAATATCCAAATCACAGGAGCTGCAATTTTTTTAATAAAGGTGAAATGTGTCACAAAAAAAACCAAAACATAAATGAAGCACTGTGATGCTGAAATGCAAAAATAACCACTCCAACTGAAATCATGACTCACATCGCAATCGCCATATCTGCCAAAATAATCACAACATGATTTTTTTTTTTTTTTGCACACGGTTCAGCCTTACCACACCCTGCTGTCTTCTGTTATACCTGCTCCCACTGTCGGGCATCCCCCTCCTTTGAAGAGCAATGTTTAAGAGCCAGTAACAGATCGATAACAGTCATATGCATAATAGAAACTATGCAGTTTGAATAGTGGAGGTGACTGAGCCTGCACACTATTTTCTAGCAGTAGCTTAATCTTGCACATTGGTTTAGTGCTACTTGATCTTTAGAGTTGAGATCATAGCAGTTTATTACAGATCAGTTCCATTCTGTTGAAAGAAGATCTGGACCAAAAATGAGAAACAATGCAAAACTGTACAAACATCAGAGTGGATTGTTAAACTTAGAATTTATTGTGCACAATAAAAAAATAAATAAATAATGGAATATATTTGATCAGTTTTGCTGCAGGACTGTATTTTTTCTTTCTGGTTCCTTTTGGGCTGTAGGTCTCCCGCCCCCTTGCCAACAAGCTTCTGACACATTCACAGAAACACACACACAAAGAAACACACAGTGCGCAGTGGTAGCTGCCTGCGTGGTGGGCAGATTAAATATCTTTTTACTCTCTCTGGGGAGCAGTTAGACAGAGCACCTCTAATCCTGTCCCTATGGGAGCCCCTTGTGCCATGAATCACGTTCTCGTTAGGGGCTCCGAGGCAGACAAGCGACCACGCCCCCCTCTGCTCGATGCCCAGACACAGGCCTCGCCACCCCACCACCGACTCCGAGCCCCCACCTCCACCCCCACCTTCTCTGACCCACCCCTGCACCACAGGGGGAGGTAGAGGAACTGGAGACAGGCTGGATGTGAGAGATAGAGCATGAAGAGAGGGAGGGGACGGAGAGAGATGTGAAAATAGAGGCCAGACAGAAATGTGAGAAAAGATGACAGAAGAAATATGTAAGTGATTCACAATGTTCTGGTGCTGAAAGGGGAAACACAGCACATTCCCTGAAGCTTTGTTCCTTCCCAAAAACCCAAACCTATCACATAAAACACATCACGCTATGTCTCCAAAGATTTACGATACAGCTGACATTATGTACCTTGTGAAATTTATTTATGGTCACTCTAAATTTTTACTCAGTTGGAAAATAGCGGATAGCCTGGCGCACTGATGAACGCAGCAGCATGGCCTGCCGAACAGGAAACGGCTCCAGAGCGAAAAAAAAAAAAAAGATGATGAAGCTGCTCTCCTCCTGGGGAGTCCGGGTAAGCCAGTGGCCTGAGGGTGGCATATGATTAATATTTATGTCACTATCCACACCAGCATACATCAATCAATCACATCCGCCCTCCTGCAAAGGGGTGGGGCAAGGTTGATGTGGAAAAAGAGAGATAGTGAGGGCTACAGGGAGGGAGAGAGGGAGCAGAAAGAGAGGAATGGGCTGCTGTCATTTTAAAGGGTTGTGAACAGGTCACCACGCCTTCTGCTCTGCAAATGCAGCGCAGGAATTCAGGAACTTCAGCCGCCGTGCGCAGGGGCTGGAATTAATGCATGCAAATGTACAACCTCACACGCGTGGTGGCTTATTGGTCCTGTCTTTTTTTTTTCCCTTAGTAATGAATGAATGAATGAATGAATGAATGAATGAATGAATGTGCCCGATGTGGCTGCACTTTTCTTACAGAATTTATGCAACACATTCACCTCTGTGTGCAGAGACTGTTTGTTTCATTTTCCTGGATCTGATTCTCACATTTCCCAAAGAAAATTAATTGTTTTTGTGTAATTTATTCAACAATGATGGCAAATATTTGCTGGTTTCAGCTGATGCTTTTCTTTGTCACACATGGTAGTAAAGTGAACACCTTTGGGTTTTGTCCTGTTGGTGCCACATCTGAAGAACTCTTGTCACCATTTTCTGACACATGTGAGGCAAAGTGATTAATGTATCAATAGAGAGTAAAATGGGCTGATGAATGAATAATGAAAATAATCGTTAGTTGCAGCCTTATGCATGAGACAGTTGATTACAGATCATTTGTCTTGACAAACGATAAATAATACAATATCTATTTGAACAATTAAGGGCATTCATGCTATAGTGTTCCACACTAACTGTTTTCACCGTCCTGAAAAACTATTTTAAATCTTATTTCTTTACTTTGTGAATAGACAGTGAATCTTTCTTCATAGTTAGATTAGACAGTCAGGGGCTGCCTGCTCTGCTCCATGTCTGTACAGTAATAGATACAATAGATATTAGTGTCTGTGTTTCTTTGTATTCTCCAGGAACAAAGTGCAGCCTGTGCTACACATTACAAGACATTACAAGAATCATGAAGTATACAGAGGATAAATTAATTATGATGATAAGTGGAACGATACATGAAATAGAACAAGTGATACATTAAACTGTTGTTCTTTTAATCACGTTGGTATCTATAGAGAATGTGAGATTAGAGTTCAGACTGGACAGTAAACACAACACCAGACATATTTTAATTTTTGCAGTTTTTCTCTCTTTGCTGGATCTTTCTTTAATAAAGGATCTGAGCTGAGGTCCCACTTTCAGTGTGTTAATTAGTGTTAATTAGTGTTAATTAGCAGATTTTCTCATGTAACCAGAGCAGAAAACGCAGCTGTACAACATCATCCTGCTGAATAAACTCAGACCAGGTTCTTGTCTCGTTCTGTAAAAACTGGACTCAGCATGAGACCCACAACTATTTGAAGCATATGTCTGGATTTTTAATTCTTCTCTCTGAACTTTTCAAAATTTTTATTTATTTTTTTGTTTTTTTGTTTTTTTCCTCCGTTATCTGTGTTTAAAGAATGATAAAGATACAAACACATAAACAGTGAGCAGGTGGACGAGCCGAACATAGCTTGTTGGGGAGGAAGAGGTGAGGGCGATGACGGCCACACAGAGCCACAAGAGGCCGTGCAGCCCGCTCCACTGGGCCGGTGCCCACACACAGCTATCAGCCCCCCTCTCCCACCATTACAGCCCAGGGGGAATCTTCCCGAGCCGCCCGATTAGCCACTCATGCATGTTACTGCAATCACTACTGTCCACTTACAAGCATGTTTAGTGAGCGTTTAAGACTGAGATGACAACAAGGAGAGGCCATCTAAATGTGTGCTTTATATAATACACTCACAAGATATCTAGCAAGTAATTAATAAAACTAAACCCATTCAGCCTCGTCCTTAAGTTACCTCAGACTCAGGTCCTGCCAGCAAGTCGTGGCTGAGAGAGTAGATTCACCAGATTTATGGAGTTTTGCACCTCAACCTTTGAGGAACAGTAAGCAGTAATAGGTAAGTTGAGTAATGGGTTATAACAGCATGAGAGGTCGCGCTCCATTGAGAGCTTGGTTCAGTTTGTCATTTGCTAAGTGATAGTTTAAAATAAATGAATAAAACATTACATATAAAATCCCTTTCCTCCCAGTGGCGTCTCAGGAAAGATCTGAACACATTCTCTATCGTCCTCGAGTCTGAGGTAACTTAAGGACAAAGTTGTAAATCAGTTTTCTTAAGAATGAGATTAAAAAAAAACAGATAGTAACATTTGAATCAAAATCTGATGCCAGTTTGTGAAATTCTTGCTTGTCTTGACATTCAAGTTTGATCAAACCACAACATTTGTAATCTGAAGGCAGATTGGCCTTCAGATCACAAGATTGGCTGCGTTAACTAAAGATGTTTTTTTTTCTCCAAACTTGAATTTTTATCGATCTTTGTTTCACCATAAATATTAAATGTTAAGGAAAACAACTTCGACTTTGAACTCAAGTTCTCATGAGCTTTAAGTCAAAAAGTCAAAACTGAAGGAAAGAGACATGATGTTTCTGTGAAGATGTGAAGTGTTTCTGTCTCCTCAGGAAACGTCCATCAAAGGACTAATTGAGTCTCATCAACTGTTTCTTCTGTACTCCAAAGCTGCACCACTGCTGTCCACACTGTGCATGAAGCAGGCAGCCTTACTGTGCATCAGCTGAACTCATCTTAACGGTCACTAAATCGAGGTCGAGGTACTTAAGATGAAGGGAAACTGCATAAAAAGGTGAGAAACAGTAGAAAGCAGCAGTAGAACTGAATTCTAGTCTGAGTCCACCTCTCAAGGACTGTCCTTAAAGCAAGTAAAGTTTCCTCTCCTGGGCCACAGTCCCCTCGCTGTAACTCCACACTTTGGGGCAAAGTTAGCTGAGCTGCAGTTTTTGAGAATGAAAGGAAAGGAAAAACCGAAACCCAACTCCACGAGGGTCTGCCTGTCTGCTGTTGTGGATATTTTTATCTGCTGCATGTCTAAGGCAGAGACACAGTGGGAAATATGAACCAGCCAACCCAAGCTGACAGTGAGGAGTCAGACTGTCAAGAGGTCTGCCCCCCAACCCCCCCCCCCCCCCCCCCCACCACCACCACCACCACCCCCACCCCCTGCTACAACACCCAAATGGATTGTCATATCAGATTTAGGTGTATAGGTTATTACACCCTTGGGCTCCTGTTTCCAACACGACCGTCTGCGTGGTGGGATTGAGTTTGAGGACTCTCTCTTCTCGTTCTCGTTGCTCTGGTGCTCGAAGTTCCAGATTTTCTTTTGATAAGACACGAGAACTGAAGGCAACTCCCAACCCTAACCCATACGGTGGTGGGATAATGTTTGGAAGACGTGACCTGTTTGAGCTCCTCCTTCATCAATACGCAACTGTGGCTTTGCAGTTGCATAACAGCTCCATTAGCTGTGTGCAAACAGCTAAATATTAGAAAGGTACCTGGAATGGCAACGTTTAGGAACTGAGTCATGTAATCGAGTTGATTTATTACTATAGAGGTGACAGTGACACAGTCTTCTGCCCTGGCCTGCAAGAAAAATCTATTTACAGTTTTCCTTAAATCACAATATTTACTTCAGAACAAAAACAGGATCCATCCAACATGGCTGCACAAGTATTAAGAGCAGCGTTTGTATCGTCTAAGCAGCAGCACAGATTTAAACAGTCAGTCAGAATGTTTTATAATCTTTCTCTAAAAGTGAAGAGTAACTTTTTTTTTTGCTTCCTTTTCTCCGACCAAATTCGGTGCGAGTGTGCAGTGTATGTGTGTGGTCTGATTCACTGACTGTGTGTTATCTGGTGAAATGTTATCAGTTTTACTTTGGGTTTCTGTCTAGAGGGAGTTTACCATCAGGGCACACTCTTCTTGGCACTTGCTGCTGACTGAAGTGGCTACAGTTGATATCATGTGGTGAGTTGCTACTTCTCATCATAGCAGGTCACACAGTGTGTCACGAGTATTTACATGATATTCTGAGGTGTTTTTGCTTATAGTTTATACGGGATCGCAACTTATTTTTTTCTTCACATCTAACAGACAAATGCCAAATGTTTCTGACACAGCACAGTCTATGACATACAGCATATAACACAAAAATAAAGACTCAGAAAGCAGCAGGCTTTACACATCAAGTGCATCTAGTTAAGAATTAAAACTATTTCTTCTTGTGCTCTTGTCATTTTACATGTCGCCCCTGAAGGAAAAACTAAATGCTTTCTAATCCCCTGACTCAACACTGAGGTAATGCCATCAGATCAGTTAAGTGAGGCACCAAAGAGGTGAAGTGCTTCACCAGTCTTTCACTACTGCCTCTACACTACAACCCCATCATACTGACCGTGCTGTCTAAGAGTTGTGTTATGTAATAATGAAGCTTGCTGAGGTGAGAACGTCCTGAAACATGGTTCCAATGGTAAAATGTCATTAGTGTTGGATGCTTTCAACAGTGGCTGGATGTGAGGAAACGAACCTGTCTGATAGAGACCACAGGGTTTGTGGGTTTCAGTCTGACTTCTTGTGTACTAACAAGACAGAAAACACACTCCATCTGTGCTAACTCTGCTCAGCAACATTCACCTCAGCATAGTACACACATCGAATTAAACTTGGAGTATGACGCACAAAGACTAACTTTGACATGGTTATATAAACACAGTACATACAAAATTGTATTCTGACAGCTAGCAAAGCACACACCAATGGCTGACAAAAACTCTTATTGATTACTGACAACTGTTGTACATCCACATGCTTACGGGGTGAGGAAAGAGGAGACCATGACTGCTCCTGCAGGCGGGGTCAAGTGTGTTTGGGTGTGGGTCTGAATATCAACAAACACTGAAATGACTGCTGCCAAATGACCTGTTTCATAAGTATTAGTATAAAGAATATAATCATCAGTGCAAAATTCACTTAAGTAAAAATGATTAGCACATGGGAGGTACAAACTAGAGTCAGCATCTCCCTCCAGGCTTATACAAGGAGAAAGGCTGTAATTTCATTTAAACTGAGTCTCAGTTATTGCATTACATTCATGCCGAAACACAGTGATTTAGATAATAACCTGAATCTTCTCTTAAAGTTCATTATCTGTCTTTGAGGACCTACTGACAGGGAGAGTTGTGTTATTCTGCCAGATTTCTGAGGGCAGTTTGGTTTGGTGCTGACTTCTGCAGTGTTACCTTGCAGTGCTGAGCAACGGGTGCTGGGTCCCGACCAGCTTCCTGACGTGCATGGCAACGTTACTGAGTTCATCACTGAGGAGGCAGCGGAGGCTCATGAAGGAGGTGGGATACCCGACGATCTTCTCCGCATCGGAGACCACTTTGCTCCAGTTTGAGGATCCCGAGCTGGAGAACAGACTCAGCGTCCTCCGTCCTCGGCTGGACAAAGCCCTGCAGGACAGCCGTGACCACACCGTTGGAAGCATTTCGCCTGTGCTGTGTTTTTTCTAGTTGGAGACAGTTGCCATTCAGGTTCTTGCTACCATGTTAAAACTGTATCACCAGATTCAGTCGCTAATGTTGTGACGTGTTATCAAACAATGCCACATCTGTGTTGTTTATGAAAACGTATAATTTACTATCCTCGCAGACCTAACATAATGTCACTAGGAGAATAACTAGCTGTGTTTCACAACACACGACCTGACACTGCGCGCCGCCATCTTTACACACGTAATACGTCACGTCGGAAAACGTAACGACGGCTGTTGCCACATTCCTATACGCCGTGTCTCTGGAGAGCACTTCCGGCCTAACCCCGTTAGAAAAGCAGGCAGTTTTACATTGTCTTGTTAGAAAATCACATAAACCCATTAATATGTTTTTAATTTTCCGGTCCTTCATTCAGCTGGTATAAGATTCACAAAGCTTAACTTTTACTTTGTCAAATTTGGGTATGAACCCTCATAGTTGGTTCACACCTGTCGTCCCCAGTGAAAACTGTGGCATAGTGTGATGGTGGGAAGACAAAGTTTAGAACATTACAGTATTGTGCAATGGTGGAAATTACAAAAACAAATTACCATTTGGAGCTGAGAGAGCTTACTGAATTGTTCATATCCATAATACATTAAGATATAGGCCTAACAAGCTAAACTTAGGACAAAACATAAATTTACTTTCAGCGTAGGATTTCTATACCAAAAAGAAAAAGTGCCATCAGTCTTACACAGTATCTGTTGTGCGAACATTTCAAAAGGCAGTGAGTGAGGGCAGCACCGATCTGGGATTTGATGTTGATGTGTGTGATCATTAGAAAACTTCACTCATCATTACATTACTAGGGAACATCACTAACATACTGTCACTGCTTTTGTCAAATAATTGGTATTATCAGGAGAGCTGCATGTTTTATATTTAGATTACTGTAAATCAAGAACACATACTCAGATTTTACCTCAGTGTGGAAACATTTGTGGATAACATCTGTCTTTAGTTCTGTATTGTAGAAAATGTCAGATAATGAAACCATAAACTTGAATGTCATGTACTTCCAAGACTATGCTGAGATGAAAAAATATTTGAATACAAGGTAAAAAAAACCCAACAACAACAAAAAACAAACAAACAAACAAACTAAAACCCCTGAAAATATCCATTTAAAACAAACAGCTGAGATTATGAAAAATAATCTCATGTTTCAGTTAGTGTAATACAATCCTTGTGACAATATAACAATTCCACAGTATGAGAGGGAAATGCCCCAGCAGTGTTTGCTTTAACAATGCTCTCATTGAATCCTACTCCATCTGCTTATTACTGGACTGGAGAGAAAGTCTGTCAAGGACAGTTCATACAGCACGGAGCTGCAGACTCCTTTGGCAAATAGACATGCAAAACAAGCACATATACACTACTGTAAATTCATATATTATATGCTGCAGGAAAACTATAATTTGGTTTTGATCTGTCTGTTCTCAGCATCATATTGTCCAGATTAAAATAGCTGGAGGCAACAATTTGTAGTTATAGCAAAAATCACACCAAATGCCACTGAGTCATTTAGATTGTACATGCTTTACTGCAATTTCAAATAAAATATAATTTCTTCAATTTCTTCATATAGCTACTGTTTTTAGATTAGCCTCCACCTGTGCTGCATATCATCACAAGTAATAAAATCACATTAAAGCAGAGTGCTATAGCTGGAGGAGCGCCTTCAAAAGGGAAGCTTGTGATGCAGGTGTGCTGCTGGTTTGCAAGGCAGGAGCAGCACTGCAACACTCAACTCATCTCGCCCTGACCCTGCATCACGGTTCACAGCTCCTGTTCCTGCTGATTTTCTGGCTCAAATGGGTGTCACTATGCCATGAGCAGCATCACCCGGCCCTCTCAGCAGCTTTCCACCTGTCGACTCATTGGAATTCCAGTTAAAGTCAGAGGGCAGCATGTAGCACACAGTTGAAACACACAGATTCACGCCCAAAGCAGAAATCATTTTTTAAAGGGCTGCAAATCTGTTTTGTATGCCAGTAACAGCCCTGTTTTGCATTAAGTGAGAGGCCCTACCTGAGGAGATCCACTGTTACACAACATGCCGTCATGCTGTCACAACATCAACATGTAATTTTAACATTTTAATAAACATAGCAAGAGCAACAGCAAGTGAAGACAGCTGTATATTAAATACCAATGTGTGTGTGCATGGGTATGTTAATACATGTAGAGGTATGTCGGGCATGAATGTAGTGTACGTGCATATGTGATCATGTGAATATTGTGCTTTGCATGCAGATTTTTTCCATGTGAGACATGAATGTGAGCAGGCTGGGAGACAGATTTCCCCCAGCACTGGAAAGACTATCCATCTACCTCTCTAAACCACCCACTAGGATTTATTGGAATAAATGTTTTTAATAGTGGATCGTTATGCTACAACTTCAGTTCTTGTGAGATGTTCATTATTATTATCAGTCCAATAATGAAAAACATGATAGGCTATTAATGAGTTTGAAAATGGCTTATTCTTTAAACCGCTGATGATGTCATGTGGCCTATATGAGACCTTCATGTTGTCTCCTACAAGTGTCTGGTGATAAAACTGAGCTGTGAGATCTCTGCAAACATGTTTAATCAGAATAAATGTTAATAATATGACCGTCCTCACTAGCGGTGAAACACCATACAAGCAGAACCAGAATGAAAACTGAGAGGCCTGTAGGCTTATTTGCACCATGCACAAACGACGGGGCAGCCTGAGGGAGAGGAAGCAACATGAGCATGATGGTTCAGTCATTACTAAGTCAACACACCAGAACACTTTCCTTTGGCCTTGAGAATCTGTTGCACCTTTCACCTCATTACGATGAAGGATTTGCTTTAGGCAGCACCTCTTCTCTTACTGAACACACACTTTTAATTGAGAGGACTGCCATCATTACACACCTGCTCCACCTTTTCCCTATGACGTGAAAAGTTTGCAAGAATAAACAAAAGCATGGTTTTAATCCCAGCAGCAGCCACCAACCTAATGTAGCGTCCTTGAGCAAGGCAGTACACTCACTACACCCGCAGAGGTTTTCCTGGTCAGCACCGTCAGCTGAGTGTCTGAACGCACTGGGACCTCCAGACCTGACTTGAGTTTTGTGTTCGTGCTGTTAAATGACTGAAGCAGTGGAGTCTGTAACTAAATGTCATTAAGCCCAACACCAGTAGGCTGTGACACTCGTCTGATGCACAATGTGGGACTGGAGGAGTGTGTGGGCACCTGTTCGCTGCTCACACACCGTCACCGTGAGGGAGCAGCGCTAAGTGGATGTGACTGCTCTGATTGCACTCCATGGGAAAGCGAGAAGAAATAGCCTCTCTCTGATCATCAGCGCGTCATATAATGTTTCAGCGGACGCCCCTCCCCCTGTCTCGTTTTTTCCCCTCACTCAACCTCTCCTTTGACTCACAGAGGCGGCTCACCACTGGCGCACGGACCGTGGAGGATACGGGCAGAAGATGGCTGACTTAGCCGGGCACCGCAAGCCCTCGGCGGCATCACCAGCGTCACACGGGCCGCTGAAAAGCTGCAAGACCTCCGCCGTCTGGCGACTGTAAACAGCTGCCGCTGCCTCTCTCACCCCCTCCTCTCCCCTCCTCACCGCAAATATTGACAGAAGTATCACAGAGAAAACATGGCAGAGATGGAAAAAGAGGGCAGACCTCCGGAAAATAAAAGAAGCCGAAAACCAGCACACCCGGTGAAAAGGGAAATAAATGAAGAGATGAAGGTAAAAGGGGGTCTGTGCCCAGCTGCATGCGATTACGCGTGGAAACAGAGTGGCTGTCAGGAGCATGCATGTGTTGAAGCGCTAACCAGGCGTTCTCAGTGAAATAGGTGCGATGCACTCAAGTGCAACTGGCTGCATGGTAGTCAAACTTTGATTTATGATTTTTTTTGACTCAAGTTCTATTGTCCTATATGAATATAGCCTCAGCGGCGCACTCCGCCAATATACCGCCTTGCACAATGGATGCGGCACCCATTCACTGCTGCTGCTCCTCCAGTAAGTTTTGGATCAGCGCAGAATACAGTGTGCGTTCCTGTCGCTTCATGTCATAATTTCGCTTTTTGTGTGCCCTGCCTTTCATGGCTTGCTCAGAGTTAATGGAAAATCCAGTGCGTCAGTGAAGGCGTCAACAGTGCCTCTACTATTAGGCTACTATTAATACTATAACACTACGGCGCAGCGGACGGCAGCCAATGTTCATAAGTACTATAAATCAATGGGGGGACACTCGCATATCCACGATGCGTTTAAGGGTCCAATGCGCCTGTGTGGGTTTGCCTCTGAATCGAGGTGTGTGTTTGTGTTTATGTGTGTGTGTGTGTGTGTGTGTGTGTGTTGCCCAACTGCCCAGAGGCGTGTGATCCAGATGTGCGTCTGTGAGCTTTACGCATTCGACAAGAGCACATTGTCTGCCGTGCTCGGCCTGCACGGTTCTCCCCAGATATGCAGCCACACGTTGTTTCTATTGGTGGTTTTTCGCTCGGTGCACATAGTGATATTTGAGCCCTGCGCTCCGTGCGGCTCGTTGTGGAGAAAGAAAGTGTTCTTGGCATTTATGTGTGTGTGTGTGTGTGTGTGTGTGTGTGTGTGTGTGTGTGTGTGTGTGTGAGGCAGGCTGTGTGTCCGCTTTGTCTCCCTTCTCCTCATTGTTTGTACACATTTGGCTGGAGACACATAAGAACGCAGTGTTTGTGCTGTTGTGGATGGATATGCAGGTGATCACGGCGAGAATAATTCTGGAAATTGTGATTTTAGGCTGTCAGAGGAAAAGCGAGGGTGCTGGCTGTGAGCGAGTCCTGAAACAACCCTGGCATAAACCCTTTTTGTATTTGGACCTCTCCAAAACACCATTTGTCACTGCTGCTTCTCTGTACTGTAAAAACATTTTTTAAAAAAAGGGAAAATAAATATGCATTTTATTGACTGACAATCTAGATGGCTAGTTGGGGAGCTCAGCTGGCAAAGAAGCATTTATTATTATCATAGAGCAATCAGGAACAGGCAGTTAGCTACAATAATATTACATGATAATGTAGCCTATTAATTACCAGAGCAATTTGCTGTATTTGAGGTATTTTTTCTCTTATTTTGTTGCAGCATGAACAGATGCAAACCTTTTCAGACTGAATTCTTAGAGATGTCCTCGCTTGTTACAAAAAAAATGAACTGTAGCTCTGAGAGAAAGGTCAGTTCATTTAATAACTGAATTAAACTGCTTGTTAAACTGGAGATTTCTCCTGATTAAATAAAAAATATTTGTCATGCTCCTCAGTTAGTGAGGGAATACAGTTAACCCATCCCTCTCCAGCCTGGTCCTGATGACAGAGGGGAGGGATGCAGGAGGTGGGGGGGTGTCAGGCAGGGTCTCTCCATGGAGAATTTTCCCTTTTTTCCTATTAGGGGAGTCGAGGAGTGAATCTCAGCATAGCATTAAAAATGCTATAAATCTTTACAAGCATCCTTAATGAACAGTGAAGTGTTGTCTTGAGATATTCAAGCACAAGTTCAGATTTAATTGAGTCATTTTTAAGTGTTGCAGCAGAAACAAAATATCAGGCAAAAATCACCATAAATCAATTTGGGCTCAGGTTGTAAAAAAAAAGAAATTAAAAAGAAAATAAATAAATAAATAAAATGAGATGTCTTCTATTATAATTTATCACATTGACCAAGTAATTATATCATGTCAGACATCAGTCAGAAATGATGTTTTATTTGCAGGTCTGTATGTATTATATATTTTTTTACTGTTAGATGATCGAGTTTGTGACACTGGTCATCATTCAGGATTCAGTGAATTGACATCGCTTATAATATGTTTTGGAGAGCCGACATGTCACTTAAACATCTCATTTTATTGAAGCAGCTTTAATTTGTCATCAGTTTTATTTGTAACTACAGTTTAATAACTGTAACTGCAATCAGTCAAATGGAAGATAAACCTGACCAAACGAAAATGTCAGTAGCATGTGATGTCAATGCAAAAATGTGTAAAAAAAACAGTCTGCAGCAGATGTAGCGCTGTATTGATGGTGCGTAGGAAAATCTACACTCTCCCATGACAACTCCAGTATCTCCATCAATATCAGAGGAAGTTACTGAATGGAGCAGCAGATGTGGTTATGGTGTCAAAACACTTTCCAAGGCTAAACAAGTTCGATTGTAGCTCACTTGAATTTCATCTCCCGCACACACACAGATATTCACACACATAAGCTGTGGTCTATACAGTTAATTTAGGAAAACACTGATCCACTCATAGGTTACACCTGCAATTTCAAGTGAGTTTATCCAACCCAGAAAACAGATGTTGCCTGTAGTCCTGCAGCAACACTGTGATTAATAAGGGAAATCTGGTTTAATAACTGTGGATGTATTTAATATGACATAACATGAGGTTATACAAGTATTACACTTAGATACAAAGCTAAATGTAAACCTGGAGTCATGGATTACAACCTGCAGTGTTGCAGGTAATTAACACTATGCCACTGGTTGTATGATGGGCTCCCCAGAACAGTAAATCCAGTAAGAGTATTTAAATGTATTGATTTTCTGTAGAAAAATCTGTTCAGAACAAAAAGACTCAGCTTGTTCCCTTCTCCTCTTCAGATTCTCTCAGCCTTAATATTTCAGACCAAAACCAGAGGAAAAAATACTAACACAGACCCACAATGTGCCCTTGTGAGGGATCATACTCCTCTGAAAAACCAACAGTCTGACAGTGTTTCCTTCATCTGGCTGCTTAATGTGTGCCACGGTAAAATAAGCCCCGGTGAGTAATCAAGGAGAAGGAGGAGCGGGTATGGAGAAGCTGGAGAGTGGGTTAGGAAACAGGGGAGAAAGGAATGTATACAGCGCTGGGCTGGCTGAGCTGTAAAAACTGTAACCTGAGCGTCTCTGCTGGATCAGATATCAAGGAAAGTAGAGGGAAATGAAAGCAGAGGAGCGGGAGAGGCAGAAGAAGTGAGAGGGAGCTAGGGAGTGGAAAAGTGGAGGAGGCAAAGTAAAACTTGGCGTGTGGATTCGGGAATTTTATCACGGTGTACTGTAACCTGCTCTGGTTTCTGTCCGCAAGGTATCCAGTTCCCACCATCATCATTACCACAAGTCCTACCAGCCATGTCTGGGTATTAGTGGAGGGAAACAAGAGGGAAGAGTGTGGACAAACAGGATTTAAATGTACTTCTATCATTATCCTCTGCTGAAAGTACAGCAGAGAAGCGCCAGCTTGTGAGCTGTCTGTGCCGAGGGTACCATGAGTACGTTATGATAACCGTCCACTACACCACTAATTATCCTCCAAATTTAAATGTAAACTTGCTCGAGGACCCAGAGCTCTGTAAAACCACCATCTTGTCTGAAACTGGGTTTCTGACCGGCGACTAAATGGATATTTTCCAGCTGATGGTTTCTTCTTTTTGACAGTGCACCAAGACGTCACCATCAGATCACAGGTCTAATGCACAGTGCACAAGAAAAGCAGCAGCAGAGGTGATTTAACAGCTGATGGCACCGATAGGCTGAAGTGTAGTCAATATTGTAAATGCAAATATGAGGTACTGCTATAAGGGGAGGTCAAAATATTAGACACACCTGTCAGCATACTGTGATAGATGTTTGAACATGCTACAGAGTTGTGTAAAGTTAGGATAAAAATGAAGAATAGTTTGGGAATATCGTGTATGTTAGTTTATTAATGTCTATTAAATTTGCCCATTTGATGTCAGTGGAAAAACACTGGTCTCACTGACATTTAAAGGGTTTATCCCCTCAGGAAAACGGATGTTCTCAGGAAATTTCATAAATTGATCTTTTAGTCTGATGGTAGCCCTAGAGAATGAAAGGGAGAGAGTCCAAAATGGAAAGGATTTGTCTTTTTTGGCATAATGAAGGAGCTCAATAAATGTCATGGCAATCTATCCGTTAGATTTGGATATTTATCATGTACAAGCGGACATATTGAAAATATTAGGATTTATAGGATTCATTCTGTTGGGATCATGAATGTCCACTGCCAGTTTTATGGGACTGCAGTTAGATTCGTTGCTCATGGACTGAGGTGTGGTCTTGCTAAACAAAAGGTGAGGGAGGGTCAATGACATCATTCTCAGTCTTCCTCTGGGGGTCATGATTATTATTTCCAAATTTCATGGAAATCTGTCCAATAATTGTCAAGAAGTTGTGCTTTGGACCAAGGTCTTGGACAGACAGACAGACTGAACTCATCCTAAGGCCATGCAGTCTAGAAAATGTTGGCTTTGAACTTTTCTAACTTCACACATAAAAATCTTAGCTTGGCAGCTTCAAACATAAGCTGCACCCCCAGCTGACCTTTGTTCTGTTGGAGGCTTTTAGAAGCTGTTGCGATGAATAAAGCTGACAAACACAGATTTTGTGTGTGTTAAATCAGACGAAAAGGCCATACATCCACTGTAACATATAGACATCTGTGGCTGCCGCTATGTCTCCGATGCCTCTTCCTCCCCAGCCCAGCCAGAGCCAAAGTTGGTGCCGCTGCTTTGATGAGCCGCCAACCAGGATTAGATTCCACTCTTAATAATACTCCCACTTTCTCAAAGTAGTAGGGTGACACAGAGGACAGGATGGTAGGAAGGAAAGGGAGACACAGAGAGATGCTGTGTTTTTGTCTCCATGATCTGGTGATTTTACAGCTACATCCGTTTTACTCACGAGGACATTCAGGCTGGGTTATGCTCCAACTCATTTGTTCAAAAGGAGGATTTTCTCCTTGATGATTTTTTCTGCTCAAGGTTTCATCCTTGCAGTTGCACTAATTGTTGCAGTTGTGCTTGCCAACGAGTGCACTTTGGGTCTGTCAGTGCTCTGCCTCCTTTTGTTGGTTGTAACACTATTATTGCCCATAAGTTGGACATACAATGACTGTATTAGAAAACATGTGGAGACTTGTCTGCTTCTTAGTTTATATATCATATATGCTCTTTAATCGATTAAAGGGCCCATATAATTTAAAATGAGATGTCTATGTCTTTTTTGATTATAAAACAGATCTAGGTTCTATATTAATACTGTGAAAGTATCAAAGTGCTCAGTCCACAGAGAAATGCACACAGCCTGTATTCAGAAGCTGAGCCCTAAAATGAGCTGTCAGGACTTCTGGAACTATGTGATGTCACAACAAAGCAGTCACTGATCTCAGCCATGCACCAAGCCCCGCCCACCCAGATCCACTGTCGAACAGGATTTAGTTTTACCTGCTGTTTATCTGCTACATTTTTATGCAGTCACTCAGAAAACAGTTGTTATTAGAGCTTCAGAGAAAAGCCTGAGAGAGGAGGACATTGAGATGGTTTTTGGTACTTAACACCACAAATGTATCTTCTTATGTATATCATCACTTCAAATAAGTGTAAAATATGGGATCTTTAATATTATAAAGAATCAGAATCAGAATCAGAATCAGTTTTATTGCCAAGTATGTTTTCACATACAAGGAATTTTTTCTGGTGATTGGTGCAATTGATCAGCAACAGAGGGGCTCTCTAGCCTTGTTGATGAGGCTAATAGCAGATGGGAAGAAGCTATTTTTGTGGCGAGAGGTTTTGGTCCTGAAGGACCGCAGCCTCCTGCCAGAGGGGAGTGTCACAAAGAGTTTGTGTCCAGGGTGGGAGGATATAAAGAGTGCAGTCTAGACCTGATCTCTATGAAAAGTTCTGATCTCTTCTGAAAAAGCTCTTAGATAACTTATATTATGATTTCATGATATATAAATAAAACTGACTCGACTTAATTTTAATATTTTTTTAAAAACGTGGAGAGGAACCTCTTTCAGAATGCAATGTGTGTAAGGCCTGGAAAAACCATACTCTGGCCACTTGTATTCACACATGGACCCTTTACTGTATTCAATTCATCTGCAGGAACTGTTTGTGTAATTTGGGAGAATATTCCTGGTGAATAAACCGCAAAAATTCAAATTGCACACAGAAAGGACGGGAATTAAACTGTCCAATTTAAATGGAAAAATGTGTTATGGCTCATGTTATTATTTCTGTTACAATTTAAGGTGATGCTTCCATGATGATGTCTCCATGGCCGACAACATGGTTGTGTATGTAGCTGTCAGAACCTAACTCTACCTCTGCTCAGGACGTGGTACAGAATCTGACTCTCAGGAACCTTCAGACAGAGCGAGCACTGCTGACTGTCATCACCATGTTAGCAGAAGTGTAATTACACCTGCACAATGAGCTGTCCTGATTAACAACCTTCACTGCTTCAACCACCATCTTTAAAAAACTATGTGACAAAAAAGCTGAGAATATAAGTGTTTGGATTAGACTTTAATGATTGTAAATAACTGCTCAAAATCCATTCATAGTTGGATGCTGACACCATCTAACCTTGAAGTCCAGAGAGTTCTAGATGTTCATGCACATGTGTTGTGTGCATGCTGTAGGTGCAGTGTGCCATATGTTCTGTATGTACAAAGTAAAACTGAGGCAAAACTGATCCAGGAGCAGCACTACTACTCTGAGATACAAATACAACACATCATGAATTTCTCTCCAAAACACTTCCCTCTGAAATGGAGGGAATGTGCTGATGATGCAGGAGGAAAACTGTCTCTGTCACTCCTATACTGTACCACAGTGTCTCAAATATGCAAAGAGATACTTCTGTGTGTGTGTGTGTGTGTGTGTGTGTGTGTGTGTGGAGGGGGGGGCTCATTCCCACTTGTATCTCCTTTACTATAATACCACTGTAAGCAATATCCAAACTGCACTTTGTGTTGGTGCTGTGGTAATTGAATTTGTATCAAGTAATTGAGTCAGTAGACTAACCTGTTGTCTGCAGGCAGGCTGTGGACACAGACAGGCTTCAGTGTACACCAGGTCATGCTGTCTGAGCGTGTGTGATGAGCCATTCAGGTCATTTCATTCTTTCCTCTTTTAGAGCAACAAAGGATATTTTTATTTACTTGCAGATTCACCTGCCCAAATTAAATTCTGGTGTCAGTTATGATCACTTTTCCACCCACAGGAAAACATGGATCAATACTTCAGACCTGCCTCTAGCAGTGAATGAACAGTCCTCAGAGAACGCTGGACTCACCCAAGTTAGAACTTGTTTTCAGCCTCGTTAATAGACATGAACCTGTTGTGTGCAACGTGCTGATGCCACATCTTCAAGTATAATTACTGACTGAAGAACAGGTAATAGTTAAACTGGACTCCCCAGCGTCTTTGCTTTACATTGTTCAGGTTAGGCCACAATCGGAATTTACTTTTTGCACTTTTTCATTAAGAATGCAGTGGAAAATGCAGCAATGTATGTGTATGTACAGTATTTGTGTGTGTGTGTGTGTGTGTGTGTGTGTGTCTACATTTTACTGTCAAATATACATCAGCTAAGAATCAGATGTGCTGGGTGGCACTTAACCACACCAACATGATCACTCTGGGTCCAACATATCGACAGGAGCTGTTTGTAATTGACATTTAACTGCTTGATGTAGTGACTGATGACTGACGGCTGCTGCCATGATGAGATAATGTACAGGGTAAAGTGGGATTGGCCATAAAATAATGAGCTGACATATGTCTTGTCAATTTGATCTGGAACAAACCCACCAATGGTGAGAAAAAGTGAATCATCTCGGTGGCAACACACTGTGAAGTACATTGTATTTGTCCTTGCAAACTTGTAATATGATTCTACAAGCTGTTGTTGTCTGCTAATTGACAGGCACATCCCATACCTGAAGCTAATTCAGTCCAAATGTAATCTTCAAGTGATTATCATTCAAAGAAAAATAAAAAATAGAAAAGCATCATCCATCCATTTAGAAAAATTAACCTCAAAGTACTCAAGACCAGTTTTTCCTCTACGCTGACAGTTTAGCGACCTGTGACTAATAGTGTATCACACAGACCAAATAATTACAGCTGATTCATACCCAGTTACTGTGACTTGCTTTCACAAAGAACATTTTCATCTATGTGTTACAGTCAAATGATAGCTGAAACATTTACCATAGTTTAGGGTTCAGTGGATAAATGCCTCTGGGAATGTTCCAGCTGAGCAGCGTATGGTGATAATGGGCTCTCTGCATTAGAAGGGTTATGGTTTTGTGGTGAGTACAGTGTTTATTGACTGTGTTGTGAGAGGCTGTTATGGAGGAAATACTTTAATGTTTCACCTGCATAAAGTTTTTTTCCTTTTTGCATACGTGTGCAAATTACCTGCATTACACTGTGTTGCTGTGCTGCTGGTGAATGCTGCTTTTACTGCCTTGCTCGAAGCTAATTGGTTGGCAGGACATTACTTAATATAGGCCTGGTTAACTGTTAAGTATTATTCATTGCTCAGTCACAGTTATTAATGTTTCTACTGTGTTGTTATTGGCTGTGTTTTACAGTAAATATGAAGCTATAGCTAGCAGGTGATAAATTAAGCCTAGCATAACATTAGCTACAGTCATCTCTAGAGCTCACATGTTATGTTTTTTTTTTTTAATCCTTACAAAAACAAAGAAGGATGTTACTGCACCCAGCCAAGAAACATAACCCTTCATAAAACCAAAGCTTGTTGTTTTTATACTTTGACTTTTGTACAGATTAAAGGAGCCAACTGTAGCCAAGGTTTGCCATTGCTACGCAGCTAACGTTAGCATTAACCGTCGTTTACTTACCAGACTAGAGGAAATGTTGCAAGTTCAGCATCAAACTTCATTCCTTTGCTCACCAAGAGCTGTCTTAAGAGGTTGAGGGCAACCCTTTTGTTTTGCTTCGATTTCTATCTCTTCTGTTCTTCTACTGAAGTTAGCATGCTAACCAGCTAGCCCCAGCTTGTCACTGTAGTGTCTGTCCTGAAGTAGTGCTTCTCATTATAATCTCCTGTACTGTAAACACAACATTGGCTGAAGCGCTTCGCAAGTTCATTATTAAGCTTTTGATGTGCTGGTAGGCAAATTTAGTCTTCTTCAAACATAGCCATGCTAGCTATGTGCTAAGCTAGGCTAACCGCTTCCTGGCTGCTTGAACAAACAGATAAAACATTGGTGGTGAACTTATCATCTAGCTCTTGGCAAGAAAGCGAATAAGCATATTTCCCAAAACTCTCTCTGTAACAGTCACTGACCCAGCTGTGGTCGGTCACGCTGTGCAGCTAAACATTGTTAAAATCCATAGACGTTTATTTTAAATTCCAGCAGAGATCCCAAAGTTTCCAAAGATACCAAACATGTCAGACTGAATTTAATGGAAATGTGTATAAACTGATGTACAATGAGAGTATTTCCATTTAGGTAAATAGTATAAGAAATAAATGACCTCTTGTGTTTGAATTCTTCACTCATTATAAACATTATATATTCAGTGTGGGTGGGATGTTAATAACCTTAATTCTACAAGTATGTAAGGGGAAACATTATAGCTCAACAACAGCCCTGAACAAAAATATGTATTTTTTGGCATACGGTTGAAACAAGTGGTTTCCCAGGTCTGTTTAACCCCTGTGCCACTTCACTAATGCATTGACAACATTTCTAACCAGTCAGAGAGGCTGTAAGAAAGAAGGTAGCTTCAAAAAGTCTGTAATGAATCAAACCCTCATCTCTACTGTTCCTCTGTCTTTATTGTGCTGTGACTTTTCCCTGTAAAAAAAGCCCCTGTTGAAATACCTTTTCTATTCTAGTTAATATGCTGTGATCGGTTTTACATTCTCTTTATTATAGCCTGATAAGATCCTCCTCTTTTATTGTGAGATGACAGGGGCCATTAGTTTGGCTGGATGCACACTGCAGTGTTTGGATAGGAGTTAGCCTCAATTAGGTTGACCTGTACTTATGAAGAAGGCCCAGAGTTAAAACCTACATGTGTTTTTCTTCAGGCAAAGCTTTACATTTTGAGGAGGATCACAATAACTCTGCCTAATTAGTTGAAGAAACGTGGTGTATAAAGTCAAGGTCTCAGGAGAAACAGAACAAATGCAGCAAAGTAACAACTGTTGCATTTGATTTTATAATAAGTGACCTCAAATCTCATTTATCTTCCTTCTGTTCAAAACATCAAGATGTTAGCCTGGGTAACATTTATATTTCATGTGAAAATATCATAATTGTTAAAGGTTACTCTTTTCATTTGCTACCAGCTGACTTCATCACTGCTTATGAACACTGCAGCAGATTGTATTGCACGATTTACAGCTCAAGTATAATATTGTCTACATCAATGCATCTTGGTTGTGAGTCTCACCAGTCAACTGTTTGTGTGCAGAGTTTTGCAGAGAACACCATGAACGAGCTGCTGGGCTGGTATGGCTACGACAAGGTGGAGCTCAGAGACTCTGACAACCTGGACATAGGCGAGACGCCACAGCACATCTCTGTCCTGAAAGGTACGGAACCACAGCATACAGTACACCACTTTGGTGTCGTCTCTCTCTCTTTTTTTAAAAACACCGTACAGTAAATTGAGTGCGTGTATTTTATGCCTGGCTGGCATGCCTCATTATCCAACAGACGATCATGTGCTGCATAAAAAAGATAATGAAACTAGTGCAAATATTAAGTGCGCATGAATGGATCATGAAACATGGGCTAATGCATGTTGTTAGTATATTGACACATGACAGTGACACCTCTGTGATTGTTTTAAGGGTCCAAAGACAGCCTCTTACTATGAGTGATGGGATCCAACATTAGAGCACTATTTAATTCCAAAGTTAAAAACAGTTTTCGTTACTTCACATTAGAGATTTCTAGATTTTATTATTTTTTTTATTAAGAATGTTTTTCCTGAAGTTTAAACCTGTAGCAACTGCTGTGTGGGAGCAAACTGTAAAGAAAACATTGACATCAACTTTCAAAGTGGATATGGTGAGCTTGTTTGCAAATATTTTCAACAGCTAGTGGCTAATTGTGTGTGTTGGTTGTTTGCTGCTGGGCAGGTAATATACAGTAGGTTCATTAGAGTCCTTTCTCAGCTTTTTCAGCTGCAGACAGAACAATGCTGATGAAAGCATTGTTCTGAACCAAAACATTAAAGCTGCAGCTGTAAAACCAAAACAATGAGCTTAAAGATGCTAAAATGCTCTGTAGTGCCAAAGGGAACTTCAGAGTCAGTTGCTGATTCTCTGTGAGTTTGTCAATATGAGCATGTGTTTTTACGTTACATGTAGTCACGTGTCCCATAATTAACATGAAATTACTGATTAGTGCAGCTTTAAAGTTGTTTAGTCAGTATTTATTATGATAGCAGATAGAGGAGGATTTTTAACAGTATTCTCAAGGCCTTTAAACATAAATTGGTCCAAACCCCTGGTCCAAACAGACATGCTTCATAACTTCAGCCTCTGGTGTAAAATGTGACCCACTGAGTCAAATTTTAAGCATCCCTGGCTCCTACATTATGGCAGGAGTAAAGCAGTGAGTGCCGCAGCATCTCATCAGTTGTTCAGTAATGCTTCATGTTGCTCAATTTCTCCTGTGTAGAAAACTTGTTGCCAAAAATCCCAGCTTCAGCAGAGAGCAGCGAAGGCTCTCCGGATCGAGCCAACAGCTCGCAGTCTATGCCAGCCTCCAGGAATGGAGTCACAGAGCCCTCCACCACACCGTCCACCTCCACGCCCAGTACCAAGGACCATGGCAACCTGCCCATCATAGTCCCCATGATCCCTCCACCACTGATCAAGCCCCCTGCAGGTAGGGAGGACTCACACCTTGGACAGACGCATTAATTGAAAAATAGTTGTAGTAATAGGTTCATACAAGTCCTTTTTTTTAAATCAAGAAAACACTTACAAGTGATGACAAATATACTATGTATACAAATAGGCAAACCAGCGCACCTTCTCAGCCGGTACACAAAGTTTCAACTACCCATTTGTGTGTTTTGAACAAGGCTACATTTTAAATTTCCAAAAAGATCAAGGTCATTTTCAGCCCATCACTGATTGCTGATGTATTCACCCAAAGGCCCAACAAAAAAACACACAGTTATGTCCTCAGTTTAAACACCCAACCAGAAGAAATGTCATGGATTTCATCCGCAGCTGTTCTCCAGACAGACTGCACTGAAAGTATAAACCTACTTGCTAATTCTCCAGCACTTAGCATGAAAATTGAATATTTATGCAACGTGAAAACTTTCTGCTTTTGCAATAGCCTGAAAGACTCCATATCAGCCAGGGACAGGCGACTAATGAGCAAGCTACCTGCTGTACACCTTGTTTTCCTCCACCTGCCCAAGTGTCAATATTACCCCATCAACTCTCTGAGGAAATGTCCGCGTTCCTTGGCCAGACAGAGGCTTCATTATCCCTTGCGTCTGCTGTGGCACAGGAGGCTGGTACGCCCCGGCGGAGAGAGCAGGCCGCCTTGGCATCGCCCAAGAGGAGTCCCCGCTGGCCCTGCCTAGGCGGGGAAACAGATGGTGTGTTCCCACTTAAAGCCCAGCACCAACCCACCACCCAGCCAACACCCCCTTTAACTCGCCACCAACCCCCCTACCGCCACACATAAGCTGAATTATTCATGTGCCACGCAAAGTCCGACAAAGGACCTTTTGAGGTGCAGGTACGGCGAATGATGGTGGCGTTTAGTATGGTGGCTGCATAATTACTGGTGTGTTTTTTAGCCCCTCATGCAGATGTGAGTGTTTTGAAACGGGCTTGTTACGAAGTTCCAGGATGTGGGAAGGCAAAAACAACTCCACCTCAAGACGTCTCTTTTTATGAAAATGTTGAGATATTGTGAAAGATGTTGTGATTTCATGTTGGGCTTCGATCCTGTTCATTATGCTGTGGTACATGCATCATTCCAAGCAGTGTACAAACCCTGATCCACCTACTCAGTCAGCTTAGATTTGAACAATTTCTTGCTTTTTCTGTTGTAACTGCAGTGGGTAGCAATCCAGATAGACACGAAAAGGTAGAGAGACTATAGGACTGAGATACAGAGCAGAGTAAAGACATAAAATATGCATGTTGGTCCACTGTGCTGTCTTTAGGGCCCCAGGGAGTTATTCCTTTAATTGTAAGTTAGTCTTTACTTAAAATCTGATGGCCCTGTAGATCCATTAAGCTCACCAAGAGGTGAAAAGCCCGGGCAGCATGCAATAAGGAGATGAGCGGGGGTGAAAGACTAATGGGCCTGCGTTTTTTCACCCTCACACCCGCATAGTCATAATGTGATAATTGGGAGATATTGGAGGGAATCTCGGTGGATCCCTCTTGATGCAACAGTGACGGCACTAAAAGCCCGCAGGTCATCACCAGTCACAGTTTACCACAGAAGAGGCATTTCACTGTCACCGAGGGTCTGTTAAAATAATTTGTTGCCCACACTGACCACACAGCAGCAATGCAGCCACATACCTATAAATCAAAGATAAAAGAGAGGAGCGGGTTCTCAAACCACTATAGAATTAGAAAGATAGATTTCAGTGGATTATATTTTGTGGCTCTCAAAAAATAGAGAATAGACTGAAACAAATTTAAATTGAAGGAGGGATGCGCTTAGATCAACGGTAGATTTACTTAGAAACTTGGTAGTGTAACCAAAAAGACACAAAAGAGATCTACTCTTTTTGACCTGCAAATCATGTAGATTATTTAAAATGCCTTCTCTCAGTCTTTATGAGGAGAACTTAAAGTGGCAATAGACACATTTTTTGCTTTAACTTATCATTATGAAGTAAATGTTGATTTCACAGTGTAATGGCTATAGAATAATGACAGCATCTGTATTTAGATTGGTTCCTTATAAGCCTCGCAATTCTGTCGGCCACCGGCTATGAAATATCCCGGGAAAATGAAGGCTCGATTTAGGGCAAAGGAAGTGTGTCATCCTTTTCATAACCAAGGCACACAAGGCAAAGAGACTGACAGGAACAGTAAAAACTTTATGGCCCACCAATGTGGCAGCCCACCAGAATTTGTCTTGCTAGTCCTGATGGCCAGTCTGACTATGAAAAGAGCTCTTGGGCTTCAGAGGGTTCAAAACTAATATTCAGTTTGCATTATTTCCACAAGATCAGTAAGCAACAAAACCTTCTCACTTACTAATACAACCAGGTATTTTATGGTTGTCCCTCGGTTTGAACTGTAACCAGGCTGATCGCAGTAGCCATGATGTCATCCAGTCTTTGCAACAGCAGTGCCAACAGTAATACCAGTTGGAAACTCTTGGGGGAGGAAAGTTGAAAACTTGTGTGTTTCCACTTAAAGGTCGTCCTCCCACACAGGAATTTTGACAAAGCAGCATTAACTGAGAAATAAACCTACACACTTTAGATAGTAAGTAAGTTAGATAGATAGAAAATAGTAAATACTCTAAAATCCAATACATTGGCACAATTTATTGATTAACCTACTGCAGTCCGCCTCAACTGCCAGAGCGCTGCTGCAAAAACGCCCACACACGAAGATACACCCACAAACATAAACACAAAATACTACTGTAATAACCACTATTGGCAATATTTATTTTTCCTTTTAATTCTACATCTATTTTTTATTTTATGCTTTTTTTAAATTTTATATTACCTCCTACATACAGTAGCGTCCAAAAGTGGGACACTTCTTTCCTGTAAAGTTTTCTCAAATTTCTTGTTATCACTCTCTTGAATTTGATTCTTTTAGAACTGTCCCCTTATATTATTTACTTGAAATCTAGCATAGTGACAATCATCACACGATACACTGTATCATTAACATCCATATCCCTGACTTTTGCGATGTGACTCGGACTCACTCTGGACGATGACTGTCTTTGAAATGAATATTTGTTATATATGTTAATACTTGTTTGTTACAGTTACTGTCCTTGTGGACTAATGGGCTACATTGTAAACAATGTATTTGCTTTTTTTCCCTTCTTTTTCTTTCTTCTCTTAAAGTGCCCTCATTGTGAATAATTTGGAAACAAGAAAGGGATCAGCCAAGTTTAAGTTTTAGTGTTTGTGTGGAGTGTGGATCAGAAGATCAGTACGATTTAGACCTTGTTCAAACAAGGTCTAAATCGTCTTACAAATACCTTCTTGTAATTTTCAGTTTTTACTCAATTGTATTTTTCTGTGAAAAAAACATCCTCCATCCGACATTTATGTTGGCTGACACAAACTATGTTTCCTAGAATTATTTCAGATTCTGTGTGACCTTTTTCAGCGTGTGACCCTAACACAAGATGCACATTAGCATCACACCTTCTGTCAGAGCCTTCTGTGTGAACACCCATCATATCCAGCTTCATGGGAGTACATCCTTTTGTCCACTTCTAATACCCACAGAGCACAGCCACAAATAGGCATCCTCCCTTGTCCCTGGCTCCTTCAGTTCTACTACATTTACCCATGGCAGGGCTTCATTATATAACCTACAGTGGTTTGTGGCTTGAATCTTGAGCGGATTTAGCCAGCCCAGCAGCTGGGTTGAATCAGCAGAGTTAATGCAGTTTGGTCCTGGTGCTTAATACAACTAGCTGTTGCAAGCTCGTTGATATTCTCCACGATGGACTTACACTTAAAATACAATAGATGTAACTTATCCTTGCTTAAGCATATTTTCTAGTCTAAATCAGATTCCCTTTGATCACAAAGTACGAGACACAGAAGAAATTAGGAGACTTACAGTTCCAGTCATTCCCTGCTGTTAAAGATTGTGTGAAACTGTAGGGAAGTTAATAATATTTTATAAAAAGGTATTCATATAAAAACATTTAAAATAAAGTCCAAGGTAAAAAATATTTGGAATTATCCTTTTGGACTGAATGTGCAGGATAAAGGTAGAAAAAGAGATGATCTAAGAAATAATAGTTGCTTGTTGTAACTAAATTACACACTGAACCTGAGCTCCATCCTATCTCTAACTCATTTTTCCTTTTGGTTGTTTATCTCTAGATGAGGATGCATCCAATGTGCAGATAATGTGTGCCTGGTGCCAGAAGGTCGGTGTCAAACGCTATTCTCTGAGCATGGGGAGTGAGCTGAAGAGCTTCTGCAGTGAGAAGTGCTTCGCCGCCTGCCGCAGAGCCTATTTTAAGAGAAACAAGGTAAAAGTTCTTCTTAGCTGGACACTGTGATATAACACCTTTTAGAGACTTTGCAGTTTCACTATGTCACATATCCTCTTGCAACCGCATGAGGAGAATATAAAATGGACAACACTGCATGATTCCAAAAAAATTCATAAAACAATTATCAAAGGATTTTATATATCACGATATATAGCTGTAAATTACCATGTGGTGAGCGATTGTTGCAAATTGCAATTGGACTTGATGCTATTGTCATTTCAAACAATACTCCAACATTGGGGAATACATTTATTTCTTATTTCTAAGGGTTAGATAGAAAAAGGCGCCATTCTCATGTATGTGTGTTAACAAGGCGGCTTGTGTCGGAATTAGCTTAGCATAAAGAGTAGGAGTGGGGAAACAGCTAGCCTAGCTAGCACAAACAAAAATGCAAAAATGACAATTAATGGGAGTTATGTAGTGTAACTTTTTCTTGATGAGAATAAGCATATTTCCTAAAATGTCTTACTATTTCTTGAAGTTTATACAAATAAACGACTTTGGTGAAAGATAGTGTTAGCTTAAACAGCTTTGGCTGTCTGAATTTAAGGCAACTAAAACAGTTTAGTTTGTTTTTTTGTAGGCTTGGTAAATGAGGAAAATGCAGGGACTGATTATGAGAACTTAACACATGGGATATGAATTACTTTCATGATTTGATTTGAACCTAGGCTCTTAAATTTGAAAGATACAATATAGCCCTTCTACCACCATAACAACTCCTCCTTCTCACTTTGTTATTGTTAACGTCAGAACTATTGTGTATTTCTAGTCATACCATCTAATAAGACCAAATAATGTTAGTAACTTCTAGCTGTAACTCAGGCCACTAGCTAACCTTGACACTAGCTAAGATGCTCATGTTATTTACACATAAATTTGGTCATTTTAGTTTGCAGCATTCACTTGTTGTATATAGTAATGGCACAATGAAGTATGTCTAATCAGTTCTGTTGAGATAACAAAGTTCAGAAGTGCAGTTACTGTATCTGTTTTATTGCTGAGAGCAGAAAGCCTGCAATATGGCTGCCAGAAAATATTACATCATCTGGCAGCCTCTGTATCAACAGGCACTATATTGTGCTCCTGACAGAGCTAAATGACGTTTTCATGACTTTTTAATGGTCTTTATGCTGTGAGGAGGAGCCTTATCTTCTGTAGCTTCAACACTTATCACCCTAAATTTTGACTCATGACATCAAAGGGTAATTCTAACTAAAAACTTGGTTTAAAAATGTCAACTTAAATACCCTGTCATTACTTTTTCAGGTTGGGCAAAAATACATAATACATGATACATCCAACCAGAAAGCATTTGGAATAAATCATGGATTTTATAATAAAAACACCTTCAAGAGATTAAGTCCAAAATGTCATGGTGATATATTAGAGGCACGACAGCAAATATCAAAGTTGTTACTGTGTTCTACATGATTGTAGTTAAACAATCTCCTTTCTCTCTTGTACCAAAGCTGGGATATATAAGGAATTACGCTGTGAGTATGACGTGTTTTACTCTCCTGCTTGTCTGTCCTGAAGTCAGTTATTCATCCAAACATAATCACTTTTCAAGCACTGCACTGGAGCAGGAACCAGAGGGGGGTGCACATAGAGTATGTCTGTTCATTTCAGTTAATGATACCCAATTCCTTTTTGTTTTCTGACACTTTTTCCTGAAAGCATGAGAAGCAAGCTGAACTTGTGTCTACTGTACTGTTGCTCATAGTATATGTTCTTCATTTTCTACTTTAACATTTTAGCTCATTTACTTTTAATAGCAAGTTTGTAGTTTTCATTGCACTAAATGTTGAAATGATGATCTGTCTGGTCCTGGTGATGACAAGGAGAGTCTGACACATTAAAACCTTGTGGGAGACTGTGTGACACTTGGAAGAGCTATAGAGCTTCATATCAGATCAAAACGCAGCTTTTGAACTTGTTTTATTTTGATCTTGAAGCTCCAAAAGGAGGTCAGAAAAAAAAACAAAAAACAGATGCAGGTCTATGCCATTTGATGTGCAACAAAGTTGACAGGGCAACTCCATATCAATCAAAGATCTGTGAGGGAGGCTGCAAACATGACATCTAATGTAAAGCTGATGTGAACAAAGCTCCCCACTATGAATCTGTGGGAGCTGTATACAATTAAACAGAAATAAAAAGCAGTTCATATAACAGTTATATGATTTATGTGTTTACCTTACTCTTGCCTTGATTGTTATGAAGCATATAATAATCTCCTGGACAGCATGTATATTACATTTGTTGTTTGTTTAGTGCATCTTTTCTAAGTCTCATTAACTCTGCATTATGTTGTGACCCTGTGAATAACATTCTTTACAGAGAGCGCAGCTAGAATATATTTTAAAAGCAGTAAAGGTAGACAGAGGTGTGCTGACAGAAGTGTGTGAAAAAAATATAAAAATACATGAGTCCTCTTTCCAATTCCCTACGCTCTTCCCATTAATCTGCCCCACACTTGTGACAGAAATTTCAAAGCATGTCCTCTCACCGCAGTGACAGCTCCTCATACAAGTTATAGTTGTGGAAAAGGCTGATTTTTAAAGTATAAGGGGAGATCATATCAGTCAGAGACAATCTTATGAGCTCTGAAAGCTTGCCAGGGAGTCTTTTTGCTTTACAATATAACCTTCATAAAATTGAAATAAGAAGTAATAATGTACATTTTTATTGTTTCATTACATATGATTCATATGCAGCAATGCAAAATAGCAATCTGCATGCTACTTCAAAGCCACTTTGTTCAAAAATTAAATTGCTTGATCCAATAATATTTAATTAAGTACCTCATGTTTTGCCTAACAAAGCATGTTAGCCACTTAAGAAAAAACCCTCTCTTGTAGCTGTTGCTTAAAGAACACATTTCATTTAGTTACACTGTCAGACAGTTCCCCGTCACCGTTAAAAAAAATACTTCAATACATCATAATTGAATCATGTGGAATTATTGCTGTAAATATATAAGAGCAAGATTATTTTCAGACTCTTGAAAATTAAATACCTAGGATTTTTTATGGAAGCCCACTTATGCCAATTTAAAAAAAATGATTATGGCTTGTTTACTCTCATAACTGCGATAATTATGATGTTATCTCTTAAATACTGGGCTTTGTAACGGAATAATGTGAGAAATAATATGTCATAATTATAAAAAAAAATATTATTATTAAAATTCTTTTTTAGGCTGTAAAGCAATAAATTATTTGCATGAACTATGTATTGAACCCAGGACCTTATACTTGAAGGCAGCAGCCCCCCCAGCCAGCACACTTTCTTAGCTCTGTGCTAATTTAGCAGCAGAACTGCACTAGTTCCTCTTCCTCATGATATAATCTTCATTTACTGTTTTTGTGGGGAGGGTTAGTCTTAGCTTTTGAGACATTACATTCATGTTTTCATAATTACAAGAGACAGTCAGAAGATTTAAAGGCCCAGTAAGGATTCATGGTTTCCAAATTTAGGTCACACAGTCAGCTCTTAGTTTTAGCACAGCTTTAACTGTGTCATGAACGCCATCTCTCTGAATTTTAAGAACAAAGTTTTACATGATTATCCAGCAGGAGCACTTAGCAACCACTCTTAGTAGCACTAGAAAACAACTAGCTACTTACTA
Source organism: Trachinotus anak (assembly GCF_046630095.1). NCBI lineage: Eukaryota > Metazoa > Chordata > Actinopteri > Carangiformes > Carangidae > Trachinotus > Trachinotus anak. The sequence continues at coordinate 2,793,111 of NW_027273884.1, forward strand.
GCTCATTGGCTACATGATAGCTCGCTACTACAGGTGTAATGCAAATCTTAGCTTCTTCTTGATATCTTTATCCTTCCAAAGAGCAAACAAACTTTGCATGCCCTGGTTAGCTCACATGATTTTATGTTCTAGCTAAGAAACTAACATTATTTAGTTTGTAATGTTGATTTTTTTGTGAAAAGAGCACAGTGCTAAACTATATCTATTCAGTTCTGTTAAGATGCTCAAATTAGTAAGTGTGACTACCACAATTGGGCAAAGACTGGCAGATGTGCCTGTCTTTTCTGTGATGATCTTTTTTTTTGTTCATTCCAATGTCTAAACATTGGAATGACAATCGTTTATTGATATTAATGAGTCTTAGATGTGTCATGTGGCCACTTTAAGATTTGAGCTATATAAATAAATCTCTGTTACTGGATCTATGCATTAGCAGAACACAAATGTACAAATATAGTCAAGCAATGTCGTGTTTTTATCACCAGTTCGCAGGACATGACACACAGTTTACAGAAATAAGATCTTTTTTATACATACATTCCTGTCAAGCCATGTTGGCTGTTTCCCTCATCTATCAGCAGAATGCACATATTCAAACATCACAAACACAGGAAAGGCCTGCTCTGCCACAGCGGCTCAGATTCTATTTTGCCTGGTTCTCGTACGTGCATGCAGGCCATTTGTGTAAGCGATACCCACGTTTCTTTTCTCATGCACCCACAAGGTTGGCCACAACAACACGGCCTGCAGGCTCTCTCTTTTTTTCTTTTTTTTTTTTCCAAGAGCAGAAAAAAATATTGTCATGGCTGAAAAGAAGTATCTCATGTCTGCGTGTGCTTTGGGTAGAGGAGTGGAGATGTGGGGGAGCAGGGGGGAGTGCAGGGGGCGGGCAACGTCCCTGGCATTATGTTGCATGAAATATCTTCAGCTGCCTCATCCATGAAACCCAATCCCCTCCTAGGGTGACTATGGCTGCTACTTTCTCACATCTCTGCATAACTCCACATTATGTAGTGTGTGTCTGTGTGTGGCGAAAGATGATTGATAGTTTTACTCAGGCTAATCACTTATTTACCTGTTTACTGTGTGCCTTAAGCTGCTGGATTAGTTTGTATGGAAGGTGCTGCTTCCTGGCCACTCACACTACTCAATTAATCTGTCACCTCACTCTGCCTGCTCACTTTCATTCTCTTTTTTACCGTCCCGTATTTATACAGAGATGCAACTTGGCTTGTGTTCCTGTTTGGTTTGCATGGTGTGGGTTGCGTTGGTGTGAGCGTGTGTGGAAAGATACAAACTGAGGGGAAAGTTTAATGTTAATTTACATGGAGAACAGCTTGGACAGTTTCGGGGGATTAAAGGCACAGAATTTAAATTTAGGGTGGAGTTTTGCTTTCAGCTGAAACTCTTCAACAGTCACACTTTTACATGCACCCGCGCAGTTTCTCCCTCTATTCTACACCAGCACATACACAGATAACCATGCTTGCCCAGTGGACACAGTGCCAAGATTAAGTTAGGCAATTAGCAGTGATGAATTACTCCTCTGTGAACGTGAAGCACGGGAGTGAAAAGGTGCATGTTAGAGGATGCTTTGCTTTTTCATTCAGTCTGTCAGCGTTACAAACATATCATCAATATATCAGTTATAGTTGGATTTTAAATGCTGCATGCAGGAGGCGAATGCATTGCTGCGACATCAGCTGTGATGAAACTCTGGTTGTTGCGGTTGCAAGAGCCTCAACAATCTGCTTTTCTCTGGAGTTTGGCCTGAGTTGAGTTTGAGAAAGTTGCGATTGTAAAGAAGCTTGGAGGAGAGTTAATTCAAAAATCCTGATAAGAAGAAGTTAAATTTGGTTTATCATGTGGCATCTAATGAGTAGATTCATGATGTTTGTTCATGCAAAATTGAGAATAACCTAAAATACGTAAAGATTGTTTTCACTTATTCACATATTTACATACACTGTCTTTATACATACACATCACCCAAATAAGCACAATTGCATGCATGTCAGCCATGTCTTTTACTTTGACAACATTCACAAAAGCAGGAAGCAGCGAGCGAGGAGACTCCAGCTTGTGTTTTACAGGTCGTTTCTGCTCCAGCGCGGGGCTTTTTGTTCACACCATGAAATTTCCCCCTGGAGACCCCAGACCTCCATCAGTGTCTTTCCCCGGGAGCTCCCTCTAGGCGCGAGGGGGCAGAGTGCCGCTTCATGTCAGCCCAGAAATGTCACATCACCTCAAGCACACACACACACACACACACAGATGTGTCTGCTTAGCCCCGTGGTTGCCTCCCTGCTCTTGAACACTCCGCAATTTACTTTGCATCTCCCTTGCCTGCCAAGGAGGACACGCACGCAAAATGAATAAGAAAGAAGTGGGTGTCTGAGCATGTGTGCGTGTGTGTGTGTGGAGCTACACCTTGTATATGTATGAATGTAGCTGCTTGTGGAAATTTTGTGTGCATGATGAAGTGTGTAATGTGTCTGCATATTGAGGCTCACTGGTGGTTAGGAAGCCTTGAGGCCTGCCTGACACAGCTTCAGGGCACAGAGAGGAAGGTGATTATCTCATAGCTGCCAGCCATTCAGCTCAAATAAAGACAAAAGTTACTCAGACTAACTAGGCGTTGAGATTGTAAAAGTGGAGCCACGCGCATGAACTTGCATGCCTTTGTGTCATTTCTTAAACTTGTAGGGTTCAAGTCACACAAAAAGTGCAGTAAAGCTTGTACTGGATTTTTGCAGGCACACCTCGTCTTGCACATTTTAGGTGTATTGTGATGATGACCCTGAGCAAGGGAATACTCTTTGCAACATTGTGAAGCTCTGACACTAATTTGCCAGTTCACAATTCACAGTTCTCAGTATTCAAAGAAGATGTTACTCCAGAGTGACTTATATTGAGAATAACACTTGCTACACCCTTAAAGAAGGCATTTAGTACAAGAAAATTACCCTGCATAATTCCTCCTGCAATTAAAACAAAATTAAGAGCTGTTTGTCACAGCAGTTTGCTAGATCTCTGTAGCTCTATATGGATCCATATGGTGCTGTAAAGAAAACCATAAGTATATTAAAAAAATAAATAAATGAAATGGCAACATCTGTTCTGACTTGTGAATATTAACTCCACAAATCAAGTGATTCTTTAAACAGCTATACTGCATTGGTTCTTGACTCTGGGTCAGGACAACAATAGTAGTGGTTATAAGATGATTATCTAGGTAGTTGATTAAAAGAAATTCTGCTAAACAACATTTTTTGGACTTTCCTCTTTTTTGTCCTCCTTTTTAAAATAAAATACTACTAAAAACTTCTTCTGTGTAACGCTACATAATTCAAAAACATATATCTTGTGACGGGGATCACAAGTTTTAACACATTGTGTTAAACAAAAAAATTTTGAGAACCTTTGCCCTAAACAAGCCCTAATCAAACCAGACAAACCTTGAAAATCCCTGGTTTGTGTTTGTGCACAAAACAGTGAAATGCAAAGATCAGGACCTTAGTTATCTAAAAATATCTCTGTCCATATATGTGTGAGTCTCCATGGTGCAGTGCAAACAGAGCTGAACTGGTTGTGGGGATAGCTTGTCAAAACATGGAAAGTAGAGGCAACCTTGTCATTTTTATTTTGTTTCTGCAAGAGTGTGTTTTCTTACATGTCATCTGCATAGCGCCAGGACTGCACCTTCATATCAGGATTTGGACTGAGCTCCACCGCGGCTGTGTTTGTCTTTGGATTTGGAAAAGCCTGCCTGTGTGCGTCTTTCTTTGGGAAATGCAGCACTTTTGGCAGGTGACGGGCACACACACCTGGACATGTGTCTGTGCCCAGATGGAAGCTAACACTGTGGCAGCTGGTGTGACGTCCCCTCAGGACGGCTGAGTCGCCAGAGGGGAGCCGGGCGGACGATGTCCTGCTCTGTCTTTCTTGTAAGGAATTTCAGCTGCAGTTTGTGGCAGCTGCAGTTTGCTGGCATGACGGAGCAACAATAAAAACAAAAAACAACTTTAAAAAGAACAACACAACTGGCACTGAAACTGCATTTCCCCAGTGGTGATTGACTTTGACTATAACATTATAACATATGACATTTTTTGAATTCTTCTGATTTATGACTGAATAGAAAGGTTGTATTTGAGATATTGATATTGACAATATTATGAGCATAATATTTTAATAACTATTTATTCTAAAATGGATCTGTCTATCTATCTATCTATCTATCTATCTATCTATCTATCTATCTATCTATCTATCTATCTATCTATCTATCTATCTATCTGTCTATCTATTTTAATCGCATCTCCTTTATCTGTGTGTGGCTCCCTGTGTGGGCCTCACGCCTCGTTCACAGTGCCAACACCTCATTAGTACAATATGCAAATGAACTGGCGCGGGGCCAGAGGGTCAGAGCACAAACTGGAGACAGAATAATAGCACAGTGGTGCATCTTTGTGTGTGTGTATATGAGAGAGAAATTGTGTGTGTGTGTGTGTGTGTGTGTGTGTGTGTGGATGTGTGTGTCCTCAGATGCCTGCCCAGATTCATGTGTGTTTACCTGTCTTTGAATGTGTCCATGTGATGTGTCGGTGCTCATACTGGGGAGGCATGGTGTATTTGTGTGTGTGAGAGGGAAAGACAACAGCTGAAATGGGTCACACTACACCCACTGTTCACTTAGTGCACTGACAGCTTCTAAATAACCATGACCTCATAATCTCTGATTGTGTTTTCTTCAACCTTTTGTGACAAAGTTAAAAATCCCCCTTGTTACATTGTAAAATGTCAACGCCGAACAGTGTTTTCTGTCAGATACTTACACTGTATCCTTTTCTGGTACAAATAACACTATGCTTCATAAGACACATGACAGCAATATTTGATTTATGTCGTGCTTGGAATGGGAAACCCTACCTGGAGGTGAGGGAAGCAGATGGAGGCAGAGGCAAACTCAATTGCTCGTTGGACAAAAAATGTAAAATATACGCCAGAATTGCCCTTTGGTATCACCGAGAGATGAACAGACCTGGCGGCCAAATTACCCAGAACAAATCAAAGGTTGCAGCGAGCAATTTAAAGGGAACATGATATGAAAGAAGGCTGCTCGGGTCAGCGGTTCACCTGTCAATGGCATAAACTCAGTATGAAACATCAGCTTGAGGGCTGCAAACAGTATGATGAACATGTGTAATTGAGGTTAAATCTTCATTTCTGATAACTGTGCCCTGTGGCTGTAAAATATGAACTAATTATATCACACTGTATTATATAAAGGTGCATTTCATTTATTGAAACACAATGGAGCAATTTGGCGTCGTGCCAGTCGAAGCTTCTCCAGTAACTTCTTTGTAACGAAATTGCCCACACCTGGCACAACAGCACCGACTGCCTCAGTTTTCACGCTGGGCATAATGAATGACTCACAGAGTGCAGGAAAAGGTGGCTCCTTTTCCAGCTGGTATGAATGATTAAAGGAGTGTTGTATTGTAATATTACAACAGCCACTATTTCAGGGAATTAATCATATTATCCTAGTTTACCTAATGTTTCCATCCAGAGATTTCTTTGTTCACCCCAAAACTGCAGAATAGTATTTACACAAATGCTAATATTACAGTATATAGCCCATTAAAAGAATTAAATGAGAATTATGCCTGTTTATTAAATAACAACCTACAAGGGACTTTACCATTTTCCATAAAATACTAATTTAATATCAATTTATTCATCTGTGAGGTTCTGTCCACATTTTTCTGGCAGTCTTTGCAGTTTCCTTCTAAAACATGACGCTAACCTCTTGTTGTATTGTTTAAAACTACGACAAAGATTTGTGAGAAACACAGCAAATGTTCCTGCACAGAGGAGCTGGTGGCTAACGTCAGCTAGCGTTGTGGCTCAGTATCGTGATCACGTGAAGCCCTTACACACTCACGCTTCACCCACACAGGCGTTTTCGTTTGACTGATGAGACTTTTCCTCAGAACAGTGCGGGTGTGAACAGACTGTACTTGATTCACATCTCCAGCTCTCTTAGCTTAGTTAGCTCTGTCGCACCTGTTAGCGTGGGACAGCCTCCAACTTTAACAGTAGTTCACACCGTAATAAAAAACAGCAGTAGACTCTTCAGCTTGTTAGTTCTTGTTCTGAGTGGAAGATATCAACCACTTCTGACAACTAAAAACCACAGAGGTGTCAGCAAACCAGTGGCAAAATGGCTGCCAACATGGTCAGTAGGTAGGGGAGACCGGGGACGCTTGTAATAAGGCTCATTTGTAACACTTTCAATTTTCTCATTAACCTGATTCACTCTATACATGCTCAGTTTGGCCCTTATTCCACATGTGAGGGACTAACATACTGTGGCAGACAGAAAGAAAGAAAAAAATAATTATAACTATTATGATAATGGGTTTTTTTTTTTTTGTTTTTTTAAAACATTTTTTAAAAAACTTTTTTTGTTAACTTCTTAAATTTACTCTTACTTTAGCATTGTCTTCTTTATAGTTAAACACTTCAAACTTAAATTATGTTTCTTGTTTGTCTATGTAGATATCTTTCCAGCTTGTCAGTGCTAGTGTTTTAGCCGGTAGCTCTATTGTTAATGGTTCACATACACACACACACACACACCAATTATGATAATAAGTAATTTAAGTGTTGATTAAAAAACTGTCAACATCACGTTTTTGTCATAATCCTTATATCATGATATTAAAGTTCACCACAGGATATGTTATCCAGATCATGGGGTGAATTGTAACATTTCTCTCTTTGTGTTTGAGACTAAACCCTGTATCCTCTGTTTGTGTTGCAGATATATCACCTACACCATTTAACAGCAGACACATGTAACCAGTTTGTATTACATTTTAAACACACTGGCCTAAAAGAGCTTGAGACACAGACAGAAATCTCAAAAATGTTACAACCATCCCCGGTCTCCTCTACATCAAGGTAGTTCAGCACTGACTTTAATTCAGTTGATTTAGTTAATTAAAAAGAAGCTCTACGTCATTTTCACACAATAGAAATGAAATGTAAATGTAAATGTAACCTGTAATTCTCAGCAAAACTTCACCCTAGGTTCAACCTGAGCAGACGTCTTATCAACAAGAGTAAGGGAAAACACTGTGGGTATGCAGGTCCTGTGTCTGACTGAAGAATTACTGGATGTCTCTCTTAACTTACTGCAAATATCTCTGTGTGAGACCACTTCCCCAGTGGAAAACTCATTTTTCCCACTGTGGAAGTGGTCTCAGACTTTTGGACCCCACTTGTTTATTAAAGAGATCTTACACAGACTTCAGGGTATTCCATATATTTTCAGCTACATTTGTTTTTCATTTTAAAAGTGTTTAATTTCCCCTTTGTATCTTAAATAAATGGGTATTTGAATGGACACACTGCTGTGGTAGTGGGCAGCACTTTGAATGTCTTATCTAAATGTCTTACAGACTCCTCACCCATTCACATGCATGCACACAAACTCACACACACAGTTTTGTTTCAGAGACTCCTGTTGATTGGTTTGTCGACAAACCAATGATTGTTCACCCATTTTACAGTCACCATTTCTGTTCATCTTTCTCAATGTTGTTTTCCATTTCTGAGTTTCCTTGTTGCCTCTGTTCACCTGTTTATTTTGTCCATTCGTAAAAAGAAGCCATTATTTCTCCCCCCCCAGGCGAGAGACGACGATGGCCTCGGTGGGAAATTACCCCAGAACAGCTTTACTCAGGACACGCCCAGGCTTGTCTTCAAGACAAACAGCGATGTGCTTGTAAGGACCATAACCATTTAACACCAGATAGAGTTTAAGCTTGATGGCACAAAATGTTTTCATGTTGTTCTTTGTTAAAACTGTATAATTTTCTACTCATTTCCTCCTGACATGCCACTGTACTGGTTATAGTTGGACATTACTGTAAAAATAGATGTCAAGCATCAGACTCAGACCAGCCCAAAAAAATTAGAGACAGTACACAAGCGACACTCCTCTTTTACATAAAGTTTTCATACATTTAAGTTTGATCTTTTCATAACTTTTTGCATGTGGAATCATTTGCTTTGCTCATTTTCATTGTGCATTATATTCAGTGACATGTGTTGGGGATTTGAGGGAAATATCAGACAAATGTAAACTCATCCAGAATTCAAGTGGGTATAATATTATGGCAATGACAACACATTTATAATGAAACTAAGAAATGTGTGTATTTATAATTATAATTATACAATAATAATAATTATTATTATATAGTATAATTTATTGAGCATTTTAACATATGTGCACATGTTTTACATAGATCATTTATAATTTTATGAAAGTACAGTAATTTTAACCATCATTTCTATGGCATTTATGACAGATGCTGAGTTTGATCTTGGATTGTAGCGACACTAACCAAACCAAAACAGGATGTTTCAATCATCCATCACAGATTACAGACGCGCTTCCTGGCCCTGTGTCCTGCCATGCTTGCCATAGTTATGAGGCCACATTAGCACATTATTACACACATTTCACTCAGTTTTAACTCTAACTATAGTGGTTTAGATAGTTATTGTTTGCAACCTGTCTGATTGTGTGACTGCTCATGTCTTGGCTCCTTTTAGTGACATTGTTGTGTTTCCAGATCTCAGCAGTTACTTTAATGAGTACAGTGTTATCACATACAGAAAAACCATGGAAAATGGACCGAGGCAGGAATAGAACAAAATTTTCCTTTAAAGCCATAGTTTGCCATTATGGGAATTGTGCTTATTTGCCTTGTTGCTGAGAGTTAGAGATTAATACCATTTAAATATCTGTAAACTATATGTTTACAGATAGCAGCAGCGGGTTAGAAAATAGCTACCCAGGCTCTGTCTGAATATCACAAAGTCTGCCTAGCAGCACCTTGTTTGTTCAGTCCGTGCAAAAACCAAACAATCCAGCACATAATCCCCCTAAAATCGCAACTTGTTGTTTTTGCGCTTTTATTTTCATACGGATTAAACAAATAAGATATAAGGTGTTTATCCGCTGGTAGGCGGATTTTGTTACATTTGCTGTTTCTCTGTTTCAAGTCTTTAAGATAAGCCAGTCAGCTGCAGGCTGTAGCTTCATATTTAGCGTTTAGACATAAGAGAGGTGTCGATCTCATGTCTTGTTTCTCTGCAAGGAAGCAAATGTCCCTGAATGTCAGACTTTAGCTTTAAGAAAAGATGTACCACACAGCCTCATGCCAACAGAGATTTTTGGTCTCAGAAAGGTCCAGTCTGCTGCAGCGACATTCAAATAAAATCTCATCATTCTTACAGCGGGAGTTATTTTACTCACTCTGTGTGCGTGAGTGTGCTGTGAAATATAGTGCAATTGAGTTTCACCTGGCTGAGTGAGAATGGCTTTTGTATGTCACATCCATAATGACTGATGGTGATGGCTGGCTGTGATAAGAGCAGCCTTATAGGGAGTGTAGTTCTGGTCCTCTCAGGCTTTTATCTACAGTTTAAACTTTTCATGCTCCATTCAGGTTTTAATGAATAAGTCAGGTACACAGTGTGGCCACTATAAAACGCTGGAAAGGATATGAACTAGATCCCCTTTTTGTAAGCCAGGTAATTATAACCATCGCAACAGATATTTCAATAAATGAGGCCACTGTAAACTGATAGTTTGGTTAATCATAGTAATAAGTCCACATGTTGCAGATGGTCTCTTAAGCAATGCCAAAGTTTAATTTTCTTGTGCAAACTCTAGTGGGGCTTTACTCTGTTTTCTTTTTCCAGTGGACCAGGTGCTTTAAGATGGCAGTCTCTTGCTACATAATCTAGGTTCTGGACTGAATCCACAGTGCAGCAGGCACAGCGTTCCTGTTTCTGCCTCTTCACATGACTGATGGAGTTGAATTGTCAGGAGCGGATAGTTTGCTGCAGACTGTTTGGAGCGTGAGACGACCTGACCAAAAACCAAGCGACGGGCTCACTCCAAGCACCTGGTTCATTTTCATGGGTTTAATCTGTGCGTTTTGCACTACGTGATTATGCCAGCAATCTGAGAAGTGTCAAAAGAATCACATATCGACCTTTACAGCAGGGTATACAATTGTGTCCCTTTATGCACTTTTCCTGCTTCATTCTCAGAAACCTCTTCATGCTACATATAAAACCACTTCAGGCACAGCAGCCTCTTCTGGAACCTTACATTATCTGCACTGTCTCAAACTCTCCCACCTCTTAACCCTAAGCATCCTCCTCCACTTCTTCCTCTTATTTTCTAAATCCTCTACATCCTCTGCAATCTCTTTAACATCTGCATCCTCTTCCTCTTCTTCGCTGCCTGAAACTTTCTCATCCTCCTCTGTAACCTGTTGATCCACAACCTATATTGTCCCTTTTACACAGCCTGTTCAAGGCGGGAATGTTGCACCTTTATTCTGCATTGCTGTTCTGTATAAATGGTAGAAACATGGAATTGTAGAGGGGCATTATTGTCCTGACTTTAAGTGGAGATAGTCACAGAGCTGAATTCACATCTGTTTATGCCGGCATGGCAGGACCAACGCCGAGGCTGTTGTGTGACATGTTGTGTACATCATACCTCTAACTATGCCACCTTTGTTGGTTCAGTTTAAACAAGCGCAGGCAGTATAATGAGGGGTCTTCTTAATGGCAATATAGTGGGATCTCTGTATAAAAGGGGTTAAAGTCTTGTAAAACCTCTTTCATCTCTGGGACTGCAGCAAGCAAATAATCTTCGTCCAGTCCCTTAACCCCTGAGAATGGCCTCGGATCACTATTTCAAGAATTGTCTCACTTAACTTGTTAATTTAAACTAATTGCACATTAAAACTAGCTGGTGCTTGATCTTGGGATTCTTAAATTTCACTGGCTTCCTCACAGGGTCAGAGGGTGAGAGGAGGAAAAAACAATGACCGCTGAGGTGATTGCACTGGTTTGGAAGCACGATAATTGTTGTAATGCAAATGGTTAAACTACGCCACCGATGCTGGTTCGTTGGCCACGATTGAAATAAATGACCATAATTACATTCAACTGCAAACATCTGTGTGCAGGAGTGGGAAGCGAGTGAGCAAGAGAGAGAGAGAGAGAGAGAGAGAGAGAGAAAGCACAACTCCATTAGCGTAATGCGCAGTGAAATTTAACTCACAGTGCAGAAAGTCGTTAAGTGCTCTCCATCTGTCTTTCTGAGTTGAGGAAAATTTCAGTACATTTATTATTTAAAATATCTTGGGCCTACCATTATCAAACTCAACTTGCGAGAGGACCTTTTTGACTTTTACTCAGTCATGGCTCATTGAATTAGCTGGGACTGTATGGGCAGTTAAAACGTGTCAAATTCAAGGGACTGACATCTGAGCACCATCAGAGTAGTGTTTAAGCTGAGCAGTCAAGTCTGATCTGTTTTTGCTGCAGTTTCTTACGTTATCCGGGTGTTTGACCTGAGCTCCATTCATTTGTCACTTTCAGAAATTCCTGATCCCCTCTGAGTGACATTGCACAATGACTCTGAAATTATTACAGATACCTAACTATTGTACATCTTTAAAATCTGCTGTCCTTTTGAAAGATGGCTCTGCTTGTCTCACAGGACAATCTGATGCAAAACACATAATCTATGTAAAGAACCAGATGTTCTACATGTGCAGCAGCTGCAGGACACATGCTATGTATTCTTTGGAAATGGTCAGTGCGACAGTGCATCTGCCCAAACAGCCCATGTGAGTCTTTCAGCTGCTGCCAGAAAGCTTCCTGCCAAATACACCAATGTCTCTACGCAGTGTGCAAAGAGGAGTTTATCCACCTTCCGGTTGCATCCTTCAACTTATTAACATTCAGCAGGGGGGCTTAAGGGTCTGTGTGATGGATGGATGTCGTTGAGGGGTCTGACAACTGATTAATGCCTTAATTATCTCCAGCGAGGACCTGCCACTCCTCCCAGAGCTGACAGAGTGAGCTGTGTGTGGCCTGACGAGTAACGCCGTGTTCAGGGCTCACCCACTGCTATCTGCTCTACCAGGGTCACATTCATTTTCTTCCCAAAGAAAAATTTGCACTTTTTGTGCTGAAAAGGTGTGTAACAGTGATGAAACAGTGCAGCAAGGTGTTTTGGGATCTTTGCCACTGCAGTGAGTAAGACAGACAACTTTTCATTTGAACCTCCTCATGTTCAGGTCTGGTTTGCTCTCTGCATACAGAAGTGAACCTGCCTTAAAGCACATCAGGAGAAATTTAGTTTGAAACTTAATTGGCAATTTCTTAAAAATGATCTAGGGGAAATTTTTGGTTCTGACCATGCTTTACAAATTCTAATGTTACTGTTAAAAGTTGACCTGATAGTGGTTTTGTAATTTGAATAAATACAAGAGCAAAAACCTATTTGGATCCATTCTAAAAAGACCATGTACAATATAGAGAGCTCCGAGAAGACATAAGTTGTTGAAACACCAAACAAGACCAAAGACAATTTATTGTTATTTGATTGGATTTCAGTAAACATTGGGAATAGAAGTGGACAGTGACAATAGATGTTTTCATAATTTACTCGCACCATTTTAACATTGCTGAATGGTCATCCTTAATGCCAGCTCTATTCCTGAAAGATTGTAATTTCCGCATAATAAAGTATAGGATAGTCGTCCTTTCACAACATGGCTGGATAGATTTTGTGTTGAGAAAATAACACAATTACAGTGGTCCTATTCTTTGACTTTAACTGACACCAAAACCTCAAACTTATCATGTTAATTCACTGAAACATTTTCAGTGATCAACACCACTGCAGGGGCCACCAAAACTAGTCACATCATGTATGTTCAGCCAAATTACAAACAGCAACATGTTAAATACCTTGTCTGTTTTTAGCAAACATGACTGAATGTTTCTGTTGTAAACTTCAAAGCTTAAAAAAAAGAAAGGTTCTGCATTAAGCTATTAGAACAATGACGTGATGCCTCAGGAGAGATTTAAAGTCATCACAATGTTAAAATGCCTGCTCAGATCATTAGTGATTTTGGGTGTGGCCTGAAGAGCAAAATGCTTGAAAGCTGAAACTTGCACCAGTAGTCTCTATGTAATTCAGTATTGCTCAGTTATGTAGGATAAACATTATACTATATCTCTTTATCAGTTAAACTGACTTAATTATAATGCCTGTCTACTAGTTGGTTCACATTACCACACATCATTTGAAGAAAAATATCTTTTTGTCTTGCTGTGCTTCAGGTGTTGGTCTCTTAGGGATCTGTGCTTAACTGAGACTGAGGCTTTACCAGCAGAAGGTGTAAATGGACATTCCCTGTTCGGACAGAAAGTTGAAGACAAAATCCCTTCAGTAGCAGAATACCATCATGTGCACATTTACCAGTCAGTGGAGGAATCATATCACTGCACAAACACACACAATATATTACATAAATTGAATACATACAGGCTTGTGCATTTATGCATATCAAAGTTAAATGTTTTCTCTCTATAGATATTTAAGTCTTTAGAAACAGCATCAGTTTCCTTAAAGAGAACCTTTTTAAATGTGTTTATCTCCAGATGGTATGGAGGCTGAGCTTCTACTTTACCAGGGCACTTCAAAGGAAATTGTGTTGTATTTTAACAAGAGCAATTTAGAAGTCTTGGTAAGCAGGGTGACAGGTGCTGACCCAGTGTGTGTATTGTGTGTGTTTTTGCTGTAGGTGTGTGACTGGTGCAAACATATTCGCCACACTAAGGAGTACCTGGACTTTGGTGCTGGTGAGCGGAGGCTGCAGTTCTGCAGTGCCAAATGCCTGAACCAATATAAGATGGACATTTTCTACAAGGAGACCCAGGCTGCTCTGCCTGGAGCACTGTGTAACCCAGGACACGGGCCTGGTGGGGAGGGTAAGCTGGAGTGCAGTGGAGGGGTGCAGCTTCTCACTCCTGAATCCTGGGGATCACCATTAACGGACCTACGTCGTAAAGCTCCCTCACCGGGGGGGCCCTCCACCACCTCTGCTTTGGCCCCTTCCACTTCTTCTGCCACCTCACCCTCAGACGGTGCTGCTGTCTGCTCCCCATCCTCCTCCTCCTCAGCCAAGATCCCCACACCCAGACCCCATGAGAGCCCTACACTTCCCCCACCGCCTGTTCCCACCTTGCACCCACCAGTTGGTGTTCCCTCTGGTAGCCCCCCCATGGTAATGACACCCAGGGGGCCTATGCCCCTGCCTCTGTTCATGGAGCATCAAATGATGCAGCAGATCCGTCCGCCATTTCTTCGCCCCTCTGCCCACCCTGGAGGGCCCAACAGCCCACTTTCAAACCCCATGATCCCTGGCATTGGTCCACCACCTCCACCAAGGACCCTTGGTCCGGCATCAAGCCCCATGCACAGGCCCCTTCTGTCTCCACATGTCCACCCATCATCCAATCCCAACCCTGGCATGATGCCCCCCCACCCTGGTATCCACATGCCAGGTCTCCCTCCTTTCCCCCCAGTCAACATGATGCCCAATGGCCCCATTCCTCTGCCCCCAATGATGAACTTTGGCATGCCATCCTTGGCCCCATTGGTACCCCCACCAACTCTCTTGGTCCCTTACCCTGTCATTGTACCCCTCCCAGTCCCAATCCCCATTCCAATCCCAATTCCCTTTAACCCCAAAACTTCCAGGGACCAGCCAGAGAGCAATGGCTCTGTCCGCAGTGCTCCAGATTCTTCAGAATCTTCAGCTTCTGGGCCCCACTCTCCAGGTTCCTCTGGAGGTGACAGAGGGGAGCAGAAAGTAGAGCCAGCTGGAGCCGAGCGTCTCTCTCCTGTACGCTCAGAGAGAAGCAGGATGGCGTTAGTGGACTTGACTGTGAAGGCAGAGGAAAATTCAGGCAACCTGTGTCTAACCAGCAGCCCCAGACTTATGGACGGTGTGATTGATCTAACTGTAGGCCAAAGGCCATGCCAACAGCAGGTAATTCAGAGGATGCTACCTGGGGTCCAGGTCAAAGTAGAGGCAGAAGCTGAATCAAGATCTCCACCAGCTGCTGGGCTGGGGAGGGAGGGCAATGGCTGTCGTGATGAGGGGGAAGGAGTCTTCTCACAGGGCCTCCTCAGTGCTTCACAGGTGGAAGGGGCCTCACACCCAAACACACTGGAATCAGGCCCACCCTCCAGAAACAACAGCCCTTCTTGCAATGCTGATCCTCCAGTGAGCCAGGTAAATCCCTCTATCTCCAGCCTCACCCCACCACCCTCATCAGGCACAGCACGGACCCAACCCCTGCCCCAACTCCAAACTAGCCCTAGTGCACCGTGTAATGTCATAGTCAATGGTTCAGGATGGCATTCGCTTCTCAGTCCTGCCTTTGAGTCCTTTCCTGACCGAAAAGGGGACGGGATTGCAGGAGAAGGAGAGGCAGAGGAGCAGCCAGCCAATGGAGAGCTGGAGCGTGAGGCACTGAAAGAGAACAATTGCTCAGTTGGAGACTGGGAGCCAGGGAAGCGGGACTCAGCACAAGATGAGATGGTAAACACAGTAGAGGGTAAACCAGACCCTGAATCCAGCTTGGAGGAGGGCGAGCATGCCTATGCCCTGCCGCTGCTGTCTACCGGAGGCTGTGTGGTCATCCAGCCTGTGCCAAAGCCCGGTGCTGACAAGACAGCCATCCTGTCCTGTTCCATCAGTGCCCCTTTATCAGCAGCTGGAAGCCCTGAGCTGGAGCCGCCGCTGAAGAGGAGGTGTCTGCGAATCCGCAATCAAAACAAATGAGGTGGGTTCTCATCAGTGTGCTCCCACATTTTCACACTGTTGTGCGCACTTCCTATCTTCACACTCTCTATAAGTATAGAGTCACACAGATTTATCCAGTGACATTTTGTAGATCACATTAGGGTATGCGACAAATAATCAATTTTGATATTTCAAATTTCTCTCACTCCCCACTGTGAATCTTTGAACTGTATAAAATTATCTCCTTTACATCCACAATGTTCTTAAACAAGTTGTTGTATTATTCATACTTATCATCTTAAAATTAGGAAAACTCTGAATTTTGAAAAAAAGCAATAAGGCTGATCACTTCATCAGAATTTCACAATAAGATACCTGCTTCAAGGGCAGAATTTCACAATAAGATACCTACTTCAAGGGCAGACAGCGTACCCTCATACAGACTGTTTTGTACAAGTCGAAGAAGTATCGGCTCAATTATTATCCAAAAATTACGTGCATGTTAGTGCATGTTCCCAAGATTTAACTCCACCATGACAGATGTGCAGGTGATGTACTTGAATGTCACCTAGAGAGGTCCTTACGGGGACTGACCGAAAAGCCTCTTTAAGGGTTAGTGAATCAGGAGGGAATATGATATGAAGCACATTTGTGAAAAGATGAAATGAAACAGCACACCTAAAAAGGAGGTGTTAATACATTTAGATGATGCAGGGGATTTCTAAGATTATCCCAGGTGTCTTACCCAGGCACTTAGACAGCACAAATGAACTTAACTACATTAAAATAAAATTTCAAGACTCAATATGACATTAAACACTATAAATGGCAATATACTAGATATTATGCATGCAGAGTTTGTTTTGTTGTTGTATTTTTAAAAAATAATTTCTTGCTGGAGCGTGTGTTTAGCCGATACATTAATTTATCAAACATGATATTTTCATTCTACAGGAAGAGCACTTTTTGCTTTATTATACAGTGACAATGACTTTTTCTCTTTGGTGAAAGGGAACCCAGTGCAGTGCAGACACATGCTTCAGTGAAATGAAGTGTTACAATCCTTACAGTATTCTGCTTGTTTAACTAAAACTGTCAAATAAATGTAATGGAGTCGAAAGTACAATATTTGCCTCTGAAGCGTAGTGTAGTGGAAGTATAAAGTAGCATAAAATGGAAGTACGGGTATGAGTAAAGTACGAGTACCTCAAAATTGTAATTAAGTACAATACTTAGAGTAAATATACTTATCTACTTTCAACCATTGCTAGTACAATACATACAATACAATACAACAAGCCAACAGCTAGCTAACATTAGTTAGCTAAACTGTAACTTATGGCAAAAGTTAGAAACTAGCTAACATTAGCATTCATCCGTAGGTTCTTGACACAATCTAATTCAAAGAGTCTAAAGGTCTGGAGGTAACATGTATTAAACAAGCTAGATTGTTTGCTAGTGCTATTTACATTTATCTGCAGGGTCTGTCCGCGTGAGCCACCGATGGGAGTGAGGCAGGCAGTTAAGAGATGGTATGGTCCACTTTAGGGGTGTCTGAAATCGTATAACAAGATTCTTCCAGGCATGAATGTGGGAAATATATTATAATATTTACAATTGCAGGTAAGAAGGATATTAATAAGCGTTTAAACTCCCCAAATGTTGTTTTTACCCATTTAGAAGGGGGGGTTTAAGTCTTAATGAGGGGGTCAGACAATCCCAGTCCCCTCTGTAATTTGAGCCCTGGTCTGACTGGCAGATTACCTCTGTGAATTTCAGAATGGAAATGGGAGGTCTTTCATGTCAAAGGATTTATTCAGCACATTAATAACAAATTTAATGATGCACTCCTAGAGTTGTTAATTAAATGAAATTGTATTCAAGAGCAATTGAAGCCCAATTCAAGTTGTGGTAAGATGAGGCGAGTGCTCTGAATTACAGTAATTAATAATGACAAAAGATGTTAAACGTTATCACTGCTAAAAGCATACCAGCAGCTGAATGGAAGCGATGGAGAAAATGTACCGCAACCCTCAGATGGACAATTATTGGTCACTGATAAGCGAGAATGAAAAAAATCAGTTTTCTGTGTCTCACCTTTGCCACTTGTCTACAATAAGGCATTCACAAGGCATTCATTATGAAATATCTAAAACATTATGTAAAATTTATGCCAGCAGAGAGGCATACGCTGAATATTTAATCCTTTATTTGGCCAGAAGTGTCTTCAAGCTGATTGTGATTGCGTGTACCGAAGAAAATAAACCCAAAATTGGGGAGCACTGCTTCCTATTAAAGTGAAGAAAAAGTGGACTGCAGTCCGCTTTTTCTTCACTTTAATGATTTTAACACCAAAACTGTGCTTGCGTGGTTCTTGTGTGAGCCCTGTTGCTCTGAACTGAAAACCCTCCGTTCCCCTGCTTAACTTAAATTTAAAGGTAGGGCTGCCTGCTTGAATTCATGCATCGACTTTACCCAAAACAGCTTTGGGGGTTAGGGTTCGGTTGGGGGGAGGGGGGTTGCTCACCCACTGACTCATTCTAGTTCTCCTCCCACTCTGTTTCACAGATGGATGCTCTGAGGGACGCAGTGCCATCAACGACACTCAGTTGTCCACCCCCACCTCCAAATCCCACCCCTCCCAACTACACCACTGCATATGTGCACACACACACGTACACACACACAAACACACGTACACACTCTGTTCATTGTCCTCACCCATCGTCCAGTCTACCAGCACCACAAATCGCCTTCAACGACTGATGAGAGTCCAACCAAACATGTTGACATGTATCATAGTAGAGCAGACAGGACTCCTTTTGTCTGTGTGACAGATACTCTAATAGACTGAACTTCTACAGACTTGATGTCGTGGCCAGCAGGATCGTTTCACCTTCAAGCTGCAGACAGTATATCCTTGCAACAGGAGGACTTTACCCAGCTGCTTGTCTCTTCATTTAGAGGCTCTCAGCCCACACTGCCCCTTATACCTTATCCACCATCCCCTATCAAAGCAAGTGCTCTCTGTATTGTCTGTTACTATCGAATGCACTATAGTGTCTGATATTCAAAGTCACTGTTGGGAAATTAGTGAGGGAGAGATTTTCATCCCTCTTTGAAATGCTCCCGATGCCACACCACAAAAATCTCTGCTCCAGTAAGTGTTGTTTTGTTCTCACACAACTTGTCACTAAGGTATAGACTAATTTCACAAAGTTTTGACCACAGAGCCACAGAGGTGGCAAAAATATAAATTCTGCACCATCTTCTTGTCCTTTGCTTGTCCACAACCTGAAGAAACGTACTTGCCAACCTGACACCAAGTGTTCTGGATGATTCTAATGGGTGGCAGCTAAAAAAAAAAGCATGAATACAATATGACTGATGGACAATTTAAAGAGCTACAAAATTGTCCTTGGAAATAAAATCAGCAATTGTGTTGAAAATGATTCTTATTGAATCAGCAAACTGGAGGATAAAATATTAGCCTTCACCAGCAAGTGGTGGTGTGTGGGTGGAATCATGCAGTCGCTGCCATTTTTCCTGTTGCATCTGTTTGTTTGCTTGTAAACTTTACTGAATTTAGATATATATACTGTTACACAAGAGCGAGACAGAGTTGTCATGATAATCATTCATACTATTTACATTTTCACACCCTTGGGAACACCGTCTGTGTGCTTAAACAGTGAGCCTTGCGAGTAACACTAATACAGGCCCCTGCTGTTTGAGAACATTTCAAGGCTTACTGCACCTCCGAAAAAACTGGGATGGCATGGCAATGTAGAAACTCTGCCAACCTGCAATGGGTACTTGCTACCGCAGGCTAGCACTTAATCTTTTCTATAATACATTACCAGTGATGTTCCTGTCATGGGTTAGTTTGAGACTGACTGCACTGAATTTAGAGGGGGCAGAGGAAAGCCAGCTCTTTCATAAATAATTCTTTTGGGACCTGGCGAAAAAAAACTGCTGAAGTAAAACTACAGAAATATTTCAACAATAAAAACACATTTTGATCATAATTTGGAAAATCTTTACGCATTGAGTGTCCACTGATCCTGCCAAGTTACTTCATTTTTTGCCAATTCCTTTTATTTTTTTTAAGCCAAATCTAAAGGCTGTGTTGTCCTTGATTCAGTGTTGTGCGCTATTGGGGCAGTTAAAGTAAAAGCAACACAAACTGTCACTGATCCAGTTTGATCTGATCCAGTTACACTCTGGTTTAAGCCTGTGAGCCGGGATACAGCATTTAGTTTACACTCCGATGGAGGAGGTACATTTTACCAGTGAGATACAAGGTATTATCATATGCCAAAGGCCTGCTGAAACAAAAGATGTCTCCATTGTTTTCAGTGGAGATGGGACTTCAAACTAAAGATTTGACCAGATAATTTATAGTTGCCAAAATAAGAAGCACTTATTTTAAAAGAGGAGAAGATAGAGGAGAGCACAAGTGAATGTCAAAAGCAGTATTACCCTGTTATCTCTCTTTATAGTTTACTCAGTCCACAAAGGCCCACCATACGTGATGCTGTACAGTCCAGGACTACAAAGACAATGCAGGAGTTGAAGGATTCTCGATCATGTGTTACATTAGATGTGTACGTTGCTTTGCAACCCTGTCCTATCTCACTGTTCTGCTCGCAGCTTCTGTTTTATTTCAGTCTGTCACGATGAGAAACTGTGTCATTCATTCTTTGCCCAAATGAGGCCCAACATTTACTCATACACTTACTCACATGTAATAAGCAGACGTGCTGGTGTCAGATGCAAGCACACAATGCACACAGTAAATTTAACTTTGTGTATGTGTGTGTGAGGCAGGTGCAAGCAGAGAGCCCAGCTGAGATTACAGAGTGTTGACTCAGAATAAGCAGTGTGCAACTCTATCTGTTGCCTGTTAGTCAGGCATTTAGGTTTAGCTCGCCGCTTGCCAAGGCCCAGCTTTGGTGTCACTTTGAGAATTTTCTCGCCATCTCTTCATTTCTCTCCAAGCAAAGGCAGTGAAAATGCTCTTCTTAAGCTGCCCTGCTTCTGTCTTCTTTACCTTTTGGTCATAAGTAGAAACACTCCTGTCTGCAACTCTTTTTCAGATTTATATTTGCACTGCATTTTTTAAATGATAGTTTATATGAGAAGAATAAAAACAGAGCAATTGAACCTTTCTCTATCAAACCACGAAATGTCTCATCTTAAATCTTGAAAGTGGAAACATAAAAACCAGGATTGATGTAAGCCAGAAACCAGACACTGGAGTTTCAAGTGTTTGTGCTGTTTAACAAATAAATAACAATCCAAAACCAGGGCCTGAGTCAGGATTTTAGAGCCCACGAGCCTCTAAAATCATCTGTGTCCTGTAAAATGTTGGTATATGACATGTAGACTGGTAAATTTTTTCCCTGTTGGCGGCAGAGATTAATGATGGCTATGTGGGTATATTGCCATAAAATGTACTAAGCAGACATTAATCAGAGCATGAACCCTTTGCAATGTGGACTCTGCATTAGCTTTCCTCTAGCACCACCCTCAGGACAAAATATCAACTTTATACATACAAGAGCCAAAACTGTCAGATTCCACTTAAAAGAATTGTTCAACATTTTGGGACGTCCACATTTGCTCTCTTACAGAGAGTTAGATGAAAAGATAACTTTATACTACTTATATCTGCACGTTAAATGTGAAGCCGAGCCAGCTGCTGGTTAGCTTAGTTTAGCATAAAGACTGTAAACAGAGGAAACTGCTCTGGCGCTCTCCAAAGGTAAAGATAAATATGCCTACCAGCACCTCTAAAGCTCATAAAACAACACCTTTTATGCTGCCTGTTTCCATCCTGTATGCTAAGCTAAGCTAACTGGCTGCTGTGTATTTCCAAAAATGTGAATTGCTCCGCAGAGGACAAATTGTTTTGGTGACCTTTTCCTGACCTTTTTCTGATGCCATCATCAGGTCAAATCTGCTTAGTCTCCCAGAATTCTCTAAGTGGGTCACTCTCTTTACCAGAGATTTCATACTGTTGTAAAAAGGTTGAGAGGGGTTGATTTTTAATGAGGAACTGTCCAAAATCCACTGTTATGTCTGCTTTTTCTTCTGCTTGACACCCTCACACACACACACACACACACACACACACACACACACACACACAGACTAAACAGCATGCATGTTATGTCTGATCCTAATCTGCACCATGTTGTGTTGGCGTTACAATCGGTTTTCTGTCAGTGGCGGAGACAGACGCTGAAGCTATGAAACCCTAACCCTCACATGGAAATCCCGGACCACTGAATCAGTCTCTGTGATGACAAACAGACTCGTGACAAATCTCCAGCATTCCTTTTTTGATGATAGACTACAGGCCTTGGTCAACAGCCTGAATTATGCAATGACAACTAACTCCAAACCTAATAGAGACGAGTGGTCCACAGACAAAAGAAAACATGACATGACTTCATGTTACTTTTCAAAAACAACAGAGAAGTTGCCTTAACTCTTGCTTGTATAATCTCTACAGTTAAGACAATGATGCTCGCTTGTAAAGAAGACTCTCTCTTCTTTGTACAAAATTAAATATACCAGAAACAACAACTTTGTTATCTTGCTAGTGTCAATGTATAGATGATCAGCTTTTTCTGTAACTTGTATGGACTGTCACACTTTTGCTAAGAAGAAACCCCCCCCCCCCCCCCCCCCCCAACTTTCTTGTTCCTAAACATCCAATCTGTTCAACGTTTTAACTCGTGGTGGGCTGTCAATCTTTTTGTGTACATTTTATAATATTATTTATTGTTGACAAGTTTTGCATTTGCAAATAATTAAAAAAAAAAAGTGAAGGTGGTTTGACCTGAGCATTCAATTCCAATGTAAATGCCTGGTGAACAGTGAAATGCTTTTTTAATTATTAAAATGGAGAAAACAGTGATATGAGAAGATGATCTTCTGTCTTTTTATTATGAAGTTGTAACATGTACATAACAGGTGGCCAAAATTGCTTTGGAAAATAATCATTTTTTGTGTTGTAACAGTATTTGTTTTATCCAGTGAATTGCTCATGAAGACAAATAAATAAGAGGAACACACAACTCTGTTTCAGATGGGTCATATCTGTTCAAATACATTTTTGTGTACATGCACTGAGAAGGAATCTAAATATATATACAGGGGAGATGAGTCCGAGTGATAGTTTACTACCTGTCAGAGGGTCAGTAGAAAGCTGTGAAAATATGATTAATACGTTGCATGTGAATATGAGAGGTGTTTCATTATCCAATTCACATTTTTTACAGTAAAATATTTAATATAAACACAGAGACAAAGACATGAAGCACAGGAAATGATTCACTAAAACCTGAGAAATTTTAAGTAATACACTGCAGTTTACAGTGGTCCACATTATTTGTATTATTGTACATGAACACGATGTAAAAGATGTGAAAAAAATCAGTCCATATGACAGCATTTTATTATTATAATAGTATGATATATATTGATACAATATTACCTTTTAAGTGTGGTATTCAAGTCAACCAAGTTTTCAAAAAACTTTAATATGCAAACAAAAGGTTTCCTGAAAAACAAGAATGATTTAAGACCTACTTTTCAAATAGAGTCATGCTCACAGTTAATCTAAAATATTGTTAATAATTAACATACACGCAATTAAGTGTTTAAATACAGAAAAAACTGAATCATTCAAAACTAGGAAAAAAGGAAACTGCACCAAGGTTTTGCACCGTAATTACTACTTACAAAATAATATTTTTCCTCAAAAAAAATAACTCACCACAAGACATGATGTGCTGACAGTGAGATTTGAACTTTAAGTGACTTTTTAACAACACCAATTGTTTTGATCTCATTCGTTGGGCTTCTGACTCGCTGCAGATGAGGAATGTGAATTTAGTGGTCTCTGGTGCCATCTTATGGCTTCTCCCAGTACTGGTCCACTCCTCAGTAGAGATGTAATGATAAAAGGCTTGATTTCCTTATAAGGAGATATAAAACATACCATTATCATCATCATCTTATTTTTATTTTTAGAATAATATACATAATAATGATATATTGTTAATAATGTTTATTGCTGTCATTATTGTAATAATTTTCAGTAGTCCTGGTGAAATAGTCCTACATTTCCCCACATCAATTCAGAATGATACACAATAATAATAATAAATCAATAGGTTATTTTCACAGAAGATATTTTGAAATGTCACAGGAATAAATAATAAAATCAATAATGGCTGAATTCCATTTAGCTGCTTCAGTTTCAGGGTCCTGGTGTAGTTCATCACTGCCACATTGTCATGGATTACTGGAGCACTAGAATAGAGCAAAGCCACTGTTAATGTTATTTGTAAAATTGGTGCTTTTCCTACTATGACAGGTCAAAATGTCCACTGTGAAAAAACAAAGATAAAACCTTCAGATACACACAACTTTTTTTAATGGACGTGTAACAGTGATCAAGGTACAGGAAGTGGGAATTCAGTTGGAAACTGGTTGATCTGATCGACTGATGTCTTCACAAACGGTGTGTTGTGATGAAGCCATGTCTGTGTGAGATTTAATGAGACTTTGAGCACGGCCAGTAGAGGCACAGTTTGTTTCTTTCTGCTGCTTCGGAAATCAAAGGCTCTGTGAACCGGGAGCACATGCAAATCATTCAGGTTTCTGGCCATCACAACATGATGTCGAACAGAAGATGAGCCTCTTCAGTGTCAGTACTGTCTCTATTAATCATCATATTATTAAACGGCAACTATTTTATTGTTGGCCACCAACAGCCAAAAAGATCCACTGAGACAAAAAGAGCACGGCCTAATGGATGGTTTTGCTTTCATGATCACTGACAACTTCATGTAGTTCATTTTGAATGCAGACTTTTTCTCTTTATTGTACCTACAAACAATATTTAATAGATTTTAAAACAATATTTCCTGTGTGATGAACAGACACCCACTGTGCAGAGGTGACGTATGTATCTAGCAGCCATATCTACACTTTTTGCAGGATCCTGAAAATGCTTGTACGCCAACAATCAGATAACTGAATTAGAACAGTTGAAACAAAAAATTTTGAATTTTAAAATTACGTGATGACAAGTTAATGTGTACTGGTGAAATAACATAATCCACATCCACAGAAATGACCTGTTAAATTTGATCCTTTGCAGCAGATGGTTGCATTTGTCTTGGTGGCACCATTAACTAAATAATGGTCGTACAAAGTCAGGGGCCAGTGCATTACAGTGTCTTGACTTTGCCTCACATTTGACTATCCACCAAAAGTGACCAAATAACAGAAGTCCAGATCAGACTGGAGATAATCAATCATTACATATTGGTTTGCACAATGAGACAAGATTCAGTGACCCTCACCAAGTGGCAAAATCAGTTCAAAATAGTGGTCGTCTAATCTGTTGTTTTATCTGTCCTATGATGTGATTGCAGGAAACACCCTGGTGTGGTTTTACAGGTGAAAAGATGAGATGTGAGTTGGCTCTTTATACTGTGTGTCCAGCAGCTCATTCCCATGCTATTTCACACAACATTTCCCAGATATCAGCTGCTATACTGGGTTTTTCTCCTGTTCCCTCACTGTTGCTCCGCATGCAAACTAACTGTTCTAAATAAAGAAAATGCAAAATGCATCACTTCCTGTTAACGGCACAGGATTTTACTTTGGAAGGAGCAACCACGCAGCAGCTGCATACTGAATAACATATGTAAATAGCTACAAGCTGAATGACTGTTTTACATCACTGAAAGCGACAGCGGCAGAACAGGCATTTCTGCAGAAATACAACAGTTCTTTATAATAAAGCGTCAACACTGAAGGGGCTGCAGCGTGAAGGGAAGCGCCTGTGGTCCAACTGCTCCCTCTGTTGTGTGGAACAGAGTAGACCTAAAGCTCCTCCATACTGACAGATATTAGACATACGCCCATAGAGTTTGGCTCAGTCTTTCTGTAACTGAGGTCATTTATTTCCTGGAACTTTTTTATCCAAATCCCACATGAATGGAGAAATTAAGCTTATTACTCAAATGTAAGTGGAGGAGTAACAGCCAATCAGAGAAGAGCTTTCTTGACCTCCATTCAGTCATATTCCACTTGTAACACATCACTTTATACAGAGTGGTTTAGTTTTATCTTTCCAGTCTTCCTTGAAACAATGTCCCTTCCTCCCTAGCAGCCTGTCACCCGTGAGCTGACTTCCACCAGCGTTTATAAAAACAATAATGATGGTTTACAAAATGATGAATAAATGAATAAATAAATAAATTACCTGCACGTTGTTATATGCATACCCACATACCTGTATATCAAAAGAGAAGAAGAGAAAAAGGGGGTACAGTCTCGCCAGGTAGAAGCCCAATTTAAGAAGTTAGGTTATCAGGCATTGATTCCAAAAATGTGAGAAATGAATCTTATATTTGATCAAAAACATGACTTTTTTGTTTGATCTTGCACATCAGCCTTTCCAGTCACATTCAGTGGATGATATGAATAATTAAACAGCTCTGTTCATCAGCCAGCTGTTACTTTTCCATTGAACTTGTCAAAGACAGGTACAGATAGAGAGGTGCTGGAGGACAGGACAGGTGGCTTATGGGTAACTGAGTCCTCGGTGTGTTGATGTCAGGGGGAGGAGAAAGCCTCCAGTGTCAGTGTGTTGGTGTGTAGATGTGAGTGCACGGTGGAGAATTCAGCCTCTGGAGGACTTTCCTCTACTCACCAAACTTGTACATTTTCGGCGACCGGGGCCCGTAACGAGGGGAAAACGACGAGGACGAATGCGAAGATGCGAGCGGAAAGCCAGGAAGCGAGGGCGTGCTTCTTAAACATTCAGCGCGGGAGAACAGACATTATCGCCCGTTCAGACCTGTGGCAGCACCGAGGATAAACTACGATACCGGCGGGCTTCAAACATCATTGAATGGGGTGAAACCAAGCGGGGTTTTCTCGAAAAAAAAGCGACTGCGGAGCGATTCCAAGCGGCCAGAAGCCAAAGCGAAGGGGGGGAGAGGGGGCGAAGAAAACGCCCTGCTGCCTGTTGCTGCTGTCTCCACAGCCAAACTTTATCGCCGAGTCGGGAAAATGCATCCTTCATTTAACGGGAGCTGATCGTCCAAGCGGGACGCTGTGTCTTAGCTCACAGCCAGATCGGTGGCTTTCTGCTCACTTGGCAAGTTTGTGGGACGCGGGAGCCTTTTGGGAATATTTTCTCCTCGTTGTGCACACTGTTCCTGTCGGAGGCGAGCTGGGTGGGCTGCGAGCCCGAGGCTGCTCCGCTAGGCCCACGGCCATTAGCCAGGAACAAAGAGGTTTCACATGTAAAACTCAGGACGGTTTGGGACAACCTGTTCATATTTGCGCTTCAGCTTTGAACCACAGTGGCCGCCGCAGTCATGTCGCAGGGCGCCGAGAGGAGGATGGAAACCCGGCTGAAGAAGCTGGAGGACATGATCAGAGACCCCAGATCCTCCGTAAACTTGGAAAGTTTGCTGGTAAGTCAAGTGGGATGCGCCTCATGGATTATTAATGAGATCAACTTGTCAATTGGCTGAAAGGCTAGACACGTATGCGCACACTCTGGTAACCTCATACTGCTGGTATTTATGTCCGTTTGCTGTTTTATTTCCTTTTGTGACCTGCTGCGAGCTGTTAGCTTTGGGTTTCCCATCAGGCAGTCTGTGATGTTGCATGGACTATTTTTATTATTACTGCGTCCCGTTTCCATCTTTAATGAAACTGCCCATTTCCACTGTGTCCTGTAACAGGATACCTCGCTATAATACACTTTCTTTCCTTCTTTCTTTGATATCGACAGAGCAGCCGACCCGCCAGCCTCACGGTGGTGTCCTGCAGACAGGCCTGGTAGCAGCTCGGACTGAGCACAGGCGGTGCAGAGTGGGGCTCTGAGAAGCGTGTGCTCAGATTAGGATTAGCCAGGGGAGAATACCCCGCTCCCCCTGTTCATGGAGACTAATATCTCTATAAAACTCCCGCCTGGGTGACGCTTGGGCCCACCAGACGTGGACAGTCCCACAGCCCACCAGGTCCTCACACCTATTCTGGTCTTCCTGCACTGATGGACAGGGAGCATGTTGTCCACCCACTATGAAACAGTTGTTTGTGCATTTGACTAAAGACAAATGACTTATCTTCAAATCTGGGCAGGGTATAACTTTTACAGGTGTATTCCCAGCCAGCGAAACCACACAAAAACAAGACAGCAGATCCTGCTATCATTGGCAAGGTTATTGGATAAAATGAAAAATGCCTGACCCTAATTTCCTTATAAAATACATACCTGTCAGTTAACAGTTGTATGGGAGCTTTGACTACATGCCCAAAGTGACAGCTCGGTAATTTGTCGTCTTACTCCAACTCTAAACTTAACCTTAAACCTCCAGGAGAAATCCTGACTATTCCTTATTTGCTTATAGCATGTGAATCATGCTGATTCCAGTGAAAAGCTTTTCTCTGAAGCTGGACTGACCTCAGGATAGTTATGAGACTTCTCAGTTGTTAACCAACAGTCTCCTGTCCCTCTGTTTACACTTGTATGACTGAAGCAGCTTTATTTGTGCAACCATTGATGTGTCATGATGTAAAAATGTCTTTTTAAACATCAGAGATGGACTGGCCTTGTTAAAGACCTCTGATTCACAGATCGTCTATTCAGTGAATGATGTGAAATGAAATGGCACTCTGTCTGATCATCAGGCTGTGGACGGACAAGTACTGTTCGTGGATGTTGAGTATGATGTGAAGCCAGAGAAGAGTTTGGTATTTGAAATTTCCTGTACTGATACAGTCCGATGCCAACCTGTAATCAGAAGAAAAGGGACCATTTTCAAGTCAGAGCTTTGTTTTGGAGAATAAAGTCACATTATTTGGCCCAATACTTAAATTGTAATACTCTGAACTGTGTCTAGTTAGGAAGGACGAGGGTCGTACCCCTTGACAGATGTTTTTGGCAAGTTTTGTGATGACATAAAGCTGCACAAAGGCAGTGGAAACATTCTTCCTTTATACCAGTGTATTCCAGTGACTAAAGTTCTGGACATTTCTCCACAGGAACTAACAAATCTGAACTTCAGTGATTCAGCTCGAATCACTGATGTTTGAGCTTTTTTCCTGATGCCACTAAATGTGCAACATCTGAGCCTCCCCCCTGTCTGTTATTCAGGACCAGCACTGTGTCACAGGACCTACTTTAGCTGTGAAGTTACGTCTGTTCCAGTGACGGAGTTTGGATTTCTGGGCCCCTTAACTGGATCTGACAGAGGGCAAACACACTGTCAGGTCTATCTTAAAAAGCATCACCTCACCCCTTTTAATGGGCCCCATCCAGCCTGGGGCCCCCTGTCCACCCCCCTACCCCTGTTTCCCGTCCAAGCTACGTGAGGCTCTCCTGGTCTATTCCCGCTTACCTTGAAACACTGAGCAGAATACTTGCTCGAACAGCAGTGGTGTTTACTTCCTGCACACGAGCCAGAGAGATAGAGGTGCTGAGTGTTTGAGACAAAAGTTGAGTGGGAAGCATGCGTAGGAGAGAGCAGGCTGCAGTTTTCCATTTTTAGCAGCCTCGATGCTGTCTCTGGGATCAAGAAGTTTTTGCTGCTCAGGGTGGGATTCAGACACACTTGCGTATACACAAACACACTAAGGGCTCAGAAATGTCCTTTTTTGCAGGTGGAATAAAAACATGCATACTTTAAGTGCCTTAATAATTGCTCACAGGCTCATACTCGGTAAACATTGAATCACAAATCCCCTGCCGTTGTGGCATAGCAACAGCAGAAAAATATTTAAATAAATAAATACAACTGGAAGAAGCTGCTTTGTTGACTTGAAGTATATTAAGTATAATATATTCTGTTGTCTCCGAAATAACAGAACAACTAGAGTGATTAATTTCAGGAGCAGTGGACTCACAACCCTGAGAATAAGGAAAGGAAAGCTGACAGGGAGGAATCTGCAGCATCTATCATCTAAACTCAGTGACCTTCCTTTTGAGAAAGCTGACTGGTTATAAACTGGATTGTTCACTATAGTACTCTGACACCGAAATTAGGAAGCAGAGGTTTCTCTGTAAACAATTTTCTCATCTGTGATAAACCTCTAATTCAGCCCTGCTTTGAAGCGGAACAGAATAGCCAGCAAAAAACACACAAATGGTGCTTTAATGCCACCATACACTGAGGTTGTAAATGCTGTAAATCACTATATTGCCTCTATCAGCATTGGATTGAACGTAACCTGAAGTCTCAGCAACCTTCCCCTTGTGCAAACTGTGGTGATCATTATTTGGCAGCGCACCACTGCTGACTGAAGTACAGGACTTAACTTGGCAGCTTCACGTACAAGGAGTGATTGTTGAGGGCAAGCAAAAGAAAGGGCATTTTTTCAAGATAAAAAAAAAAAAAAAAAAAAAGAAAAGAAAAATATGGACACTTGATTGCAAGTCGCATAAGTTGCCTTGCTGCCGTTCTAAAGGAAATGACCTCATTGAGTAAATAGTTGGCAGCTATATAAGGGGCTCAAAGTCCCTGCGAATGGCTGCACTTTCCCCTTTCACTTTTGAGCCTTATCTCTTTTTCTCTGGCTCTGCTTCTCTCTCTCAGCCTGCAGCTCGGCCCCTCCTCTCAGCCTTGTTAAACACACTGCAGGTATTTTAAATGTAGCTCCAGTTCAAAGCCGTTTGATTCGGCTGTGGCCCCGGATACGACCAGATAACTTCATGCTCAGCACTTTAGCGAGCAGCATGTGGGTCATGGAGGGCTGAGAGCTGGTCTGACGTCTTTCAGATCTTCTGCCGGGGGCCGTCCCTGGCCGTCTCTTTCATATTCATTCAGTGTGATGCTCTCCTTATTCAGAATTAGGGGACGAGGCCATTTAGTCATGTAATACACTAATAATACTTGTTTTGTTTTATGTGGTGTTGGTTTCTGATTTCATTCCCTCCGGTCCAGTTTCCTCTGTTTGTTTGTCTCCTTCAACCCATTCACATATTCTGTTTGTTTCTCTCTGCTGTGTCCACTCACCTCCCAACACATGTTTATCCCTCTCCTCCTCACCCAGCACCTCATCTCTCTCTTTCTCCATCTTGTCTTTTCCTCTCCATTCCTCTTATCTTATTTCCACACTACACCCCCCCCCCCCCCCCCACACACACACATACACCCACCCACCCACACTGGAACCTCTTCCTTTAATGTGCAACTCTTTAGGGAGGTGGGGATAACCCCTCTGTGTCTTGTTCTCAGTCTTTACTCTTATAGTCAACCTGAGTGTCCGCTCCGTCTCTGGAGTGCAGTCGAGTTGCTCTCAGGCAGCAGCAGCAGTCCCGGCTTCAGCGTGCTAGCTGGATAGAAACACTGCCTTATAAGGCACTAGGGACGGTGGCCCCGGCCAATTTTTTTTTTTCTGCAAAACAAGCCAGTCTCTCTGCTCCACAGCTCCTCTGGTGAGACAGTCGGGCCTGTCCGTGGTTTTTGGTTTTTGCTCCACTCCAGTGAAGAAGACCCGGTGTCTCCCAGGTGTGCAAGTCCTCAGTAGTCTGAAAATCGTGCATTTCACTTCAGTTAGATTAGTTGTCAGAACTAGGAAACTTGATCAGGGTTTTCCCTGTTTATTAAAGCCATGGATGTCCCACTGGAGTCTTTTCTAAATGCTTGATATTAATATACTTAATATTAAAGTAAAAAAGTTCCGCATAATTTGCTGTCTTGAAGAAAATTAATACCTCTATCATGTCTGTATGGTAAATATGTAGCTACAGTGAGCACCTGGTTATTTTAGCTTAGCACAAAAACTGGAATCAGCTAACCTGACTCTGTCTAAAATCACAGCTAAAGATCACAAATTAACACATTATAGCTCATTTGTTTAATCCAGTCAAAAACCAAAGTGTAATAATGACGTTGTGGTTTTATTTGCTTGGCTACAGCTCTGTCTGCTACATATTCAATGAACATGTACTTCATACTACTTACTAAATGAATGATTAGTATACCATTACTAAGCTGACTGTTGACACTGAAGTAAACAGCCAATACCACAGAATATATTTCCCATTAGGCCTGTCAGCATAACTGTTTTTGTTGGACGATATATTGTCCAAAAATAATTGTGATAAAGGATATTGTTATATTATTGTTGAGACTGTTTTATTGTATAATGATATATTATCATAAAAATGCAAACGACAATTTCAAAGAGCAATGAACTTATAATTGTTCTTCAAATATTCAGACACTGGAATTTGAATGTGAAAGAAAAATACTGAAATAGCCTATCCTAGATAAATAAAGCATAAATAATGATGTGGTCAGTGACCTGATGTTGTGATGTTCACACAGAGACTAATGCAGTTTAGAGGGGGAGAGTGTAACCCTGGTTATTTTCTGTAGCTTCAATTTACAGATGACCCCTAGATGCTTCACATGCAGACTGTTGGTAGATGCTTCAATTTACCGGTGTTCCCTTAACACCTCAGGTACAGGCAATTAGTAGAACAGGCAAGGTGGCTGAGCACAGAGAAGCCTGTAGACCCCCCAAACACAACTCAGACAGGTGTGAGTCGGAAACTATTGAAAATAGTAAAATAATAGTAAAATAAGAGCGTTTGGATGAAACTTGAGGCCCAAACTATCCCAAGATTCATTGCAGGCCAGTGATGAATGTGTGTTCATAAACATAATAAGGAAGACTGCAAATAAAATGGCAGGGCAAGGATAATGAAGAACTCCTCTGTAGGCCAGACCGTCTGATTTCGGTTCGGCCCCGGCAGTATATACAGTGTTCTGAGGGAGGCCACGCCTGCGTGCACCACGTCCTCTGAAGGATGCAGCCATGGATATATGATAAATACTTATAAAACATCCATGGATGCAGCCCCTGAATTGGGACAGAGCTATTGTCTGGGCTGGGAGCAGTTACTTCCTGGAGTGTCAGCTAGTTGTCTGGCAGCCTCACTGTGATGACAAGACCACCAGAAGTTATTACACCTGGTTCATAATCCCCTGCAAAACCATAATGTGTTATTTTTACACTTAAGTCCCTGTACAGGTTACGGCCAAGTGAAATATCCAAATCGCAGGAGCTGTAATTTTTTTGATAGCGGTAAAATGTGCAACAACAGACCACAGAGAGATGCCTCGACCCACAAATGATATTCTCCAGATGTAAAGGAACATGGTTGTTTGTACAGAACCAACAAAAATCACATCATCATTTTTACATGTTTTTTTCAGTGAAAATTAAAGGCTAAAATTACCACTCACACTGAATCAAGACTCACATCACAATATCTGCCAAAATAATTGCAATATGATTATTTTTGCATATTGTTCAGCCCTTATAGGTAGATAGATATTACTATTACTATTATAATGCAAAGCTTGCAACAGATTAAGCTAAGATATTGTGTAGATTTGGGACCCTGTGCTGGTTTCTCAGCATCACTGTATACACATGTTTTGAAAAGGTGAAACTGTTGTTGATCTGCTGACTGAAAAACCTTGATTGAGTCTGGTTATTTTTGTTTTACGTGGTACCAGGATTCCCCCAGCCTGCAGGAAAACATTCATGACAGACTGAGCAAGAATCAAAGTCCAGCACACACACACACACACACACACACACACGTATATAAATATGCACATACTCCACAGCACCTTGATTACACATTATATAATACCTTGGGCAAATAGAACAAGACGTGAGCAGGTCCAAGATCCACCCAACAAGAACTTTAACCCTAGAAATGAATGGGAATGCTGTACGTCCAGAAAATATTGTTTAAACTCTTATTACCAACACAAGAGCAGTTGAGTTGCCCATCTGGTTTCGGTGAAGAAATTACAGTGACTCTCATGCATTCGCATAATATGACGTTTGGATGATAAGCAAAGCTGGAATAGGACATCTTGATGTGTTTACAGTGGTATATGGTTTTCATGTGAAAGGATATGTATACAGCCTGAGATCTGTCTTAATCTGCTGGATCTTCTTGTCTAGACATAAAGACTGTGGTTGAGAAAATGTGCATTCAGGAACAACGCAGTGTGTTTTAACTGAAATGAGTTTAAGCTGTGAGCATAAACTCCTATGGCCGGTTTGACTTTTGAAGAACTTTCACTTCCCACGCCGATCAAAGCGATGGGGACGTGACCCGCGTTATGCAAAGTGTGCTGTGGTTGACAGCGGCTGAATGCACGAATCCTGTTGTTGAATTGTGTTGTTGTCGTGTGCAGAGTCTTCACCCAGTTGTGTGAGTGTTGAGGAGTTTGTTACCTGTGTCTCAGAGTATTTTTAGTCTTAAATGAGGGTGTGAGTGAGCAGAGAGAACAGGAGTCTCCCACGCATAACACATAACCCATCCATCTGGCCTCAGTGTTATCATTCCATCACAACCTGCTGGTGAAACACAACCTCCTACACGCACACACACACACTTTCTTTCCCTCACACACATATGCATACGCACAGACTGGGGCACTCAGACACACATTTGTATTCATTTTCACCAGCAAACACATTATACACTTGATCTTAGCAACACACAAGCTGCGTTGTGTGCAACCAGCAGCAACGACAGAGCGATACAATGCATGACCAAACAGTTATGGATTGTGTGTGAGTTCATACAGCTTTCATTTCCTTCAACAAACCCAAACAAGAGCATTTGCGTGTGTGTGGCAGAGTTTAGATGAGCTCTGTTTTAGAGGTGAAACTGGCAGTTATAATTCAAATAGTTTGTGCCAGTACTGAAAATATTTATATACAGATTTAACATGTTCATACCAAAGGATTGAAACTGAAACGCTCAATTGAAACGCAGCCTAATGACATCATCCGAGTGTTGTGGTTTTTGGTTGTTTTTTTTTTTGCAAGTTGGGTCAAACTGTTCAACTGCAGATTTTTATTGCCTTAGATCAAGAATTATGTTACAGAAACATATAACAAAACATTATAAACAAAAAATAAATAAGGATGCAAAGAATTTTTTGTGCAAGTTTTACACCCTGAGGTCATGTCTAAAGTAATTAGTCAATAAGTCAAGTATTTTTAAGCAAAAATCCATTAGCTCCAGCTTCTCAAATGTGGATATTTTCAGTTTTTCTTACTTTTCTGTGGTAATCACTGAATATCTTTGGATTTTGTTACTGTTGGTTGAAGAAAATAAGACATTTTAAGTTGTCACTAGAGAATTTCTGACAGGCCTTTTTTTTTTTTTTTTTTTTTTGCATTGGCTTAACTGATAAAATAATCAGTAGGTTAATGGAGTGGTTCCCTTAAAATAAAGCACTTATCTACATATGACCCTTCATCACAGGCTGCAGCCCTATGAAGCCTTCAATTATGAGCCTTTCAATCAAAGAGGTGGTTTATCTTGTTGGTTTGTTTAAATTGAAGGAGGTTTCAGAGGCGTGAAGAGGTGAGAGGACCTGGGATTTAAAAATCTGAAAGAAATTAAGATGCATTGGTTTAACAGAAATTCTGTGTAAGACTTTCTTTCTATACATTAAATCATCTTTCAGATTTATCTCTGGGCCTTGGTGAATGACTGGAAGTAGCATCTCATCTTGTACACCTGACAGATCGTAGGTGTTGGAAATAGAAAATACCTGTTGGACAACATTTAATTGCGTGGTAGGACGTTACAGCTTCTTCATGGCGGGATTGCTGTGCCTTTATTCTGCCTCGCTCTGTGTAAAAGGTATGAACACAGGATGGGGACATTATTGTTCCACCTTTAAACCGGCTGCAGAGGTAGTCACAGAGCCAGACATTATGTCAGGTTTGTTTGGTTCAGTGTGAACAAGCAAAGGTGGCCTAACGAGTGGTCATCTTAACAACAATGATTATCTGTCACCTCGACTGTGCCCTTGTGGTGGGTCTCTGGAGTTTTATCAGCCTAGAAGGGCACATGTCACTCCGCTGCTCACAGACCTACTCGTGGCCACCCCAGTCAAACTGAAGTCACTACTGCTTCCCCACAGAGGGACTTCTGAGTCTGCACCCATCCACTCAATCATACAGCCTTATGCTCCTCCTCAGCCGCTGCGTCCCTCCAAGGAATGTTGTCTGGCGTCTCCATCCCTGCGCGCAAGGCGATCACGCTGTTTGTTGTTCCCTGATGGGGGAACAAGCTACCGAATTCTATCAGAGCAGACTCATCTCCTCGGAGAGCACCTCCTCTCCTAACACCTGTAACACACGAACATGCCCAACTCCTTACCTGATCACTTGCACTTTGCCTAATTGAGCAGATTTAGTG
The DNA here is from genome assembly GCF_046630095.1 of Trachinotus anak. Classification (NCBI taxonomy): domain Eukaryota; kingdom Metazoa; phylum Chordata; class Actinopteri; order Carangiformes; family Carangidae; genus Trachinotus; species Trachinotus anak. The sequence goes on from NW_027273884.1 coordinate 2,829,132, forward strand.
TTAAGTACTGACTTCAAGGTTTTGTACTTCACTCTTGTCTCCCACTTGTGAGTCAATTTGGATAAAAGCTTCTGTCAAATGAGCAAATGTAAATGCAGGAGGAATCTTTTCTTTTTTTTCTAAGGATAACATACAGCAGGACCTTCTGTGCATGCACCCCCCCCTTTTTGTTTTGTATTTTTCCTGGCACATTCCTCACTATACTTTATAATAGAGCGTGGGTGCCAAAAATGCCTAGGGCACAGGAGCATGGGACAGAAATCTGTCAAATTCAGGAGTGAGATATACTCTTGTTATTCCCTGTGGAGACATTAGCTGTGCTATTTGTGAGCCTCTGCAGGATTCCTGCTGTTGTGTCTTTCTTGGAGGGTTTACGGGTCCTGCTTGGCACGGTCCCCTCGCTCTGCCCGGCCCAGAATTTATCCCCACAACTATTTTTAAAATGGCTGGAATTCAATCAAAACATTAACTTTGTGCTCAATCCTTTTAAAGCCCAGAGCAGTGCTGCTTGTTTTCTGTTCCACATGCCTGGTGATGAGACGGGTATGGGCATAGGAAGAGGGGGGAAAGACTGCAAATGGAGGAGGAAAAGTTTGTAATGTGAGAGGCTGTGAATAGTTTAGTGATTCTTTACTCATTAAACATCATCACACTCCTGACTGGTGCATCCTCGTGGCTTTTTATGTGTTGATAAAGAGTGGAAACAAGCAAAGGGAGAGCTACAGCTCCGTAAAGTCAACAGCAGGTTGGGTAAATAAAGTGGAGAAGATGTGCTTATAAAACTCCTGCCTCTCTGTAGCTTTAACTGGTTTCAGCTCCTTGTATTTTGCAGGAGTTGCTAAGCAACCAGCCATAACCCATTGGCTGGATTACAGTATAGCAGAGATAAAATGCAGGAGTGCTATCTAATAGATGCATAACAACTCATACTGATAAGAATTACTGGACAGATAAAGTCCTATCAGCTCAGGAAGACATTAACTGTAGCTGGATAGGGACGTGTCCTGTATATCAAACTGTGCTATAGAAACTGACATCATGGTTTGTAATTATTCAGATTGATTGTTATTTAAAAAAAATTTCCCTTTGTTGTAAGTGAAGCCAACATGACTGTGGACAAGGAAGGGAGGCTCAGTGGTGTCTGGAGCAGGTCCAGGAATGTCAGATGCATTAAAGTTTAAATTGTCCGTCCAGCTTTACACTTCCCCAGACACTTGTCCGTTATTTAATATTTATAAATAGCTGCTTCGACTGAGTAGCTGAGAAATGTCCTCCAGAGTCTCGTTGCAGTAACGCTAATGGAAGCAAATTGGAGGAGCTGTACATAGCCATTTCTCTTGTGTAGCTCCAATGCACAGAACAGCTGATTATGTATGACCTGCGGGATCCCTGCAAACCCGACGCCTTAAAATGTCTGTTAATGCAGTTCAATACATAATAAAGCAAAGAGGAATGCCACTAATTCCACCAGCAAAATGTCCCCCTGTATACTTTTAGGAATCCTCTCATCACAGGCTAAATGTTTTGGATACTTACACCCACATTAATACTATTTAGGCAACACCCCCTTCTTCTGTCTCGCTCCATGTAAGCCAAATAGTTTTAAAGTTTTTAAAGTTTTTCAAAATAAAACAAAATGCTTATAAACATCCGCCAACGTAATTCCTCTTCTTCTGTGCAGAAATACACAGAGTCACCAGAGCATCGCGCTGTCAAGAGTGTAACATTTTATTTATTTACTTATTCTTCCGTCCCCCCACACGTGATTCATCTTCTTTAATGGGGAGATGTCAAAACGACAGAGATAATGTCACAATGAGGTCCAGTTTGTAGATAGGGAATATTTGCTACATGCCTGAAACAAATCCAAGTGTTGCAACACAGTGTTTGCTTTGTATTTCTCGTGGCAACTGTCAACGAACTGCCTTTGTCGTCTTTTTCATGTCCAAAGTTGGAAATCTGTGAAACTGAATTCCCCCAGTTGTGTGTTTGTATAGTTTGAACATTTTGTTCCAGGGCACTAACTTCCTGTACCTGCCATGCTGCGTTGTTGTTGGGATTATAGCACCTACAACCTCAGAGTGTGAGAACATGTGCATGATGCTTTATTAATTGTTCTGTGTGACGCGCTGACCTTTTCCTTACAAAACACTTAACACTTCACTGAACTGTTTAGTGACACTTGATCTCTGTTTGGTTTTAAAATGTGTTCTTCATGTTTTCCATCCATGGCATTGCACAGACAAGCTGATCCACCTCAGCATCTAATAGATTTTAGCCTGCAGCCTTGGGCTGCTGAGATTTAGAGAGCGAGTAGCCATGAAACCATTTATTTAAATAATTACAATAATAAATCAGTTACTTAATAAATCCTCAAGCTCTCATTTCTCATAAAAGAATAGACCTACATGAAAATGATATGTTTTCAGTTGAAGCTTAGCAACCTTGGAAACTACAGTAAAAGTATTTGAGGCCTTTAGTGTCATGAAAATATCTGAGCTATAGCAGTGCTGCTTGATGCACAGTGACTGTTTCTCCTCTTCCTTACTATAAACACTAATAATCACACACTGTGACTAAAAGGAAATGACATCAGCTGCTTTTAAAAAGATATTAACCAAGAAAGGGGAACATCCAAAGAGGCTGTAAATAGAGTTGGTAAATACAGGTACACAGTTCTAGGTTCTACATATTAGTCATTCAAAATTAAACACGTAGGAACATGTAAAACAGACTCCCTCCTACTCTGTAAAACTGCACAGGATATAGTCATGTTCTTGTGAATGACTTATTCAGATTAAAGAAAATGATGCCATGATGACGATGATGAGGAGGAAAATGTGTATCATCTGTGGTTAGTGCAGTTGTCGGTTCTGTTTCTCCACTGTAGCTTTACACAACCACAGTGTTACAGTAGCTGCCACAGCGGCAGCACCTTTAAAACTGACCCAGTCATCACAGACCTGCACAGTGTGTGTGCATGAGGCTGTGGCTATGTGCTGACTCTTGCTTTGAAAACGTTATGGCGAGTAAATGTAAGTGGCACACAACATGCATGTATGCATTTCTTTAGGGCTGCACAATTCATCAAAATATAATCATAATCGCAATATAGCCAAGTGCAAATTGCATCCAAAGTATCCAACATTGAAAACATTGTTGTGCATTGTTAGCACCTTAAGTGTTGTGGTGCTACGGAGATGCCCTGGTCTCCAAATCGTCTTCTCCAGACATAAGGGAAGATGCTTGTTTGACACAAGCCCAAACAAAAATCACATCATCATCATTTTAAATATTTTTTCAGAGAAAAAGCAAAAATCATTCCAACTGAAATTGTGACTCATGGCAGTCACAATATCTGCCAAAATAATTGCAATATGATTTTTTTTTTTGTATATGGTGCATTCCTAGGTTGCACACATGCTCACACCTGTAGCTGCTGTGTATGTGCAGTTTTTTGGCTGCAGACAAATGCAGGGCAGCAGAGACTGCTGCTTCAGAGGAAATGACTTGCACTCAGGGACTGGCTTCATGACACACTGAAATTATCTGCCAGCCCTGGGGTGGGGTGGATCATTTCCTGTATTGCCGTGCGCGTAGGGAGATCCTCGTGCACGTGTGTGTGTTTGCGTATGTGCACACGCACTCGGCAACCCCTCTCCACCCCCTGGCGTGTGCGTGTGTGTGTGTTCTTTTCCCTTAAATAGTAGTTTTGTGTGAGGTCAGTCCTTTAATGGGGAAGTGAAGCTGAGATGATGAAACAGAGTGTACAGCTCACTGCAGACGGGCTGCAGCCGAGCGGAGAATGATGGAGAGAGCAGGAGGAGACGCAGGGAGAGCAGCAGAAAAGGGCAAAAGAGACAAAGAGAAGTATAAAGGAAGTGGGTGAAACATGAGGCAGATTGTGCCATCCTGTCTTGCACTGTGACAACACGAGAACAAGAAGAGAGACAAGTGAAAAAAACAGTTTACAGAACTGGGTCAGAGTTGGGTTCTCCTCTGTCGTAACATTTGGCTCGGTCCAGTGTTCAGAAAGTTCCTCATTGACTGTTCAGGAATGCACAGCTGGCAGATGTTGATAGATGACTTCCTTACTGTCACACACTGTAACAATTAGGGGTTTACATCTGTCTTTTGCTTGTTTAATGGCTTCCCTAGATTGGCCCAGGTCAAACTACGTCCATTATAACATGACTGAACGCTGCAAATAATCAGGTCGTGTTCAGTTAACTAACATGCTGCTGCAGACCAGCTCCCAGCCTCTGCCCCTCACTCTGTCTGTGGACTTTAACAATTATATCATTAAACAGAAATATAAAACTTTATACTTTTCCTTTAACCTCCAGTCAGGTGGTAAAATACAAAAACACTTTTTGTTTTGTCCCTTTATAATTAATCAGTTGATAAAATAAATGAAAACTTTTTTAATATTCTTATAGTATTAATATAGTATTTCCTTTTCCACATGTTTGTCCATGTATGTCCAGACTAGTCATTGGTCTACTCTGTGTGTGTGTGTGTGTGTGTGTGTGTGTGTGTGTGTGTGTGTGTGTGTGTGTGTGTGTGTGTGTGTGTGTGTGTGTTAACTGAAAACACTGATGGCCAAACACACACTGAGCCCCTGCTATCCAGCCAGTGCGCATAATGTTAACCATCCATACACCCTGACTGTATAAAGTCTTGCAACAGAACATTTTAGCTGGCAAGCTAACGCCAAAGTTAGCAAGCTAAAGCTACATGGAAGCTGACGACACCAAGGTTCTGTAATAACTTGTGCATGTCTCTCTTGTGTTCATCAAGGACTGAAATGCAATGATGTTTCCCATCTTTATTAAGATCATATCATTTCTAATATTTAAGTGGATTTGAATTTGGTGTATTTGTGTATATTAGAGCAAAGGTTCAGGAGGGATTTTGCTGAACGATGCTGGATTTTTGATGAAGTGTTTCCCTATTTCTCAAAGTGGAGCCCCTTCATTACAGACTGTATTTACACACGCACATTCATGCTTGACAGTCACTAAAATTACAAATGTATAACTCCTCAGAGATTTGGATTATTTTAGAATCACATGTGCTGTTTAACAGCCTCGTCATGTAATGTCCTTTAAACCAGTGGTTCTCAAACGTAAACTGACACAGATTAGATTACTGACCCTCATCTGTTCTTATTACAGAACGTGTTTGACACCCGCAACCATAAGAGTCACACATTCTGTCACTGAGTTAGTTATGGATAGAATTATAGTGAAAATAAATTATTCTCCTTTTTGCTGGGAACCCCCCTTCAGGTCCCCAGACCCCACTTTGAGAACCACTGCTCTAAACTGGCCATAAAGCCAGAAGAAGAATTCCTTGTATATGTACAAAGGGTGAAATGCCATGAGTGTGGTAAATGCAGATCAGAATTGGAGGCTCCATACTGTGCGGAGGTGACTCTGATCTCTTTTACACCCACTGCTTTGTAACGGTCACAGAAACAGTGTGTTCATCTTTTGTGAGCAGATGAATATCATCGACAGAACCCAGAAGGCAGCTGCTGATGGGAAAATTAGTCATCGTGCCTCCTCTCCCTCCCTCCCTCTGTCTCTGTCTCTGTCGAGGAACAAAGCTGTCAGTCCAAACCTTTTCTCTTTAAATGCACTTGTTTGTGTAATCACTCAGTCAAGTTGAACGCTGAATGAAACGCTGTGGCGAAGGTGTTTGTTTTAATCTCAGACCTGCTGCGTGCAGTCATGTGGAACTGTTTTTGTTCTGTGCGGTGGTGAGAAAATATACAGAAAATAAACTCCTCAGAAATACAGTCAGTGGTGTTCGGCCCTCTTGCTGCTCTCCGCTCTGAGAGTGTTTGCCACTTGGTTTTGCTCAGTGTTTTGTAAATTGTAGTCTGAACCATTTCATTTGCTTTCACAGCAGTGTTACCACAGTGCGAAGGTGACACTTTCCCTCTGTAGCTGAGAAGCATCCGATGATCGTTTTTCACATATTCCTCTCGTGTGCAGATGAAAGTAGAGAACACGTCTTGGTTGGAGTGTGTTTTAATTGCAGTATGATGGGGCCTTTTACGACCAACACACACCCTTCAGTGTAAAGAATCTGTCATAACTTGTGTCTGTTTTGTAACAGCCCCGTTACTAGCACTGCTGTGTTCTTGAATGAGGCAATAAGAGCGACTGACGTCAGTAGGTCTTAAAATTGCTGTGACTGAATCATCTGCACTAGTTTCATGCTTCTTGTGCAGCAACACACAGTTTTAAGCTGCATCTGATGTTTGTCCAGAGGAGGAGGATGTAGAGACAACACAATCCTGGGGCCAGGTGTATAAATGATGCTTACACACACAAAAACATGCGAACGCCATTTCCTACACATGAATTGGTATTTATGAACACAGACGCATACAGTGATGCAAAAATTCAAAATAAAGAAACGACACAGAATTTAACTTCACAGCACTTGAATTCATTAGTATCATGAGTTTTATGTTTACACAGCAAAAACTATTTCACATTTTATGGATGGAAATAATTGTGCACAATGTTTCCTTCAGCATTGTTTAATATTATATCCTCATTATTTATTGTGAGTCATTCTGTAAACAGTTTCCAGACTATTTTGATATTTACTAATCACAGCTTTGAACGCCTGTCTGGTGCCTAATGAAGACGTCTCTACTCCCGTCAAATGAGGTTCAGAGTAAAACGGGACTTTACAGTTGGAGTTATTGAACTGAAGTAAACTGATGAGTTCCTGTTTGTAATTTAACCAGTTGCTGAAGTTGTGTTTCTTTTTCTGTGCCATGCCTGATAACTTGTGGCACCGACAGTGTTTTTGTCTCCAAAACCGATGGATTAAGGTGATGAGTGTCTTCATCCATTTATGGCTCATTGTGGGAGTGGAAATGAGGCTCGTGCATGTGCGGCCAATTTCTCAATGAGTGAGATTAATAAAACAGAAGGATGTAAACGCGCTGTTTTATAATTATGATGAAAAAAATGCGTTTGCATATTTCTGGTTTTGTGCGTACACATAGTTTTAGTCATGAGTCAACACAGAGTTTTATGTGTCTGGTCCCTGGATCCTGGTTCACATTGTTAATCCTCCTGATCGTGATGTGAGCGGCTGTAACTACTTCAAACTTCACTTCACTATGTGTTTATTTAATGCTGCAGGATTGAGGGTCCAGAAACCTGAGATGCTGCTGAGATAGTTGGCTATAAAAAAGGATGTTACTGGTGTTAGTCATGTTTTTTTGCTGATCCTGACTGATGATGGATTTTTCTTTGTCTCCATGTAGGACTCCATGAACGCCCTGGTCTTAGACTTGGACTACCCTGCTCTGCGCAAGAACAAAAACATCGAAACCTTCTTAAACAGATGTAAGTAGTTTCTGTGTGGCAGGGAGAATGAGAAAGAGAGCGATAGACGACAATTACCATCTGTCTTTCATTTGTTATTGTTGGTCAGTTCATTATTAATAGATTGTTTATTCTCTTCATACTGTTTCTATACAGATGAGAAAGCCATTGGACAAATTCGGGACCTGCAGATGAAGTGTGAAGACTTTGACAGAGTTAAAGTCATCGGTCGAGGGGCGTTTGGTGAAGTTCAACTGGTGAGTATTGATATTCTGTGAGGTCAGACCTCAGTATTCATTATTTGGTTGTCATTTTCAGCTGCACGGTGCAGTGGTTACACGATCATTACATTAGATGAAAATATTCATATAGTGAACAACATTGACTTAAAATTATGGAATCACCTGACATCGAATGGCAGCCATTGATTATGTTTATCACAGTTTTGTGTAACCTGTAATTTACCTCTTGTTCAAAATGTCCCAGAGCCCCCAAATTCTCCTCATTATATTTTTTTTTACCACCACCCTGCAGGTCAGACATAAAGCCTCTCAGAAGGTTTACGCCATGAAGCTGCTGAGCAAGTTTGAGATGATCAAGCGCTCAGACTCTGCCTTTTTCTGGGAGGAGAGGGACATCATGGCCTTCGCTAACAGTCCCTGGGTTGTGCAGGTACGTTTAAGTCACTGTTCAGCTTTGTTTTCCAACACTTTTTCAGATGTTGATTAAAAAATACATTTTGATTGAGTTCTTTGATTCTTTTACTTTTGTATAAAATATAACTGTTGTGCAGACTGTTACATTTTAAATGTAGATTTGCACTAATAGTCACTGCTTAGTGAAATGATGTGTCTTGTAATGAGAGCTTGTGCCTTGTTCAGTTGTGCTGTGCCTTCCAAGATGAGCACTACCTCTACATGGTGATGGAGTACATGCCAGGAGGTGACTTGGTCAACCTCACCAGCACCTACGACGTGCCAGAGAAATGGGCCAAGTTCTACACAGCAGAGGTAGTGATGGCCCTGGACGCCATTCACTCCATGGGCTTCATCCACCGCGATGTCAAGCCGGACAACATGCTGCTCGACAGACACGGACACCTCAAGCTGGCCGACTTTGGCACGTGCATGAAGATGGACTCTGTGAGTTAAAGCCTGTCACAGAAGTCACCGTCTTGGTGCAGTAGCGTGTTGTGCTTATGAGAAGTAGCAGCATTCCTACTGCCACCAGTTCTTTTTTTTTTTTTTTTTTTACCAGGCTAAAAAATAAAAGAAAACACACACAAACCAAACTTGCACCTTCAAGTAGAGCTGGGTAATTAACTGAAAAAGTATCCAGACCAACATTTCGAACCTCTCAGGACTCAATCTTGCTCATGTCCATTAATTCAGTTAATGTTTTGCCCAGCGTGCACGTTCATGAACTCTCCCCTTAAAAAGTACCATCTAGTGTTCAGTCAGGTGCCTCTGCCCTGTCCGACTAACGTTAGTTATTCAAAGTGAAGCTGGCGATATGGATGACACGAGCACAAACACTGAGCCTCAAGCTACGTCCACACTAAGAGTGTGTTTTAAAAAGCTTCACATTTGCTACATTTACGCCTGACGTCAACTCTACTCTGGTCTTTTTTAACTCTAAAAAATGTGTTGTAGTCTGTATGGGCAGAAACAGAGTCCTTTGGAAGCAATGACGCAGACGCCTGCCTTGCCTCCTGATTGGCTCTTATCAGTCACGACGAACCAGACACACAAGGAGTGCATGGCTCTGAAAAAGAGAGAGACCGATAATCGCCAAAGTAATCGTTCATTAATCATAATCGAGGTAAAAGATTGAAATATTGGTGACATTGATTTGAAGTCATGTTGCCTGGCCCAACCTTTACATATGTTTTGATGCTAAGAGAAATGGCTTTAAGTCAAGAGCAAAACTGTTGTGGTGCTTAAATCTGTTGTGTTAGCCATCAGTTCTTTGAGATTTCTCTGAGAGAGAGAGAGAGCTTTGTTTCTTTTTTTTGTGATTAATTATTTATTGCATAAAAAGGAAGTAACAAAAAAAAATTTTACTTTTTTAATTAGCTAATTATTCAAATAACTGGGGTGATAAAACATATGCAAAGTATAGTACGTCAAGTGAGCCAACATATCGAGAGCCCTCCCAGCTCTGAGCAGGCCGTGAGAAAAAATTACAGTAAGAAGGAAATAATGATCATAGTGATAATAAACACGTCAGGAGAATCAATTACGAAACATAAACAGACAGAAAAATGGGAGAGAAAAACACCCATTATCTCCATTCCCCACCCCTCATCACTAAGATTATTACTACAATTAAATTATATCACACGTGTACACACATGCATACACACACGTATAAACTCTTAAGTTTAGATTAATGACTCTTGTTTGTCTGAAGCCTGCTTTGTGACTGTAATGCCAGAACACACTTGATGTTTATTGCTTCCTGGACTTGTTTTGCAGACCGGCATGGTGCACTGTGACACAGCAGTGGGGACTCCAGACTACATCTCTCCTGAGGTGCTGAAGTCCCAGGGAGGAGATGGTTATTATGGGAGAGAGTGCGACTGGTGGTCTGTAGGGGTCTTCATCTTCGAGATGCTTGTTGGTCAGTGAACATCTCATCACGTCATAGTGATCGTACAAAACAAGAGTGAAAGAAATGATGCTTTCAGTGTCGTTTCTTTTGCTAACTTCCTGTAATTGTTGTTAGGTGATACGCCGTTCTACGCCGACTCCCTGGTGGGAACATACAGTAAGATAATGGACCATAAAAACTCTCTAAACTTCCCCGATGATGTGGAGATCTCTAAAGATGCCAAGAATATCATCTGTGCCTTCCTGACTGACAGGTATGAAGAGTTGGTGTTTTTAAAAGTTTAAGTGTTGATGGTGGTGACGCCAGAAGAGAACACAGCTGCTTTTGATGAAGGTTGTTTTCTGCTGCAGACCGCGATCATTAGCATGAACTAAACTAATAAAATAAACTAAACTAAACTAATGAAATAAACTAAACTTGATGTGAAAAAATATTTTTGTTAAGTGACATAAGAATACAAACAAGACTTAATAAAAAAAACTTACTGAAACTAGTGAGTAGAGAAAATGTCTTTAGTTTTCATCTTTTTTTATATTTTATTTTTGTATTTTGGGTGGATATGAAATCTGTCATCCAGTTTTTTAGCTGTGCCAGATGCAGCTGTTTCTCACCTGCTGATTGGCTCTCAGTGTACAACCAGTACATGTGCACTTTAAGTGTCCCACATTCACAGTGTTAATAATGTTAAGTATTTTATTGTTAATTAACTTGCAGTGATGAGCCACAGAGCTGCAGCACCTGCGACTGGTTCAGTGATGAGTTTGTTTTGAGCTGGTTCATCTAAATGAATCAAACCTCGAGAGTTTGTTGAGTTTTTGAGTTTTTTCATGTCTTTTTTTCCTCAGGTTGACTTGACCTGTATCTCACTACAGAAACACGATGACACACATTTTACACTTCGAGCTGCATCTTCTGTCCACTGTTTACATATTTGTGCCCATAAATACATTTTATCTTGTTGTTGTTTCTGGTTAATGACACAAACACACATTGTTTATAGTTGTCTTTTGTGGATGGTTGTTCATCTGTATTTCAAACACATTTTTTAAATGTTTAGATTTTTTGTTGATTTTTATGACACAACACTTATTCTGACCTTTTGAAATCTGACCCCTGACAAATCACCCAGAAACAAACATTAAAACTAAACACTGAAACTCATAAAAACTCAACTGAAACTGTGCAATTTCAAAAAAACAAAAACTAAACTAAAGGAGAAAACCTGCTTTAAAAACTAAACTGAAATTGAAAACAAAAAGCCAAAACGAAATAAAAAGAAAAACTAATGAAAAATCCAAAACTATTATAATCGTAAAGCAGACATTACATAACGTATAGATGCTATTGAGCTGCATATAGCGCACTTGTGTTTACCACTGGTTTGGATTGTAATGCTTTAGGCCAAAGGAAATCAAAGTCTGGCTTGAGTTTGAATTTAATCACCTTCAGTAAGGAATATGTATCAGCAGGTGATGTTTTTGCTGACGCCATAGATACGGTTGAGCTGAGGACAAAGGGCAGCTTTAATCACCACTCCACAACTCATTCACTCTCTTTGTTTTGAGGGAGGTACGATTGGGCAGGAACGGCGTGGAGGAAATCAAGCGACACCCTTTCTTCAAGAACGACCAGTGGACCTTCAACACCATCAGAGACAGTTAGTATCACCACAACTCAGCGAGAGCTTCACCTGACCCCGTGAAATGAGCCTTTTATGTGACTTAAATACTTCGAGCTGTATCAGAAAACAAGATAAAATGATTTATTTAGACACTCCTAGTTTTGTTTATGCAGCACTTCCTTCTCCCATGTCACACTTTCCTTTTTCCTTAGTTTATGTCTGTCTCTCTCCTCAGCGGCCGCCCCTGTGGTCCCGGAGCTGAGCAGTGACATAGACACCAGTAACTTTGATGAGATTGAAGATGACAAAGGCGACGTAGAAACTTTCCCCACACCTAAGGCCTTTGTTGGAAATCAGTTACCTTTCGTTGGCTTCACTTACTTTAAAGAAGACCAGTAAGTCGTCAGCTTTTGTAGCTGCCTCCAGTCCATCAGCACTTGTTCTCAGCGGTGGTCTTGACTCTGTGTTGATTTCCTTCTTCAGGTTGCTAAATGCCTCCAACAATTCCTCAGTGATCCACGAGAATTCAAAAGGAGAGGTGGGTACTGTCACTTCCACACACAGTGCAGGGTTCCCATGGGTCCTGGAAAACCTGGAAAACTTGGAAAACAGTTGACCTGTCTTCCAGTCATGGAAAACACATGGAAAATGAGAGAAAAAGTAAAATATCCTGGAAAATTATTTCAACATTCTCCTAATTTTGAGCAAAGGTGCATTCAGGATATTTTCAATAGACTGCTGTTGGTTTTGTTTGGCAATGCTGTGAACGCACCTTGAGGTCACGTCACATGCTGCAGGTTGGATGATTTACTAGAAAATAAGTAACATTATTCCTTAAATGTATGTAAGTCACAGATGGTTGCTGACTGTGGCTGTTTTATTAGGTTTATAGTTGAACATATTCTTCCCAACTTGTTTAAACTGTTGAAAAATGGGTCAGCATGTTTGGTTCAGTGGCTGAAGTTGGCGTACTAGCATGTAAGAGATGATTTCAGAATCAGAATCAGAGTCGCCTTTATTGTCATTATACATTGTACAACGAAATTTGAGCGCTGCTCCCTTGGTGCAAACAAGTTGATAAACAGACTCTACAAACAGGAAGATATTGATGTATGAGTGATTCCTGTCTGTCATGAGCTGGATCATCACTGAAAAAGTCCTGGGAACTGTGACAGTAACTGCACCTTGATCAGCTGCAGTAACGCAGGCCGCCCCCTCTTAGCTTCTTAGGGAATAAGGCAGGCATCAGTTTACAAGGCCAGACTGGAAGGCATTAAGGATTATGATGGAAATGACTCAGAAGAGGATTTCTTCTCCTGATCCCATGATTTATTAGTACTTTGGTAGAGTTTCTGTTCTTAGCCACAGAGAACGATTTGAGCTGTTTTCAGAGTAAGCGCCTGAGCTAACAGCTAATCTGGGGAACTCATTGATCCAAGTCCTGAAACACCCCCCCCCCATCACAATCAAGGGCCCAGCTCTTATTTCAGGTTGACACTGCCTGCTCATACACTGTCTTGGTTTTAATATGATGAGTGTGGAATTTAAGAATTTAATTTCCTTCTAAATTGTTAAGCTCTGCAAAAACTGACTTGTGTGGGCCAGAAGCAAAGTAACCTCACCTTCCTCCAAGGTGCCTGGAGAAAGGAAAAAGTCCAGAGGTGAAAACCGCAGCAACAATTGCAGGAAACAGAAGACCTTTATGAAACAGATGCATGTGGGCTTGTGGCCTTCATCAGGGTCATCACAAAACACATCACATTTTAATAGGATAATTATTAGACAAAAAATACGTGAGAGGAGTATTTTATTTATGTTTAGGGCTAATTATTGTTCTTGTTTAATTTCCATAAACCTTTTGCCTTGTGACAGGAAAGTTTGAAAGAGTTTGTCCTTCAAGTCCAAGTCGAACATTTAAAGCCGCAATAATCAATCTTTTTATTTTAACAATGAATCAAATGATGGTCATTAGTCATGAGAAACCCACACAGAGTTACCTCCTGGTTTTGCACCTGAATCCAGTCGTACAAAACTCTTTAGTGTCTTTCAGCTCATTGGTTTGGTTTTATAGTCTGTAGCTTTACTGTCTTGGTTCAGGCAGCACCAAGCAGCTGACAGGCAAAGTTAATGACTAGCTGGTGGAGTGTTTTAGAGATACTGCCCCAAGGAGTTGGTGGAGATCAAACAATAGTTCAAGAGAGTGAATATTTGACTTGGATCAATCGGGTGGCCAGACACATGACTCCAAATGAATTATAATGATGCTCTGTGTCTGCTTGATGTGGAAGAAAGCTATTGTTTATTTACTGTCTTTTTGCTCAAAGGTATCATCAGATCAATTAGATTTGATGTACAGTTCAGAAATGCTGCGTCTTACCAGTTACGTAAAACACTTCATTGTGTAACACACACATGTGAGTCACAGGAAAGATGGAAGACATGCAGTAAAGGTTGCAAACAGGTTTTTAGCTCGAGCAGCTGAAGAGTCCTTTTAGTCACCAGGATGTCTGTGATTGGTTGATATATAAATATATATATCTTTTTCTCTCCAGTCAGCAGCATGGCAGAAGAAACTTCACCTACTTGAGGTGCAGCTGAATAATGAGAAGCAGGTCAAAGATGATCTGGAGCACAAATACAGGTACAGGAGCTGTTGCTCTAATAACACATTCAGGCACAGTGTGTCAAAGGTCTTATACGTGTCCTGCTTCCTCTCTGCAGAGCTGCCTCTAGTCGACTGGACAAAATCTCTAAAGAACTGGAGGAAGAGGTAGGCTGATCATTTAGAAACTGCTGCAGTGTGGACACATGCTACTGATGAAGATCACTTACATTTTTGGCTTTGTCTTACTTTTAATATTTGCTTGTGCAACAATCCAGTTTCCCCTCCAGGATCATTTAAATCCTCTTCATCCACTTTTATGGCCTCTCTCTAAAGCTGTATTTAAGTTAGAATAAGGATTTCTTATTCTCCACACTTGACTATGTTTCAGTTGAACACCAGCGTGTCATACCCAGTCAGGCTCAGATGGAGGGCTCGCAGAACTTTAATCGCCACATTACAACATCTGTTGGGATTTGTGTTGAACTCTAAGTGGATTGTCAGACCCCGTCCCTCATTACAGTGTGAAACCAGCCCTATAGGACACACTGACCAAAGTATTTAATGGTTAATTCTAGGTGACCGGTAGAAAGAACCTGGAGTCGAGTCTGAGGCAGCTGGAGAGAGAGAAGGCCCTGCTGCAGCACAAGAGCCTGGAGAGCCACCGCAAGGCTGAGAGTGAGGCCGACAGGAAGCGCTGCCTGGAGAACGAAGGTGACATGAGATACCACAGAACTGATGTATTAATCAAATCGTTTTCAAAGGTTTTTAATTCACTTACTAATTAGTAGAGGACTTACTTTTGAAGTAATAAGAAATTTAAGGGCAATAATTACATTGAGACATTAGAATATATAGTTTTCAAGTGGAAGCAGATTTAATGTGCCCTGGAGTAAATGTGTTTTTGGAATTACAGGTTTTTCAGAAGCTGCACAGTAGCACACTTTCTTCTTGGTGCCAAAGGATCATGTCATTTTTTAAAAACGTTAACAGGGGACACTGTAAAAAAAATATCCTCCTGACAGCTTCTTGTGAGAATTTATGAATTTATTTGGTTTAATTTTGTTAATAAAATGTAATAAAATAATTTTGCTGAATGATATAATGTGGATAATACTGCCATCAGCTGGTCAGAGAGACGTGTGAAGCAGGGGACAGAGAGCAGTTCAAGAAGACTGTGCCTTTGCTATGTTGATATTCTGAAGTTACACTCGTGATATTTTTGACAATTTCCTCTTCTCCTCACTGATTAAAACGTAATAATAAAGGATTAATACTTAAGTATTTAATTGAGTTCTGTATTAAAGACACAGTATTACTTACATTATGCTCCTTTCATCTGCTGGAGATGGCTGGAGCTGTAACAACAGCTTATATAAGAAACTTGGTGCATGCTTTAAGTTAACTTAATTAAAACACACTTCATTCATTGGTCTGTGTTCGTCTGTTTCTTGCAGTCAACAGCCTTCGAGACCAGCTGGACGACATGAAGAGAAGAAACCAGAATTCACACATTTCAAACGAGAAGAACATTCACCTTCAGAAACAGGTCAGTATTTAGTTTTGTCAGTGGGAACTCAATTAGAAGTTTGTATTAATCTTTGAGTTATTAGACAGCAAACGGTGTGTTTCCTCACTGCGTCAAAATGGAGATATCATGGGATCAGGTCTTGATATAAACAGGCCTGAAATATATATAAGCTGCCTCTGAATAGGCACCAATAAATTGTTCTTATGCATGTTTGTGTATTTAATATATTTCATATATTTAATCTGAAAGCAAGTATGTACAAGACTCACAGGGAACTGTAACTGATTACAAATGGATTGAAAAAGTGATGAGTAACAAAATCAAACTCCTGACTCATCTTCAGACAATTTAAAAAAAAAAGATAATCTACAAAGAGTTTCAAAGAAACAAAACCTGAAAACAAAAACACTGTATTTAATCGCGACTGTGGCTACTGTTGTATGTATGATGTGCTGTGTTTTTTTTTCTCATTTATTTATTATTTCTCATTATTCTACTTTTGTAAGTTTGCATTCTGGCCATGCTGCAAAAATAATAGACAAATTAAAGAAAAATTTAGACATTTAATTTAGACTGCTGAGCTTACTTCAGGGACATGGGGACAGAGCCAAGGATATAGTTAAATTGCCTTTATTGTGTTAGGGTATATCAGAGTAAAATATGTGACGGGTTTCAACCACTACAGGGTCTTCCTCAGGGTGTGGTAGGAAAGAGAAGTAATGTCGTGATTCCTTATACAGACTGATCACCAGAATGTCATATAATATAAAACAAATAGGCTACGTAGAGAGGAAGAATTTAGTCACCATCATAATCGTTACATTTTCTTAGAAACGAAAGTACACAATCAATTTTTAAACAATCGAGAGAGGCATAAGCTAGTTCACAAGAAAGGTCTAAAATCTGTTTCCTCATTAAGACCTGGATACCTGGTCATTTATTGAGACGATCGCCTCCTCTGATATTCTGCTCCACAAACTTTCAGAAGGCTGTTATTGCTGTTCTGAAATATGTGATACGCCCAAACACAACAAAGGCATTTTAACTGTCCTTGGCTCTGTGCGAGTGCCTTGAGTGAGCCCAGAAGTTTCCCTTGGTCTAAGTTTTTTTCTTTTTGATCATCTCCATCAGCTGGAAGAAGCCAACACCCTGCTGCGGGCCGAGTCAGAGGCAGCGACGAGGCTCCGTAAAACCCAGACGGAGAGCAGCAAACAGCTGCAGCAGCTGGAGGCCAACACACGCGAGCTGCAGGACAAATGCTGCCTGCTGGAGCGCAGCAAGCTGAGTCTGGAGAAGGAGTGCATCAGCCTGCAGGCGGCCCTGGAGACGGAGAGGAGGGAGCACAGCCAGGGGTCAGAGACCATCAGCGACCTGATGGGTAGGTGAAACAAACACCAACCAGGTAACACAGGATCTGGAAAGTCTTTAAACATGTGAATGTTCAGGGATTTCATTTTTTAAGGTGACTTTTCCTGTTTTATCTCAGTTTGGAAAAGCACGAAGCCAGAATCTTTTCACATACACTCCTCCCAAGCACCTGCAAACGATAAACTGAACACAGAAGACAACACCTACATATGAATATGGGAATGTGTGTGTGATCAGAAAAAAATGTAATCATGAATATCTGGAGCAGCTACATGCCTGCAGGCGTGCACAGAAATTCAAGGCACATCAGTGTATGAAATGCTGTTTTGAGGAGTTGCTGATACGGTTATCTGTATTTTTATGAAGTAGAAACTCTATTACACACCTTTTATAAAAATTCTCTGCCACTCCAGCTCGATTTGCTCCTGCCTGTCTTGCAGCTTACACGGCAGATTTATATGAGGGCAGCAAGGTGGCTGAAAGCAATGTTCCACACAAACACTGAGGGCACGAGGCTTTCTGGGCCTTTAGAAAGAGTTTGCACAGTGGTCAGAATCCATTCAGCAAACAACACATTCGCTGTCCGGCTTTGTGTGTGAGAGGTTGATTTGAATTTATTTGCAAGAGATTTTTATTAAAACCAGTTTGTGTGGAGCTGCTGTGCACAGCCACAAAGATATAAACAATATTTGTGATATATGTAAATGGTATTTACAGAGATGAGGATTAAGCTCCCGCTGTCGCACTGTTTGAACAGACTTTAGCGGAGAAAGTGAATATAAAGGCCAACTAACTTGCTCCATCGCAGCTGGTCAGTGTGCAGCAGTAGCAGCCTGGTTGTACTGGCCAGCTCCCAGGATGCATTTATGTAACTGTCCAAGGGAGTGTGTTTACATCAAGGGAAATAATTCAACCATAATCTGATGAGAGCAACACTCAGGCCATATAATCTGTCACATTAAAGCTTTTATCTGATTGTGTGAATTGAGGTGAGGTCACATGCAAGTCGGTCTCTGCATTTGTTTGACTGTGAAAACGCTGCAGTCGACTTTGTGTCAGCTTTCAAACTGCTGTTGTAATTAAATCTGCAGTGAACTGCTTTCACCAATAAACCAGGACAATGGAGAAAATCATTCATTAGAACTTTGTAAACATTCAAAATGTTGCCTTAAGCTGATTAGTGTGAGTCGTCAGCCCGTTGTGTGTATGTGTAGAAACAGACAATAAGAAGACCGACAAAGAAAAGAAAAGAAAAATCTCTGATCTGCTTGCTGGGGCTTTGATTGTTGGGATTGTGCGTGAGCATACAGTGCATGGTAGATGTATCTGCTGGATGTGTTCTTTCTCATTGGAACCTGCTTCTCTGATCCTCTGGATTTATCTTGCAGGACGGATCTCTGGTCTGGAGGAGGAGGCGCGTCAGCAGAGACAGGCTCTGTCCAAGGCTGAGACTGAGAAGAGACAGCTTCAGGAGAAACTCACAGATCTAGAGAAGGTAAATCAAGAAGATCTGACTGAGGATGATATAAACATTATATGTCATGTAATAAACATTACTTAGCATATTCTATCTGTATAGGTTTGTAAATTCATGTCTTTCCAGAGAGTTTTAAGTATAATCTGTATGTCAGCATTAAAAAGATAATATCAAATAGTGTACCTTGGCTTATTTAGGGATTTGCCCGTCACCATCTTCACCTTAACTTAAGATAGACAGACAACTGAAAACTTGTTGTCCAGTCAAATAGTATAAATCGTATTTGTATTTATATAATTGTCTTTGTAGATAAACTTCTAAGATAACCTAAGCACCATAATATGTATAACCCTGACCAAATGTTTTTCCCTAGACCAGGCAGGTTATTTGGCATCATTGGAAAAACATTTACTGATGCCAAATAACCTTTTATCAGTGTTTTGTTAACATTTTGTTGAATCATCTTTGCCACTTTTGTGTTGTCATCATGATGTTTTCGACAGTGAGAACATCACAACAGATTTTTTTGATCCACAAAATTATTTAAGAGGCTTGAAACCTCATACTTTAGATCAGTGGTTCTCAAAGTGGGGTCCAGGGTCTCCTGCAAAAAGGGGAATAATTTATTTTCACTATATTTCCATCTATAAGTCACACAATGATTATTACGACTGTTCTGGTTGTGGGTTTCAAACAGTTTCTGTGATGAAACATCGAAAAGGAAAACTCTTATCAGAGGAGTCTGTGGTCTAATCTGCGTCAGTTTGGGTCCTTTGTGTGAAAGAGTTTGAGAACCTCTGCTTCAGATGGTGCCATAGAAAACACAGGATCTTACAGATCCCGCTGCCAAATTCTGACTGCTCTCTGTTCAGAGTTGTAACCATGGAAACACTTCATTTAACAGTGGTGACGATTTCTTCCACTGCCTTTTGTTCATGGACACAGTTGTTCCCAGACAATATAAATGAGGAAGGAGCAGGCTAACCTTACTGAAATCGTTCTGAGCTTTAATAAGTGAATGTTTTTCACAGTGATGTCTTGGTTTTCTGAGCTTCTGGAGTCCATTCTGCTGCCGTTAGTATTTTGTATTTTTGCATGATTGAAAAGATGCTGTGTTTTGGGAGGATGTTTTTTTGTCGTTGTTGTTGTGATGGTCAGCTAAAGTTTGATCCACTGAGTTTATCATCAACACCTCCGCCCTTGTTTTGTTTGTGTTCAGGAGAAGAACAACAAAGAGATTGATTTGACCTACAAGCTGAAGGTGCTGCAGCAGGAGCTGGAGCAGGAGGAGAGCTCCCACAAGGCCACCAGGGCGCTGCTGGCAGACAAGAGCAAGATCAAAGTAACAATAGAGGGAGCCAAGTCGGAGTCCATGAAGGGTGAGGGCACCAACCTTTTGTTTCCAGGATGTTGTTCTCTCACCTGCTTGTTTACTTCAGCAGTCTGTTTATTCCAGTCTCTGGATTCTGTACTTCGATATAATGTCAGTATTGATGTGAGGCTACTCATCTACAGGGACTGTGGTCATTAAAATATTGTGATATTAATATATATTTAGTATTATTTATATGTTATCTCTTAAAGGCTGCATTGCAGTTAAGTAATACAGTTCTTTTATTGTATTTCTGCTGTTATGATGAACAGTTATTGTAATATTGTTTCAGAGAAAAGCAATATTATCAACGCTGCTTTATCATCAAGAGTAAAAACTTGTGTTCACTTTTCATTTTAATGTGAACCATCAGATGCTATTTATGTGTTTTGTTTGCATTTAAATTTGTTATCTAAGTTTTAAAAAACACTGGTGAACTGTTTTAGACTATAGAAGATACTTAAATACTTAAAACAGCCTTCCAGCTGTTCTGTACGCCCTGGTTTGGACCTGGTATTAACACGTGTCTTCAGTGATCTGATCCTAGCGGTCAGCTCTGAGTTCGTCTGTTCACACCTGGCTTTAAAATGTAAGTGACCACCTGTGATCAGATCTCACTTCCCCGCTTTATATGCAAATAAACACACGCAGTTGTCTGTGTGTGTGTATGTGTGTGTGTGTGTGTGTGTGAGAGAAAGAGGGAAAGAGAGCGGTACAGAGGGGTTGAGTGAATCAATGCACTGCGCTCAGCTCTACAGTGAAATAAGGTCTTAGCCATCAGAAATAGTAAAATATTTTCAGTTCATGATGAAATTGTGTTGGGACTAATCAGAGGACGTCATTACAGTAGCTGGTCCTTCAATGTGGCCCAGGACCCCAGCACAGATTGGCGTTCACGCTGCTAAAAGAATGTGGCCACATGTGGTCCAGACCACCTCTGAATGTGGTCTGACTGATCAGATCTCAAATGTGACTTGTGTGCGTGCACACCTGAATTTAAAGCTGTCCACTTGTGATGGGATCACTCAGGATGGATGTTAGTACCAGGTCTGAACAGGGCCTGTCAGTCTCAGTGTAAAAACCTAGAATGAACCACAGTGGTCTCTTCACATCCTCACTACCTCACCTCTTGTCTTCAGAGATGGAGCAGAAGCTGGCGGAGGAGCGAGCGGCCAAACTGCGTCTGGAGAACAGGATACTGGAGCTGGAGAAACACAGCAGCATGATGGACTGTGACTACAAACAGGCTCTACAGAAACTAGATGAGCTGCGCAGGCACAAGGACCGCCTCACTGAGGAGGCAAGTGTTTATACCGTGTGCAGGAGACCAGTGAAGTGTGTGTTTAGATATTAAATACCACCTAGAGAAACAAATCCTGCAGCTTGTGTAGCATTGTGTCAGTTCTGAGGTGGAGAGGAGTAACAGTCACTCATTAGTGGTTTATGGAGACAGGACGATAAGATTATAAACAGTAAAAACAGCCTCTCCTCATTTCCCTCTCCCTCTGTGTTTCATCCGTCCTTTCAGGTGAAGAACCTGATGCTGAGGATCGAGCAGGAGACCCAGAAACGGACCCTGACTCAGAACGACCTGAAGGCCCAGAACCAGCAGCTCAACACTCTGAGAACCTCAGAGAAGCAGCTCAAACAGGAAATGAATCACCTGCTGGACATTAAACGCAGCCTGGAGAAACAGAACCAAGAGCTGCGCAAGTGAGTACACATTTCATTCATACTCTTCGCTCACACTCCTATCATCTGCAGGAGCCTTCATGTTTTAACAAGACGAGGGCGATGAATGATGCAAGTCTTTGTTTGTTTTGTTTTGTCATCTGCAGAGAAAGGCAGGACACAGACGGACAAATGAAGGAACTACAGGACCAGTTAGAGGCTGAGCAGTATTTCTCTGTGAGTGTGTTCTCTGTTATTACAAACGTGGATGTTAAATGACAAAGCTCAACACATTATGGCTCTGAATGTCGCCTGCTGAGTGTGTGGGCTGTAATGTGCCTTCAGAGCAACATCACTTTTATTTCAGTAGCTAATGCATGTTGTTGTGTGGATTGAACACAGCCGAACCAGTGCTCACATATCTTCAGAATAATAAATATTATTGATCTGTGTTCATTGATTAATGCGAAATGTTTCCCTTTATCATACTGCTGTTCACTATTGTTATTATTATGAAACTGTCATACTTCTCTTACCATGGTAAATGTACAGTAGCAGGCTGTCAGTGCATCATAATGTGCGTTCATGCATTACCTATTAGTGTGAGCTGTATCTGACCTGTGTCCCGTGTTTTCCAGACGCTGTATAAGACCCAGGTTCGTGAACTGAAGGAGGAGTGTGAGGAGAGGAACAAACTCACCAAAGATGTGCAGCAGTCTGTGCAGGACCTGCAGGAGGAGAGGTTTGAAAATATGATGTTTTCTTTTTAATCCACCTTAAACACCAGAGACAAACTCCAATAGCTGTTTTCTGAAACGTGACCAAAATCGATACAAAACCAGGAAGTAGGGGTCAGTTTATTCACACGTTCAGGGCTTTACACTCGTCCTGCAAAACCTGGAAAACAGCTGCCCTTATTTTAGGGCAAAGTTCTGTCCAGGATCATGTTAATTTTCAAATGGTCGGCTTGTGTATAGACGACAGCGTTTTGAACAGGCTGTTATCGGTTTTATTAAACACCAGCTAAACACTCGCTAACAGCACTTTTTACTTGAAGTGACGCTAACAAAGATGCCAATCTTTGTTAGCGTCACTTCAAACCCAATGCTGTGTTGCTCAGGTGAAACAAACATAATATGACATGAAATGTTTAAGTTCTGTAGTGGTGGTTCACAGTGGGTGTGATTAACCTCGTTAAAAACTTGACGTGTGAACGAGACATTTATATCCTGTGTTGTTTAATGATTGTTTAGTTTTTTTTCTTTAACTTGTCAGGGACTCGTTGGCGGCTCAGCTTGAGATCACTCTGACAAAGGCTGACTCAGAGCAGCTGGCGCGCTCCATCGCCGAGGAGCAGTACTCAGACCTTGAGAAGGAGAAGATAATGAAGGAGCTGGAACTGAAGGAGATGATGGCCCGCCATCGTCAAGAGCTCGCTGAGAAAGACATCACCATCAGTTCGGTGCGTTGCATTAACCTCCTCCTCTCACAGGAAGGTGTAAAAGCAGTGCATGCTCAAGCATTTTAAAGACACATGGAAAGAGAAATAAGCTTCAGTGTTGAGGCTGGACGACAGGTGGCAGTGGCAGACAGTGGAGCCAGTGCTCATCATTCATCTCCTGTTGTTTTGCAGCTGGAGGAGGCGAACCGCACCCTGACCAGTGATGTGGCCAACCTCGCCAATGAGAAGGAGGAGCTGAACAACAAACTGAAGGATGCCGTGGAAGGTGATTAAAATGTTTCAACTTCAAATGCTTGACTTGTTATTCTTGTTGTTGGGTTCACATTTAACATTTTTGCGTCTGTGTTTTTTCAGTGTCGGATAAGTCAAAGGACTGGGAGCAGGAGATCATTAAGATGAGGCAGGTGTTTGATAAGCAGCTGCAGTCAGAGAGGACCCTGAAAACTCAGGTCAGTCTGTGTTAAACTTCAGCCAAATTGACAACTAAATCAAAGCTGATCATACTGTGGAAAGTGACGGCATCAGGTCATGAAGCTCTCTCACAGCCACACCACTCTGAAACTCATGTCTGTCTGCAGGCCGTCAATAAGCTGGCGGAGATCCTGAACAGGAAGGAGAACCGTGGCGGAGGCAGTCGCCGCGGTAACGACACAGAATTGCGGCGGAAGGAGAAGGAGAACAGGAAGCTGCAGTTGGAGCTGAGGTCGGAGAAGGAAAAACTCAACAGCACAATCATCAAGTACCAGAGAGAGATCAACGAAATGCAGGCGGTGGGTCACACAAACCAGTATTTTGATTCAGTAATAAACTTCCTCCTTGACCAACCAGCATCCTCTGTCCTCTCCAGTATCTTTGACTGGGTCTTGTTTTCCTCTGTTGATTTTAAATTGCAGCAATTGGCGGATGAGAGCCAGATGCGTATTGAGCTGCAGATGGCTCTGGACAGTAAGGACAGTGATATCGAGCAGCTGAGGAATCTCCTGCAGTCGCTCACTGTTCAATCAATGGACTCTGCCAGTGTGAGCAGCGGGCCAGAGTTTGATGCTGATGATGCATACACAGGTAAGAGCTCGACCACTGGGCCGCACCTCCCTAAACATATCAATCCAGAAACTTCAGGTACACAGATATGGTTGGGATTAAACTTTGACAGACAGAAAAGGCTGGAACTTTTGGTGGAAATAAAAATATTTCTGACTTGAAAAAGTTCATGTGCTTGTTGTTGTTCCTGCAGGCAGTTTTACCACATTTGGAGTTTGTATGCGCGAATGTTGCAGGAAGTCATTAAACCTCTTGCATAATGAAATTCACTTTTTTAAAATAAATAGAGAGTGATATAGACATGACTAGTTTAGAGCTGCTATCAGTTAGTATCAAACAGTTTGTAAAGTTACACAGCGTTGGTGGACATGAATAAATATCCAGTTCACTCCTGTGATGTGAAAGACAAGCAGCCGAAAACAGCAATGAAGGCCCTTTGCTTTCATTTGTATTTCATCCAAATAGAAACTAAAGAGGTCAAAACTTCAGCAACACTTGCAGTATACAGAAGAACTTTATAATTAATTAATAAAGAAATAAAGTTCTTCTGTATATTGTGAGTGCCTCTGGAGTTTTGACCTCTTCAGACATTTTCCTTTTTCCATGGGAGTAGGTGAAGTGGTGCCAGAAGCCTCTATCTTGCATCTAAATAGAAACTGGCCGATTATGCTCATGTTCAGTCTTTCATGTCTCATCGTCTCCCTGTTTCTCCCTGTTCCTTAGAAACGAGGCTGGAGGGCTGGCTCTCTCTCCCTGTAAGAAACAACACCAAAAAGTTTGGATGGGAGAAAAAGGTACGAATAAAGGGGAATGAAGCGGCTTTGATGGTGGACAACAGCAGCGTCCTTGTCCTTGATAAACATGTTTTCTTACCATGTCTGCTCTGTTACAGTATGTCGTGGTGAGCAGCAAGAAGATTCTCTTCTACAACAGTGAGCAAGACAGAGAGCAGTCTATTCCCTACATGGTGCTGGATATAGAGTGAGTGTAACACCTCAACACCACCTTCAGTTTCTGTCCTGTTGCCTGTTGTGTTTCAGTTTTTCTGATTTGCTAAAACACTAAATTCCATTCTCTGAACCAAATGTCCATTTCCTGTATCAATCACTCTTTTTGTCAAACTAAAAACAGTTTTCACCTGGTTAGACAGAAATTGCACATCTCCTTTCACATTTTGCAAAACTTGAAACAAATATTCATTCACTAAAACACTGATGCATATTGGTAACCTCAGGTATCAGATAGCAACACAATTACAGCACAGGTGTCATAGTTTAAACACAACAACTTGAAATTGTTCACACTTTCTGCAAATGATGTGATGAAACAAATATCAATGGTTTGAAAGAAACAATAGAGCAAAATAATCTGGAGGAGGAGGAAGAGTGAGACAGTACAAAAGCGTAATACTGAGGCTGAATGAAGAATCACTTCTTGAGTTTGGTTTTGTTGTTACATTTACAGTGTGATGTGCTTTTTTTCTTTATCCTTTTTGCCTTTTTCGTACTGAAGTTTTACTGTTTGCAAAAGCTGAATCCAGACCTTCAACTTTATTGCTTACAGTATGAGGCAGAACTGAAACTGTTACTGAGTCATGAATATTTTTTTGGAAAACATAAAATGCATTTATTATGACAAACATTTCTACAGCTACATGCTCTGAATGCTGTGTTTTCCTCTTTTTTTTTTTAGCTGCAGTGTGCATCGTGTTTTCATTTTGATTGGTTTGTGTATGATTTGAAAGCAGTCTTTTATTCTGAGCACAGATGAAAACTGTTTTGAGGTGATGATTTTGCAGGAGGAGTCGGGTTTAATGTAGTTGGAGAATTTGGATTTGTGTTTACAGTTTTGAGGAAAGTATGGAAACATTCAAGAAATGGGTTTTAGCAGTTGTGATTAGCAGCAGTTCACATGAATGCAGGATGATAAGTGGATATAATGAGACTCATTTCCATCACACAGCAAACTCTTCCACGTGAGGCCTGTCACTCAAACAGATGTGTACCGTGCTGACTCCAAAGAGATTCCCAGGATATTCCAGGTCTGTCTCAGCTCTGCTTCAGTGTTTTTATTATTGAACTTCTGAACATTCGAACCCGTGGATAATAGACTAGTGTTTGATGTGTGATTGGTTGTTGATCCTCATCTTTGATCCTCTCCACAGATTCTTTATGCCAATGAGGGCGAGAGCAAAAAGGAGCCAGAATTTCCTGTGGAGCCCATTGGAGAGAAGTCCAGCTACATCTGCCACAAGGGCCACGAGTTCATCCCCACGCTCTACCACTTCCCAACCAACTGTGAGGCGTGCACCAAGCCGCTGTGGAACATGTTCAAGCCGCCGCCCGCTCTGGAGTGCCGGCGCTGCCACATCAAGTGCCACAAAGACCACATGGACAAGAAGGAGGAGATCATTGCTCCCTGCAAAGGTAGGCTGCTCCAGTACACGGTCTTACCAAAGGAGGGTTGGTGCAGCATTTGTGCCGTTTTCAGGTCGAACAGGAGTGTAGATACTGAAGGTAACTGGAAATTCTTCTTCTCTGTCACCACCAGTAAACTACGATGTGTCTACGGCCAAGAACCTGCTGCTGCTGGCTGTGTCCCAGGAGGAGCAGCAGAAGTGGGTGAGCCGGCTGGTCAAGAAGATTCCCAAGAAGCCTCCGCCACCAGAGCACTTTGCACGCTCCTCGCCACGCGCCTCCATGAAGGTTCAACCCAGCCAGTCCATGAGGAGGCCCAGTCGACAGCTCCCCACCAGCAAGAGCAGGTAGAGTCGCAGACACAGGGGCCTGTCTGAACAGGTTTTAGACAGGCTGTTAAAAACAGACATGGCCTTTTCTTCAGTATTGGTTTTATTCTTGTTTGTATTTATGTTGGATCACACACCAGTGAAGCCATGTTCATTTTCTTTTTACTTAAACTAAACACATTACACATATACAGTGTAATTGATCAGTATTGCATCTGCAGGCTCTGAAAGGCCTAACATTACAACATTACATGATGTAATGATGTGATGTTCCAGTATGATTAAGATGAAATACTTAAATTCACTCTGTACTTTCAAAGGTTCCACCCAATAACAAGTCAGTATTATAATTGTCTTTTCTGGATCATGTGGCAGGCCCTCTGTAACAGCCTTATTAGCCAACCCCTAATAAACACCTATTTACTGTGCATCCAGTGACCAAAAGGTCGAAAGTTCCCAAAATCAGTGTTCATTTTTTTTCTGTAAGAGTTGTTTCTGAAATGTAGATGTAGAAATGTGAGGAGCGGGTTTTGTTTTTCATGTGCATGATGACTTCAGAGAAGTTTTCTTTCACTCATGTCCTCCCTTTACATAA
This sequence comes from Trachinotus anak, assembly GCF_046630095.1. Lineage (NCBI taxonomy): Eukaryota > Metazoa > Chordata > Actinopteri > Carangiformes > Carangidae > Trachinotus > Trachinotus anak. The sequence continues at coordinate 2,856,589 of NW_027273884.1, forward strand.
CACCTGTTAATATGAGAACAGCTGCCAGATGTGAGATGTTACAGATATCAGAACTGATCTCCCCCTTTTCAGGTTGCAGGACTTTGGTCTTCAGGACTGGCACTGGGCGTTGGATGATATTGATGATGACTGTTCCTCTATTCATTTCTGATGATGGTAACAGTGTGTGCAGTGTGTGCTGTGCTGTGCGGTGATTTCAGTGGCAGTGGAACACATGTTTCCATGTGGCCCTGATTCATACAGCAGCTGTCCCAACTGCAGTGATTTTCGTTCTTTTAAACTCTGGAGATCAAACCTGAATATTGATGAAAGGAAACCGCTCTGCTGCTTATTTAAAAACATGAAACCCATAAATATAATGCTGTCTTCAGAGTGGCAGCTGATCACATCAACTACATATGCATTATCTCTAAAGCTGCTCAGGGTGAATGTGCTGCTCTCTGGTCACATTATCCTGTTAACATTATTAAAACCGTCTTGGCCAACATGACCCTGTATCCTCTGACCTCAGCCCTCGCAGGTCAAACGGCTTCAAAATGAGGCGAGAAGAATCCAGCAGTGGACACTGGTATAAATGACGACCGCCCCCAATCGTTTGCTTCCTTCAGCCAGATGTTTCCCTGTAAACAACAAAATTCCTGAATGTGTGTATGTTCGTCTGCACTGAATGTGGGGACACAGTCCTGGTTGTCAGTTTGTGGTGGTGGTGGGATACGTGCACATATGTTGGACCCAGTGATGCTCACCTGATGACTGGGATCACTTCACCACTGGGTGTTTGACAGGGAGGCAGACGTGTTGATCTGGGTTTAAATGGGACTTTTTTAATAATTTATTTAGGGCAGAACATGTTGAATTATGTTATTTTTTGCACATGCACTCTCATGCAAACAATAATATCTTCTGTTACTTTATCACTGTTTGCAATAAAATGAATTAAGGTAATAAAAATTTTATAACTTACCCTTTGACACCAGAGCCTGATATATCTGTGATCTGTGATTAGTATCAGTGCATATTTTGGCTGATCAGTAACAAGAAATTGCAAGGCACAAAGATATGTTTGTTTGTGTCTCTGTTGATGTAGTTTGTTCACTAGAAGAGAACAAGAGTTTATTTTTCCACTTTAAAATCAGAAAATATCTTGGATACCTTTCAGAAATGTTTTTATGTTGAATTTGTACTGGTCAAATATCCAGCAGTGGTCAGGCTGTATTTATGCCCTAAAAAGGCTGCAGTTGTGTTAAATGGGGTAAATGGGAGAGGGGGTAACTATCAAAGCCAGAAGCAGAACGTCTCACATCAGATTCTACACACTCCACCCACAGAACTGATCTGGTATCTATAAAAAAAAAAAAGGGAACCTGCGTGTGAAGAAACCAAAGAATCCTTCACAAAATCAACTTTTATTGGTGAAGATCTGAAGACTGAAACATTGAATAAGTGAGAACATGTGATGCAGGATTCTTTCTTTAGTGTCATTTAAATCTTTAATCTTCTTGATGCATCATTTAGGATTCGTTGAGACTAACCTCGCCTCTGTTTGTCTCTCTTCTTCCAGTTAACCTCGCTCAGGAGTGCGGTGGGATGTGTTTCCTCCCTAAATCAAAGACTGTATACAAAGCTCCATCTGCAGATCAGCACACTGAACTCCACATCACTGCTCCACAAACCACCCTGTCCTGCTTCAGTCTGTGAGAGTTACACAGTCTCCTTTCCCCATTTGTTGAACTTTAGCAGTTCGATCTTGGATCCTGGATGGCTTGCGAGTATGTTAGCTGAAGTCTTCTCTTGGGCCCTTGACTAGAGCAATTAAGTGTCTCAACACTTCTCACCAGGACACACTGTCTGATTGAAGGACCCAACAGGAAAACTCACGACTTCACCTTTAACAATTCTTGTGGCCAAATAAAAAAAGGACATTTTTGTGTTTAATGATTGTGAGCAATGTTAGGGGTTTAATGTGGAACACTACACTCAGAAGATGGTAAATTCTGTAATTTGAGTTGAACTTGATCCCAGATAGAGTATCTGTACTTTGGCTTCTTCTCACATTGATTGTAGCTTCCCGCTTCTCACCACTCTGCTTTCAGGTGCGTGACCACACGGGTCATGGAAACTTGAATAAGGTACTCAAGCAAATGAGCTGTGACTTCTGGGAAAGTCAGTAAGGCCGGGGGAAGGAGTGAGAGATTCCTCCCAGATTTGAGCAAATAAAACCTTGAGTGCCTGTTATTCAGATCTCTGACTCGGACTCGCTCTGAATCACTGGTTTGTCGTTGTATGACCACAGTAACGGTTAGAAGCGAACAGTATCCTGCTCTGAATGGCATTAGACGGAGGGCCAGACATGAGATCCTCAATGGTCTTTCATTCCTGCACTGTCGGTTGTGAGGGTTAATGTTTACTGAAATCAAGGAGTGCACCGTTGATGCTTTTCTGATCCGAGCTCGGCTCCTTAGTTTGAATGTACATCTGGGCTTCACCAGAGACGACACACAGGCATTGTATTCTATCCAGATATACTTGACTGAAGCCCCCTTTCATCACCAACTACTCGGAGTGAACTTGCATGTGTTTGCCTTTTCAGGCCTCACACTTGAGTGCTGTCGCCCACAGGCCTCCACCTACTAACAAATGTAGATTTTAGTCAATCCTGAGCATGAACATGAACGTGAGGGGAATCAACCAATGAGAAGCCGAAACATTGAAGGTATGCAATCATATCCCATGAGTCAAAATACTGAGCAGCACTATTTCCATTGAAAGTTTTTTTTTTTTTTTTAAGTGTTTGTCCTGATATTTTTGTATTAAAAGTAACCGGACTCTGAGTTTGGGCACATTGTTGTGTGTATGTGGCTTATATAGCAGGTAGAGACTAAACTATGTGAGTGTGTGTGTATGTGTGTACTGAGTGCTCTCCTTTAACCAAGAAGCATGTTTTATACATATAAATATACACAGTATATATTTTACATGCCATACAGTGCACATTATATTATTTATACAGCCTTGTCCACTTTGTATTTAAGGGCTCTACATCCAGATTGCATGTTTGCTACCAAACAGCTCTATAATAATAACCACTTCAACAATAAAGACGTGGATGTGCCTTTTGGTTTTGGATTATTTCTGTCTTAAAATATCTATTATTCTATAATATATTCTATTTTCATGTACGACACTGGAATGACCACAATGTAAGAAGCAGAAAGGTTTGGTTTATTAAATACTTCAGAGAAGAATTTAACATTTCTAAAAGTATTTCTATTCAAAATACTGTTTTTTATCCTGAGCAGGAAGATGCCAAATATACTTGGCCTGTGCTTTCCTATCAAATTATACTACATCTTTTTCCACATACAGTATGCAGCAGATATCTGGTCGTTGGAATGTTATAAAAAGAAACGTGAGGGTATAAAACTGAGGTAAAAACAATATAAAAAAGCACATTTTATGGTTAAGTATCACAAAAGCATGTGACGTAACCGTTGAGTCAGTTCAGTTTTTCAGTATTGGCTTTGTCCAAAGCAACCATGTAAACTCTGGTGAAGATCAGTGTGGTGACGTCACAGTCAGCCCCGGGATCCAACTTTAAATCTTAGTCCTCTTTCTTGGAGCCGCTGCTGTGCCTCTGGTAGTAGAGCACGGTGAGCAGCACCCACAGGTTCAGCAGGGTCATGGCGATGAACCGCACCAGGACTGTGGCAGAGGGAGCGGGATCATTAGAATAGAGCTGAACTGTCTTTACACTGAGCTTACAGTAGTCACCAGGTTTCATTTAAGGTCATATCAACAGTTTCATTCTCTACATAAAACCATGAGACGTTCCCCGTGTCTGCAGAAAATGCAGCTTCATATTGAAAAAAGCCAAAAAAAAACTGACACGTTAAACATTAGTTATTTGGATTTCCTGCACATTCACACAGGAAGTAGTGTTGTGTAGTGTACTGTGCATTCATTTGGCCTTCATCAATAACCAGATTCTCAAAATGCCTTTTCTCTTTCAGCAGCCTGGTTCACATACATTCATATCCGGCTTTTTTATTAGAATGGAAACTCTCTTGTTTAACAACAACAGCTATACCAAGTCCTATTTCAAATTTCACACTACAAGTTTGCTCCATTTTCTCCCCTGAAAATATGTAAAAGCTACAAACCACATTCCAGATAAGATTGAAAGAACAATTGTCCAAAACAAAATTAACCTCAGAAGAGCATAGGCATCAATTTGGACCCTTTACATTGTAGACACTACTGACTGAGCCCATCTCACTGTCAATGCACACCTGGTTTCTTCATTGCAAAGCACCAGAGCCACAAAAAAAAAAAAAAAAAGTAAAATTATGATGATTGTAATTTAGAGAACAAATCTTTTTCAAGAGTTCCTTCTGTAATGTTCAAGAGAATATTAAAAATTCTTATCTGGGATACTACAGATCCCACAGTCACTTGTAATTCAGTCTGACTTACCCTGCATGTCCCCAGTTGTCACTGTGGTGGTGTAGATCCGCGCTGAAACAAAGAGGAAGCCGAGTCAGTGACATCCTTATTTTCCGAGAGAGCATCTAATATTTAATGAATGAAGTGCTGAATTGCTAATTTATTAAATTCAGAGCTGAGTAAATAGTGTAATACATATTCATGAACTGAAACATTACAGTAATAGTACTTGAGGGAGAAGAAAAATGTCTCATAAATTGATAAAGTATTTCATGACTTTCTCTGCCTCCGTGTCAGGGAGGTGTTGTCACATTCTCATGAACGCGATATCTCAGGAACGCCCGGAGGGAATTTCCTCAAATTTAGCACAAACATTCACTCGGATTCAAGGATGAATTGACTAAAACTTAGTGGTCGAAGGTCAAAGGTTACTGTGACCACAACATGACACGATTTTGGCCAAAACTCAAGGATTTGTGTGATGACAAAATTTCACACAAATGTCTAAAAGGATAAAATGATGAGGTGATGACACTTTATATCACAAAGGTCAAAGGTCACCTTCCTTGTGACATTTTACTCTTCTGTAAAAACACCTCTGGCCACTTTAGCTCTGTCACTCAGGAACAGAAGGGAAGGTTGTGGATGCTGAACTGGTGACACTAAGCTTGGCCGCCCACCTTGAACGTGTGGTGATATAGAGCCTTCGTGCTGCCGGGCTGAAAAGTCTTCATTAGACATGATTGGCATCATGTTCAGCTGCTGTCACTGTTAAAGCTCTGGGAACCACTGTAAACTGCCTGTCCACCAGCTAACAGCAGACAAAGTCAGCACCCAGCTGGTGAACGTAGTGAAACGCTAAGTAGCCAAAGAGACTGAAACTTCCCACAGAGTCTGATGAGAGCAAACCAGAGCGTAATATAATGTAGTGAAGTAAAGTGAATGACGCTGCTAACAAGTTCATCATATCAACTTAAAATCGTGTGTTTACAACTTGTTTCTTTCTTCTAAGGGGCCAAAAAAAAAAGAGTATTTGCACATTGATGACAGTTATTCCTGGTCTAATGTGTGTGACAGGTGTAACACAGGAAATCAACTTGAAGCATGCTTCTTTCAAACCAGCTTCGTTAACATAACAAAAACTTGCTCCAGAGTCTGGACAGGGAGGGGCCGTGAAGGAACTGGGAAAGGTAGACACACTGAGTTTTCATGTTCAGGTCACTCACCCATACACGTGTAGGAAGCCATGCCCCAGGAGAGGGCGCTAACCTGTCCAGCGTCCTTAGATCTCCACAGGCACTGCAGTTGGGCAAATTTACTGGCTGCACTGATGAAGGTGCACAGGCTCTGAGGAGAGAGCGGAGGTCAGGCCTGATACATGTCAGGAGGGATGCTCAAGTCTAGAATAAGTCTGGATATTGTTGCTCATATAATATCATGATCAGCTTAGCTGAGCTTCATTTAAAAAAGTTTCAAACACTTTTTACACTTTTTTTGCAGCTTCTAAAGAGGAAAAGCAGCTGCAGGATCCCAGTCTCGCTTACTTTGATGCAAAAACATCATTTTGCTCATTAACCAACAAGATGACTTGTTATTTCTAAGGTCTGAGTGTCTTCCTGAGATACACCAGACGCAATGAGGTCAGGGTAAGTTTCTGTTCAAACCTCCACCTCATTACTCCTGACGGATGACATGTCATTCCTTTGATTACTCTCTGACACACTGTGACTTATGAGTGATGTTACACTGATTTATTACCATAGCCAGATCTATGATCCACTTCTCCACAGTGAGGAGCCTCCAGCCCGCGACAAACCTGAGCACATTATGTTAGGGCAATAACACATGACATAAAAAGGTATCAACAAAGGCCAGTGGATCATTAATTTTCTTTAACACTGAATGAACACTTTCACATCCAGTGAAAGTGTGCGGTGGAAGGATACACCAAGGCGTAGATGAGGCTCTGCCGCAGGCTGCCGTTGTAGTGAAGAATCAGGAGCAGGAGAATGACATCTGAGGACACGGGCCAGGTTATAACACACATCACTTTAGGGCAAATGATCCATGGGCTGCATGTTTCACACGGCTAGGTTTGATTTTTACTTCACACGGCACTGATATAAGTTTTTACTGTTTCATTAACTCGTACAGAAGCTCATATTTCTAGTTTCTACAAAACTTTTGAAGATATCTGACTCTTCTGTAGCACAGATGTAATAACTGTCTCTGTCAGTCTCAGGCCTCCAGGGGTTGATGTGGGCTGAGCACATCGATGCTGTGTTAATGTAGCTCTCACTGGTTACCAGTGGAGATCAATAAAGTTCATAGACTGATTGCTCCTGTGTTAAATCTGTGGTGTCCACAGATGTTTATTATGGTGACACTATGAAATTCTCACACGACATCAGTTATGACCGCATCAGCCATACAGATGATCTATTGATTTACTGTCAAATCCATATGTATGATAATAAACCATGGGCTAATTCGATGCTCTGCTTTGCTCTAACAAGACAAATCACCATGTTTGATTTCAGTAGATATAGACTGTGGAGATTTGTTTGAGACATTTAGCGCTGTCTTTGAAATATTAACTAATCAAGGAGTGTGATCCAAAAAGCAAACAGGAGAAAAAATCTGGAAAAGTTGTATTTTCTTAAGAGTTCTAATTAACACCCTTTAAAGGATGTAAAAGATGATGTAACTGAAGCCAACTCACCTTGCGCAATGAGGATTGGATATTCCAGGTACGTTGGAGGTGGGTAGTCATAGTACGTCTGGTACGTTACAAAAACGATGAACCTGTAAAGCAGATGGTGTCAGGTCATGATGCTGTTCATACATCATACAAATGTTCAGCACGGATTCAGATGAAACACTGGAGCCATGCTGAAAAACAAATATAACAAAAACTGAGAACACAGTTTGATGAAGTGAGGAGGATTTTCATTTGCTGTGTCAGCCATCCATACAGTGCTGAGGCAATATGACCCATTCATTCATCGTTTAATTACCAAACAGTAGCAGTCAATCATGAATTCACTGCTTAATGGAAGCAGCTTGGATAAATATGTTCAAACATGATGAACTTTGGCTTTTAATTTAATTTCTGAGACTCCACAGCTGAAGACCCTGTCGATGTGTACAGGTTCCTATGAGCAGGCAAAGACCACGGCTGAGGAACTGATACACAGTGAAATTGCTAAAATGATAAGAAATTAAAATTAAATTCAAGATAAAGCTGCACAAGGCAATTTCACACTTTTTTTGGGGGGGGGGGGTTAAACTGCTGGTAGCTTCTGGATATCTCCAGGATATTGGCAGGTTCATGTCCACCAGCCTGATGTATACGCGATGCCTTACACAATAAAGAGATGGAACAGAGAAAAGAGATCTCTCACTGACCACAGCTGAGGTGACAGATTCAGTTTTACACTTACAGGGATCATTAAGCGAGCTATGAATGGAACGAGTACTCGCCACATTACCAGAGGTGGTTTGTGATCGACATAAATGACAGATACATTTGGCCATATTCAGGTTCAGGTTTGACCGAATTTGAACAGGTTTTGCTCCTAGACAGGCTGATGGAAGAATTTCACAGTAATGGCCAATAAAACAAGACTTCCTGCTGATTCTAGGCTTTTATGCTGTATGGAGTAATAAATCATAAATTACTGCACCTTTAGGATGCGGTCAAATGCTGTAAATGGAGATTCTTCCCACCAATGACAGTGCCAAACACCGGAGATTCATTAGGGATGACGGGGGTGAATGTATGCCAATTTAACTTGAGAAGATTGGATTGAAGCCATGCTTTGTAATTCAGGCTGATAACACAAATTTATTACTGCATAAACATCTTACCCAGTGCAGCTTTAAGGCTTGGCTATTTCACTCTAGCATGCACAGTGACAGCAGGCTATCGCTCACCAACACAGTGGAGACGTTTAGGGCAGAGCAGCTACTGCCAGGCACCGAGGAGAGATAGGACACTGAGAAATTATACAGCCTTACAGAAACTACGCTGCTTCATCCCAAACACCAAATCATCTAGTAAACAGAAACAATAGTGAATTCATGTACATTTTAGTTTAAAAAACAGATTCCGACCACGCTTCCTGCTCAGTGCATGAGAAGAACTGCACTGATTTCACATCAGACAGCACAGCTGAGCCACACAGATGTTGGGACAAAGAGACCTGAATGAGGCCAGTTCTTCCTTGTGGTCAGTAATCCAACCAAAACCAGCAGCGTTGGAAACAAAACACAACTGTTTAGTGTTAAGCCTTCACAGCAGGATTATTTTGTGCCTAAAAACTCAGTCAGAGAGCCTCCTGGAGACAATCCCCTCTTGTCCTATTTAGTATTTAGTGTAGAAAAACACTGCATGGGCTGATGGGATGTGCATACACATTGCCTACATGAGAGTTAGTTTCCCCCTGCAAGGCAAGGTGGATGGCGCAGAAATAATATATGTTTTAGCGTTTTATTAGAATAATAGGTGGTTCAGATTTATGCAGAATTCAGCATTATGTGTTGGGGATTCAGTAGCTGTCTTATGTTACGCTTAAGAGTATGTGCGCCCCTTCTTATAACAAAGGCCACAATAAACCAGGAACATTGTGAATGGAGTTTGGAGGTGTGCTTGTCTACACGGGATGAACCTGGCGCTTAACCGGAAGTCAACCTCACGTCAATATTACACTGAATAAATATGACGTACAAGTAATTTACATCGATCCCACTTAATTTTCCCTTGTAATTAACAACTTCAACATACTTCACAGATCGCAACACGGCATTCATTCCTCCCCCCACGACTTCAACAAGTTGTAGTAAAAATCTCATACCCGACCAGCTCGAGCAGAAGGCTGTTGAGGCTGACTCCGGTCGATGATTTCGCCCGCATCAGCACAAAGATCTGCGGGAACTTGAGCACCATGCACACGAACAGCGTGCTGAAGTTGGCCACATGCAGCAACGTGTCTGGCTGCATCCTCTGGAGATGGTAATAACAGAGCCTGAACTTTGGGTCTCTGAGGATTGTTACTACAACTAGCAGCCAGACGCTGCTGCCAGGCTGTCACCAGGGTCAAGGTGCTATCATTGAAAAGTAACTTCCGCTTGTAATTTTCAAAATTAAAATCGCTAAAACCGAATTCTGTTTTTGTGCCACAGTTTGTTTATGCATGCTTGGTGAAAATACAGAAATAAATAACCGAACGATCAATCATTATAGAAACATACATGCGCATAGATCGATAGATTGATAGATGCACAGATAAACTTTTATTTCCAAGGCGAATGTCTTTGGTTTCCTTTATGATTCAGTTAACTTGACGCAGTTTCCTGTCAGCCGGCATCCTTTCTCACTTCCGCACACATCCACTGAAGCTGGTTGGCTTGTGCACATTTTGAAAGTTGTGATGTACCTCCTGCCTTCTCATTTGAACAGTCTGCACTTCAACACTAGCTTATGAGGCACAGGTTACTGAGGTCAGAGAAGCATCTGAGCACCGTCAACTCAAAGTCACCTCTCAGCCTGGAATTATTCCAAATTTATCCTTTAAATTGCTTCATGTTGTATGATCTAATTAAACCATTGCTTTTATCTCCTACTTTTAATTTAACAAAATCCATCAAGTACACCAAGACTACACCCAAAATCTTTATTCCAATGAGATGTTGACTCTGATTACAATGTAGAAAGACTCACACCATACAATCACCCCAAGACTACTTTTTCAAATTCATAGAGGACCAACATTTTTATTCAAATTCAGACAAAAGGGGCAGTTAAGTTGTTCATAACAACATGTTGTTTATAACAACATAACACATACAGAACAACAATAAAACATTATACAGAATGGCATTTTAAGGCAGCTTCAACAAAAACCTGAGATATGCTGCCAGTTCCATGAAGTGCAGGTGGGTAAGCTACATTATCATGAAAATCACAAACATGAAATCAATGGCTTAGGTCCTGGAGAACATCTTACAGTATGTAACAGCTATTTTATGGCTTTTAAATTAAAATAATAAAACCAGTTTAACACCAAAACAAAATGTATATCAGTAAATAGACTTTTCATTCTTATGATAGAGCTGGTGTTAAACTATATGCAATGTTTTGCTTGTCTGTTTGTTTGTTTGGTTCTTGCATGCTTTTAAGCTTCATGTTTTCGGTTTTACTTTATTCTATTTTTCTTTTCATCTTATTTTATTTTATTTTTGTCCCTGCAACACTATTTGAGCACACAGGCTTTTGGGAGAGAAACATAGTGGTGATACAAAATTTAACTCATCCAAATTTGATCAGGTATCTTGTTAGATTATCAAGTATCTGATTAAATACTTGATGAAGCTCGGATGACCTGATCTCATCACCGAGGTCTTCCCCTCTCATCTGTCTTTACTCTGTAAGCAAATGCCTTTAACATTAAGTTTTGTACTTTTTGCATGTAACATTTTTTTGCCACAAAAACACAAACTTATAAATAAACACAGTTTCTGGGCATAAACTGAAATATAATCCATAAATAACAATTTATCTGGTATATTAAAAGATGTAGGACGGCAAACTATCATTTTCTTATTACTCCTGCCTGCTTCCCTGATATGGCTTCTGAATAGATGTCTGTATTTTACTTAAAACACACAAACAAACAAACAAAAAAACAATAAAAACCCACCACATCAAATCTAAACTCATGGCTGGGCCATGCTGAGTGCCACACCTTGGCGAACCCAAGCTTCCCACAAGGACAGTACAGTTAAAGCTCTGCAGAGTCCAGGCTAAAAAAACCCTTTTGTGCATAGGTGGAGATGTGAAGTGACTCATGTCCACAGTGGTCTAGCAGGGCTGCATCTCAGGATCCTGCTTGCGCCTGTGATGGCTTCCAGACCAGAGTAATAGTTTGTCCAGTCTGACCAGTTCACTCCCCAGTGGAGTGGACAACCTGCTGCCAAACATCTGGTTGGTGGTGTTGGGGACACGATCAGAGAAGAGCGACACGTAGCTGGGTAAAGGTTCCTCTGACTTCGGCTGTCCCTACAAACACACAGGGGAAAAACTAAAACTGAATCACAATCAGATGTTTTCTGATTGATGAACGGTCAGCTGTAGAATGGCTTTCAGATGAAGCTGGCACCATATTTATCTGACAAATGGGGCCTAGTTATCCTGTAATCAATTACTTCATATGATGCTTTTTACACAATATCAAGTAGGCTTATTGCTAACTGCAGGTTGTACCATTATAGAGATGATATTTCAGATAAATGCTGCAGCATCACACCAACAGTAGATATTCAAAATGTGTACATCATTGGTTTTTATTGTCAAAAAGGATTTCATCTCATTCTTGTAATTATTATTATTATCATTATTATTATTATAGGACTCGAAATGGCTGCGGTATAATACTAAATATGTTATTTTCAAAGTAGCCCTATTTCAATTACTTACCATCTGATCATAGTTCCTGAGAAAGTTCCAGTTCTTCTCCCTGTGGATCATAAAGTAGTGGTTAGGCTAAGTCTGTTTAGCTTCATAAACTAACGGGATTGATCAACCACGACTTAAAATTGACTCAACAACATCCCTTAGAAAAAAGTCTTGTCGTCATGTTTCGACGGGTTAGAGGCAGGTGCCGTGAGTACACAGGTTTCCACAGGACATCCTCTCCTGGGGCCGGACTCACCACTCCCGGGCTCCTCTCCTCTCACTCCACACCAGCTCTCTCCACACTCGGTCCTGTTTGACGGGGTCACTCTTGTCTGGATTCGGCTCCACGGACACCGCGTCTCCTTTGGCGTAGCGCGTCCTTTCCGCGGGTGGCTGGGTCGTTAACGGCCTGGCTCCACTGGATCTTTCCGGCAGCCGGTAGCCTGCGGAGGATACGCGCCTAACGTTGTTCAAGTCCATTCGGTTGGCGATAGAGAAACCAATTAAAGCTGTTGTTCAATCAGTAACAGGAGTTATCGATCATAGATAGTTAAGCAGATCGTGGTGTGTGCGCCAGTTGTGTGTGTGAGGCAATCACTGCCAGCCGCTTTGTTTACGTTTCCATGGAAACGGTGTGCGGCCAATTAAAGCGTGCGCCGTGTTCCCCCGCTGAGGGCAGTATTTAATTGTTGGTAACATATTGCGCTAATTTGCTATTGATTTAGCCTCAATGTCCGGAGTTCTTGGTCACGATTACAAAATGCGAGGAGACATATTATCACCACAAACATCTGCATCACTTATGTTGACTCATAGACCTCTGCACTGGATAACCAAACAGGGCGGTGACAGCTTCTGCGGGAAATTGATAGCTCTGGCCGCCTGGAGCAGACCTGCACTTGAACCAGTGAGACTGGGGTCAAGCAGCGAAGAGCAGGAGCTGAGAGAGAGGCAACCGCAGGAGCTGTGCGGTCACTTTCAATGAAAACCAGCATCCATTGTTGAAACTGCCCTGAATGTGGCCTCTCTAGTTCAGCATCACACACATTCACATGCTGCCCCTGGGAAATTATCTCTGTTGGATGGAAAGATGGTGACAGAAGCTGACAGTAAATGATGAGGGGCATGTTGGAAAACAATGGTACCCATCTTCAGTCCAACTCTGTCCCACTTTGCTATACTTGCAAACATTACATAATATTTGGGTGCATATGCTGCGGAAGTATCAGCAGAGTGAGTATCCCAGTCATATCTAGTGGAACAGTGGTTATAAAATGATTGTAAATTATTGAATTAAAAAAAATACCTTATACTTAAACATTAATGTGCACATTTCAGGGTTTGAAATTATTATAATTTATAATCTATTATAATATTTGAAAATGTTTAAAATATTTCAAATAACACTTCATCGGGATATGGAATCAGAACTATAAACTTTCATCTTTATTTTATCCAGCAAAGGTTGTGTATTGTTGTTTTTATTACATTTATTTTGAATACCGGAAGTATACAACGGACGCCTTTATTCTGAAATCTGCAGGCTAAAACAGGATGAACTTTAGCCATGTAGCACACTAGTAGAATTGACGGAAATTAAATCTGCTTCTGGCTGTCTAATCATTGTCCTCATGAGCGAATTCAAACGAGCCGCAAGGCCAAGGTAACGTTAATATTTTTATGTGCTGTCAGCTGCCTAAAATTATATTTATTTTTGTTTCTAGTCGTGCATTTGAAACTGCTAGAAGGCTTGGGCCAATATTTGTGCTAGATATCATTAACGTAGGAGCTAACGTGAGAAGGCGCTTCATCTCTCTTGGCAACTTTTTCCAAAATTCATGAGCATAAAATCAGTGGCTGCTAACTGTGCAATAATACTAGGCATCTACTAAAATGCATGTCTTGTCAGTTGTCTGTCACTGAGCCCCAACCGGCTTTTAAAGGTGCTAGCCAGCTAACAGTTTCCTGTGAGCGACCTAGGTGAAATAACAGCTGTGTAAACGGCAGAAGTTAATGGTGAAATCGGTTAGATGAGTGGTAACGCATCTTATGAGATCACATAGCTTCAGCTGTCTCCAGTGCTACAAACGTGTGAGGGAAGAGGGAGTGGTCACTGCCCTCTTCGGTTGCAATCGTTTAGTTAACACAGGCTAAAGCTAGCTTGAGACAGGAAGTAGCAGGGTAAACTGAGATAAAGTGCACAAAGAACGGCCTAATGTTATCATCTACTATACAGCCCAGCGTGTGCTACTACGCTGTGTATAACTAGGTCTTTGTGGAATAATATTTGTGTAGCTATTTGTGAAAAACTCTTGCCTTGAAAATAGTGGGATGCACACAGGTGTTTTCAATAATCCAGGCTGATGAGACCTGTCCTCAGGTGGAGGTGCTGGGGCCACAGGACATCACCGAAGTACATGTACGCAATACAAATGACAGGGGTGTCTAATTAGGCCAATTGGAAACACCTGGGGTGGGGGGCTCTTTTATGTGTAGGGGCTTCAAGAGTAAGAACCTGATCTGCTCCAACATGCTGAAACAAAACCAAGCCCCCCTCCCCAGTACAACATATGCTATATTGTATTTAAATAATTCAAATGAGCATGACTTCTTTTTTAATTCTATACTTAACCACATTATGAACGAAGGTTGTGTGCAATACAACCCTACAACAAACTTTTTGTTGTAATGATTTGCTTAACGTGGCTTATGATAGATTCATATACACTCTAGGCAGTCAGAAAAGCTAGTAGCATGTCTGGAGTGAGTTGCCATAAAGCAGTGTGTAGCCATAAATCAGTTTGAAATATGACACAACATTGTCTCTGCATCAGCTGTGAGGATGGGAACAGTATGACATCATGGGTCAGACAAACAAGGACAGGCTTATTGCAAAAGTAGGCCATTGTCCCAAGTCATGCTGCAAGCTCTTAATCTCTAGACAGCCTGTCAGTGGCCTCAGAGAAGCGCAGGGGAATTTCTCATCTCACTCTTCTCAGCAGGGTTAACAGCATGAAGGTTTGTGCTGAAAGACTGACTGAAATGACAATTTATATTTTCTGTTTAACAGATCAGTCAGGCATTAGAAATAGATGGAGATGATCACAGTGCTTGTTTTATTTATTAATTTATTTGGTCTGAGCCTGATATTCTACTGCAGTCTTCTGTAACAGTACTGGAAAACTACTAGTCTGTGCATGCACTGCTGTATGTGGTGTGGAATGAATGCTTTCCACTGAGGCTCTCGGTTTAAAGCTTGGTTATTATCAAATTTTAGTTCCTGATTAGCCTAACTGAAATTTTCAATGATTGTCTTTACACTTTACACTGTCGTGTGCAAAACCTAAGACCCTGGATTTCAGTTGGAACTGTCTTAGTTGCATTGTTCGTATTGGTTTATTGGGGATTCATGGGAAGTTCTACTGTGATCTATATTTCATACCACTAAAACTCACTCTCAAGCTGAAGTTTTACTTGAAAAACCTTCTCATGTCCTGATCCCCATCAAACTGAACTGAGAATACTGAGAAAACTGTTCAGCAAAACAACTGTTTTGTTAGACTTTTACCCAAGCATGCAGTTAGATATGAAGTGAGAAGTACAACATGCCTTTTTCACAGGAGACATTCTGACATGTCACAGCAGGAAAAGCAGTTAATGATGGCTGACTTCCATTTAACTGCTTCATCGTCTTGTTGTCCATGCTGGTTCACTATCACACTGTTATGGCTTACTGGGACATTTGAATAGAAACTCTCTTTATGGAGGTGGTAGGGAATTATTGTCCTGCCTGTGGGTGCTTTAACAGGGTGGAGGCTTGCTCTCAAGGGGTATTGGACACTGGCCTTTACTGTGAAGGGCACTAGTCCAAGTCACCACCATCACGACTTTGCTGCCCTTTTATTCTGTGTTTCTTTGCACTGTCACCCTTCATCCACATTCTCTGCATTGTGGGTCTTTATGGTTGACTAGTCAGATGAGGCGGCAGTGGGGTCAGCAGTGCACATGGCTGGAAACTGAGAGTGACATTCCAGCTGGTGAGAGTCAGGACTGAAAACACTATCCCTGGTAAGTGTGCAGGCTGTAAATAGTCACTGGACCTGGGAGTCAGGGGATCAACAGGGTATGATCAGAGAGTGGAGGTGTGTTATTGGAGATTGAGGAGGGGACATTCAATGTACTTGGTTATTTTGGGTAGCAGCTTGGTTAGATTTTCTGCTGGACCCAGTCTGTATCTCTTGATTTGAACTTAGCTGGACTGGGAGGCTCTCATGGACATCGACGAGAAAGAGGATAAAGGAGAAGATGACAGTGAGTGTTGGTTGCTTGGGCAGATTTTAGGATCAGTGTTGCCTTCCCAGGCTTAGGCCTCTGTGTGTGTGTGTGTGTGTGTGTGTGTGTGTGTGTGTGTGTGTGTGTGTGTACTTGTACTTGCTACATAGTAAGGACCAAAAAAAGTATTTTACTAACAGAGTGAGGACATTTTGGCCGGTCCTCACTTTTTGAGACACCTTCAAATCACATTTTGAAGGTTAAGACTTGGTTTTAGAGTTATGGTTAGAATTAGGCTTAGGTTAGGGTCAGGGTTGGGGTTAGGCACTCAGTTGTGATGGTTAAGGTTAGGGTAAGGGGCTAGGAAATGCATTATGTCAATGAGTGTCCTCACAAAGATGGAAGTACAAGTGTGTGTGCGTGTGCGTGTGCGTGTGTGTGTTTTATCACCGTCTTAAGTTTTCTGTCCTTTTCCCCAGCTTCCCCAACTCTTTTAGTTTCACAGTGTCAATATTTAAAGATTAGGCCAGTAGATAAGTCTATGTCCATCATAAACCTGTCTTAAAGATTTTCTCTAGGAAAACTAAAACCATCACTCAAGCTTTGTTTTATGACACTTTAAATTTATTTTGAGTCTAATTCAGATTTTCTAAATCTGTAATCCTTAGGCCTGTATATCAAATTATCTTGATGGTTTGTCATCTCAGATGTGTCACATCATCATGTCCTCATGATACCTCAGTATGTATGACATTCTCCTTTTTGTTTAAGAGACCTCAAAGTACCATAACACATTCAATATGAGAGCATTGCTGCTCCGAGTGTCCTGTAATTTTGTGCAAGAAATGCATTTTTCTGTATTGCATTTATTGTGCAGAATCAGCTGTAACACTGTAATATCAACTTGTGAAATTGTGAAATCAGTGTGTTTGTAAGAGAGAACTCACAAGTCAGTTTGTCTGGAAGTTTTCCACTTCAAAAGTCTTTGAATAAAAAATAAAAAAGTGAATAAGAATATCACTCTGATGTAAACAACATTCAAGCTGTAGGTGTTGATATTGTACAGCATAGATATTTCTTATCCAATTAATGCCACTTTGAGGTCTAATCACATGCAGTTTTCTTAATAGTGTAAAGTACAAGGTCCACTTTAGGAGATATATTGAGGAGCTTACAGTATTGATGGGATGGTACTATATCACCACCATCACTTCATTGTAGTCATGTCTTCTTATAAAAGAAGTAGAGTTCTCATTGTTTTGAGATTAGACCTACTTGTATTCTCAGAATAGGATTTCTAATATTGTTCCAGACACAGGCCCTGAGGGGGAGATGACAAAGGAGGATGTGTCAGAGCCTGTCGAGGGGGACGCCGTCCTGGGCTGCCACACTGCACTGTCTTCCCTTCAGCGGCCAGTTATCCACCAGGTGGCCTCTGCACCCATGCCCAGTGACTATGGTGAGGATCTGCACACACTGAGTACATTCACCCAGGGAGGTGTGTCACATTTCAGGTTAATTAACACACTCACTACAAACTGAATAGATTTTAAAATGGTTGGATATCACATGCTTTACGACTGGAATATAAAAACATTTGTAATACGTTTTTGAACCTGTAGTTGAAATAATGATCGGCTGCTGACAAATTATTTTTATTGATCATTGGCTCAGTGAAGCATTCGGTGAGACTAATCAAGATTCAAGCAGGAATAATCATGTCTGATACGATGATCCTGATGGGATGAAAAATTTGAAGTCCTGAGCCCACACTCATTGTTTTCAGACTCAGTTGGGTTCTCAATTGCTTCTTTTGGTTCACAGTAGGCCCACCCCTCTAATAGTCCATCAAATGCTAGTTGATGAGAAGAGTCTTGGAAGAGTAATTTTTAATTGGTCAGTTGGTTCCAAAAAGAAAAAAAAAATTAAACTCCACAGGAACTGTCAGCACTCAGTTGCTCAGTCAGTCATAGACAGACAAAGTTTAGACAGCTGGTCCCTGCGGTTATTAGATAGAAATGTAACTGAACATCAGGGGCTCCTCATAAATGGGCATATTTAGTAATAAGAGATGTAGAGACGTTGTACAATGTAGTACAATGGCAACAACATCTTTTATGCACACGTGTGACAAGCAGGACTGCAACACCAACTCTAAGGGAACACGCAACCTATTGAAACAACCTGTAAACACAGGACAGCCTGTGTAACATACCGGTATGTCGGGCAGGAATTCCAAAGTGTGGGATCATTTGAAGAAGCCAGAGGCAAACATTTACTTATCATTTGTCGACCTCAAACAACCCTCGTCATTTGAAACATGTAAGTAACCTAATATTAGCCATGTAGTATGGCCACTCTCTGTAACCTTTTCCTTTCTGTTCGTTCTGACACATTCAGAAAAAATATTGCTTTGGCAGTGTTGTTAAAAAGTGGTTCGCTTCATGTGCACACATGTAAAATTTATGTTTTACAAGCTCATTATTATGGTTTTATATTTATTTTTAATGTAGCACAGTGTTAGCAATGTTACTTATAAAATTCTTTCTCTATGTAACTATGTATTTCACAAATTAAATCAATATCATAAACATGCAATGACTAGTCGGCTGATGAATTGACTGCCAGTTGACTGTGGTCATAGGCAGCCCTAGGTCACAGCATGCCATCCACTGTCACATCAGATTTCATTCACCTCTGCAAGCACAGCAAGGGCATTGACTGAATTGTAGTCTGTTGCACAAAGTTAATATTTCTCTGTGCAGCAGGGTTTCACACATGCCAGTGTTTCCCCTGTGTTGAGTGTTTTTGGGGTGGGTAGCACTTAGGTAACAAGTTGTGAGCCTGTCTCTATGCTCTGCTCCGTGTGTCTGAGGAGAGGAAATGTGATTGTAAATGACAGCAAAATGCTGTGGTAAGGGACACATTGCATGATCTCTTCACATGCATAAGCAAGAGAAAAAGAAACATAAAGCTTTGGATTCCTAGTTCCACTAACCAAGTGAATTACATTACAGTTAATATTTATCTGTTGTTTTTGTCCCTCCTACCACCTCCAGAGTTCTCCTTCTTTGACCCCAGCGAGCTGCAGTGCAGGGAGGTTCTTCAGGATCCCAGCACCACAATACCAGAGCTATTCGCTGTCCTCAGGCAGTGGGTGCCCCAGGTTCAGAAGAATATTGACCTTATCGGCAATGAGGTGACGTCATCCTGCATTTTTTTTTTAACGTGCTTAAATACTGTTTAATTACATTGCCTTAGTGAAAACCCTAATTTCTGTACTTTGATGCATTTATTTGTGATAACTCACAAATGACTGATTCCATCACTTACAAGTCACTGAAGTCACTGCAAAAAATACAGTAAGAAATAAATTGCAGGCACAATATAACTGAAAACACCTGAATACTTTAGAATAAAATGAAACTTTTTTTTTTTTCTTTAGGTTGTTGATTGAGGCTATGCCAACACCTCCCCCAAACCACCTCCACCCAGAGTTACACAAAGTAGCTGCAATGCAGTAAACTGTGCAGGGAGGCACTTGTCTCAAGTGTAAAAGCAGCCGATTATTTTCTCTCACGTAATAACTGCTACCCTTGATAAATAAATGACATGTTTCAATTTCAGTTAGCTCAACAATTTTTGGTGCAAATTTAAAGATGAACAGAGTTATGAGAGGTCTAGCTCGCTTGTCATTCATCAGATCAGAGTCCCCGAGCTTCACTTCATAGCCCATTATAATATTCCTGTACTGTGACACCAGGTCCTTAGTGGCACACTACATATTTTGTCTTTGCACAGATCCTAAAGAGAGGCTGCGGTGTGAATGATCGAGATGGACTGACAGATATGAGCCTCCTGCACTACTGCTGCAAGGCTGGGGCCCCAGGCATTGGTTAGTATTGACAGGGGTGTTGAATAAACACTCTCCAGTGGACTGTAAAGTGTACACACATCTACTGTCTTGTCTCAGTGTTAATTTATCTTGCTACTCTCACAACTGAACATAATCCTTTATGACTTGGTAAGCACTGTTATTCATCAGTATTACTTGTCAAACACAGTCCCTAGTGTTGACATAAGCTGCCTTCTCACATGCACTGCAGCCCTGAACTTTTCTAGATGCTACCTGGAGGAGCTGTATGTGTGAACGTAAATGTCCGAATCCGACTTTGCCCTGTCAGCACCGTAGTACAGAGCCCATGTGATGTCCAATAGAGGCGATGTGTGAATAGAACAGCCATTGTCCAAAGAAGCTATTGGAGACGTTTCTATTCTGCCTCCTGCACGTTCTACCTGTGCACTACTTGTCTCAGGAATTTCCAGTATGTGTGAACATAACATAACAACATTGTTTCCTCCTCTGTTCCCCAGGTGATGCAGAGACAGCAGCCAGCTTTGCCCGCCAGCTCCTTGGCCTGGGTGCTGATCCTAACCTTCGTTCACGCTGGACTAACATGAGGGCCCTGCACTACGCTGCCTACTTTGATGTGCCGCAGCTTATCCAGGTGGTCTTGCAGGCCTCCCAGTCTGGAGGTGAGAGCAGAGATGCAGCCAGAGGAGACGGGGGAAGGTCGCCTCAGCAGTCAGTACAGGGCAGACATTTCTGTTTTCAAAACCAACTGCTGTGAGGATTAAGACCTTAATAATTTATCTCTTTCCTGCAGTGAACATACCGAGTTGCCAGTTTATTAGCTGCACCCACAGAAGCTTCATTTAATAGCTACAGTCAGTGCAACACAAAACAACATGCCTGCATTGCAACCTGACTTTATGTTTTTGTTTTGTTTTTGTTGTAGATGTTAGTCAGAGAGATGGCTGTAGTTTGTAGTGCTTTTGCATCATGTGGTAAAAATTGTCAACCCTCTTTTTATGTAAGTGGGGACAGTGGATATAGTTAGGTGTCAGAGAAAAGTGTGAAAACATTCATTTAAAAAGTCAAAGTTACATTTTGATAGACTGAACAGTAATGACAGTAGCCCCCTTAAGTTGTGAGCACCCAGCTCAGGTTATGATCTATCGCTATGTTAGCCTTACGAAGCTAATGTTAGCCATTGTGTGGGGAGCATTGCTACAACTGATGCCAATTGCCGCAATTCACAAACCAATAGTAACATTTCAGGACATGAGCGTTTGGACGAAATGTTGTTAATATAAAGTTAACAACTTAAACTCACATGACCTGAATTCAGTGTACAGATGCTGAAGTCTGTTTTTGAGCTGCTTAGATAAGTTTGAGTTTTTTTTACTCCTTTCATCTGAAATGCTCTGTGGCACCATTTGCATGCTGGCTTTTTTAGTCATCTGTAACTTGTCCCTGATGATTAGCATCAAAAACAAAATATCTCCACACATCATTCTTGCTGTATATTTTTTTTCCACAAGTTGTGGCAGACCTGTTGATGCACCTGCACTCGCTGCTGCCATTTCACATGTTGTTGTTAATGTTTACTGTGGCGCCTTTTTCTTCTCTTTGTCCTTGAAGTCAAACTAAACTGGACACTTGTAGTTGCCCTCATCAGTCTTAGAAGAATCACATCTCCAGTGCTTATGACATTATGGTACCTACTGTAGAAAAACAAGCACAGTCACCTTTTCAGAATTTTGTATTGACTTGGTCCCAAAGTATCGGTTCTCATGTCATCCCTAGTTGCCGGTTTCCCATATTTTGATTATGTTTTAGGGTGTTGTTCAAGTAAAATTTTGTCGTAGGTCATGTTTTGGATGTTATAATGCACTAAGTTTGTGTTCAAGCCAGTTTTATTTGAATAGTAAACACATTAATTTGTGAAAGCCCCATGTACAGTATTTGTGTAAATCATGTCATAACTTGTGATTTCAGAAACATTGATTTTACCACAACTTTGCATTGTATATCAGAATCCTGTCTTTATAACACTGCTGCAGGTGTTGTTAGTAAGGTCAAATAATTCCCCATGTTGTATTTTCAGTGGTTACTGGTTATGATTATTGACAGTGAAAACTAGGTCTGTGCTCTAAATACAGAAAATGGGTCTAGCAGCTAAACAACAGGATCTGGTTAAATTCTGAATGAGAATTGTAGAAAACTGATGCGATAGGGTAACATCATACACCTTCAGTGGCATATACACATAGTGGAGAAATAGAAGTCCCTGTTCACTGCTCTTGTGTACCACCTTTGGCCCTAATAACAGCTGCCAGATGCTGTGTCAGTGACTCAGTAACGGACCTGGGGCATTTTCGCAGATGCTGGTTTGCTGAGTTATCTGGATAGCTGATGTCTTTTTCATTAGTACGTGCTCCAGTTTTGAGGAGGTTCCAGGTTTTACTCAGCAAATTTAAGATAACTCAATAAACTCAGTAAAGCTGACTCTTTAACAACCCCCCTTTATTGTCTTAACTTGTTAATTTATCAGAGGCTCTTGTTTTCTAATACAGAGGTGGACCAGTTAATTGATTTGGCCTGTTAATTGCCACAGATAGGTGGTTTTAGGGGGAATTGGTGGGATTTTGGCCCATAGCTGCGCTGCCTGCACCTGTCACGTGGGGATGTATATCACAGTTCTGCATGGAGAACTGTGATGTCAAGTCAAGTTAATAAGATAATTTATATTTAAATGGAAGTTAACTTTATATAAGACAGCTTTAATCACAAGTTATGATAAGGCTGTTGGTTATAGTATGGCATTATTAATGCATGAGACTGAAGGTAACTGCTGCTCTGCTGAAAGCATGCTGTCTCTTTTACTAGTAAGTGCGAGCCCCACACAGCTATGGACCAATGGGCATATCTGATTATTTAGGGCCACTTTTGCTCAAAATATGTGTGTGCATGTGTTTAACACATGTGATGTGTGATGCTATAAATGTGCAACAGACTTTAAATTATGTTTTTCAATCTAGTCTATATCAGAAGCAGTTCTCCACTTCACGGAAAAACTTTCAACACATCTGACCTATTTTCAGTTTATTTCTCCCCACAAAAGTTATCTCTCAAATATATGACACAACACTATCAGGTGTTTGTCCACAATACAATACGGGCAGACACAGAGGAAAATAAACTAACCACCTGTTACTTTCCTTGCCAATTTGGCTTTCTCTCTTCCAAATAATTGAACCATCTAACTATTCATTCTTGAAATGATATCACACACTTTAGGATCCTCCCTACCCAGGAAATATGCGCAAACATTAATAGTTTGTAAGAGTGGTATTTTACAATGTAACTGGATATTAGAACAACAAAAAATCTGTACCATTACACATGATTACACAACTTGCTGCTGTGGTGGTGTTTGAATCTCCTAACACCCATGATCAAGTCAGGCAAATAATGGTTAAAGTCTGTTCTCAGCAATCTGTTCAAACACCAAGTGTGATGCAGCTGTTATTGCACACATCTGGTAATGTATCAATACTTAGAGCCTAAGAGGCAGATCCTTTCTCTGCTGGAGCAGGGTTTCAGTTTTTCTGGCAACTGAGATGTGAATGTGTTTTAGCTTGAAGCGATTGTTAGAAAATGAAACCAGACAACATCACTAACTGGACAACATCACTATCTCCTTATTGCCTTTTTTTGTAGAGGTCGATGCCACCTGCAGTGACTTTGATTTTGGCACCGCCCTGCACATTGCTGCGTCCAACCTGTGCACATCAGCTGTCAAATGTCTCTTGGAGCTTGGAGCTAACCCTGCTTTCAGAGTAAGTGACATTGTTCTCCAATATACACTCACACACCAGCAGGCATTATGGTTGTCATAGGAGTTTGAAAAATTGAATTCTCACATCAAACCATCCAAAATGCTATTTAGTTTAAAGGGGCTTTTCTCTGTGTGGGTGGTGGTGATGGTCACTTGCCAAAAGCTTCAGCCATCATTGAGTTACAATACAAGAGGTTATAATATGCCTTGGGAACAGCGCTATTTCTTCAAGGCAGACTGAACGCTACAGTGGAAAATGCTGAGATGGTCTTTCCAGATGGGACTGGCTGGTTAGCATGCTAACATCAGTAGAAGAAAAGAAGCCAATCCTCACATTTGAGAACCTGAAACCTTTGTCAAAATACTTTTAAATAAATTGCTTAATGAAGTAATCATTTCCGCTCTACTAAATCAAATTACATAAAGCAGGCAAATACAAAAAATGAAATGCTAGCATATTACTGAACCTGTATCTCTCTGACAGACACAACAAAGACTAAACACTACAAAGGTTGTTTGTACAGCTATTGTATTGGATTTCATTACATTGTAGGTGTTGTTGATACTGCTTCCACCCCCTGTATTTGCTCACAGATGTCATCAGTCAGAACTTCATTGAAAGCAGAAAATTCACTCCCACAATTTTCCCACAATCATATTTACAAAGCTTTTTCTTATGTCATGTAATCCTAGTTCCATTATTTACTGAACAACAGAAATACAGCAATTTGGTGGAGGCTTTTGTAAAAGAAGTCCTTAAACTAAGTTAAAAAATATATTATATATATAACATTGCAGCCTTTTAGTTGCTCTCTAAGGCCTCACAATTATTAGATTTCAGATTTTTTTTTTTTTGTGCACATTCCCTGTGGCATTTTCTGTCTCAGCTACCAGACAAGACCTAAAGAGGCAGTTGTTTGAATACAGATTTTCCAGACATGTTTTGAATACATCTACCACTTGAACATTTCTCAGTGTTCAGTCTGTCTGTCTTGTGCCTCTTAGTAGCATCTTTTGAAGCCTTGGTTGTTCTGTTTAAAGTTTTTATCCATACTAGAAGTTGCATGTCTCATTGTGGCATCATTCTTTACATTAAATGCTTTTTCAGATTCATTAATTCTGTTGGTGAACATAAATGGCGTGTGTTCTTTGTATGCAGTAATTTTTCCACTGGAGGTCACTAAAGCACTACACACCATAATCAAATAATTCCCTTGCTCAAAGTGCAGAGGCTCTTTATTTTTGTGTGTGTCAATGCAAAGCTTGGAGAGCATGTGAGCTTGGCTTTATTTTGACCCTTTATTCAGAGATTTTCTGGATTAGAAACATGTTTTTTTCTTATCTTGCTAAGCAAGAGTTAAAAACACCATTGAGGAGAGATTTTCTGTCTGCTTTATTATGAAGGTTTATCAAGTCTATGCTGCTGCCAACTAGCACCACAGATGTATTGCATCTTTTTTACTCTCAGTAATCCTCTTTCTGTGACCCAACACATTTTAGATGAGCTATACAAAGTGAATCAAAGTCATAACATTGAGTAAACTTGTTTCATTATTACTCAAGGGAGTATGTTACAAAATGAACAGTACAAAATGCACAGAACACATAAAGCAAAGCAACATTAACTTTATGTTGCCCCAAACATGTAAAACCACAAATGTAGTTTAGTGAAAATATATTGATCAATTATCAACCATGGTATTTGTCAACACCATTTCTGTACATTTAGTTGCAGGTGAGGAAAAAGTACTGGAACATTTTACTCAAGTAAAAGTGTAATTACTTTTTCAATTCAAAAGAAATTCAGATAAAAGTAAACATTACTGTGTTAGATAATTGAAAGGGAAAGGGGAGGAGTACAATGTGATATGGTGATAATAATAACATATGATAATGCTATTAAATCAAAGACCATCTTTAGGCTACGGGGTGTATATGCATTGGTATTTCAGATACACGGTTACCAGGTGAGACCAGCACCAAAAGCATCCAATAAATCCTAGTCAGGCACTTTGCAGCCTGAGCATACAACTGGTAATTACAACAAATAGTGGCAGCGACAGCTAGCTGTGGCGCTTCTGCTGTGGCATGTATTCATTTCCAGACATTCAGAACAATTTAATTATCCTGCATGTGACCATGGTTTAGTCTCTCTGCTTCTCTTAACACTTCTAAAATAACCTTACACACAACAACTATATAACTAAAATAATTATATACTTATTAACAACAGAATAAAGCAGCAGAAAAGATGGAGGTCGTATAAGCAGTGAGTATAAACGACATAGTGACTACAGCTAACAAACACAAAATGTTGCGTTTCGAGGCAATGCAATACTTGTTGATGTCTGTATGGTGAGTTACAACAGTCAGCCATTTGTTACACACATCAGTTTTAATGTCCTTATGTGAGTCTAGTGCACCGGACAATTGGCTCTTTGTCCAGCTTCTATGCTTGTTCACACTTGGTGCAAAATATAACCTGCTCAGCCTCTGTGTGTCACTGTGCTCCTCCAGGTTTTCAAACACTGAGCTGAATGAGCTGCAGTCACATCGACAATTATTAAAAGCAGCAGAAAAGTGGTGCACACTTCACTGACCGTAGAAATGATCGTTGATGCCACAGCTGGAGGATCCACCGTTAGTATTTTAGCATTTAGTGTTTAAACAAACCCAGCATGCAGTGCAACATGACTGGTTTGTTTGATTTTGGACACTTGGTTGCTGGGCGGTGCATTAAATTAGCAGCTTCTTCTCTGCTGCAGCTGGTGATTCGGCTCTTTGATTTGTTGTTCTCACATGGTTAACTTCATCATGTGACTTTGTTTTCACTCATTCAACATTTTCAACCTAAATGTCACAAAGTAAAGAGTGAAATTAATGATTTTTGAAAATACTCCAAAAAGTATGAGTTGTTACAGTAACGGGAATAAATGTAACTTGCTATTTACACCTCTACTAAGTTGTTATGTTGGTCAGTACCCTTCCTATCAAATTGTGTCATGTGCTTTTGAAAAACAGCGGTGGTGGTTAGCAGTGGAGTATAAGGCAGAGCCAAGAAATTCAGTTTACAATTACAACAAACCTTGGATATGTGCAGTGGAAAGCTCTATAAGGATGGAAAAATAAAACAGTTGCTGACCTTTCATGCTTCCCTCATCACATATCGTACTGATTAATAGCTTTGACAACTTACCATACTTTCCACCAGTAGTAAGTTACTATAGTGGATTGCTTAGTTGGTTGTTCCAGTTTAAGATTTGAAGTAAACCACTAGTACAAGTATGTTTGGTATTGGTATATGTAGGATTTTTGGTGGGTTGAGTGAAACCATCCTCAGAATGTTTCACTGACTAGTATACACCCAGTTGGCACTTTATTAGGTACACCTAGCGAAAACTAATGGACTCTAATACAGCAGTGCTGTACTGAAGTATACCCTCATGAAGGTTATAATGTTCAGTTTATATTGAAACTGTTTAACTGTTTTAGAGAGGTGCTGATTAAACTTTATGGTTTGGAAGCTGCAGTTTGAAGTACTATTGAATTGTACTGTTACAGACGTTTCTTTTATTTTGTAGCAATGTGGGGGCCAAGCAAGTTTCACACCAGTTAATTAAAGATTGGCTAGGACATGACTTGATTTCTTGTTTGGCACTTTTGTTGCCAATTTCAATTGGCTGTTATGGTTTAATGCTTTAATGCTGCCAATTGATTGCCAATGATTTTAGGGTTCCTTGAAATTGGTTCCCAAGGCCATGTACCAAGTTGGGTATGGATACATACAAACTGTTGATGATGCAGGATCTCACTTCCTGTTTGGTGGCTTGACAGCTGTTTTTTTGATTGGCTGTGATGGAATTGAACTCAGTTTATGGTTAAAAAGTTACTAATGTGAATGTACCTTCAACTTTAACCTGTTGGCGGTGCTAGAGCACTTGAGGCACAGACTTGAAACTTGGTGAAAAGAATCACTGGAGTGTCCCTGGTCATTGTGCCAAATTTCTAAACTACAATACAGCTGATCAGCACTACAAACTACTGCCTCCAAAATGATCATACAGTTGAATCAACACCTCTCTAAGACACTTTCAGTAAAAAGTGAATCTTATAATCGTTCTTGCAGGACTGTCATATTAAACAGAATTCATTTTTTCGTTTTGTAGCACCTAATTTAGCGGTTGGTCAGTCCGCTTTGCTTTGTAGTGTACTGGGACCTCCAACAGGCGGCAGTGTAAGCTGTTAAGATGATGTTGCGATTACAAAGGGGAATTCACTTTTTAAATAAGTTTATGGAAACTTCTTTGATCCTGCTTGAGTTGTGCCTGCTGCGTTTTTGCCCCAATATAGGTGTAATACCCAGAAAGCTTCTGTGATGATAACATTTGTCTCTAACTTTAGGAAACTTAACTTTATCTGAAATGTTTTATTCCAGCAACGATCTTAAGAAAATTGCAATATCATTTTCCCCACATCAAAGTGCAACTTGAATCATTCATGTAGATTTTAAAGATATTAAATACATAGAAGTTGAAATTGTATAGCTAATGCCTATATTGGTTATTAATGCTTATATGCCAATAGCTATATTTTTATTAAGATAGTTTAAAAAAAATCATAAACTATTATTCAACACTGTAGACACAGTATTTAAAGAATGGGTCAGTGTGGGTGTTTGGCATCATGCTCCCTCAAGAAACTTGAATGAAACTTGCTGCTTACACCTGGTATTGAAATGTGATCTGTATGTGAATGAAGAGGAAAAACGTATGTTGGTGCAGTGTTTAAATGCGTTTGGATCAGAACATGATTGGATCTGCTTGACCACCTCTGGAAGTAGTCCGGCTCGCAATCTTCAATATCTGCAGCTGATTTGCGGCCACCTTGCATTACTCCTGCACATGGATATGAGGATAACGAGAATGCATGAAAAACACCAGGTGTAAATGGTGTCAGTCAGATTATTATCTAGTTAATGTCTCTGGATACAGATCGCATTCTAATACCAGATGTAAGTGTGGTGAAAGTGTCTAGAAGTGACTATTGTTCTGTTGAATACCTTATCTAAAACACAAATGGAAAGATGAGTAGGTTGAATATTGGAAAAAAAGTAAAAGTTGCATAATTTCAATACACAGGACACTGAACTGAAAATTACATTTCTTCAACCAGCCTTGTTAAGTACTGGGCTTTATTGTAACTGTGAATAGCAACGACAAGCACAAAGTGGTAGGTGCTGGGTGCATGGACTGTGTGAGCATTTCTGAGAACGTCTGCTATTTTGGTTCATGCAGGTGCACCAGTGCAAAGTGCAAAAGTGTTGGCTGGGGTGGAATATAAATTGGAGGGTGGGGTGATTTTAATAAATTCAGTCTTATTCAATCACATCACTGGTCTCATTGCTCAGAAACAGCTGAGCTACTCATACTTATCTGGATGGTGCAGAGCAGCAAAGTGACACAATAGCATTCACACCATAATGCATTTCAAGAATAAAACTTGAAATGCTACCTTTGGTAAAAAGGAAAGATGGGAAGGACGCAGGATTGATGAGCTGCTGTAATCCGACATCTCCCACATAAACAACAGAATACAGAGTCATAATGGACCAGTGTGATGTGTGTAATGTATGGGTTTTCTTTCTGTGAGCCTGGTTTCATTTATACATGTTTTTAATAAAGGTAAACACATCTCATAGCCATAAATAATGGCACTGCAGAGTTATCAACATATATGTCCTGCTGCCTTCATAAGGCTGCAGGGATTTAATGAACTGAAGGAGAAGTTTTTTTATACAGTATAAAGAAGCTGTGGACAAAAGAAACTGTAAGAAACACTCATTCAGAGATAAATGCAGACTGATGCACAGACAATTTATAGATGTTCCTACTTTAATTTAGTTAATTTCTTATTCCAACTTAAGTGCTTCTGCTGGCTGGGGAGTGATTTTAGTTAAAATGGTTTATTTACATTAAGCATTATTTCCTTATCCTTGTGCATTTGCTTTGTTTTTCCAGTTTGCTCTTGTTGATTAAAGTGGCAGCAAATGACTGTGCAGAAACAGATGCTGTTCTGAGATGTCTCTTCTCAGAGCAAAGTTTAGGACACATTTAACAACAAAATACCAGAACTGACATTTGTGCTGCCTCATTTTAATTAACCTCTCACCTGTTTGCACCTCTCCTCCCTACTGTGCACTGAGCACTTAAAAACTACACAGATGTCCAAAGCCAATTTCAAGGTCAGGAAACTACCAGACTGTGGGAGCACTGCTTGCACTTTCCATTGTGCTGCCACAAAAATAGGGTCCACAGGTATCACACTGAGGCAGAAATGCAGACCAGCACAAGCACATTCTTTCTAGCCACTGTTGCAGATTAAGTGACATGTACCTGAACTGAGTGTTACAACATGTGAACAACAGGTCTTGGCAATGGAAAAATAAGCTCCTTTTTCATCTTTATCAGAGATCACTTATACTGTTGTTGGAGGGGATGGCAAACACGAGTGTGCCCCAATTACCCCACCACAATAGTGCTGAATGAGCTCCTTCTTCTGTAACACCTGTCTCCTCCTACCTTTGTTGACACTTGGGCTTGCTGACTCTGTCTCAGTTCTCACTGACTGTACTTTCTTTGAGCCATTTGACTAAGCATCCATGTTGTGCGCCTGCTGATCAACTGGTTTAACACGATGATGGGGATTTTGTTCTGAGTGCAGAGATAAGATTAAAGATTGTGTTAAGCCAAACAAAGTTGCTACAGAAATGATAACGGTGAACTAATAGAAGCAACAATGCCAAGTTTTACTTTGAAGTTGCACCAATCTTTCATCAGTGAGGTTGATGTTGTATTTGATATTTATCAATATTGATAATTTAGATCACATTTACGAAGCATGCTAGCAAATAAAAAAATTTTATGGAATGAAATGCACTTCTTATTCATCAGTTTATTGTCACTCTTTTGTGCTTTTTCCTTGTTTCCTCCCACAGAATGAAAAAGGACAGTGCCCAGCAGATGTGGTGCCTGACCCCCTTGACATGCCCTTGGACATGGCAGATGCAGCCGCTGTGGCCAAAGAGCTCCGCACTTTGCTGAGACGGGCTTTACCACGACCCAGCTCCCCTCTACCCCTAACTGTACAAGCCCAGTCCCCTCCTGCTCTCTCTGATAAGGCCAGGATACAGCTCGCTGCCATGGGAATCTGTCTGGGTGAACGTGTGGTGATAGCTGGACAGAAGGTGTGTGACAGTTCACTAAGGGCAGGAGCAATTTAAAGTTTCTTCATTAATTATTCAATATTGGTGTTTTCAGTCTTAAAGATTAGTCTAAAATATCCACCTTTTTCATCAGCAAGTATCTTGTTGTGGTTCAAGTGAGGGAAGCATTCTAGCCCTATAATTAGGACCTGATGATTAGCTGCATTCAAATGACAGTACACCTTTCCATTTGGAGGGAGAAGCAAATAAACTGTCTCCTCATAGTAGTTAGTGAGAGCTGCATGTAACTAAAGCTGTAGTCACCAACATGGCTGTGTGGTGTAAAATAGGGAAAACTAAACTTGCGTCATGGGCTAAGTCACTAATGAAACAATTAGCTGACATACAAGTAAATACATTTGGATAGATCAAATACTTCCATCATAATTTGTTTGGTTTTTTGTCTGACTTTATTTTCAAAATTAGCTGAAAGTTTTCAAAACAGTTATTCTTTACCTCTGAAGCTGCTTTAGTCCCATTAAAACTGAAACAGCACAGACAACTGCTTGAGATGTCTAATTTGACCAGTCATGGCTGTCGGTCAGTGAAGAAGAGGCTTAAAGTTATTGTAACTATGTAATGTTTAATCAGGTTTTGAAATTTCACTTTTGAAAACAATGTTATTCAAATGAATGGCTAATATTACAGTTATTAAAAAAAAAGCAGTTTAATTTCAATTTAATTTACCTCTTAAATTAGATTAACTAAAATAACATATATATGTAAGGCATTAGATGATAAGCAAATTAAGGTTAGTCAGTGAATCCTATGTTCGAATAATGGACCAACTCTACAATAGAACAGGCATTTCATAGTGACATATATTTGGCAGGAACACTGGCACAATATCTATTAAACAAGAACAGACTTCATTTCATTATGGATATTTTCCAGCTTTTTCTTTTCTTCCCCAGAGTAACTCTTTGTGCTAATAATTACCATTTCCTCTTGTTATAGTTTTCCTCTGTTAATCGTTTCCTCTGTTAATCGTGGATGTGTAACCATGTTACACATCCACGAAATCGAGAAGAAAGCACCAGATTTGACCCATTCAGAGTTAATTTCCTACCTTGTTTTCTTCTTTGTTTGTCTGTTTGCCAACTGAAATTCTCCCAAGGAGGATGTAAAGTGTGGGGAGCTTTTAGCTTTTCCAGTCCATCCCTCTCTGTACAGGAGCCAGATCAGCTAGCACAACTCACCAGCACAGTGACAAGACCATGGTCCCTCACCAGTTTCCCATCCCACAAAGTCAGAGCACCTAGCCAAGCTGCAAGGACCCTAGCTGGGGACTGAACCTGAGTTACCCAAATGTTCACATTAATAATGTTTTCTCCGGTTATCTCTACAAAGATGTTAAAATAGTTAGAGCACACTACCAGGTGTACACACAGCACAAAGAGTTTGTATTTGCTTATGTGCATTAAATGTTTGGAGTCAAATCCCTGCCATGTCCCTTTTCAGAATCAGAAGAGAATACAGTGAATTTTTTTCATGGTATTATTAATTGAATTGATGTACTGTATTTTATATTAACTCACTCACAGCACATAAAATAAGAGTCCACAGCATAGTGTACAAATGGAAGTGTCTGCCTCATGCCTGTAGCCACATCACATCAGTGCTATGCAGCTGTACAGTGATTTATCCTCAACAAAGGCTTTAGTAATTTTTTTTCTACAATTATTTCAGCCCTCGACAAAGAAAAAATAGTTCCTTGTTCCTAGGCAACACCGTTTGGCATCCTTCCAGCATTCAGGGTTATGTCTAACAGTTCATTGTGGCATATCATTAGCATTTATCTAAACATGTTCAAGTTCAACCAACTCAAAAAATATTGTTTTTAAGTACTCCTTCTCTTCCTTTTTGCCTGTGGGTCATCCCACTCTCTTGCTTATTTATTCACTGAATCTCACAGGATGTCTGTGAAATGTGTGAACTCAATTACATTAGTTGATTCATTGTAGCAGTGCAAATGTGTAATGAGCTCAAGTGTTTGAAAATTGATAAATCAAGAGTAAAACAAAGTGATACCCTGGTATGTAGTTCTATACAATACTGTGATTATAAGCATTTATTCAAAGTTTCTTGACCCGTCACAATATAATTACACGTTCTGTTTTGGCTGCATGAAATACTGTAGCTCCTGCGACAGCTACTATAGTCTCCATGTTTTGACAACCCCCCCTCCAATACAGCAGGTGAAGGAGACATCCACAGTGGTGCCAGTGGTACATAATTACCAGACTCCTCTCTGGCAGTCATTGGTGCTTCAGTATCATAAATACTTCCTCAGATTCACATGGAAATTGTAAACGAAATGATTTTTGAGTCTTAAGTTCAAATCTTGGTAACCTCTGTGTCATTTTGTGAATGTGTTTTTATTGCCACAAGCTCACCAAAAAACCTAAACTCTTATGACTGGAAGTCCTGACAAATGACTCTGCTTAGATCAGGAAATCCTTTTTTTCAACTCTTAGGACTAAGGAGTTTATTAAATTTGAATGGGGCTGCTTTTTTATGCTTTTAAGGAAGTGTGAGTTTTGAAAGAATTTGAAAACAACTGATCAAGGAAGTGATCCCTGGCTCAGGGTTTGCTCCACTTGTCTGTCAAGGTGAACTTATGAGACTTTACGGCTTTTCAGATTTACCATGCTGGAGCTCAGCATGTGGCTTGCAGACAAATCAGAGGCAGTCAGTGTGGTTAGAGGGATGAATGGTTATATACAAATAATGCAGCAGGTGTTAGTGCACGGTGGTAGAGGTGGCCTGTTTCTTGTCATTAGATTTGCCTAGACTGGGCTTGCATAGCAGTTCATTGCACACATTGTGAAAGAAAAGTCATGAAATAACTTCTGATATGATTCGGTGCCATATGCTTAAAATCGACTTGACCTGGTGGACAGATTGAGAGCACCAAGCATCAAAGCTACACTAAAGGAATCTTCAAACATCTGTCTTGCATATTGAAAGCTCTAAGTAGCATTACCAGCTGCAGTTTTAAAGAGGTACAGTGCACTTTAAAATACATGTTTCACATAGATGGGTGACTAATTGAAGGAAAAACCAACATAAAGTGTCTTAGTAAGGTGTTGGGCCACCATGTCCTGCCAGAACTGCTTTCCTGCTCCTTAGCATTGATTTTCAAGTCTCTGAACTCTACTCTTACAAAAGATATTCCTTTATTTGGTGAGTTGATGGTGGTGGAGAGCTCTGTCTAACAAGCTGGTTCAGCATCTCCCAAAGGTGTTCAATTTAGTGGAGATCTGGTGACTGTGAAGGCAACAGCATATGATTCATTCAATCAATCATTTTCATACTCATCAAACCGTTCGGTGACCCCTCATGCTGTATAGATGGGGGCATTATCATCCTGGTTCTCCACTCATTTTTCCAGTTTTTTCCTTTACTTTGTCACCGTCTTATGTGGATCATTAGACTTTCTATTATGACCAGCTTTTCTGTGAAAGAGAGACATTTATGGGTCTCAGGTCCATGATAATGTGGTGTATGACACCTCCATCTGGACTTAAGGCAATCAGTTCTTTACCCTCCATTTATTAATAACTCGTAAACTGCCAACATAGACCTGGGAGGAATACTGATCCAGACATCATTACAGACAGATATATGTAAGCTTGTGTTCAGAGTTTGCTTCATTGATAACACAGTAAGGTCAGCTGTTCAACTGAAAACCACTGGCCTAGTCCCTAGTCCTGTGTGGCCAGGCCAACTGCACACATACACATGTGTAGTAGATGCAGAGATAAAGACATGTAAATGAGGAAACTCTAATTCTAGCACTGCTGGACATTTTCTCTGAAAGACAGAGCCATTAATAGATTTTCGTGCTGTACAGAGAACAGAATTGCAGCTTGCCCATTTGTAGAGATTGACTAATCAAAACTCTTATTATTTTTGTACAGTGTAATGCTTTGATCTCTATTGTCTTTTAATTGTTTATCTCTTCTGCTGCTCAAGTGAACGTGGATGCATTAAGATGTTGTGGAGTTTCTGATGGGGGTTCTGCCCTTGACTTGATGCATAGCTTTTCTAATGAAGATATTACTTCACACACTGCTCAGTACAATTCCTCTGCTGCATGTATTGATTATTTTGTGTTGATTTATTTTGCAGAGTGTTTATATTAGTTTTTGCTTTGTACACATTTGTGTGTGCACAGGTTGGAACCCTGCGTTTCTGTGGCAGCACTGAGTTCTCCGGAGGCCTGTGGGCTGGAGTGGAGCTGGACAAACCAGAGGGCAAGAACGACGGCTCGGTAGCAGGCGTTCAGTATTTCACCTGTCGAATCAAACATGGTAGGTCATGCCACGACCCAGAAGCGCTTAAAGATCAAACACACTGATTCATCCACCTGCTCCATCAATTACTCCTACCACTACTGACTTTGTAAGACCTAATTGGCCCATTCAGATATTCAGTGGTATCTTATTCAATCACACAAAATTAGATTTATCCTTTTTCTATGTGTCAGTAAATTGAATGTGTGTATGTAATGAGTCTTTTGCTGTTGTTGGACCCTCTACCCACAGGAATATTTGCTCCCCTTTCCAAGATAAGCAAACCATTGGAAAGACATAAAGTGAGCACCATAAAGACATCTACACCCATACGCCCCCCTCGTCGCATAGACCTGTCCCGCATCACCTCCAAGATAAATACAGGTAAAGGACAAGTGGTGAACGGATCGTAACTCTTCAGAACATTACTGCTTAATCGCAATTTGCCTTTGATGTGTTTGGTGTTCTGTCAAGATGTAAAGAGGGTACAAAGAGGGTCACACACAGATTGTGATAACTGTTTGTTGAGAGAGAGAGAGAGAGAGAGAGAGAGAGAGAGAGAGAGAGAGAGAGAGAGAGAGAGAGAGAGAGAGAGAGAGAGAGAGAGAGAGAGAGAGAGAGAGAGAGAGAGAGAGAGAGAGAGAGAGAGAGAGAGAGAGAGAGAGAGAGAGAGAGAGAGAGAGAGAGAGAGAGCTACTGCTCCATTCAGCTCTGTTCTCATGATTCAAGCTGTGTTCAGATCCTGCCAGGTTCACCAAACATTGCAGGTCAGCATAATGCTCACACATTTCTGTAAAAATCTGGAGGAATTGGTTTGCCTGAGGAGTTCTGGCACAAATTACTTTAACCAAAAAAAAGACTTAAAATGATGAAGTCATAACAGGCAGTACAAAGGCAGCGAGAGTTAATGGCCTGTAGGGCCCCGAGGGCAAGGAAACGTGTGAACTTCTGTGAGCACAGGTGAAAAAGATGTGTTA
Organism: Trachinotus anak; assembly: GCF_046630095.1. Taxonomy (NCBI): domain Eukaryota; kingdom Metazoa; phylum Chordata; class Actinopteri; order Carangiformes; family Carangidae; genus Trachinotus; species Trachinotus anak. The sequence continues at coordinate 2,892,981 of NW_027273884.1, forward strand.
CAGACAAACAAGTGTGACTCTTGTCATGGACAGTCCTCTGGAGGACAACATGGATACATTATTGGAGACCACATTTCATATAAAAAGAAAAGAACTGTACCAACCTCATACAAACCAGACACTTTTGAGAAATATTATTCCCATAAATTGCTTCCTAATATTTCCTCTTAATTAAAGAACTTAATTCAAGTGCACTTACTTTGAGCAGCTTTGGGTCATGAGTAGTAGCGTCAATACAAACAGTGACTTGTACTTGTCCATCTTCTCATTACTCGAGGGATGATGTGCTGAAATAAGAGAAGAAGTGTTGGTGGAAATAACCCCTGATTCTCCACTAACTGCATTACAACAGCCTCCACTTCCTGTATGATCATAGATTCCCCTTCTCCTTCTAATGTCCAATTAATGTCATCATCATATACAGTACAATACAATATTGGCAAAAGGCTGTTTAATTTTTCTAAAGTAGAGGTACTAACATTATCCACATGCACTGTCAGGAGAATATAGCTTGGACTCATTGTAAACATTTATTTGAAGTACTTCACAGTTTGAAGTACGGAGGATCCACGGGGAGAAAAACCTGAAAACAAAGCAATTGTGGAAGAGTCTCAAAAATTGCAATCCAATCCTCTAAATATCTTCCTCGAAATTTAATTTGTGCTCTGTACATTGTGATCAGACTCAGACTGAATGTATTTCTGATGCACAGTTGATCCCTGCTCGTGAAACCAGATGAGTACAGGTTGATACCACTAGCTGCTGGATTACTTCACCAAGCCAAAGAGGTGGCTTTTGTTTAAAAGACAGTCTGCACATACTGACTAATAATTTGAAGTGGGCATGCAATGAAAACAATGATATTCAGTAGGATGCATGGAAACCAAGGCAATGCCTCATTTTTCTGCATCTGTAAATTATTCAGTTAAATTTACAAGAACAGTATATCCAGTGTTAATTTTTTCTATTAGATTAAATTTTATTTATGTAGTGCGGAATCATAACTGAAGTTATCTTAGGGCACTTTTTATGTAGAGCAGAGAGAGCAATAATAATAATAATAAAAAGATAATTAAAGAACCTGTAGTAGGATTAATAATAAGACTAACAATAGAAATAATAAGACTAATAAAAAAAACTAAACAAGAGGACTAATAATAACAAAGAGACAAATAATGAGACAAAAGATAATAATTGTAGCAGTGGGTGTTTTCAGCAGGATCATGGGAGCAGTGGATGGTTTACAGGCACAGATCCACACTCTACAGCTTTGGAGGCAGAGACACCTGCAGAAAGTGACAGGAGGAGAGAGGAGAAAGCACAAAACTACAGGAGAGAGAAGAAACTAACATGAATTAATGGTATATGAATGAGTGCAGATGGAGATGAGGAGCTTGGTGCATCATGGGAAATCCCATGGTAATCTAAGCCCATAGCAACCTAACTAGAGCATCATTCAGACAAAACTACAAGCTTGATCAAAAAATAAATTTGTAAGGCTACTCTTAAACGTGGAGAGGGTGTCTTTTCTATAGTTGCTGTCTCTAATATTATTGATCCTGCAAATAATAACCAAGTCAAACATGCATGGACTGTGAAACTTTTATCAAACGTGTTTTTAACTTAATAAAAAATATATATCTGTAAAATATAAAAAATGTTGTGACTACACTCATTCTAGATATCAAATGAGATGCCCATGCTGACAGTTTTCATGATGACACGGTGGACGTTTAGCCAACTATGGAGGGACTGAGTGAGGCCACAGTGTTCAGATGAGGTCATCAGCTGAGTCACGGCTCCAGCTGATGACTTCTTTTGTGCCAAAAAGAAGCTTTCTTAACTTTCCCAGCCTGCATGAGCCATGGCAGGATTTATTGCATCTGGGCTTTCATATTAATCTTCTTCGAATGCTTTGAAAAGTGGATTCTGAACCAGTGCCAAAGCACAATGCATAAATTAGACCGCTGACAAGACCTTGCTCTGACAGTCCTTGGATGCCCACATCCTCAACTCCCGACTAATGTTGTCTCATAATATAGTCCAGTCACCTCCGAATGTTGTAGAAACCTTGCCTTGGTAGGTTTTTGTAGTTCTTCCACCCTCTAGGGTTTATAGCTGTATTGTGGTGATGTAATATTCAAAGGTATTGAAGGCCAATTGATCTGGACGTGACTTGAATAGTGGACCTCATAGTGGCCTATGGAATCCGGTGATTGATAGTCCAATTAAACAGGGTTTAATAACTAGGGCATAGACAGGCTGAAAAGCCTGGCAGCCATTCATCACAAGGTGTGTGAATGTGTATGTGTGGCATGCAATGCATGTGAGGGCGTGTGTTGGCACCTCCATACAACCCAAGAACCAGACTAATTTATGACAAAACACTTTTCAGGGCCTTTCTGAGCCATTTACTGCCCAAACTCCTAGAGCCACCTGCGTTTTAGCATCCCGATGGATCAGCTGTGCAGACAGCTCGCCTGTGTGTATCTATAGATTGGATGGGTCATTGTGGGACTATCTGGCTAACCAGTAGAGACGGACACAGCAGAATGCCAGGCTGGACCTTATTAGAGTGTGTCAACTGTAGCTCAGGCCTCAAAGGGCGGTGGGAACATAGTCAACGCTCACAAAACACCACTGCTTGATTCATAAAGCCTCAGTCTGTGCTGCAGTCCATCACTTTAAGTGAACGTCAGTATGTGGAGGGGATAGATAGAGCCAGGAGGTCCCTGCAAGCTAAAGGTCAAGTGACAAGAAATGTTTGGTATTCTGAGTTGGAATGTAGTCTCCTGTTTGGAGTTCAAAGGAGAGACACAACTCTGCCTCAGAGGGGAACGTTTCCCAGCTGCCTCTAAATGTGAACTGAAATGGCAATCAATAAAAATACCAAGCTGATCTGAGATTTTTCTACCACTTTTTTAAAGCTCCATATAAGATTTGGACTAAGGTGACATATTTGGGAGATGAGATGCGACAGTTTATGTGGCAGATTTATGCATGAATTGAATCCTCATTAGAGCTGATTACTTATTTCTTAAATCTGTTTAGATACACTGGTGTTGATTTTATTGCCAATTAAAGAGTCGGCTCTAAAAGGCTTTTGTCAGTTTAATTGTAGGTTTAATTCATTTCAACAAACAATAAATTAAGCTTGAAGTCATGAAGTTTTGGTGCTATAAACTAGTTAAAGAACATTATTATGTTTACTTCTGCATGAAATGTAATTTCTCATTGTGTGCCAAGATTTCTTTTGAAGATTTTTGGCTTCTGAATTTAGTGTAATTGGGTCTTTTATGTGGGTGTAACTGCTTGTCTCAGCATATTTAAGTGTTTTTATTGTGTGTTGGAGTGAAATACAGTCTTAATTCAATCAAGAAAAAATGCCTTTCAGTAATTCTTGTTTCATCGCTACTCAACAATACCATGCTGTCCTCTCTTTGCATTTCCTCACTCTGCTGCTCTTGTGTGTTATCTTTTCAGTGTCACTCTGACTCTGTTTTTAATGCTACCACTCTTGGAGTGCTACACTGTGTGCCTTCTTAGTTTCCCTCATTTCTAGTTCTCTTTAATTTCTCCAAACTTAATGAACTATTTAAACTGTATTGCCAAATATTGGATTCACATTTGGACGAGTTTTGTTGCTTTGGATGGCTACTTTACATGGAAACCAGTCCACCTACGTTTATGATGTTTCCACTTAGATTATACATCCAGTCTTAGTGCTGTTTTGATCATCTGAACAGCACAACAACTATAGAAATTAGACAGATTTAAATGTTTCCCATTTCAGCTGTTTTCACTTAAACTACACAGTCTTCATACAATTTCCAAAGTTACTTTAAAATTTTGCAAACGTTACACAACTGTAATGATGCATTATTTATGCAACCTTCTAATTGACAAAATGATTATTAATCTGTGTGTTTTAAAAAAGAAGTCACTGTGTCTCTTTTGTCTGTCTGTGTGTGTGTCTGTGTGTGTGTGTGTGTGTGTGTGTGTGTGTGTTTGTGGGAGTTAAGGTTTATCTCCATCTGTCAAAAAACCCATTGATAATCAAAAAAGTCCACCTGGTCCCAATCAGGGCACAAAAGGAGATGCCTCACTGACAAAGACAGGTACTGTAGTTACAGCTGAGTGTGCGCTTCAATGCACTGTGTATCAGAGAATGTAGTGTGGATGTTAGTTTGCACTATTTAATATAATCTCCCCTGGTTAAAGGTGTGGAAATCGTCAAATCCTAGTTCCACACACTGCTAATCACCACCTGTCTCTGGTAATTAGTGCATCTTAATACTTGAATCCAACATCATAATCCATCTGTGGGCAGCTCTATAGGAACATCAATGTGCTCATTTCCACTCTATCCCATACTTTCATATACCACTGTGTATCCCTGTGTGTCCCCCATTACAGACGCATTTGCAATCCAATCATAATTCAGATAGTATATTAGAGTTTCTATCTACATTTAGATTGAAACACTGATTGTGTTTCAGCAGCAAGTGAATATTGAGCATAATCTTAGATTCCAGATATTTCTTCAACCTGAAAATACAGTAACCTGAATGTGAGGTTCATTGTGCATGAAGCCAAAACCACACCAGTCCAGTGATCAATTAAAGTAGTGAAGGATTGATGAGCTCAAACAGAAATGACAGAATCAGCTGCTTCGGCTATTATTCCTGCGCATTGCCGTCTACTCTCATGGGGCGTTAGCTAAGACTTACCACTAAAAACTATTTTTGGCAAACGTTGAGAAGATTTCTGCCCATCGCTGTCTGGGTTCCAGTTTGACTGTAGCTGAATATTCGCTTCTTAAACCACTTTGGCACAGATTTAATCAATTAGCCTGTAAGAGTTGGGCACTTAATGAACTTATGGCCTGTGAAGGTTTCTGAAAGTTAAAAGCTTAATGAGGTCCTGCATCCAAATGGCTTTTAAAGAGTGAAACTGGGCATCCCCCCCCATACATCTCATCCCTCATGTTGGGAGGGGATTAGCATGTTGGCCCTCAGTTGGACCTCAGTAATGGGACAAGCTACTGCAAAAGACTGAGCTCACTTGATTTGTCTTTCCTTAGAATGATGTGACACAACTGCTTGGATTTCTGCACAAGTACAGTGGTAATTGTCTGGATCAGAGTGCTATAGGCACTGTCACATTCAGAAGAATGAAATGGGGAAAAAATAATAATTGGCTGAGCTTCATTATTTCAGTGGAATTATAAAAGTCCCAGACTGGATGGATGGTGGGTTCAGTATTAAGAGGAGGAAGCTCACAGTTTGTGCTGTGTGACATTAGACAGCAGAATGGACAACATTCACAACTGACGTCATAGTGGAGCCTAGCTGCAGCAGTTTGTGCACATTTTTGACTGATGTGTAGTTTATAGCTGGTAAAGGTGCTGTGTGCTCTGTTTCAGTCACTTCAGGTTCTTTCTTTAAATGACCTCTCCCCTGTGTTTCATGTCACTCATCCCTATGTCACTCTCACCACAGGTGTTCTCTCCCGCTCTCTCTCCTCTTCGTCCTCTTCTCTGGACTCTCGGCACGGGCCAGGTGCCCGACCTCGCCCGCTGCCGAGGCAGCGCCTTCCTGCCAGACAGAGAAGAGAACGTGTTTCCCTGAGTCCCAGGACCACGCCCTCACCGGCCCTTCATTCCTATTCTGGCACCACTGTGCTTACCACTGCAGGTCTGTGTTATCTTAATACTGATTTAATCAAGATTACTATAATTTCAGGATTATTATGATTTTAATAGAATCAAATTGAGGGCTTTAATTATCACAGTAGTGAATCACTCTTTGTTCATCTCTACCAGGTCCTCGAAGCCGAACCCCCTCAGCTAGTAGCTCTGTGTGTGAGGGGTCTGAGGTCCGCCTCGGGGAGAGGGTGCTGGTGGTAGGCCAGAGAACTGGTGTTGTCCAATTTTATGGAACGACCAGCTTTGCTCCAGGTCAGTTTTTCAAATTTGTGAAGATTTGACAGTTGAAATCACACGTGTTGCATTTCATCTCTTTAGTTTGGATTGTGTTTTAATCACATGCCTAAATCGTATGTCATGTTCTTCAACTTAATTTCTCTGTACAGACAATTACAGACAATTAAATTTGATGTCAGTGTGATTGTGTCTCATTATAGCAATTGCAAAAACTGAAATACCTGCAGTTAAAACATGAAATTCTTATTTTAAATTAAATAACAAGCACTGACAGTAATTCAGCAGACTACCTGTTGTATGGTTTTTACAGTTGACTATATGATTAATTTGACCTCAGTTTACCAGCTTATTAAAGTAAATGTTTTTTGTTGATATGTTAGATTGTTGGGGTTCAATAAAGAACACATGAGGCTTCAGGATGATCAAACTGCACTCTTTGGAAAAGGTTCAGCCATAACAGTGTTGGGTGTATGGCACATTGAGTTTAGAAAAAAAATCTTTGGAAAAAGTTTTTCTATCTTATTTAAAATATTTTTTAATATCTCTTTAATCAAGTCTGTCCTTACTTTGCTGTTTTCAGGACACAAGGAAAATTACTGCAGCATTATTTACTGTGTCCCCAGATGTATCCTGGTATTTTTAACTGGGTATCAAACTGTCGATCTGGTGCTTTTAAGCTAAATAAATGGATGAAGTGGTGCTTGCACAGCTTAGATAACCTGTTGTCATTACAAGGTTCAAAATTCAGATTCTTTTAATACATAAAAATAAAATGACTCAGACTCAAGTCTTTCTAGTAACATAAAGAAAGTTATCATGGTCGACTAGCAACTTCATAACCTTTGGAAAAAAAGACTTGTGGACATGTTCAAGGTTTAGCTTTTCATTTTCGTATATGGCGAATGAGCTCAGTCCTGAGAAATGACAGGGATGAATGAAGGCAGTTACATCTGTAAATGTAGAACTTGCCTGTGGTTGCCTATAGTTGGTACACCATGGAAACTTGTGAGTTCACTCTCCCTCTGTTCTTTTTGCTGCAAGAAATGTCAGATTCTTTTGCATAAATCTGAATACTTCTATGCATTATCATTATTGTACAATGAAACGTGGTGAAAGTTCAATAAGCTCTGTTAAGCTCTAATCTTTCAACTTACATGAGCTGCATTAAATACTCGGTCACACGTTAGAGCAGTGGCAAACCTCGAGTTGGACAGAAGATACTGGGACAAATAAGATATGAGAAACTCCTGCTCTGCAAAAGCTGTTGAAATCCAAACAGAAAACGGCTCATGGTATTTATTAATAGTTAGGCAATAGTTCTGCCCAGGCATCAGTCATGTGTGAACAAGTACTCATGTATCTCACACCACTGAGGATCATGTTTAAAGGGATTTCACTCTTAAGTTTCCTTTGATACTCTTAAATCAGTGCTAGCAGTGCTCTGTTATCTCAGCCTCAGTGCACTGAGGACTGTGTATCTGTAACAAAAACAGCACTTCTTACTGAACACCACACAGTAAATTACTTCTCTTTAACATTTTGTCTGAGCTGCCTCACTTGATAAAGATTCTTTGAACTCATTTTCTGCCTTGTATAGAATAATGACTTTATTTTACAGGGTAGCGACTGAAAATGAAAGAGCTAAACAGTTATTTATTTAGGAGCCACCTAATGAGGAGCGCTGTACAGAGAAATGTTCCCTGTGCCGCTTTATACACAAAAGACCAATTGACATGGAAAGCTGTCCTGAAACACTTGCATTTAATCTTGGGTTTGTTAATATGAATACAACAAAAAAATTAATTAAATTTCTTTGTAATTTATCAGATTATTATTATTATTATTATTATTATTATTATTATAGGTACCGGTACAGGTACCCCTCATTACAGGTAATGAGGGGTCTTTTCTCTACAACACAATTATTGATTTGTAACAATAAAATCAGGCCTCTGGGGTGTTGCATAGTTCATCAGATTTTCCCATTGTTCTGTAAATTGTACCAATTTATGATTGACAAATGCTGTTAGCTTCTCCATTTTCTACCCATGTATTTAAAGTTGTGCTCTCTTTGATAACCAATTCCTGGTAAGAAGTATATTCATTAAATATTAAATCTTGTCAACCATTCTGAGGGTGTATGTCCAAAATATAATATCTAGAGAGATGTAAAATTTAAAAATGTCTTGTAGGGTATTGTATATCCTTCTCAGTGTCTGATGACAGGGGAGGCCCAGAAAATACGGTAGTGGGCTTCATTTAGTTTCTCCAGCAAACAGGAAGGTTATTATCATGATGGGATTTCTCAATGGGTGTAATAAAATTCCAACCAAACTCCATCCATCTCTGTGAGCTGGTACACTTCCATTGGTATTTCCATATTGTTGTCCATTCCTCCTCAGATATAAATATCCCCCCTTCCCTCTCGCAGTTTACTTTAATGTATGAAGACAAATGTGTTTCAAAGATTTGACCCTTTCATATACATTTAATAATTCTGCTGAACTGTATCTAAACATTTCTATCAGAAGTGCTTGGCTCAGTTACATTTGTCACTTTCATATTGTCCCAGCTGTCCAGTTCTGAAATCTAGTATCCAACTTATTTGATGTAAAAGCTGAGTCACATTCACACCATTTAAGACTTACAGAGTCCATTTCAACCATGGATTACAATTGTATTTATGTAACTTTGAAAGTTGTTGTCAGCTTAGATTGCCTATATGGGAATGGAAGGTATTTTCCTTTCTGTGTTTTTCAATTGAGCAGTAAATGATGTTTTTCACCAGCACATTACAGCTCTCTTCTGAGCTGCAAAATAATCATCTATAAGAGAAAGTTGGCCCAATCCCCCCTTAGGCTAATTGCAAAGTCTAGGGATGAACTGTAGGTCTTTTACTGTGCCACATATACATTGATAACATTTTATCCCATTTAATAAATTGGTTTTGGTTCATCTCTATTGGCAGAGTCTGAAATAAATATAACAGTCTGGGCAATATGTTCATTTTAATGGATTCCTTGAGCTGAGACTAAAGAAAGGAATTAAAACCAGAATTTTAATTTTATCACCACCATTTACAAGACTGATAACTTTCTATGTATGTCCTTTTGGCAGACATATTTTCAGCCAGCAGCTGATTGTTCTTCTTTGTACATCTGATATTTACACTTGCTGGCATTTAATGACTAATACACTATTTCCTCACTCCACTCGTGACTGCATCTTTTACGTCACGTGATATGTGATTGTTCATCAGTGGTCCCTTGACCTAGTTTCTGGGCTGTCTGCCTTCTTGTCTGTACAGGGCTGTGGTTGGGCATTGAACTGGACAAGCCAAGTGGTAAGAATGATGGATCAGTGGGAGGAGTGAGGTACTTCAGCTGCCCACCAAAACATGGCGTCTTTGCTCCTCCATCTCGTGTTCAAAGGTGAGTGCAGGCCCTTTAAGGTAGCTTATATTTTCCACTAATGATTAATGGTCCCTTTTGATTTTTGCCAGCGGTCATCACAGGAGCAAAAACAGATTTGTCAAATAAGTATTGTTAAGAAATTCTTTAAAGTTCAGAGCAGATTTTTGAAGAATTTGACAATATGCCCTAAAACCCCTGAGGTAGCATTTCATAGCCCTCGTCAATACATCTGATGGTGCTAATGAGCTCCTTTGACAGTGTCATTTGTGTGAGTGTTGACATTTTTGATTTTGCCCTGTGTGCATCCAACAACCCACCTCTGCACTGATGATTAACGAGAGTCAGAGTTGTCAAACGTGGAGCCTGGGGCCCTCGCCCCCATGAGTTTAACGTGGCACCTAGTAATGATCCAGACATTGTCATCCATGCTTTTAAATATGGATTATGGATAATGAATATGTGTATTTCATTTGTTTAGGTTGGAGATATAAAGAGGTTTTCCTGTGTGGAATATGTGAGAGAATACCCTCAAACCGCTGCATTTGCCATTAAAGAGCATTTTCATGTTTTTAATTGATATGAATATACTGATATGTCTGTGTGATATGCATATGGTTAACTTCATAATATACTGTTATGTTTGCAAGTAAGACAGGGCATAAAGTGTAGATCATGAGTTGGTCATATTTTCAAGAATATTAATTACAGTGTATTACTTCTCTCTATGTCAGACAAGTTTCCTGTGTTCCTGTCAACAATAAAAGACGTGGTGAAAATAGTGAATGAATTCTGGTTTATTCATAGGACAGACGACTAAAGGCTTCACTACACAGAAAGCGTTCCAGATGTTTTACTTGTTCGTCTCAAGTGTGTCTGATGGAACAGAAAAAGCCGGTGAACTGCACCTGACATCCTGTGCAGACATCCTTAGAGAACTGTTAGAGAGCTGCCCTGCTATGTCTGTCTGTTTAGATGTGCCTAAGTTGATGTAAAACTTCTGTGACATTGTTTGATGCATCAGACCACAGATCTGGTGTAAATATAATCATAATGTTTCATATGGTCAAAATATTGTAGTGATGGTGTGTGGAGTGTACTGTCTATCAGACCGGCTGTCAGCTAAGGTGGCTTCTTAACCCTGGACTTCATCTCATTGTCGTTGCTGCCACCAGTTAAATTTCTTTGCAGACAAATGATGATGAGATTGAAGTGTTTTTTTTTTTCCTACATCTCATTTCCAGTTGTAGATAAGGTAATATGACATTGTTCAGCAATGATATAGATTTTACCTCCACTGGTTTAGTTTGTTTTTAACTTATTATTTTAATAGCCTTTGGAGTGTATTAGTTATATCATACAGTGCATCTGGAAAGTATTAACAGCGCTTCACTTTTTCCACATTTTGTTATGTTACAGCCTTATTCCAAAATGGATTCAATTCATTTTTTACCTCAAAATTCTACACACAACACCCCATAATGACAAAGTGAAAAAAGTGCTTGAAATTTTTGCAAATATATTAAGAATAAAAAACAAAAAAAAATCACATGTACATAAGTATTCACAGCCTTTGCCATGACACTCAAAATTGAGCTCAGGTGCTTCCTGTTTCCACTGATCATCCTTCAGATGTTTCTACAACTTGATTGGAGTCCTCCTGTGGTAGATTCAGTTGATTGGACATGATTTGGAAAGGCACACACCTGTCTATATAAGGTCCCATAGTTGACAGTGCATGTCAGAGCACAAACCAAGCCATGAAGTCCAAGGAATTGTCTGTAGACCTCCGAGACAGGATTGTATCGAGGCACAGATCTGGGGAAGGGTACAGAAAAATTTCTGCAGCATTGAAGGTCCCAGTGAGCACAGTGGCCTCCATCATCTGTAAATGGAAGAAGTTTGGAACCACCAGGATTCTTCCCAGAGCTGGCCGTCCGGCCAATCTGAGCGAGCGGGGCAGAAGGGTATTAGTCAGGGAGGTGACCAAGAACCTGATGGTCACTCTGACAGTGCACCAGTGTGGCTCTGTGGAGAGAGGAGAACCTTCCAGAAGGACAACCATTTCTGCAGCACTCCACCAATCAGGCCTGTATGGGAGAGTGGCCAGACGGAGGCCACTCCTCAGTAAAAGGCACATGACAGCCCGTCTTGAGTTTGCCAAAAGGCACCTGAAGGCCTCTCAGACCATGAGAAACAAAATTCTCTGGTCTGATGAAAGCTTGAGAAGCTCTGCAATGAAGAATGGGAGAAACTGCCCAAAAGTAGGTGTGCCAAGCTTGTAGCTTCATATTTAAAGACTTTAGGCTGTAATTGCTGCCAAAGATGATTCAACAAAGTATTGAGCAAAGGCTGTGAATACTTATATACATGCTATATTTTTTTTATTTTTAATTTGCAAAAGTTTCAAGCAAACTTTTTTCACTTTGTCATTATGGGGTATTGTGTGTAGAATTTTTTTGGAGGTAAAAAATGAATTTTAATCCATTTTGGAATAAGGCTGTAACATAACAAAACGTGGAAAAAGTGAAGCGCTGTGAATACTTAACAGATTCACTGTATATCATTATGCAGATTTTAACATATAGAACAAACTAGTTGTAAAAGCAGGAAGTAATGGACTGATTTTGTATACTTGCAGCAAACAGTTAAGAAGAGTCTCCAAGATTTAATGTCATAACTCTGTTACTATCCATGAGTTTTGGGGATGTTTTATTCACACCTGAATAAAATGAGCAATATAACTTTAGTTACATTGGGAACACTTTTATGTAATGTGTCATATTTGATGGGTACATTTTCATTTTCCAGCATGTAACCAGAAGTAGGCTAAGCAGTGCCACTGAATATTTGCTTTGCTTGAGCCTGTGTAACTTAAGCCAATTCTCTGACATAACCTTCGTCGTGAGAATGAGAAAGTGTTCCTGAAGCTGTGTTTTGTGTTTGCAACTGGTGAGCGCTCCGTTTTAAAGATGCTCTCAGCTGAAGTACACTTGTCTCTTGAGACATCTAATCAGCCTCTCAGAGAGCTCTATGATGTGTGTAATCTGGTCTGGTCATGTATTGAAGCTTGTATTCCCTAACTAGACATATAATTATAGTAAACATATTTGAATGTGGAGCCAAAAAAACAGGAAAATTAATTCTATAAATTTTATTTGGGTGGGGGTGAAAGGTGGGGGGAGTTAAAAGCAGCCATGATTTCTTGTAATAATAATGTGAGACTGAGAAAAATGTGATTGTTCAGAGTGATCTCAAAGTATTTAATTTATTTGTTACTATAGTCAAGCGCTGTTGAAGACAACAGGAAAGTTGTATAATGTGGAACTCCATTCACATACCTATGATTTCTGTGCGTATTGTATTGTTGGTTCATAAAAACACTGTGCTGCAGTGGGTGATATTGGAGCCCTCTTATAGAAATGTAAAACAGCCAATTGCATAAAATTTCAGCTGGTATTTTGCCAACCTTCCTTTTAATCCTTCCCTTCTATTAATCACACTTGCAAAGACGTGGCCCGGCATTAGCTGTTGTCAGCTAGACGGTTGTATGCAAAATACAGATGGGTGACAATTTGGAGGAAAAACCAACAATAACTGTGTAGATAACGTAAACAGAGCAGCTTCACTGCTCCATAGCATTTATTGTCCACGTCTCTGCAACACCACAGGAATGATGAACACAATTCTTCTTAAAGATATTGTCTCTTGTGGTGTTGGCGGTGGAGAGTGCTGTCTAACTCGTCACTCCAAAATTTCCCATCAGTGTTCATCTGGATTGAGATCTGGAGACTCCACAGCAATTGTTTCACATCATTTCATAGTCATCAAACCATCCAGTGACCCCTGTTTCTATTTAGCTTTCTCTTTTAATTGGTCACCCACCTGCTGTACGTATGAATATGGGTGTTCGTAGAGTTGCCATCTGCAGACTTGTGACCTGTTCCAACACAGTCTATTTATCCATTAAATGCTGCATAGTGACTCATTACAGAAACAAAAACATACATCTCAGTGGGCGTTATACACCTCTCAGCAGTGTCTTAACTATAGTGTGGCAAGTTCCCAAAACACCTTTAACTGGCTTGTGAATAGCTGAATTAGTGGAATAACAACATGGGGCATCTTTTCACATTCCCTTTTAAGCTTGAGTTGTTTCTTTGGTACCAAACATTTCAACTTTAATCCTAGATTCAGATTAAATGATGTTTCATGGTGAAGGTTTACCATGAAATAACTTAAATTTTAACTGGCTCAGGTGTGTTATTGGAGAGCTGAACTGTTTCACTGCACAGTTCTGTTTTTTTTCTTCCAAGATGAGACAGAAGGTGCATTTCCATTATTTGAAATTGAATTAGAAACGTGAATTTCTAAAGAAAAAAACAACAAAAACAAAACTGTCAAATTGCAGTATTTTGCAAAATTGAAATGGAAACACTTCTTTTGCATTCAAGTCTTGGCGCCTATTGTATCATGCCCCACGTAGCCAGTTCCAACTGAGATTGGATATTGGAACGATATCATGAGACCAGAAAACAAAGCTTTATTTGCATAACATCACTCAGTGGAAAAACAGACCACCCACATTTGTGTTTTGTTGACTCTTCTGCTTTAAAAAAATTATTTTAAAAAATCACTTTTATCAAAACTACAATTGAAACTGGGCTAGTGGTGAACTGGTTAGCACAGTGTGTGCTCTCTGTGGAGTTTTAAGGATAAAGTGCTGAGGCTAATGAATGAGCTCTGTTTGACATCTCTTTGACCTGTTCTCACTCATGTGATGCAAACGTACGAACCATTAACTCACACAATGGCCTGGTCCAATTCCACTTGAAGCCTTATTATGTCTGCACATCACTTCAGGCTTACACAAACCCACAAAGTGTTGACTCGACAGATGTATCAAGTGCCAAGGTGGTTACTGAAGGAGATCTGGGGCATATGGAAACCTTTGCCTGACATACGCATTGACAAACGACTAAGTTATTCACTGCCAGACATTGTTTTGCTTTACCTTCACATTTTCTACAAGTGGATAAAAACTGTTGACATTTTCTATTGGCTAATACATTAATATCACCAAGCCTCAGGAATAATGTGGTAAGTGACTGAATGTAAGTCATTACTGTCAAAAATACTGAAGGCTTTTATTCTAAATGAGAATGAAGTTCTCCAGATTTGAGGGATTGCTGGTTAAATGAACACGTTCCGCTGTTATATCTAGATATAATTAGTCTCTTCATCTTCCTTTACCACTTCTGCTTCATCTCAATGTAGAGCCACCATTCAGGGGGCGTTTTCCCCTCCCATCTCTTCATTGCTCTCACTGTTTTCCTGCTCTTGCAGTTATTAACCCACTGTTTACATCTTCCATGTGATAAAATCTGCTTTTTGCCAAGTAGTCATTTTATAGCCATCCCTTATTCATTATTATTATTTTTTTCATTAATTAGCCCTGTGTGCTTAACTGAGCCAGTGGTTTTCCTCTGTAATGGAGACTCTCACATTTTTTCCATCCAGCACAGTGACTTGTTTCTCCTTCTCTTTTCTTCCCCTCTCAGCAGCTATCACAACTCATAGGGAAAACAAACAGCCCCCCACTGCACCCACACACACCCACACAGACACCCACAGACACTTTTGTTTCTCTACTCCTCCTCTGACATCCCTTAGAAAACAAGGCAACACTTTTCTCCTCTATCGCTCATTCCTCAACATTGGCAGTCTCCCTCTTAATGGCTTTCAGAGCTGTAACGTTATTATAGGCACTTAGCTGCTTACGGATACATCAATAAGCAGGACAGATGCTTTTGTGCAAACTGCAGACAGTATCTTTTTCTCCCTTGCTGTTTTTAGAGAGACGGCCCAGTCAGCCCTCATTTATCTGATTTCTAAAATGTAACACATATATGGCATTTAATGAATTTTCAAGATATTCTAATATATTTTGCTCCACATTAATTCTCTGTGGGCATTCCGCATTTGCACAGTGGGTTGTCTCTTGTTGAAAACTGAATGAAGATATATAAATTATACTAAATGTTCATAGTATTATATTATGTGACTTAGATGTTTCTGTCCTCTCTATACTCACAGGATCCATGGATCAGTCGATTGCCTTTCAGAGCTCTCCTCCTCACGCCTCAGTCATCCTTTCAGTGGTGAGAGTTCAGCCTTCATTGCAAGTGTGTGTATTTGCATTTACTATTCTGTGAGTGGCTGTTAAGTCATTTTTATGGAAAAATCTGAATGAGAGTACTTGACTCTTGTGATTGCTGTGCAGGGACAATCCGACGCAGTTTCAGCACATCATCGGCCATCGCCACCCCGAAGGAGACAAGCAGAAGAAGTCCTGTCTCCAGGTGTGTCTCTTTTCTATACAGGTCTCACATTTCTCCCTCCCTGAGCTTTCCAGCTTTATCCTAATCCCCTGCAGCAGTGGCAGAATCAATACTGATAAGAGGTAGTGGTATTAGTCAGCAAAAGGCTCCTTTTTTTAAATAGCCAATGCATGATTGTGGTTATAATGAGAGAGAACAGGGAATTGAAGATCAATCCCTCAGACACTGAGCTCCCATGAATCTCCCACTTACTTTTCATATATTCTCTCACACTGCATACCTTTTCTCATAAATCCTTCTGGCTCTATTCCTCTGCTTCATCAATTCATCTAAAAAAACAAAACAAAACAAAAAACACAAAACCCAAAAGGAGTCGTTCCAACCCTCACCGCCGGCGCTGGAGCACACTCAGTGGTGGGAGCGGCGGTGTTCCCGGGACCGGGGCGGGGTCCAGCCCCTCGCCCAGCACTGATGGACAGGTCCGCCTCCATGTGGGCATGCAGGTCCTGCTGAACAGTGCCAATGAAATGGCGTTCATCCGTTACCTGGGCACAGCAGACTTTGCCCCGGGGCTTTGGCTGGGCCTGGAGCTCCGAAGCCCCAAGGGCAAGAACGACGGCTCTGTGGGAGGCCGCCGCTACTTCACCTGTCGACCCGGCTACGGCGTACTGGTCCGTCCCAGCCGCGTCACCTACCGCGGCATCAACGGGGCGCGCCTGGTGAATGAGAACAGCTGAGGATTGTGGCTTTTGCGGAAAATTTGAGATGTTTTGACCTTCTGATTATATTCTACTCAAAGCAAATGTTTTAAGTTTTAACCCTTCATTCTTTTTGAATTGAGCAGTATTGATTTTCCTCTGTGCAGTCCTCTACAGAGGCAGTGTGAATTTTAGGTAATATTGCCACTTATTAATGGTTAAACGTTAAACTACTAGATTAGGAGGCAACAAAAAGCACTTTAGAAAATTATCTTTGAATTGTTGTTTGTGAATTTGTCTGGACTGGAGGGGGAGGGGGGGGTCTTAATAAGACATAAGACACTGCACTACTTTTAATCTGATTGCACTGACAAACATCAACATGATAAATCAGAATATGATCAAGCAAATGGTATGGATGTGCACACATGAAAAAACTATTTCTATACCCAAAGCTAATTTTGATTGCATTGAGTAGACATTTTTTATGACATCATTTAGGTGGTAATGTAGCCTCTCTAACCAAAAGTGTCCATGTGTTTGTGACTATGTGTGTATGTGCACATGCATGTGTGTATTAATTAAGAGCACTTTGAAGCAAGAGAGATTGATTTTTCCAGGGTCATCATATGGCTTAGAGATAATTAATGGAAGCTGAGTCAAAACTGGATTTTCAGTTTATGAATCAGTGTAAATTAAACAGGATTTAATTAGTACTAGACCTCCATCAACCTCTATCAGAACAGAACTGCATCAGAAGTTTTTTCCTTCTATGTACGTCAGTATCTGCCACAGATTGTGCATTAACCCTGCACAGATAAATGTTGGTTATATTGTGATATTGGCTACATAAAATCCTCCCTGTTTGCCCTTTTGGGTGTGATTCCATGTTTCTTAGTCAGACTGATGACATTGTTGCGGCAGTCTGTCAAATAACATGTTAAAGTTTGCTGTGATAGATATATGAATTTCAGCTGGGAACACACTTGACATTAGAATGCCTGATTACATGAGTAATTATTGTTTGGGTTGAGAATTTAAACCTCTGTCCTGCTGACTGAGCATCAGACTCATTGAGCCATAACCATTACATAACAGTTTTGCTTTTTACAGCCTGAATTTGGTCAAATCTGAAGGTAATTCTGTAGTTTGAATAGTGTAGTATACAAAGACTATGAAGAACAGGGTTCGGTAAGTAAGTTTGGCCTTGGGCCAATTTTTTCCTAACCCATTGCATGGTGGGCCAAAATATAATCAAAGGCAAATTTTCAGAAACTGATGGATAAAAATGCAACAAAATTTACTTCATGTGTGTCCACAGTCACATATATACATTTGACTGATCCATTGAACTGGTGTTATTTTTTCATATCACATCATGTGCCCGCTGTTTCAGAGGTCTATCAAGAACCTTTGGAACTTCCTGCCAGAGCTTTTCAAAATAGAAGCTAAAAGCTTGTTTAAGCTATAGAATTGCAGGGAAAAATGAAAATTCTTAAAAATCGTTAAAGAGGAAGTGATTCTGTGGGTAACTGTCAATGCTGTGACGGAGATCTATTGTATAACCAGGCACTGTGCCTGTGCGGTTGTCTCTGTCAGTCACTCTCAAGGTGGATGAAAGTTTAATAAGCATCTTCAGGTGGGAGGAGATTCTCTGTTTCGACATGAGCTACAGCTCAATGTGAGACTGTCAGTTTGATTTTGTAAGATTAAAAGAAAATCAGATTATCAAAATCTGGCGGGCCAGATATTATTGCTGGGCCAGCTTTGGCCTGCAGGCCGCCAGTTGCCGACCACTGATGTAAAGTATACATAGATTGTTAGGAATTTAAAAATCCTACAGTGTGTTCCCAGGTTTGGAATTAGACAGACAAAAGCAGCTTGAACAGGAAACATAAAATCATCCAGAAGTTTCTAGGACAGATTTTGTTATTTGATTATAGCCGTCTGGGCAACAAGGCAGAGAACAAGCCATCGATTGTGCAAAACATGCCCACTATTCAGAAAAACACTCATGTACCATCCAATTAGGGTTTGTAGGCCATGATAGTAGCTGGAGAATCTCCAATGGCCTTCTCTCATTTATCTGTCTGGTCAGGCCCCCTGTGATTGAAAAGCAGTGGTGGTCATGGCCCATAGTTGTCTGAAATCTGTGTGTGTGTGTGTGTGTGTGTGTGTGTGTGTGTGTGTGTGTGTGTGTGTGTGTGTGTGTGTGTGTGTGTGTGTGTGTGTGTGTGTGTGTGTACTTGTACTTGCTACATAATAAGGACCAAAAAAAGTATTTTACTAACAGAGTGAGGACATTTTGGCCGGTCCTCACTTTTTGAGACACCTTCAAATCACATTTTGAAGGTTAAGACTTGGTTTTAGAGTTATGGTTAGAATTAGGCTTAGGTTAGGGTCAGGGTTGGGGTTAGGCACTCAGTTGTGATGGTTAAGGTTAGGGTAAGGGGCTAGGGAATGCATTATGTCAATGAGTGTCCTCACAAAGATGGAAGTACAAGTGTGTGTGCGTGTGTGTGTGTGTGTGTGTGTGTGTGTGTGTTCAAAGTGCAGTCTCTCCAGGTTCCTATTGCTACATTTTAATCAACACTTTCCTCTGTGAAAATAGCCTCTCATTTGCATTAAGGCCATATCTATGATAACTTCTGCAGTATTTGTTAGTGTTCCACATTTCACATTTCAAAGTTCATCTATAGATATACTCCCATATTTTTCATCCCTACTGTATTACAGCAAGAGTGATTTCAAATTCCACTGATGGGTATGAAAGCCTTTTGGCTCTGTGTTCATGTGGGTAATAGATTGTTTGTTTTTTTTCTCAAACTCCTGATATGTATATTTGAAGTGTGATTGTGTGAGAAGGAGATTTGATCTGATGCATTTACATGTTGTGGAGAATGACAGCATTTGTAAAAAGTAAAATAAAAGATTCTATTCTAATTTGACCTTATCTCCATTACTGCATTTCTTCTTTGTGCCTTTTTCGAATGTGGTTGTGCTAATGAGAAGGAGGCTTGCTTGACTTTCTTGGACTGTTCATAGTGCAGAGGAGAGTTGTCTTCAGGGACTGAAAATGAAATAGCACAAGCACTTGGAAATGGTTACACGTCTGTTCACTTACCATCTGATTCCACTGGGACTCGTCTCAGTCAAGGCTGAGAATGCCTGCTGCTGAAGTGGCGTTGTTTGCTTACTGCCAGCCTGGGCACACAAATTCAAGTCAGAGTGGAGGAGACATAGTCAATTATACCATGACTGTGGAATAAATAGATGTTTAAATGGTTGCTTAAAATTGTTTTCAATGGTTGACCAAGAGATTGATTGAAAGGCAAAAATGAAATGAAACATATAGTCGATGAAGCACTAAGGACTGTCTGTCTGTATCATAAATGAACAAATATAAAAATCTCCAGCAGTAATATCAGACATAAAATATAAGCTGAAGCAGCAGCAGGCCGTTCATAATGCTGATCATCATAGCATCACTAACCTAAACTAGAATTACTGCCTCGCAGTTGTATGGCCACAGTCGTCTCCTCCTGAGTTACAGCATTGAATTAGTGTTTCTGCAGAATGTTATGAAGTCACAGTGAAATTGACAATTGACCATGTGGACATTTAATCCTATTAGACTTTTGTGTTAAATTGTCTCATAATTAGAGTATGAATTTTTTCAGTTATTGCCAAAAACATGTTTTGTGAGGTCACAGTGACCGTGACCTTTGACCACCAAGATGAAGAAGTTGAAGTTGCCTCAAAGCATCACTGAGATATCACATTCATGAGAATGGGATGGACAGACAACCAGAAAACGTAATGCTTCTGGCCGTGGCTGTCGCTGGTGTGGAGGTATAAAGCTATCACAGATCACCAGGAGCCGCCTTTAGGAAACCTGTTCTTTTATTTATTAGCATACCCCATCATTACAAACGTTTTCCATCTGAACTATTCCACCCATATGACGTGAATGTGCCAAATGCTCAGGTTGATCACAGCAGAGAAGAATTGCTGACCTCACACCTCTACCAACATGCCAGCTGTGGAGGGGGCCGAGCTTGAGGACTTGAGGAGATGGATGTCTGGTCTCTGGCAGAGTGGAGCCTAAATAAAACTTCCAAAAGCCTACAAGAACGTGAAGGTCACTATGACCTTGGCCTTGACCAGTGGATTTCAAGTTATATCCTAACTAATTAAAAAGGACAAACTAATGAAAATTGCAGTAATTACAAGCAACAGTATACTTAGTAAATTTATGTGTATAATTAGTTATACAATGAGTTACTTGAAAACCCTTATCCTTATATCTATTGCAATTCAATATGACAGCTCTGCCATAAATTCTAACTGTGCATTTTTTTTTGTTAAATTCAGATATGTTTATTATTTAGATTATATTTAAAGGTGGCTTTTTCTTAATTATTTATCCATCCTGCTTAGAAAGAAGGGCCAAATACCAGAAACACCTATGAAAATAATGCCATCCAGGACATCACCTCAACACCTATTCTTCTTATTGTCACTGTTGCATTTACATCACATCTACTCGTGTGGCAGATGCTTTTATCCAAGGTGAATGACAAGTGACAGATAGGATACCTTGGTGTAAGTAGTATACAGAAAATCTATTCAATAAGTGCAGAGACAACAGTTAAAGAAGTGCATAGTAAGTGATAGTTAGGTATGTTAGGGTGTTCGAGGTGCTAGGAGAGGACGTGCTCTTGAAAGAGATGAGTGTTCAAGAGATTCTTGATTCCCCCGCTCTGATAATATATAGTAGCTTGTTCCACCGTCAGGGAACCACAGACGAGAACAGTCTAGTCTGTGATTGCCATGTGTGCAGGGACAGCAGTGGCAGAGAAGGAGCATAAGCCTGTATGATTGAGTTCAAGCAGATGGGTGTAGACCCAGAAGGCAAGCGGTAGTGATCTGAATTTGAATAGGGGGGCCATGGGTAGCGAAGGTAGGTCCTGTGCAGTTTTAGGTGGACTGAAGACCAGACAGGCTCCACACTCTGGTCCATCTTTGCAGGTTTCATTGTGGGTGAAGGGCATTGCAGTAGTTGAAGTAAGAAATAACTATGGCCTGTGTCAAGAGTTGGGTGGGGTACTGAGTCAGATAAGACCTTTTATTTTGTAAAGTGAAAAGCAGCATGACACGGTCAGAGAAGGATAGGGGGTCATCAAACAGCACACCCAGGGTTTTTGTAACCTTGGTTGGGGTAAGAGATGAAGAGTCAAATTTGATAGTGATATTGTGATGGAGAGACTGATTGGCTGGGATGACAAAGAGTTCAATCTTAGAGAGGTTTAGTTGAAGGTGTTCCCTAATTAATCTGGATATGTGAGACATATGATATGGGACACAGGCCAGGAACAACGGGTAGTTGGTAGTCATCTGCACAGCAGTGATATGAGAAGCCATGCAAGCGGATAATTGAACCCAAGGAAGAGGTTATATTGCAAGGGGTAGGGGCCCCAGTACTGATCCTTGAGGCACCCCCGTGGGGAGGAGATGGAATAGGGATGTTTGTCCTTGCCATGACATACTGAAGGAGTAATGCACCAGATGCCCATGTCAGAGAGTAAAGATAGCAGGATGTGGTGGTTCACTATGTGAAAGGCTGTTGATAGGCCTGGCATGTTCAGTCTGAGGACTGAGCAGCAGCTCTGGCTGCCCTGAGGGCTTCTGTCACAGACAACAGAGTCATTTCAATGGAGTGGCCGCTCTTAAAGCCCAACTGAATTGAATCAAGGAGGTCAATCCATGATAGGAATTCTGAGACTTACTGGAAAACTGCCCTTTTGATAACCTTAGATAAGAATGAAAGTAATGAGACCAGTCGATAGTTCTCTACTTGACCTGGGTCAAGCGTGGGCTTTTTAAGCAGAAGAGTTTGAGTGAATGCATTTGGAAATGTTCCCAAAGCAATTGAAGCATTTGTCACATGTGTGATTACTAGCACAATGGTGGGAGATGTGGCTTGGAGAGGGTTTGTGGGAATTGAGTCCAGCCCACATATACTAGGATGACTATTGGTAAGAAGATTTGACACATCGCTCTCAGTGAGAAGGGTGGATAAGAGAAGTGATGCGTCCTTGGCCTGGGGAGACGGGGATGGACATGTGAAAGGACTACTACATGTTAGACTTTTTGGAGCACCTAGAGGGCTGAGTGAGGGATGTGGTGAGTTATTGACTGGAGGAGGCCCATGAGAGCAGAGGGGGACTGATTTATGATTGGCTTACTGGTCTGCTGCCCTCGGAGAGAGGGTCAACCATGGAGAGTGATGTGTCCTTAACAGGGGGAGACTGGTCGTCTCAGAGAGGTTCAGAGAATTGGCAGCTGATGGCCGAGACCTTTTCAATAAAGAAGGGGGCAAAAATATCAGAGGTTTGTGTCTGGTGGGAAGGGGAAGGAGGTGGGGAGGATCCAGTAATGTTATGAAGGTGGAAAATAGTTTCTGAGTGTCTGTGGTAATGCTGATCTTATCAGTGTAAAAAGCAGTTTTGGCAGCACTGATGCTTTTTTAAAAAAAAAACAACTTGGATATAGCTTTTGAAATAATGACACACCAATGACACCCCTGTATCTTGTACTGAAATGGTTTGTTATCAGTGGTGTAAAAATAAGATGAAGGTAAAACCAGAAGCAAAGCTCAAACATACCGTATCACAGTGTGGTATGTGCGTAGATACACCATCAGCACTTTGTAGAGCCGATCCCTGATGGGAGACAAATGATCTTTGTACGACCATGAAGTAAGACTCCAGTCTGCTTTTTAACATGATGGAAAACAGCACTGGCACAGCTGGCACCCAAGGAATAAGATTTGCTATCACTAGCAAATACATACTGGCAGCTGCAGAAGCCCTTACATTTGTAGACCTGTTTATAATACAGGGATAATCCTGCTGGGGTCTCCATTCACCCTGTCAGGGCTTATGTGCAATAATGACCAGCTCACTGTACATAATCCTGCTCATTGCACAACTACTTTACCAAAGTGAGCTGTAGTGACAACATATTGATTCAAAATTATTTTTTACTATCAAATTTCAAGTCTTCCTACACTTATTAGCAAGACTCCCAACATTAATGTGGTAGCTGTAATAGAAAAGCTAAAATCTAAACAAATACTGTACGTTATGATGCCTGCTTCTGATCCAGGTTACTCATGGGACACTGGCCAGGTTGTTCTCTCAGGCTGGCCTGAGTGAGAAGAATGAACTCCAGTTAACCCCAGTCCCCTCCTCCTCCTCCTCCTCATCATCATTAGCATACTGCTCTACATGTGTGGTAGAGAAGTGCATGAAACATTATCTTTAGAGAACAGCAGATTAGACCAGCAGCATCCACCTGTCCTGGTAGCCCGATGGATCAGGTTCAAACTACATAACAGTTTGTTCCCAGCTAGGGACATTTTTTCTTTGCCTCTGTCTCTATGTGTCCTGTCTTTGTCTGCATCATTGACTGTCAAATAAAGAGAGGCATTTTGGTGTGAGGTGTGCTGCAGTAAGGTGCGTTATTGGTCTTAGCTTAGCTCTCTCATGTTGCTCAATTTAGGACAGTTTGCCATAGTAAACGGTGGGCATCATAAGTGTCCTGAAGCTTCTCAAATAAATGTGATTTTCACATGAATCATGGTCACCTCTGAGTCCAACCAAAAGTAAACACAGAAATTAGCCCCTGGATTAACTGCCCGGGGATCTTACATTGTTTTGTCAGAACCTGCATCCAGTCTGTCCAATGCAAAGTTAGTCATACTCAGAACAACTGTAATTCTAAGACTCAGGTAGAAGTAGAATTACCATGTGGTGGTTTTATACCTCCAACAGTCAGCAAAGTTACAGGAAATATGGTCCCAATCGCTCCTTCCTTAGTTCCAGTGTTGAATCATGGCCAGGAATGTTTTAACAGATCATTATGATGTCATGGTGAAGTTGACGTTTGACCATTTTGATAGATTGTTATCACTTCATTTTATCCTTTGAGATAAATTGTGTCATAATTAGTGTGTGAATTTGTGAGTTATGGCCAAAAACATGTTTTATGAGGTCAAGTGACCTTGACATTTAACCTTTGACCAGCAAATTCTAATCAGTTCATTCTTGAGTCCAAGTGAACATTTGTGCCCACTCTCATGAAATTCCCTCCAGGCAATATATTGATATATTGCATTCACAACAAGGTGAGGTCACTGTGACCTTGGAGTTTGACCTTTGACCACTCAAATCAAATCATCATCTTTAAGTTTAGGTGAATATTTTTGCCAAATCTAAAGAAAATCCCTCCAGGTGGTCTTGAGATAGCACATTCAAGCGGCCAAAAACATGTTTTGCGAGGTCACCGCGACTTAGACCTTTAGAAGTTCATCCTTGAGTCCAAGTGAATGTTTGTGCTAAATATGAAAACATTCCCTCAAGGCATTATTGAGATATTGTGTTCACGAGAATAGGAAGAACTGAAGGACAACCTGAAAACATACCAAGTTAAAAATGCTGGAATATGTGAAAAAGGACAGTTTTTATATTCTGATTTCACATTCTTGCTAGGAAATCAAATGATCAGTCTAAACGAAAAGATTGAGGAAGATTAGAAATACATTTGTGGGTAATTTGTAACAGTAAATTCTGATACTGTAGAGGGCCTGATTGTCTTGTGGGGTGTATCTGGCCTCCAGGCTGGTTCGAAACCCTGCTCTCATCTAATAATCACAACTCTGGGCTTAATGAATACATTAAAAGTAGGCTATAGGTTAATATTTCTACTATCTGTCGTCTTGTGCTTGCTGAACCAAGTAATATAATATTTTTGTTTCAGCCTATAACGTGTGTGTCAGTTTCTCCATCCTACTTACGTCTGTGGTGAACGTGTAGGAAGTGGACAGAAACCTCGTCTGTCTTCCTGCTCCCACCTGAAGAGTTTGTATCCAGGACATGTTGTACTTGGTTGATGAGTTGCTTGCTGTTGCTTTATCTAGCTGCAGTAACATCATAAGATGAGTTAAAGAACAATAACCTAACTATTGGCATAAAAGAACAGAAACTCAACAGTAAACAGAACAGAGCTGTGCTTCCAGGTTTTCTTGTAAGGGCTTACAGCAGCCAGTGAAGATGGACTGAATCTGTTATCTCCAAACATGATTTTTGGATTGCAACACTTCTCGGAGCTAAGGTCAGACTGAATGTCAGTGAAGACCAGACACGCATCTTTATAAGCACTGTGTGGGTTTCTCATGAATATCTATAGACTTCTGCTCTTCGAGACCTTATGTTCCCCCAGTTTTCAGTTCTCCTACACTCTCCTAAAGAAGTCAGTCTCATTGAACCATGGCACTGCTTTTGTATTTGTTAAGTGAATGGATCACAATGACACAAAGTGAATTTAATGTTTTCTTTTATCCTGTTTGTTTATTCTTTCAGTTGCCGTAGTCTTTAATCTGTCCATTTATTATCTAAGACGTCTTTTATCTCTTACACAGTGGTTTTTCTTATCTTCTTATTCCTGTAAGGGCCAACAGGGTCAAGGGTAGTAAGACATACCAGTAAAAAGGAAAAGTAAAGCTTCTTAGCAATAAAGAAAACCTGCAGTGGAACATGGCAGAGTAGATCGAATAGTTTCAAAAATGATTTAATCTTCCACATACAGCTAGCTTAAGCATGGTAGACGTGCTGAGTAGAGGTGGAACAACCCATGTAAAAACTAAAATTCATGTGTTGCAGCTGATTGTGTTTGCTAACACAGCAGGCTTTGTAAGAGCTGCATGGGCCTTCTTCTACACGGGG
This sequence comes from Trachinotus anak, assembly GCF_046630095.1. NCBI lineage: Eukaryota > Metazoa > Chordata > Actinopteri > Carangiformes > Carangidae > Trachinotus > Trachinotus anak. The sequence continues at coordinate 2,919,162 of NW_027273884.1, forward strand.
CCAGTGGGGCCGATGGTGGCGTGTAAACTCAGGAGGTACAGTGCATCCGGAAAGTATTCACAGCGCTTCACTTTTTCCACATTTTATGTTACAGCCTCATTCCAAGATGGATTAAATTCATTTTTACTTCAAAATTCTACACACAACACCCCATAATGACAACGTGAAAAAAGTTGCTTGAAATCTTTGCAAATATATTAAAAAATTTTTAAAAAATCACATGTACAGAAGTATTCACAGCCTTTGCCATGACACTCAAAATTGAGCTCAGGTGCATCCTGTTTCCACTGATCATCCTTCAGATGTTTCTACAACTTGATTGGAGTCCACCTGTGGTAGATTCAGTTGATTGGACGTGATTTGGAAAGGCACACACCTGTCTATATAAGGTGCCATAGTTGACAGTGCATGTCAGAGCACAAACCAAGACAGTGCTCCAGCGTTGCTCTGTGGAGAGAGGAGAACCTTCCAGAAGGACAACCATTTCTGCAGCACTCCACCAATCAGGCCTGTATGGTAGAGTGGCCAGACGGAAGCCACTCCTCAGTAAAAGGCACATGACAGCCCGACTGGAGTTCGCCAAAACGCACCTGAAGGCCTCTCAGACCACGAGAAACAAAATTCTTTGGTCTGATGAAACAAAGATTGAATTCTTCGTCATGTCTGAAGGAAACCAGGCACCGCTCATGGCCAGTACCATCCCTACAGTGAAGCATGGTGGTGGCAGCATCATGCTGTGGGGATGTTTTACGGCAGCAGGAACTGGGAGACTAGTCAGGGTCGAGGGAAAGATGAATGCAGCGATGTACAGAGACATCCTTGATGATAACCTGCTCCAGAGCGCTGATCAGAATCAGAATCAGAATCAGAATCAGAATCAGTTTTATTGCCAAGTATGTTTTCACATACAAGGAATTTTTTCTGGTGATTGGTGCAATTGATCAGCAACAGTGGGGCTCTCTAGCCTTGTTGATAAGGCTAATAGCAGATGGGAAGAAGCTATTTTTGTGGCGAGAGGTTTTGGTCCTGAAGGACCGCAGCCTCCTGCCAGAGGGGAGTGTCACAAAGAGTTTGTGTCCAGGGTGGGAGGAGTCAGCTACAATCTTCCCTGCACGCCTCAGAGTCCTTGAGGCGTACAGGTCCTGGAGGGACGGAAGATTGCAGCCAATCACCTTCTCAGCAGAGTGGATGATACGCTGCAGTCTGTTATTGTCCCTCTCCGTGGCAGCAGCGTACCAGATGGTGATGGAGGAGGTGAAGATGGACTCAATGATGGAGGTGTAGAAGTTCACCATCATAGTCCTTGGCAGGTTGAACTTCTTCAACTGCCTCAGGAAATACATCCTCTGCTGAGCTTTTTTGATGAGGGAGCTGATGTTTAGCTCCCATTTGAGATCCTGTGTGATGGTGGTTCCCAAGAAGCGAAAATGCTCCACGGTAGCCACGGGGGAGTCACACAGGGAGATGGGGGTGGGTGGGGCTGGGCTCTTCCTGAAGTCCACTATCATTTCCACTGTCTTCAGAGCGTTTAGCTCTAGGTTGTTCTGCCTGCACCAGGTCACCAGACGGTCAGTCTCCCACCTGTAGGCAGACTCATCGCCATCAGAGATGAGTCCAATGAGAGTGGTGTCGTCTGCAAACTTCAGGAGCTTGACAGACTGATGGCTGGAGGTGCAGGTGTTGGTGTACAGGGAGAAGAGCAGAGGAGAAAGAACGCAGCCTTGCGGGGATCCAGTGCTGATGGTCTGGGAGTCAGACACGTGCTTTCCTAGCTTCACGTGCTGCCTCCTGTCAGACAGGAAGTCGGTGATCCACCTGCAGGTGGAGTCAGGCACGCTCAGCTGGGAGAGCTTGTCCTGCAGCAGAGCCGGGATGATGGTGTTGAAGGCAGAGCTGAAGTCCACAAACAGGATCCTGGCATAGGTCCCTGAGGAGTCCAGGTGCTGGAGGATGAAGTGGAGAGCCATGTTGACGGCGTCGTCTACAGACCTGTTGGCTCTGTAGGCGAACTGCAGGGGGTCCAGGAGTGGGTCAGTGATGGATTTGAGATGGGACAGGACAAGGCGCTCAAATGATTTCATGACCACAGAGGTCAGGGCAATGGGTCTATAGTCATTTAGTCCTGTGGGCCTTGGTTTTTTGGGGACAGGGATGATGGTGGAGGATTTGAAGCAGGCTGGCACGTGGCAGGTCTCCAGTGAGGTGTTGAAGATGTCCGTGAACACTGGAGACAGCTGATCAGCACAGTGCTTCAGGGATGATGGAGAGACAGAGTCAGGACCGGCTGCTTTGCGGGGGTTCTGCTTCTTAAAAAGCCTGTTGACATCTCTCTCCAGGATAGAGAGAGACGTTCCTTTGGTAGGGGAGGAGGGGGGTTCTGATGTGGCTCTGATGTGGAGGTTAGTGTCAGGCTTGTCCCACTGTCTTTCAAAGCGGCAGTAGAACTCATTCAGATCGTTGGCCAGACGGAAGTCGTTAATGGAGTGGGGGGGTTTAGGTTTGTAGTTTGTGATCTTTCTGAGCCCTTTCCAGACAGAAGCAGAGTCATTGGCTGAGAACTGGAGCTGAAGTTTCTCAGAGTACAGTCGTTTAGCTTCTCTCACCGCTTTGCTAAACCTGTACTTGGACTCTTTAAACTTGTCCCTGTCCCCACTCCTGAAAGCTTCCTCCTTTTGCCTCCTGAGCTGACTGAGCTTAGCTGTGAACCAGGGTTTGTCATTGTTATAACTCACCCTGGTGCATGATGGGATACAGCAGTCCTCACAGAAGCTGATGTATGACGTCACAGCCTCTGTGAACTCATCCAGACTGTTGGAAGCAGTCCTGAACACCTCCCAGTCAGTGCAGTCCAAACATGCCCGCAGATCCTCTATGGCTTCACTGCTCCACTGCTTCGATGTCCTCGCAACAGGTTTACACAGTTTTAGTTTCTGCCTGTATGTGGGAATCAGGTGGACCATGACATGGTCAGAGTGGCCCAGTGCAGCCCGGGGGACAGCGTGATAAGCTCCACTGACTGTGGTGTAACAGTGGTCCAGAGTGTTCCCCTCTCTGGTCGGGCAATTAACAAACTGTCTGTATTTGGGCAGTTCATGACTGAGGTTCCCTTTGTTAAAGTCACCAAGGACAATAACTACGGAGTCCGGGTTGGTCTGCTCCACACACAGTATCTGGTCGGCGAGCGCCCGCTGTGCCTCCTGCACGTTGGCCTGTGGTGGGATGTAAACACCGACCAGGATGATTGAGGTGAACTCACGGGGGGAGTAGAAGGGCCTGCAGTTTTTGATGGAAGTCTCCAGGTCAGGAGAACAGTGCTGCAGGATCACTGTCACGTCTTTGCACCAGCCACTGTTTGCATAAAAGCAGATTCCTCCACCTTTGGTTTTGCCGGACAGCTCTGTGTCGCGATCCGCTCTGAAGAGCTGGAAGCCGGCCAGCTCCAGCGCAGAGTCCGGAATCGATCCACACAGCCACGTCTCCGTGAAGCACAGGACGGAAGATGAGGAAAAGTCTCTGTTCTTCTGCACCAGTAGCTGAAGTTCATCCAGTTTGTTGGGCAGTGAACGCACCTTGGAGAGAAAGATACCTGGGAGCGGTGTGCGGAGTGCGCGCCGGCGGAGACGCGCAAGCGCACCGGCACGTTTTCCTCTCCGGCGTTTCACTGCGAGAGCAACGGTCAGTGACCTCTGACCAAAATGTCCAATAATCCCACAGATGAGTCGAGAAAAGTAGGAAAAAAATCCACTGGAGTTGTTTCTCTGATATTAATGAGCTCTTCTCTGGTGAAAGAGCTCCGGAAACCAAAGCAGAAAACTGGATTTATAAAGAAAATAAGGCAAAAAAATGCGCACCAACACACCGAGGCAGCCATCCGCGGCGCCATGGCAACAGATGTGGATGTATTATGAATATTCTGCAGACTGTTCTGTGTGTTACCACCTGTGATGGCTGACTGGACATCTGGATGAGTTGAGATGTCAAAATAAAACGCAATAGAGGATCAGAAGCCTATTCAGTCCCTACATACAGCAACACACACATATACACACACACACAACAAGAGACAACAAAAACTAGGAATACTTGAAATTATTCCAATTGTAACTTACAACAGTAATTCTGTTTATATTAAAAAATATCTGGTAGCTCACTGTAATGTCACTACATCTTACAAGGTGTCCCTGTAGGAGCACTGAACAGTGTTTGATGTGATAAACTAAGTGTCTGTGCTGCTGTGGAAAAATGTAACAGCATGTTAAAGGCGTTTCCTACCACCTGCCTCTGACAAATGGAATCTGTAGAATGGGTTTATTCATCAGAAGGCTCTACAGTTTTTTTCTCTCTGTAAGAAACCATTTGTTTTTTATGTCAGAGATGAGTAATCCAACCAAAACAATACACAATAGCGATCCAAGTCACTAAGAGGGGATCACATTTCTTTTTCATGCAGTCCTGCTGTATAATAAAACACATTTCCTGCTTCATTCGTAACACAAATACCATCTGTAACACCTTTGCCCATAGTAATTATTTTTGGGGGGAATTTGTTGAAAAGCACACTGTAGAAAGTTTAATAGTATGAATGAGCCAATTTAAAGATGTCGAGAGCATGAGAGGCTCAGATCGTTGTTTCCCATCAGCTCTCTGCTCACGTAAATAGGATTTTGTGCAGAGGCTGATGGATCTCAATGATAAAGTGAAACTTGAAGCGAAACAGATCTGATGTGATGTCACATTAAACTGTGAGGTTCAACACAACATAACATAGGGTTCATGATACCAGCGGTTTAAATAGCTGGCGCACAGAAGACTCATTGTCTTTATTTAGCCTCATCTCTGGAGTCCATTACTGCCAACTTTTACCACCGTGTGTCAACAATCGTTTGTGCTGCCAGTAGCATCTAAAGTCAATGACGTCAAACTATGAATGCTACAGTAATTCAGACACAGCAAATATGAGATTTTATCTCATTTTTAACAGACCTATTTCTGTGCATGAGCATTACATTACAGTGTCAAGATAAACAACAGTACTAATGTTAGCACTTAAACAAGCTGCTGTATGTCTGTGATGCTGATTGTGTTCTTAAAATTTTAATCACCATAACGTCACCAGTCCTATTTCAGTTAATCCCATTAACTTGGCCTCGATATCAAAGAGAGCTGTAGACAGACAAATGCAAAACAGTTATTATATAGTAATTTATTAATTTTGGCGAATATCTTCTGAAGGGCAATTTACAGCTTTTACCAGAGCCATAGTACAATACTTTATAATTACAACATTTACAGGTGCAGTTCAGTTTGTCTTTTACATCAAACGATGGAGGTGAGCTGTGAGGGGAACACAGAATCAATGCATTTAACAGAGGTACTGGAGACAAAGCAAAAATACTTCTCGTTAGCCAATATTTAACTTGCTCACTGACTTGTCCTACAGGAATGCATTTGTCTTAATCAGTCACCGAGTGTCATGACACATGCATGACAGCTCATCATCAGACTGACTGACAGGATTGCCAAATACAGTCAAGCAAAAGCATCAAGAAAGTGACACATATTGTCATCATTCACCTAAATATCAACATCGCCTCACTCACAGCGTTATTTGATAGATATACTGTACGTAACTGTCCTTAAACTGAAAGAAGCAGACAATAAACACAGACAAGTGTTAACACTATGTGTGTGAGAAGGAGCAGACTGACACTCAAACCAGTCCTGGGTTTCATTCACATGTGGAACAAAAGCAGTTTGTCTTTAAACTTTTCTCTCATACTCATTTGTATTCCACAACACTCATCCTATAATAGAAAAGATAAAATATGCAAATTTAAGAATGTAGAATGCTTTGAGATAGCAATTTGAAGGTTAAGATTGATTCAGCAATATCCACTATGTTTCTATATCCAGACAAAAAGGGGAAAGTTTTTTTAAAAATAAGAAATGAATTAATAAAAGGTTACTGAAAAAGCCATCAGTAAAGAAAAGCCTCAGCTTCACTGTCTCAAAGCCCTCTTTCAGCAGAATGGAGCTGGGAACAAAAGGTAAGTCCACGGAGCAGTGCTGTCAATAGCACCAGGAGCAACGACCTATTACAAATCTTCAGCAACAACAAAAAGCTGAACTCTTAAATGTTGCTGAGGGCAGCTTGTCTTTAATACACTGTTTTTTTTTGTCAAATAATCTCACAAACCTGCTCCAGTGCTCTGTTTATCCACCCTCTCAACCTTAAAGGCTACCTTAAAGGTCACAACTGCCTTCCTGTGTGGGTGTAGTTTTATTTTTGGGATAGTTTAAAAGTCTTTCTGTTGTGTATTACTAAAAATAAATTCCTGCAACTTAAAAACCTAAAGTGAAAACCAGTTGATGTAAAATGAATTTGAGTTTATTAATAATTTATAGAGCCACATCCAAATAATAAATAAACAAATGAATAAATAAACAAGCAGGCAAGCAAACATCAACAAACACATTTTTCCCAGTATTTTTTTTTAAAGTATAAATGTCTCTGGTAATCCAGTGTCCAATTCAGTGATATTCTTGAAAAATAGTCTGATACAAGTTATTTACCACGCTGTTGTTTTCCAAAAGGATGTGGGGAAGGAACAGTGTGAGGGTTCTGCAGTAGAACTGACACATGTGGCTGGCAGCTGTAGACAACTTCACAGCTGCTACAGTCAGACTGGTCACCAGCGTGTGTGACTCAAAGTTTAAGTCTGGCAAAATATAGAGATTTGAATCCTCCTGAGAGTCCATTCTCACTCCTGGTCAGTACCCCTCCTCTTCTTCTTTCATAAACTCTCCATTTGATTCTCAGTATTCTCACTCAGTCATGATCCTTCCAGTGTTGAAAAAATACATTTTTTAAACTCGTAAAACTAACCTTTACTCTACATTTTGCCTCCCAAAGTTTTTTAGTTGTCTGATGTGCTTAGCAACCCTCCAGGTTCTCATCAGAGAAGCCTAATGGACTCACAAGCTCTCTGTCAGAGACATGGTTCTGTCTGAACTGGAGGAAGAAACCAAAAGGGTGGGATGGTGGTGTAAAACGATCTCTGTCCTGACACAGTGTTTCCTGCTGTTGGTCCTGGACACACACTCTCCAAAGACAGGACCTGAAAAAAGACCAGCAGTACAGACATCTGGGCTAAAGCACAGTGGCGTTGTGGCCCTCCATCCTGGGCAGCCTGGGGTCCTGCACTGTCCCCATGGTGACAAGCAGTGGACGGCTGTCCTCAGATATGCCCGACCGACCCAGGGACACAGAGGTGGGAATAGAGGCCCCCCTCTGGTGAGCTGCTGAGGGGGGCATGGAGGTGCCCTGTTGAGAGGAAGGAGGTGGAGGAGGGGGGTTGGGGTTGCTGTGGGCGGTCTCCAGCGGCAGGCCCTGCTCCTGGTAGCCGTAGCCAATGTTCCCACAGGGGAATCTTCTCAGTCTGTAGAGGGGAACCGGGGGCAAGGCGGCTGAATCTAAAAGCAGAGGTGACTGGGCAGCAGGAGTTGGTGGTGGGGGTAACAGAGGTCTACAGAGACCCTGCTGCTGCTGCTGATGGTGCAGCAGCTGGAGTTGGTGTTGCTGCTGGAGCTGATGCTGGAACTGCTTGTGCTGGTGCTGGAGACCCAGCGCCCCTGCCACCTCAGCCACCGTCCGGCCCACATGCTCCTGCCCCTCACCAGGCACCCTGCCGCTGTTCCCTCCTGCTCCCCCCACCCCTCCCTGCCTCTGCTGCTGCTGCTGCTGCTGCTGCTTCCTCTGCTGCTGCTGCAGGAACCACGAGCCGTACGTGGGGTTCCAGAGACTGGTGCTCTTCCCGTTGTGGCCCTCTTTCTCTGGTGGGTGGCCCTGGGTGAATGCCAGGTTGATGTGGCCCCCTTCAGAACTGGGCTGGGTGGTGACATGAGGTCCCTTGGCAGTGAGAGTAGCGGTGGCTGTGGAGGTGACTGTGTTAGTGGTTGTCATGGTGATGGCGGTCTGTGTGTGAGGCTGCTGGTGCTGGTGGAGGTATGGCTGGCTGGCTGACATCTGTGCTTTGGCCTCTGATGCTGTGCTAGTGACGACAGTGTGTTCCCCGCCCCTCTGGCTCTCCTCTGAAGGATAGGCTGGTGGTGGCTGTGGAGCCTCCCCGTCAGGCACCTGGGCATTTACCAACACAGTTGGAGCTGAGGGATCATCAGGGCGCATGGGCACACGCTCCTCCTCCTCAGGGATGGGTCCATACTCTATAGGCAGGGGCATGGTCACCACATCAGGGTCCTAAAAGAGGAACAGATCAGACCAGATCAGAGTTGTGTTTTTCACTGCCATTCATATAAGAGATTCAATCAAAATAACGATCTGAAAGAGCCACAGTTTATTTCCTTCTTACATCATTTTCAATGAGCCGCAAGTTTGTGGTGAAAAAATTCAGTTTCTTCAGCTATAATGAAAACTGCGACTGGTAATTTTAATCAACTGTAGCTGATTAACATAAATTAACCAGAATACAAAATAAAACAGTTAGTGAAGCTACCGCTAGCTCAAGTAGCTGCAGTGTAACAGTCATTAGGGGTTGTCTGTCACACAAGCAGAGGCATTTTTTTTCGTTTAGTTTAGTTTTTTCAAACTAAATTTAGTAACTAACAGTTTTGTGTTTCTGTTTAATAAAAGAACCCTGGAAAGATAATGAGCATCATTTTTCTTTTGATGCACTTATCAACACTTATATACACTTATCTTGTGTTATCCTCTACAAACAACCGATACAGGCTTGTAGTTTAGATCACAGAAAATAATAAATAAATAAAATAATAATTAAAAGTCAGAAGCTGCACTGTGCTCCGTGAAGTCACCTGTAAGCAGTAGTCAATTCTCTCCAGGATACTCGAGAAGTTAGGTCTGTCTTCAGGCTGGTGCTGCCAACTCTGAGTCATGATTCGGTACCTATAGACACACACGTATGTGTAGACACACACAGGCAGAAAATACTTAGTGAAACCACTACCTCCCACTCCATGAAGAAGAAGCGAAAGCAAAAAGAAAACAGTAGGTGATGAGCATCATCTCTCCCGCTGATTTAACAAATGCCGCACTGATCTCTTTTGACAAAACAGTACCGTGTTTTCATCATTGATGTGTTTTGATCACATCAGGCAGAAACAGAGTGTAACCTCCCACCAGTTTGAGTGATTGTGTTAAATGGGCGAGGCAGATTATAGGAGCATCTAACAGTGAAGTTAAATCCTGAGCTATGCTTTTAATTGCTGAAATGACTCCAGCTATAGTTTTCTGCCTTTCAGGACTCAGTGTGTCCCGCTGTGAGGCTGTTTCACAACTTCAAGTTAATAGAACACCATGGGACCATGTTTATTTTTGAAGAAAAAATCTAACACATTTACAAGGAACATGTGAGGCCGGCTGCAAAATGATATGACGACTAAACTGCAAAGCTGTGGCCAACAGGTGTGAAGGATAAAGCTGGGCAAGAGAGGCTGGAAAGTGTGTACGAGAGAGCGATAGAGAGCCAGAGAATGTGTGTGTACATCTGCCCATATATATGTTTTATCACAGAGAGGCGGTATCTTAAAGAGTGAAGGAGAAATACTGTGTGCCTTGGAAATGTTTCTTAGCTCCCTATCAGCTCTCCATGACTTCTTCCAAATTGGGAGGCAAACATGAAAGAAAGTGTTAGTGTGGTTTCCATATTGAAAGCACTGGGAGCAATCTCCTGTTAAATTTCTGTTGCCTTCTAGGTCACAAACTGTTTACATGTCAATATCAGCAACAGCCTTTCATGTCTGCCTCTGCATTAATATTATGTGTTTTTGGATGCTGTCTGTGTGCATGTGTAGAAAGTGCATGCATCACATACAACTAAGCATCTTTCCTTCTTGTTTACATTATGCTGAAGCTTAATTAGACCTCATGGGATCACGTGCACCGTATGAATGCATTCAGTATGTGTGGGTGGATCTGCACTTACACTGGCCCAGGGCAGTTTTTAGGTGGGTCCATTCTTCCCCCGTTGGTTACGAACTCCAACACTTCCTGGTTGCTGCGACTTGGATATGGCATGTAGCCCAATGAGAAGATCTCCCACAGCAGTACCCCAAATGACCTTAAACAGGAAGATGATGAGAGGAAAGATTAGTTACAGGGAAGCACAGGCCGGGTGAGACTGAGGACAATGTCATAAATTATAAGCATCATCAGAGCTGAAGTGGTATGAGATGTAAGCAGGGGACAAGAATGAGATACAGACAAGGAGCTTTAAAAAATGTTTGGGTAGGGATCAAAGATGGACAGAGGAAGGTCAAAAAACAGAGAGGGAGAGAGTGGGCAGGGCATCTGTGAATACAGGAAATTACATCACATTGAGACACAGTTTGTCCTCTCTGAGATCAGTTAAAGAGGCGTGAGGGATCCTCACCATGTGTCTGTTTTAGATGTGAAGATGCCCTCCATGAAGGCCTCAGGCGGCATCCATTTCACTGGCAGCATGGCACGGCCACCCTTCCTGTAATAGCTTGCCCTGCGAGCGCACAAACAGACACACACAGACACACACAGACAAACACAAGTTATGAATAGTAAAATGTGTTTGACTACCCCTGTTGCTGATAAAATTACAGATTTTTGTTTGCTGACTAAAAATAAAAAAAGTTAAATGAAAACCAGCATTTATAGTTTGCAGTACCATCACCATGGCAACACCTCTGCTCTCTGAAGCAGAGGATAAAAAAAGAGGAAAAATTCTAACATCCAGCAATTCATTCAGTGTTTGTCAGTGGCTGTATCAGCACTCTGATCCAGTCGTATTTTCAGCTTCCTTACATGTTGCTGTGAGAGACGCTCTGAGAACGCCTCCTTATCTGAGGGAGAGGAGAGAGGGAGATGTTTCGCTGGGCTGAGCCCTCTCTGACTCGTTTCTAATGCTGCCTTGTGCTCTGCGTTGGTAGAGAAATTATCAGATGTGTGCACTATCTGATTGTGGCTGGTGATAGAGGTTACTCCCTGGTTCGTTTCACCCTGCTTGAGGCAAACAGAGAGGACAGACATGAACTGGGTGCTGCTTTGCACCACGTCCATCATGGACGGAAAAATAGTCACATATCAGGATCCAAGTTAAGTGGTGTCAGCGGTGTTTGGCTGGAAAAAGCATCATTTGGTGCAGCTTAGGAGTAAATCTGTTTTCCCCCAGTGAGTTTGTCATAAAAATGACACTTTATTCCCTTAGCACTTGTTTGTAAATGTGGCAAGAGCTTTATAATAAACAGGACCGTAATAGGCTGTAGATCCAGGTCTGTGACTGGAGGGTTGCCAGTTCAAATCCCTGGGCCTTTTACTAAAGGAGAAGCTGCAACACTCTCTTTGTCTTTGCCTTTAAAACCCAGACAAGTAAATGAAGCACTGACTGTTCTGCTGGAGCTGCACATGGCTGCACAGGAAAGGACTGTAATTACAGTGGGCAGCTCCCAGGTGTGAATGTGAAGCAGCATGAGAAAAGAGCATTGTGCTCAGTTGGTGTTTCCTAAACAGATAGAAGCTAAAGGGGAAAAAAGGCTATGGTAAACAAACGAAAAACAGTGTGACAAAAATAAAACAAACAATTGCAGCTTGGATAAAAAATGTGACTGTATCTTGGCAAGTTAAGATCCTCAGATACAGCATCCAAGGCATTTGGGCAAAGGCCGCATGACTCATCACTTTTGTCTTAGTCTAAGGACGACTTCAAGTTAATTTCAAGTGGTGCTTCCTCACCAGGGGCCAAAATGTGTGAACTGCTGAAAGCCAAACCTATGAATGCCTTAAAAATGATCTGTAAGATTAAATAAAAAAATGACATGTAACAAGTGCCAGGAAGCTAAAACACATGTATGAAGACCAGGGGCACCTTGACATTATTGTAGGCCCTGGGGCAATGGACGTTTTGGAGGCTCCCCACTCAGTTAAAGACTGGGACAGAATAATTAATCAAATCACTCTGCGACTGACCTGCAAAAAAGCCATTCCACATAACACAGAGAGGGGCTTTAGCCATTTATCCTCCCTGCATTCTGACATTAATCCTGGTGCTGGGCCTGTATTTGTCAGGACTCCGCCGCTCTCCAAACTCCCTGGCTGCTCCCAGCAGCAGGATCAGCACTGTGGAGAGCAGCACAGTGCACAGTCCTGACAAACACAGGCCCAGCACCGGGGTTAATGTGCACGGACCTCAGAAAAGCTGAACAACAACATAATAACAGGACTCAAAAGAGTCATGTGTTTATGGATATAAATTTAAGTTAAATTGTGTTTTAAACTTGGTACATGGTCTTTGGTGTCACCGTTCTGTTTCTACAGTGATTCTAGTAGGTTACAATTTGTTTTCTTGAAAGAATGGATTTGAACCATAACTAAAGTTATTTGCATGGATAGCACTGTCCCTCCAGTACATGGACGCCTTGTTATTTTTTTACAATGGGAGAGGGGTCTGGATCCTCCCCCAGAAAAAAAAAAAAGAATTTAAACAAATGTTTTTACAGAACCTAACCTCTTGGATAAAGTCAAGAAACAGCCACCTGCACCAGTAGATTAGTCAGGCTGAGGGGATATGAAAAGCTTCAAAAACAGTATGCAACAAGTGGATCAGGACAGGAAATGAAAATCAGAAAAGTGGCAGATTCATATTTAAAATTATATTTATCAAAATATCATGTAGGCTTAAACGGTATCAGGTGATTTGGATTATTAAACCTAGTTAAACAATGTTAACCTGAAGCCTCACAAGGTCATCTTTAAAGTCTAACAACTGCAACAAAGTACAAACACTCTGGATGAATCAAATGGTCTCACAACAACTATCTAATGCTGCCTGGTTATTTTGCACACAGGTTCTGTTCTCAGCTGCTGTAGCTGTAATGTTATACAGGAATGAATACAGCAGATCATTTAAACCAGCATAATCTCAGATTAAGGACTACTGTGATGAAGACAGTGAAAACTGTGCTCTGATGTTCACACTTGTGTGCAAAGAAAGCTGATGTAACACATATTATATGTTATTTCTTATTTGGCCTGAGATTTGAGAGATTGATTTAAGAGAGTATACTGACAACCCTGTATAATACAAACTTAAAATATAAACTTATGTTATATCACTAGATTTCAGCATTGAGGTACAATTACATTCATGATTTTGTACAGCTATACTAACCTAAATATCTGTTATTGGGAACCATGAGAAAGTTTCAGAGACCCAGAGCATCGCCGTAACCATAGTAACTCACTCACACACCTGCCTGAGAGCAGAGGTAGAGCCACTGCTGCCAGCAGAGCAGCATGGGGAATTACAATATCACAGATCTGTGGATATTTCTGACACCCCTCTTTTCACACAGCAAAGTAATCACTTATGAATTTGTTTCTCATGGCTTTACTAGTACCCAGTGTAGGTGTGGTGGAGCATTTTGTATGATGAAGAGTCAGGGGCCTCATGAGACAAAATAAATAAATAAATAAATAAATTTCATGAGGGCTGGAGGGCTGGACTCAAGCCCTGTAAGCCTGTGCATTAAAGTGCCACTGATTAAGACATGCAATATGCCTCTTAGTTCCTCTTTAAGCTTTATGATGTGATAGTTATTACAGTGAAAGTAGCTGTAAGACAACTGCATTTCCCACCATATAAATTCAAGGCAAATAACCAGAACCAACACTCATCATTTGGTTTAGCTCAGAGCTGTAGCTGTGTATCTTCAGGCGATCTGTGTGTAGAGAAATATAGATGATATGCTGTCAGATAATATGAAATGGGAAATACATACTTGGAAAACTATTGGCAGAAGAAGGTTTGCCTTGAGGAAGGTTACACATAATCAATGAAGCAGAAGAACAATTACTAGTTGAGTGTGTTTGCTGGACAGATTAGCTAACAATCACTGCAGGGTAGTCACACAGATCACCTTAATCTATCACCTAGAATAACACAATCAATTCAATGACGGCAATCAGTTACCTCCTCCACTTTAGGCCTACAATTTGAGAATTGAGTTCTGCCACTGTCTTCTCTACTGTAGCACCCCACCTCCTTACTATGTATCCCTCTATTTTTCCTGTCTGTTCCAATAAAGAAAATAGTAAGGGAAGTGGACGGGTCTTCATCAACAGATGTAATTAGATCAAACAGCTGTGGCAGTGGGGGCTCAGTGGCTGCTACGCTCCTTGCTCTGTAAAGCCTGTTTTTTGGTCTCTGCAAAAAAAAGCCACAAACTCCTCATTATTCTATTGCAATATATTTAGAGTTCCTGCCTTTTCTGACCTCAGGAATGAAAAACTTTTGTACATTGCTATTCAGTCTGTTATCTGTCCATGAAAAAATGCTGAAACATTTTGAAAAGATTGAGGAATGGTAAAATGTAGAGCATAAGACACTGATAATCCCCTTATCAGTGGATCAACCTCTTTCTTTTAGCATGGGGTTTATAGACATATTTATTACTACTGCTAACACCACCAACACAGGCTGAACGCTGAGCTGCAGATCAGGGAGGCTTAAATACAGTCCCAGGGAATCTATAGTACATATTTAGGTGTTTTATACCTGTGTTTTTGTGTGTGGAAGGGAAGCTGCAGGATCGAGGAGTATTAGAGGGAAAAAGTATGAGACAAAGGCACAGAGCGGATTACGCTGAATGGAAAGTCAAATAGAGGAACATGCACCTGAGGACACAATGTGGAGCCTAATACATATGTCTGTTCATTGTGTTGAATGTCTTTGTTTACGGTCCGTGGGTCTGCATGCGTGTGGGCCAGGCTGACGTTATTAAATACAACCTAAAGTCACAAAGTCACCATTGTTAATAGCTCCTATGAGAATATGGTTATTTGACGGTAAATATAAAGTCTTCTCTGAAAGCTCAGCAAATTTCTCTTCACAGTGGCAGGTGTTTACCTTAGGATGATTACTGACTGGCAGCGATTGTTCGCTCAGCTTTTTATTTACCACCACATCACCGCTGTGCCTGCATGCGTGTGCGACTATGTGTGAGTGAATTTGTGTGTGAGAGAGGACGCCCGTGGAATATCACGTGCAAGGGCGCCTGTGGCTCTCTTCCCAGAATATAAAAAGCTGACATTAAGCCTTGTCCTGATCCCTCACTGTGACGCCCGTCCCCCGTGACGGCCTCAAAAGAACTCCCATGTCCCTCGTCACATAGCAGGAGGGCCACATCATGAAACAGCAAAAATAACACACCAATGGCAAAGCATTGTGTGCAAAACAACCACCCCGCCCTCTCAACATAATAACAATAAAAAGAAAATCTTACTCCCAGCACCACGGCTCCAGGCTGAGAGAAAAAAACAAAATCACAGCGAGGCACCTGAAAAACTGACATCAGCAATTAAATCAAGCGCTCCTAATGCGCCTCCCCAGGGGTATTGTGCAACAGCCTTTTCCGGATGCTCTGAGAGTGACTTTGCTCTTGTGTGACTTTCCATCAGATGATTTAAAAGTGCTGCGTTCATATAGCTGAATGTTGTGACATATTTCCCCTGCTCTAATTTCTTACTAGATGAAAGGCTTGGGAGATTTCCCTGCTGGATTGTGCATTCATTTAAATTGTGTCACGTGAAATTGTGGTAGCTATATTAAAAAGCTTGAGCTAAGAATAATGAGATGCCGCTGGGGCCACAGATGAGCTGATGTAGATTAAAAGAAGGCTTCAGTACACCAGTGTGATGGAGAATAAAAACACTTTCACAGCTCAGCTTCAACATTTACCAGTTTAAAAGTCTCCTTGATAAGTGTCACAGGCTTGACAATCACACGGGGAGAAAAACTCTTCCTAAGCACAGAGCTGGAACTTCACTGAACCAATTTAAATTTGATTATTTCTGTCTCTGATTGTTATCATGCTTTCAAAAAAGTCATGAGAACCTGAATATATTTGAGAAGGATATGCAGACATACAATGCCCTGCTGCTGTTTAAAAATTTAACCTGTATATTTATGGGAACTGCAAATTCAAGCTGCAGTACCCATAAATTCAGTGGGATCAGTGAACTGTTTTCAGTCGAGCCATTTCTACCCAATGATACCAAAGGAAACAAGGAGCTCTACAGTAATATTGTCTCTGTCACTGAGTTCAGCTTTCTCTGGACTGTGTTATTCACTGTGCTTTAAGGAAACAGTTTGAGTTTTGCTCTTGCATTGATTCGTCACATCCTGTGGCTGAAGAAGTGTCTGTACTCAGGGGTATATCAACAACTGGAGATGGTCTAACCCCTGGATTCCACCGGGGGCAGCTGCATTGTGCCTTGTCTTTATTTGACAGAAGCTGTGTCAAGCTGCACAAAGCAGATGGAGCCAGGCGGGAAGTCACACAGGGCTGGCGTAGAGCATCCAGTCAACTTTCAAAATAAAACACCCTGTGCAGACTCTGGATCACATCACTACATAAATGTCATAACCAGTGGGATCAGGACAAAGGTCAACTGGTCAGAGGAATTTCACCATCAACCCACAGTAGAAGCAACAAAATAGAGTCAATGATCCCGTTGGGGTATGAAGCCATGCGGAGGTGGGGACAAAACTATGTCACACACGATTCATAGACCCTTGCCCGGTGGTCAGGGGTTAGTTAAGGTGAAACTGCTGACAGAACAACAGCAGTGGTTGTTTCCGGGAAAGGAGGTGAGGGGGGAGGGATGTGCCTACAGAGCATCTGACTGTTACTGGAGACTGAGGGTTGCTTTGAAATCTCACACCACAGGTCACCACTTACAGTACCAGTCAAAAGTCTGGACACACCTTCCCATTCATCTGAATGAGAAAGTGTGTCCAAACCTTTGATTGGTACTGCAAGTCTTGTGACCAATCAGGTAATCGTCCCATAACCTTAACCAAGCAGCAGTAGTTCCCTCAACATAAACATATTGTGAAAAGAAACTAACAGCAGTACACCAGGGTATGTCAGCACACTATGACATCACTTTTGGGTATGATTACAGGTGCACTATTCTGACCACACCAAAACCACATCCAGTAGTGAGGCTGGGTGTCCTCAGAGGTGCAACAGACTTCAGCCGTTAGACCACAGAAGACTGTGACAGCCTGGTATTAAGTTACTCTTTACCCATACGATGGCTCTTTTGGTCCTGCTTTGGACCTTCTCTCAGACTCAATTTCATCTGAACCTGGTCAACTGGGCCAAAGCGGTCTTGACTGCTGTCTTACATCAGTCAGTGACCTGTGTTGGAATTGTACCTGTAAATGTCTCGAGCCATCCCAAAATCTCCAATCTTGGCCACCCGGCCTGCTCCTTTGCAGGTCAGCAGGCAATTTCGAGCTGCAATGTCCCTGAAAGAGGAGAAAACACAGAATGTCAGGTCACTGTAGGTACTTACCTCTTAAGTTGATGGAGCTTTATTAGAACACAATAACTCACTAGCACTGGCACTGTAGGTCCGCATCATGTGATTTTTAATATATGGGCGGTACGGTGCATATAAGAGGTAGACGTGCTGAACACTGGCACTCACACAGCTTGGCTTATGTCTTAGTTTACCATTCTTTTTCATATATTTGCATCTATAAGAGGCTGCATGTATAAACTCCTTCAGACGCTCCCCCACTGGATCTGAAGTTCAGTGTAACTACCAAGTTGCCTGGGGCAAGCTGACAGAGTATATAGTTTCCTGCAGTGCTTTTATGACTCTGCCCACATGGCGTATCCAGAGAAAATATGGAAGTGTTCAACAGTATGTGCAGGGGGAGTGGGTTAGATGAGAAAAATCATAAAATTCATATTTGCACTGTACTGGGTTGGTTATTCTTTGAGAAAATACAGTAGTTCAGTCAGCACGCTCTACTCCTGTCTGGGGAAAAGGAAAATGGAGCCCACACACTGCATTCTGCTCCCCAGGCTTCCCACTTTCTTAACATCTTAAGAAGTGACGTGGTGAGCACACTGCTGCTTTTCAGACTTACGACAAGTGTGCACCAGGGCCAATAAATAACCAGGATTTAATATCAAAATAACATCATGTGACACTGCTCAAACTAGATCATGAGACAGGGCAGGGCTGGAAATGAAGAACTAGCAGTGATACAAACGACTACACTAAGCTCTGTGAGTGTGAAGACAGCAGCACATTGTTTTGATGTTTGGCCTACACACTCCACTCTGATTTAGTTAGATGAGAAATGACACAATGAGGATAAAGTAGTAGTTTAGACTGATTTAAACTGAGGGCTTCTACAGACGGGGACTACACTGTGCATGGTTGCCCCACTTCACTGTGCCAGAAGGGTTTGGATCTATTCAACTTAAAATATTGTAGCACTGCTTCAAATTTGACATTAAATTATTTAGTATAAGAAAACAACAACGTGTCTAGAGCATCCATTTGCTCTATATTTGAAATCTAAGAAGATCTGTTTTTTTACTTTGCAGAGGCAGTGAATGAGTGTTGGTAAAATGAGCAGTAATCAAACCAGCTGCAGAACTTCAATAAGAAGTGAACAATCAATCCATTTAGGAACATTTCAACTGTTTCAGTAAGACTGAATCATTTCTATCATAGTGCGACTAAAATCTGCATGTGGGAATACACACACACTGACACACATACACAAAACCACTTTCACAAGATCTTTTCTGATGAGGTGCTGAAGCTAAACCCAAGCAGTCCCTGTTTAATGGATTGGAAGAATTCATGCAAATGACTTGCTTTTGCTTGTAGGCAAGGCAGAGCCTTGAAATGCAGCAGTAGTTGTCATGGACTGCAAGCTGAGGGCTGAAGGGAAGGACACAGTGCTTTTGCACAAGCAGCAAAGTGATGTGAAAGCAGTTGTTTTTACAGTGTTAAGTGGCCTCGTACTGTAGACCTTATCTACGGTAAATTTTAACTGCAGCTTAAAGATCCATTTCACTGCAGCACTTAGAGAACAGTCTGTTATTAGTCTATCTATCTGTGGTTACATTAAACTAACAGGCTCTATTCAGTCTATGCTTCTTTTCAGTTGGTTATAATTTCCATTGTGAGCACCAAACCTGATGTAAAATAAAGTCACCAAAGAGGAACATGGATCCAGCGGCCAAAAACAAATAAATACCACCACAGAAACAAGCACAGAAACACACAAAGGCAGAGTAAGATGTCTTCAGACAGCAGTGACCCTGTGATTTAACCACAGCTCATCCTCCAAAGCAGTAATCCCTGAGAAAAGTCGCCGTTACTCCTCCACCATACCTCATTCACATGCCCTTTACTCAACCCTGTGTAAACACACTGCCATAAAAATTGAAATTAGCCTCAAGGACAGTGTTAGGGTGAATTTTAATATGGGTTTGAAGGCAGGAAGGAAGGAGGAGAAAGAGGAAGACAGAGGAGAAGGGAGCTCACAAGCTTCTAGAGAAGGGTCAGTCATTAGGTGGATTGATGGGGGTTTACTGTACCATGCTGGTGAATAAGGTTTAATAGGGATTGTTTGTCAGGAGCAGCACCTAGTAAGTCAAAGACAGACATGAAGGAAGCAGGGATGTGCTTTAATTGTTTTTATGTGATTGCAGGAACAAGTTTGACCTTTTCCAATTCTGGCATATGCCAACTTTCCTCATGTACATCCACGAAGGAGCTTTGAAAGACCGGTTCAAGAGAAAGCTTTTAAATTTCTTTAGTCACATCCTGAGGTTCACCAACTGCTGTGAATATGGATATAGTGTGGGCACTCTGTTGACTTGTGCCTTGCATACCGACCGTAAAAAGGCAAGCCGGCAACCCCATCTGGCTGCTCTGATGCTAGACTCATCATTTGTCCTTTCTGCTATCATCAGAAGGCAAAAGGCATGCAGAGTACATATGTTACGCTTGAACGGAAGTAGTCAGCTCATAATTCTGAGAAGAAGTCAGGAGGTGAGTGTGGGCAAATCTGTTCTGAGTTTGTATATTTTCTTTTGCATAGTTGCTTTCCTTATGTATGCATATCCATATGTGCTGGATATTGTTTATATCACATATATTATTATACTGCTGTAGTGTTTGTTTTTCCCTCTGTCTCTCTCATATGTTTAGGCAGGATGACAGTAGGGCCACAGAAAACAATACAGCCTTTCAGCCTTTCTGTATTTATGCATGCCAGCACTCTGTTGTTTTTGCATATGCATAAGCAAAGTACAGGTAATCTGGTCACATACCTGTGTATAAATTGGTTCTCCTCCAGATACTGGCAGCCCTTTGCGATGTCTCTGGCAATGTTGAGAAGGTCCACCATGGTCAGGCTGGATGGGTGCTCCTGATCAAAGAGATAAGAGACACAGAAACACTCAGGATTTTATATTAGCAGACAAGGTATAAGAATCCTTATAGAATCCTGAATAGAAAAGTCTGTAACGCCACAGATGGTGGTAGCATGACACATATTGCACCCTCCCCCAAACAGCCAATTGTCTGCCTTATAACAGCCAAACCAGGAAACATATGAAGCCAATCATGTTGTTGCACTGATGCAAGCACACAGTTGAGGTTCATGACAGTTAGCTTGGGAGTGAAAACTACCTTTCTAGTCTACTGTGCTGGTTGTCTAGAGGAAATGATTAACAAAACAAACATTACATCAACTTCACTCATTCAATCATCAGACATAAACTCTTGCATTTGTTCCAGTGCTCTGGTGAAATGAGCTGCTGGTGTCATGTCAGCACTCTGGATTGAGCTGTAAAATAAGTTGGTGTTGTAAAACTTGTCTTGCCTGGAATAACTGTCCAGGGGCATGGCCAAGATGGCTGCTGAAAAATATTTAATAACAACTTGAGTGCAATACAGCAGTAAGTCTCACCAGTCGGGGTCTGGTCTCCCTCAGGAAGGTCTTGAGGTCTCCTCCTGTCATCAGCTCCAGCAGGATGAACCTGGGCATGGCCTGCAGACTCACTCCTATACAACGCACAATATTCTGGTGGCTGAACTTACTGCAGGGACAGAAAGACAGCAGAGACATGATTATCAGAGAAGGCTTTGATGGTACTGTATGAGCGAATCGTCTGAGCGCCTCTTACCTGATGATTAGAGCCTCCATGAGAAAGTCCAGTTCATCTTGCTCTGAGCAAACCTCAGGAAGGGTCTATTGTAAAAAGAAACAGGTACATGGTTATTAGTTGTACATAGAGTTGTTATTTCACTTTGTATGTTGTGCTTAATGAAAAGAGGTATTGGTCCTAAAAAGGGTTTAACTTCCAAAGAGCTATGCAAAAATGTAACTGCCTACTTATGTTCAACTTCATAATCTCCTATCCTGGGAAAAAGCATTCTTAGTACAAAATTGGATGATGTGTAATTAGTTTAGAGGCCCTTCAGGATGTGATTTGATTCAATCAAAGTTTGACCTTTGAAAAACAGAAAAAAGTTATCGTTTCAGAGACTGAGTGAGACTTCACCTTAACTGCCACTTGCAGTGGACTTGGTTCACCTGGTATCCCCACAGCCAGCCCTTCATACACTTCACCAAAAGCACCGTGACCCAGACCCCTGTTGAAACACAAATACATCTATTATTTATAATTACATTTATATTTTAGGTATTTAGGTACAGTCACACAAACAAAAGCAATGTTTATGCTGAGATTTCTAGACTGAAGTCTCTGTTGAAGCAACTAGCAGCATGAGTGGTGCCAGTAGGATTACACCGGGGAACACAATTTTTGTTGAGTTAGGTCTGACAGCTGTTTTTAACAAATTTTTGGGTGCGGAATCCAAAACCGATCTCAGTTTTTCTCTATCACGTCAAGTTTTTGAACTAGAGGATCCCCGTTTTCTTAAAAAATATGAAAAATACTGTACTAAGATGGAATAGTTACAAGCTTTGAAAACTAAAAAAACAGCATAAAACGAAATAGAACTTACAACGGTATGCCCATGGTTACAAGGTTAAGAGAAAAGCCAGCACAGATCCTCTTAATTCCTACTATGCTGGCTTTCTGTTTGCAGATATTGATAGTACTGACCTATTGGGAGCTGCACACACCTCTCACCGCATCTCAATTGTGACTGCACAAACAAGTTGCCACGTAGCTGTTGATGAGTCCAATCGTAATCAGCTGGCAAGTCTTACTACAGCTAATCAGTGGAATTTTGCTTATCTGGAGGGTAAGCTGTGGAGAAAAAACTTGACGTGCTAGAAAAAAACTGACTGCAATTTTGGAATCAGCATGCCAATTTTAGTTTTAATCAGCATAAAAATCTAACTCAACAGAATTTTTTTTTCAAATTGTTCCCCAGTGTTATATTTCATAGTACGCACAAGAAACGCCTGTCGGCCTGTGGGCTTCCTTTAGGTTTCCCATATGCTCAAAAATGTCTGCTCATAGAGTGAGTGAGCAAGCAAGAGAGAGAGAGAGGGAGAGAGAGAGAGAGAGATTGTTTCATATTTTTAGTGCTAAAGTTATGATGCAACACCACCATGAAACTGTTAGCCTACCACATGCATTTCAAAGACCAAACGACAGGCCAGAAAAACAACCAGCTAAATAATAGGCTGCAATATACTGTTATATACTCTACTGAATCTCCCAGAGAAACGTGCAGTGAAAGTCGGCATCACGCAGATAACAGATTCCCTCATTTAGCTAAATAAACAAATAAAATCATCAAGCAATGTACGCACAGTGCGTACAGGATTACAGCCGCTGTTGCCACTGCTAAATATACCTGTCTCCAAAGAACATTGACAGTGATTTCTTTCTGACAGGAATGATTGTCACTATTCTGAATGAGCTGTTCACTGTGTGGCATCCTGTGACAGGTGAACTCTGACACCAGCTTTTTCATTTGATTCAGGACTTGTGTAGCTCTAGATGCAGGAAAATATTCATGGTTCCACAAGAAAAAGAACGTATTGTTGTTTCTTAAACAGCGATGATGTGATGATGATGAAGAAAACTCAGCTGACACAGTCTTGCTTGTATATAAAGAGGTATTTTATACAAGGTATTGTTTTCGTGAACCTGAGGTAAAACATACTTAAAAAAGGCTTCCTTACATAAGATGAGGGAGTCACCCATTTCCCAATGATGGCCTAGACCTTTTGACCTAGAAACCCCTAGACACGACCCCTAAATCTTTTTACCCTAGAACCTTCTATCTAAGGCCATTAAATCTTTTTGACCGGGAGACTCCTAGCTAAACATACCAAATCCATAAATTCACATAACATAACATACAGAACTTCAGATACTACAGTATCACAAAGACTAAGAGCCACAGTGATAAACTGGTGAACTATAAACACATGAAAGATGCATTAAAAATTGAAAGGAGCCCTGCAAAAATAATTTCTCAGCTGCTTGGATCACCGCAGTACACCCATTCACTCTGAGACTTTACACTTATTACATTAATATTTCAGGCTTTATTTCAGACTGCTACCTCTCTCATTATGCTGTATTCATGAATCAACCCTATTTGAATAATTTGTACTTGTAGATTCTTATAACAATTACAGAGAACTAGCACAGAGGACTTTGTCATTTGTCATGTTTCTTCAATTCATCACAAATGTATTCAACTCAACACAGCCGCAGTTTTTGCAATCTTGAATCTTTTACCTGGTGAGGGAGATGTTGCGTCGGGGCACTTCCTTCAAGTCGTTGACCGACGCTGTCTTGCCGGCGAAGCAGTAATTGGGGTTGTAGTCGGTCATGATGGTGGAGGCCCGCAGCTTACTGAGCTTGCAGTCTGGACTCTGCAGCTCCAGCTGAATAGACTGCAGCTCTGTGTGTTTACGTCTATACACTGGTGAGATGGAAATGAAAGAGAAGTTTCATTCCACGACTGCGATATCCACAATTTAAAAAACAAAGACAACCATGAACTCATCTTCTTGTAGAAAATAGTTGCTAACAGCCAAAGCATAGAAAGTCAAAAGCTTTTACAGTTATTATTTCTCTAAAGACCTTTTGCTTGTACAAAAAGTTTTTATGAAATTGAATTCCTTTGTAATTGTGAAATATTGATTGCTCTCTGTCTGATAACAGATCTGTCTTTCTAGAATATTCAGATGTATCATGGTTCAGAATTAAACCCTCAACATTTGAATTTGTCTTGTACAATCGCACGAACACAATCACATGTATAATGATAAGCAAACACAGTAACAAAGCACAAAACCAAGACCACTAACACTTTCCTCCTTCATATTCCAAACAAAAGCACTTCATGTACAATAACCTGCAGCATGAAAACAGACCTTTTTCTCTTTCCTTCTCTTGTGCACACACCCACACACAAACACATGCACACACACACACTTTGTACTGCGAATGCATTAGACAGCAGGAGAATTATTTGTGTGTATTTATGTGTGTATGCTGATGTGTGTAGGTGAGTTATTTATTTACCAAGTGCTGTCTAATGTACGAGTGCTGTCAGCCACCGGCTAAGCAGCCATCCATCATTAGCATGTTTCATTCATCACAGAGGTAGTCCCACAAATCCTCTGCTCTGCCTCACCTACCCACGTGTGTGTGAGAGTGTAGGCGGGAGTGGGAGTGGGTCGTGTGCGTCGGTCTGCAAGTGTGAGAGTGAATGTGGGCGTATGTGGAGGAGATGATAGCTCAATTACTGCATATGTCTGCACTAACAGCCTAAAAGCGGACGGATGTCTGCGCTGGCTACGAGGCTCACTTCACATTCTGATAACAACGTGCTAAGGGTCATCTGTGAGGGACCAGGCCACACACTGAAGAACTGTGTGTGTGTGTGTGTGTGTGTGTGTGAGGAGGAGAGAGAGAACATGTGTCTGCTGTGCAAAGAAAGAATCATGTGATGTGAACCTCTCAGACATTTAATAGCGCTGGCCAGCTCTTTATGGCCACTAACAAGTACTTGAATCTTCCCACTTTCCTTGTTCATTTAAGTCTTATCCTATTTCTTAAGACATTGTGATATATATATATATATATGTATATATATATATATATATATAACTCCAACCATGGAACAAAATGTAGTGTCCATCATATGTACACTAAGTTTCTGTTAACAATCCCATAATGCATTTATAGATGTGAAAATTACTGTTGTGTGACACTACACCTGTCAGGGATGATGATGACGATGACATGTCTAATCAGCAACACACGCTGCACTGCACACACTACAAACATCCTACCTTTTGTAGAACTGCAGTGTTTTCACTTGAAAGAAATATAACAATGACATGACAATGAATGGAGATGTGGGGTTTTGAAGGTCACTTGTGAAACAAAAATACATGACATTTTGTGCCACTGTTCTGCAGATCTAAATATCACAAAAACACAGTTCAAAATGTGAAAGTATTCACCTGCAGAAAAATATCTGCTGTGGTATTATTGCCATTATTAACAACCACATTGTGTCTTAGTGCCGAGGAGGTACTGAGTGATGTGTGACAACACGTACTTATCATGACTCCTGACACAGCCAGCAGCAGGGCAGCGATGAGGGCCGAGGTGCCAACAGAAAGACCCAGTGCCAGGTGGGAGAGAGACGGCTGGGGAGGCAGCAGGGACACCTCTGACAAGGGGAAACAACACCGTCGCACAGTTGTTATCTTCCCCAGAGGAGTATTAACATTCACTTCGCCACTCTGATCCCCAACTTAATTAATGATGTGAAAGCGATGACACAACAGAGCTTAGGAGCAGCGATGGTTAGTGCATGTCAATTCCTTTTCAGTGGCAAGGGGTGATCTCATTTCACTTGTCTAAGCTGAAGAACAAATCTGCACACGGAGAGAGACCATACTGAGATTGTGACCTTTTATGACCCAGCATCATAGAATTATCTGCTGCTTGTCATCACTGAGAGCAGATTTGTAAATCATAGGGTAAGGAGACACTATTGGTCGTTAAGATATTATTGAGATGGTAATAGCACTGTTATTTGCTTCAAATCATAAAATGACAGTCCGCCATATCAATTCATTTCGGATCTACATTCATATATTCATTATTCATCTGAAATTAAATATCATTATTAAAGAGGTTGTTATGGTTTAATGCTGGAAGAAGACACGACACTTGTGTGAAAGCTGATTTCCAGTCAAGGTACACACTGTTGATGTGCAGAGCGAACTGCATGAACTTTCAGCCCACTGTGAAATGGATTCTAAATGTATTGTACAATGTCACTACATGAGTATCCAGGTGAAAGCTTTTATCCTAAACCCTTGACATGATAAGATAAAGAGCTTTTATCTGACTGCTGCACAGAGATCAATTACAAATCACAGATCGGGACTCAAAACAACAGCTAATGGTGCTATAGGTGTATTCATTTTCATTAACAGGTTAGCTTATCCTAGGGATTGATATTAATTATTATGAATGATTAAAACACTCTAGAAAAACGTTTCCTCAGATAAAGATTCAGTACAGTACAGAGCCTCCCAGGCTTAATTACTTTTGTAGATTAATTCATTATCTATTCACAGAGTCATAGTCTATTACAGGTACAATTATATTCAGCTTAACTCATTCCTACATCTGAATTAATTTGTATATCTGTGTGGAACAGACAGAAATAGACTATGGTTCACCACTTACACTATACTTCTATAAAACAACATGTCAGACCTGTAGCGTTGATGCAGGACACTCCATCTGGTGCCAGGATGAGGTAATCATCACAGTAGCAGACGATGCTGTCCTTGATCGTGTGGCATTCACCGCTCTCACAGTGGCTGCAGTTCTGCACCGGACTAATGATCACCTCACCGTCCCCCTCCATAGCTTTAGGCGCGTGCGTGCGCACACACACACACACACACACACACACACACACACACACACACACACACACACACACACACGGAGCACAGCAGAGGTTTACTAAGGATTTGATTGGATGTCTCCAGGATGTCTCCTGCTAAAAGGAGCAAAAAGTTCAATGCTAAATTTTATTTGCGAGAAGTGATTCCTGATTAAAGAATGCATAAGGATCATGTATACAAAGTTACACAATATACTATACTGACAATACTTAATAACAATAATAATCTCTCTTATCAGGCTTATTCAAGACAATATTTATCTTCAATAAATGCTATTAAATTGAGTTTTGAAGCCAACTGGGTAGGTGTGTATAGAACTATTTATAGAAATGCAGTGATTGACTGCTCTTCACTTTCTGTTCAATCACATGAAAGCTTGAGTGTCACTCAAACTATTCAGGTATGTGGTGCTGCTGTGGTCTGAGAGTCTGTGTTCAACGCCGCATAACATTTCTGTTCATGGTCAACAGGTTTATCGCTGCAGCGTAACTGTTCCCAGCACACTTGTCTTCAGCTGTTTCATCACCAGCATGATTCAATTTCATAAACACTCTTACCCAGCAAATACAAACTGTATGAAATGAAATAAGCCAGGGCCAGTCATCATAGGAGCGTCATACGAGCTTGCACATTTTCTTTCCAGGCAAAGTTTACTGTAAACCAGTGACTATCTGCTGTGTTCTTCAGCTGGAACAAAATCTGCAGACTCTCTGTTCTCCATGGCACAACTGCTCATACTGCCATAAATTGATAATAGATTTTAACAACATACTTTATTTTAATTTAAACGATTTAAAATAAATCAATTCCCTTAATTGGCAAGTGGGGACAAATCAGTCTAACATTAATAAGTTATAGGCCGTTTGTGAAAGTTCATACTGTTTAGTAAGCAAAGCAAATGCTCTCATCTGCAGAATAGATTTTCTCCCATCATTCTCTTATCAGCTCTATAGGTACAAATACATAAATCTAACTAAGAAACATTTGAAAGGTTTTGAGGGAAGACTACAAATGTCTCCAGAACAGATGGTGACTCCATACTAATGTGTCGGTGGTACTCTGTATTCTGTATCTCTACATGCAGTCATGTTACTTTTCTACTGGGGTGAAGAAGGTGACGGTGGCTTCTCTAATGGATTTTTACACATATCTCTGGGACATTCTGTCTGCACTCCTTGCTTTTGTTTAATCATATAATTGTATTTGCCAACTATCAAAGCAAAACAAGCACAGACTGTACAGATGAGTCAGTGAGTGGATAATTTGCTTAGATCCTTGCCATGCACATGTAAAACTGCATTTTCTCTTTCACACAGGTGGATCAGGAGAGATTCATTGAAGCTCTGCTGGCCTCTAATAACATGCATGTTTTCTCCAGTGCATACCAGCATATAGTGACGGAAATGTGATTGAATGACTGTGCAGCCCTATCTGTATTATTTGACTGGTTTTGAAGCAGCCTGTATCTGGTGGATTAGGGCACTGTATTGCCTCTGTCAACATTAATGAAATGATTTTTTATCCTTTTTTAGGTCTTTCAGTGAACACAGCAGGGTTGTCCGGCATTTCCTGCTGTTTTTATTTGAGTTCGACAACCTGCCTGTGCAGTTCAAGCTGAGACGGAAATTACTGGTGTATCCATTTGTGATTATAACTTCAAACCACAAATGCCCTTAAACCTGACCTTTACAATGATGATATTCTTTAAAGTTATCAAATCACAGATATTAAATCATGCCCCTTCTCTTTCACTCGGATTTTACAGTTTCCTCTGCAGGAAAAAACCTTTAACCATAAAACATTAAAGAGATGTACAGGTAGCTGTAGACTGTAGATGATGTAGATATATGTCTATCTTTATTATGTGTGGAGACTATAGATATTTGGAATTGTTGCTGGACAGAGAACATCAGTATGCCCTGATCAGGCCTATGGTTGTATCACCCCCTTAGGAGTGAAATTCACAGTTTTTATCTTATGTTTTGAATTGTATTTACTTTTATTCTTTGTTTTTACTGTGAACTACTTTGTAACTTCAATTTGAAAGGTGCTATATACACACTTAATGAAAAGGAATTAGGATAATGTGTAATTTAATGTACAAAATATTTTATGCAGTTTGAAAAACCAAATTTCTCCTCTTTACAGCTGAAATTCAGCTGAAATCTTTCTCCCCACAAGGAAATCAAATAAAGTTGATGAGAAATTAAAAAATATGGCTGACAGCATCAGCCGTGTTAAAGCTCAGTGGGAGAGAGATATACTTTACTTTAGTTTACCCAGTGGAAGACAATTTTAAAAAACACTTTAGTGTCTATTTGCCATTTTCCTTTTTTTTCTGTTTCTCTACAGACTTTTCAGTGAAGAGTGAATCTTAGATGATGTATGACTGGTCAATAAAGTTACAACTACAGCTGAAATTTTAGACTGTGTTTTTAGTATCAGTCAAGTACTGGGTCAACATGAGATGAATTTACTGATCGGTTCCTTCGCTCATCTGGAGGCCTGTTAATCAATAAAAAAATCTGTTCTATAGTCTTTGGCTAGAATGAAAACCTCCAGTCTCTGGTCCTCTATTTATCCTCTGGACCCTCTATGGAACAACTGTCTATAAATATTGTACATTTTTACAGAATCCTTTTTTGAGTGAAGCAGCTTCGTGCTGTACAAATCTGTATTAGTTATTTGGCTTACATGGCACCACAAAAAAATAATTTTAAATGCCAATTGGAAAAACAGTTTTTCTCTTCATTCTGCAAAGTACAAACATTAACTCTCACCTAAAAACATTACAAAGGTATCACACACTGAATACAAAAATGTTGACTGCAGGTGTTCGACTGCTGAAAGGTTTGTCTGTATTTTTCAAACACAACCATGATCCCTTCACATTACCTTTCAGAGGATAGAGGAAGGGCTCTCCCTCTGGACCGAGGAAAGACGTGCCATCGTCACCATCGTGTTTGGGGTTGTTATCTATGGAGGTGTTACCACCTAGAAGCGAAGAGAACAACCCCAAAACAATTAACAGTAACAAAACCTCAGTGTCACACTTTAACCAATTAACTCATGGTATATTCAATTCATACCCCCCACCACCACCAACCAGTGCTGTAATGACCCAGTTTTTTACTGAGGATCACAAAAGTTTATCTTGTACAACAACCACAGAGCTGAACGGTGGATACTGAGTACAACATGATACACGGTGTCATATTCTAATATTGTGTTTTAGGGCTAAACACAGTGACTTACAGTTGATTGTTCATTTAGAGGGAGACGATCTGCATAAACTCTGTCACCCTGTCACATTCAGTGTAAAGCACTTGTGGCTGTTAGATGTATATCTGGGTCATACAGCCCAAGGTAATTTATTTTTTAAACTTTTTTCTCTAAAAAACTTGGAAATCTCTTGGACTAACCTCTGTAGCCTCCGCCGCCCCCTCCAGACGTACAGCCACCCCCGCCGCCCCCAAAACCGCCACGGGTCTGCCAGAACTTTTGACAGGCCTGCCCTCCTTGGCTCCCCAGCACCAGTGGTCTGCCACCCTGACTGACAGGAGCAGTATCATTCCAACCTCCGCCTCCACCTGTCACCAAACACACATTTGAGATGATGAGAAGTAATGTGTTGTGTTGTGAATCACAATGTGTGTGACAGAGGGAAAGGAAGAGTGGGTCAAAGTACGGGAAGAAATGCTTAACTGTTGAAATACATGTGGCATGTCTATGGGCGTACACACACACACACACACACACACACACTCTCACTCACACACACACACCAAGTATCAAGCATATTTACAGAAACATGCACAACAATCCCCTATTAGTGATAACAAGGGTTAAAGCAGAGACCACGAAAACATAAAAATCCCCTCAAAGAGACCTGGTAACACGAGATTAAAGTTATAGCTAATAAAGTTGAAACTAATCCCTCCCATATTCCCCAACATTAGCCAATTTAATTTGACCCTTTTGTTTTCCTCCTCCTCTTCTGAAGCCTGAGAGATACAAAGAAATGAAAAACAAAAAAAAACCCCCAAAAAACACATGCTGAATATTTCATTCATGAGTTTCCTCAAAAGTAAACGTTGTGAAGATGTGAAAAATCAATATCTTGTGTTTTCTGGGCTGCTCGTCAACTCTAAGCACATTAATAATGGAACCTACACTGTGCATGGATGTAACACTACACTGTTAGTTCTGTCCAGCAAAGTCCCTGATATGAATTATCATGAGTAGGACGACACTGTTTCGTTTTGGCCAAAACACAAACTCATACACACACAGATGGAATATCTATGAAACATATACAGGGAGTATACAGGAGTAAAACCCTTCAGGATGAATGGATGTGTTTACAAGTACAGGTACACATATGTATAACCACTTCCCCTCCAGGCTATCTGTAAACCCAGCTTATTATAGCTGTTGCATGCAGAGGGGAACAGTATACACATGGCATTTCTCATCCTAAAGTTTGGAAAGATAAGCCATATACATTACTGCACTGTAATGGGGAACAGTCATCTACTGTCATCCATCATGGTCTCAATGTCTCATATACATTCAGTACATTGTAAGAGTGTATAAGACACATTGTATTCTCCCTGCACATATCTCTCTGACTAATACATAACTGTAGCATAGAGGTATATTGTATTTCCATATACATGCACATAGCCACCACACATCAGCTGCACACACATACAAATGGTGCCAACACACATCAAAGCTGTGCACAGTGTACCTGCTGCATTTGACTTCCCATTGCGTCCTGGTTGGCTCAGGTCATAGTCCATCTGCTCCAGCTGGGTTTCTGATTGGCTGCTGTAGCCCCGGCCTCCTCCCCCAGCAGCAATGATGAGGGGCATGTACACTCCTTTCTCCACCTGGGTCATTTTTACATTTATATTTACATAGAGGCTTTTGCTCTTCAAAGGAAAAATGACATTTCTTATTTGCTTTCTAGCCCAGAGTTATAAGATACGACTGTCCTGTCTTTACACTAAATATGAACCAGCAGCTAGTTAGCTTAGCTTAGCACGAAGGCTGTAGACAGGGGGAAACAGCTTTTCTGACTTTGTCCAAAGGAAAAAAGAAATTCCACCTACTACCATACAAGTTGCTGGGGAACCAGTTGTCAGGGAACCAGTTGTCAGGCAACCAACAAAGATTCTAGAAACCCAATAACTAGTCTGACACATAACCCCCCTGAAATATTAAACTTCATAATGAAACATAACATGTTAATGACCTCTTTTAAGACTCCTCTTAAAACATACCTTTATTAGAGAGCTTTATCTGGTGTTACTTTCCCTTGAATGGTTTTATTTCTCTTAAAATTCATTTGTAATGCTTTTTATACACCTGATTGTTTTAATTGATTTATCTGTTTTTCTTCTCTTTAATCTATTGATTTGATTTGATTTTTTGCTGTCTTTGTCAAGCACTGTAGCTTTTGAAATGTGCTCTATGAATAATAATAATAATAATAATTATTATTATTATTATAATTATAATGAGTGAGCTTTGGCTCTGGTAGGCAAACTTTTACCCTCAGACAGAGCCAGGCTAATGGTTTCCCTCTGATGTCCCTCTGTCTTAATGTTAAGCTATGCTAACTAGCTGCTGGTTGTAGCATGACTCTTGGCAAGAAAACAAATAAGCATATTGCCAAAAACATCAAACTAATTCTTAAAAGAAATACTTTGGGTCAGTGAGCTGACAACATGTCAACATGCCCAAACATGCCCTGCATTGCAATATGTTCTCTACTTGTAGAGAAAGAAAATAACTTGGTTGATTTTATACATCTGACTGGAATATCATACAAATCTCTATAACTCATGTGACGTTCTTTATATCATGTATGGAAACATCTCCCTGACTGTATCATTCCCTCAGCAACTTCTTACCTTGAATACATATGTAGCTCCGCCTCCTCCTCCTCCGCCCCCTTTCACTTGAGTTTTGTTCACCATCGGGCTACTCTGTTCCAGGCAGATCTTATTCAGTATGCCGTTGGACTGCAGGGAGGCAGAGAGATGTCAGTTCACCATAGAATTGCTTTCATGGATGTCAGCCAGTCCCAGCTGCTGTGAGTCTGAGGTTTTAACATTACAATGGTGAGGAAATAC
Source organism: Trachinotus anak (assembly GCF_046630095.1). Lineage (NCBI taxonomy): Eukaryota > Metazoa > Chordata > Actinopteri > Carangiformes > Carangidae > Trachinotus > Trachinotus anak. The sequence continues at coordinate 2,952,076 of NW_027273884.1, forward strand.
CAAGAAGAAACATCCATATGCAAACAGGAATTGAAATGCAAAGTCCACTGTTCCCTTTATGAGGCAATTCCAGTGTGGCTTGAATTTCTTCAGTGTTTTACATGACTGTAAATCTGTGACACTGTGACTGAGCAGCCTCCTGTTCACTAGGGTTGGATAATGTTACTGACTGAATATGACATCGGAGGAGCTGATTTCTGTATATAATGTATATTTAATTATGTTGCACATGTGTGATTTGTGAGTTAATATTTTTTTATATGTTTTTTTTCAAATGAATTCACTGTTGCTCTTGAGATAGCAGGCCTGCATAAACGGGTGTCACAGGTTCGTCAACTCCCGAAAATGTTGTGTCCTTTATTGAACCAATATGAGACGAAATTTGTCCCATATCCTGTGCTGTGAATAATGTAATGTCAACCAAAACCAAAACCAAACCAAACTACTACAGCTTACAAGTGGACCGGAGAAGTTTATCAGTGAGCAGTAGACTGACAAGCTCTGTGTGCTGTACCTGTGTTCACATTGCAGTGTGCAGGTCTTTATTGAACTGCAGTGGTCTGGGTTCAAGTGCGACCGTACGCCCTTTGCTGCATGTCATCTGCTTTCCTCTCTAATACTAATTCTATATCAGTAGTGCGCTGCATTTTTGTTACCCTTGATATTTTTGGGTTGTAAGCACAGGATTGAGTGTGTATCAGCATTTTGAAATCTCCAAAAATGTTTGCAAAAGTCGGAATGAAGCAGGCAACAGATTCCATCATTTAGCCAAATAAACCTAAATAAAATCATAAAAACAATGTATGCACAGTGCATGCAGGACTATGGCTGCCGGCGCCACTGATGGTTATCTTTGTCTTCAATAAGTTTACAACTATGCAACAGTGAAAACTAGTGAAAAAACTGCCCTAAAATGATTCTATTGGCATTATGCTTTCAGTTGATTTATCTTGTTATCCAGTACACACTGTCAGTCAGCTGTTCCACTCTGTTTCCCAGAAATACATCCTCTTTACTAAAATGGAACTGAACATTTTGTTGGCAAATGTGTTGAGAGGCAGGGACTTTGCCATGGCTGAGGTTTTGTGAATTGATGTCCTGCCTTGTGTGTGTGCTCTCCTGCTGAACTGCCTGGAGCCGGTCCTGCTCTGAAAGTGAGAGGGCATAAACTTTCTCTCCTCACTCTGTCTGAACCTCACATACGCTCAGTCACTGATCGCTCCCTCTGACTCTGACATCTGTCTGAACCCAACATCTTAGGGGCTGGTAGGGAGGAAGGGGCGGGACTTTAGTGACTGTGACTGACAAGTAGAGGGGGGAAAAGGCAGTGCATTCAAATATAATGAGAGTCTTCCTCACTCTCTCTCCCTCTCAGCCTGCTCTGTCACAGCAGCTTATCACTTTAAAGTTGAGTTTGTATCTGAGAGAGAAAGACAACGACAGAGAAGAGGTGTGTGTGTGTGTGTGTGTGTGTGTGTGTGTGTGTGTGTGTGTGTGTGTGTGTGTGTGCGTGTGCTAGGTATGTGTGTACACAGTAGAAAGAGATACGCACGTAAAGAGGGAGTATTTGTCAGGACAAGGGGGGTATCATTTCCCTCACCAGGGGGAAGTCAGGTGTGAGAAAATACTGTTCTACAGCACAAATCACTTTGAGAGTGACCCTTTGGAGAGAGTTCCTGCCTCTCCCTGTCAGAACTGGGGGAAATAAGAGGAACCTTAAACAACTTCCCCAGCCCAGTCCCTGTCTGCTGCACGGAGTACCTCAAGACACGCTGCGTTAAAACCTAATCACTAGATGACAGTGGTGAGGACCCCAGCCGGCAAATTCTGCCCCTTGAAAACAAAGCAACAAAACACAACAGGCACTTGAGCTGCCTGACATCCTGCTATAACTACAAAACAAGACAGACAATGACGAAAAGGGCTGCTACATCCCCATCATCTCATAACTCACGCCCAAAAACTATCAATCTAAACATTTACATTTCATGTGAAGGCTTTTCTTTGAAGGTTTTCATTTTCAATGTGATTTTTTTTTCTGACATTTTTACTTTCTATGCTGTCACTGTTCCTTGTCCTAAGCTCTGTCTGATGCACTTGACTTTTTTATAGTTCCCCTCCAGACACATTATAAAATATGTAAAATTGCTCTGCTATGATTTATATTTTGTTTAACATGGTTTAGCTTGAAACACATTTACGCTCACTTTCTCCGTGAGAAATTCTGGATCAGGCCTCATGGCCCGCCCACCACCGCTGCTTTCACTAGGTTGACTGGTGAAAGAGCAGTGTGTGTAAGTGATGTGCAGATCTGCTCTGATGTAATATGAATCTGTATGTATACACAAATAATTCATCTGGCACCCACCCAAACTGATTATTTTACATCTTTTAGAGACCCGCCCCAATCACACATTACCATTATTTCTCTGTAGGATATTACATGTGATAATATGGTAACATATTACAGGTTTAAAATAAACAAACAAACATTATTTAAAGTAAAAGTCATTTTTTGGTGAAATTGAAATGGCAACAGGTATTTCCACAATAGTCTGACATTTTTAATCCATTCAAACAAAAATTCTACATGTCGCTGCTACTTCCCAAACACAGACTCCAATAAACAGTAAATTATAAGAAGTTCAGCAGTGTAAACACAGAGTCTCATTTGTGCCTGAGTGACACTGAGCCACATGTTTGAGCCTCAGTCGCAGGTGAGAAGTCTGTTGTGACCAAAATTGGCGACTAGCTGAAGTATCAGAATGGTTAGCACAGTTAGCATCTTTTATTTGGTTATATTATTTGTTAGCTTGTAACTGGCAGTGGCTGACACAGTGTTAGGGGTTGTGCTAGTGCAAACTCTTGCTCTCTGTACCGACAAGATTAGAATGTGGAAGAAGAGTTTTGTGTTGACACACTGTAGCTGTCTTTGCTTAAAACATGGCCTCCATCCCTTAAGGCAAGAGGTCGAGCATGGAAACGTTGTGTTACTTTAAACATGAATGTAACTATAGAAACAGAGATGGATTCCTCTGATGATGCCTAAACAACCTACAAATGAACCATGTGTCAACTCTACAGAAAGTTATGTATTTTCCTGTACATGTTTTATCAAACATTTCTGATTCTGTTGGTAATTTCCTCAGTGATTGTTGTTTGATAAAGGCCAAACTTCAGCTACTACATTTCCCCCAGTTTCAGTGGAGGGACAAGCCTAAATTTTTGAATGTCGAAATAGTGGATGATGAATGGTTTCACTGGCAACTAGAGGGATTGTGAGGGTTTTAGTCTCAGTGTTGTGAACTGTGAGAGGAAGCATGCTGCGCTGCTGCCAGTGAAGAAACTCCAGAGCATAATGGATGACAGCCACCCCTGGCAAAAGAACATAAGTAAGCTTAAGAGAGACAACGGGGAGATCACTGCAAGCACTGATCGCAGATTTAAACAGCCATTGTTGGCCATAAAATGTTACCACTTAAAGCATGGGTAGTGTGTGAGGTCCAGGGACCCCTCAGGGTCCATGAGGAAGACTGCCAGGGTCCCTGAAATTTATCTTGTTTGTAGAATGTTAAAGACTGTTGATTTTCACTGTAAATTTCTCTTCTACTACTTTCTAGATATACAATGTGGACAAGGACATAATTCACTTGAATTTACTCTAATTTTCCTACACAGGTTTTGTTTGAAAAAACAAACACATGGGGGATAATGAAGTTATACCCTTTTGCGAGTCCAATGATTGGACTATTTCTATGCATATGACTTTCAGAAATGTGACCCATTGCTGCATTTGCAGCTATTTTACAGTAGACCCACAAATTAAATGTGTTATAATTATTATTTTTTAAAAGTTTGTTGTATCTTGCTTTATGCAAGGTTCTTTATGCTACTGAGCATCTATTTACTGCATGACAGCTGAGTCACCGCATCATGATGAATTAAAAAACACTCACATGGGGGCATGCGTCTTCTCCTTGTTGTCCCACCAGGATGTAGAGCAGCTCGCCCCTCCTCAGCAGGAAGTCCCCAGTGATGTAGACACCATGTGACCCGCTCATGGCCAATACACTACGACCGCCAGCTGCACCGTAAGCCGTGATCCTGGTTTTAACACATGAAAACAAACAACTCACAAATTAAAAAAAACTCATTACTGAGATAATTATTGTAATGATACAGGAAATTAAGTCTGGTTGATTCCAATTGGTTTTAAAAGGATTTAATGGGTCTAAACTCTTTCATCCAATAATGATGTTGCATTTACTGTATATTCTTAGTTGCACTATATGTGTTTGTGGGGAAATAACAGTCATGTATTCCCCCTGTGATTTCATGAATGTGCAGCATTAAATAACTGCCAAACCTAATTTGGAAACACTGAAACACACTTCAACCATGCTTTTTTTTTTAATCAAAATATTTGATCTATCATGTCACACTATAAAAACATACGTAAACAAAACCAGACTGCATAGACTACAACGCATGGGCACACAAACACACCTACAAATACACACCTTTGTAGCCGAAGACACTAATTTCAAATGCTCCAGTTTTCTTGCCAAGAAAAAAACAACAGCTTGATTGGTTTTTGGGAGCCCTTCTATATTTCTCTTCCCTTGTGGTTGAGCTTGGTGGGGAGAGAGAGAGAACATTGCCCGGTGCTCAGTAGCTACCTCAGCTGTTTGCCTAATGAATTTTGGGAGATGCAGAGCGCATATGCATCTCTGTGGCCGTCTGTCAGCTTCATTTACAGGCTCTGCCAGCTAAACCAGGCTGAATCAAGACCACATTTGTGGAGTTTGTGTGGAGACAGAAGGTGTTTTTCTAAAACTCTGGGACATGTGTTATGACACTGAGGTTCACATTGTTGTTCACTAGGTATTTTAAGACTTGAGGCTTTTGGCTGAGTTCAGTTGTGTGTGTGTGTGTGTGTTAGTGTGTATGACTGCGTGCCTGTTTGTTTCTGTGTTGATGTGGGAGGCTAGCAGCTTTCAGGGGCATCTCTGTTTGAAGGGTCCAAGTCAAATCCAAGTTAAACGCCTCATGTTGTCATGAATGCCCACAGGAGGAATATTGATCCTGCACGGGGTAGTGGATATTACAGGATTAATCCTGAAGCAGTACACAGTTTGAGGTCAAGGTGCTGTGGCTGATTATTAAGGTATTTTGACGCCTTACAGGCCACCAACTTGGATACGGAGGTGGGTAGTTTTTGGATTTGGGAGTCAGGTGTTGAGTGAATCATATGATATTTAGCTGCCATTACTCCAGCCTCTGCAACCTTCTGCAAGAATATGATAGTAATATTTCTCTGTTTGCTTGTGGAAGATGATGCGCTGCTGATGCACAGAGGAGTGGAGGTGGGTGTGAGGAAGAGTCTGTGTTGCTGCAAAAAATGTCAGCTGCACAGAGCGCTGATGCCTAAAAATGAGAGATGTGTACTGAACACTGTATGTGTTGAGTGCTCATGAGCCCAAGTATATGTAACCAGTTATAGGCCTGGCAACACAATGATCTCCTTCATAAAGAGATAAAATTGTTACAGAGTGGGTGTTAAGTAAAGATTTGCTGCACAAATAATGGTTAGGTCTGATGTTTGTGTGCTCAGGGGCTCCACTCTGGCGTCAGTCCTACCTGTAGGTGCCAGTTTCCGGGACCCGCCACAGTTGAATGCCTTTGAAGGGCCTTTGGGTGCCAACTGTCACGTTGACATTGCTGTTCCTGTAGGAGTTGAGACACTGAGTGGGAGTCGGACCTTCAGGGCCCACAGCCCCACAGGTATGAAAAATCCATTTTTTGGCTGCACATGAAGAAAAAAAGAAAAAATAACATTTAGCACTTCATAGAGCACACACAGCTGCAGAGGAACACACTCTGCATGCAGACACACATGCATTTGAAGCAAACTTAAAGATGACAGAGAGGCTGAAATTCAGTGCGCACCACAGAGTCATTACAGTTCTATTTGTCTCACATTCATTCCACTTCACATTCCCCACTGCTCCACTTTCCGTCAATAAAACCCAAATATAGAGCTATGAAGCAAATTATTACATATTCGAAGAGAAAGCTTCAAACTGCAAGCTACTCATATGAGATGCTACTATCATCACATTCACAACTGCAGCAGGGTAGTGACAGGATCACAGGTGACAAACATTTCTCCTCATTTTCTGTGTAATCCCATGTGTAGGCGCTAATTGGAGTTCTTTTCACTGTAGTTAGCACGAGATTAGTCCTGTCAGATGGATGTGGAAGGACTTAACACCACAGTACTAAATCCTGATTTAAAGCTTGTGGAGACAGAACAGCGAGGACGACACCAGGGAGTAAAGCACCTCTTTCCCTTTAACTTCTTTTTCCCCTCAGCCTGCATGTGAACTCTCTAAGACTACTTATCATTCATTTCAGAGCAGGGCTGATTTTTGCAAATCTGACACCAGCTTAGGTCAAGGCGTTCCTGCAACAGAGCAACTCACATGGTGATTTTTGTGACTTCATTGCGACTGTAATACTGGCTGTGATTAGATAGGCAGAGGCATTGTTTTTTTTCTTACTTTTCGCTCTTAAGACAGGAGATAGCTTGGGAGAAGTCACAGGAATGCAACCTAAGCTAATGTTGCTCTCACCACAACACCTTTGAAGTTGCCTGCTGTGTAGTGCCTATTAGAGCTGAAGCCTATGAGTAGAGATCCCAGTATTTACCAGGATCTCTCGCCAAAATCTACTCTCTGACTAGGGAAAACAACGGCAGGATGCTGGTATTTTTAGCATATGTGTATCTGTGTGTTTACCTAGAAACAACAAAAGAAGAATATGCACAATTTTCTTACTAATTAGCTCCAGTGGAATTATGGCGAGCGATTGTGCTCTCACAGGAAAGGGTAAAATGTTTCTGGGATGTTTTAGAGCCACAAGAAATGTTCATCCTGAGTGCGTTTTTCTGTCACTGCCAGTTTCAATGATGACTAGTATTGCTGCTGAAATCTGGATGGACTACATGTCGAGCATCGTATTTGTCAGTCTGATCCTTGTGATTGCTTTGGTCCAAGGGCACCCCGTAAGTGATCCACCATCAGCATTTCACACTGAGCTCCACTCTGTCTCCCCACAAGCATTTCTTCTAAGTTTGGTAAAGTGTTGCCAGCAGAGACAATTTCAAGCAGGCTGATACTTTGAAAAACACTCTGAAATACCTCTATAGAGAACGATTTGCAGTTTAGCCTGGTCTTAGCAAATGCACTCCTACTGTAAAAAACAATTGTGGGGTGACTGGAGCTCAGTCTGGCTGCCATCCAGCAGCAGTAAATTGATCCCCCGAGTCAGTATTTTCAACACCCAGCTAGGTAAAAAGAGTTCAGACAGCTGGGAATAAATCCATCGCTGGAGGAGAAAAGCCTCCAAAGCCAAATAGTGCTTTAAATGCAAATCTTACCATATTTAATGGGTTACTCTAAGATGCAATCAGTTAAGGTTGCGCATGCTAAAGAGGAATATGTGAAGGTAAGATATAGAGTCTGAATGTGTATTTCAATTTAGTTTTTCTTATTTGGAAAAGTGAACTCTTGGTTATTTGATATGAATGAGATCTTTGTTATGTAGAGTGAGCTTGACTTTTTGACATTAGCGTAGCTGGTGTTGAAAATAGCAAAGACTTATGTTCGATTTCTCCCTCCTGTCTCCGTAGGGTGCGGTTGGTTTCACACTTCAACCCAGCTGATTGATCTTGCTGGGCCATCAATATAAGTCCTTACACACACACACACAAAACCACACCCCACCCAAATGGCATAATGAGCACTAAGTGATAGGCACTTGGCAGAAAAAAGAAAAACAGGATGTGATCTTGCAGTTGATAGTCTTCTCTAATAAGTGGTGTGCACACTTGTCAGCTCTTCTGACCTGTAACACACATACACACACACTCATATACACATACTGATATGCACATACACACACAAACACACCTGGGGAGACTCCTTTTCTGTGAACTTTTGCCAGAGGTGATAAGCCACCACACTGTCCTCTATTAAAGAAAGAGCCAGTGCTGTACAATGTCATCAGTGAGGAATTAAAACAGATGAGTCGAATAAGAGGGAGACAGACACACAGAGGCAAAGGGAGAGGGTGAAAAATGTCTCTGATATGATTGCAATACTGACAGTAATGTTCCAGCAGTCTTTATCTCCTCTGAACATTATTAAACAAGACAACAGTAAACATGTCATTCTCTATGAATGGCAAAGGCAGTGCTTAGGCCAATCTGTAACGAGTAAACAAGCACCGAATTATGCCTACAGTACGAGTCATTTTAAATTGCCAGAATGAACCAATGAGATTCTTTCAGAAAATGATAAACAATGTCCAAGCCCAGAGACAGATGGACCGTCAAATGGACATTTTGACAGCACCTTCATCACTCAGTGCAAGAAGGCTTGCTCAGCCAAACTGCTGTGTGAGGCTTAAATTCTCAAATTCTAATGTTTATAGACGTTAGCCATGATCAGTTTCCACATCCGTTTTTCCTGGGGGGGGGGGTGAGGGAATATGGCTTCAGCAAAACAATGGCTGCTACAAAAAAGGACTTCATTTACATATGCCAGAAAACAACACGACTCCTACGTCTCAGAACCGCTCATGTTTCACACATCACCTTTGTTATCTTTAATTTAAAGACTATGATTGAGCCTCAGTTAACAACTATTCACAGTGGTAACAGACAAAAAAACGGACAAATACTGTGGCTCAACATCTTGTGCTTCTAGTGTTATCTGCACCACTGCTTCACTCAAATGTAAATGAGTGTAATAAAAGCACAATAAATGCATTTGATAACTTGTTTTTCCATGTTAGTATATGTCTTCTGGATCTTATTAGACCTCTACAAAATTTAACTTTAGCTTTATAAGACAACTACAGGCACCCCAAACATTGTGTAGTTAAAAGAACGATGACACAATTCATAGATTCCTCACTCAACACAGCTTTTCTGTCTTAGCATGTATCCACCTTATCCAGTGACAGTTGTCCTCCTTGGGCTGGCCATTAGAAAGATGGATAAAGCCTGGTACACCATCAATGGACTTGAATGCTTAATACAAAGCTTATGGAGCACCCGAGTCCAATTAATTACAAAAGCCTTTTTGTGTGGCACTGCTCGTTATCAGTCTCATATCTGTCTTAGTGACTAATGTTCTCCCTCCAAAACCCAAAGTAACAACAACTAGCTAACTGATTGCCACAGGCCAGTGTTTATGAACAAGTAAACAATGAAGCACAGACTAATTAGGGAGCTTGTAATGGCCAAAACTTATTTTCTGTATGCAGCATTCAGGGACTGACATCTGCTGTCATTCACTTTCAAGAGCCAATTAGATTTCTTCAGTCACTGTGCCTTCTGTCTTTTTTTTATTTTTATTTTTTGTGTGACAGGAAATTATAAATAATGATAATAATAATGATGATAGGAAAACACAAAAACACAAAAAACATGACACAGAAGACAAATGATGACATTGAAGATCAATAAAATAGACACACTGATCAGACAATTAACACAAAGCAGTTATAATCAGTTACAATGCTTTACGTAATGGGAGATACAGATGGAAATTAGATTAGATCAGGGAGGGGAATGTGTAGGTAACATGCTGGATGTTCGTATGAGGAGTATGGAAGTGGTACGTATCCGTGTTTGCTGATCCTGTACAGGTTCATGTGTAGAGTAAGGACTGTACGTGAGGGGGTGGGGAGGAGGAGCGAATAACGGTATCATTATAGTATTAAGACGATGTATGGAGAAACAGGATGACAGTGCCTCCATCCACAGGGCGCGAGGAGTCACTGAATGGTTTGATGAGTATGAATCATATGCTGTGGCCTTCACAGTCACCAGATCTCAACTCACTTATGGTAGATGTGTCAGACAGGGCTCTCCACCACTGTCAATACACCACATGAGGGAATATGTTTTGAAAGAATGGTTTCATCCCCCAGTAGAGTTCAGAGACTTGTAGAATCAATGCCAAGGAGCACTGAAGCTGCTCTGGCGGCACGTGGTGGCCCAACACTTAGTAAGACACTCTCTGTTGTTTTTTTCCTTCAGTTTATCACCAGTATGTCTAGACACACACACACACACACACACACACACACACACACTACCATTGTTGTTTGATAGCATGACATTATCATGGTTACTCCCAGTGAAGGAATTATATAGATCAACAAGAAGAAAAATAAAAAGAAGAGACCAACCACGTTGTTTCACTGTTGCGAAAGAATGATAAAAAAAGCAAGAGAGAATGAGAAAAGAAAATAAGCTTTCTATCTTTGATTTGATGCCAGTTTACTCCACAACACTAGTGTTATTATTGTTGTTATATGAGCGGAAGCAGAACACCTTGATATGAAAATGTGCTGTCTGTTCAAAAAAGCTAATGCTTGTACATCCTGCTACATTTATGCAGAAAAGCAGTAAGTATAATGACATTTTTTGCATCGTGACAGTACATTGTGTAAAGTTGTTTTATCATCTTAAAAGAACCTGAAAACATTAATCTCACATACCCACACACATACACAGAGTCATACAGTGAATGGCCAGAGAAACATAAGCCTGGAGCTGATTTTGAGGTTAGTGATGTATTCCTTTCCCATCGGGAGAGGTAATCACAGAAAGAAAGGGAAGCAAGCTCATCTAGGTGGACTTTTTCTCTTCCCCCCAAAGCAGCTGATGAGTCAGCAGAGAGGGGTGGGTGCCACACAGAAGGGCAGTGGTGAGAAATGAAAGTGTCTGCTTCCAGAATAGTGGGGAATCAATGGAGGTGAGGGGAAAGGACAAGAAGAAAGAAAATAATTAAGGTGAAGTTAGGGTGAAGAAAAAAAAGAGCAGGAACAAGAAGTGGGACAACAGACTGAGATCTAGGCGAATGCTGACAGATAAAGGGTCATAATGGGAAGTAACATACAGTCAATAACACCTTTTAAATGATGAAGGTGGGTAACAAATGGAGAGACAAAAAGGAACTAAATGTCCTAGGCCCAGATATGGTGGCAGAGAGAATAGAAAGATGAAGAGGAGACAAGAGACGCTGACGTTTGGTGGGGTTAATCATTGAGCGTGTCGGGGGAAGAAGGCAGGCTTGTTGGAGTGACAGGTCTGCTGAGCTAAAACTCTCATCAGGGTTGCCGTCCTGCCCTGCAGACGTCAAAGCATCAGCTGCAGAAGGGGAGATGGGGAGAAGGGAGATGCCCGGAGAATGTTAACCACTCAAGGCTGTCTTTGAAATGACCAACACATCACTGCAAGTTCAACTTCTTTCCCCCAAGTTAATATCTATGATAATTAGAAGGGTGAGAGCAGTGTGATCTCAAAGTCCCATGTTTCTCTGAGGAGATTCAAGTCTGCTGGTTTTATTGTAACCATACTGATTATTACCTGCAAAATCACATTACAGGTTCTATATTTCACAATCAGAAAACCCTTACAGTTCACTTTACAGTGGGCATTAAGTGAACTGCAGCTGGCATCTGTCTGCTCACATTATGTATGTGGACTCGAGCAAGCATCTTAGGTATTGGCCAAAACAGTGACATGATGGTTGGACTGGGAAATAATTTCAGTCCTGTATGGCACTCGGACAGAACCAATTTAAGGATTACCAGGAGGAGAAGAAGGAGCAGTTTACTCTTATGTCTCTGCCAGACCATGTGGAGTTTTGATTGGGATTAATTGGGAGTGCAGATGAGAGACCGGCAGTGACGAAACATTGAGTGCATGGAAGGAACGTCTAGTACCGGTGGCGTGACGCCCCAGACTTATCTGCTGGAACACACAGGTGGCACGCTCTTATGCGCAGGCCAGAAAACAGGCACACGGAGAGGACTGGCAAAGAGACTGACAGAGACTGTAAAAACTTTTTTTTGATGGTCGACTGGTCCACTGGGATTTGTCCTAGAAGTCCCAATAGCCTGAACATGATTGAGCAGCATTATGTTGATGAATGAGGTAACTAAAGTTACACTGTTATTACATTTTGACTATAAACTACATTTGAACTTTAGACTCTTGTGTGGAGCGTGAAGATTTGGCTACATGCAAGACTACAGTTTGACTAGCATTTTGTTTTTTTAAACAGGATTTCTAAAGGATAATATCGTTACCAGCTGATGTTGACCATAGTTTTCCCCCTTGACATCAGTGACATGTGTGCTGGGAGCTGATGATGACAGCGGACTCCATTTCTAAGCAAACATTACCTAGTGTTGCAGACTGTTGGCACTAAGGGAGCAGAGGAAAGACACTGAACACTGAATCAGTCTACAGGCCATCAAGAAAGTGGGGGAAGTCTCATATTTAAAGGTACAGACTTGGAGAATAAAAAAGTGATTAATACATGAAAATTGTTTCACATTCTTACATACAGTACCTTTGAAATATCCTTTCTGTCGCTGCTCTTGCTTTTGCTCTTGCTGCACCAAACTCTCCTATCCTCTCCTGAAATAATCTTTATATAATATTGTATTTTAAATGTTTCCTGAAGTGCAATGTTCCCTGCTCAGTATTAAAGATTTGCTTGATGTCCAGATTAACCTTTGTTTGCTGACTGACCCATGCCTGTGGCTCCAGTTCAATGCATAATCCTGTAAGGTTATCAAATCATATTAGCCAACCAAACATTAGTCTGATCTTTGACTATCCCCGGTTCCCCCTGTAGAGACAAACAGACCGCTGTGTGTTCAGGACTGAAGAGTGACCCACATCACAGACTATTCAATCAGACAAGTTGCTGCACAAAGAGAGCCACAAATTTCACTGTGGGCTGCTGTTGAGCATTGTTGTTGTTGTGTCTGACCATCACCCTACTATTTGTCATGTATGTCAGGCACAGCTTACTCTAGCTGGTACTTATCAGCAGCTGTTGAGTTTTAAATCTGCAGTGCACAAAGACAGTGAGAGAACTTCAGGCTTAAATCAGTGATTTTTCCCATTTAATGTCAATTCTCTTTATTATTACCACTTGCTGTTCTAGTCAGTCCTCACCAGTGCAAGAGAAATTAAAACTTCACATTTTTCTGTTGTATACTTTCAATCAGACGTATTTTCAGACTGCCTATCAGACTGGCATAAAAATGGTCAGCTAGTTTGTTATGTGTGTTTTAGCACTAAGTCCTTAGGATATGGAAATATAATGTACTAACTATTTATTTTTTGTTCATGTGAAAGTCGTCTGTGCTACGTGGGACAGAAAACAAGATATAGATGAATGCAATTACAATCCTAGAGTTCAGACCAGTCATCTCTCTGTACTGGGAAAACGTCCTTCAAATCATAGTAACTGAGATAAAATTCACATTTGCATTTGTATAAGAGGTGTGGTGTCTACATGCTTGGAAAATTATGTCTGAGAAAAAGGATTATTTTTTACAGTGTTACCCTGAAATGGCACCACCTGATATCATACAGCAGAGAAGATTCAACAAGTCCAGTGTACCTCAAGCACTTCAAAGCTACTCGCTGAGGAAATGTGTTTTAGTGCTAGTTTGATATGAAAGTAACTTTAACTTATGACTTTAAATATAGAAATTGAACCTGTGCTTGTCTTTACCCTTTTGAAGCAGGGAAGAGAGTGAGTATGAGGTGGAAAATGTCAAGTCTGTGTAACTGGCTCCACTGACATTCTCAGGAGACAAATTGGAGGATTTTACACTTCAAAACTGCCTGTCCTGCTCCATTTAATGCCAAAGGAGATCTCAGCAGCACTCACACAGATGTGATGTGGTGCAGACCAGTAGGGGGCACACTTACTTTGTTGCAGCCCATGCACTGTGCCATGCTCTGCACGTGTACAGTAATTGTGAATCATTAATGCATGCAAGCGTACGTGTCTATGAGTTTAATGTGTGAGCAGAAGAGAGAGCAGGAAAGACAAAGAGAGCCAGGCATACAGAGAGAAAATGTCAATGTGGAGAGTATTCTTCTTCAGGGTGGAGGACATTCACATCTGAGCTTCACTCACACTTCAGTTTAACTGTGGCAACCACGCTCACACTTACAGTAGTCTGTGGTAGGGAAGTTCATCAAAGGGCTTCCGAAGGATGTTGCCGTAGTCTTGATGGTCGGTCGAAATGGCAGCCTGGTTGTGCTGGTGACCACTGGTGGGAATTCGCCGTTGGCTAAAAAGGAATATAATGCATTTATTGAAGAGACTGCTGTCTTTTCTCCATGAGCAGCAGTGAAATCCTGTTTGCTATCACACTAAAGAAACAAGCACAGTAAGCACAGCATCTTTAGACCACTCACTGGCACAGAAAATGTGGAACAACCAGCAGAAGTCACTCTTTCATTTGTACCACAAATGTCTATACAGAGGGAGAAGGATGCATAAATCCAGTTCCTCTCCATCACTCCCCATTGCTATCCATTCCTACCGTAGATGTGTAAGCACATTCAATCTGGGTGTTTTGTAGCAATCCATAAAGCCTCCAGCCTCACCACTTACTCAGGACTGAGATCACAAGCTTGCTGGTACCTTGATCCTGTCCCCTAAAATTCTCACCTAGAATTAAGTCTTCCGGGCAAAAAGCTGGCTGATTTGCTGCTATGGCACAAGATAGAGGAACCTTTTTTCCCCCAAAGTAAGGGAGCTTTTGGATGCTGACCTGGAATAAAGAGTCAGCTGTCCCCATTCTCTAGTTTTCAGTTGAGGTGGAGAAACAGGAGTTTCCATGGTTGCTTCACTGAATCACTGCACAGATGAATGACTTTCTTTGATTAGGTCCATGCACTGCAATCAGTGCTATAAAAGACTGCCCTGCACGCTGTTATAGAAATCTGCTGCCAGGTCTGATCGGAGAGTGTAGGGGCTACAGGAACAATCAATGCAACCCTATCAGCAGAACATAACAAAATACTATTCCAGTATTTACTTGGGGAAGTGTTAAAATGACAAAATCAATGTCCAACAACAGTATTATAACACCCTACAGGAAAAAATACATTAAAATCTACATTTAGATAATTATTTGCCAACAATCGTCACCGAAGACATTTCACAACATGTACTATTTCCTTCAACTTGTGTGGTGTGCAGATAAAATGATCAACCCAGATGCCCACACATGTTCAGCATAGCTGCTACAAATATGTCTGTGACTCTAACTCTTTTTCCAAGGAAAGGGCATGTTTTGTTCTGTCCAGCGCCTCATTTCTTTGATGCTTTGTTCTACGGAAAGAGCTGATGCCTCTGCTGCTGGATGACCCTTGTTGGTTGCTGTGAAAACAGAAGAATTTTGTAGAGCTGAGAGTCAGGGATGTCAGATAAGGTTCACCGTGGTTTGCAGAGCTGATAATGCTGCCATCACACAGTGAAATGACACTAAGCAAGAGCATAGTTTCAGATCTTGACCTCCTGCTATTCCACTAGTCTTGTCTCTGATTTATAACTTTTATAACAAAAGATACAGTTCTTGCCACCCAAAGTGCCAGGACTGCCTAGTCAGCTTTAGACCAGTGGAAATCATTTTTGTTTTATCCAGACCGCCACAATGCTTCAGTGCATCAATGCCAATGAGGTCCTTTCATTAAACACTTCCAATGTGCTCAGTGTAGATACTTGAGGCATGCAAACAAAGCATTGTAAATGATACTCCATGTACATGTGACCTGCATATAAAGTCCTGTTTTTGTCCTGCATATGGAAAAGACTATTGAGGGGACAATTACATGGTTTCAGGGCCTATTTGCATTTAATAAAACAATAGAAAAGAGAAGGCTGTAGTCTTGTAGAGCAGCAGAACAGCATACAGTTTGTTTACATTGTTACTGCCATACTCCATAGACTAGCCCTGGATGGCAAACATCAGCTATGTGTCAACTAAAGGTTTCATGAGAATATTTTCATTCAATTGCTTTGCTCTTCAAAGCCAGAACCATTCCTGAAAAAAGTTGCAGCTCCATATTTCACAGCGGCCCACTGATGAGCAGGTGCTTTTTGCAAGACCTTGGACAAGAGTTGTCTGAGCTGAATTTCAAGCAGAAACCCAACTACAAGTTTCCTAATTGTGACAAGCCAAAGTGCTGCCCACATTGTGTCATTTGCCTCCTTGGTGAAAACAAATTGTGCCTGCATTCCCATCATTCTGGCGGTATCAGGGGACAAAAACAAGACTTTTCATCTTTATCTCTGTAATCATTTTACTGCAAAAACAATCCCCCTTTTCCATCCTGGCTCCCCTGTCACCTCAGGCTGAAAGCTCACCGTTTATGACAATATGTTAAGGGGCTCCCTCAACAGCTGAAAGGTTTGGAAAGCTACTATGTGGCAGCACTCCATTTGGTCAGAGAAAACCCTCTCACTTTGACTTAGAGCAAACAACTTATCATTTGTGCTTGAGTTGAAATTTCACAGATGCTCCCCTTGGTGATATATCATTAAAGAACACTTTGTTCAAAATTCTGCAGTTTGTCTTTAAAGGCACATCAAAGGTGTGCACAGAGTCTGACAGCTTTAGCTGGTGGTCTCAACCGAAACTTTCTTTGGGGTGAAGTAATCTTTTAATTTTGGCTTCAAAGCCTAAAAAAACCTTAGCCATGCTTACCTAAAATCTACCAGCAACAAAAATCAATAGCTCATTCCCCAGTCCTGTAATCCTCAAATAAATATCATCATCTCAGTCTCCACTGCTTGGGAGCTTTGATATAGGGTTTACGTGATTTGATGGATCATATACAGCAAGAGAGTGACCATAATGTTTGATTGTTTGTGCCATTAGTACCACTTTACACAACACTGTCTCTCTATGACCCTTAGATGTGCTGTGTGTACACAAGTAAAGCAACTTTTTACATCTTCAACAAAGTCAGTAATAAGGTTCCCTTCATTGTTATTCTGTGCATGGGGGAAGCGCTACAGAGGGGCTGAGGAACAGAGAGAGCTGGGGCACACAGCATTGGTATGCTGCTGAAGCAGGAGAAGGACTCTGCAGGTCCACCATACAGCAGCATGAACCAGAGGGCAGGGCAACAGCCGGCGTGGCTGTCACTGTTCATTGGCAGGGCGCCGTAAGCTACCTGAAGCCCACCAGAGGCCTGCACTAGGGGGTGGGGTGGGGTGGGCACCTTGTTACCACCCAGACACAATCCCAAAATATCTCGAGATTGCAGTGGCTCTGCGATATACCCACACTACAGACATTTCATGAGCACAAACTGTCTTATTGCCTTTAGAAACGTGGGATTCAAAAACTGTCGAATAAGTTCTCAAACGCAAGGAAACAGTGTTACTTTTGGATTCCTAATTTCTTTACTTGCACACACTTGAAGCTGTGACTGTTGATCCAGTTTTTATAAAGATAAAAGGACAAGGTGGCTAATAAACCTGGGAGAGACCACATTTGAATAAACTGTTTTAAATTAGCCATATATGTTATCACTATGGATACACTGAGAATGTGCACTTACTGGTCCATGGTGCGTCTCCGTGTTTCGTAACAGCCCCAGGTGAAGGTGATAATGACTAAAACAAATACATTTAGTATTTCTTCATTGAATTACACACGTTACCATGACAGATAACACAAATACAACACCCAGCCAAGACACATACGCAGCTTGCAGGTGGGATAGAGAAACTGACTGGACCTTCACTGAAAGTGGATACTAAAAATCTTTGTATGGCTTTCTCTGGGTAAAACACAGTTTGAACAGGCTGTTTTCATATTGCTTTTCATCCAACACATCCAATTGTTTCCATCTAAATCTCTATTTTTTCCTTGACAGTGATGTCAAGGACCAGCTACTGTGGAGCAACATTCACAGTGTGATGTTTGGGAGGGTCTCTACAGAAGCAGCTGGTGCTGCTGTTACTCTACTGCAGAGCATGGGATGAAGTGATGGTACGTGGCAGAGAGAAAAGGATGAACTTCCTGTGCTGTCTAACCCAATAAAGTAATTTAATGATGCTGGTGAAGATAAAATGATACAACTGACAGCCAGTTCTAACACCTGAAGGGCAATGGATGCATCATCAAACACACATGCTTTCTAAACTATAAATCACACTAAGGCCTAGAGAAAAGGCTGAACCTCTGCATAATGTGTTCGCTGTATGTTTTCCAACCAAAACATATCACTGGGCTGTGTCACAATTCTCAGGGATCCATCATGCTAATCACTCACAGTAATCACTCTTGGAAACGATGGTTTTTGCTGAGCTTCAGCATCTCCCATCAACTGGTGTGACTGATAGGCGATAAAATGTGACTGTGTCAAGTGTGGCTGTAGGTAATGGATACCTGGCCTAGATTAAGAACTTGCCATCTAGAAAGTGAGCGAGTGGGGGCAGACAATCCTTCAGAGCTGCCCTTCCAGTGCTCCTGCTCCAGAGGAAATGAAACACAAATTGATGTGCAAATATCTTGTGGAAAATGTCATCTCTTTAAATAAAGAGTCCCTAACCCAATAAGCCTGTGCTGATACAGGGAGACTAGACCAACAGCAGTTTCTCACATCTAATTCAGCTGATGTACCCATGTTATCTGATTGCATTTTACAGTTAGGACAATAGTGCTGAGATTATATCTGCAGTTGCTGAATAAATTCATTACAAACATCATCTAAAGGTGAACACAAAATACATTATTTGTGTTCATACTTATTTTACATTTGAATTGGTATATAAACAATGTGTTTAAACAGCTGTTGTCAGTCACAGTAGTCATTGTATCTATCTTTCATTCATCTCTAATTCACCCAGCAATAATAAACCAAAAACCTTCTCACCTTAAATAAAAAAAAGAAGGCAGGCTCAGTTTTCTGATCTACACAGCATCATAAAGCAACAAATTAAAGCAGGACTCTGTCAGTAGGTGACACCCCTGCTCATTCTTCTTGAGTTTAATTCTTGGTGGCCAAGGTGTAGTCAGTTTAACACTGCTCCATTTTAACACAGTTCTCATTGTCAGAGCTACATTCATGTATAGAGATGCTCAGTCATTACTATTCCTGTCACTGTTCAAACAGGTTCCTCCACGTAGGCAGAGATGGGGGAGAGGCACTGAACTCCAAACCTTTCATTTCTGATTGCAGACGTGGTTGTCGTCTTACACCTGTTGTTATACTGATAAACCATCTCAATTATAACACAAATATCTGGAAAGGTGACGTGAGGTTTGACCTTTATAAGCCTGCAGCACAACATTAGAACATAAACCCCTCTCTATCAGCAACCTGTATTATGGCAGATTTGGACTTTTCTGACATTTCATTTCCCATTAATGGTTCTTAAAGAGACTGAACTAAACAAAACATAAATGGTAAATGGACTGCTTATATAGCGCTTTTCTAGTCTTATTGACCACTCAAAGCGCTTTACAACGTGAGCCGCATTCACCCATTTACACACACATACATACAGCACTTACATCTACAGTGGAGTGCTTCTAACATTCACACACACTCATACACTGATGGGACAGCCACCAGAGGCAGTTTGGGGTTCAGTGCCTTGCCCAAGGACACTTCGACATGTGGAGGAGCCGGGGATCGAACCACCGACCGTCTGATAAGTTGATGACCCGCTCTACCTCCTGAGCCACAGCCGCCCACATAATGATATATATGATTCCTATAAGGCTGCAATTCATCCATTCAAGATCATTGTTAAGAGAGAAGTAGAGGTGTAGAACAGTGGTTCCCAACCTTTTACGAATCACGGCTACTTGTAAAATCTCAAACATGTCGGCGGCCCACATCTGACCTTATAACAACGCAGAGGCCAAATAATATGTTCTCATAGCAATTTTTATCTCAATGATAACAACTGACCATTCAGGATTTATCTGAAAGCAGGAGAAACATGTAGGAAGCTCAATTTTTCTTTTTTGTTTGATAGTGGGTCACTTGTCGATTCACCATCTGTCTCTTGACTCCCTATCCTTGAAATTTTTCCTGTTGATAACCAGCTATCTATTTTGATACTCCAGATTTTGCCGTGGATGTAATCCTCTTTGCACGCAATAAGACAGGCAATAAGATAGCAAACAAGTATATGAGGTTTTCATGCCTGCGACAACACAAAAGTTCCTGTCACTGGTTTATCACAGTGATAGACCACAATTAGAGAAAAAAACAATGACTAAAATAATTTGGTTTTAAAACATTTAAAAACGTTATTCACATTTTTTCTTTTCATCAAAAATGCAATGTTTTGCAAATGTTTTGTCGGCCCACTTACAATACTTTTGCGGCCCACAGGTTGGAAACCACTGGTGTGGAGGATAGATTTTAAAAATGTATTTCAATAGTTTTGACTCAGGATTTAATGCACAGTAATATAAATGAAGAGAATGTAATGTATAGATCATGGGTGAGTAACTCATGAGGCAGACCTGTACTGATTATTCAACTGCTTGGGTCACTTTGATGTTTACTGGAGTCTATCTGGAGCCCATAGAAAGATAAAAAGTGTTTACATTGAGATTTTTTACATTGATTTTTCCCCCCATTGTTCTTGCCACGGTCAATCAATCAATTAATTAAGCAATCAGTCAATTCCATTATTTAACCAAGGCTGGATGAAGTAAGAGTGAGAAAAGAAAGACTCAACATTTTTATAGTACTCACATGCCAGGAAGCAGTCCATACTGAAAGAGATGTTGTCAAGAGAGATGGCTGAACCGGGTCCAGGTCCGTCTTCTGTGCTGAACTGCAGCCAGAACCTGTGGAGGGACAGGGGTGTTTTAACTGCCCTACCACCTGTGAATGGTTGGATAGCCTCTGACTGAAGTGATGCGAGGAAAACTTTATAGTGCTTTAAGAAAAATACCATTGAGGTTTGGCTCTGGAGGGTGTGCATTGTGTGCCTTATGACAGCTCAGTTTGTACTGTCAAGAACTGTTCACTATCTCTTTTAGCAGAGACAAAAGAGCACAGTTCGACTGCAGACAGGGAAGACATACATTTTCTGGTACAAAATGAAATACTTTCATGCAAAATAATTTAGACAGACATGGTTACACAAACATGGTATGAGATAAACGTCTGAAACCTTTAAAGCAACAGTTTGACTTTCAGTCTCTCATAAATATTATGGGGGGGGGCAGCTGGTTAGCTTAGCGTACCCTCAAGACTGTTAACAGAGGAAACAAAAGCAGAATCAAAATCCAACTACCAGCTTCTCTGAAGCTCACTTACATATTACATTTTCTTTGCTGGGCCAGTTGACAGGAAACAGAGAATTTTGTAAGGTTGAACAAGATATAAACTGTTAATTTGTGATGTTTCTGATAGGTGGATTTTAGGCCCTGTTAGCTGTCTATCCCTGTCTCTAGTCATATTCTAAGCTAAGATAACCAGCTGCTCACTCCAGCTTTATATTTAGCCTACACACTTGAGTGACATCAATCTTCTCATCTAACTCTCAGGTAAGAAAGGGAATAAGCGTATTTCCCAAAATGAATAAAGTATTCCTGGAGTTAAACACATTTTTCACCAAAGTGTGAATGGTTTTAAGGTTGCAGAGTTTATTTTCATTTCTTTCTTTCTTTCTTTAAGGCAGTGATGCTCACAAGAAGGGACTGGGCTGTCTGTGGTTGTAACAGTAACATAACCTACAGTGAGTTTTGGATCAAAAAGAATTTCCCTCGATCGGAGCTTTTTATCTGTCAATTGTAACATTTAATATGACAATTGTTGCTAAATGCTGAATGGTAATCATACTGTATCTCTATTCTTGTTGTCAACGCAAAGGTTCTGAAACCAAAGACACTCCTGCTGAATCATACATACATATACTGTCTGCTATGTCCTGACTCTTGTCTGCACTTTCGGCTGTATTTCTGATTCCACTTAAGCTCTACAAAGGTCACCATGCAGAGACTGGCAGGTTCACCCCGTGGTTACGGACATGACATTCTAATTAAGAGCAGAAGCACAGCTGACTACATAACCCAGGAATCAAAAATTAATCACTCTTAGTGGAGTAGGATTATCCAAGCTCGAATGGCAAAGAAACCCCCAGTCAGGCAAACAGATGAAATGCTTTATCTGGTGTTCTCCTTTTTTTTCTTGCTTTATTCTATTTTGTTTTAATTTCTCTCTTCTTCAAGGGTAAATCAGGGCTATAGCTAATTGGAAGGCAAGTAGGGTGGGTAGAGCCTTGTGTATTGATTTCTACTCTCTCTATCACAAGAGAGTGGAATAAAGAAAGATATTTTGTGCAACAGTACACGTGGCAGGTCCATGGTATAAGACTCCCTATGGGATTCATTAATTTTGTGGAGTTGAGAGGAAATGTTTAAGAGAAAATGGAATGTAAATGTTGAAAATCTGCATTTATAAGAGGTGAAAAGAAGGAGGAAGGTTTCTTAAGTCTTTCTTTGCTGTGGGAGCACATAAGTATTTGTGGGAGCATGTTGAAGGTTTGTTGCGATGAGAGCTTTTCAAAGTGGAACAACCATTTCAGACAGTCTGAACACAAAGCCTTGATATAGCCAAAACTATGTCTTGGTGAAAACAGGTGAGCATTTATCTTACCAGTCTGACAGGGCGTAAAGGGGAAGTACAATGAGTTTCCAACCCCTTTCAGATTTGGGTTCACTGGCTGAGTGCCACAGTCTGTGCTGCTCCTCCGGGCCTGTACTGTTCTTCACTATCCACAGAGACAGCGACCCCTTCTGTAAACCTCCAGAACATAGCCAGAACCGCACCTGTTGAAGGAAGTTGGAATTTCAAATCAAAATAAAGCCAAATAAAGTTTTAGTATTCGGTATAGGTAAGCACAAAGTTGAAAATTTTTGAGGTGCATACTGTGTGTCTGTTTGTAAAAATCCCACAACAACTTGTTGAATTGAAGTAACCCAGCGAAGGGTGTTGTTAGTCAAGAAAAGGATGCACTTCAAACTACACAGAGATCAGCAACAGCCATCTGTTCAGTTCTAATTATTCTGAGATTAATAGAATTCAACTAGAATGTGATTTGGGTTATTTTGCTATCTATGCTGCTCCTGCATGCTTCAGCACAAATCAATCTCATTTCACTGTTTCCAGGAGGGACATGATGGGAGTATACCTGCTGAAAATTAAACAACACAGAGGCCATAACAGGAATTAAACAGTAAAAACACGTCTCAATCTAAAGCGTGCTAACAAGCATGGGATGTGATCATGTCCCTTCACAGTATTTTATTGGAGCCAAGAACATAATTCTTGCTTCACCATTTAGGTGGAACAGACGTAGCTTAAGCCTGATGAGAGGCACACATAGAGACGATGCTATCCAGACAACTGAATTCACTGCGTTGAGTGCTTGCACTGTGCTTGTCTGATAGCAGGTTGTGGTCCTTATCGTCAGCTGTGAAACCACATGGTGACCGTTTAAACATCAAGATTACAGGCAGTGCACAGCACACACTGGGCACGACATGAAAGTGAATGTGGTCTGTAGCTAATACCCAAAACTAATATCCTCAACATAGTTGTCCAAGAGCAGACAGGCTAGATTGAACAGCACCAATTCAGTGTAGAGAAAAGGATTTAGAGTGTTAATCTGGAATCATGGCTAATCTTTGGCTGCGCACCAAGGTGCTGGGAGGCCAGGTCTGCCCATGGTGCCTGACTGCCTCTACTGCTGCCCTCACATATCAGACACCTCTAATTCACACCTGAGAGACAACAACATTCTTCTCCTTTATTTTTTATTATTTTATTTTTCTGCTTTTCCTTTCTGTCTTCCTCACAGTAAGTTTCTTTTTATGTTAAGACTAACTAATTTCCCCTCTGTCTCTGTTATTATCTTTGTTTCCTGACCTCTTTACCTCCGCATCACCTTCCCACCTCAATCCCTCACTTCTGTCTCACCTGAATCACTCCTCGCCTCCACTTCAAATGTGCAAAGTGAACAAGCAAAGGGCGAAACGTCGCAATACTGAGCAAGATTAAAATCACTAACATAAGTCTAAATGCTAGATGCAAGAGCGTCAATCAAGGCTTTAAGCACACAACCTCTTCACCTAGAGAGCTGCTCTGTGAGCTTCATGGTCTGAATAATGCATGACTTTTAATATTTTCACGACAGGTCAGGAGGTGCAACCTGTGATTGACAAGGTCGTCCTCACTGTCTGTTAGGATCTCTCAGGGACCTGCACATGGCTCAGTGCTAACCTACTGTTAGCACATTAGCATTTGATTTTTGTGCAGTTTTTCTCAAAGCAATTAACAAATCTAATTACTTAAAATGAGTGAACATCTATGTTTCTTTTCTGGTGATAATTGGAGCACAATGAGTTCATAATTAAGATAAACTACACAATTATAAATGTCCTGCTCCTTAAAAGTTTGAACTCCAGCCAAACTTGCGTTAGGTAATATTACATCTGCTGAAATCATTATTCTTCCTCATCTGAAAAAAACATTTTCTTTTGTAAAAGTGAAGCAAACAACAAACTTTGACAATACCCATATTAAAGTATAAAAAATCTAAGGGCAACATTGTTTGCCTATGTGTTTTTTTTTTGTAAGCTGGAGTTTTCAACCAATAAATTAATATTATTAATATCCTTTTACCCTATCAGCTAATTCAAGCTGATATCTGCTAGTGACAGCTGTCGTTTCAGCCGGGAAAATCCTTCATCAGCTTGAAACGAGAAGCCTGCTTTTCTTTGTGACATCACAGACCCATGTTTTCAGAAAGTACAATGTTGTGGTGTGGGTGTTGTGACTCTGTAAAATGCATACCTGCTGTGAGAGAACGGAAAGATTGTTAGGTGCAGCAATAGTAACAATGGGGGATGGGGCTGAGTGACCTGTCAGCTGTGCACATCTGATCATGTCTGTGCATGTCTGAGAATGAAGATTATATTCACACTGTGGACAGACACACTCTATAATTTGCTCACCGTGCATGGGGAGTTTCTTAGAGGAGGGGGGAAGAGAGGGCTCCTCAGTAATGCTGAGCCACGCTGGCCTTTGGACTGACCTCCTTCCACACTGAATGTAGCACCTTCAACACACAAACACACACACACACATTAAACACACAGAATAAAAAATGTGTGAATCTTGGCATGTAAAATTAAAGAGAAATCTTACAACACATTTTCTGGCTTTGAATTGTGAGAGTATTGGCTAGTTTTTCCATTTCTCACTTTGCAGCACTCGGATGCACAACTTAACCAAAAAGCACAGGTCAACTGAGCCACAGCAAAAAACAATACAATTAACATTGATTTTCTGTCTTTCTACAGTAATTATTGCAGTAATATAGTGACGAAAAAAATCACCAAATATGAGAAAAAGTACAACGCTCCATTTATAGTTTCTCCAAGCTACCACTGAGATTTCTGTAAATAGCTGAGAACAAAAACATGCCTCAGCAAACCAAGACTTTAAAACCTCATCAAGAGACACACTGGAGTCACTGTACTGACGAACTTGAGATGCAGGGCTCAGAGTCTATATGCTGGAGCTTTTATACCCAGTGGGATGCTGTTCGTAGCAGTGCAGGGAGCTCTGAACAAAACAACATGCCTGTGCCCGACTCATCACAGGTTCTGATGATCTTTCCACATTCACAGACTGAACATACTCAAATGTTTGGGATTATTGGTTTAAAATGCCCCCAGTCTTGCTTTACTGTTAAATTTTCCCCTTTGAAGTTTTTTTTAATGAAGTGTTACAGCTATACACACTGTTGGAAATACTGCATGAAGGCAATTTCATCATTAGATCAGAACAGCGTTTATGAGATTTTAAGAGATGTGTATGAGTCACCTGATGATGGGCAGCTGTGTCTGGTGGCCTTGGCTGGAGACTGGACTCTTCTCCAGGAGAGACCGCGACCCATTAATGACTGCCAACTGCACTCGCCTTCCTCAAAAGAGCAGTAGCTCCCATTGAGAAAGTGGCCTGCAGAGAGACAGGAGAGAGAATATATCAAGGGATGAGGGGAGGAGATGATATTGAACGGGGGGCATGTAATGAGCGCACAGGCCAGGCAGAGGGGTGAAAGACGAGAGAATGGAGGGGGACACTGACAGCCAAACAGCCAAGGAGAAAGAGAACAGGGGTGGGGTGGGGACTGGTGATCAAGGAGTTGAATGACAGTGAAGGCGAATAGGTTGAAAGGAGGGAGGCATACAGGAGGTGAAAACTAATGGCTCACAGGACTCAATGTGTTGGTGAAAATTAGAGCTGAGGTGCAGTGGGAGGGGGGCTCTCAGAGTGACTCTAGAAACAGAAGCAGTAAATGGAAAAAGCCTGAAGTATCTAGAGGGGTAGATAGGAAACAGTAGGGGAAGAAGGAAGAAGCTCTGAGGGTAAATGAGAAAGCTGAGGTGGTGACATGATGTGTTTAGGTGAGCCGGTTGACACTCAAAGAATGAGCCCTGGAAGAATGGAGAAAACCTGTGGAACCACTAAAAAGAAGTGTGTGTGTGTGTGTGTGTGTGTGTGTGTGTGTGTGTGTGTGTGTGTGTGTGTGTGTGTGTGTAAAGAAACTACATGATTTTCAAACAGGGTTTCTCCTTTTATGTTTAAATAACTGACAGATGAAGTCAAATACAACTGAAGTGGTACAAATATTGTAACATCCATTCTTTTGTCAAAGGTGCAATTTTGATCAAATTTTCTCTTTTCCAGTCTCTCTTCAGTTATGGATAACAGATGTGCATATATGTATAGGGCACCACGTCAGTTTAAATATTTTAAACTACTGTCACTGAGTCCTTCCAAGGTGCTGAAATGACAGCATTGGAAATACCTGCCATATAAATAAATTAAATAACATGGATTATTTAATCGTGCCACTCACTGTGCTGAAGTCCAAATCAGAGATATATGTGTTCTGTGCTATGGAATTAAATGAGGCATATATTTTTTTCATGGCACAGATCTATTGAGTCCTATTGTGGAACTATTCCTGTTTAGTGATTTTAGGTGTTGCTGATAACTTCTGATGTTAGTTTGTGATAACTCTGAGGAGGTCTGAGGTTCGAGTTTCATTTCTGTGCTTGAAAGTTTTCACCGTAAGTTTGCTTTATGTTCCTTTTATCTTTAGCCACTGTCTGTGAGTGCCCTGTACCTATAGGAATCTGTAAGTGCCCTGATAACAGTGTGCTTTCTGGAAATGGCATCATCCAGATAATGGAGCTGAAATTGGCCGGAGAAGAGATCATAAAGCAGGTATTCTTCAGAAACAAAAGCAAGAAAATGCTTCCTTTCTCAATGACACTTGTATTAGAATTATTTCTATGATGAAAAAGGCTTTAACAGTTCCCAAACACCTAAAAATCATGAAAGTAACTGGTAAAAAGTCTTTTTCATTTTCGTTTTTAAGTAAGATAGAAAAATGTCAAAACTGTGAAGGCTTCTCTGGACATTTTGGGTGAATTTCATATTCTTCTGTGTCTTGCGATATCATGAGTCACTCTCCTTGTTACATAAACCAGTCACTGACACTTAAATGTGCTTCATGTGCTTCAGTGTCACATAACATGAAGCTGCTAACAATATGAACAGAAAAGTCTGTGAGGATGTCACTTTGGACATATCTATACACTTTAGCTCTGTCCAGATTTGTCACTCTTGGTGCCTTTTGCTTCCCAAGCTATGACTCTTCCCTGTTTGCTGTTAGTCTAGTTTGGCCACTCCAAAATAGACCCACCTGGTAACACACTACTTAATGAGGTCTGAATGAGGCTAACATAACAGTAGCATTACTACTGTATGAAAACTGACATGAACATTACTTAATTTTTATGAATGATGAGTAGAGTGTTGGTCACTTGTGTCACGTCAACTTGAAAAGGGACACAGCTTGTAAAAACATGACATGGTAGGATTAATGTAATTATATTAGGAAATGCTCTGCGATGTCAGGAATAATATTCTTCATCTCTTTAACAATGTAGAGAGTTAATAAGATTAATAAAGATTTAATAATGTACTATCATCCTGAAAATGTAATAACTATGTAAATTATTATAATTACTATTATTGGTTTGTCTTGAGGAAACGCCCCAGGAAGTTATTGTGTGGACTACTCTCAAATCAACCAAAGTAAGACTGGGTGGACACAGCAGCATGAGCAGTCAGAGTCACCATAGCTAACCGGACAAAGACATCATAGCACTGGCCTCACTCTCTCACAATGAGTGATGTTTGGGAGGATCAATAATCTGTCATCACAGATAATATCAAACAAAACAAAAAAAAAAATCTAGCAAACTACTACTTTATGTTCCTACTTACATCCATCTTTGATGCAAAGCAGCATTTCTCTGTAGTTGCAGGGGAAATGTGGTGTTGGAAAGCAGAGCGGTATCTGCAGAATTTAGACTGACTAAGATCAACCAGAGGAAGCTGTGACTCTCACAGAGCGGAGGATGTGTTTATGCATAATGATGGTGGGGAAGGATGGTGAAGGAGATCCACAGGGACTTGATTTTCCTTATATGTCAGGAATCTTAGTGATTGACACAAGCTAAGTTTGTTCCTCCTGCTTCTCTCTGCTTTTTCCTGTTAATGAGCCTTGGCACATCTTATGAAGGATTTAAATAGATCAAATCAGATGAAGACAACTCGTGGATAGATCATAGAGAATAGGGTATCAGAGAGGGAACACTATGTGATTTGGGTAGCAGGGGCTAATCGTGATGAATGAAGGTGATGAAAATGGAATAAAAACAGAGAATGAAGTACAAAAGTAGACTGTGTGTGACTGGGAGAAATATCACAGTGACAAACTAGAGATTGTCAGTCTCTGTTCTTAGATTGAGAGACAGAGAGAAAACCTTGATTCAAAGTAAATGACATCTGGCCTTCATGCTTCTGTGCACTTTCAGCAGACAGTGGAGAAGGTGTGTGGAGATGCAGAGAAAAGAGGTGTCAGATCTTAAACAATTCCCAGTGGACTCACAGCAAGGATTAGACCACACTTTCCAAGCTCTGTTTGTTGCTGATGTAAATATACAATTACTAGTCTCATAGTGGTGCTCATAACACATGATTCAGAAATATTTACATGAATGCTGCACTCTATTTTGCATCATACTTAACTGTAGATAGTTACTGAATGACATCCATGATGTGTACAAGCCGGTTTTGTGTTTCACTGACTATATTTACACTCCAATGTCCAATTCTGTCTTCTACAATCAAAATGTTACACACACACACACTTATTACATTCAAATGGAGATTATACCCTTGGGTTATCCTCTCTGGCTAATTAGCACTGATAAGTCCTCCTGCAGTAAAAAGAGAGCCTGAGTGCCTGGCTGGGATTTTCATCCTCTCGTTACCCTCTTATCTTTCAGCGACCATAGTTAGCAAACCTATGAGCACAAGGGAGCAGCCTTCATTTTAATAAGCGCCACATGGGAGGCTGACCTGCTCTGTAGGCAGGAGCAAATTATTTCTGGTCAGTTTAATATGGGTGAAAAACTCTGAAATCAAACTACAACATTTAAAAACACTGTAGGGTGAAAGAGTCTGAACTATGTGTGAAGACAATGTAAAAACACACGCATACAGGTAGGACTAAAAAAAGATCCTCGACACTCATGCAGACACAGACACACAAACAGCAGGGCCTGGGGGACTTCACTTGTGAATAAGATGTCAGCATACTTGGCTAGTGTTCCTCCTAGGGCTTGAGAAAAGCAGAAAACAAATGTGCAAAGAGGTAGAAATAACAACCGTGGAATATGTCAAGGGTGAGAAATGCTAGCCAAGCATAGCTATGCTGCCTTTTTTTCTGCCTCTACCCCTGCTTCTCTGTCAGGAAAGCGCACACGCAGGCTCTCAGTTGTTGCTCTGTTGGGCAGGATGCAACGGCTTCATTAAAGGCGACTCACAACGGCTGACCAATTTCACAACTGGGCCGTTGTGATCCAGAAATGAATGCAGGAAGGACAGCCGACACGTGAGCTTTCCTCTCGCTCATTCTTATCAACAGCTGTGTTCTTGTATCACAGTGTACTCACGGCATATGTCGCCTTCGTCATCGCCGAGGGGACAGTCTGTACTGAAGTCACACAGTTTGTCCAATGGGATCCCAGGTCCCTGATGACAGTGGTACTGACCCTCCAGTGTGATGTTAGGGCCAGGTGAGGATGCTGGACAGAAGATGAGGAGGGAAAGAAGACAAAGAAAACTTGTAATATCAAGGTTTTCCTCACACTGGCATTGTAACAGTACACAATACAACCAAAATGTTTCCAGAGTGCAGCAAGAATTTAGGAAACGATTTGCAATGGCAGCAAAATCAGAAAATACAATGTAACAACAACAAAAAATCTACTTTGGAGCCAAGAAAAAAAAACAGATTATGTTCCAAGTTTACTTATTGAATACCGCTGCTAGATTTATATGTTGGACACAAAACACAAATCAGTAGCTCAGGGAAAACATAACTTATAGTAGAAAATATATAGTCAGTATATAAAAGTACATCAGTCAGTGACAAAGGCTAATATAACCCCTGACTGTAAACCTTGTATGGCATCCACAGACTGCCTGTAGCATCATAAATAACATGGCCCAGGCTGCATAAGCATCTGGCTTTGAATACAGTACATATCCATCAGACAAGGAACACAAGCAGCAAAAACAATGACCTAGATACTGTAGCAGGTAGCAGGAGGGGAGGGAACACACAAACACAGACACCAATTGATATCACCGGTCCCAGCAACTCAATTGGAACCAGGGACATTTGCATACTTATGCAAATCAGAGAGGTGATATCTCCAGGTTGTGGAAACTGACTGCTCACCTCCACCTCAATCATCAGAGACGGATCACAGTGACGAGAACAAAACAGAAAAGAGGGAAAAAAAACTTTCCGCTGATGGGGATCTTGTTTTGCCCCCTCACTCATGAGGAAAAATGGAGAAGTGATTCTTATCATGAGTGACTGGCTCCACTTACTGTAGTTTGCCCTTGATCTGTATTATGTAGATTTATTCTACATGCAGACAAACTTGGGTCGGAAGTCTGATAACGTTGGAGTCCATGACAGGAGAGGCAGCGTGGAGCAAATACTGTTAGCTGAGCTGACTAGATGTACAGTACTGCTACATTAATTTTAACAAGACCTTTGTAATGATTGTAGCCTGTTTTTCAGGCTGCAAACTTTCTCTCTGATGTGTTGATGCACTTTCGACACCACCTTTTTCAAATTCAGACTTACATGAGAGTGACAGGCTCACAGACCTGTATCAGGACAAGATAAAGTACAGCATAAATCAACACAAAAACAACTATAATATTATGTGTCAACATCAAACACTGAAAACACCAACAATTAACATGACATGTATTTTGATGTTTCTGTTTCTGTTGCCTTTAAAACCTCAACTGAGCTTCTATTATAGATAAATTTAAGCATTTAACAATACAGTTTGCTTATTTTACTGCATGATTTAAAATAAATGCAATTTAAAATGTGTTAGGTAAAGTTTATGAGGTGAAACTTGAGCAAAAGTCAGATTAATTACCTGCTCACAAATCTGCAATATATGAAGTTTAAGTACACAAATCAAATGCTAGGTTTCAGTAATTGTACTACAATTGTTACTGCCACTCTTGCATGGCAGCTGTATAGAAATTATTGTCTGGTTATAATGTGGTAGAGAGCAGAAATTTCATAGCTAAGCCTGATTTGCAGCACACTTCACCCCTTTTTTTTTTACTGTGGGTGAGAAACCTTGAGGCCCACTGAGAAACTGGCATTAGGTACCTATACGGATTAAAAGAGGGGGTTGCATTTTTTATTGGACGAAAACACATTAGTCAGGGGCCTCCCACGGTGCACTATTGTGGCAGGGCATTAATGGCTGAGAGCCATATTAACATGTCAGTGAGTAATCCAGTTGAGATTCTTTGAAAACATATTAGACTAAGTAAACGAAGTTGATAATGAATAGCCTTTTTCATCAGTGCTCTGCTGCACATTATGATTCATTTTTCAGGACCCTTTACAAAGTAAAGGCTGTGAAAAGTGCCTTTTCTTGCACAAACAAAACTACAGTCTCACTGACAAAACATTTGCAGAACAGAGGGCAAATATAACATTTTATTCAAATGAGGTGAGGCAGAGGCTTGTATGATTATGACCCACTGTGTGGGCAAGATGTGGTGTTGCTATGTGTATTCAGTCATATTCATCACATGCATTATGTATTTGTTGTGCTCAGTGGCTTCCTCTTTGTATAATGTTGACACCGCAAGCAGAAAGATTTATCAAGAAAGAAAAAAGGTATCTAGAGTTCACTGAAACCTTTGGGAAAGGTATGTAAATTCATCGATTTATCTTAGTTTGATGATAGTTGAGCAAAAAGTATCAACGTGGCAATGTCACTGAACTTTAAGCCCCCACAGCAGGTAAGTGCAGCCAGACATGGCTGCTGCACTCCTGGTCTACCGCAGTTCTTAAATCACACTTGTCAGATTGTGAAAACAAGTGGGTCAGTGGGGGATCTATTGCCTGTGGGAGTAAGTGAGTTTTGTTATCGGTGTGCTCAGGGGGTTGGTTTGTCTTTGTAAGGGGCATGATGTACGAGTGGTGAGGGGCTGGACAGGTGACAGAGGGCACAGCCGCTGCTGATAAATGACAAAACAGTTACACAAACAAAGAAAATGAGGTGCTGCTGTTTGGATAGAGCAAAATGGCAAACAATTAGTCTCTGTGCACAGCCATTAACTTTACAAAACTGAAAACACAATGACAAAGAAAGCTTGGGTTGTTTTTCCTCTATAACATGTTGGCTTGAGACTCTAGCTGCATCATATGTGGAAACAGCTGTGCATCAGGTTCACACTTCGCTTATGCTGAGCTGATTTAGATCAAGTTTCAAGCTATTATTCCTGATACAGCTTTGAAAGAAATTCAGGTGTTTATGACAAATATTCAAAGGAAAAATAAACAAACCCACCACACAAGACACTAAAAGAAACATTTTATGCTGCAACAGAGCCAGCACACTCAGAAATCAACAAAGATGCTGTATTTCAGTCACAAGGACATCAATGCTGTAGGACAGAAAAACTTGTATACATTGACACACATAGTCTTAACAAAAAGAGACTCCAGTGTCAATTCCAGACTGCACATGATATCTCTGATACAATTCTGTAGGAAATAACAACAGTAACTGATTCACTTTCTCATCCCCACCTTCTAGCTTTGTGTAGTTTCATACCAAATAAGTTTCAATCCAAAATAATATCTTTTTCAGGGTCCATTTGGTTTTAGAGTCGGAGTTGCAGGTCTACACTGACATTGATCTTCTGCTGCAAAGCTGAAAAAGCAGGAATGGCAATGAGACAGACACCCTGCTGTTTGCAATACTTCTCACCTGCTGCTTTTGTGTGAATGTCAGAGAGTAATGAAGAGCCCTCAGTCACATTCTACTGTATAATGTTCAGGCCATCAGGATCGACTGTTGACAACTGTCAGTGAATTACTGGTGAATAATGAACGAGTATCCAGACAAGAGTCAGTTAGAACAAGCAAGTGACATCAATGTACGCTGTCAAAAGCTGGCGTTGCCACTGGAGACATTCAGTAGGCAGAGAGATTAGATTTCACTTGTCTATCTTTGTTAATGACGTCTTGCAAAGAGGTGTCCAGGGTTTATTATACGTGACAGTTTTACCAGTTATAATAGTGTATACATCTTTGCTAAATGGCATGTTACAGTTACGTTTGAATACGCATTTTTCTGTAGAAATTCTGTATAAACTCTACCATTAAGGATCAAACCTGAATACAATTCAGTCACAGAAAAGACAAAGCAGGCACAATGTTATGGTCATAATAAAAAATACAAAATACAAAAAACAAATACTTGTTACATTAAATCTGGATTCTGTACTGCTTTCTTAAGACAGCAGTATAATAAATTTCATGCGTAGGCCTAATTATTACTTTACAGACAAAAGGGAAATAAGCCCATTTGATACGTGAACAAATCTGAAGTTAAACATTTTCTTCTCACATCTTCTGAGAGAAGTTGAACTTGCTTTGCTGTGTTTTCACTCAAGTTTTGTTTTTCCTCTTCCTCTTCTGAAAATCCCATTTTCCAGGATAGCATCCAAGTTGCCCTACTTTTTCAACTTTCATTGAAGCCATCTGTTTGCAGGATGAAAATCAGGGAACATTTTACCTTCAACAGGAAAAACCATATGCTAGAAAACATGCAGATGTCCAAAGTTTTGTTCTACCTGTGGTGTCTGCAAAATCTGTCAAATTTCATAAATGATGAAATCCAAGACAAAATCATTATGCAGGGTGACAAATGGTGATGTTACTAAAAATCATCATCAGCAAGTCAAGGAAAGAGGGTTAGAGGTATAATGCATACAGAGTATATAAAGTGCTTGTCATTGTAGCCAAGACATTTGGGAGCCATTGGTGTAAAGGGTGTGCTGTCCAGTCACTGAAGAAAATTTACATTTTCCTACTGGCTAAAAGGTGACATGTCAATAGTGTATGCAGAAAAACAAATAAATGGCGCATTGTTTTGGAAGTGGTGGTTCCCTTTTTTACACCATCCTCTAGCTGAAATCAATTCAGCACTTAACATATTAGTGTTTTTGCATAACCGCATCATGCATATCACGTTTTTGAGATTCCACTGATAGAGATGTCTCACTCTGCAGCATATCACAAAATCATGCAAAGCAGTTTGTCTCTCCATTTGAATAAAACTTTTGCTATGGTTTGGTGGAGATTACTTGCAGATTTGAATACAGACAGATGTGTCCTTGTTGCAGTCAAGCTACAAAAACACAGTCTGGAGTCAAGCAGAGGGTAGACTTGTACTGAAATTAATACAGCTTTTGTTTTCCTACAGATGAGCAAGCATGTCAGTCATATCTTGAAATCCCTGTGTGTGCTCTGAAACAACAAAAAACACTCTGAAGAATTGCCTGGTTTGAGATCTGCTTGTGCTTTGTGTGTACAGAATGGAAATACCTTAAAACCACTCCCAAAAAGGGAAAAGAAAAAAGACAAAAATGCCTTCACAGACTTTACTGTGTCTATCAATAACAATTCAGAAGTAGTTCGAGCTCATTTATCCTATTCTGCTCATTCATTACATTGTATTCTCTAATCTCACATGCTGTAATGATGGACTGTCCTCTGTCATGGGGTAAAAATCTCAAAGGGTCCATGCAAGGGATGCGCCACTACCCCGCCACCACACTGAGGCCAGAATCCAGAGATATTCATGGAGATTTACAGTGACTGGGTTGCTAAAGATGGATGCAGCTTGGTTTCCCACTGGACAGTCGACAGGACAAGAAGTATTCGCTCATGAATTCAATTAACTGCACACAGCCACGCTCGATTGGTCAGAGCTCTGCCCAATCACTACCGCTATCTGTCATACTCACTGCTGGAGAGGCATCGGCACACACAAGAGCAGACCAGCACAGACAGAAAATAATACCTTTAATGCCTGTTCTATGTTCTAATGGATTAATTTTTTTAACAACACAAAATAGGATATCATTTGTTTCAAGTGCTGTACTCAATTTAATTAACTGAATGAGGGCTATAACGTCTCTATTTTATAATCATACTGATCCTTTCT
Source organism: Trachinotus anak (assembly GCF_046630095.1). Taxonomy (NCBI): domain Eukaryota; kingdom Metazoa; phylum Chordata; class Actinopteri; order Carangiformes; family Carangidae; genus Trachinotus; species Trachinotus anak. Next base: position 2,987,686 of record NW_027273884.1, read on the forward strand.
GACCAAATGTCTTCAAGTGACTTGCCTGTAGAAAGTCAGTGACAGAAAGTGGTTGGAAAGTGCATGGAGCATAATTGTGGCATCAAAACAACAAGACTGGGGGGGTCCACAGTTTAGCAGGTACACGTTCCCCATGTTGCCACCTAAGTTTAGTGTGTTAGCATACTTACATTTTTATAATTAGCAGCAAACACAAAGTAAATCTGAGACTGATGGAAATGTCAGTAGATTTGCAGGTATTTTAATCATAAACTTTGGACAAATCAAAATTTTGATCTAATGATAGAGCCAGATGGAAGATGATCACCAGAGCAATAATGGCATGAATGGCTGTACCAAATGTGTGTGTGTGTGTGTGTGTGTATACACACATATGCATATATATATATATATATATATATATATATATATAGCATTAGCGCTACACAGTAACAGTTTTGTTTTGTGCTGAGAGATTGATTAATTGTTGATGTTAGCAGAGCCCATTTCTAAGATAACATTACCTAGTAATGTTGTTGCACACTGTTGGTGCTGTAGGGGAGCAGAAGAGAGGCAGTGAGGTAAAGCAATTTTCAAGGAAAATTTGTTAAGAAAAATGTGGCCCTTTACATAGAAATCAGTCAACACTGAGAAAGTTGGGGAAGGTCTAATTTTTTTAAGTCTGGGGGGTCTGAATACTTTCCAAATGCTCTGTTAATGAAACAAGTTTGAGATGGCAGGATAAATCGTGGCTATAAAGAGATGCACATGGTCAGCAACAATACTTAGACAGGCTATGGCATTCAAATGATGATTGATTAGTATTAAGGGGCCCAAAGTGAGCCATGAAAACACTGCCAACACCATTACACCACCACCAGCAGCCTGGACTGTTGACACAAGACAGGTTGATCTGTGGATTCATCTTGTTCATGTCAAATTCTGACCCTGCCATGTGCTGCCTCAGCAGAAATTGACATTCACCAAAACAGGCTATGTTTTTCCAGTCATCAACTGTCCAGTTTTGGTGAGCCTGTGCCCACTGCAGCTGCAGATTTCTGTTCTAGGCTGACAGGAGTGGACCCTGACGTGGTCTTCTGCTGTTGGGGTACATCCACCTCAGGTTTGGTTCTGAGATGCTTTACTGCTCACCACAATTGTAAAGAGTGGTTATCATAGCATTTCTTCAGCTCCAACCAGTCAAGCCGTTCTCCTCTGACATCTCTGATCAGCAAGGCCTTTCCGTCTGTAAAACTATCTGAGTAAACTCTTGAGACTGTTGTGCGTGAAAATCCCAAGAGATCAAGAGTTTCAGAAATACCCAAACCAGCCCGTCTGGCATCAACAATCATGCTATGTTCAAAGAGAGATGACCTTCACCCAATCTGATGTTTGATGTGAACATTAACTGAAGGTCCAGACCTGTATCTGCACGACTCTATACACTGCACTGCTATCACATGATTGGCTGAATAATGACATGAATAATCAGATGTACAGTTGTTCCTGATAAAGTCCTCGGTGAGTATAAATTCTGTCTTGTTGAAGTTTGTACTAGTTGCAGATTGAAGGCAGTAAAGTTCAGAGAATACATTTACGATAAAAACATGCTGCAGCTACAGTAATTATAATGTGCACTACAGTAAAGTCTGTCATTTGAAATTACACGGACAGAGGTGATTCAATGGCCAGATAAAATTCAGGAATTCTCAGTACAAATAAAATGAGATTTAGGTTTGCTGTATCTCAATGACTGACTTTTCAATCAATGATGGTTTAAGTCCATAACATCCAGAAATGTTCTTCTCCCTGCCAGGTCAGGGTTGATTTAGACATCTGTTCCATTTGGCATGTGTATGCTGGGAACACTCTGCTTGGTGCCCTGGGTCATTTAACACTTGCTCAGTATCTTAAAATGAAACTACCTGTTTAGATTGCCTTGGAAATGTGCCTGCACCAGAAATCCAGTTTGTGTTGAGAGGATGCTGCTCAGGGAAACCCCCAAGGCAAGAGATTAGAGGTAGAATGTGATGAAGCTTCATACTGCAAGATAGGGCTTCTGTTAATTGATGAACTGTGTTTTTTTTTGGAACTTGCTCTGACTTTTTTTTCAGAGGGCATTCTCTTTTGGCTAACAATGTGTGATCACCAACAAGTTTGCAAGGGAGCTAAAAGTATCCTGAGCCATCAGAAGATCTACAGATGCAACAAAAAGAGAGAAAATATCAATCAAATTAACTCCAAGCAAATCTGGCAGGTAGAAGAAATACTGGTTGCCCACAAGGCTCCTGAAAGCATTTGTGATCAAGAATTACATTTTAATTCTGTTGTTTCAGGCCCTCAGGCAGACAGTAAATGAGTTGAGAGGGGAGCAGATACATAGGCAGGGGGGGAACACAGCTCTCTTTTTTTGTTTCTCTTAATCAATATCTTTACAATAAACCCAACTGATAATATGAACAAAATAACGGACAGTATGCCAGGGAACAAACATTTTGGCATTGAAGTCATTTGACAGGAAAACAGAATTTCACCAGTTGAAAAATACACACAATTGATTAAATACTGCTGCCAGCCATAGGCAGAAATACAGAAAATAATCAGCCATTCAGGTTATTTAATCAAAACTAATAAACTGACACACAAATTTGTAACCACACATACTGAGGGACTGAAATGATTGAACTAACAGAAAGACAGACAGGTCAAATAAAGGAAAACCATCATAAAATGTCTTAGTTAGGTGTTGGACCACCATGTTCCACCACAAGAGGTTTAATGTGCCTCAGCATTGATTCTACAAGTCTCTGAAAATCTACTGGAGGGATGACCACCATTCTTCCTTAAGATATTCCCTCATATGGTGTTTTAATGATGGGGGATGAGAGCACTGTCTAACACGTCAGTCCAAAATCTGTTCTATTGTTCTGTGAGATCTGATGACTGTGAAGGCCATAGAGCTCGATTCACATTATTTTCATACTGAGCAGGATAGAAATGTTTCATCATAGGATAAAGGGGATCACTCAGAACAACTTAATATTGATACGCAGTGACCCCATCCTGTTCCTTCATTAGCATGCGCATTAGTTGGCAGAGGGGGCAAAGTGGTTATCGTTTTCAAGAACTGATATAAATTACAGACATTTTCTTTTGGGAGCTCTTCCATAGTTGAATTGCAGACTGTAAAAATAGAATCTGTGACTAACCCTCAAGTCTGTGTCTTAGCCTCTAGGCCTCCTGAGTCAGATAAAGACTGTTTTTTACAGAGTTCTACAACTTCCTGTCTCATATTGTTCCATTTCATGACAAAGTGTTTATATGAGGTGATTTTAATATTGGTGTATGTTGTCCAGATAAGCCTATAATAAACAATACATGTCCTAGACTCCTTTGGCCTTTTTTAGCATATAAATAAAACTACCCATTTACAAGGGCATACCCCTGACCTTGTCATATCTGAGATGATCATATATGAGGTTTTTTATTGATTATATCAATATAAAGATGATGCATGTTATTCTGATCATATGCCTGTTGTCTTTAACTCCACCTCATCTAGTCCTTTGTTTACTGCCCCTGGTTATTATTCCCATGACATAAATTCTCTCATTGCAATCAGTTTGCTGAAGCCTATCTAAGAAATGCCATTGGAACCTCTATTTCTACTGGTGCCAAGCTTCTCTCAAGTTGAGATAACTTAATTTCCCTCCTCCATTCCTCCTGTTCAGCTATCCTGGACTCGATAGCCCCCCTCAAATATAGACATCACAAACTTAAATCCCATCAGTGGTTAGATGATGCAGCACTTAGGGAGGCCTGTCAGAAAGCAAGAGCGGAGATGGAAAAGAGATCACCTCCCATCCTACTGCTCAGGACTCCCGGCTACCTTTCATCAACTTTAACTGTGTTCCTTGTCTGATTTGAGGCACACAGTCATGCATATGAAACCCACAACCTCCTCTCATGATGTTGTACCCTTCTTTATCATAAAGTATACTTTTGATATAATTGGGCCTTGCATTCAAGTTATTATTAACTCTTGATCTGCCTCTGGCACTGTCTCTGCATCTTTTAAACAAGCAATTGTCCAGCCTCTGCTCAAAAATCCTAACGTTGATATTAAATATTTAGATAACTATCAGCCCATCTCTAAATTACCATATTTTTCTCAAAAATAATGGAGAACATTGTCCTGTCAACTGCTACTACTCCCGAATCCATTTCAAACTGCTCTGGGGAAAAAGTGATCCTGGTTCTATTAGATCATTTTGCAGCTTTCAATGGATCATTACAACCTTCTGACATGTTTGAAATGTGGGTTGGTATTAAGGGTACAGCACTATACTAGTTTAAATCTTATCTCCTACATAGGACATTTTCAGTGGCTAGGTGAGTTTTCCTCTTCCTCTGCCCCTGCCACTGATGGGGTCCCTCAGGAATCCATCCTGCGGCCAGTTCTATTCAGCCTCGTGGAAACATTATTAGGAAGTATATCTCTTGTCACTTTTTTGCTGATGATTCACAGCTTTGCCTTGCATTTAAATCTATGGATTCCCTAAAGCATCTCCTAACGCTAGATGGGAAATAACTCTACAGCTAAACAGTATCAAAATGCTTATCTTTGCTCCCTCTAAGACCAGAAGCCATCTCACTTGTAAACTAGACCACCTTGCCCTATATGAGAAGTCTCAAGCAAAAAAATGGGGTTGTTATCTTTGATTCTATTCTATTTTATGGTTAAATAGTTACTATCAGTAAAAAATAATTTCCAAACTCCAAAATGCCAATTCTGTCTTTCCATGACATTTAGCATGACAGGACGTTGTAATCCACATGTTTGGGCCTTCCTGAGTCTTCATTACTTGCCTGAAGCTCCTTGGTCTCTTAGATCTGACAACAAATCTGTCTTGTATGTTCCATGTTCACGACTAAAACTAAAAAGTTACAGAGCTTTTTCAGTTGCTGCTCCAAGATTGTGGAACCAGTTGCCATTAGAAATGAGATGTGCTTCTCTATCTCTGTTTTTAAATCTAGGCTAAAGGCGGAGTTTTATTCAGTGGACTTTTTGGTCCCCCTAATCCTTTCCCTGTTGTAATGTGTAGAACTCTGTTTTTGTCCCTGGTTGTTCCACTTTGTGTTTAAACTTTTACTTTGCAGTTTAATATCATTTGTAAAGCACTTCAGCCAGCTTAAGCTGTGTTTAAATGCACTTTAGAAATAAACTTTACTTATGGGACAAGTGGACCCAAACCAATCAAATATAATGGCTTGTGGGGTAGGCTGAGAGAGATCCGTAGTTGAGGCAGGAATCTAAGGTTCAAAAATGCAGAGCTGTTTTATTTCATTTTCATTTCTTCATGGCTTTTCTTTTCAATGCCTGTGGCTTATGTTATGGACAGAAATAACATGACTGAGGTTAAAAAGAAAAAAACAAAAACAGGTGAAGCGGTTGTACCTAAGGGTGACAGATCCTTTCCTTTGCGGGTGCTTTGTGCTATTCTCCCTGCCTCAGGTGCGATCATGTGACTATTGGATGGGGACGTCTTGACAGCACCCCGCAGCATAATAGAGCCACCGTACCGTTCTCTTGGTGTATGCCACACATGCACTCACCCACTTGTGGAGAATATGGTGAGAGATGACTCATCTGACCCTTTTAGTTTTTTCCACATCTCTGTAGACCAGTCCCTCAGGTTTTTGCACCACTGAACCCTCAAATGTGCATTTATCTTTGTAATGAATTGTGATAATTTCCTGAACAAAAACTAACAATGAAATACGCACACACACAAACACACACATACACACACACACACACACACACACACACATACACACATGTATATATACATTATACATATATATTGCACAGTTCCCTGGTGCAAATTAAACATAATAGCTTTTAGTGTCTTAGGGCAGAGGCTTCTAACAGTTAATGTTAATATTAATCAACATCAACTAGCAGAACAAAAGTATACAGAGTATACTCGGTAAGTTTGATCCTGCCACTGAAAGCTTTCCAAGTAGGATACGATTAACAAACACACTGCTTGCAATATTTTGTACACCTGCTGGACATTATCCAGTCCGCACATGTGTACATGTACATGTGTACATATACAGACTGATGAGCGCTGGCAGAGCTGATGAGTCTTTACAAGACTGACAGGAAACAATGAAATCAGTTCTAGTCTATCGCTCACCCTCTCCAGCCACTGCAAGACAACTGCTTCAACCTTTTGCTACAATTTTTACATTCTTTTGATCTAACAAATATTCTCACTCTGCTGTGACAATGCTGAATATATATATTACTACCCTGTGCTTGTCATCCAATAATGAAAACTCCAGGGATGAGTTTAATTTATTCATGCAGTCAAAGCAAAATTGAAAACTCAATTAAAGGCTTATGCTGGCAAACGCTCTGTGTATTTAAAGGCGAGCCTCAGTACCACACTCTGATACTGAACAGCTTATTTTCTCCAAATCACCATCACCCATCCATCCACATGTCCAACACTCTGTCCACTCCACCGGCTTTCTCCAAACCCATTTCCCTCATTGCTTCCACAGGGCCGTGTGTGATTGATGGGCCTAGGGACACCCTCACTCTGCTGTGTACCTAATCGCAAAGTATGGACTTGCTGTAACGCTCCATTAGGAGCCTGCAACAGCATGGTGTAATGGTTAGGGAAATGGGCCAGGGAGGGGAAGGTCACTGGTAGAAATTCCCACTGGGTTCACCGCTGCCTTGTCTCAGCTACATGTCCAACTGGAAAAATGAATTGTGACAATTTGCAGGGTAATACATGAGCACAAGTACCAAATATGCTCTTCAGCAGAAAAACATTGCTGTAACTGTAACTGTGAAGGTAAATATGACCTTCTGCTTTGCCACAGTACCATGACAGAGACAAAGTCAAATCTGCTATTGACACAATCTGGTAATGAGCTTTTCAGTCATCACAGTAATCTATGTTTACTTCCAGGATGAGGAGCTGTGGGAAGTTAAGAGTGTCATTGACGGATTTGCTGCACTTGAGTAATTAGGTTCTCTGTAAAGCTATGCCACAGCCATCAGAACAATACCAGCAGAACTAGAAAAGTAGAAGAATTCTAACTTCCTGTCAGGAGGATGAGCTCATATAACCGCCCAAGTCACTTTAGGGGCAACAAATTGGATTCCTTGTTGGCCCTGTGACTGATGAGTTAATTAAAGTGGAGGGGTATGGAGAAAGAAATCAGACATTGCGCCATTTATTTATCCTGTATTGACTATATCTCCTTGCACTTCACTGGCTTGAGTAATCGTGGCCTTTCTACTCGAGAAAACAAGTAAGAGGCAGGAAATGGACAATGTCATTGTCAAATTTGATTAAAACAAAATGTATCTATGAGATTTAGCAGAATTTGAGTCAGCTAACGGGCCATGAGGATAATTTTGAATTCTAAATGTAGCTTATCTGAAGACAGACATGCTGAAAAGACAACAAAAAGCAATGGACCACATGATGTTGGAAATAAAATTAATCTTTAGCATGTTTTTCTCTCTCACTGATTTGAGTATCCTCACTTTCTCTAAGTCTACAAGAAACCATTATGCAACCACCCCTGTGTGAAATACAGAATATTTTGTGTCCACAGACTTTTATCTGATGAAATTAAAACTTCAAACCTTTGGGTCCAAATTAAATACAGTTAATCAAGTTTGGATCAGTCTTTGCGCTACCCATCCCAAAAGCCTGACAATACAGGACAGAAATAGCTATAATTAACAAATTTTGAGTGCAGGCAACTGGAACAAATAAAGCAAACAACTGTTTTCTGCCAGGGATGGAGTGTGAGAGCCTTAATCGAGCTCCCTGGCTTTATGTTCTGTGCTAGGTAGGAAGGAAGGTAATTTGAGCCCAGCCTTGTGACAGGTGCTGGAGGGGAAAGTGGGGGAGGTTTAGAGCACCGCGAAATGTGGAGAGGCCGCGCTGCAAGCGTGCAGAGACGGATTAGGGCTTAGTTTGGGAGTGGGATGTGTGTAGTGGGTGTTGTGATGGAGACCCAGGTGTTGCCTGAGGAGAGTATGGCACGTCTGCATGCTTTTTCTCTCCACTAGCCACAGCTTATGTGCTGCCTGGCAAGAGGAACATAGTGAACCCAGAGAACAAATAGACACTGTTCAGCTGAGGCTGGATTTGCATGAGCAACAGCACTCACTGCTCTGTCCTCACAGTGACTGAAAAGACAGTTAAAAATACAGGCACCGGAGAATCAGTAATGGTGTAGTGAGACTGATTTGTTTGTGTGTGAATGTCCGTTTTCACCTCATGCAAAGTGATTCTAGGGATAATTTGGGAAAGTGACTGATTCTGTTAGTCTTCACTCCAACAATTACATGAGAACTAGGACTTATCTTTAACTTTAAGATTAGAACTTTTTATTTTTAGTTTATGTGAAAGTAAGAGTTAAAGTTAGCTATGCAGTGTTGAGGAGTTAGGGTTAGAAATGTGAAATTTATGGGCAATTCATGGGAGATTTTATTTTCCCTCTCCTTCTCCTTGTCATCATCTTTTTCTCTCTCTTTCTCACACTCTCACACATGTGCATGTACATATTTGATAACCAAAACCAGATAATGGGAAAGTGAGGTGTTGCTGACTTGTTGTCAGGCTGTCACTGTTGGCCAGCTGTGAGAAACTCACCTCAAGTCCAAACATCCCATTTGAACCAAATTTGAAGAATTGGAGACAAATCTTTCCTGTTGAAGTTCCTCATTCATCCGCAGCTAAATATTGACTGAGCATAAAAGCTATTTCATTGTTGCAGAGCTCAAAGAGACTCACCCTCTATAAAAGTAGAGGAGATTAAATTTGCTGTAATGTGTGTGAATCTCTCTGAATTCAGAAAGAGGCCTTGGGGAATGATCAGTGTGTAGTCTTCCAGTATGTAGCATAACAAGCAAATAAAATTGACTTTGAAAATGATGTGCCCAATGCTGGTCCACCTGTCAGTCTTTTTTCTAAGTGACTCACCCAAAATCTCTGGACAGAAATCAGGGCAAGTGAGGATGACAATAGTTGACAGGAAGGTGAACAACTGTTCATGTAACAAGGGAATATTCCCAGGTGTCAGATGTGCCCAGTAGCAGAATCTCACAAACAGGTAAAACAAAGAAGCCAATCTTTTCTCATGTTCTGTTTGTAAAATGACCAGGACACTTTTTATGAGACTCTAATTACAAATGAATAATAATAATAAGACACAAAATAAGGCCATATGTTACATGTGCTGACAGAAGGTAAGGATTTTGATAGTAATCTCCAAAAATTGATAAATCTGGTGTCCTTGGTTTTTGCATGAAAGGGTAAATGGTGGCAGTCGCAGTACCACTGTTTACTTGGGACTGGGGATTGTTTTTCAAAAAGAGGTTTTTCTATTAAGGAGCTCATTCTGCATGTTCTCTGTAGTGCAGAAGCAAAAAAAGAAAAAAAGAAAGAAAAAAGAAAAACACAGTACAGTATCTCATGGCCTCTAAAGGCAATTTTAGAGCAAAAAAACAAAAAACAAAAAAAACAACAACAAAGAAACGGCAAACTTTTACCATTTTACAGAAGATGTCTAAGAAGTATAACGCGAGAATACAAATAAAAATACATTATTGGAAATCAAGATTAAAAAGATGTAAGAAAGGTTTGTGAGGAGAATGTTGTTTAAACAACATTATATGAATGAAGGGATCCCTTTTGAGTACTGCTGCCAGTTTTAAGATTTAATTTAGTCCATGAGAAGCAGCTACTGGTGGAAAATCTCTCTTGGTCATCCTTCACTTGATTATTCCTTTTTATGTGAGTTCAGCAGACTCCAACATGGTCTGGTAAACAAGTTGGCTAACTTTTCTTACAGTCTGAAATTAACTCACTTACAAAATCCTGCTTATTTCAACATGTAGCTGTTTGAAAAAATGATGACTTTAAAGATATAAAATACATCTGGACGAATTCACATATCTGTGCCATTAAAACATCACCTGCTCTGTATGACATTCTGTACCTCTCTGCCTACCACATATCTAAACATGTATATCTGTTAGAGGAAACAAGGACTTTATCCATATTTCCTCAGTACTGCACCCATGAAATGCTTAAGAGAGGGTTGCTGTGCTTCTGCATCTAGCTCAGAGGAAATTGAATCAGTTATATTAATCCAATTTCAGGAGCTTTCGAGGTTGACAGAGAAGGATATTATTTGAGTCTCAAGCAGTCTACGCATTTCATTCCACAACATGGTGTAATAAAGTTAAAAATCACACAATGTAGCTGTGCAATTTCCACTTTGACATGTTTGAGCTGCTTTGGGAACTTGGTCACTGTGCAGTCATGTGACACACATTTGGTCTGTATATACATACATTGTATACAGAGAGTGTGATAGGAAGCACACACACACACACAAACACAGACACACATACATGCAAAAACCACAAAAACAACTGAAAAGAATCCCAAGAAGAATCCCAGTAGTTATCACCTAATACACTGGTTTGTGCTTGTTTGGACCACTTTATATTTGATCAGATAATCAGACAAACCAGATACACCAGAGGTCAAAGTGATATTCAATACTATTTGACTGAAAAACAGCCAATGTCAGTACAATATTAAATTTATAATAATATAACAGATAAAATGAAGCAACATTAAAAAAGAGCAGTTTCACCATTACCTTACAATAATTTCTCAAAGAAATTATATGGATGTGCCAGCTTACCCATAGTGCAGTTGGTGGTGAAGTGGGGTTCAATGGTGGCGGTGTCATCCTGTGGGATCCGCTGATCATAGCTGGCTGAGACCCGAAAAGGCAAGCCGCCATGGGTGCCCAGAGTGAGGTGGACCACTGCCCAGCTGCCAAGGAGAGAAAGCAGGAGCATGGTCAGTGTGAGGAGCAGACACCATGGCTGACAGAAAAACCCACATCCACTGCGGGGGTTGGGCGTTAGGACAGCACGGGCCTGCTCTGCCCGAGCTCCCAAAGTTTCTGAGGAGGGTCTGTCCAGGACTTCAGCAGAAGCCGTCATGGGGGCTTCCTCATTCTCTTCCATTTTTGGAGGGTCGCTTTCTTCCTTAGTCTGGTGCTGCATGGCCCACCCTTTGAGCCCACCCCAGACTCTTGTGGAGGTTAAGAGGTGGCGCCTCCGTTGAAAGCTGAGTGTGAAGATGGCTCTACGCCTAGACTTTTAAGCCAGTAAGACAGCAGGTGTGTGGTTGAGAGACAACAACACACCCAGGTCAAGTTCTTGTGTTGAGGCAAGCTGCAGTCTTGCAGTGAATGCTCTCCTCCCTCACCCAGCGGCTGGCTTTGTTTAGTTCAACTGTACCTAATTTTATTAAGCAAATTGTGCTGATTTTTCTTTGGCTCCGAGCTCATCAACAATCTCTCTCTCTCTCTCTCTCTCTCTCTCTCTCTCTCTCTTTCTCTCTGTCTGTCTGTCGCTCTCTCCCTCTCTCTGTCTCTCTCCCCTCCCCTGTCTCTTGCCCATCCCTTTAGTTTTACATACAAGTCATGACACTTTTTATGCTGATATCCTTACTATCACACTATCGCAGCACTGTTTTAATTAACAGTGTCCAGTTTGCAGACATTTCACATCAACAGCTCAGATATGAAACCGAACATATTTTGACAATTTGATGTTACTGTACGTCATCATGCGTCCACTCTGGCTCTACAAGCCCAGATTGTCTTGTACATAAAACAGGCTCTATCCTTCTGCTTCATCTTTACTTAGATAACTATACATGTATTTATTTGTAAATAAAAAACACATTTCTGCAACACATAAGATTTTGCTGTCAACACAACTGATTGAGGCTGAGGACTTCCAATATTCAAGCTGCTGAGCCCTCAGTTGAGTTATGTTATTTTTTAGCCATGTTAGTTGCCATTAAATCAGTAAAAAGGACAATGAATCAAATGACAATGAATAATGGAAAAGGATACAATCACAGTGAAAACCCACTGAGATATCTCAGCAAACATGTTAGCAGCAATTTCATAATGTGATAGTTTGTGTATCTGTATCTTGTTTTGGATTTTGGAAAAGTTCTGTCCTGCCAAGCCTCTTCAGACTTGGAGACGTCTCTATTTGGATAAACAAACTTGCTTTCATAATGCTATAAATGTAATCACACCCCCACATCAGCACAGTCCCACCTCCATGTTTAACAGTCACCATTATGCCGTTACTGTGGGTGTCCTGACCGGCTCCACACTAAACATGCTGGACCCCATTTGATCCAAAGAAATACCAACACTTACCAGGCTTCTTCTCATGTTCAGTTTATTCTTGTGGTTTTGTCAAGTTTTTTGTGTAATGGTTTTCTTCCTGGATTTCCTTTGCACTGTCTGATCAGTCACTGAAACTATAATTTCCACATCTAATGCTTGTTCCGAGTCAAAAGCCCTTACTGGTCTGTTTTTCAATAAAAGGTCACGTGAATAGCAAACTGTGCGGCATCATTTGTCAAGGATGGCTTGTGTTATTAATAGTATTACTCTTTCTGTACCTCCTAACCACTGCTGCAACTGTGTTTCAGCACCCATACTAATGAAGTCTCACAATCTGGTTCCTTACTTGTTTAGGTATTTTCTTACCATGTAGAGCATGTTGCATTAGATACAGCCCAGGACAGGGCTGAGGAAGCTGTGGTGTCCACAGGTTATTTTATAACCTTGGTTGTGCAATTAGCCTTAAGTGGAAATTAAAGGTGTAATCACTTGGGGCCTGTATTTTCAAAGTAATTTATCTAACCTACTGATTGTACATAAAATCACATACTATAAAAAAAAACAAGTATTGTAATATGACATAGTTTTTAACTGTCCTCATAAGTGATATTATATTAAGACATCCAAATTCTAAAAATTTTACTATGGGTCCTAACCAGCCACAGATGATAACATTATCCTCATAGAGCTCAGCAGGTCGCTACCTTTCTGGGAAACTTTCTGTGTTTATTTTGGGGTTTATTTTGTGCTTTGTTTGGATAGAATTGTGCTAGTAAGAGTATAGCAAACATAAATGCACACACACACAAGCCCCCACTCACAAAAACAGGCTATGAGCTTTTCTGATTTCCCCTATGTCTGTGCCCTGACTCAACAGGCTTTGCATTACTACCTTTGCCAGCTTCCCCTCTTATGTTTTTTCCTTTTTATGTTGCAATGCCTTTCCTCTATCCTCTCCTCTTTCACTGCTTTCACCACTTTCCAAGTTCCTTTTCACTAAACCCTCCTTGCTCCATCTCTCTCCCTGTCCCTCCACCCAGATTTTCTCAAAGTGGAGGGAAGGTGTTGACCAGATGGGAAGTGATTTTATAGCACCACAGAACATCGTTAGAGAACAGCTTTGCAGTCTGGGACCTGCTCCCTGCCATATCCCATAATAGAAATGAAATGAAGCTCTAGATAAGAGCTGTCACTGTCTCCTTGATAACCTTGAAACAATACGCCAATGAGTAATATGCATATGGAGGTGGCTGAATTCACCACCAGCCCAGCTGAGGGCTGAAATGGTCTTTCTGTTGAATAAGTACTCAGCGTGAGGATGATGGGGTTGTAGTTGTACAGGAATGTTTGTCTCTATGTGCATAAGATAAACACAAGCATCAGCAAGACAACCCAGCATACTCTTAAACCTAGATAAAGAGGGTTGGAAGTGTTTCTGTGTTTAAATATGAATCATAAGGAATCAGCAAAATCTATAATTTGAGAGGTGCAGAAATGTAAACAAAGGAGTTTGCGCTTGCCATTGCATATGCTCAATGTACTGATAATAAAATGGACAGAGCTGCATCCAATCTAAAGTGATCAATGTAAACCTGATCTCTATCTACTCACAGTGTAAAACTGTACACAAGTCCCCTGGACTGCTGAATTATTTTTAGGTCTTATCACGCTATGTTTGCGCCTGGCTCACAGGACTGATTAACTGAGCAGTGGATCAGAGCAGAGCTGCCAGAGCACATCACTCAAAGATTTAAATATAATTAGCAGCATACCATGCAAGGCACAGTCCGAAATATAAATAAATAAAATGAAAATGAATGATAAAGACTCCTCATGCAGGAATTAGATATACATGAGTAATCCAAATGCGGATGCTAATAATTCTCATTATGGTCCTTTGTGTCCTAACAGCCTGTTCGTTATTTAAATTCACCTGACCTTTGTTCAGACTCCAATTTAGTGAAAGCTTCTCCCACGATGAGAATGTTTTGGTTTTTTTTCACCATAGAAAAACAAAAAAAAAACAACAAAAAACAAAAACACAGCACAGGCCAACTAATCTTTGTTGCCAATTGACAATTCTCATTTCATAATGCTATTCATTTATGCTTCCTCAGTGCTCTGCTCTGGCTAATGTAGCTCTTTTAATTTTCATTTAGTGTGTGTGTATGTGTGTTTGTTAGTGAGGATGTAGGATGCTTATGTCCTAACCACATTAAGGTTTGTTTTTCTTGTGGGTTCTGGTTTGCATTAGCTGTGAGTCTCATCCATCAGGACAAACAATACATGAATAAGTGTGTTGCACAGTGGTAATGTTTCTAAAGACTTGGTCAACAAATTTCCAGAGTGAGGCTAGTGCAACTTTTTACCTGTCCTACAGTATGTAGTTGTATATTTTTATGCTTCTGTCCTCAAAATAGACAACATCTTGCAAACTTTCCTCTCCTCACATCCTCAGGTAAAAATAAAATAAAAAATAAAAATATGAATTAGAATTAGAATTAGGGATAACATTTTGTTTGGGGTAAAATGATATGTATGTATGAAAGACAAGATTTATATTTATTAAAAAATCTTTTCAAAAATGATTATACATGTCTATGACTTGTTTGTGCTGTTGAGCACAAATCACCATCATTCAAAAAAGTAATCATACACCTTGAATTGTGTGTTTTCTCTTCTATACAATATGGCTTCAAATGCAAGAAATAAAACGTTTTCTTCTTTAGAAAAAAAAGTTAGTTTTGCCTTTTGCATTTACTGTGTATTTTTCAGTTCTTGTGTTTTTACTAGGTCCTAAAATATTAGCCCCTGCAGGTTAAAGAGGGATGTGAGGCTAAGGAACTGGGTCTCTGTTTTCTTAGGCTTGATAATTTAGTTGTATATTTATTTAGGGTGTAGATGTTCCACATATCATTGATCTATCGTAAGTTAAAAAAAAGAAATCTCTCCCCTCCAAAATAAATGTGTTTATAGATATTTATATAATATAATATTTATAGAACTGAAAGATGCTGCTGAGGGCATCACATAAGTGTCCTCCTTGTGTGTTTATTGGCCTTGCTTCAGTGATTTCCATCACATGTTGTTTGGGTTGGTTAGTTTTTTGTCACTGTCCGGTAGTCCGGAAACAATTACAGATCATAAGTTGAATCAGAAAACTAATTAGAAAACTAATATGAAGAAAAGGAGACAGAAAGAGAAGATGTAAGTTGAATTCAGCTACAGAGTTATTAAAGAACAGATAACACTTTGTTGAGTGAAGCCAGTCTTGCAGTCGGGCACAGCAGGCAACAGTTGGCCAGTGGTTACAGCAATTTTGGTCATGTTTTGCTTAAATTGCTTATGTTGACGCTGATATAAAGGGCTGGCAAAAAGCAATTTGCAAGTGTCTTTGCTAATTTTAGACCCAAACAGTTAATATTCCTGTCCGGCGCCCACATTGTCTAATATGTCTAATGTTGTGATTTCTGCTGTTGCTTCTCGGTAGAGCTGTGTGCAGAGCATTGATTCGCTCAGCCCTTCCTTGCCCCTCAGGGCGCCCAGTGCTGCTGCGTGTGTGTGCTGGTATCAGGCTCACTGGTCAGTTACAATCAGTTCACCATGGATAAAATCAAATTCTTTGTGAAACACTGTGGCATTATAATAGAAATCTGCTAAGGTGCAACTGCATGAGAGATTGTGCTCTGATTGGTTTATTGTATGTTTTGCCAAAAACACTTCCATGATTAATTAAGAGACAAAGTACAACACTTCTGAACCATGCACCTGGTACAGCAACAGGTTTGAATTAGCAAAAGTGGATATGGACACACCCACATGCACTTGCTCCTTTATACAGTTAAAATAGAGCATATCACTCACAAAAGATTATTTTCTGAGGCAGCTATAGATTATTACATATAGATATTTAACATGGTGAGATAAAACTGTGCATGTGAGTTACTGCCAGAGATGACTAAAAGTCTAATCAGTAAAATGCTTCAGTGATCAAATATTGCATATAGACTTGTTAAATTAATCTGTTTTGGGTAAACTTTTTTTTGCAGCACCTTGGTTAAGACGCATACCACATAACCCCACCTTAAATGGTCTGATTCCCAACATTGTTATGTGTCAGGTCTCCCTCTCTCATTCCTCTTGTTTCCTGTCTCTTTTTGCACTTCATTTGCCAAATAAAGGAAAAAAATGCCCAAAAAAAATTCTTGTCGTCCAAATGACCCTCTGTAAAACACAACCTGGTGATGCTATGACAAAACAAATAAAAATGTGTAGGGTATCAACAAAATACAGTGTATGGCATTGACAAAGCCATTTAACTCAGATCCCAAAGCCTAAGTGCATGAAATGGAAAAGATTTTCAATCATGCCCAAAGTACAAGTACCCTGTTGAATGCATCTGTAAAACTAAAGGAAGGGAGGACAGAAATGGAAACCGCTTTACATGGTAATGGAATTTTTACCCCCTAAGAGACATTGCCATAGGTTTCGATCATGTTGGCTATTTTAAATTGAAGTGGTTTTTTCACAGGGAAAAGATGAAATTGATTGAAAATGATGCTGTGTTTGACTCGGTATGCATAGAGGTGGCAGGGGTTAAGGAGTTTCGAGATGGGTGGGAGTGCTGCCATGATTGCTGCTGGATCAGGATCTCTACTTAAGCCACATTGATTTTGACTGTCAAATGGTGTAGTGCATAACAGGTGTAAGCCAATATGTCAAGAGAAGTGCAGATTAGATTGAATGGCCTGACATGGCCCAGCTGAATGAATGTCACTTCCCCAAACTAAACAGAACACATTTGAATGCTATCTGTTGAAAGAAAAATCTGTTATGCTCTCATGCAGCTGGAATGATAGTTTAGATGAGGTAAACTGGGGATACAGGCTTGACTTGTATTGGGAACATGTTTCTGGCACAATTCAGTGTTTGTTTAGCCAAACTGTTTAAATACGGTTCAAAGATCTTTTTCTCACACTGGTCCAAACTTAATATTTCAAATATTCATCACACAGATAATCACTATACACCACATTCTCAGCAAACTACATCACACATGTGCCTCACAGACAATGAATAACAAAACAATTTCATTATGGCAGTGTGTGAACACACAAAAACTGGGAAAAGGTGGCTTAGCTGACAGTAATCGTGAGGCTTTTACATGATTTTGCTGCCTAAAACTTGGGATTGCACTCAAGGCGAGTATTAGCCATTGTATATTCAGATGAGTCACACCTGAATACAGCTATCTTGAATTTCTATGCTAAGCAAATTATTCTGTAAATGAAAAATGAACAATCTGCCAACAGCAAATTACAGAGGATGAAAGCAAACCCAACCACATAAACAAACCCAGATGAAAAAAAATGGGAAGCAAGTGAGTCCACCAGGGATGCATGTCAGTGTGGCAATTTCACATGCCCTAAAAATATACAAGTTCTCCATGAACCCAGACCAAGAGTGTAATTACTAGTGGTGATGGGGAGACACACCCCCTCCAATGTGCCAACCTCCTCAGTGAGACATGTAACTCCAGTAGATGGCTATTCGCAACATAATGTCACAGAGGCACAGCTATTCTAATAACAGGGATAATGTTGACAGTGTGCTACTGTTGTTGATAACTACTGTACACATGGCCTGGTGTTTTCCTGTGTTATGATCCGGTTTTATGATCTGGATTTCACCCACTCAAACACTTGCCTTTTGAATGCTGGGTCTGCTGACAACCTTCCACTGAGCTATGTGGACCTGTCTGTACTGAGCAGGTTATCTGACATAAAACTGATGATTAGAGCAAAGATACACTTGTGACCACTTGTATGAGCAGTGACGCACATAATGTCCACACTGCATGGTAGTTTACACCCTGCCCCCTCCTGTGTTTATACAGGACTTAATTGATGAGGAAGTAAAATAGAGAAAAATTGGGAAAAATTACATTTTCCAGATGTGCAAAACTGATCCACAGAGATTCAAGCCTGTAACTGCTGCCAAAGGTGCATCTACTAAAATACTGGTTTGGAGGGGCTGAGTACTTGCAAACATGTAATGTGGGGAGCGGAACATGGAGAGAAAAAAAAATTATTAATTTTCTTCTTTACTTTTTATACACTTCTTTTACAGTATCTAGTCTTGAGAGTGTGTTACATAACAACGGTTAAAATACGCTTTTGCAAAAGGTCATGAAAGTGATATGTTAAGCTTCAATCTCAGTTTTAAATGAAACCAGAATAAAATTCTGCTACAAATTAATAGAGGTCAAACTGAACAGGGAATATTGGCTGACCATAAGGCTTACATCAGAGGCTGAAAGAGAATTAATAAGAGAAATTAAGAAAGGAGCAGTGAAGGCTATGCCAAGACTGATGGAAACAGATGACTTAGATGTCTTGGTATAAGATGTACATAATAGAAATGCATCATTAGAATGACAGGTCTACAATAAAATCTCCATTTCCATCTTCTTGAACCTCCTTCTTCAGTGTTATAGGTTTTGCTAATAGAATCTGGCTATGTCTTGAGTAAGCATTGTATCAGATGTTCATTACTTGACAAAGTCCTGTAATGAGATGAAATCTCTGGCATCTACTGTTGAACATCCACTCGTGAATAAACTGTCTGAGTGGAACATATCGAAATGGGTGGGGTTAAGAGAAGGCACTCACACAAATTTCTATATATAATTTCTAAATGATATGAGTCCAAACCATCTGTGAGAAAAGAAAAACACATTTTCTATGACTGTAAGAACATGTCTTTTCTGAATAAATACTGATGAAAAAGGCTGTGTGTCAGATGATAACCAGACAATGATTTTAGTGCTGATTAGGACAGGGGCAGCGGAGCAGGTTCCTGAGTTCTCACTGTTGATTGGCAGGCTGCTTCAGTTGACTGCCTTCCTGCACTATGACATCACTCGCCCATTTTTGCAGCATCAGTAACAACTTTAAACAGCATCCGAGGTTCAGAAAAAATATCCACATTCAATCCTGCTTTAAGAACTGGGGCAGTCTTACCATCTGAAGTAGCGGGAGTTTTAATGTAGGCCCATCCATGTGTGGGCTCGCAACACTGACACAAAAGATAAACAAATGTCACATTCTGTTTGATCCTGTTTGATTAGACTGGCCAGCTGGCTCCATACAAGGGTGTTTGTATGTGTTGTGGCTGTAAATTACATCTTGTGAGTGAATCCCTCTCACTCACTTTTACTTTGGTACATTTTAAATTTTCAATTGCAGCTTGGTTTACATGTTGCATTGTTTACATTTACATGTGTCAAATTCAGCTGCTGCTAAAACCACATAGAGATTTTATCCTGTAACCCCTGTTCTCATATACATGAGTGAGGTGTCTCACATCGGAGCACTCTTTGCATTATCCTCAAAGGCCTCTGTATCATTACCAAGGCTGAGCTCCTTGCCTTCCCCAAAAAAGGGATTGATGCACCGCCACTCATCATTCAAGATAAGCCCAACTTTTCCTCAGTATGTGAAAGGTGGGTGCCTCTGGTGAGGCACCCCAACATGTTATCAGAGAGCAGGGGTAACAGGATAACTAACCTTCAGTTCTCTAAAATAGTCATTTCAGTGTCTCTTAATCGGGTTACACTGACTCCTCTACTGCCAGATAAGCTTATCTGAGTGACTGGCTGCCAAAAAGTCCACACTCAGGACAGTGCATCAGGGAGGGGGCATTGCCATACATTTTTTGAAACCCAGATCACAGTAACATGATTTTCTTATGTTGTCACTACTCTAAACTGGGCTATGATGTTGTCATTCCTTTGGTGAATCCACACACAACCCAACTAGAGGCTGCAGTACTTTTTAAGTGTAGGTTACATCAATTAAACAACACAACTCAATGGGAGAGATTGTTAACTGACGGGCTCATCAGCATGTAGCTTAATCCATGACACAAACACCCGAGAGGAGCACAGAAATGCTAGAAATGCATATGAAAACTTTATTTTGAGGAAATAACTCAATTCTAATCTACTGTACATGGACATAATTGTTGCTAACACTTGTGCTACATATTCAGTAAGTAATGGAAGAAATTAACTGCATTAGTTTTAGTCAGTTTAATAGCTGGATATTTTCTCAAACCTTAAAACTATGTGGTAAAGAGTACGGTAAGCTAGTTCACTGAAATTACAGTTATGTGCTAGCTAATGGTGACCAATTACTTTGCCTCATTGGTCTGATATGCTAACCACTAGACTAGAGAGAGATGAGTGATGTAAACCAAAACACATAAGACCAGCTCACACACAACCAACAGCGCAATCATCAAACAAAACCACAGTGCTCAGATAATACCGTATATGTGACAAATTATCCTGTCTTCACAGTAGTCATTATGTATGATATACAAGTGCTACATGTTGACAAGCCATTTTAGTGCTATTCATCACTGTAGCTGCTTTCTCTCTCTCAGTCGTTTGCCTCTCTAATCTAATTTCATTTCCTATAGTGTCATTCATTATCTCTCTCTATTCATACCCTCTATCATGCTTACGCTCTCCTGTTGACTGTTTGAGTCAGTTTCCTCATACTGTTCTACAATCAGATGTGTTATCCCCCTACAATGGTTTTCTTAATAATTCAGAGGTTACGACTCCACAGTTGCAGCTCTGCGTAATGATATTGTGCTGATTGAATTATCACAGCAATTGTGAGTTCGTAAATAGCAGGGCTGGGGGCACCAGAAAATGATGGAAACATGTTACCCATGCTTAACAAAAAATATTTGTTAAAACTTAGAAAACTGGCTTGGATACAACAGTAAGTTTCCACATTAGAGTGATATGAACCGTGTCATTAATCTAGCCAGCTCTCTCCATGACTGATCATCAACACATTTGTGTTTTCTTCTTGTCAATGTCAAATAAACCACATATCCAATTTAGTATGGCTCCTGCTGTACCTTACATGGCACATAAAGCATGGAAGACCTCTATAAATTATTAATTTCAGTGATGAAAACTTTGCTTCTCAGACATAAACTGCTATGCTATTACAAAGATGAAAGGCATGGGGGGAGAGATCACATGGCTCCTTGCACTTTTTAATTATGACCCAAATTCAATTACTTTGCTACCTCATACTCTACAGGGCCACAGGAAATTGCTCCAATAGAGTGACAGCACTTGTGATTAAAACATGTTCACTTTGTTGCATAAAAATGCTGCTGTTAAAGCTTTGAGCTCACAGGAAATGGATAATAGCTCAAAACAACAGGAAGCAGTCACCCTCTTTTAACTGACCAATTCATCATGTCACCAGACCACATCACATGTTAGATCTGTGGTTTAACTCACAAAAATAATGCTCTTATTTTCCCTGCAACCAGAACATGGGACAGATCTACAGTATGCTAGTGCTGGGCACTGCACTGCAGGCATTCTTAATATAACCTTTCAAGTTATAAAAGTGTTCATCTACATTATATCTAACATGTTTGCACTGCTTGGTACAAAGTAAACAAGAACACAAGCGAGTTTAAATGAATCCACTAGCAACCTGGTAACATTCACATTTTGAAATTTTGGTCTATGAATCTATGCTCTGTTCCTGACAACGCAGACCACTTATTGTCCTGAGAGGAGATGAATGCTAAGATGCTGGCAGCCGTAAGGGCCTGCACTGTTGAGATGTCAGCACTATTGTAATCTAAATTGTTACAGCCGACACTGAGGAAAAGAAAGACCTATATGGGACAAGACCAAGGCACAGTACAAACCTAGAGAACACCAATCCTAAAATAACATAAGAACAAGATCAAGACTTCTAAAATTCACAATTCGACTTAACGTTGCTCAGTGGGTTCTAACTTTTTTGGCTTGCAACCTGCTAAGATACAGCAATAAGTACCTGATCAACCTAAACATTTTATTTTTAGAGGCCTGGTGAGGTCAAACGAACCAACAATTCTATAAAACAAACATAATTTCCTGTAGCAAGAAGTGTATTTTTTTCTGGTTCCTCTCCTGTTAATCATGGAGCCCTTAGATTCATCTTGTGAGCACACATGCACATTTATATAGTAGAGACAGTCTCTTGCTGTTTCAGATCTCAGTTATTTTGAGGAATACCTATTTCTTTCTTGCTTCTAAATGAGGCTAATTTATTTGTTTAGCACATTATCATACACAGAGGTCATTCAGTGTGCTTAACAGAAATAAAAGAAGCATAAATGGAGATCATAAGATGGGTCTTAGATTACCATATCATAGCATAGTACTGACTTTCATGTATGAAAAAGCTTCATGCATGAGCATGTCATTAGAAAACAAACACCAGAATAGTAGATTTTAAGTAGGTGAATATTTTAGCAATATGATGGTAAAAGCAATGCATTTCCATGTATGTTAATGTTTTCTTTATACTGAGGCCCAAAATGATTCTGCCCTTTTCCACTTCAAATGTTTTGCTGTGTATTGAAACAGAATGTGTAAGTGGTATTTACTTGAAAACCTTAGGCCTGGGGTTGTGTAAAAGGAATGTTTTCCATGTTTAAATAGAAAGCACAGGGGAATGGGTGTTTGGCTGAGAGTCTGGAAAGCAGAAATCAATGTGAATGTGATATGATATGGTTTTTGTGAGGTATGCTGGCTAAACTAAGTATTAGTATTAGTAGAGACTTCAAGTAAGAGTGCATTCTCTATGGTTGAAAGGGATGTTTTTCCTTTTATGCAACATAGTGCAGCCAAAGTTAAATATAGTTAGCTGATCAAATAACTTCAAAGAGGTGATGACCTTAGCTTATGGTAATGAGCTTTGTTTTAGCTTTTCTACATATGACATGGTATGAAAAAACATGATTTCTTTTTCATTTAAATTACTGTTGTGCACAGGACTTAGAAAGTTGACATTATGTGAATAATGGGCTCCTTGTAAAATAAAGTAATTCCATGTTCATGTTGAGTTAGTAGTTTAAAGAAGATGAGATGGTGGTACTGTGATAGGCCAGTGACAGCGTGCAATTTGTATGACATGGACATATCATGAAAGCTGGCATATCTATTCAACACTCCTCAATACTCCTGAAAGGGTCATGTAGCTGTTGTGAAGCTAACATGCATGGATGAAGAACATGTTATTAATGTTATTATATGAGTTCATGCAACCCTCCAAACCCCAGAACAATTCATTTATTCTACATCCTGCTTTTACCACAAATATCCAAGGATCAAACAGACATCTCAGATGCTCCATTAACACTTTCAGAACTACACAAATGCCCAATAATAAAGCAGCTGGACCAGATGGATTCCCTGCTTAACATCCTTAAACATGGAACCCACTCTTTAGGATGGCAGCCAAAATTAAACACAATCAACCTCTTCAACGCATGAGAACAAAAAGGAATCACCCATCTTCACCATCTATTTCAAGATAACCCATTTATCTAACTTAAAGACCTGATCCAGAGGTGGGGTCAGAAGGAGGAATTTTCTCTGATACCCACAAATTAAATGTCATTAAAAATAAAATCAATGTAATTCGTAATCCACTCCAACCACCACAACCTGCAGGACACCACTACACCCACCAAAATTCTTTCAAACTTATATAAACTAATGAAATGACAAAGAACATAAATCTATAACTAACCCAATATAAAATCCTTCAGAGAACAAACAAACCTTAAAACAAAATGTATACAATGGCTCTCTCTGACACAGATGAATGCTCACAATGCACACGGCACTACGGATGTCAACCTCCACTTGTTATGACTGAGCTTGTGTTAACCACAGACCTTATTTCAGTCATCTAGCCAAAAACCCATTGAAAAACCAATGGACAGGTGCTAAAATGCTAACTTATTTTGGGTTTTAGGACTCATTCCTGCAGCACTCTTCTGTTACTGTTATTAATACTGTTGGTGAAGATAGAAGTGGTATTTTTTGTTTAATCTTTCTCACATACATTAACTTGGACGCATACTCCTGTAGTACATTGTACTCATAATCAAACACACAGACCCACATATATCAACACACACTCCATCTAAGAAAACAAAGAATGTAATGGGCAGACTCTCTCACAAACAGTCTGGGAGTGGTCTGAGGCAGGATTCAAAACCAACAGTTTTGCTGAACAGTGACAAGTTTGCAGCCCTGATACTGCATTCACGAGAGTGAGATAGACGTGATGTGGTCACAGTGACCTTGAGCATTGACCACTGAAGTCTAAGAAGTTCATTTTAGCACAAGCGAATATTTGTGCCAAATCTGAAGAAATTCTCTCAAGGTGTTCCTGAGATCCCGATTCACAAGAATTGAATGGAAGGACGAAGAGACAAATGACCCAAAAACATAATGCTTTTGGCCACGGCTGTCGCTAAAGCGGAGGCATAAAAAAACACCAAACACGTATATGAAAACTGACACCCATTAAAAATCTAATTAAAAAAACCTTTTTATGAACACCAAAACAATAAAAGGAAGAACCATACATTATCTAAGAATGACACAAAATGGTATTGGAGCTTTGGTTGCAGCTTGATTGAGCATTGTTTGTTGGAAATGTGATATTCTGCATGAATAATCACATAAGATGCAACCATGCAGAACAAATGCATAATCAAATTTTGCTTGTCCTTGTGTGCGTTTTATGCACGATATCCTACTGACGCTTACATTTTAATGAAACATTCCATTAAGACACTTTAATGAAAAATAAATTTAATCACAACGGGTAAAGGTTGACTCCAACTCCTAATTATTGGCTGAAATGCACATGTTAATAAATAACTGTAATATAGTTGCACAATTTAGTTGTGCTGCACAAATAAAACTAAACTTGTGCCAGGAGAGTGACACTCTTCTCTGCCTATAACCATTCCAGCTTGCCAAACTAGGGATTGCTCACTTAATTTGAACATTATTATTGTCCAGAAATATGCTTGCACCACACATTACATCTTAGCACATATGCTAGGTCTGTTCTATTTGGATATCTCTAGTTGGTGGAACTGAAAACACATGCCCTGCTCCAAATTCATATTAATCCCTTTAATGTATGTAATGTTTATGTATTTCAACCAATAGACAGTGTACTTTCACATTAGAAGGTGTTTTAATGGGTACCAGCTAATGATACCAGTAAAGCAGTCTGTACCAGGTTATATTCTTCTGTCATGGGTCATCCTCATCATCCAAAATGTCTCATGCAATGGACAGGGCCAATCTTTTAGTTGATTATATCTCTGCAGCTAATCTAAAAGCAGCAGGACCAGTATATTTGTTCCAATTAGAGCCTCTAATTTGAGGGCTGTGTACCAAAACAGTGCCCAATTACACTCACCTCATGTGGGTACCATGATTAAATTTAGTGCAACTCGGGGCTGCTGCTTGATGACGCATACAGCATGTAAGTATCAACAAGTGCTGTATCTCGCAGCAGAGATAGACCTGTGGCTGTTATTGAAAACTTGATGTGGCAGACCAGCCAACTTACATGGAACTGATTTTATGATATTACAGACACTATATTTGGTGTCTAAGCTCTCACCTTGTTGCCCTCTGCAGCATACAATAAAGCTCAGCACAGTGGTCACAGTGTATTACCAAACTAGAGAGACTTAGAAACAGACCCTGTAGTTGGATGCTGGGGTGGAGGTGGGATGACACAGGATTTTTTTTCTTTTATTAGTTTACATATTTCAAAAACCTTTTTTTTGTTTTGTTACTGACTACAGTTATGGTTTCTCCTCCCCAAAAACACTGTATTAACAAAACAACACATTGCAATCATGGTGTAGAGCTGCTAACTATACTACAGAGGAGGAAAGATGTATTTAAAGAGACTTAGTGGACTACCCCCTGTCACTCACATACTATGGTCCCCATGGTATGAGTTCCATAAAAATAGAGATAAGTCAGCTTTCCTCCAGTGCGGTTACAGCATTGGAGTCACTAGAACGTAACTGGGGTGGATGGAAGGCTGAATCACCTGTCTATGGTTGGATTTAGGCAACTAAAGCACTTTGGTTAAGGTAAGGGAAACATTTTTTAAATGTAAATAAACACCTTGTGTCTAAATTCACTGTGAACTTTTTTTCTGTCTTAAAACAGATTCTCATGTTTGGTCCCATTTCTTGCAACAT
This sequence comes from Trachinotus anak, assembly GCF_046630095.1. Classification (NCBI taxonomy): domain Eukaryota; kingdom Metazoa; phylum Chordata; class Actinopteri; order Carangiformes; family Carangidae; genus Trachinotus; species Trachinotus anak. The sequence goes on from NW_027273884.1 coordinate 3,014,071, forward strand.
TAGTTTTCTTCAGTAACCACAACAACACTGTCTTCATTGCCTTATTAACCAAACTGTCCATATTATCTGCAGATATTGTCAATTAATGTAATAAAGGTTTTTTGTGAGTGATCCACTGTGAACATTCTGTTGCATATTTGTGTACGTGAACAAATGCAAAAATAATTGCCGGAATGTAACTTTATCACTTAGAGACAGCCAAACAAAATAATTAGCTGAACAGTAAATAATGATGTATCATGTATGTATGGCTTAGTTGTAACTGCACATTTAATTTTCTGAGTCTTGGTGTACGTCACTGCACATAGAAAATGTGTTGACAGGGCTCCAAAAATATAAATGTATTTTAAAAAAGGGACATCATCTGCTGTTGGCAGCATATTTGGGGTGCCATGTATTTATATTTAGAGAACACGTAGTTCCACAGACATAGGTTTCAACATGGCAGAGGCAATAATACAAAACTAGTAGTGTAGAATGCAGGTCCATTTCAAAGCGTTCACAACCAAAATACAATTTTGGCAACTTATGTTGTGGTCTTTAAGTATCTACAACCAGTAAAGTCCAGCTCCCCTCAATTGAACCTTTCTCAGAAGAAATGATATGATTTATAGATTTTCTCAAACCAGTTCATTACATGTTGCTCACTGTATGCATAGTTTTTTTTACTGCTCTGCTCTACCAGCAGTTTTTGGGAGCACCGTAAAAGCAACATGGTTGGTAATGACATCGGAAGCGAACTGTGTGGAATAAATAGACTGTGGATTGGCTTTTATTTCATTACCCTACTCCAGAAGGTTCTGTGTGGTGAAACAAATTTAATTACTGACTTCTGTGGGATTGTTCAGTCCCATAGACATGTTTTGGTATGTGCTGAGCGGAGTTCCACAATAGCATTGTTCAGGCTCATTTCCATCACAGAGGTAAGAGGATAAAACAGTGATTTGATTTGATAAGGGGCAAAACAGATCAGATTCTACCAATCCCTGATGCATTAGGGGCAACATAGAAGGTTTCAAACAGCAGCTACAGAAGACCCTTCCCTGTTGCCAGTCACTCAGTCAGTGTCAGTGCCGGCTCCTAAAACTACTAGCAACTACACTTTATGACACTACTGTGGGTTCAGATGTTTTCGGTCATGATAATCAGATTAGCTGTACACTGTTTTGTCATGTGTGGAGAGCTGCTTTGAATTGAGATGATATTTTTTTTGTTTTTTGCATGAGTGATTCACAGACTATGTTTTCTCTGCTTGAGCTGTTGGATGATCGGGGTACACTGCTTCCAGTACCATTCATCACTGGAGGTTAACAGAATTTAATGTGCCAGTGTCCTCTAATTACAACTTGTGACTGCACAGGCCGCTGTTGCTGCTGCTCAGCAAAAGTTACACAGTCTCACTTCAAAACATGCTGAATCATTTCTGCACATCATAAACACTCCTGTAAATAGCAATCATGAATGCCATGTGTTCCATCACTACACTCTTTCATTCCAACAGCATAAAACATCTGTCATTTAAATGCAATGAAACTGGGCCAGGGTGACTGACATGTAGCACAGTAAAAAAGAAAACCTTGTTGTCACTAGGCAGTGAGAACACTCTGCCATGAAAACTTTATGTAACTAGGGGGAAAATGAAAGAAATAACAATTCTATTTTGCTATAGCCTTTGTCATTACAAACAACTGCTTGACAGTTTTCTGTCTCACTAATTTGCCTTGTGTGTTTGCAAGACTTGAGAGGATCTAACTTTAACCCATGCATCTCAGAACGGCTAAAATATAGATCTTGTTGTCTTTTGTCATCATTAAAGTGTGTGAAGTGTGTGTGCATGCATATGTGCCTACAAACGTGCATGCCGATGATTTGCATAAGATTTAATGATGAGAAATGCAAACCTTTTCAATTTTTAAAAACATAACTTTTCTGAAAAGAAAGAGGCAATTCATCTTCAGTGTCTTTTTGATACACGTCCCATAGTTGAGAAAGACTGGTGTAGACCCAGGAGGTTAATGTTGGTATAAGAATTGTTCATGCACGAAAGGAAAAATTTGGAGGTGGTTGCTGAAATGTTTCTGCTATCAGGAGACAGAGTAGTCTAGCCTTCCCACAGAGTGAAAAATTGATCCTGCGGTGTTTTAATTAACTTCTTTATGCTGTCAAAATTGTGTTTGTTGTGCACTTCTTCAATTTTTTATTTACCTCTTCGGCTTCCAAAAGTTAAATAATTGCAAAAAATAAATTGTTTAGGAGCAGGTATGAGTCACATTTGTAATATTTGATTTGTTGTTAAATTCTAATAAAGGAGGTTTCTACCAATTTTACACATATAGTCAGTTACTAGTCATGGCTAGTAATACTCGGCCTGTGAAAGCAGCTGTACGGAGGCATATATGGGACTGTAGGACCTTAGTAAAGTCTTCATACAGAGAAACTAACCCATACTTAAACTGGGGATAGGTTGCTGAATACTAAATTGCTTGATTGGCCCTTTACTGACACACAGTGACTCCAAGACATTTCTTGACGTTATGAGCCACTTTTATACAACAGATGATCCCTTCAGACATGCTATATAAACTACCATGTCTCTTTCTTGTAATTGGATTTCCTCCTGTCTGATTAGCTGATGTCCTGGCTGCAGCTTACTTTGCCCTGCTGGGCTCAGTAGACTTCATGTTTCAGTCAGCTGGTGGGCACCAGAAAACATATGGCTCTCCTCAGGGACTGCCCTCCATACTGGACTGTTTTACATTCAGCCTCAGTGCTGAGGGAACACTCAAGCATAGTTTAACGGTAAGGATGTGAAACCCATAAAACATGCTCAGTCTCAGGGAAGATTTATCATCAGGCTCCCTCTCTGCTGCTGCCAGCAGTAGATTACATGTCAAAAGTGGCACAGTGAGCAGATATTTCAGCCAATAAGCAAGGGTGGAGGAAGAGCACGGCTCGTCTCAAGAGCAATATTGCATGGTCTTGCTGAGAGAAGGGCTCAGCCTGACCCTTGATCCTATTGTTCTTAAGAGTGAAGGCTGACCATAAACCTGCCTGCCATCATTGAGGTGAAATGTAGCAATAGGGGAGGCAAAACAGATTACAAGCCTGAGGGATGAAATACTCAGAATGGAATCTTCTCACAGGCAGAGCACATAACTGCAGAGATGGTTTCCATCTTGTTGCACAGTTGCACCGCGGTAATGAGCCAGAAAAAAATCTGAATGACATATGAATCAGTCCAGACATTGATTTAATGGAAAAGCCATTTCCCCATTGCCATTGGCCTTGATTAAAAGGAAAAAAAACTACAGAAATTTTTATTTCATCAAAGACAGAATATATCAATCAGTCCATAAGACACAGAGAGGGATCGAACCACATCAAGACTGGAGCTAAACCCTTTGACCTGGATCAAACCCTTATGCATGCCATCTCTAATCTTAACTAACAAATATCTCTTCTCTTGCATGTGCAAGGCTGCCCATTAGCGATTATAATAACACTACCTTATTATTAAAAAAAGTATTATTTTATCAAATGCTGTGGACCTACCCTCTGATGTAATATCATGTGTTGTTGCATGTGTCCTGAAAAATACTTCAGAACATTAAATTCAAAAACCCAGTTTCATAAAATATTTAGTAAGAAGCAGTCAACATATTTAACATCCTCACTGCAACTTTATTCTATTTATATAGAATGGATAATTATGCATTTGATTTCAAAATAAGGTCCCAGAGGCCAAAATATACCAACTATAGTATGAGTTTAACTTAGATTGGTATGTGGGTGGATGTTTCAGTCAAAGCTGACTAGAATGTTAATTGTAAAATAAACACAGAGACAAATGATACTGTTTAGGCAGATAATAAACTCTGTGCACAAACAGCCTCCTTTTGGGGCTGATGGGATAAGCAAGCTCCTAAGATGATTAAGCACAGTCCAGGTGTGGTGTGTCCACTGTGCTTCAGTTAGCTCTGCTTTGGGAGCAGTGACAATGCTGCAGTTGTTCATTTTGTTCTCCGGTGGAAATCCTTTGGCTTGTCACTTACCATCAAAGGGAAAGGGTTTCTTACACAAATGATCTTTGAGAACCAGTGCTGACTCATGCATTTTATGTGTAGCGACAACCCAGCAGTGACAATATTGCTTCTGCTCTGTGACTTTCTCACGGATATCTTCGTGTCACATCACGAAGGGGAGGTGGGACCCATGGCCATATGCTCTTTATGCACCACTGCTGACTCCACTGTATCTGTAGTGATTTCAACAGGTTTTATATTTGGATGCGCACTTGCCTTTAAACAGCTTTTAGAACCTCTTATTTTCAGTGACCCATGTACCCAAAAATGATCAGTATAATAACATGGGTCACAGAAATTGAAAAATATGCTGCCCTGACAAATTAAGCAACACTAAAAGAAAAAGGTGAAAGATTCAAAATGTGGTGCAGCTGCTCAATGCAACCCAAACAACAAAAAGAAACAAAAGTTCAAACATCTTTTTACTGGTAAAAAGGTGAAAGTCAAAAGGATCATCTCATGCCCATGAGGCATGACACTGGTAAAATATCTGCCAGCTAAAACCAAGACTTGTTGAACAAAGAAACACCATGAGCAAATAACTCCTATATGTTGTTCAACACTTCATTTAGCTCAGTCACCCAGTATCTTAATTAAAATACACTAAGAAAGATGTAGGCTTTGAAAAACACTTTGTTAAGGGGGGAAGCTTTTCAGATTTGTTACTTGAATACTTTGAGTTCTTTTGGCCTAAATGTGGATCTTTATGAGAATTACTGATTTCAATAGAGAACGTTTCCACAAACGGTATAGTAGGCTGCACACTAACACAGCAGTCATACTGTGTTAGTGCTGGATAGATGGTGTTGGGGAAGTTATTGAAATACATCTGGATTTAACAGAAAATTATTACTATCATGTCTTTTTATCATTATGTTTATTTCTAGGTTATTATGTCTATTTCCATTTATATTGTGTTGTGAATGCTGTTCTTAGTTACACAGCATTAATGGAACCTTCTTAATGATTTCAAATGTTAATTCCTAGTTAGTAATAGAATATCTCCAAAATATCTTGATTTAATTAAACAGAAAATGTATTAGTTGACTATTGGTACCAAAATATTGACTCTAGTTATAAGACACTGCAATATTCATGAGGATCATTAAATATACTTTTGGACTGTGACTGTATCAAGTATGGCTGAAACTTGTAATACCTTACACAACCAATATATTAAAAAATATATAAATAATATATATATATATATAAAATAATGTGTCATAAAAATTCTAAATATGTGATTTGTATGTTCTTCCAAAGATCCCATTAAAGCACTATGATAATGGCACTTCTAATGGCCTGAAAAATATGGCAATAGTTCACTTTTATACTCTATATTTATGGACTCGTCACAGACTAATGTGTTTCAGCATAAGCCTTCATTCACACTGCTAATGAAGCCTTTTTGTTGTTTTTGGCAGAGTACCAGGCCGCAAGGTCATCCAAAGGGGCCTACCCACCATAAATTCTTCATCTCATTTATGTGGAGGATCCTAGTTCTCTTTCAGCATTATTAAGATTACACTCAAATTGAAGTTGATGCAGTTATTGTTCAGAAAAGGAACAATGTACTGACACAAAAACTCTTTTTAAATCATATGACAAAAAGGTCCCAGATATTAGTTTATATTTAGATGACAGGGAACAATCTAAACATGACAATCTATTCCACTGCATGGCATTCAACCAAATGTCTCTGCCTTAATATTTTGTGAAACTGCATATTAAAAGCTGTGTTTCCTGTCACTCTAATTTTGATACAGATCCCTTGATGAGATTTGACTTGATTGCTAACTGAAGATTCGACTGGAGCTCTCTAAAGGTCATTCTTACCTGACAATCTTAGATGTTTTATTAGAAATACTGTCAGACTTATTGAGAGTGGTTTCATGAGGGTTTGAAAAGAGGCTCTTCAGAGTGCACAGTACACTGAGATGGATAAAGACTGAACACACATCACATTTCCAGTGCAATAAAGCTAAGCTGTTGTTTTTCCCCAAAGGCATCCTGCAACTTACTGTTTGTCATACACATAACTACTGTTATAAGTTATACAAACCAATCAGACTTCAGGTTTCTTGTTATTCTCTCAGCCATCAACATTCCCCCCTCCTGCATCATTCTGAGGATTGCTCGCCTCTTTCCTCACACAGGTTCCTCATCAATGCACCAGATCAGCTGCTCAGAGCCCTTCACAGCTGAGTGATCCGCCTGGATCCATCAATGAACATCATCCTCTCTCTTCGCTCTTCCATTCAGTATTATTCCATACATCTCACTGTCTCTCTTTCCACCTCTGTCTTGCTTCACTATCTTTCCGACATCTCTTCAATGTCTTTCTCTCCATTAAATACCATACTCACAATTCTGTGCTGCTGTAGAGCTGCAGCAGTGTAATCCAGTCCAAGTTACATTAGCACTGCAGTCAATCAGGCAGCCTGTCCTACTGCCCTTCACTCTCTTGAGAGTGACTGACATGTAAGCCGTCAAATTGAGGCTTTCGCTGAAAGCCCTACTGAGATGTAAAGCTCTCAAGGCAAAGTCAACAGATAAGAACAATTTACTCTGAGAATTTCTGATGCTGAACACATAGATTAATAATAATTTAGCTGGGTTTATTTCTTCATAGGCCATTAATATAGAAGATAATGGAACTGTGCTTAGACAGACTATTAATAAAAATATTGATAAGAGTGTCAAATTTACCAGATAATACACAAAATGTGCTTTTTTGACCAGCACAATGTTATTCATGGTGTCTCTCACCCCTTTGATTGTCTAGTTCACTGGTTCTCCAACTTTTTCACATAAAGGAACCCTAAACTGACACAAGTTAAACCCTCTCAAGGACCCCACTTTGAGAACCACTGGTCTAATAAGTCTATAAAGGAAGTTGAGATTCCACAAGCCAAGCTACATAATGACGCCCTTGTAAATCTTATTTATAAAACAGAGACTAATTTCTGTCAATTGGTCAAAACAAACAAAAATCACATGGAGTTCCTCAAGGATCCATCTCCTATTCAACATATGCATGCTTCCCCTTTCTCAGATTATTTAATATCATCTCCTGCCATAATACTGCAGATGACATTCAACTCTACATAACAGTGACACCAGGTGAACACAGTCCCTTACATTCCCTGAATAAGTGTATTTAACACAGAAATCACAGAAAAAATGAAATAATTGTGTTTGGCCCCAAAGTAGTAAGATTGAAAGTAAGTGCTCACTTGAATCCATGACATTAAAATCTACATCTCAAGCCAGAAATCTTGGTGTAATTATGGACTCTGACCTACATTTCAACAGAGATAAGACAATTAAAATCAGCTTACTACCATCTTTAAAACATAGCAAGAATTAAAGGATATCCGTCAAAACAGGATACAGAGAAAATTCAAATTCTTGAATACGGTTTGTGAGGATGTGACTAGCTGGCTGCAAACACCTGAAGAAACTGATTCAGGACTCAGATTTTGAGTCAGCGAGTCTACCTACATGAATCCACCAAGCAAGGCTACTGGCAAGGTGAACTGTCTTACTTATCCTGAACACTCAAACTCCATGCTTATTTAGCACTGTAGCTATTTGCCTCAACCATTCCTGTGGTCTCTCGCATACGTAAAAAGTAGCATTATGCTAAAAGGCAAAGAAATCTGGCCAAACTCTGAGGTCTGAGGTGAGGTTTGCCATTACAGCAATACCATGCTAACCAGCTATCCCTTGAGCTTCTGACACTTGGATCAAATCTGAAAACACTGCTACCCCAGCTGTGTTTTCCAGTAACTACACTTTCTCCCATACCTTCTGTCTGGCTGAGGAGGTGGGACTGGTCTCCTTATTTCCAACAAATGGACATTCACTCAACTGTTGTCTCCAAACATATACTCATCCTTTGAGTAGTATGCCGTTATGGTGATTGCTCTGGTGAAAGTCTCTGTGGTTCTCATCTAATGTGACTGATTGATACCATTCAAAAGCTGAATACCAATCTTCTGAGAGGAAATGGCATAAAACCAGTGACCTTGCTGACCTCAAGAGTTATCAGTCACTCCTAGCCTATTTTGTATCCAGAATCAGTGCTGCCAAAACTCCTTTTTACAAATAGATACAGCAGTACAACAAAAACTTGGAAACTTTTTTCCACCTTTAAAACCTTACTCAATCCTCCACCACCCCCACCAGACACAAACCTCTTTGCCTCCTTCTTCATTGAAAAGGTGATGGCCATTAGCTGCCAATTCTCTGAACCTCCCAGGGACAACCAGTCTCTGCTGGTCAAGGACACACCACTCTCCACATCACTCTCGTGCCCTTCTTGCCTCCTCCAGTCAGTACCTCACCACCTCCCTCACTCAGCCTTCTAGCTGAGTGCAAGGCTCCAAAGAGTGCAACATGTAGCAGTCCTACCACATGTCCATCCCGGTCTCCTCAGGCGAAGGACACAACTTTCTTGATCCAAATTAATCGGGCTTTAAGAGTGGCCACTTCATTGAAATGGCCCTGTGGTTGTGACAGAAGCCCTGAGAGCAGCCAGAGCTGCAGGTCAGTCTTCATTTTTATCTTGCTGGACCTCTCAGCAGCCACTGATACAGTGAACCACAGCATCCTGCTATCCATACTCTCCGACATGGGCATCTTGCTGAAAGCCCTTTCTTGGTTTGAATCCTATCTCACTGGGTGCTCCTTCAGTGTGTCATGGCAAAGACAAATGTTCTTAGCCCAAACCCCCTCCTCAATGGAGTGTCCCAAGGATTGGTACCTGGACCCCTCTTCTTTGCAATATACACCACCTCCTTGGGTCGAGTTATCCACTCACATGCCCTCTCGCATCACTGCTATGCCAACTATACCTGTTGTTCCCACCAGATGACCGCACTATCTCCGCAGCTCCTCTCCTAAACACCCTAACATGCCTAACTATCACTAACTATGCACTTTCGGTGCACTTCTTTATTTGAAATAAATGTAGTACTTAAAGTGATATTTCAGGTAATTTGACATCGGGTTGTATGAGGTAGTCATGCATAGTTGGTGTATTACCTGCAGTAGATCTGGATCAGCGCACATGCATCATGACTATGTTTGACATCCATTGCCACTGATGCAGCAGACTCATGAACAGAGTTTTTCCAGGCTGCTTTGTGACATTTTGTGATACCTACATAGTTGACCATCTAGTTATGTTAATTGTGGCCACAATTAAAATAATTAGACACAATCTCTCATACAATTCAGCTGGTTTTAGACATTTACATGAAGACAATCTGTCACATTCAGTGAGAGCTGACATTATAAACATGGCAGTAACAGTGGGGGGTTCATTAGTATTGTTGTTCAAAATTATGACAAATAGACATCCACTCCACCATACTAATAGTGCCCTTGTTTTATATACAGTAACAAAAAATGCAGCTAAATACAATGCATGGTCCAGACCAGTCAGTACAAGCTTATATAGGTAAAATGTAAGATTTGGAATAAGTCAATGTGGTTTTTTATATAGTCCAAGGGTCCTGAGGTACATCAACTGCTAAACACAACAGAGTTGTGGTTGTGTACTGACCAAAAGGTTTTACATAGTGATTAAGCATTCAGGACCAATATCTGTCCCTCACTTCCTCAGGGCACACTGCTCTTTGGAGCTGATTTACAGAGAATAAATTGCCTGCAGTGTGCCTGTTGAATCATGGTATAGATACAGCACAGCTATTTTCCACAGCAGTGGACAAATGTCTAGTTGGAAAAAGATTATGTTTCCACATCCAACCTTCTGACCTCATTCTGTTACCATGACCCCTTCAGGAGAATGTGTATACAAGCAACCAGAGTTCTTTATTAAAACCTGTGGTGACCAATTTATATCAAAACATAAATTTTTGTTGCATTTGCATACGCTTGATGAGTGTTTATGTTCCAACTACAGGAAGAGGCACCTTAAGAAAAGGGTGTGATGATTTCTCTACACTGTTACACAATGGCAAAGAAATGTCAGGTTTCTTCAAAGTTGCAACCAAGGGTATATGCAGTTCCCCCAGGAGACTGCAAGGCATTAAATAGTGTTTAAATCTTTCAAAATACTGCAAATCAAGTAAGAGAAAACACATTTAGTACACTAAGGAAGGAGATATAAAGGTAACTTACTTATGGTTCCCACATTGTAGAAAGGGAGATTTTTTTTTTATTGTAAGGTACGTCTAGGAGCTACTAAAAAAAATGTGAAAGTATCAAAGCGCTCAATCCACGGATAAGTGAACACAGCCTGAATTCAGAAACTGTGCCTTAAAATTAGCCATCAGGACTTCTGTAAATTTGTGATGAATGGAAAATTGAATACTTCAATGAAAAATGGAAGTAATACATTATTGAGTGCAGGGTGTAACAGTTACGCCCAGTCAAGTCTGGTACCATTAAAATGAACTGGAAAACAGGCAGGGTGTTTTGGCTTAATTTCAATAAATCAGAGTGAATCGTGGTTCAAAATGCAGCTGTATAGCACTTGTGTTAACTTACTAATGTTTAACATTTTTACATGTCTCAGACTAAAGATATTAAAAAAAAAACAAATAATACTGTGTTCATTAATTCTGTAACAAAGCATTCGATTAGAGCAGATGGTAGAATTTAGATTTCACTGATCAGGAATCTTTTATAAATGGATTGAAATGTTGAGTTGGTTGCCAGCTTATGCCAGTGTGTGGGATTTACTAAGTCATATGATTAGTATTACAAGCAAAAGAAATAATATTTGATGCAAGTACATCTTGTATGCTGTAGTACTTCTAAATTTCTTATAAAAACCCCCCTCTGTATAATTTACTTTGAACTTAGGGCAGATCCACACACTGCAAACAGAACATCAACAGCGTATGAGAAATCTGAGCAACTTCTTACATTTGAAGACGTGGGAGTAAGTCAGGAGCGAGAGTCATTGCTGTTGCAGACTCACCTTGTCAAGAAAGTGATACTTTCTTGGAGAAAAACACACAGCAATGCACCAATACACACACCAGTTTCTTCTGACTTGGTGTGTCTAAACTGAGAGCATACAATGATTATGTTAATACTACTACTACTACTACTACTACTACTACTACTGACAATAATAAGAGACATTATTTATATAGAACCTTTCAAAACAGTTTCAGAGTGCTTTACAAAACAGTAGAGATACCAGAGAAAAAGTGTGAAAATGAGGTACAGTAAAAATGACATAGAACAATGATTAACTTAATCAATAAAATAAGAAACAGGAGAATGACTTAATATAATAATAGATTTAAGAAGTTGTAAGTAAATTCAGACCCCAAGCTCTGAAAAAGCACACCTATAAAAAAGTGTTTTTAACAGGGATTTAAAAGAGGCTAAAGAGCTTGCCAGTCTAATCTCCTCAGGGAGGTTGTTCCAAAGAGTGGGGGCCATAACAGAAAGGGCCCAGTTACCCTTGGTCTTCAGCCAATTTGTGGAATGGCTAACAAAGCTTTGGCTGAGGGCCTCAGGTTGCGGCTGGGCCACGCACAGTGTATGCAAATCTAAGATGTACTTAGGTGCAAGTCAAGAGCAGACCTTAAAAGTCATCAATAGCATCTTAAAATCAACTCCAAAATTTTCTAGATGCCAATGAAGAGACACTAAAATGGCAGTAATGTGCTCTCTTCTATTGGTTTGGCTGCTGCATTTTGGAAAAGCTGTGTAGACTCTTTTGGCTCAGACATGTATAGAGAGAATTAAAGTAGTCCAAAAGAGATGAAATAAAAGCATGTATTTTTAGCCTCTAGATTCCCAGTAAATAAAATAGGAATGATCTTGCACAGAGCAGAGCCAGCACACCAATCAAAGATCCCAGGATTATCCTCAATGCGCATGTGCAAACGTCCAAAAAATGATGTTCCCTTCTCCACTTGGCCAGCTGCAGCCTTTGTCAAAGGGATATGGTCACGCCCACGAAAATGACAAAAAAAAAAACTATAGATACAACAGCTGGCTGTCAACTAGCTTCTAGAGACAATAGCCTGCTGCTGCCACAAGAGGGCAGTAAATTACATAATATCCCTGTTTATTAACAATTGCTACAAATGGCCTTAATCAAAAGAGAAATGGTCTGTGTTATGGTAACTTTATTTCTTGTTTGTTTTACATTCTTTTACATATGTTAGAGAACTCAACATTCATGTAATTCAGCTTCTGTTTATCAGTTTTAGTATGTAGCATTATGAGTATTTTGGTACATCTGGTTGTTAAGAAGAACTTTTTACTTTGTTTACTTCCACCTGTGAAAAGTTACTTAGTACACTGGGACCAGGAGCAGCTTAACATTCTCATGGCATGGCTGGGTTAATGCTCTCAAATCTGCCTCACATCAAATACAGTAGTAATATTGCTTCATTGGGACAATGTTAGAATCAGAATAACATTTAGAGTTCATTTTTATTACCAATTATTCAAAGTGATAAGACCTATCATGAAGAATAGTCAACACTGACGTGGGGAAGGTTCAATCTGTCAGTGATACACACTGATAAAGATGAGCATAAAAACTCGTGCAGCAGTATTACTGATGTGATGCTTGTCAATAGTGACATCTCACTTCTGCAGTAATTAATCTTTTCAGCCTTTTTCATAAAATGCAATCAAAATCAAGTCCAATTCTAACTGTGCTGAACATTGGATTGTACAGTAAAATACTTCATGTCAAACTTAAATTCAAAAATGTTTGAAATATGTAGGATACACAACTGTACTCAGAGCAAAACATACAACTATTACAGAAAAAAGGAAATTGCTGAAAAAAATTACTATGTCTGATTTATTTAGTTATTCTGCCCTCCAGGTATTTACATATGTTTTGTGGCTGCCGTATTATTGTATCCACTCAAATGTCACCTCCTGCACAGGCAGGAAACAGAAGGTAAAGAAAGAAGCTGATTCTTCTGGAGGATAGACTTATGTCAAAGAAATAGTTGTTTAATTTATTTATTGTTCAATGGTACATGTAAACATAGTACCAATAATTTTGTTGGAAATTATTGGAAATGTCACAGTACTAATGGTCATTTGCTGATGACAGGAATTTATTTTAGTTTTTTTTTGTAGCATTATGGTATAATTTCATGACAGTTTTTGGAAATAAGTACAGCATCTTAGAGGAACCAGGCCTGCCTTTCCCTTATACTTGCATATCTTCCTCTGTAGGGGCATCACAGTGATGTTGTGTTATATTTAGTTTTACTCTCAGTTTTGCTCCTCGTGCACATCAAGCTTTCACACAACTCCTAAGCCAGGTAGTTATAGTCTGACTTGTGTGTTTGAAAAAGCAGTCTGGCTTACAGTAAACTGTTACTAAACAGCTCCTCAATTTGAACAGAAAACTAGTTGTTAAATGGTCTATGATTGATGTGAAATAAACACTGAAAAGAATCCTCCCCGATCCACTGTGAATGTTTTACTTTCTGCTCATGTCATCTGTATCAGATTTTATATACTATGCAAATGGGGTTTTTATCTCTACTCTTTTCTGATTTGTAACCTGAAGGCATATTGAAGAAATTGCTGATGGCCAATACTAGGCCTATAACCATAACCATTTGCATGAAGGATGACAATGAGAGTGTAAAACCATGAATGTATTTTATGAATGAACAGTTCTTCAAAGGAGAGTTAATGTAGGGCAAATTACATGTAATCAGTAGAAGATTTTTTGGATCAGGCTTTTGCTGATTGTATTGTTGGTACCACATCTTAATCTTTTACATCACACAATTAGTGGGAGTGCAGTACCAAAAACATGGACATGTCAGATTCTCACATTAAACAATAAATAGCGCAGCAGCAAAGTCTTCTATCTGCTGCCTGATGAAGCAGAGACTGAGCAGGATGAACTGTTTTCTGTATTTAAAGATAGTTGACTAGCAAAAGTGCTTGTGGCAGCTTGACCTTTTGAATCAGACCGATGCTTGAAACAGTTTCACCTCTGATGATCCCAGGCATGCCTCACTGCCTGAATACTGAGCAAGCTTCAAAAGAGCACTTGATGAGTTACAAAGGCATCCACCAAGGGAGAGATCCAGATGCCAAATATTGCTCAGAGGACAGGTGCATCTGCTTCGCTGAGGCAGAGTGTAACTAAACAAAGCAATGACAAAGAGAGTGGGAAGAGGGAGGAAACAGCAGGAATGAACTAAGTGGGTAGAAACAGGGGATGGAAGAACAGCATGGTTGTGTGTGGCATCCTGTTGCTCTGCAGAATGAAAGGATCACCAGGGAAGGAAAAATGTATGTTCACTGAGGTGCAGCGGTTGCTAAGGTTTTAACAGTTGGGGAGACAGGTCTCTGGCATTTCACACAACACTGGATTTCCTTTAGCCAGGCTCGTGAGCATGGTCAAAATGCAGGGAGCATTGCTGCTTTGAAAGAAGTCGGTGTGTGAGGACTCCTGAAAGAGGACTGTAAGATGGCAGACCACTAGGACGGTGGATCATAAATATAGCTGAAACATTTTAGAGAATGGTGCATCATTTGTGATTTCAAAGGAATCTTCAGACTCTCTGGTCTACACAAATGAGCACTGATAGGTCTCTTGATTCAGTAATGACTGATTCAGAATCTCTTGCTGGGAGCTGCAGCCGAGGCTTTCGGCTTACCAGACCTGTCGGCTCCTAATGATGAAAAAGGTGGCAGGTGTGTGTGTGCAAATTGCACATGATGAGGTTCCCGTCTCTTGAAACGTCTCCGTCAGAGGAATTACACATCCTAGTAATCTAATTGAGGTAGCCTCAAAGACAACTGACAAAAAACAGTATTTACTCCCCGAGTCATGATGTGCCAGAGGCTGCAGAAAGGTCGATTTATCTTGTGCTAGGCAGCACCTTACACTGATATTTAGACTCCTGCTGCTTCAAATCAGCTTAATCTCGTTTCAGATCATATGATTACAGACAAAGCTGGTTATTCCTCTATGTTTATTCTCATCCACCAGATGGAATGAAGTTGCTGGGAAGTTGCACTTCTGATCACATCCAGACCCAGTGTTAACAGTGATCCTGTTAGCCTGGGGCACACTGTGTTTTGAGACCAGTCCTTTTAGAGATAATTTGCATCAACAGCAAAAGGTAAACACTTGTGTGACTATGGTATTTTCAGGAAGAGAGCAGGTGAATTCATGATGAAACCTAGTTTCTGCAGGTTTGCTTTTCCACAGCAATTTTGCCTGAAGGCCTTCTTGACTCCTTGTATTTTGTTTTGGAAAGAAAGTCTGAATACATGTTTTCATTTACATATTTACCTCTGGCTTTACAATAATCTTAGCAAAGTGGTATACGTGTATAGACCATAATGATTCTAATCAAAAGCATAGAGATGTGACCCTTGCTGATGTGGTTTTCATATAATCCATGAATCAGATAAAAGATCTGCTCACTGTGCTAATAGCTCCCAGCTATTTTATTAAAGCAACATTTCAATCTACCAGAGATCTTCGTCAGGCATGGCAAATCACCATCACAAAGCAAAACAGGCAAGATGTAGACACAGTCATCACTCTGGTGATTGTGATCTTCATGATTAAGAGTCAAACGATTCTCAGGCTGGACCAGTCAGAGCAGAGCAGGACAACCCTGTCTGATCCTCCCACACGGGGGACATAAGCATGCCACTATGGAGAGAGCAAAAAGATGGCAACAGATCTTTATCGGAAACAAAAGTTTCCATCCCACGTCCCTCAAAACAAGTCCAATCAGTCAGTTTAATACATTACGCCACATTTGTAGCTCAGATTAGTCTTGAGTCTGAGCACCAACATGGAAAGATTTATAGATAGGCAGTATGAGGAAGGTAGGTATCAAAATGCTGTAGAGATTTAAGAAGCCAAAGTGAATGTGTTTGAACAGGAGAAGTATTGATTCAGATAACAGAGGCTCCCTCTGCATCATACAATACTCTCCTCTGGGAGATGCGTTAGAAGAAATTGTCAGGCAATATTGACATATTCTGAAATCTAACCCTTTAACCCTTTAAAAAAAATCAGGGTGTCTGAGGGCTTCCTCGTTAAAGAGAGAGCCCCCTCTCCCCCAGCCTCTGTTCAATAGGCTGTGGTGGGCAGGGCCATGCAGGGGGGGGCATAGCAGGTATCCATCTAAATTCTGGCCCATTGCTCGACTGAACTTGCTTGCATTCCAATAAATGTTGGGGCAAGCAATATGTGACTGTTTTCGGTTTTTATTTGTACTTTTCATTATTGTAGTTTTTCTATTTTACAACACTTTTTGTTTCTATATAGTAGTTTTTCTATTTGTCTTTGTAGTAGTTTTTATGATAACTACTACAATGGATGATTTATGTGACTCATGATTTATATTTGCATTGTTTTTCATACGTGCTTGTATGGCATCAATGTTTATGGTTGAGCTTGTTTTTGCCCTCTCCTTAGTGACAGGCTCTTGTCTTGCTCATGTCCTCCATGTGGGGGGATTCAGACAGCGTTCTCCTCTGATTAGTCCAACCTGAGAATCTTTCGACTCATGCAGATCACAATCACCTAAGTGGTGAATGTGTTTGTGTCTGTATTTTGCCTGGGAACTATTAGCACAGTGTGTGGATCTTTTGTCTGATCAAGCACCTGAAAGGGTTTTTTTTGCATGTATGTGCTTTACACCCTGTTTGTCTTTCATGTAATGCATAACAATAAGCTCTAGGTTGTTAACAAGCAATTCTTAAATCCAGTGAAATGGACAACACAATACAGTATTAAGTATGAAGACCAGAATACTTGGCTGAATCCTCTTTCACAAACTAAACATGCTTTAAAGATTAATTGGGTATCATTGGAACCTGTCGGCTCATATTATGTATTCTCTCGTCATAAATTATATTTTATATCTACTTTGTTTTGTGTTTCATCTGACATTTGACAGAGGAAGTAAAACCAGATGTTTCCTAGGAGAAGTTATCAGCTAAAAGCGGTTCGTGAATACAAAGAAAATTGAGTTCAGCATTGGCAGTAGGTGATATGTTCATGATTTAACAAGGCGAGCACATACTTGTTTATCTCCACACCTCTTCCTGTAGTTATCAGGGGGAATTCTTGCAATAAACTGTGCTATCCATGCTTTCATCTTCACTAAAATAGGCCCCTAGGGATAACAGGTGATGGAGGGTTAACGCAAATACAGGGGGAGGTCTGTTAGTGCACCTACATAGTGGAGGTGCATAATTGTGGTGAAGAGGGCAAAGGGATACTAAGAATACAATACAGCAGGGAAGGAGGGAGGGCTTATTTAAGGGCCACATGGGAATAAAGAGCAGCACGGTTTTTCCTGAGCCAGTGTGAAACTCACTGCTTTTACAGGCTTTTCTATTGATGATCACATTGGATAGAAGTACACAGAAGTAAGCCGCTGTTGTTACCAGAAGAAAATAGAAGCAAAAATCTGAAAAACTCGACAGGTCATTTAACAGACCTTTTGAGCCATAATCTTCAAAGAATCTTATTTCTTGCTCGTACAAAAATATTCCCTCTGCTGTACAGTAACAAAGTTCATCCATTTTACAAGGATGTTTCTCCACACCCTGACTCAGACAAAGTTGAAAACCATACAAAAATATAGGGAGGATTACAATAGTAAATTACTCTTCTGTGATTCAAATATAATCATCAATACAATTGTTTCAAATGTAAAACCTCTGACTGCACCAGAGGAACAAACTGGACCTTGGTTCTTCTTCATTTTGTTTCAAGGTATCAGCAGACTCTGGTTTGTATTCATGGCTAACTCTGAGTTCAGACATTAGACGGTCTTGAAGCCTTGCTTTCGTCATCTGTCTGAGAGAATCTTTCATGTGACAGTTTGGTTTTATTGCACAATGGACATCAAAGAAACACAATAGTGGAATGATCTTTCTTCACTCTGAAACTTAAATAGTTCCTATGAAACCAAGCTGAGGGGTGACTCAGGAAATGTGCTATGATTAGTGGGAAATGACAGGCAGAAAGTTCTTTTCTGTTCATGTCAAGGAAAAAGACTGGACTATAGGGAAGTTAAGGGTCTTCTCAAAATGTTTAGCACTGGGTGACACGCAGGGGGCAGGGAGTGAGAGATTGAGGGGTTTTGAAACACACAACACGCCCTGTGTGCACCCCATTTAATTTATTAATCAATTATCTTAATTTTATGTACCAGATTTTTTTCCATTGCTTTTCTTCTGAAAAGAAAACAACAGTAATGGCATAAAAAATAATCCCAAACTTCTGCCTTAAAGATAAATCCTCCAGCAGGATCATGGTTAAAATGCTTTGAGTGGTTGACACAGCTTTGTAAGTGCAGTCCAGTTACCATTTACAGTGTGATTTCACTACCCTCTATTTCCTGCAACTTCCCAAAGGAAGTAATGTAAAAAATACAACAAAAAGACAACATTAAACTCCAAGGCTATAGCTTAAGAAAATGTATACTATGTTAATGCCTAGAGGGCGGTAATAGCAATGTCCACACCCTATGGCCCAGATTGACCATGTGCTTTGTCACAGTGACTGAGTAGAAAACGTGAAGAAAACTTACAGTACATTTCCCTCCTTTGCATACACACCTTAAGCCTCTGTGAATAGCAAGCTGTTAGTGCCTTTCTCAATGTCCAAAGACAGAACAAGATAAGATGACTTGAAATGCTCTGTTATCCTAAGATACTGTTTTTCTACCAAAAGACAGGACAATGTGGACTCTTCAGTTCAGATAATGTGTGAGTCACAAGCAGGTATAAAACACTGACATCTCCTGTGCTCTGAACTCATCCGCGTATCTCATGTACTTGACTGCAGATGCTGAATTGAACAGAAAGACAAGAATTAACTTTGTGTTTCATTTAAGAGAGACTGACACCACAGGGCAGAATAACTACATATTTTCTAGACCAACATTTTTTCCTTTTTTTAATGTGAATATACACTACAAGTAAAAGTAAAGTGAGGATGCTCTCAAAAAATAATGCCATGAATATTTCTCGATTTTGCAGTAAACAGAGAAAACCATAATCAAATCAGTGTTTGGGTGTGACCGCTCTTTGCCTTTTGAAGTTCTATCAGTTCTCCTTGGTACATTTGTGCACAGGTAGTTTGCTCTGAGCAAATTGAGAAACTTGCCACAGTTCTTCTGTGGATTTAGGCTGCCTCAGTGTTGTCTTTCTCTTCATGTAAAACCAGACTGATACCATGATGTTGAGAGCAGGATTCTGTGGGGACAAGACAATTTGTTGCAGGACTCTTTGTTCTTCTTGTCACTGAAGATAGTACTTTATGACTCTGGCATTTAGACTTGCTGTCATTCTGCCTCCCTCATGGTAATGGACAAAATTTTAAACAAGTGCCTAAAACTTTTGCTCATCTTGGATTTCACTAAATCCTGTGTGGAAGTATGATGGAAAGTATTTTATCATCTTAGTCATTATTACAAAAACAGATTGCCAATTTTGACAAATTCTACCATGATAGCCTAAGACACCATGTCCCTATTTTCAAGCATGGAGTCAATCCGTTTTTGAATGACTGCGCCTCTTCTATCACTCTCAAAAATATTCCGATTTTTCCTGTTGTTTCCTGTTATACTGTTATCTGATGTGCTTCTATGAATGATAAAATTTGTTTCCCCCCAGTTGAAGGTGTTTGGTGTGCAACAGAATTTTTCATCTAATGGTGTAATACATTTTCTTTCAGTTTTGAGAAGATATCTAGAATACATACTTTGTCTTGTGTTTTATTCTGTTATGTTGACTCGCTTATCCCACACTCCTGACTCACTTATTTTGTAATTTTCAAAATCAGTGAACTCTCTCATTGACCTGAGCTGACAATTCTGCACACCGAACTCTCCAGAGAAAGTTCTTGCATGACTGATCCAGATCTGTTATCATTTAATCCCATAAGACATCCTATTCATTAATTTATTCTAGCATTGCATTAGTTATTTTGATGATGCCCCTGTTAGATGTGTGGTGCCTTCCATGCAATTAGATGCACTGCATATGTGCATATGCAGTACATCATACATATTATACACATCATACACATATTATAAACTGCAAGCCAGATCACACAGTACAGCCACAATGTTAAAGGAGCAGAACCATCAAAGCTGCAGCATGTCACCCAGTTGCATCACCTCATTGTGTGCTTCCTTCCATCTGGTTTCTCTCTGAAACTAAATCTAGTCTCTCCTCATAATGCCTGTGTTCCATTATCATCCTTGTGCCTGAAAATGTACCACAGCGACACAGCACGAACTGCTTCAAATCTAAATGCTGTTTCTGCTGCTTTCAGGTAGTCAGACCAAGCCATTTCCTATCATGTCAAAGAGGAGTTACAGAGTGCTCAGTACTGATTGAAGCTAATTCTTGTGAAGGAGCACTGATGAGCAATTGGATATTTTTATGCACTATTAATTACTGAGGGGCTATTATGTATTAGGGCTTTGTCTCCAGTTGTTGATTTCAAGTACTCATTAAAATGGGTGCAATTTTAAAACACTCAAACTGCAGAAAATCATTTGGAGAACCAGGCCCATGGTAATACTTGGAAATTAAATCTTTACTGTACATTCCGGTATGGACTACTTATGACCATGTCAGTTTGCTTGTAGACAGACATGACACAAGTGCCATGACAATATGTGGGAGGTTGTGTTGGTAGCCTGTCACAGGGACATGGCAGACATGCTTAACTGGTATTAATATCACATACCTGTTTCTCTTGTATAAACATCTGGCTTTGATATAAAAAAGGTCACATCTTACAGAACCAAGGTGGACATATGAGAGCTTGGAAGTAAACAAACAGCCTGCCAATTCTTCAACCACAAAGCCAAAAGCTGTAAGACTATCCACCCTAACTCCCTATGCCAAGTGTCTACAGTATGTTGTATAATGAGCAACCTCAATAGCCGAAGGGCAGGTTGAAACCGAAACCAACAACCTCACGCTTCCACTTTCAGTTTTTTTTTGTTGTTTTTTTTTTTCAAGAAAAAATAAAGCTGGATGTGCAACAAATTTCATACATGGTCATACAACTTATATCATATAGACAGTTGCTACGTATATGACATTGATATTTGCACTACTAACATTATGACTTTAAAAATGTTTAACTTCATGGAAACACAAAGACAAAAAAACAGACAGTTTTCTCTGCATTTTCAACATATTCATACAACCTTCACACAACCTACAATATAACCTCTGAATGGCCAAACTGCATTAGGGACAATAATAAGGAGGACTGACTGCTGGTTTATTTGGGCTTTAGAGAGCTAATTAAAGTCACAAAGCCTCTGTGAGGATGAGTTGTCTGAACTTTGCTTTGATTTTGTGAACACTAGCAGCTCAGAAACCATGTTTCATAATCGCAAGTCCCCTTTCAGATTTTGTGCCTGTGAAATATTTAAACAGAATCTACTCCGTGAGTTTATGTCCCAGCCACATTCTTCTCTTGTGTGTTTGTACAGTGAGTCACTTTGTCTACATGGCTTGAGAAGCAATGAGAGACCCTTGAGAGAAACATTCTTTCTGTTGGTGTCATCATTTTCAGCAGAAAGGCTCCCAAAGGTCCTCACGTACTTGTCTAGAGAAGTATGCAAGAACTATTTTCTTCCAAAGTACGACCATCGTAGTTCTTGATGAAAACTGTCCATAGTGGGGTCTCTGGAGTAACTGGAACATTGTTTCTGAGAACACAAGCTGCTGGTACACTTTTATTTATATATATTTTTTATGCTCTGAGGGCCACATACCAAATACCATTTACTGCCATGTAATTGAGGCAGTGGCTAACCTAAATAAAACTGAAACTATCTGCATGATTACATATCACCCTACGATTGAAACTATGCATCACTTCACATATGTCTTTGGGAGAGAGTCACTTTGCAATTCTAACTTCTAAAATGTCCACTTTCAATGAAGATGCCTGATAATGAGTTGTTTAATGTTTTGTAATTTTATTCTCGTCAGAATATGACAAATTAAAGGTATTTTTCCATCAGAACATCAAGGGTCAGAAATGGAATGATGAACTATAAACGTTTATAATGTGCACTTTGGCTCAACAAGACTAACAGCCATGCTAGCAGCTCTGTGAAGTTGTAATTACCATTGTTGCTTTATGAAATTAGCGTATGAGCATGCATACATTTGCTAATTAGCACAAACGACAAAGCAGGGCTAGTACTGATGGGAATGGATGGATGTTCAGGGCTGTATAGCAATATTCTCTAGCAATGAATTCATTTTAAACTATTTTTATGAATCTATATGAGGCATATCCTTTTCTGGCATTAAAAGTATTTTTTCCAGCTATACAAGAAAGAGAATCATGTGCTGTAAATAAGGAAAGATATTAAATTTACAGGACCACCCCACACGCCTACTACCGCCTATCTTCCTATAATGAATGAGTTTGACTGGCAGCAAATGTTGTAACCAAATCATATCTATTCCCTTTCTGTTAGACACTGTGTCATTCCATTTAACTGGGGCATGTCATCCGCATGCTGAAAGAAGAACTACTTCATGCTCAAAGAATAATTAGTTGACACTTATCACTTTGATCCATTTGTACAGATCTAATCTGGCACAGAAATGAATGACATACTTGTACAAGCGTGGCTGGTGTTTATCTCACTTGTATCTACTATAATAACCTCAGATACTGGAATATCAGATTAGATCACTCTTCACTCTACTTTGTTCAAAGTAAGTTAGAGGGAAACTCAGCAAATGTGCACAGATTTGCAGAACTATAGAATTAGTTTCCTCAAGGATGAAGCTCACAGTGAGTCGCATCTTTTTAAAAACAAGCCTTGTATATCTAGACATAACCTGGTGGAATGCATCTGCAAAATCCTTTGCAGGAAAATAAATTATTTGTGTACAGTGAGAGGTCTGTGATTTTTTTTCATAAATTTGCAATCTTGCAATTGTCTTGCACTTTCTGAATAATCATGATGAATAAAAATGACAAACAGAAAGTCCTGCTTGCTCTGCAGTGGATCAGTTTCTTTCCTTTCTTTAATTATTTTGATTATATTTGAACAACACACTCAACCCGTGGATTCTTGCAATTTAGTTTTTATCATAGACGCCTCCTTGCTCCACCTCCTGTGCTCTATCACACTGGCACTCACATAAAACTGGTCAGTTTACATTTTCAAGGAAAATTCACAGCCAATTTCCAAGCCATTATTAATAATGGCATGCAATAATGATGTACACTATTTTTTGGTGAATACAGGAGTCCAAAAGAGGAGCTTTTGCTGCTGGTGGTTAGTGGTGGGCAGCATGGATACTAGGGGCCATGTAGTGGAGGAGCAATTGAGTGCTTGGAGATAATGAACATATGTGTGAGTGCAGCTCAAGTGGCAACTACTTACAGGGAAGTAACCCTCAGGAAGAGGGGGCCATAACTACCATCTGTTTCTCATCTAGATATGAGCTGGTGTGAGACTATCAATGGAAATTGTGGGAAATTAACAACAGGTGATCAAATTTACCAAAAAGTATTAAATTCTTTCCATAAAAATCATATACTCACAAACCCTTTCTTTACTAGAGATTGTATATAGCAGAAAAGCCAACAGCCAATCAACAGAAAGAGATAAGTCAAGTCAAAACGATTTATCATACAGCAACAATGTTTGTGCAGAGGAAAAGTTACAGAGAAACATCTTAAAAGTTGAATAACTGAAGTTCAGGTTTTCTATTGTTAACACTGGTAGAAGTTGCAAGTTACACAGATTATTTTTCTCAGTAGGAAGAATGTGATGGTAAATGGACGACACTTATATAGTGTCTTCTTTTTCTATGCACACAGCGCTTTTTTCTAACACACACACACACACACACACACACACACACACACACACACACTCCACAGCCTCCACAACATATTAGAGCATGAAACAAGATGAAAATAAGAAATTTATGTCAGTGAACTTTGTTCCATGTCTGGATAAGAAATAATGGAGGTACAGTATTTCATGACTGACAAGAAACAGCAAATCATTTGTTTTTGTTGTTTGTTTTTTACAAAGACTCACACACAACTCAGGCAAATGTTCATGAGTCAAATACAAAAAAATCAACAACAATCAAAATCACTCTGCACATATTTTTATAGTGACATTACTGTAGTTTAATTGAATGGACGACCTGATTGCCCTGCAAAGCCTCTGTTTCTTTGGACTGTAAATGCATGTTTTCAAGGTTCCTGAAAGTGACCTCTCATCTCTGCTGAGGCACCTCAATAACCAAAGTGCCATTCTACCAGAAGGTAATGCTGAATTAGAGTTGTCACGATACCAAAATGAGTAACCACGATACTATACCAGACAAAGTATCTGGTATTATTGCGGTACTGCAGCCTTTTTTTTAGTATTATCATTTTTATGAACTGCGATGTATTTGTACAAGTTATAAATACTTAATAATTACTTATAATGTTGTTTGGTGCATGATAAACATAATACTGGTGATGTTGTCTGGTAAAACAAACAAATGTTTTTATAAATAACATTTATTAAAACGTTAAAATTGAAAACAAAACACCAGATACACTGGTTGTGTGTCTAGTCAAACTTTTAGGTATTTAACTTAAAGGATACATATTTATTAAAACGTTAAAATTGAAAAAAAAAACAAAAAACAGATACACTGGTTGTGTGTCTAGTCAAACTTTGAGGTATTTAACTTAAAGGACAGAACTTATGTTTGTTTTGAAGCGATTTCTCTCACCGAAGCGGAGCTGTCTTCATCCAGTTCGTTCTTGCCGGCAGAAACACACGTACAGCCAATCAGCTAACAGACGGGCGGACCCAGCGTGCGGAAACAGCCTATCATATCCCTGGACGTCACCAGCAAGAGGCAAACAGCCAATCATTCAGCAGCTGTGTAGTTCGGTTGCAGTAGTTGCCATGTGGGTTTGTTTACAGGGGAGTAGCATGCAGTGAGAAGCCGGGAGGAGAGTAGAGGCGGCCGCTATGTAGCGGAAACTGGCACCGGGAGCATAGTAATCCACGGTAGTACCGTCGTGTAGAATTTCTAGTATAGTAGGAACCGTTACGATTTGGCACCGCGGGGTAGCGTGGGTACCGTGCAACTCTATGCTGAATGGAAGATGGCCTGACTGGAGGAGGAATGGGCCAACAAACCTGGGAAGTGGACTCCCGATGGAGAGCTGCAGGAAAAGCTTTTTCTGAATTGTGAAACAAAAACCTGGTTGATCTGTGATCTGCAATGGCCTGTGCACTTGTGAGTAACAAACCCTAACCAATTTTAGAGGTACCAGGGGAGAGGAAAGGACAAAGAGAGGAGTCAAAGTTCCTTCTTCACTCACTCTGCCCCCTCACTGTATGTAAAGTGTGGAGTTTCAGGCTAAAGGTAGTTTACTGGTGTTCAGGCTTTTGCACAGGACATCTGTTCTCTAGGTTCCAGCCAAAACCAGAGTGGTTCACAGTTTAATGCACGTGTGAATGAAGGCTGGTTTTCATTGCTGTGTTTCAGTGTATGGAGATTTATCTCAGCTGATTGGCTTTCCTTTGTAATACACCCCATGTTGTGTATGCAATGAATGAATTATTGAATGAATGATTGAATGAATTAATTGATCAATTTAAATTAAATAAATTGATCAGTTAATTTAAATAAAAAATAAAATAAATAAAAACTGAACACAGATGAATGCAGCAGAATTGCTGATACCCGTGTCCCTGCACTTCTACACCTACAAATCAGTCAGTGAATGAACACAGTGAGATAAAGCAGATGCTTACGAAGCTTGAGATCTTCACCTATGGGGTTTCATAAATTATGTACAACAGATATGGAAAACCCAGGGGACCAGGTGACTAAACTATGACAGGTCCTGCTGACACACTGGATCAAACTCAAGTCATTGCTGAGCACAAACACCATGACTGTCAGAAAACCAAGATTGCCAATTTACATTAAACAAACTGTTTGGCCAATAGTTTCTTACCATGACATTGTTATGCTGTGCACACTAAATGTGATACAGAGAGGTCCTTCATAAAAAGAATCTTAATACACTCTGGGTTACGATCACAACACATCACTCTCTTTCAAAATTATAAACAAAAAATGACATTTTTTTTCAATGGATTGTGCCAAACAGGGGCTTGAGAAAGAAAAGCAGCTTAAGGCAATGTTTTTGTGTGAATATATTTATGCAGTCAATGAAAACAAAACAGCAAAGAGAGCATTCTGCAGAGACCATCAGGTCAACTTCAATGCCCAAATAATAAATACCAATTAACATTTGTGTTGACTATAGCTGCCTACTGTTTTCATCATATGAGAAATAGTTGATCTCTTATTGAGCTCTAATTCTTAAAATGTATCTTCACTATCTAAGGACTGCTGCGGATTGTGTGATGATAAATTCAAACATCTTTTAAAATTTCTGAGTCGCTGAAATGACTTAAAGACTGGATCGCACTGCCTCCACATCCAAAGTTATTGAGCCATTTACTGAGCTAAGAGCTCAGAGACATTTGGCTTTAGATCCCTGAAACGTCTAGGACACATAAAGCTGTGTCACAAGAACAGACATGGTTTACCTCGATAATCTTGAAGAGAGTTAGCATCGGATGCAATGAAAGTTGTATGTCGGATATATGTCAACATTTTTTTTTTCTAACAGGTGTAGCACTTTGCCTGTTAGCTATTATCTGGAAAACCATGCCTGATACATTTATCTAGTAGATCTAGTAGAAGCTTACACGGTCAAGTCATACACAGAACATAGTGAAATACTCTATGTAACCTAAAATTGGCAACATATTCAGATGGTATATTCTTGCCTTTATATTTTTGACATTTTATGTTTGGATGAATGCCTGGTTTCATTTGACCTGTGTAATTACATCCAAATAGCTGCAAGAAGATTTGTGACATAACTACCACGCTTGTAGCCTATTGAGCTTTATATTTCCAGTGCAGTGCCACTTCAGTTTGACACTTGACTAATGGCTCCTTGGTTAGATGCCTAAAAGCTATAGGTAAATGCAAAATGCCTTTAAAATGCTGGACATTTAGTCAAAGTCAAAAGGTTGTCAAAATGTTAAATTTACATACTATACTACAATATTAATAGAAGTCCCACATATCTCCAGTCCACAGGCTACAGTCCAACTTGTCAGGCA
This sequence comes from Trachinotus anak, assembly GCF_046630095.1. Taxonomy (NCBI): domain Eukaryota; kingdom Metazoa; phylum Chordata; class Actinopteri; order Carangiformes; family Carangidae; genus Trachinotus; species Trachinotus anak. The sequence goes on from NW_027273884.1 coordinate 3,041,354, forward strand.
GTTACTGAAATACAGAAATAAAGTCAGATTCATCATTTCAAATCAGTTAGAGTAAGGTTCAACAGCTGACAAAATAAGATGCTCTATACTGTTGTACTTTGATTTTTTTGGGAGAGCTTATTTTCTTTTACTGCAAATAGTCAAAAGTGAAAAAATCACTGTTGAAATACAGACAGGACACTGGGCAATAGAAAGTGAAGTCCAAGTGTGAATTTGTTTGCATACTGTAGGTGTGTATATATTTTTATTTTCTTTGCAAGTATTTATTTCAAATTAATCAACCAGCTGATTTCAGTATACTCAGTACTCCATGACACATGGCTGCCTATCTCTGGGCTGTAGTGATTTTTAAAGAGGGTAATAAATTTTGTTTGACTTAGCCAAACTCCAGGTTGCTACATAAAGCTATAAAAAGCTACCAACTATTCTGCTGTGAGATGAAGACATAAAAAGACATAAAAAAGACACAAGAGGATCTCCATTGAAATCATCCTACATATTAAATGGAAAATAAATACTTGATGGTAACTGATCAAAGCTCTTGAGCTGGCTTTTGATGTTTGGATAAGACACCTTAAAAGATAGACAACCACTGCCAAACTGCATTCCTAACCATTTGCAACACTTTACAAAGAAACATGGCAGCAGTTTCAGGTTAAGTCAAACTATTGTTGGTGCAACTGTTAGCTCTGTTTGCACTGGAGGAACAGTTTCCGGTTCCTGTCTTGTACTTATAATCATTTCAACCTTTGTGATATGAAGCAATACAGTAAATTTCTGATGCTCAAGTCTTTGGTCAGAGGCTTTGTTTACATTAATTACAGCAGTGTTTCAAATTAATGATTTATTAACTTGTAATTTCTATATTTTTAAATAAGGTTAGATTTGACATTTTTTCTGTCTGAGCAACCACCATTTTTTTTTTTTTTTACAGGGACGTATCACTGCATCTCCACCATACACATGAAACCTGCTCTTCATAACATAAGCTGTCAGGGAGACGAGGGCAAACAGGGAGAAAAAACACTCCCTCTATCTCAGCATTTGCTTTGATGCAAAACGCACATCACAGCAAAAAGATAAAGAGAGAATGCGCATGAGAGGAGAGTATTGAGGAGTATGCAAGCTGAGGATGACAAGATATAACTCATCTGTGGATATCCTATATGAGGCTCAAGTGTTGAATTTCTGAATCTTTTTATGAAGTCCCATAGGGAGATGTCACCAAAACGCTACAGAGACACAGTAATAATATTTTGTTCATAAAGAGAAAAGTGTGTATGTGTGTGCATCTCTCATTGGGCTCTCAATTAATATATAGGTAGAAAATATGTAGCACAATATATGATACATGGCTGTACGCAATTGTATGCGATGCACTTTAATAGTTTCAATGTAATGTTTATATAAAGCCTTATGTACTGTACGTGATGACCTAAAATTTTGTCCTGTCCTGGTCATGACTGATATTTAGTTGTGTTGAGTATTTGCCGAAGGAATCTAAAATGCAGAGTAGAATCAGAATCAGAATCAGAATCAGATTCGGTTTTATTGCCAAGTATGTTTCCACATACAAGGAATTTGTGCTGGTGATTGGTGCAATTGGGGATCAGGGGGATCAGTGACAGTGGGGCTCTCTAGCCTTGTTGATAAGGCTGATAGCAGAGGTTTTGGTCCTGAAGGACCGCAGCCTCCTGCCAGAGGGGAGTGACTCAAAGAGTTTGTGTCCAGGGTGGGAGGAGTCAGCTACAATCTTCCCTGCACGCCTCAGAGTCCTTGAGGCGTACAGGTCCTGGAGGGACGGAAGATTGCAGCCAATCACCTTCTCAGCAGAGCGGATGATACACTGCAGTCTGTTATTGTCGTTCTCCGTAGTAGCAGCGTACCAGATGGTGATGGAGGAGGTGAGGATGGACTCAATGATGGAGGTGTAGAAGTTCACCATCATAGTCCTTGGCAGGTTGAACTTCTTCAACTGCCTCAGGAAATACATCCTCTGCTGAGCTTTTTTGATGAGGGAGCTGATGTTTAGCTCCCACTTAATGTCCTGTGTGATGGTGGTTCCCAAGAAGCGGAAATGCTCCACGGTGGCCACGGGGGAGTCGCACAGGGAGATGGGGGTGGGTGGGGCTGGGTTTTTCCTGAAGTCCACTATCATCTCCACTGTCTTCAGAGCGTTTAGCTCTAGGTTGTTCTGCCTGCACCAGGTCACCAGACGCTCAGTCTCCCACCTGTAGGCAGACTCATCGCCATCAGAGATGAATCCAATGAAAGTGGTGTCGTCTGCAAACTTCAGGAGCTTGACAGACTGATGGCTGGAGGTGCAGGTGTTGGTGTACAGGGAGAAGAGCAGAGGAGAAAGAACGCAGCCTTGTGGGGATCCAGTGCTGATGGTCTGGGAGTCAGACACGTGCTTTCCTAGCTTCATGTGCTGCCTCCTGTCAGACAGGAAGTCGGTGATCCACCTGCAGGTGGAGTCAGGCACGCTCAGCTGGGAGAGCTTGTCCTGCAGCAGAGCCGGGATGATGGTGTTGAAGGCAGAGCTGAAGTCCACAAACAGGATCCTGGCATAGGTCCCTGAGGAGTCCAGGTGCTGGAGGATGAAGTGGAGAGCCATGTTGACGGCGTCATCTACAGACCTGTTGGCTCTGTAGGCGAACTGCAGGGGGTCCAGGAGTGGGTCAGTGATGGATTTGAGGTGGGACAGGACAAGGCGCTCAAATGATTTCATGACCACAGAGGTCAGGGCAATGGGTCTGTAGTCATTTAGTCCTGTGGGCCTCTCAATAACAATAACAATAATAACAATACTAGTATAGTTTAATCTCATGTAATCCTTTTAAAAAAAAAAACGTTTTAATCAAGGTTGATCTCATGTAATCAATTTTTACTTATTAGTTAAATTTAATCTCATGTAATCCTGTTTTTTTTAACCCTTTAATCAAGTTTAAAAAAATTTTTAAAAAATTATTCTGATGTAATCCTTTTTACTTTTAATCAATTAAACACTAACATCGGACAGATGTTAAATGTTGTTAACAAATTAAAATTCAGTTTACGTCAAAACCCAAGTTGGCTAACTGACATTGTGATGTTTTGCAGATGATGGCTTTTGCTCACGACCAGAATGTTGGTACAGTATTTAGTATGTCAACATTGCGTTGCTATTAGACATGAAAACGTTGGATTTTGGTTCCTGAACACAAAACAAATACACCCCTTCCTTCAGTGTTCCTTTAAAAGCTCCGCCCCCCAAATTAATGGGTGCACATTGCTAAGGCAGCAACACAGTGGTGGGATCCTGAGCATCTTAGACAATGTGGAAGTGGATGCTCTCTCATTGCATAAGCAAAAAAAAAAAATGTAATCAAACATGCACACAAACATCCAGAACACAGAATAAAAACTTGCAAGAGTGATTTCTTTAGATTGTTTTTACAAACCCACAGGGACAGAAGACAGGACCCTAGGTTTGTAGCTTAACTAACAAGAAAGGTAACTTTACCTTGCATTGCACCCAATCAAATAAATCCATGGTGCTAACAGTCTTCAGTTCTACAAAAGCCTTAGCACGTTGTATGGACGAATACCATGATTAAGGCCAAACAACAAAACTACTGCCACAGTTGCTGCTGTAAAGCTAACATGCACAGAGGATGTGACGGTTTCCCATAGCCAGCACACCAGATGCAGAGTGATACAACTCCCCTGCTACTACAGCAAACATCACACCAACAGCACATTGAGGCAAATTGAAAGTAAGCGGAACATCCGTGACAAGTCATGTAACATTACTGGACATACAAATGTGACCCTGTTTGCTAACTAAGTAGTTGGGGATTGCTATCAAAAACATTAGCAAACAAGACAAAACAATACTGACTTACTGGTTCTGTGAAACATAGCAAAACTAATGTTACCCGCCTATAAAGCAGAGACAGAACAACCTCTGCATCCTCCTTCATGCCTTTCAACTCTCAGAAGGTCTCTCGTCCTGGTTGGCCACCACATTGGTTGGCCGGTGAACCCTCAAAACATCCATTAAGTTTTTAAGATTTCACCGGCCCCATCAGTTTCTTTACCAGCTCTCTCTTTGTGTGCCTTACATTTGGGGTGTGGCTAGATCCAGTGGGTAAATCCATGGCTGAATACCTTATATCCCAGTACGACCGTGCAGTCTCCTACTTTAGGAAACCTTATGGATGTTAACGCTGCTCTTTGCTCTTGCCGGATCATAGCCTGTCTTCTTCAATTCTTTTTCTCTTTGGCTGTCCCTTGGCCATCTGTCTTTCTTGACAGTTCTGTCGAGACGCTATCAGCATACGCCACCATCACACTGCCACCAGTAAACATTCCTGCATGCACTTGCTTTAACCGTCTCTTGTCTGCAGTCCCAATCAGTCCAATTCAAAAAAATTTTCCCATTCTCCAAGTTGCGTCTTGTGGTGACAGAAGGGTAGACTGCTCCTTCTCCTTTCCCTGGTAATCTTTCAATTGCCAGTAACCATTAGCATGTGCAAATACCATCTCTCATTCCCCTCTTCTTCTTCTTTCTTCGTCCTGTGCTCGAGAACAAATGCCCCAGTTGCTGATTTATTGGAATTGTCAGTCCTAGTCGCTTTGTTTATATCATATTTATAAAGCCACGATTGTGTAGGACCACAAAATTTTTACAGAACACACACAGTGGGAAAGCTAGTGGATGGAGGAGATATTCGCTAAATCTGAAAAAAGTATATTCGATTAGAATTACTTTCTCTTCCTTTAAATGGTCTTTGTGGACACTATGGCTAATTATTTTCATTTAATTAAGATTACTGAAATTAAACGCGCAAGGGATTCAGGTTTAGCAAAACAGCATATTAACACAGAGATATATAGAAATAAGTCAGTGCTTTCCATTAACTAATTTACAATGCACTGTACAGCACTAGTATGCAAACCAATCTAGAAAAACAGAGGCCGTATATATGCAAAACTGCATAATATAAATTACCCTTAGAGCAGAAGGCACAGAAATCATATCTGAATCTAAAATCAAGTTACAAGGCTTCTCAGTTCCATCCTGTCAGACCTCATCTTTAGGTTAAATGGATTACTATATGTGCTGTCTAAAACAGTAAGTCCAGCATCACTTTCTGCTGTTAAAGTAAATTTTAAAAAATGCGAGAGAGAAGTAGGGAATGAACATCCATATGAGGCGTGGCCTTGCAGCTAGGTAATGATGTGCAGATGAGGGGCGCAGGGGACCGTGACTGACTGACTATGCTCAATGCATAGATATTAACGTTTGTGCCATCACAGCTAATTGGGCTCTCCATTTATCCGCTGCAAAGAAAAGACGGTCCCTTGACAGTCATTAAACATGTTCATGCCTCTCTGAAAGTGTCAATGTATGGCTATGTTGTAGCTGTAGCTCTAGCTAGTGGTTTCATCCTTTAGGTGGCGTAATGAGCCTAATAAAGTATGTTTATCTGCCAGCACGTAAATGATTAACTGTTCACAAAATGACTACAATTGTTTTATTTTATGTGCTAAAAACATGTTTTTTGGGAGTTATAGTTAAGGTTGTAGAACACTAATGCCATCAACAGTTTCACCTTTAACCACAACAGCACATCTACTAACATATCGCACACCATATATGGCTCATTACAGCTCCTTCCCTGTCCTTGTACAGCACTATTGGCCAAAGAGCTGAAAATCATAATTCAGGAACTGCCTTTGTCACTTCTCCAAACGATCTCTAGCAATTGCAGCTTTTCAACTGGCAGCACTCCCAGATGCAGAGCTATGAGGATCCCATCAGCCCAGCACTGTGGCGACCACAGTCCGAGAGCTGGAGGTCAGCTCTGGCGAGCACTAAGTGGAAGAGTTGAGGCGTTGTAAAGGCCTGCCAGGGATGAATGCACTGCTTTGCCAGTGACAGGGCCTCTAGGTGACCCATCTCTCTCACTCTAGTTTAGCTCCATTCATTGAAGGACCCACAAAACATGGCTTTCAGATACTCTGTGGAGTGGATATATTATTACTCCAGTTTCTAGGAGAACTTTTACCACATAGTAACAGAAAAAATTGTACATATAATGTATATCTATCTATCTATCTATCTATCTATCTATCTATCTATCTATCTATCTATCTATCTATATGTATATGTCATTGCATAATATAGGATATTACACTTAAATTAGATGATAGGAAGTGCTCCAGTATACACTAATTGTAGTCATGTCCATGTGTTTATATGATCACATATAGATCTTGAACATGCGACTAGTTAGAGTTAGAAGCATTTTTCTTCATTCCAGAAACCTAATACATGGTTTATATTGATTTCTTTATTTTAATTTAGAAGCTAAGTAATGGAGCAGTTGGCCATAATTCAAGTGTATCTACTTTGAATACACAGACGAATATGATGTCAGTGTTGAGGCTGCTTTTTATTTCATTTATGGGACTGTAAATTCAATAATTAAATTAGTGGAAGGAATAATCCTTTACTTACAGGGATTACGGTACAACTGGTTCAATCTGAAATAAAATGCAGCTGTTCTTTTTATTCCAGCCAACTGTCTCCATTGTGTTTGGCAACTTTCATCATGACCATGACAGTTAAACTGAAATCTTTTAATTGTCCATGTGCATACAGACTGTTACTGTTAAGACTAATTTTGATTCATGTATTTATAGGTTTTAAATAAAGATAGAAAAGATTTCACTGCATACTGTACTACGCAAATCATGTTCAGTTAATTTCTTTGTAACAACAGGATTTAGTGTTGCTCATCTAGTTCTTTTTCTAATACACTAGGGCTGTACTTTTATGCAGACTTTATGTAGGGTTGGATGTGCAGTGCAGTTAATATCCGATCATATATCACTTGCCATAATGTTCCCACTGTATGTCAGAATTTAATATCAACACTGGCCTCCTCTGATGCTTCCTTCCCCCACATTACACAAGCTATGGATCAGTTTTAAGATGACGCTACTTTAATGGTGCGATTTAAATGACATTGAACACATTCTACAGTAATGCATGATTGCATTTTGTCATACTGGGTGGTTCTGGTACATATACTGATTGCACTGTATAGAAAATGTAAAGAATAAATGCATACTGTATGTATATGTGCATGCTGATATGTGTATTGTATGTTATTTTCTTCGTGTATTGTGTGGATGCCCATATGTAACAAGTTGTGAGGTAATAGCATAAAAACAAGGTAAGGAGAGCCAGGGTTGTACAATGAGATGTGGCAGTAGTATAATGCCTTACCTGTGATTTCAGCCACCTCACCCACAAAACAAGACCACCCTGATAATTTACCACTGATACTGTCATGGTACACACATTGACCCATCACATACAAGCATGTGCATAAACATCCAAACACACAATCCATCTCACTACGAATACACACATACATAATTTTGCAACCCTCTCTCTCACCCTGTCTCTCTGTCAGTGCTGACTGAGACACTTGGGTTGCTGACATTCACTGTGAGAACTGACACTGTTTGATGAGTCAAGCCTTTCCCTGGCTGTGTTCAGAGGTCCTAAAATTGATTCCCTCAGGTATTGTTAGACATTGTATGATGAAATCTGAGGCAGTGGCTCAAGGGAAGGGGTAATAAAAAGCTAGCCCTAAAATTCTCCTTGCATAGTGGTGAGAGGAAAGATTCTCCTAACTATACCAGAACCTTAACAAGTACCATTTGTGATAACATTTACTAAATGCACTTGGGTAAACCACTTTGACTTGTTCCCTTTTAAGTCAGGTTGAAACAAATGAATGATTAATATGTGTAATAGACCAAACTTGAGCTCCATGTTGCATCACCATTGGCATCCTATCAAAGTGACATTCTTCCACAGGCTAATTGTTAAAGTTTGATGCTTTGGTCTTGAGAGAAGAGCAGAGCAGTAGTATCTGGTTTATTTTAATATCCAGTACAGATTTGGTGAGGTGAAATGTTCGACTTGCACAGTAGGTTACATTTTTGATACTTTAAAAACTTTCTGGGTCTTTTAACTTCAGCTTCTACCTACACTGTCATCGTTTTGTCATCTGCAGCAAAAAGCAAGTATCATTTTTTTTTTTTTTTTTACTGTTGATTGATTTTTTGGGCTTGGGCAATTACATCAGATGTGACGCAACATCAACACAACGCAGGTTGCTAGAGCAGTTCTTATGGAGGTTCAGAGCTAGTGCTCCCTGTATTGTTGATGGCTGTAGTGCAGCTTTGGATGCTTGTTTTGGAGTTTGATTCTTGATTAGACAATTCCATTGATAAATTCACTGCTGAAAAGCATCAACAGAAAGAATAAATGGGTAATTATTGCAAAACTGTGTGGGCCTCTTCCAAAGAGTGCCTAGGTATTCCCACTTCAGTGGGAACATAGTTGTTTTGTGGAACATTTGGTTTTGTTTGGACATGCTGTCTGTGCTTCAACCTATTAATCATCTTATACAGAGTTTAACTGAAAATGACGTTTTGAACCCTTAAATTAGGCACACAGACCCACATCTTAATTCTTTAATCGCAATGTTTTTTGTTCTGCAACAATTATATACTGCTTGCAATGAACAATGGCTAATAAGTTTTAGTCTGCCTTCAAGTAAGGGGGCCTAGTTAAATGACCAATGTGTACAGGGATGTTTTGTTTCCATCTTGGCTAACCCCTGTGCTAAATGCCATGACCATTGAGTCAGGCAGACGTGTCAAAACACAGCATTAGAATTCAAAGGCAAGGGCACAGGTTGGCAATTAGTAAGCTGACCAACCCTTCCAATGTCTGCGGGTGGCCCTTCTTGCTTTTGTTTTTGCCCTCTCTTTTTATGAGCGTCCTCCCATCAGAGTAGAAATGTGGGCAGTTTGGCTGAGTGAGTCTCCAAACAGCAGAGATGGTGTGGGCGTATGGCAGCCTCTGACTACAAATGAGAGCACACAAATGCACAGTCTAATCTGTCACACATGTAATGAGTGCATCCCTGTTATGCTCCCTTAAGAAGACGCCAGTGTAAGCGTTTGCATAAAAACACACATGTACATAAATGCACATTCACTCCCACACACAGACAGCTACAGAGACAGGGGAGGTGTGTAAAGCATGACATTTACATGATTGTGATGCCCTGAGAGAGACGGAAAGAGATTATACACACAAGCGACATGAACTGTGTCCATTTCAGCATCCTAAACCTTAAGTGCAGCTACACTAATAAAGGTGGAGGTACGGCCACCCATGGATACAACCACATGTATTATGTGTTTAGAGGAGAAGCCTTTGGACAGAGTATTGTGCTGGCCACTGTCACCTGTTTACTCTCAGTGTGAGACATACTGTAGATCTCGGTAAAGTCTCCAATGAAAAGCCGCAATGAGAGCAGCACATAAGTGGTGGTAATTAAAGCTAGCACACAGGAAGGTTATATGTATGCAAAAATTGTTGATTGGAGCCCAGCTGTTAAAAGCAAATTGCATTTATTTTAAATGACCTATCCTCCCTTCTTACCCAGCCAGCTCTCCCTTCGTCTTAGACAATCTCCATTTAGTTACAGGTGGACAGTAATGATGCACTGAGGATTGAAAAAAAATCTGTTTTGGGGTTTAAGTATATGTTCAGTATTAACCAAACTCAACAATCAGTAATTAACCCTGAAACTCCTAATCCTATGTATATGTATAATACAAGTGCTTACCCTGTGATGCGTGGAAGGGTGTCGGTAGAGAAGAGAGCTAGTGGCGGTTTGTCTCGCTCTATAAGCCATATGGTGTACTGCCCACTTTGCTTGGGGTGGAGGAACATGGCCATGTCCAGGCTACAGGGACCTTTCCCACCCCACAGCCAAGGACTGAGCACCCAGGGCCCCCCAAAGGCTGAATTGTTCACCCAGAAGAACTGACCTGAAGAAAAGAGAAAAACAAAGAACTGTAGAATGCAAAACAGAGCCATAAACACGTACTAATAAGAAACAGAGGAGACTGAGTTAGGCATGTATTAATCTTGCAGATCAGTAGTAGGGAGGAAAGCTTGACAATTATCACAAATTATAAACTTATGGACATGATATGATATGCTGTTACAGTATGTACAGAGGCCAGATGAGTCGTGGGCTATGGTTTCAAATAGTTTTGAGGCAGAGGCTGAGAGTAGCACTTGATGAAAAAGCATGAAATAAAGCTCCTTTGAAAAAGAGCAGTCAATGACATCCCTTGCATGAAAAAAGGGGGGTAGTGGGTGAAAGAAAATCAAAGCACAGTCTTTTTCTAGCTTTGATATGAAGTCCCATTTCACTTTCAAACCTATTGCGCTCATTCAAGCAGGAAGTTCATCAGAAGCTGAAAGTTGTGTGTGTGTGTGTGTGTGAGTGTGTGTGTGTCCGAAAAAAATCAATTTTTAATGTGCTCAGTTAAGAAAAGTAGTGTTGATGAGGAGAAGCTAAAGAATCCAAAGCACAAATATTGCAGAATAACAGATTTTCTATCATTCTCATTTATTATTTTGTTTGTCAGTGCAGGGGTCATGAGAAGCACTTGCTGCTGCAGTTACAGCTGCAAAAATAAATCGCGAAATAGTTTTTAATACAGGGTTTATATGTTTCTTTTCTTTCATTTTTGTTTGTTTCCATTTCTAGGCTGTACCCTCTGGATAATGATAATACAAGCTTCCAGAGGGTCAGATTGTATTAAAGTCTACTTCTCTAACTGGGACACACATGTCTCCATGTGTGTGTCAGCTATTGCACTCAAACAGCCTTTTGCAATTAGTTGTCCATGCATTTTGTGTTTTTGTACTTTGGCATGGTGAGAATATCACTGAATCTGGATCTCTAATTCAGTCTTGAATAATACTGATCAGTTTCAATATGTATGCACTGCATCTAACTAATTAGACATTCAGGAAATAAAAAGAGCTGCACGGGTAAAAATTGGGGTAATTTAAATTGGCATTCAATATGACACAAAGCAGTGGACTTCATTATAGACATGGGTCTGTGTCTGTTCTCAGACTGTTTTCTAAACTTGTTACTCCCTCCTTTTATTCTTCCCTGATATCCAGTGCTTTCCCTTATCCCCTGAGGTTTCTGAAAACCTGCTGAATTTGGATCCCTTCATATTGGAGTACTGCAGTTAAGCCTCATTTGCTCACACTTGCATGTTCCTTACAGAGAGGGTCCAGACAATTTGACAAGGATGGTGCTTGCAACATGTTCATCAGGCAATGTGGACTGCACGCATTTTCTACACAGCCAGCAGGATATTGATATAAAGTTTTTAAATCTCAGTGTAGAAGGGCTTTGGGCCCGAAGGCAGAAAACTATAAACTCGTGTTTCCCACTCTATGAGATGAAGATATAACTGTTTGGGAGCAATTATTGGAAGGATACAAATTCCAACAATAAACCCATGCAAAGGAAAGACTGTAATTCCATTAGCAGATGTCTGCCTCAGCTTCACCTTTGAGTAGTGCTGCCCAACTGAGCTTGATGCCCTTATTTACTGCATCACAAGGCCTGGTTCAACTGACCGTCTGCCTCAATCTGCATAGTGTAACATTATCATTGGTGGAGTTTTAAGCCGTATAGTCAGATGATGATCACTTGACAGCTTACATCTAAATCAATTCTGCATTAAAAAACTAATGATAACATGTGGAAGTTGCTGCTGTGAATGACATACCGTATTTTCCAGACTATAAGGCGCACTTAAAAGCCTTTAATTTTCTCAAAAAACGGCAGTGCGCCTTATAATCCGGAGCGCCTTATATATGGATTAATTCTGGTTGCGCTTACTGACCTCGAAGCGATTTTGTGTGGTACACGGCGCTCACGGCGCTCTGTCAAAATGTTTTAGTACGACTTTGGTAAACTACAAAGCCGCACCGCTTGCAGCATTACGGCTACCGTAGTCAGGAGCGTCGCGGAGTAATACATGCTGTGCTTCACCATAATATTACAGTGTGTGTGTATATGCACCTTATAGTCCGGTGCACTTTATATATGAAAAAAGTTCGAAAATAGACCATTCATTGACAGTGCGCCTTATAATCCAGTGCGCCCTATAGTGCGGAAAATACGGTATTCAAGATGCCTGTAAGATTAGTTTCCTCAACTACTTAATGACGACCTGTGAGGACCCACTGGAAGTATGTCCATCCAATAATCCATTCTTTCTCATTGTAGACACCATGACTTATGCATTAATGTTATGAAAATGATATCTTTCCTTAACAGCCTAACACCAGTTCGAAGTGGAAGAGGCGTTATCAGAAACAACTGCAGGATTCTGTTGCTTTCAATAATCACTTAATACACACACGCACTTGTACTGTAGTTAGTCTGTTTTGCTGCTGTTAATGGAAGTTTTTTTTTCATTTATCTGTGAAGTTCAGATCACCATTTTATCAACACCATAAAATAAAATGGTGCTTGATTACTGTCCTTCTCAGGGGGAAGACAAGCCCCAAAAAGCAGAAACAGAAACATTTCAATTCAGAGTGATAGCTGTATCCTGTATCATTGAATCAAGCTGGTAAACACTTTTTTTCGCTCTATGTGCGGTTACAGATTCAATCAACTGAGGCTCTTGTTGACATAGCATACCAAATCAGGCCAACAGTTGGTGAGAGCAGAATTCCCTCAGATAATAAAATTGCAGCTAAAGGCCTGAGAGAAAGAGGAAAACAAACCATTGAAATTGTATTCCCTGCCAAACCCAATTATAGCATAATGCATTTACCCAAGGCCAGCACAAGCTTTTTGGGGTCCTAACAATTTAGCTGCCTCACATTTTAATTTACAACCCATTCACTGCTGCAACCTAGTGACAGCTTCCACTGTTGGGAAATGGTGTAAAGGTATGTTCTGCATGCTGATAAAGAGCCTTCTTGTTAGTGTTTAAGCCCCAATGATTAGGCCTTTAAAATCAGAGATTAAGGGGTGTGTAGCCATGATTCATTTGTTATGGTGAAATAAAATGAACCTTACTTGAAGACAGTAAATAAAAACTAACCATGTTTATTCCTTTCAAGTGCTGCAGAAAGAAGAAGCAATTATAGGACGGCTATCAAGACAGAAGAGTAGTGGGCCCAGTTAAGTCCTTTGGGCACAAAATGTCATTGTCAGGGTTTGTATTAATGTCAAAATCAGCAATCATATTTTATATACACACACACACACACACACACACACATACATATATATATATATATATATATATATATATATATATATATATATATATATATATACACAGTGCCTTGAAAAAGTATTCATACCCCTTGAACTTTTTCACATTTTGCCACCTTACAACCACAAACTTAAATATTTTTTTATTGAGATTTTATTTGATAAACCAACACAAAGTAGCACATAATTGTAAATTGGAACGGAAATGCTACATGGTTTTCAAAATTTTAAGCAAATAAAAATCTGAAAAATGTGGTGTGCATATGTATTCAGCCCCCCTGCGTCAATACTTTGTAGAGCCACCTTTCGCTGTAATTACAGCTGCGAGCCTTTTGGGGTATGTCTCCACCAGCTTTGCACATCTAGACACTGAAATCTTTGCCCATTCTTCTTTGCAAAATCGCTCAAGCTCAACCAGATTGGCTGGAGAGCGTCTGTGAACAGCCATTTTCAAGTCTTGCCACAGATGCTCAATGGGATTTAGGTCTGGACTTTGACTGGGCCATTCTAACACATGAATATTCTTTGATTTTAACCATTCCATTGTAGCTCTGGCTTTATGTTTAGGGTCATTGTCTTGCTGGAAGATGAATCTCCTTCCCAGTCTCAAGTCTTTTGCAGCCTCCAACAGGTTTTCTTCCAGGATTGCCCTGTATTTAGCTCCATCCATCTTCCCATCAACTCTGACCAGCTTCCCTGTCCCTGCTGAAGAAAAGCACCCCCACAGCATGATGTTGCCACCACCATGTTTCACAGTGGGGATGGTGTGTTCAGGGTGATGAGCAGTGTTAGTTTTCCGCCAAACATAGCGCTTTGCATTTAGGCCAGAAAGTTCAGCTTTGGTCTCATCTGACCAAAGCACCTTCTTCCACATGTTTGTGGTGTCCCCTACATAGCCTGTGGCAAACTGCAAATGGGACTTCTTATGCCTTTCTTTCAATAATGGCTTTCTTCTTGCCACTCTTCCATGAAGGCCAGATTTGTGAAGTGCACGACTTATAGTTGTCCTGTGGACAGATTCTCCCACCTGAGCTGTGGATTTCTGCAGCTCCTCCAAAGTGACCATGGGCCTCTTGGCTGCTTCTCTGACCACTGCTCTCCTCGCTCGCTCTGTCAGTTTAGGTGGACGACCATGTCTTGGTAGGTTTGCAGTTGTGCCATACTTTTTCCATTTTTGGACGATGGATTGAACGGTGCTCCTTGAGATGTTCAAAGCTTGGGATATTTTTTTATAACCTAACCCGGCTTTAAACTTCTCCACAACTTTATCCCTGACCTGTCTGGTGAGTTCCTTGGTCTTCATGATGCTGTTGTTCACTAGTGTTCTCTAACAAACCACTGAGGCCTTCACAGAACAGGTGTATTTACACTGAGAGTAAATTACACACAGGTGGACTCTATTTACTAATTAGGTGACTTCTGAAGGCAACTGATTGCACTGGATTGTATTTACATTGTATTTGTATTCATCAGAGTACAGGGGGCTGAATACATATGCACACCACACTTTTCAGATTTATATTTGCTTAAAATTTTGAAAACCATATATCATTTTCATTCCACTTCACAATTATGTGCTACTTTGTGTTGGTTTATCACATAAAATCTCAACAAAATACATTAAAGTTTGTGACTGTAAGGTCACAAAATGTGAAAGAATTCAAGGGGTATGAATACTTTTTCAAGGCACTGTATATACATATACACACAGACAAGTTCAAGGTAAGATGTGTTTGCCTGGGTGATGATAAAAAACAAAATGTGCATAATTGTAGAAAATAGACAACGTTAAATTAAAAGTAGAGGTAGATGATAAATGATCACAGACATGTTACCCACTGTGAATGCAACTCACTCTCAGCTGCTGGTCAGTGAAGAAGCAAAGAAACTATGACAGTGCATAAAAGCACATTAAACATTTGGAGAGGGTACTAAACACTGCACAATGTTTTGTTTCATCTATGATGCATATAAGTGGTTTCACATGTTTTTGTTTCATGTTGTGATTGGATTTAAAAATGTAATACTTTATGGTGAAAATGTATTGCAAGGTTGAGAAGGGAAAGGTGTATGGGTCATAGTCTTATGCTTGTGCAGATATGCTAAGTGAATCACATCCAATTATTTGATTGAAAATTGCATATACATTTAGATATGGCATCTTTGTCCCTTTGACATGATACAACATTTAATGTCAACACTGATGATTAGCCTTTAATTTTAATTGTAACTGCCTATTCATACTGTCAGAGAATATGGTATCCTGTCCTTTATTTTATATTTTTATCACGAACAATAAAATGCATTTCAGACTTCAAACACATGTTCATTGCTGCATCACTAGAAACCAGAGGAAAGCTTTGGTAACCACTAGAGATATGATCATAAAACCATTTTCCTTCACTCCTCTATTACAAGGAAGTCCTATAGCTGCAGATTTGTCCTAAGGTTTGTTGTATCATTATAGTTATTATATTATCATATTTTTGTATTATTATAAAATTAACTAGAATCATCTCCATGAAAATTACATTTAGACTTGAATATGTTTGCTGTGTGTCATGTTAAGTATTTTTTTTCTGGTGTTTCTTTTAATTCCAAGGCACTCAGCCACATCAGAACAGCCAGTTTGATTTACTTCTGTTTTCTTTTGTTGTCAGCAGCCGAACAGCTGGAAGATCTGATGCTGTTGCGGCCATGCAGAGCACTGACAAAAAGACCTGGATGTCAACAGTGAAAATATTAGTTTAGAGCAGAAGAGTGGAGGGCACCGAACACCAATGTTCAGCAGGGTGCTCACTGAAAAAAAGAAAGTGGTCGTTGTGCACAACTCAAGAGCAGGTGTATAATAAGGGAACTTATCCATGAACCCAACCTACAAACCTCTGCATAAAAATAAAATATTGGCACTCCAAAGTTCAAAGTATCCATTACTAATAATGCTAAAACAACCTCTATTAAAAAAGTAAAAAAGTTAATTTGTTGATCAACGTTCAAGGGCACTGGCCATAAATAATTTATTTTTCTCCCAAGAATTTGTTTTTACAGCCAAAATATTACATCACACCGGGGTGCAAAGCAGCAGAAGTACCACAAAGAAAAAGAAAACAACTGATCTTATTTTTTTAATTACAGAAGTGTAGCAGAAACCTAGAAATCTGAAATTCAAAAATCAATAAAGACCCAGCACAAGCTGGCTGCAGTAGTTGTACTGCAGTTATGACTTCGTTACAAGATAAAAAGTAGATTCAGTAATTACAAAAAAGAGTTGTCGAACAATTTAATGACAATGAATGAGTAATGAAACTCAACACCATTAACAAAGAAAAGACAGATCACTTAGCAGCCTGGTAGCAGTGTGACAGACAAAGGTGTGGTGTTTTTCCATGTCTGCATTTCACAATGCTCAGTTTATACGTGACAGGATTTTAGCAACTAACATTTAGTTAGATGTCTGAATGCCTATGTTTGCAGTATAATAAAGGATAAACTACAATGTAAATCTCAACCACTTGACACAAACAGGCCACTAACCCCTGCTAATTGTGCTTGTAGTAATTAACTAAATAACTTGAACTGCAGTGCCTCTTTGTTCTCATTATTGCATTTCACCAGTCATGTAAAGACGACCGGATACAAGTTTTTTTGATGTTTCTAATTTTTGGAAGAAAATCTCTGACGACATGATGACATTTGTTTTCACTGCAACAGTAATTATATCCAATGAGGCTGTTATTTTATAGCAGAGAACGAACTTGTCAACTGGGTGTGAGATAAGACATGAAACTGTGAAACAGAATTCCTCTTCAAAGGCATAGCTGTATGAAAGTAATTTTGACCATCAATGAAATGGCTCATCAGTTTAGATAAAACCTCTATGAGTAGATATAAAATTGTCTTTGTCTTAGCTTTATGTAGAAAATTGTTTCGCAAACCTCAATGCTGTTGTGAGGAAGCATTCAAAGATAAAGCTTGAGCATTTCTTTAAAACAAAACACTGGCATAAGAATAGGAAATATTACAAAGAGTTTGAGTTTTGAAAAGGCTTTTGTTTTGAAAATTCTATCACTGCAGTGTGTATTTATCATTTTTAAATCTGAACAGATGTCTCATAGTACTGCATTGTACAACCCCATTTCTAAAAAAGTTGGGACACTGTGTAAAATTTAAATAGAAACAGAATGCGATGATTTGTGAAAATATAAACATCAACATTCAAAGATAACAGATCAGATGCTCAAATGCTGAAATTTTGAAAATGTGTTTTATCAAAAATATCAGCTCAATTTGAATTTGATGCTAGCAAAACATTTCAAAGAAGTTGGGACAGGGACATGTTTACCACTGTGCTGCATCACCTTTTTTAACAACATGTTTGGGAACTTAGTAGATCAATTGCTGGATGTAATTGATTTCTCTGTGTTTCTAAAGACGCTGCACAATAAATGATGACTCAGATATTTCTGTGTTAGAAATAGAAAATTATTTGCACTTCACTATCAAAGACAAAAATCTCTGATGCAGTTAAATATTACTTCAATAGATACCAATTTTCCTACCCCCCAACTACCTAAAGTTGTTTCAGAGCAGCCACATCAATTTCTCCGTTTATGATGCCTCCAGCAGTTTTTGAGCATTCAGTACACAATTCATTAATGAATTCCCTTGAAATATACTGAAAACAAAACAACAGATCAAAAGTAGTGTTGGACCATGGATTTAATCTTTAAATACGGGTTACCTTTAGAATATACTGACTATTGAATATACTAATATATCTGTTTTTATCTCTGTCAGAGGATTTAACAATAAATCTATGGACCCAATAGCAAATAGTGCATCCTTACCGATTCGTATTCTCCTGTTTGCACTTTTGGTGCAAAGTGCTTAAAGAGTATTGCGTATTTTAATACCTGCAGTACATTGGCTTTTTTCCAGATAGTCCAAAGTCACTGTTCATCCTATTTAAAAGGTATGTAGCTATAGGTCATTTTAAGTTTCTTCTTACATAACCATAGTAATGCCGGATTAATATGTCATAGGTTATTATGGTGTCACATTTCTCACATACTGTATATTGACAGTGCCATTGATTCAAACAATAGTTATTGTTTATTTGAAGATGAAGTTTATATGGCTATGCAAAAACTAATCATGCATAGTGGTAGCTACTGCCTGTCAACTACACTAGCATATATCAGTCTAAACCTTACTACTTGGAGTTCCCAATTAAAAACTGTTCAAAGCAAGGAGTAGCAACTGTTTCACAATTATAACACTGAGTTTTGAAAGTACATAGATAATTTTGATCATGTGAGTTGAATTTCTATCAAAAGACTGACAAACTCTCTGCAGCTATTTTCATACTGTCTGCAGTGGGTTATTGCAAGTGTTGCTATTCATGCCATGCAGGCCTATGAGACAGAATGTAGGATGGACACAGGGACAGAGAGTTGAGACAGCAGACTGCTAATACTATGTCATGAGGCCAGTGCCAAACAAAGTAAACAAGCAAGTCAACAGAGAGCCTCAGTAGTGATTTAGAGAGGGTTAGTGTTGACTTCAGCCTGAGGGACAACAGTGTCTGTGCCCAGCAAGCTGACTGATTAAGTGGCCTTGTTTATAGATGGAGCTGATACAAACCATGCCAATGGGTCTCTCCCAAATGAGTAAATGATGCCACAGGCCATTTACGAGACTGACAGCCACAGGTGCACAGGAGAAGTAAACATAAATGAGGATTTTCCAACAACTGTCAATTGATTGGTTAACACAACATCAACAGCTGCACTGACGCAAAGAATAATTAAGTACTCTAAGTGCATAATTGTAAGTGGATGACCGCAATTTTCCTTTTTTAACATCAGAATCAGAATCAGAATCAGAATCAGTTTTCACATACAAGGAATTTTTCTGGTGATTGGTGCAATTGATCAGCAACAGTGGGGCTCTCTAGCCTTGTTGATGAGGCTAATAGCAGATGGGAAGAAGCTATTTTTGTGGCGAGAGGTTTTGGTCCTGAAGGACCGCAGCCTCCTGCCAGAGGGGAGTGTCTCAAAGAGTTTGTGTCCAGGGTGGGAGGAGTCAGCTACAATCTTCCCTGCACGCCTCAGAGTCCTTGAGGCGTACAGGTCCTGGAGGGACGGAAGATTGCAGCCAATCACCTTCTCAGCAGAGTGGATGATACGCTGCAGTCTGTTATTGTCCCTCTCCGTGGCAGCAGCGTACCAGATGGTGATGGAGGAGGTGAGGATGGACTCAATGATGGAGGTGTAGAAGTTCACCATCATAGTCCTTGGCAGGTTGAACTTCTTCAACTGCCTCAGGAAATACATCCTCTGCTGAGCTTTTTTGATGAGGGAGCTGATGTTTAGCTCCCATTTGAGATCCTGTGTGATGGTGGTTCCCAAGAAGCGAAAATGCTCCACGGTAGCCACGGGGGAGTCACACAGGGAGATGGGGGTGGGTGGGGCTGGGCTCTTCCTGAAGTCCACTATCATTTCCACTGTCTTCAGAGCGTTTAGCTCTAGGTTGTTCTGCCTGCACCAGGTCACCAGACGCTCAGTCTCCCACCTGTAGGCAGACTCATCGCCATCAGAGATGAATCCAATGAGAGTGGTGTCGTCTGCAAACTTCAGGAGCTTGACAGACTGATGGCTGGAGGTGCAGGTGTTGGTGTACAGGGAGAAGAGCAGAGGAGAAAGAACGCAGCCTTGCGGGGATCCAGTGCTGATGGTCTGGGAGTCAGACACGTGCTTTCCTAGCTTCACGTGCTGCCTCCTGTCAGACAGGAAGTCGGTGATCCACCTGCAGGTGGAGTCAGGCACGCTCAGCTGGGATAGCTTGTCCTGCAGCAGAGCCGGGATGATGGTGTTGAAGGCAGAGCTGAAGTCCACAAACAGGATCCTGGCATAGGTCCCTGAGGAGTCCAGGTGCTGGAGGATGAAGTGGAGAGCCATGTTGACGGCGTCGTCTACAGACCTGTTGGCTCTGTAGGCGAACTGCAGGGGGTCCAGGAGTGGGTCAGTGATGGATTTGAGATGGGACAGGACAAGGCGCTCAAATGATTTCATGACCACAGAGGTCAGGGCAATGGGTCTGTAGTCATTTAGTCCTGTGGGCCTTGGTTTTTTGGGGACAGGGATGATGGTGGAGGATTTTAAACATGCATATCTATGCACCATAGTCAGAGGCTGCTTATCAGTTCCATACTGCAGGTTTGCCTTATCCTGAGTCAGAGGCTCACTGCTGTCTTTTGAAAAACCCAAACAGACCTTGAACAGATTTTTATACATGTAATGCGTGTTTCTACTGACAATTTCATTAGGTACTCAAGCATGCAGTTATATTGGAACTATTTTCATTTTCTGCATCATCAATAGGCACAGTGTCTTTATATTCTATTCTTGCCGAACTGAATTGTTAATACAGAACAATTGCAATAGAGCTACTTGTGATATTATAAACTGACAAATTCTGCCAAAGGGCAAAATACTCACCTACCACTGCAGAGACCTGTGTTGAATTCCTGGCAGCAACTTAGTTGAGCATTCAAACCAACACACTGACATTCTTTGCAGGTGGGAAGCCACAGGTGAAAAGAAATGCCTGGCAGCACCATGTGTATGAGTATAAAGATCACAGTGCAGCCAAAGTCATTAATAGACGGACTGTGGTCTGGGTCTGGACTCTGACACGGTCGTATCTGGACCTATAAATTATTGAGAATTATTACATTTCGACGAAGTGTTTCTATTTTAATCAACAAAGCTTTTCTAGCTTTTACAGCACTGGTCATGTGATGCTAATCATTCAATCATTCTAAAGTCAGTGAGTGAGGTACACACACAGGGGAGAGACGAGTTGAAAGAAATAGTCAAACAAGTACATGGGGAAAGTGGGGAAGTGGGATATAAGAGGGAAAGAAAGAGAAAAGGAGATATTAATGCTGTTCAATTGTTAAGATGTGTTGAGATTGTTTATTATAAAAGTATGTATGTCTATGTTAATTTTCTTCACTGCATATTATGTTTCATTTTCAGTTTCACACATTTAATCTTGAGACATTTTTTCTGTCTAGTGTAAGTAATCATTAAAACTGGATTGTCCATCACAAAGCAATAGAAATTTGACTTTGACATGGCTCACAAATAAAAAAAATCTAAAGTCAGCTCACTGTCGTTTTCCTCCTGCCATTGTTTGGTGGACAACACAAAAACACACACGACTAAATAGGAGTTGATACTGAAACAAGGGGTAAAGAAAATTAGATCTATGAAGGCTATCTTTACTATTAACAATACGGTTTTGGTATCGATAGTCCATTACTGCTCATTACACAAATAAAATCATCAATAGCAATTAAGACAACAATTACCTCTACCCTTCTAAAGTTATAGTGTCAAAATGAAGTAGCTAATAACAGTAAATTTGTCATTTGTTTTTGTTTTTTAACTTGGACCTAATTGGAGCTTGCCAACTCAATGATTGATCATTTACTTTTTTTTTTAATACTACTAAAGTGGCAATGGCCAGGTTGTTTGCTTTAACTTATGATTATGAAGTAAATGTTGATTGCACAAAGTAATGGCTATAGAATAGTGATACCATTGGCATTCAGATCACTTCTCTATAAGCCTTGCTTTCACTATGTAATTCTGTGTACCACTACCAAATCTCCCAGGAAAATGAAGGCTCAATTTACGCCACGCAAAAAGTGCATCTGCCAATGTGCAACCAAAACAGGAAGAGGAAAGTGCTTTTGTTTCCCCGTAGGTACTGGTTGTTACCCCCTTTGGAGTAACTGTGGAAACTCTACCCAGAAAAAGAGCCCCGTTGTCGAAGGAGGCAAAGAAGGTGATGAGGGAGAGTAATAGAAACTGAGGTAAAACAAGAGTGAAACTCCAACAGGCATTCATTAGATGGAGAGAGCTCTGGGACTTGGTCCAAAACTGACTTTCAGTTGGCATTATTTCTACTATCTACTAGATCTATAAGTAAGTAAACCTGCCCACTTGTTAATACAATTGGGTGTTTTTCACAGCACTGAATTTGGGTTTCTATTTAAAACTGGGATTTTTACAGCTGTTTCTTACTTCAGACAGAAGTATGATGCTAACACATATAAAATTATGATGACTGGTCAATCGGCTGGTGATTGGAAAAGGCCTTTTTTTACATTCTCATCAGCTATGATCGGTGACTGGCTGATCAGTCTCTGATATCCAATTATGTGCTGGTCAATAATGCATCTCTAAAGTTCACTTTACCTCTTCAGTGAACATGCTTCTTTCTTCTCGCATTTTTCTAAAGTGTTGTTGATAGATTTGTGTCCTGTGCTTTCAGCCGTTGCTAAGCTCTGAGGGAAACGGAAAGTAACAGCGGCACTCAACAGTAATAGCACTTGGAAGCACTACAGGGAGTTGAAAAGTAGAAAAGTAGTCTGTTTCCACTAAAATGCCTAAAAATGCATACTCAAAACATCCTTACATTTCTTCAACTTATAAAGGGCCCACAAATCAGGCCCAGACCATAGACTGTACATTAAGACGAGCCCATACCAGCAAGGGGGCTTTATTTGGCAAGCTAGTGATGGCTAAACACCAGGAAGTAACCTCAAATGACCTGAAGCCACAAATAGAGCTAACATTTTAAGGTTTCAAATTATATTGTCAGAGAAATTTCTCTGTCGCCGTACTGCATTGTTTTGATGGTGTGAAGCTGGTATTTGAGAGCTGTCAAAGGCCACATTTTCATGGTCAGATGTTCAACAAGATTATTGCCACCTTTTGGGTCTGCCATGTACTGTTGTTGATTTCACAGAAATTCAATACACAGTTTGGAAATGCAGTAGCAAAAAGGTTTGATTTAAAGTCAAACAGTAAACGTATCATTTCAGAAAGATCATCAAAGCACTTGATCATAACCTCTCATTTGCCCAGAAATGACTGAATAAAGACAGAAACTGTGTTCAAATATTGTGGTCAAAAACTAATTCAAAGGAATGTACTAAAAGCCTCAAATACTGACTGGACACTGACGAAAGAAAGAAAAAAATCTTCAGAGGCATGTTGAGGGAATGGGCGGGATTGGTTCACACTAGTTACACGGTCTTGCCTGGCAAATAGGCTCAAAATCCAACAGCTGAGGGAAATACATAAAGAACTGGGACATGCATTGCCTTTGTAGTCGAGACAAAAAGGAATGAATACATAAATTAGTAGATTTTCTGTGCAGGAAAAGCACCAAAAAAAAATCCCTCTCAGCAATAGATACCCACCCAGCAAAACTAGCAGTCATGCAGTCTGTGGGAAGGTAGATAAGATTACTCAGCAGGCTGATAGTATCTCCTGGAGTGATTCCTTAAGGCTAGGATATTATCTGATTATGGAACATTAAAAGGCAGATGGTTGTAATAACGCCATTAAGGACTTTTGCCATTTTTCTTCTGCCCTTGTCTCTCTTCATACCACTTTCCACCATCCTCCTGTGCGGAAGAAAGAGAGAAATGTCTCTAATGTGCATGTGTACGTGCTAATGTGAAAAAGTGTGCAGTCTGCAATTTGTGCGCATGTTTAATTAATTTACCCAGATTAGAAATAATGTGTTTGTGTTTGCATGTGCTCAAGCATATGAGTGTGCCACAGCTCCACCTGAAGGCAGTTTTGTTCTTCAGTGTTTGTCTGTTATGGTCCAGGATGGCTGACAAGAGACTGGCTATAGACTAAGGGCCAGCCAGCCAGCAGCCTCTCAGCTAGGTAAGGGGAGATGATGGATCACAATCCACTGGGGGAAATCACCACCTCCTCCCTGCCTCCTTGCAGGGAGAAATTCCAGAGCTGCTCTAAACAAGAGTCTGGAAGCACTATGTCAGGGCTGTAGCCAAGAACCACGCAGAAGGGTGAAGCAGGTGGAGTATCTGTGAGCTCATATTGCTGTGTGTTGCAGGCTGCATGGACTCTGTGGAGATTATACAGTGGGTGTCTATTACCTGTTTACTTGGGGGGAGCTATGCAGTGTGATGAAGCAGGAACAAAAGAACAACAATTACATTATAATGTAAAATGTAAAGTCATTATAAAGTCAAGGTTATTGCCAGCAACATGCTCAGTGTTGCGGGTGGTATACTGGTCTATGGGAGAAAGGATAAGGTATCCCTGAAGGAATCAACCTTACTTTCTTTCACTGCTTTGTTGTTCTGTTGTTAAATTACACAGCTAGACATTATGAAGTGCAGTAAAAAGTACAAAAACACAAAATGATGCACCAACCAACTATAAACAACTGCAAAGAAGCAATAACTGCCTTATTATGGACATTCTGACTAATCTGTTGCTTTGGGCAGTAATGTTAATATCAAGTTCTGCTTGTGAGAGCAAAAACAACAACAGAGCCCCTTAGCTTATAAAGTTAGGGGGGGAAAGTGAAATACAAACAGAGATGCAGCCCAGTTTGTGACAGCTGAAAACGTGACAAGAATCCATGACATCTTAAACAGTGTTTCAGTCCTAAAAGAAGTGGTGCCAGGAGAGTGGAAGTGAGCAAACAAACACAGATAAATCCAAGAACAGTCCCTCTGTGACACATCTTAGCAGATTTTTTGTTGGGATATCATAGCAGTATTTAATTTGTAGTTATTAAAGAAGTAACTAGTTGGCCTCCAGTATAGAACATACCTCTGCCATTGAATTGCAACTGAGAAGATATCCCAGTTCCACAGACTGGATTTTCACCAAAGGTTTATGGCCTCTTTCATGCCCCATTACATTCCTGTTCACATTAGCGAATGAACACATTATTACTCCACCTGAAACGGGATATCAGATATGGATGCTCTAATGCTAGCCAAATATTTTCACCCAGTATAGTGACACTACATAGCCAACAATCAGCAAATTTGTACTAATTACAGCTTCACACTGTGACTGCTAACATTCAAACTAAGACAAAAATGAGGTGAGAACATAAAACTAAATGGAGGGGATGATGGTGGCAGCTGTGTTCACTTTCCACTTCAATTACAAAACAAAAGAAAAAGAACAGCAGTCAACAGAGTGCATACCTCCACCAAAGCCAAACAATCCCACACATCTTTTGTATTTAAGTGTAACTATTTATCAACATTAATCCTGAAGCAAGACAGCTGCATGATTTTATCACCTGTTGTCTGAAATGATCAGCATTGTATAATTCATATAGGTCTATAGCTGTTAGAACTGTTGACCGCTATTATTATTGTGTAATTTTATTAGTTGTGTGTTGAATGAAATAGTGCTGTAAGCATTCCTAAATAGTGCTGTGTCACGTGCACTCTTGCTATTAAGGATTCAGCACTTTCTTCCATCAGATGTAGATTATTATATGGAATAAACTCATAGATCCCAACACCATGAAGATGTTTTTTAAATTAAGACCAAAACATTATTTTCTTTGAAACTGATGTGTTGGAAAAATGTTTCAGAAAGTGATAAAAAAAATTCTTGGATCCACCCATTTCCCGCATTAGCAACAAAATTTAATGTGCTCTCCCCTGGCCCCTGCCCCATCCCTCCACCAAGTTGCAGTCATTTTTGCGTAATCCTGCTGACAAATAAATAGACAAACAGAAAAACCAACAAACAGACACAGAACACCAAGGCCTCTGAAAATGAAATTTCTACTTCTATTTTGTCAAAAAATGAGTCATGTTATAAATCTACATTATGATAAGGTGATTTCGTTTTATCCATTACAACCCCCATTACCATTGTGTCAGTTGTGCTTGAAACCTGTGCACAAATAGTTCATTTCTGTTGATGCTGGTACGGGTACAGTTCAATAAAAGTGTCAAGGGGGTGTGAGACTGACGATACCGTACACACTCCTGCAGGCACTTGCTGGTGCTGAGAAAGACTGTGAGCAGACTGTGGTAATTTAGTGCTAGCCTTCGTCACAGAATGAAATGAAGTGCAAGGGTGCTCAGTCATGCTCAACAAGTCCCTCTGTTCATTATCAGATGGCAGCCATCACTTCACGCTATGGGGGACAAATTCGCTGCCACATATAAACATGTGTGGTGGCATGTGGGTTTGTGTATGCATGAACAGACGCACATTAACACTCACACACTTGCACAAATCACCCTCTTCTTCTTAAACATGATTTACACTCTGACAATTTCTTTTACGTCAACACATACATTCAGTCTTCCAGGAGGAGTAAACAGTAAACACTCAGCTTGTGCCCACATCCCTAGCACAGCTCTGCAAAGAGTGGCAGACTGGTCGGGGGGGTGTTATATGTCTACACTTGTGTTTGCACACATAGATTGGTTGTGGAGATGTACTCTAGTGATGCACTGATTGGATTATTTAAAGACTGGGCAGTTCCACAAATACAAACAGGCAAAGACAAACTCAAACACATCATCGATCGTGCAGGTTCAGTAAGCACGCTTTCAATTAAACTGAAGTAAAAGCCTTTTAAAACACATACATACACACGGGCATTCACTTCAAACCGATCACCTGCCTATGCATGTAGGCATGCATGTAGCTCAAAGCGTCCTCGCCAACACACACATACACACACACTTGCACACACGGCAAAAGCTAATTTAATTAGCTATCCTGCCAAACGGGTGCTTCTTTTAATTACTTGTGGCTGTACCCAGCAAAGTCTCTCACAGCTTGCAGAATAAAAACTCACCATGGATTTCCTTAACTAATGACTGTGGCATATACCGTATGTCGACTATAATGACACGAAGAATAAGACCAGTCAAAAGCAGCCTAAATTGTTCAAGGCAATCTGGTCCTTGAGATATATAAGGTATCAACAGGTATAAACGAGGTATAAACAAATCCACCATTCCCTCTGAAACAAAGGTAATAGAACACACTTTTCTTGTGATGGAGAGGACAGGGTTTTTAGTGAGCCAGCCTTTGTGTTAATAGATCACAGCAATGAGCAGATATGAGAAATAAAACAGCAGGGGTAGAGGCAAGCAGAAATCAAAAAACTATCAGTTTTGTCATAAAGCCTTGTAACACAAGCTGGCCCAATTATAGACACAAACAGGTTCCACATGATATGCCAGAACGAACAATGATTACAGCTCGACTGCCCGATATGACGCTTATACTGGTGGAGTATATTGATTCCCCCTTTTCCTTGTCAGGTCCAGTCAGTCCTGTACTTAGTGTGACTGAGTGGCTGCAACTTGCACTCGCACACCCAAAAAGCTTTGTACAGTTTAGATGAAAGATTGATTAATGAAATGCACCCAGTACTTACTGCACAGTAATATAGAATTCACAGATGATTGTATATGAGCTGTTTAGAAAACTGCAGGGTTAAGAATGAAAAAGATGTAGAATAGGACGTCAGGGCTCTCTGATTATATATTTTTAAGGTACCCGTGCCTTAACATCTTTTCATTTTGGGGCACAGTTATTTAAAAAACAAACAAAATAAAACATTGATTCATCTTTTTTTTTTTTTTTTTTTTTTTTTTTTTTACAATAAACCAGCATGCATGAAACAATTTACTAAATATGTTTAAAGTTGGGACCTTACCTATTCAGTTCAGACTTTAAAAACAGGAGTGGGGTTTCACTTTCCATTTCACCCAATCTGAATCCAGTATAAAGTTAGTCTTAGTCTTAGAGTCAACATTAGTTTGTGACACCTGATATGACCTGACATCTTCATTGTAACTGGTGGAAACGTTTATCAGCACTGGCTAAATATGAGAAGCTGCAACCTGATGAGCTTTGCTACAGTGTCTGACCTAAGGATGGGTGTGGTTAGGATTTATCAATTCAGTACTATTTTTATTTTTGATTTTAAAAAAATCATTAAAGAATAATGTAATATATGCAGTGCAAAATAAGAATTTATTTTATATTTTAAATATAATGAAATTGTAATTCTAGAGCAGCAAAAGTAATATCTACAACTTTAAAGTTATTATACAAACTCAGTAATATCTCCCTGGAAAACATGCATAAAATATAAATACAAGTAAATGATATTTCTACTTCAAAGCTCTTGGTGAAGTTCAAAAAGAATGCTGAACATATAATTCAGTATATAACTCACTATCACTCATTCATTCTCTGTCCTGGTGGTGTGCTGCTTTGAGAGGGGAGGTTGCCATCTCAGAGTCCAGGAAGTCCACAAGAACTTCCTCAGTTTTTAACATAAATGGCAAATTAGGCTGAACAGTGAGGCCACATACAGTCAGCTTTTGTTTTAGCTATAACAATTTGTCATTAGCCTAACAAGCTAGCTATGTTAACACAAATATTGCTTTTCTACAAGTTTATATTTGTTTACTTGTGAAGGTTTTATTGCATGTACAGTAACAAGCATAGCTGTTGTCAACTCAAGTAATATATTTCACATCACCAGACGTCATTTTCTCCTCTGCCGCCTCTCTGTCTGCCTGCTGTCAGCTATGCATATGTGTGTGTGTGTGTGTGTATGTATGTGTGTGTGTGTGTGTGTGTGTATGTGTATATGTATGTGTGTATGTATGTATGTGTGTGTGTGTGTGTGTGTGTGTATGAGCTGAGCCCTCAGTCAAACACAGACACAGCAGAGAGAAAGAATGGGACAAAAAGCTGCATGCACTATATGTTTTTGATCCGTTAATCTCACTCACTGGTCTCTTCAAGTACCAATGAAATGCTCCTGCTCCTTACAAATACAGAACCGTTTTAAAACTGGCATCCCTAAGAACTCTGGCTGACTCTCATTGGTGTGCCCAATCATTTTTCAAATTTGAATGCACTAAGTTTCACTGCGAGCAAAATACTTGCACTGTTGAGCCCTGCATCACTTTTGGTTTAATGTATGATCTCCTTAAAATCTGATTGTAATTGTGAAACAGAGACCCTTAACACACAATAAAACCCACCACAAAAACAAATGTAAAGCTCTGTGGTCAGAAGCCTAAATTACACTCTCAACTAGAACAGCAAATGGTATTTTAATGGTCTACAATGTCACTTTAGTTTTTCCAAAGGCATATTTATATTTAATTTAAAAAACATAAGAAATTTTTTTGTATTCATCTGTTTAAACATCATTAGTTAAAATCAATGTGTACATAAACACCCCATAATGAATATGGCATGTGTCTACAATATAAGACAAGAGCAGAGAAGCACTGCCCTGAGCTACAAAGAGTTCATCAGCATGCCTCATAAACAAGGCACTGTCCTTTTTTTGTAATATATTCTGTCTTTACAGGAGGCTATATATTTCTTTATACACTAGCAGTGAGCCAAGCCTAACCCTGGAGGCCTAAATCCATCTGTATTGCTCTGTTTTAATGTGCTCCTCTGAGAGCCACTCATCCCTCTCTGCTGTTTCTGTTTGCGGGAAAGAGAGAATGTGATTGCCATGGTAACCAAGCCTACTTCCACTGACATGCACACTGTTGAGTTGCAACCAGGAAGAACAATTCAACACATCCACAAAGCCCAGAGTGTATTGAGGGTCAGAGGTCAGATCACATGGAAGAAGTAGACAAACCTCTACTGTTGATGTGCTAAATCTGAGCTACAGAGGTATCTCATTATGATTTCTATAAACATTCTTCAACCTCCCAGTCCTGATGAACAGCCAGGAATAAAGTCAAGTCAATAATCAAGCTATGCAAATACTGAGAACAATAAAGGATCGGTGCACCACTTTCTCTCTATTGCTACATTTGCCATCCTATGGATCAATTCCTCAGCTGAGAAATTTC
This sequence comes from Trachinotus anak, assembly GCF_046630095.1. Lineage (NCBI taxonomy): Eukaryota > Metazoa > Chordata > Actinopteri > Carangiformes > Carangidae > Trachinotus > Trachinotus anak. The sequence goes on from NW_027273884.1 coordinate 3,071,291, forward strand.
TGGCAAATAGAAATAGATGTTAATTTATTTGGACTACTCGAGTACAGGAAGAGTCAAAGCAGGAGTGATTTCAATGCCTGTTGATGGCCTGTCCAAGAAAAATTTGAAATTTTACACTCTATTCTAGTTCTTGAGTTTTCCACATATTCACTGGTACAAGCATCTCTTTAAGCATGAAGCCCTTTTTTTCCTGTTGATTTTGGGAGTAAAAAAAGTAGCTGTAGTGTGGCTATAGATAGTCTATACATTATGTCGTTAGTCATTAAAAGCACAGCTTCAGTACTGTACTCAAGAAGGAATTCTTTTAATTTGCTGGGACTACATGAAAAAAGGAAACTTGATTTTCCATCAAGTCATTTCTGGCTCTACTGCCTGCCGTTTTTGGAACAGTACTGTACTCTTGATTGCAGACACTATTACACCTTTGGCTTGGGGCAGCAGCTCAGCTTGGCTTCAGACACTGACTGGCAAAGAAGATGCAACTAGCAGGGCATAGATCTTTCCTCTCCCTTTGGCATCCAAGCCTGTGGTATTTTTAAACAGTTGTCTGTTAGTCAGTCTGGCATTTAGCACAGCAGTTGATGGACACTAATAGGGGCTGGGCTGCTCCACTATTACCCTAAAGAGAACCCTTGTCAGCAAGTATGTGATCAGTTGCCTGATCAATGCTGTCTTACAACATGACCACCATAACCATAATCCTCTGGCCACAATCAGTATAGATTTACGCAAAGGTTGTTTATGTGTTGTTTATGTGTGTCCATTATTGAGGTCATCTAGCACCACGCATCATACTGAAAGACGGAAGCAATGAGAGTGAGAGTTGAGAGTTGATCGGAGATGGAGCCATACATCTGTGACCCTTCTCAAAGATTTGCATCTTCAGTAGAGACTAGGCTGGGTGCAGGCTTGGGCCTGGCTAGCACACAGAGGGTAAGGAAACCAAAAAAAGTATAGAGACGGAACATCACATTGGTTTTGTTTTTTGTGGGATTTTGTTGATGGATTATCTCAAACTTTAGCATCATTAAATCTGTTGATATGATGATACATTACAATACAGACAAAAATGTTCCGTTGTAGCACCTATAAAACATTTAGTAAAGCAATTAGTATGCCCTGTGTGACTGATCAAGTTGAATGCAGTTGGGAAGAGCCACATTACTGAGAAATAAATAACCCATGAATTGAATGGAAAAGATAAGGATTTGACTTTTGCCTCACCAACTGAGCTTAGCTGAAAAGTATTGCAGTAATCAGGTTCATACAAACTTCACTGCTGTTATGCAATAACATCTGCAGAGTAACTTTCCGAAGTTGGACAAACTGACAACTACCTTACTGACAGATTGATTTGTGGCAGCTTCTGGCTGCAGCTCAAAACTGACAAACCCACACTTTCTCAGCTGCAGGAAAGTGATGTCTTCAGATTGTTCAACGACTACAGCAACTTCAAATTTGTTCACTGCTCTCAGTGCTGCAAACTGCATCATTGTGTAAAATGGCCATAATGTTTCTGCAGGAGACTGATGGGGTAGTTGATCAATACCAGTGACTCACTGATTACTTGGCTGTTTGCTGAGATGTGTGGCTTTTCACCCACCTCTCCATCCAAATGAATTTTTTTAATAAAAGATTGCTTCATAGTAAACGTAAACAACCACTCAAGATTAAGAGAATGCAGTTTTCTAATCAATCGTTACTGCACTCTAGATCTCTGATGGGCGTCACTTCACATGGAAAGGAGGACCTAATCAGTGAAATGAGGTCCAATTTGACTGGGATGAAATCTTGAAGATGTCAGAGTCAGTGCCTTGGTGCTGGAGGGACACCAGGCTGCCTGAGCCTGCAGGATGCAGACAGTTTACTGTGGACTGATTGTGTGGGCAGCGATTAGCAGGGGAGTGAAACAGGCAGGGTTAGAGTGACAATGCTGACTGTTGTTTACACCACGTACAATATTTGCTCCACACCCTCAGCTCATGCTTGTATTCACAATACCTGTCCTCCCCACTTTTTCCTACCCACTGTTAGCTACCCACTGAATCTGTTCTCACATACTTACAGTTTTGTTCATCATCGGTTTGATCTACCACTTTCACCAGTTAAAAGTGTAACTTTTGAGCAGACAGTTACTTTTCCCCACACACTTGATGTCTTTCATTTATTTCAGTGGTTTTACGGCTGAGGAACATTGCTAAACTCTGGATGATGAGACAAGGATGATCATTTACACATTTCATCCTCTCAAGACTTTTGTAAAACTCTTTTCTTTTGGCTAAGTAATACATCTTTTCAACAGATCCTGTAAAAGGTCTCATATGAAGCCAATCTTGATGTCTTCTGGCTCCCCCTCAAATTCAGAATCCAATTTATAATCTGTGTGATCACTGATGTCTTCTGATAAGGGTGTCTTTGTAGTTTTCCCACTTTAGGCTTAAAATTACGAGAGGCTGTACCTTTGAGGTTGTGTGTGTATGCGTGTGTGTGTGTGTGTGTGTGTGTGTGTGTGTGTGTGTGTGTGTGTGACTGTATGAATGTGGCATGTAGAGTAAAGAATACTATGAATGGTCAATCAGACTAAAAAAGTGCTATGCAAGTATCATTCAGTATCCATTCAATGTATATTTTTTATAATGCCTATGTTAGTGCTGTATCTTGCATATATTGTGCAGTACTGTGTGCTGCGAAGAATCTCTGCAGTTCAATCAGTGCAGTTCCTCAATATTATAGCCCATCATTGGTGATGTTAAATATAATAAATAAATAGCTCACAATGTGCATGAAGCAGCCGATGGAAATCAATGAATCTGTGCATCAATTGAATCAGTATAAAAGCTCTCAAATTTGATTTATTACTGCTGAGTACTGAAAAAGATTTTCAGTATGACCACCATGTCCTGGTGTCTGCTAATAGGGAATTCCCTGTATGGAGTATGAAGCTTAATCAAATGGTAAAAGTAGGACTAGCGTTACTCTTTTTAAAATTATATTCTTAGCGTGTTTTAGGAGCCTCTCTTTTTTCCTAAAATGTCAGTTGTTGACTGTTATCTGCCAAAGATGTCTTCATTCTCCATCACTGTATAACAAGATAAAGTCGACCCTCCTCTTATTTCTGGTATTTATCCTTCTCCCTACCACACATTATCTTCAAATATCTCTCCCAACGTCCTTTTACTCTATCAGTGTCTGTGACAATTTTTCCTACATTCTTTTCTCATCTTAGTGTCTATGTCTTTCATTTGTCTCTCAGTCCCTTTTATTTCAGAGCCTGATATTTCACTCCATCTCCCAGTGCCTCCAATCTGTTTGTGTCCGATCTATTTTTGCGTCATTGCAGGTCCTGATTCTCTCTCTCTCTCTCTCTCTCTCTCTCTCTCTCTCTCTCTCTCTCTCTTCCACTCAATCTCTCCTTTCCCACACAACTGATGTTTCTGTCACCGCTGGCCATCTTGTCGATCTCTCCTCCTCTTCCCACTCTCTCACTTCCATTTCTTTCCCTTCCCTACTGTTAATCAACCCAGTATTTTGGACAGCCCTTGCTGTTTCTCTGCCTTTGAAGAAAGCGGAAAAAGTGCTCTCACTAGTATCGAAGAGATTTCTGTTTTCTGTCAAGATTGGCGCTAAACGCCAAAGGCACTTGATATTATTTCAAAGACTGAAGCAACACATTCATAAGCTGCATAAGAAAGCAGAACAGGCTGACACATGCAGACAGTGTTGCAAGGGGGAAAAAAGGTGTTCACGACTGAAACTGTTTGACTTCTCTGCATGGTTGCCTATTTTAAAGTTTAAAAGCGGTTTAGGCCTGCTGTTCTAACAGACTGCCTTTCTCACTGCCTTCTGTGCTGGTTTTGGTTTGCATCACATCAACAATGGTAACTCATGTGCAAGAGGATCTTACATTGCTACTAAATCACAATGCTTTCTTGCTTTTTCTTAAAGGGCTCTCAATGTTTCCCATCGAAGTTTGTTTCAATGCCAGGTACATACCTGCTTTAATAAATTCTGCGGCTCTGCTGCCTTAAGCCATGTACCCTGAGGACAGATGACAACTCCTTGTACTTCATCAGCATCCTTGTGCCAAGGGCCAGCCGACACGGACCTCTCAACCTTTGTATGCTCTTTGCACTGTGTGTACCAAATAACCCCTGAGGTGTTACTCCCACCATGTGCATTCATCACGTAGCATACAACTTTGAACTCACCTGGTGCTTATGCCTTCAACTTTCCGACCCCATCCTCACTACCAACAATTCACTTTGACAGTACTGCCTGTAGTGCTGAGAAGCATATTTTTTTCCACTTGCTCTCCATCTAATTAGTGTCAATGCTCAATTCCTCTTCTCCTCAACACCGCACTCACTATCTTCCCACCCACCATCAAAGCTCTCAGCACAATTAAGCGTGTAAAGCGAGGCAAGGAAGAAAGAGAAAGAAAAAAAATAAAAGGCAGACGTGCCATCTTTGAAGTGCAAAGTGAGATGGGGCAGGTAACCCTCGTGTGGGAGATTTGTCGGGTTTGCTACTCACTGGTGAGTAGAGAACATGTACTCTACTACAGTCTTACAGCATTTATCCTAATGTTTAATGCTTCAACTTATGCGTGAATAAAAGTTAGGCAAAAACAGCACAGAGTGTATCGTTTGAATCTGGGTTGTCAAGGCAATTTAAAGCATCATCTGTCGATGCAGATAAGTAGACATAATGACTGCAGAGAGTACCAGCAAACAGCAGGATGTACATTGTTAGGAGCCATTTCACCTGCTCTACTCAGTGTTCTGTTAAATGACAGACTCATCTTCAAATTCCTGAACTCTCCCTCACTTGAAAACAACTTCTTTTGGACAGACACACCACCCTCAGAAAGAACAAACTCTGTAGGCATTTGTCTTATTGGCTCAGAATATAGGCTGTCTGTCTCTATGTGAGGGTGGTGGAGATGTTACAGGGAAACTGTAGCTAACTTAGGGAGAAGACCAAGAAGAGCCCAGTGAGTAAAACCCCTTCAGAAAGTCATGTAAAATGTAATACACAGCTAGAGTGGGAAGTGACAGAGCAGAGAAACAAGGGGAGAAGGTAAAGAAAGGTAACAGGGGAAAGGAAGGTTGAGGAATTTTAGAAATCACACACACACACACACACACACACTCACACATCTGCACACCCTCACACACAGTAGGGTACTGGCTTTGGAGTGCCATCATCAATGTGTACAATGAACTGACATCCTGTTGGGGTGAACAGCATCGGTGGGGGGTCACTGCTGAATCCCAGCCTGGGTGGATAACGGTGGACCAGTGGAGGTTGTGTGTGTGAGAGTGTTTGTGTCTTTTTAATTGCAATGCTGCTGTCAAAAACCCACATTATTATTGCAAGGATATATAGAGACATGAAGGCACTTATTAGGATTAATGTACAGAGATTAGCGTGGTTTTGTGAGTGCATAAGCAACTGTTGTGTGAGGCTTTACACACATCAGATTACATGAGAAAAATCTTCTATAAATGTTGTTATACTTGTAAATGACAACACCCCCATTTTTCCAGTTTTTATTTAAATTGGTACCATCCTGATCATGTGCACAGAAGTGTGTGTGAACCGCGCCTTCAACTGGCTTTTACAATTACAGATCAATCAGGAAACTAAATAATCCTGTCTTTCTGGTAGTGACTCTAGAATTTTTTAAGTGAATATTTTTCCAGATGATATTTGGCTTATTGAGAAATGTGTTTCGTTTATGGTTGTACATTTTTTTACAATGAGGAAAGACAAAAACATAGTCCCGTCATCCACAAGCGAGAATGGGATGGACGGACAACCTAAAAACATAATGTTTCTAGCCCTGAGACACAAAAATAACTAGACTGTGGTAGAACAGCATAGTCTCCAGACTTAAAACTCATCATGCTGGTTTGGGATGAACTGAACAGAAGGTGAAAGCAAAGCAAACTACAGTGTTGGAATGAACTTTCTGGACGATGTTTAATTTCCATTGTAGTGTTTGAGTGCATTCAGCTGCTGGACAAGTCAAAACCCTACATTAAATTTAGAATACAAGAGTCCATGATGTGTCTCTTCTATGCTTTAATTTCTATTTCTGGACACACTGAGATATTACAGAATGTAAATTTCAGTAGCAACTGGAAAAGCTGAGGCATTCTAAAACTTTTGACTGGCAGTATAGATTTTACAGTTTTAGAACTGTGTGTGACGTATAATGATCTATATGCTTCTGAAATCTGCCGTCATTACATTGGCACTAATGGAAGTCGATGACCCTACAAGAATGAGTGAAGACAGAGAAAGGGGGAGAGAGTGGGGGTGAGAGAATATTAAAAGACAAAAAAACTGTAGCAGTCACAGCTAAGCTGTGTAATGAGTGTGTGGGAGCCACAGCGTAAATAAGGTTACATCTGGGTCTATGACTCAGAGAAACCTTCAAATCTTCATATCACTTTCAATGTATTGTTTCTCCTTTGTGCTTTTTCTGGAGCTAAATAATAGAGCTAACATCAGATGAAAAAAAAAAAGCACTGGTCCTATAACCACTTACTTGCTACCAGAGTGCTACACTGAGAATACTGCCAATTTATTAAAAAAACAAACACAAGTACTGGAACTCTCAAGATGTCTGGAGCTGTAACATGGTCAGTGATCCATAAAATCAGTCCTTAAGAGAGGCAGGCTTGGTATCAAAGCAGCACCTACTGACACAGCAAATGGCCACAGTGCAAAATACTGACTTTAGTTTGAACCACAACAAACACCTGTAGCTGCATTTAACAACAATCAGGTACTTTTTATGAACTGCACAAACACAATAGTTGTTTATTTAATTTCAGAGCAGTTAAGTGGATAATAGCATTCCTGTGTACTGCCCACTCAATTATAAGAAACTAATTAGCTTAAATTGCTCACTAACAGGTGAACAAATACACCTACTCTTATCAAGCATGCTTCAAAACACTGATTATGTTTTTGAAAACTAGTCATTTATTTAATTGCACTAATAAACATAAGAGCTACTAGTTTAGTGGTAGCAAACTACCACTAAATATTGCAGGGAGAAATGGCAAAGGCAGAGATGTTCATTGTTATCAATGACATTACTACCTCTTGTGCATACCGACACTACCTTTTAATTTGCAGTACTGACTATCACTGAGCCACTGTCCTGTCCTTCGTATTATTGAGAAATTATTTGAAAATGAAAAAACAATCACTATAAAGTCATTAAATCATACTCATTACTCACCATTTCTCATGTTCCATTACACATATTTATATGGATTGCCATAAAAAACAAGTCAATGTTGTTTTTTATAAATGTAAATCTAGATACAAAAAAAGAGATTCATCACTGACAAATGGAAAATAATGCAAAAAAAAAATATCCACGATGTTCAGTCAATTCAGTTTGTGACATTGATCATTTGCCACTGTACACAATAAACAGAAAGGAATGAGTTTATCCCTTTCCTCAATCTGTTGTATCACATCAACACTCAGCTTGATAGAGAATAAAGACAGATTGAAACAATAACTGTGAGATTACCCAGGGGGATTTTTTGGGAAAATGGATACATTTTAACACTCACATTGGATATCATCTCTGTGACAGTGATTTGGAAATAAATGCTAAAACAAACATGCTGAGTCCACAAACTCAGACTTGAGTCAAAATACTCCAGACTGTTTAGTCTGGATTCTTTGATGTCTGAAGAAAATTGAGATGCTGAAATATAAAATTGATGCAAATGTCCCAGGGATTGACAACAGCACTTGATTGCTGAAATCAAAATTTACAAAAATAAATAAACAGAAACATAATGGAAATGTGAATTGCATCATGCTTGCAAGTCTAAACACATGGTGGAATCCACTAATCTCTTTTCGTTACCTTAATGTTAATATTTCATTTTGCTAATTTAATGTGAATTCGACTCATAATGAGTAGTTTTAATTTCCAGACTTAAGAACATAAACACGACTTGTTCTAACATCATAGTTAACATTAGTTAACATGAGTTGAACAAATAAACTGCTGACAGTTCACTTAACTTATTAAATGACGCTTTTAAAGAAACCAAACTGACATATCCCCAGACCTCCCAGCATGTAACGCTTGAGAGTTAAATCTCTTCTTTTTTCCTAGTTTCAAGAAAAGAGATGTGCGGTTAACCTGCTGTGAGAGAGAATTTGGATGTATTTATCTTTTGTCAATGCATACATACAAGACTAAAGCTAGAACAAGCCACAAGCTGCATTAGTGTGTAACTACAATTACCGCCTCATTGTTGTATGCCTCCACCAACTAGTAAAGTTGCAGGAAATATGGTCACAATCTCCCCTTTCTGAGTTACAGCTTTGCCAAAAGTGTTTCTGCAGAACATTATGATGTCACAGTAAAGTTGTCCTTTGACTTCATATAAAACCTTACTGCTTCATCATTTTATTTTATTAGACTTTTGTGTTAAATTTTGTCCTTAATGCCATATGAATACTTGAGTTATGGCCAAAGACATATCGTGAGGTCACAGTGACCTTTGACCTTTGACCATCAAAATCAAATCAGTTCATCCTTGGGTCCAAGTGAACATTTGTGCCAAATTGAAGAAATTACCTACAGGCATTAGTGATAAATAGCATTCACAAGAATGTGAGGTCAAAGTGACATTGACCTTTACCACCAATATTAGTTCATGCTTGAGCCCAACTGAACGTTTGTACCAAATTTGAAGAAAAGATTAAATAGTTCAGGTGTCCCTGCACAGAGATGCATTCATGTTGATTGAGAATGTTTCCCTGCAAAATCACTAATTTCACAAAACAAGTAGGTAGCTTCAACCTATGTTTGGATGCTTTTGAATTCTTCAGACCTTGAAATCAACCTGACTGTCAAGATATACATTACACAGTTACTCAGAGTGGAATAATTCTGCTTAGTTGAACTGGCTAAATTAATACAAACTGAAAAGTGAAAACACATGTGGAGTCCTAAAGGTGGTATTACATATTCCAAATTAGTAAAAGGAAAGGTATACAAATTTAATGTTGTAAACCATGATATGCAGTGACGTTGATGTCGTTATCGCATAGTAATAACAGCTTTATTGCTGGAAAAGCCAATAGCTCTGAAGGTCAAAGCACTAAAATATGACATTTTACTGTGACATTTGACTATAGCTGCCATGGTATCTTTCCTTTTCTCTTTCTCTACACCAGGTCATTTCAGTCTTCCTGTCCTTTCACACGAGCATCATTACATTCATTAGATCTCAGCAGGTGGGTATGCGTCTGTGTGCTGGTGGTGCTGGTAGAGGGAGTAACAGTGAGAGCTAATCAAGCAGGAAGCAACCTGTCTTTATCAAACCATTTGACACTAATGCCATTAGGTGAGATGCATAGCTATGTGAGTTCATTATATTAGGGCTGGGGCCAGCGGCTGAGCTAGCACAGACACTAAGGCTCCAACCCACAAGCAGTGTGATGAAATTAGCATGGTGCGCTAAGTGCTGACAGGTCTCATCAGTTCACATCAGGAGAAGCAGGATGGGCCCAGTGTGAGCAAAACCATACCACCCTTACTGGGCTTACAGGGAGGGGGGGTATTGTGTATGTGTGTGCATGTGTGTGTGTTAATGAGTGAGCAAATGAGTAAGAAAGGGAGAAAGGGTGAGACACTGTGACTGATGGTAGGCAGGGTCAGACGAAATGTGTGTTTCCAATCACCGTGACCCAACTTCTGCCTGGAAAGGCCAGATGTTCCACAGGCTCCAGTGCCAATGCCATTAAGAGCCAATCCAAATACACTCACAGATTCATGTTACTGATGGTGATGCTGATAGGTCAAATTGAGTGTTACAAGTCCCAGCAACAAATGGACGACCTGCCTGGAACACTGATTACAGCAGACAGGCATTGGAACATGTTCTGAGGAGAGCAGACGTTTGGACTGAGTTCTGTGTTCAGGCCAGTTCTGTCATTCTGGGACAATGTGACCTTGTACAAGCAAAGCACATTAGCAGTTGTTGAAGCCAAGAAAAGAGCTGCTGCTAGCTACAGCCAAAGAAGAGCCCCTCTGCTTCCTGTTGAAGGCTGACGTCGAAGGCTGCACCACAGCAGCTCACTTTAAAATGCACCTCCAGGGACTCATAGTACTACTTGCAATGACAACTGGGAACTTAAGTAAGTGTTTGATATACACAATAAGAAATCACATGTTCATACCAAAACAAACATCTACAGTATTAATCCCCATGACAACCAAAACTTTATACAAGTCCATAGTGTAGATTTATTTGTAATCCACTACAAATACATCTAAGCCATCCTTTCTTTCAGACTACTCAAGTGAATAAGTCTACACGCGGCCTTTGGCAGCATGCAGTGTGAAGGCAAAATAATCATAGAATTATTTACTGCTCTGGATGTGTTGTATATTTGTTTGCAGGGCTCCAGAATGGGACCATTTTTTGAGAGAAGTTAAAACTTCAAATGGTCACATTTGTGCAAGTACATGATGATCATTAGGCTGTTATGGTGTCCTTCTGGCACAGGTGCTGTGGATGAAAGTGGTACTTTTTCTCCTTCTCTGGCACAGTCAGTCTCTCGCTACCTGCACTTGCACATTTACGATGAAACGCACAAAACAATCCATTTAGCTGTCACTTTGTTCCAAGCTGATTATTTTACAAAACAAAATGAGGAGAGGGAGGAGACAGGTGGAGAGGGAGCGCCAATCAGAGGTAGGGGGAGACCGACTGATTCAGTGAAAAAGAAAAACACAGTGATTGTGGTGCAAAGGGAATACTATACTGTGGGAGTATTGTAGGCAATGTGGCCCAGCCATTGCAGGCAACTCTAAACTTGTTAGCAGGTCAACACAGTTTAAGCTTGTGACTTGATGATGTGACAACAGTACACATCACACACAACACCTGCATCACCCGAACACTGAGCCCCTCTCAACTTCTTTTTAGCGGTTAGATGAGAGTAATTGCTGAAAAGAGCTGAATGAAAAGGTCATCAGGTTCAACACCACATATAAGAGGGATTCCCATTCATATTTAAAAGAAAAAAAAAAAAGTGCGACCAAATCATCTGGTGCTGTAACAAACAGACAAAGTTGATAGCACTGGTGCTACCAGTGAAAAAGTCGGTCTGGAGTCCCAGTTTGCTTTGTGTGGATGTGAACACAAAAATTAAAATGTGCCAATGTACAGGAGCATATTCAAAAGTACAACATACATTTAAATGTCCATCAAGAAGATGAAGGTGTAGCCTGAGAAATGAAGCAGAAGAGGGACAAAAATAAAAACAGGTATTTGTGATTTCAATAACCACTGTACAAACTCTGACTTGTGCACATAAATATGTAGAACAATCTTGCCTGAAAATAGAACCTGAAAGGTTCTAGTGGGCTATAGTGAAATTTCCATTGTCCTAGAGAGACTATGCCCGAGACTGAATCTTATTGCAATTTTCACAGCGTAAATCCCTGAAAGATCCATGGGATTTCTGTTTAAGTTGAAAGCAGCAGCAAGAACATTTGTATTCCTTAACAAAACTCCCCTTAGGCTTCATTTTATTTGGACCACCTCTAGAACCAAGAGAAATAACAGAGAGAGTAGTAGTAGAATTTTAACCCTGACCACGCGTATCAGTACCTGTTATATCAAACTTGTAGAAGAAGTTTAGACTTTTTAAATTGTTGGGTTGTTAATGCTTACTGGACACTGGACACTGGGCAGGTAAGCTGTGATTGCACAGCCATCCTACGTAGGAGATGCAAATGAACTTTTTATAAAACAGGCTCAAATGATGGGAAAAAAGGAGAACTGTGCTTCAAGATGACACAAGATGACGTGTCACACTTTGCACTCTGAATCATCACAACACTCCACTCCAAATACTAACCGTATTGATATTATATATCATATCATACAATATTTGTATCCTTCTTTTTGCACTTTCTATTTGCATATGCATATTCACAGTATATTATTATTTATGGTATTTATATCTTGACATTCTGTATTTTTATTTCTATTCTGTCTACCTCAGTATTCCATTCTATTGTATTTTTGTATTCTAATACACCGGACTGCTGTAACAACCTAATTTCCCTTCAGGGAGGAATAAAGTCATCTATCTATCTATCTATCTATCTATCTATCTATCTATCTATCTATCTATCTATCTATCTATCTATCTATCTATCTAACAGACAAATGTCTAACTTCACCCTACCCAGGACAGAAGAAGGTAATTGTGGAGAGGATTTCTTTTGTCAGCTTAAGGAGTAATTTAAGGACATAAACTGATAAAAAATGACTGACTACAGTGGCTTTGTTATATTTAAAATGTGTAATATCTCTGGATTAAGTGCAAAAACAGAATAAAGATACATTTTTCTTAGTTTGATTTGAAGAATGACTGACACTTTGACAGCACTCAACAGCTATGAACTCAACAGTTTGACAGGCTGTGCTTTCAGTTGTAAGATGGAAGAGCAAAAAGCTTTTGTTTTCAAAGGTCTCATTAGCTCAGTAACCTTCGACACAGATGTTTGTGAAGCATTAGTTCTTCTAGCCAATCTGAAGACTGACTGAACTCTCTAAATTATGTGCCACCATCTCTTTATCTCTCTGTCAGTTGATATCTGGTTGTTTCAGTAAACATGCAAACAAAAGCACCCCGATTCTGCCTGCTCAAAGAACAACAGCAAACTAATTTATTTTCTACATCAATCAAAACCAATATATTTGACTATGGAGCTGGTGCTGCTTTCTTTCCCTAACAAAGTATATGCAGTTTGTCAGTCCTGTCCAACCCCTCCGTCTTAAATTTGTTTCCTGCCGCATAAATATCCCTGTGTCTGAAAATGACTTCCTGGTAGAAATGATCTATCATCTATCTATCTATCTATCTATCTATCTATCTATCTATCTATCTATCTATCTATCTATCTATCTATCTATCTAAGTTCCCAACTGTTTTCGTGGTTGTTCCGCATGTCATAAACCGTGTGGTGCATGAGTGTACATGTGACCACAACAGAATCAGATATAACTGAGACTGACCCGTCGCTGGTCATGGCCAATCATGCTGAATGGTAGATCCCAGTCACCAACAGATCAGTCAGTGTAACATAAGTACACAAGTAAGTCAATCATATTATTTTACACAGGCAGAAAGACATCGTTGAGCTCTTCTAGGGAGGAAAAAGGCCACCATTATCCATCTTTCTTTATGTTCCTCGCTACCGACAAAACTTAGTTATCTACATTTCCTCTCTATATTTACTCATCTCCTCCATATATGTATATCATCTTCACAAAGAAGGACGGGTGAAGGAGGGTAACTGAATGAAGCTCTTCCGCACTGCCCGACCACTGCTAATGACTTTCTGAGCAAGAGAAATGTATCCTTCCTCACTCTCAAGACTGAGGGAACTTACAACAAATACAGATGTATTGAAGTTGAAGACATTAGAAACTGGGGTCCAGCTTGGGTTATGAGTGAAGTTTCAACCAACTGGTTTTGTCATGTCAGCTGTCTGTTGTGGGGAGAACACTGCTGAACAAAGCCTTTGTGTTTAGCTGCGTTTAGACCTGTGAGACAGGCGTGGAGCCTGTAACACGTGGACTCTTCTCGTCAGTGGGATAGCAGAAAGGAGAACTGACTTACTGTGGACATAAATGAGGCTTATCAAATGCCAGGCACCTCATCTCTTCTGTCTATCGGTATCACAGAAATTCTCTTTCATCTCAATTTCTCTTCTGCTCCCCATCTGGTCTGGCTGCTCCTCTGAAGCCGACTCAGGCCCATCATATCTCTTTGCTTTTCCTCAAATACCCCCCCCCCCCTTCATCCAGACTTATCTCACGCAGTCTTTGACAGTGTCTCTCTTATTTTAATATTATTTTATTATCTTTTTAGCATTCTTGCTCCTCCATCTCCTTCCCAGTGCCCTTTTCTGATCCATCATTTTCCATCACCATGCTGCCAATGCCATCATGAATAATGAAAAAAAGGGGGGAAAAACAGAACAGTCGAAGAAAAATGAAAGAAAGAAAAGTTTTTGAGCTGAGTCAGCTACCACAGCACTGATGGCATTTCCTCTGGGTGAGTTTAGAGTCTTGGTCGGAAGTGGATGCACATTTGCTACAACATAAAAAGAAGGATGACACTCGCTTATAGAGATGGGAATACAATGAGAGAAATAAATCAAATTAATTTCACTGCATAGACGCACAAGTTTGACATATCAGAACTTATATCTTTGTATACCGTGTGTGCACATTCGGTATTTTTCAGCTGTCAAAAATGCTGTGTGAATGTGTACTGTATGTCTGCATAAGGCAGTACAATTCTTCAGTGCAGTGTGACTGATATAGATATGAAGGACATTGCAAATTTTATTTTTCCCAACTGATAAAAAATACAATTCTGAGGGAAACAGTGAATATTTGCCATTCTATTATCAAAAGATTTTGACCATGGCACAAAATCAGCAGCTGAATACAAACAACACTGCTGATTGGTTTTGCTTATTAGCCTTCAAATCCCAAAACACAAGTATGCATTAATGTCTTGTGTGTGTAAGCTTTTCTGTGTGAGTCTGAATGTGCAGATTCACAAGCATTTGGGTATGCCTAGTGCTGGCTATCAGAGCTTCTATCACTGTGGACCATGGTAAGCTTGTTTTTCTGATCCAGTCAGATTAGCCACAATCTTAACAGATCCTGTCTGATCCATGCTGTACAATGGTCTCTAAACATGTTCCTATCTAACACCAATTCTTAGATTAGCTTAGACTGAAGCTGAGGGGCTCTTCATAAATAATGCAACATACAGTGCAAGAGGAAATACTAATACAGAATTTAAACATCATATACAACTTTTTTTCCTGGATGATCTGTTGAGTATTACTTCAAGAGTGAATTTAGGATCCAAGGGTTATATTTCAGAAACTTATGAACTTGCAGATCCTACCTTTGCTGTTTTGTAAACATGGTGATTGGGGTTAAGATCTGATTTATGGAACAAACAATTGGCCTTGCCAGCAAAGATTGAGGTATGCACTCATATGCAGAATCAATAAGGAATACACACACACAGAGCTGCACTACTGTTAACTGAACTGAACCATAAGTGACTTACATTAGCTATGTATTTAAGATGTACAACAATGTGTATTTGATTAACCTTTACTGTAGCGGGTTACACATACATTTTTTTTCTCCTTTTTGGGGTGCCAACAGGTCCAACAATGATAAACTATTTAGTTCTGAGCCACCAAAAAGTTTGCAACCAAATAATTAAGTAACTGAGCAATCATCAGTGCAAACAGTACAATCACAGGGTCTTTCAAAATAAATCCTTGTATTTCGAACCCTACACTCAACAAAACATGAAAGGTCCTATGCAGACAAGCTCAGTTCCGTCTCCTCAGTTTGCCCTGAGTAAAGCCTCTTCCCAAACAAAACAATGCTGAATCTTTGGTAACATTTCAGTTCAGTTCTTTTCCCCACACGTGACTCCTCAAATTACTTCTCTACTCATATAAGATCTCTACCAATGTTTGTTCGTTAATTTAGTACAGTTCTTTATGAATGAATCCTAATTCTTCAAATCTAATTAACATTGGATCTCTGACAAACAGACATTGTCAGAGTTACCTCTGGTACCAGGCAGGTAATTTCTTTGAGCAAAGTTTTTTTGCTCTGCTGAGGTCTGGGCGTGTTTGGAGGCTTGGCATGATTAAGGTAGGTAGCATGGAGTATTTCCCAGTGACTAGGGACTGTACACAGAGCCGGGGATACGCACAGGTTACAGTTGTGACCAGCACACTGGAAGATGGACTCAGCCTCTTCTCCGGTGGTATACCGCCATTTGGTTTTTGTTGTCCATATTTAAAGTGAGAGTGGTTGGATTACTTGGACTTCAGGAAGGGCGGAGAAGACCCGGCCCCACTTTACATCCACGGGGACTGTGTGGAAAGAGTCCACACCATGAGTTTCTTGGGTGTGCAGATATCCGACGACCTCTCCTGGACTGCGAACACCTCGGCGGTGGAGAGGAAGGCCCAGCAGTGTCTCCACTTCCTGAGAGTGCTCAGGAGGAACAACCTGGAGGAGAGGCTGCTGGTGACCTTCTACAGAGCCACCATAGAGAGCATCCTGGCGTACTGCATCACAGCGTGGTACGCGGGGTGCTCAGCAGCTAACAGGAGAGCACTACAGAGGGTGGTCTGCACAGCCCAGAAGATCACTGGCTGCTCTCTGCCCAGCCTGGAGGACATTGCCAACTCTCGCTATCTGAGCAGAGCTGGCAACATCATCAAGGACCCCTCCCACCCCGGTAACCACCTGTTTGACCTGTTACCATTGGGCCGAAGGTACAGGTCACACACAACAAGGACCAACAGACTCAGGGATAGCTTCTTCCCGAGGGCTATCACTGCGGTCAACAAAGACATAAAGATCTGGATGACCAGATGATCACACTGAATAACTACCAATTACCTGTGCAATAAAACTGGGCCTAAAGTGTAATAATCGGGTTTTTCATTCTTACCACGTGTAAATATCTGTACATATTACCTGCCTTTTTATACCTCCTTTATTTTTAATTTTGTGCTCTCTTTAGGTTTTTATTTATTTTATTTAATTACCATTGTTTGCACCAAGGGAGCAGCGCTCAAATTTCGTTGTACTATGTATAATGACAATAAAGGCGATTCTGATTCTGATTCTGATTCTGATTCTGATTCTGAAACCAGATTTCCTTTGGCAGGATAAAAAAGTTGTGTTTGGGGTACGAATTAAACATGTAGACTAAAAGAAAACTTTTTAAGAATTATTTTTCGTGGCAGCTTGCCACAGTATATTGGATAAAAATTTGAATAAATTTATAGCAGGCAAAAACCCAAAGCCCTCAACAACAAAGCCTGTCCATTTTCCTGTTTCACAGGATCCACCAAATATGAAATGGTGTATCCCATCAGTTGTTTGGTGGAGTATTTAAAAGATTCATGTCTACTTGTTAAGTCAAAAAAAAACATCACATGACCATGTTGTATTTAGTGGGCATTTGTATTTAAGTGATCATATTGTACTATTTATCACTTGAACTGAACAAGTAAAAACAAAAACACAGCATGTTGTGTCTCCACTCTTTGGTCTTATTATCAACCAGGATATGAGTCACCACAGATACTTAGAATAGATATATGGATGTATTTACCATTGACCTGGTGCACATATATTGCCAGTTGTCCACATACATATAAATCCAAACATTACACTTTGCTGGCCATTTCAGATTAACCTCTCTTAATAATTGGAAATGTTGGTCTCTGCAACGGACTCTCTTAGCTGACAAAGAGGAACGGAATCTGGCCCTCAGATATATATTCTCAAGGACCCCCCTCTGTGTGTTGCATCCTTCAAAGCATCCAGCACCTTAAATGGGACTGAGCAGCGTCTCTTCTTATGTTTGGATGTCTCTCATTCTGCTGCTGTCTCTCTTTCCACATCAGAGTATTAAATGTTTTTATTCTGTTTGTCTTCATCTCTGTGTCTGCTGGTTCTTCTCACTTTCTCTCATGCACAGGATGTGTAAACATAATATAGATTTAGTTTTCAATGTTCAACATCTAAGTCTATTTGGGTTGTGATCATTATATCAAAGGAACAAGATTTTGTTTGTTTTGAACATGTTTATAACAAATTACTCATTTACAACACTGGGTGAATGCTGAGTATGTAGCATTTTCAAATCTGCTTGAGTATAAATACCAAACATGAATCCAACAATCTTACTACAAATGCTGTGTATTAATCATAAGAAAGTCTGACTTCTTAAGGAAATTAGTGTTTTACAAAATCCCCAATGATCAGCAACATCAACTTGTTTTATGTCATAGCATTTCAAGTTGTTGCACTTACTAATTACTGAAAATGAATGAGGACCATTTGATTGCAAAGGTTCAGGTTTGCCATTCACATTAGATTCCACATGACTCGTTGGGAACCTCTGTAGATGTGAACTTTTATGCTAACAGAAATGAACATATAACTGTGTAAACTGTAAGTCTAAACTGTAAGAGTAAATTTGGATCCCCTTTTCTTAACTCACTAATGGGGTTGACATGCTTGTCTAACATCAGCAACATGGTCTTGTTGGTAAATCTCAACAAAGGCAACAATACTGATGCAACTGTAAGCCAGCATCTAAAGCATCTGACAGGCCCTCTTGGCCCTGTGAGGCCAGTGTACTGTAACCACCAATGTAGTCAGTGTTCATGGTTGTTTTACAACCAGCAGAGGAGTGTCCTCTTCTCCATGGTCTTTTTTTTTTACCAATATATAGGTCAACAACTGACTTTAAAGAAAAATATAATGTAAATTTAATCCATTATTGTCTTGACACAACAGAGCTTCTCCTTGCTTTTGCAAATGTCTCAGAGTTCTTCATCTCACATTCCAACCAAAAATCTTTCAGTAAAACATCTGAGATCCTGAACAACTCCATACAGACAAACTGTACCCTGTCATATCTCAGCGAGATAAATCCCAGCACATGTCAACATATAGGTTTAAGAAATCCAGCTGGACTGTTTCATGCATAACAAATAATGCTCTCTGCTGCTGCAGGAAGAACATTCATCTGATTCAGGTATTTAATAAATAATGTGCAGAGGATTTCAGAGGGAGGAAAAACTGTCTCTAAGCAGCATCTAAATGTTTTTTTGAGAGGGTGATGACAATGAATAACAAACCAGCCAAGTATGACAAATGAATTGTGTGCCGCATACACAAACAAAGGCACGTGCACACAAACTCATGTTTTTAATTAATTCATTACCATATAATTCAAGGAAAGGGAAGCCACTGTTATTGCATTTTTCAAGAGTTCTTTTTAACTAATTTTAATCCTTTCTTTACTGAGCCAAACACAAACAACTCAAAATGTTTACATTCTAACAGTAATTCACAATTACTCACACCAACTATTATGAACTAACAAGACACAGTTCCCTGTTACCATCCCTGATGAATGAAGGTGAAAAGGTTTTGATTGACATAAACAGAAACAATGACTTCTGATGTTTTATTATTAAGCAACTTCTCTGTGTAATCCATCAGACTGCAGTAAAATTTAGTTTAAAGTTTACTTTTAGCTACTCTGTTATCTCTAATGTATAACATTTTTAAAGGTTTTTACAAATTACTCTCAGATGAAAAAGCAAATCTGAAACTCAAAAATGTGGCAATGCTAGCAACAACATCTACTAACAACAACTACTACTGTTTTGCTATTTCTAACTTCATGGGTGATTTGGGATTTTTGTGGTGCATATATAATAAAAAAAAATTTAAAAAATGCACTAGGTATACCCAATTAAAAAAAAGCAGCATTCAAATACTGTTTAGTACATTCCTGTCCACCACAGAATGAATTGTAACACCTGTGGTGAACCCTTGACTTTCCATCAAGCTTCATCATCAGTTCAAAATTTGAACTTGTCAGTATCACCAAATACCTGCTAAAACTAATAAAAACAATGACAATGTCATTTGCACTTATACTCGCAAAACTAATGACTTCCTATTGACAGTGTCGTTAGTGGTAAATGTTGGCAAATTTCAGCACGAGTGGGTTGTAGCTTAAAATAGAGGAAATGGTTAGCAGTATAACACAATTAATATAGGAAGTTTAGGTAACTGACAGTAGTATCATAAATGTTGCTTATTGACCCAGACCAGATAATAAGACTTTGAAGCTGATGTTGCTATAATACTGTTTCTTTTCATTGATCTGTCTGGTCTTTGCTGGCTTATATCATTGAGCACATCTGATGCTATGTTCATGTGACAATCTCTTGCTGTCTGAAAGCACTTTTAGCCTTGTACCAGAAACATGTCAGTTACTCTGAGAGTGATAGTTGTAGTACTTAATTAATCTATATCTGGGTCACTTCTCAGCTATATTTTTTGTCCCCTTTTGGAAAGTCTACTATGTGACAAATTCTTAACACTAAAGAAGTCAAAATCATTTTCCATTTCTCCACTCTTTGGGCTTCATCTTACCTTTTTTACAAGCTTGATCACATATGAAATCTACTCGGCTTTCTAGTGACATTTGTCTGTGGTGCTGCTGTTATCTCCCTGCCATTGCATTTCTTATCAGTGGTGTTATTACTCTCTTTCGCACTGGGGAGGCCAGAAGGAAAGCCAGTGTTTTCTAAATGGTTTCAACCCACACTATTATATAGCTTTAAAACCGACCGCAATTTTCATCTTCAAAATTGCTGCGTTATTGTTATGTTACATTCTGTTGAATTCTGATATTGTGAAAAAATAGTGTTTAAATGGAGAAGCTTGTTTTCCTCCTCTGCCATCCCTCTTTGTATATTTATTGTGCTTTTTATCCACAACACAAACACTAAGGAGTGAAACCCAAGAACAGATGTTACTTTAGTTTTCACTGGAAGAACTCCATGTATTGTCGTAGAGCTATAGTTCACAAATAACCTTTCAAAAGAGGAGAGGTTTAAAAATGTAGAGCTTTAACTTTATCTGGGTTTTACTTGTTAATGATTGAGGGGACAGAAAGTATCTTGCATTGAGAATGATAGTAAACCAGGAGAAGACTGAGCTAGACTCAGGGATAACATTTGTCACCTGAGCTTTGTGTTGTAATCTTTGCTTCAAATGACCGATGAAAAACTGAGGGAGGAAAAAGTGTACAAAGTGCGAAAGCTACAAGCAAGCTTAGAAACACACTGGGGTCTCTGATGTGAAATGCTTCAAAGACCACCAGGGGTACAGCAAAGGTAGAGCCATGTCCAAGATGGAGGATGAATCAAACCCTCCAATCACCTCTGCTGGTCCCCAGTGGAAGCAGAAATGTGTCTGATCACAGCCATGGGGAGTCCTGCTTTGCCACACACAATGTCTAATGGTGTGTGTAAGTGTTTGTTATTGCAAGCATGCTGTGTGTGAGTATGTGTGATCTTGTGGTTGCGCTCTCACCAAAAGAGAAGCCTTAGGGACACACCATCAGAAGAGCCTAATTAATCAAAAGTAACACAGCTGCAGTGCAGGTGGAACACTAAAGAGGAATTCTGGGAAGACTCACATACCCCCCTGCAGCCGCCAAACCCCAATGCTGCTCTTCCCAACATCATTTCACCCCTAGACCTCCAGGAATTCAGTTCTCGGGACTGCTGCTGGCATGAGTTTTATTTCAATTGGACAAATGAGTTGAGCTCTGGTGCACAACTTAGCCAAGCCCACGTAATTCCATGGATGAATGCAGACCAGGACTCACTTACTTTACCATCACACACACACACACACACACACACACACACGCACACACACACACACACACACACGCACACGCCCCCATGCCCTCATGTTTAGGTCAGAATCAATAGGCTGATTGATTGAGTAAGGACAGATATCCTGGCAGCAGGATATGGGTACGAGATGAGTTTGGAAGACAGTGTCTCTCAAGAAACCAATTGATCTGACCTTTAGGGATCGATGGTCCACTCAAGCCTAAGTGAGAAGCGTCTGGAAGGTAAAATAGGTTAATTTCCTATTCTAGGTAATTCGTGAACATATTTTAACAAATTGGCAAATAAAAACAGCTTCTATAATGGTAGCTACCACCATACACAGACTTTTCTGACAAAGCATTAATTATATTTTGACTAATGCATATCACACAAGGGACAGCAAAGACAGATTAGCTGGATAATTCTACATTCCTTCCCTCTAAGGCTTTTATTATACTTGCACCACAGGTGGTAGGTTCAGTTACCATACATACATACACACAACAGACACACTTTGGATGAGATTTTAACAACATAGCACAAGTATTCTAATTGGATAGTCTACAGAGAGTATCCTAACTACATCAGAATTAATGCTGATATGGTGATTTGATATTTGTTTCTATTTGCCTTCTATCTTAATTGCTTACGTCTCTGTTATTTGTCTTATAACTGTAGTTCATTAAACGTGAGAGAGTGTGAGAGAATAGAGAATGACAGAGTCTCTAAAGCTTACACAGGTAATTATTATCCCAGGAGAGAGTTTGCCAGGAATGGTGTCAGCCTCTGTTGGAGTGAGGAGCTGATCATTGTACAAGGGGCAAGAAAAAATAGAAGGTTTTGAGCCATATATTTTCATACACTTTCAGTATTTCACAGCAGCAACATGTAATTTAGTCTACTACTCCATGAATCTGCAGCGCAATTACAAAAATATCAACTTTGCAAAAAAAAAAAAAAAAAAAAGAACCTCTGAATAGGTGGTGAGGTAATTGTGATGTTATTTAGGGCCAGGGTAATGAAGTAGCAACTTCAGAAAATCAGGGAAGTAATAAATTATTGAAACAACAGAGCAAGTAAAAAGTGATTAGCTCGATGTAGTGCCGATACACTCCGTTGACCTTGCTTTTATAGTGCATGGCAGTTCATTAAAGAGGCAGGTTGAAGGTGGTCCATTTGCTGGATTATTGACAATGGAACAATTACTGGGTCCTCTGACAACATGCTTGACAACAAAGACTGAGTGGATGCAGCAAGCTCATTGGGACCAGGACTTCAAGGTTAGAGGGTGCTCTCTTGGATCTCCTGGGTCTCCATGATGCAGTGAACTCTTTGCTCAGAAAAGCCTTCAAGGTATACTCATTGATGAAAGAAGAAAAGCAGCCTTGGCAAATCTATAGCAGCTCATTAGCAGTGAGTCATCAAGTGATTTGGTGATTCTGAGAAATGTGAGCTGAAAGGCAAAGGGCTGGAGGGAGTCCTGGTTTAAAACGTCTTACGCAGTATCTGCAATTTCTGTTGGGATGTCTGAACATGGTGTGAGAAGAGTATTGCCTACCACACCTGAAAAACTGCAGTGCAACATTGAAGTGCAACAGACACTAATGTTTAGCATGCTCTTTAACGCACTGACCCATCAGTTTGCATGGCCCTTAGCCTTCAACACTAGCTGAGATACTCTCATGTTACCATGCTAATTGGCACATGACCTCTCTAAGAAAATCCTTCTCTGTAGAAAACACCATTTCCCTCTGGGAAACTCCAAAGAGGAGGCTTTTCAGTGTAAAGTGCATTTCTCTTCTTAACTTGTAATGTGCAGAAGGTGCTCTGCGTTTCTAGGCATCAATCTACTAAAATGTGCTGTATGTTATAGTCGATTATCTCTCTCTAATCTTCTTACAATGTCCTATTGACTCCCTACTGTCAAAGTTTTCCCTACTATTATAAGACTTAGGCACAGCATCTAATAGGTTTTGCACCGCGCCTATGAAAAATGAATGGAAAAAAATAAGACTAGGTTCTGCTCTGGAGATAAAGAATATAATATTGGCTCATATTTAAGATGATGTTTTTTTTTTTGGAAACTAGGTTTGAAAAAGTGGGGGTCGTCTTATATTTGAGGACTAGACAATTAAAGGTTCATTACACCAGATATCCTTTTTCAATAGCTAGAGTACAAGTGTAACTACGATCTTTTACAGTGTTGCGTTATGGGTTGTTTGTAGCATTAATACTGCTAGGCTTGTGAGTGTTAACAGCATGATGCTTAGATGCTTAGATGCTTAGATGCTTGTGAGTGAGAGTCAGGTCTGTATAGTGAGTCCTTCAGAGTTAGTACTAAAAGTGTTAAGTTAAAGGAGTTTCTAACGGCTGTTGTGACAGGTTTGCTGCCACAGAGAAAATGATTTCATGACAAGTGAAAACAACTTCATAGCGACTCCCAATGTCTTTAAAGTAGAAAAAAAAGTTATTTTAGTTAGTTAATTTCAGCAGTCAAAGATGATGAGGTTTAAAGTCTGGAAAATGCTGTTAGAGAAAAATCATTTTGACAGAAGAATGAGAGAGAGTAGGAAGCTGAGTTGCTACAGTTACTCAGTCAGCTACTTCTTTAAGCATTTGGCTTCCTTCAGTTTGTGGTTATCCTACACATTTTCTTTTTTTCTCTGGTGTAGAACCTTGCTGTTTCTGGAAGCCTACAAATTTGGTGTTGATGTTGTATTTTGTGAAGTGTTACAGATGTTGGAGCTGTAATTGCACCCCTAGATTTTCATTAGATTACAAAAATAACAATACTTTAGTAATGGGCAGTATGTGCATATGTTATATCACCACATTTGTTAAATAATATCTCAGCATTTATATAGAATAAATGCTCCATATGGACTGGATTGCCAAGAGATTGTGATTATATTAGTCAGAGCACATGTCATGCATTTTCTTCTACTGCACCATATGTTTTATATGGTTTTACAGGATATCGCATAAAACATTGAATTTGTTGTCCTGCATGTCTTTTACTTGCAGAATGGAGAATGTGTCTTCTGAAACACACAAAGGAAGATTCCTTATAAACAAAAGGTCATGTGTTCAACGTTTCTGTGTCTAACTGTGTTTCCTACAATGGTTCTATCTGTGGTCTAGGTTAGCTTGCCAGTTGAGCCAAGTGCTGTTTTTCCTTGAAAGAAACTGTTCCATTCTTAATACCTCACATCCCCTTTTCTTGTCAAACACAGGTCTGATAGGCCAAGTGTGTTGCCATAGAGGTAGCAGTTTTTTCTTTTATCCTGGTTTTGCCATGCTTAACAGGTCAGGTTGCAGATGGAGGAGCCAAACCCAAAGCACAGTCTTGCTTCAAATGCCAAAGCTATTATGTTTCAGCTCCAAAACAGATAAGTAGAACAAATTGCCTCTTATCCAGAGTAATGGTTCATAATTATTTGCTCAGATAAGAAGGGTTCTGGGTGCAGAAAAAGGCATCAGATGGCTTTACTGTCTGTGTGGCAAGTCGACCATTGATCTGTCCAGATGCAATCTCACTTGTTAGGGGTGAGAGCAATTATGCAGTCTCAAATTCTACTTCTGGCTCATTTTAAATCAAACTTTGAGAAACTTTGTGCGGAGCTTCTAATAAATAAGGATCACCTTCAGTGTTCTTTGCCAATTTCTATCTTCTGGACTGTGCAAAGACAGGGTCAACCCAGGCCTTTCGTCCTTATGAGAGGGCTCAGTATGGTATTCCCAGAAGGCCTCACTGAGGCTCTGCAAAAGGCACTTTAAAGTCTGTAGGCAGCTATGTACAAGTTCTCAGGAGCTGCAGCCTTTGTTTCACCCCATGTTGCTGCTCAGTCTATATTCTCAAAGACCTAATATATAGTGACTGAGCCAAAATAATGGTGCCACTTCATTGATGACTGAATAGTAACTGATAAAGAACTGTCTGCCAGTCACTGTACAAGTAAAAATAAATCACCAAAAAACAAACCTATTCTAGACAGCTACACACAATTGCTACCTTTCCTTTATATGTCAGTGTTTTCACATATATGTGTGTACACCTGGTCAACCAATGAAAGAGCTATCTATCTCAGGTAAATAGTATAGGAATTAGAAAGGTAAAGTTAGATGTTGTATGTATGTTTTAAAAATGAAAAAGTACATGGACAGCAGTACATTTTATGGTGCATACAAATAGTTGGTGTTAATATCTTTCTCCATTAAAATTTCTGACAGGTAACACTACAGTTGAAATATGATGCATACTGAATGTCATTGAAAGAATAGCATGTGTTCAATGATATTGGCACAACAGATGAAAGTCAGACTATTTTATTTTTGCCACACTGAAATAGTTACATTCATTAACTAATTAATTTACTTTTTGTACACTCTTGTACTATAGCAAAGCCCGGCCCTGTCTGGGAATTATGTTACTATTGAAAGATTCTATAGTATAGTAATTTCCATTGTCAAAGTTCAATAGTTTAGTTTCCATTTATGGTAGTTTAATAACTTGAACTTAACTACACATTTAAAATGTATAATGTACTTTAATGTATGCATAACAATTTAACAAAAAAACTGAATACGAGTTGTAATTTCATCACATATGACTCAAAGAAAGACTCTCTTGTCAGAGAGGGGAATTGGGTTATGACTCCATGTTTTTTTAGGGCTACATGATTTGTATACTACAGGTTTTAAGATACATGTTCAGCCCAGATATATGGCTCCCTAAAATTCTGTGATTGTTGGTGGAGCAACTTTTCTAAATGCAAAACTGAGATCTGTATTGACAGAGTTTGTCCAAACTCTGAACATTAAAACCACTGTAGGATAAGAACATTAGCTCCCGTAAGCTGCTGCTCCCTCTACATTTTGCCTTTTAATCCTGAATCCTGTAATGCTCAGCCCAGCTAAGGAAATCTAGATGACCCCCTGGGCTGACAAATGACAGACAGCCTCAGGGCCACTCTATTACAAACAAACAAATCAACGGCTCCAGCAAACAGTGTTGTACTGGATATCTCCTCCTGCCAGTCAACTCCAAGCTCCAGCTCCTGCTTCTCTATTCTGCGTCTAAGAGCGAGAAATCAATATGTAATCATATTCACACTTTCTTTGGCGGGAGACACTGGGGGCAGACATGGAATTGAGACAACCGGCTCTGCGCAGAAAGGGCACAGGAGAGGCCAAATACATTCAAATCTTTTTCTGTCATTGTCTCACCTCTTCCACAGCAGCCTGATTCAAAACCTCCCTCAATTGTATTCGACAGAGGTGACTCATTTTCAATCAACTCAATTAGTGTCACAGAAGAAGAATTTTGTGCTAAGATATTTTTTACATGGTTTGATTGAGTGGATGTTTTCTTGATGATTCCTTGAGTTCTACCTCCACAGTTGCTGCTGCATGTTACCACCTGTTAGTCAGCTGCTGTGGAAAAACACTTGACTGTGCCCTCTCACAACAGAAAGAGCTAATGTGTCAAATCAATCCGTGATTACAGCTATGATTTTCCTTGATCTAAATGTTAAGCATTGTCTTAAGCTAATTGCCTTGCCAAGGGCACCGTTGCCTCATGCTGTTCTCATTAATTATTTTACCCAGTGTCCCCCTCACATATGAACATTAGAGGAGGTGCAGGGTGCTCTGTGTGCTGCAGTCACATGCTAGTTATGGCCTGGATATGATAATGGTCACGATGCTGACTAAGAATGTGTGCTTGAAGCCACACTCCGTTTCACATTTGCAATAAAATACAACAAAAAACTGGTCACTTAATCACAGCCAAGGCCTGCTGGGACCTACAGGATAAGGCAAAATTCAATATCGCACACAACCACATTGGGAATTAATCTAAATTGCATCGGTGGTATTGCCATACTTTATTCTTTACAGTATAAAGGACATTAATTATTAATTAATGGGCAGCAGGAACTCTGCTTACTCTAGGTAACCTCAGTGATTTGTTAGCTTGTGTTCACACAACTCAAAGCTAACTACCAGCATCTCCGGATAAAAGAAACACATTTACAAACTTCAAAGTTGAACATCTTTGGTACTGTAGAGAACAGCTCTAGCAATTCTACATCACAACCATAAAGTATTAATTCCTTATTTCCATCCCTTTTAAATTGCAAGTGCCAGTGAA
This sequence comes from Trachinotus anak, assembly GCF_046630095.1. NCBI lineage: Eukaryota > Metazoa > Chordata > Actinopteri > Carangiformes > Carangidae > Trachinotus > Trachinotus anak. The sequence continues at coordinate 3,098,803 of NW_027273884.1, forward strand.
ATGTGTGGAGACAGCAGCTCACCCAGCTAAATTCAAAACACGCCAACTGTATTGTGGCTAACTGAGGGCATGAACATGATTATGCACATACATTTCCTTTGTACTCTGCATCGCCTGGCTTCAATCATGATCTGGTTTTTCTTTTTTTCTTTTTACTAACACACGTATGAGTGTTACACCAAACCTGAGGTCCCCTTTTATTTCATTGCATCATAGATAATCTCTATAATGTGTGTGCATATCATACACATTTTAATCAAATCCCTGGTCATGGAGATTTAGTATCCTTTGGATTAACTCAATAATAATCATTTTAGGTGTGCAGACAAGCTCGTTGTGTTAATAATTTCGTACTTTCAGGGTTAGGCAATAATCCTGGTTTCTGGAATGGGTGAATATTTGTCCTTATCATATTAAAGAGTTAAGAGTTACGTAATCCAAAGTACGCATACAAATCTAATAAAGCAGGAAAGATTGTTTTTGAAGACTGAAATATTTGTATACCAAAATCAAAAAACACATTTTCTACTGAAAACTAGATTCCCTAAACTTTGCATCAACATTTTGTGTAACTCCAATATCTATTATTATTATTATTATTATTATTACTAATGCATCAGAGTGAGGGAATATGGTGCACCATGCATGCACACAGTCAAATATACACTACATGTATTGACAGTACTGACAAATTACTTAGCATATTTGGAAAGTAATTCCTAGTTGATAATGATGACAGAGATCAATCAAATGTGTTGGACTGGGTTGTACTGTTGAAAGTTCACCTTGGTTTCTTAAACTATATTAACCTTACTATTGATGCCTGAACCACTGAGCTTAGCCCACACACACGTACGCACGCGTACAAGCCTTAATTTGCAACTTAAACTAGATATACAGGATGGACATCAATCATCTTTACAGTCCACTCGCACTAACTCCTTTCTCTTACCAGTCAATATATTTCACTTTTCCAATTTCATTCAGCAGTCCACCCATATGGTCTCAGACTTGTGGCTCATGAAAGGAAAAAAAACACATTTAAGGAAATAAATAGACCCTTCTGTCTCCCTCCATTTCACCATCACCTCGGGAGATAAGATGACAGAAACTGTTTTCTCATCTCCGAAGGTATGAAAATGAATGGTGCTCGAGAATAAGGAAGATTTGCAGGCATGGGCCTACAAAATGCTGCAGACTACTGGCTCAGTAAACTATATTCAGCTCTTTACCAGAGAAAACTTTATGAAAAGTAATATCTTAATAGCATTTCAATAGCATGCCACACTTCTCTGTTGTGTTGGTACTAAACTTTGAGGTTGGTTTGAAGTGATCAAAGTGAGGTTGTTTTAGGGCCTGTTTAGCAGTAGGTTTCTGCCTTGACATAATTAAGTCATTATCTTAAAGCAAACAGAGTGGTACTCCATAATGCACAGCACCAAAAAGGTTGCCACAACAAAAATGTCAATGACTTCAAAAAGGCAGCTACAAAGTGATAGATGATCCAACATGAGGAGAGAACATCAAAGTGTGAGAAGCAGCAGATAGAGAAAGTTTGTTGAAAAATGAAATTCCCCTACAATGGGGGGACGTGATACCTTCATTCTTACCTTCCTCCCAACCCTGGGGACTTCCTATCTTTTCATTTTTCTCATTCCTTTCCTCCCGCAGGTCCCCGGCAGCTACTATGCTCCATGTGAATTCTGGGATACCCTCCTGGTGCTGGTCACATGTTCTGCTATTGCCAGGGCATCGCTGATCTGGTGAAACAAGACGCATTTAAATTTACATATGGAGACCACTGCATTGACAGTATTTACACAAAGAACATAATAAAAATGAACGAGTATCTGTAGAGAGACACTCCTCAACAATAATTAAAGACGAAAGTTTCAACTTGGGGACATGTGCTTCAACAGGGGCTATCATAGAGCAATCATTAAACAACACTTATTAAACAACACTCAAACTAAAGTGAATCTTGAAGCCCATTTACAAGAATCTTAATCTTAATCAAAATCCATTGGGAAGGAAAACTGATGGTAGCAGTAAAATATTTGTTTAAATGCTCAACAAATACCAGGCAAAGATGACTGGATATATGAAAACACAGCACAAGCATTTCAAAACACCTTGCTTAGACTGATTAGCAAGAGAAACTTTTAATTACATGTACTGCCAGGGGAAGGGGGTGTTCAGTTAAATAAACATAATGTTGCAGCTGCACCACCTGATGTTTTTGATTGAAAGTCCAGAGTTTCAACAAATGAACTGCTGCTGTTTGGAAGTTTTAAAACAGTTACAAAATCTAGTAATGCTACCATTACAGTTTCAGTCCAGATTTGACTACAGCAATGGCCCAGATAGAACAAGTAGCAAATGGTTCAGGTAGGAAGAACCATATCAGTTGGATATTTTCTATTTTCAGATTTAATGGTCTTATACCTTTGGTTGGAAAACATCATGTTATGTCAGCCCACAAAGCAGGAAGTAACTGTTAATGCAGAGTGCACATTTACTTACTGGGAGGAGTGGAGAGGGTTATACAAATGCAGTGTTCATGTAAAAATTGCTGCTGTCAAGCATAGGGCTGGGAATAATACAAATTACAAATAAAAATTTGCTCAGAGAGAAAATTATGGGTCAGTTTTCCTCCCACTCATCCTCGCTCTACCTCTATCTTTGCCTCCATCTGTCCTTCCCTCCCTGTGGACAGACCTCATGTAGACACACCTGTGGCTTGGTAAATCACTCTTGGGAGGTCTTGGTTACTTTCAAATGACTTCTCACACTAGGCTCTAGAGGAGCGGAACCAGAGTGCTGTATAATCATCTTCTATCTATCAGTCTCTTCTACATTTTAGCTTTTCTACAGTAAAACAATCAATCAACCAAACCTTATTGTTTAATATCACTCAATACTGTACTGATATTGTGTATTGAGTGATAAATGTGTTTGTGGCCTATTAATCATTATGTGCCATCCCATGCTTTTGCTGAATTTGCTGTGAGCTGGAACGAGCAAGAGACATGAAACTTGGTACCGTAAACTACCTGGAAAATGCTTCCCATTAAATATGATTATAATTGGACTGATGGTGGTGCTATATTTAACAGTCAAGAGTGCAAGAGAGACAGAAAGAGAGACAGAGAGAGATCTGTAAAAAGCCACCACATGCCACTAATATTAACCAATAAACTTCAAAAGGCCGTTGCTCAGGACAGAAACATTGTCATAATCTACCACTATGGAGTGCTACCAATATTTTAAAAATGGATGTGAATATAAATTAAAATTCATTTGACCAATTATGACAATACTCAAAGAATATGTTTCATAACAATGTTGAACCACAGGTGTAAAACTATTTTGAAATTGCTCAATAGGGGGCGAGTTTTGCTTTTAAATTTTAGATCAGACTGTGAAACTCTGATACCACACCTACTGAAAACCTGCTCCATCTGTGTTAACAGTGCTTCTTTGGATAAGAGACCTAACAGACTACAGAGAGCACATACCAATGTCACACAGTATTGTTGCGTTTGATCTTATGTTTGTTTCAGTATACACTAATAAACTAATGATATAAGGGCAATTCTCAAGTCTGTACAACCCTGCAGAAGACATGGTCTGGGATGGCCTTTTGTATAAGGAAAATGCAACTAGCTAAAACTTTCTTTGAGCTTCTCTACAAACATGTTTTTGAAAGTTCTATACAGTGTTTTAAACACAGTTTTATAGTTTGATGTGAAGTGCTGACTTTTAATAGAGCAGCATGTTATGGCTTTGGCTGTAAATACACTGGCAAGGAGGAAAAAACTTGGCAGAAAACTGTACCTACACCAGAAAGTGAACTTTACACAAATGCTACCAACTAAAACTAATGCCAAGACGCCTTGGAGGAAATCTGTCACATAAATTGTACAAAAAAGATATGTCTTTCTGCAGCCTGCCCTCTTCAGTCCTAAACATCTCTTGGTTGAGTGCATAGTGTGGAGCTGAACATGTAGTCTGAAAACTAATTTCAGCAACTTGCCCTAGTGCCCTAATTGTGAATGGTTTTTATGAATTATGAATGATTTTACCAACTGTCTTTATCAGTTTTGGTTTTTTTTTAAAGAAACAAGTCAATCTTGTTTCGTGTGTTTAAAAGTAATGTTCACCTCCAATATTCTATTCAACTATTATTTTTAACATTGCATTCCCTTTGTGTTATCAAATATCTACACTACCTAAATATTTCCAGCTGCAGTATTTAGCATATATTATTGGACTTAAAAGTTGCACAGTTGAAACAAGTGACTTGAGATGTTGGACTAAATGCCTAAAAGGAGTTTTACCTAATGAGGTGGCATTAAGGCTGTATTAGGCTGCACTAGGCATTAGTTAAAACGGCTGTCCACTTGAGGAGGTGGCTGCCTTTAGAGGAATCATAGCAGCAGTTGCTCCTAACCACTTAGTGCCAGTAAGGGTAATGGTTTCTAGCTTAAAACTTGTCATTTGGCAAAACATTGATTCCTGTAGGTCATTGCCACAGGGGGCTTGAGGGCTGATGAGATGAGGAGAAATTGAGAGGTTCAAGGCTGTAGTGGAAGCTAATTTCCTTTTCTCCAATAAATGCCTATGTTTATTCAGCTGTATAAGGCTTTATAGTTGCACTGAGCTCGGATCAGCACAGTTGTTCAGACTCATATACATATTTAGATGCTAGCAATCACATTCACTTTCAATTGACGTTCGCATTGATTGTACCAATCACCAGGATTTGATCATCAGTGAATAATGATTTTCATGCCACTTTTAAGCAACTATTTACCTACAAAGGACAATGTGTAATTATGTCTGCTCAGCTTGCTTTTCTGATAACATAAGGTTAACATATATACTGGTTAAAATATATAGTTAAAAATGACCAATCATAAAAATGTGGCTTGAAACCAGATAAAAGTCAATTTTGATCACTTCTGACAGACACAACGCTGACGCATGTGCAAACAGGATATGACATAATTGACAGGCGACAAATGAAACAGACCATTATCTTGATTAAAATTACATATTTTTCCTGGTTTGAAATTTGCTGGAAACCCTTGGAATAATTTAAGTACACAACTCAACAAAATAGTCTATTCTAGTCATTTTTAGACTTTTTAATGTGTAAAGATTACATGTTGTACCTTTAATGACAATCTATCTCACGCTGACCTGACAGGGGTCACATGACTGTTCATAATCTGTAACAAAAATAGTACTTTTTCAGCATAAAATTTACAATGAAACTGTGCTTGACATCAAATGTGTAATGTGTGAGTGTTCATGCCTGCACACGGGTAAGTTTAAGATAAAAAAAAAAACTGATTTCATACATTTACATACTTCACATTCTCATGGAAGCTAACATAAAAGTTTCAGAGCTGTCTCCTCACAGTTTTTCACCCTTGGATTTTATTCCAATATTCATGCATGCAGAGACACACTTGGCACACTGATGAGCTAAGCACTTCTCTGTGCTGCCAAATGGGGATGAGAGATATGATTCAAATGTGGTGAGCAAGATCTGGATCTGACTTCCAATTTCGCCCACCTTCTGCATGTACTAAGTGACTAAGAACTGATGACTTGCCAAATGACCATGGACACGACTTTTACGGCCCATTCATTCACATCTTTGATTTTTTTTATAACCATGATATCCTCTGAATGTATAATCATATTCTTTTTTGACATTACTGAGCATGGGTTCATTTACCTTTTGATTACACCATTCAACAATTTAATCATCAACTACAAGAGCTTTTCAGTGAAACAACAGAGACCAGAAAAAATATTTCCCACAGTTTGAATTTTCTCTTTCTCGTCTCTCTGCCAAAGGTATCTTTGGTTGCCCCCTATTGTTTTGACTGAGCACTGCTAATTAGGTAGGAAGAAAAGGTAGACAGTTTGTTTTATTATTTGATTTGTCCCAAAACACAGATTAATTACTGGAAACACTGTTTGAAATTGAAAAGTGCTCACTATGAAACCACAATATCTCAGAAGAATTTGTGTGCTTAATTTTTGATTTTTGGTTCTATTTAGTGGCATTAGGGAACATTCTGAAAATAACAATTAATCAGTGTTAATGTACTTCAACTCCATAGATGTTCACCATCATATTGTATTACTTTTCATGTGGAAATGATACACTGTCATTTACAGTGGAATTCCACCTAAAATGTATTAAACAGTTTCACCCATGCCTCCCAAAACTTACATTTCAATTCAACTAAACTGCAATAGCAAATACATTTCGTACAGAGTGTAACAGTGACCAGATGTTGTTTTCTGTTAATATAATGAACATGCAGTATGTTGCTAATTTACACTTTTGGCACAATCCAAATATGTTGTCTGTGAACATTTTATTGATATGTTCAGTATCAATGTATTTGTTTTCAGCCAAGGTATCTTGCAGAAAAATGTCCACTGGTAGTGACCACAGCATTAATACACTTTTTTAGGTTAGGGAAAGATCATGGTCTGGTTTAATGACTTCAGACACAATGCGTTTATTTACAATTAACCAAAACTACAATCTTTCCCTAGCCAAAGTACCTTTGTTACCTATACCTAACCATAGACAGGGCTCTGGTGTGACAGTTGTGCACTTTTTACACCTGCCACCCACCCCAGCCACCTCCTGGTGACTCCACTGCTGTTGAATTTCATGCTTTATTCATTCAAAAAATATGTTGCCTTGGAAATAACCATGCAAGAGATTACATTTCCTACATAATTTATTTGCTGTTAAGTTGAATAGAGATGGAATTTGTAGGAGACAGGCTTGGGAATTTTGGTCTAAAAAGGATAGACTGCCTTTGTCTTGCAGAACCTGTTAAAATTTAAATTTGATTTAACCTTTGCACATATTCAGCTGGCTCCAGGAGCAGTGGCTCATTACATACTGTAACACTTTCTTGAGTAAAGTTGTGTTTCAAGTTATGATAAAAATGCACTTAATAAGAAGTTACAACCTCAACTGAACTGACTGTCTTTGTTACAAACAGTACATCATGTTGATAAATATGGCTTTGACAGGCATTATATTAGAGTAAAGATGCACAAATTATTTTCAGAAAATCCCTAATACTGACTTTATCAATTGTAGTTAATTCTAGCCATCATAAGAGAAATAAGATATCTTGTCACTTGTTTGTTAAAATACTGGCATTTCTTTATATCAACATTATGTTAGCCAATATTTTAGCTTTTTCACTATGAGTGATTTAGATCAAAGCTCAATGAAGAGTTTCCATGTGCAGTCACTGTGATATTATTTCAAAAGGTTTAATTTGATCCTACTCCAATCTACACTCCATTAATTTTATGTCATCTCATCTGAATGTAATTCCATCAGTCCTGTAACCAAAGACAGTATAAATGCTTCTAGAGAACAATCTTGATTAAAATCACATTATCATTGTTTTTAGTGGATCTATTACTCAAATTCTCATTTTCCTGGGATAGCTGGAAGGGTTCCCAGCACAACAGGCTTTGATGATAATTAAAGGCAATCTATGAATACCCCAAAGATGGTGGTCAATGGTTGTGATGCTCAGGATATGAGGACATAAAGCCTTAAAGCTTCATGGGGTTTACGTTTAAAGACTGTAAATCTGTGAAACTCAAAATGGCAAATTACTGCTGTCTTCATGTCATTTCTTCTGAAGACAGAGGACAGTTATTAGATTAATTTAAAGCCAGAAGTAACCTAATGTGACCTGGCCTCCATGAAAACTACTATGCAAAAAAAACAAAAAAAAAACACCAGAACAGTAATGGCTTGTGATTTGTCTTTCTATGTATGCTTACATAGAAGATCATAATCAGTATTGTTTCTGAAGAGTGTTATGCATAGGTCCACTTGTAAATGCAGCTCAGGTCGTTAATGGAGCAGTCTGTATATGGGGCTAGATTTGTAACATAATTTGATTATTCAATATAAAGAGAGGCAGTAAATAACCATAAACAAAGCCTGTAAATGCTGTTGCCCATACAATGAATGTGCTCGGGTGCTTTCAAAGAAATTAATTAATTGTAAAAACACTGGTAAATCTTAGCCCCATTAGTATTGAGAAGAGCATTTGAGAGGAGAGCAGCCAGGGGTTCTTTCTGTGTTAACAAGGACGTGTGATTGGTTAATGAGCGAATCACGACCCTATGACCCTGACCTCATTCATCAAAAGAGCAGAGATTGAGTGAAGAGTCGTGTTACACAGCTGAAGGTCACTGAGATGCAAGCCAACTGTGGTCATCTTAATTTTGTATATAAATGAAATAGTCAATTCCCAGTAGTGTACAACTATGTGATTGCATGTTTTAAAAAATGAGATGGTGGATTTGCACATGAGTGCATTTGACATCAAGTAAATTACATCTAAGAATGTATGTCTTTTTGAGGATCAAGAGTAAACACTGCACTGACAAATTTCCCCTTGAAATCCTTTAGCTCAGATGATGAATATGTTTATTTCCTGATTACAATGAGATTGTGTCTGGCTGAGCCTATTTATGTATCCATTTGGCTTTTTATGGACTACACATTCCTGGCAAATTCAGTTAATCTCAAGGGAGCTGGAGCTGTCCTGTCAAATATGTACAGATGAATAGATTAATGGGGTGTGATTTTTGACAAACAGCAGGTATGAAAAGTGTTGTTAAAAAAAAAAATCTAAAACATAAAACACAGAACTCTGATTCGGTTGCTGGGGACACAAATTAATAAGAAATTGCTTATTTTTCTTTACCCAATCTGAGTTGATATTAATCAGTTGTGTTGCCATTCTGAAAACCAATTAAATGTTTTCTCTTCCCTGGTTTTGAGATAAAGGACGGGTATGAATGTGAACAAATGTGATTTGTTTACTGACAGCAAAAAGGAGAGAGCTGTCTGTAAATATTAGATGTAGTTGTTGGCTCATCAAAATTTTTGGCTCAACTCCAGGTGCCAGTTTCTGATTCTAGATCAGAAGGTATAAAAGTCAAATGTCCACCTTCCAATTCCTTGTGAACTCACTCCTTCACCTTATCCTTAGCATCTACTCTTCAAAACTACAAAGGCAGCACACAGGTAGGAGGGTCAGGAGAAATTCTTCACAACAGACTCTCTGAGGCCTTGAAGATATTGAAGCATCTACTGACAAAGCCAAAAACACAAAAAGCCTTTTTTTGCCTTACAATATGTTGAAAATCATTAAACAGTTGGTGAGCTTCCCACCACACAAGTCAATAACAACCCTAAGTCAGAAGGGTAAACAGCAACAGTAACTGTGTCAGCAAATTTAGTTAATTTGGTCTTTTAATTTCCATCAAAAAAATACATCTAGGTTTTAAATGCATTTTCCAGATCCAGAGCGTCTTAACAAATGAGCAACCAGAAAAGCATCTGTGATAGAGTGAATTTGGCAGTTTCAACAGCAATCAGCTGCTACCAAAAAACTCAAACACAGGTGATTGTGCCATATCTATTATAAAACATTTTCCTCTGTATGTTTGTTTGCTGGTTGTCTTGTTCACACAAGCCAAACTGAGATTTGTTTTTCCATTAATTTCATTATTTTTTATTCCTGATACGTTCAAAGTAGCTGTCAAACATAATCTCCGGTATATTCCTGAGTTGGAAATCCAATATGTGACACTAATACCATGATATTAATGACACGTTAGTGTTTGAGGAATGTATGTGATATACTGAGAATTGGTGTTAAAGATTTACTGTTTTCTGTTTGACTAATGCTGCAGTGTTTGGGTTTTTAAATGGCCCTTGGATGTGAGGCTAAACTTGAGGCTTTTGCCTCATCCTGGAATCTCTTTGACACCTTGTATATATGAATATTGCAAGATGTTAAAAACAATTTAAAAGAGACTCATAAAACACTATGAATAACAGGCATTTAGTTTAGGAAATTATTTGACTGTTCAAGAAAAAAAGGCAGTACAATGAATATAACCTGAACCTTGTATGTTGAATGTTGAAGTCATGATAAAATGGATGGTGATGCAATGATTTCCTAAAGAAACATATCTTTTTGCTCTTTGTCTATAACCTCTGGTATACTGTCCTTATGTTGTGTATTTATGTGCTGTTTTGTTTGGTTTTTTCGCCTTTTTTGTTTGTCACTCATGCACACAAAAGCTCACGGGGTCGTGATTTCAGCTATCCTCCACAACATGAAAAAGCTGTGCAAATGGAATAATGTGCTAAATGATGTGACTCCAGGAGGATGCCATATTTAAACACCTGCACCAATGCTCTGTCTTTTATACCCCCTGCCTTTGCAAATGTTTTATTCTGCTGTGTCTCATTACACAAGAACAGCACTAGCAGCTGAGTGAGGCAGATGTTCTATCGTAGAGCACGGCAACTCCTCAAGTGGCTAGCATCCATCTGAGTGCCTGTGTTGCAGCTGGCAGCCACAGCTGAACCAGGACAATCTATCTTGATGAGGAGAAAAGGTCTAGAATGAGATGGTGTGAAGATGGCATATGGGAAGGGTTTAACTACACAGAATAAGGCCACAAGTTGCCCTGGGACAAGGGAAGACACCACTGTAGATGGGAGGCAGAAGATGGTTTGGGTCAAAGGCTCTGACATTACTGACACACAGTGGCAATGAAGTCAGCTTCAGCGCTGAATTTCAAATAATAGAGTCTGCATACCCTGTTGCCCCTGCAGCTATAGGCTGCTAAGGGAAGTTGAGAGGCAGAAGGGAAAGAGTATGGGGGCAGCTGGTGGCAAGTGTCCAGTTAGTCTGTTTTGGCTTTTATGGTAGGTAATAAATGCCAGCGGACAGCAGATGCTGTAGGGACAGCAGAGATCTATCACGCAGCCTTAAGTCATGTTCACCATGCCTTGTTGTTGTGACCTGTCCAATTCCAAACCTTTCTCGGAAGCTGTTCTATGTAACACAATGCAACACCACCAAATATTTAAGAGCCCTTTCATGAGGTACAAAGCACAAATCTACACAGACAGACAATCATTTACAATTGGAGGAGAATGTGAAGTGATAAAGAATTTATATATAGGACAAGTCAAACCTATTACATTAGTTCTTATATGTTATCGCTGTGTGTGGCAAACTCTTAAGTTGTTTGACTGACCTGTCCTATTGTCATTTGTATTCATCTGACTTTTACCAAGCAGTTGATCCTTACTTATCCAGTCACATCACACACCATTCACTATTCACCATACAGAACAAACTCATAAAAACGTTATTGGCTATGTGCATGACAGACTAATTCATTGAAAAATGGTGGAGTGATGTGTTGACTAACTGACAGCAATTACAGTGAGGTCCTCTGCAGGCTGTCACAGTCATAGGCGGCGGCAGCAGGTTCCAGGGATTCACAGTCAAGAATGTGTTTCATAAACAGTTGGGTGACAGTTTGGTACTGGTGGGACTTTGAATCATCACTTACAAGGTGACCTCCCACCCTTCAAGAGGTTGGAAAGGGGCAAAAAAATATAATAACAAAAAAAAAAAAAAAAAGAAATCACACTGGAGCTGTCGCCTCTCAGTGATGCGAATAGGCTCTGAGAGTCTGACGTTAGACGGATGCACACAAGTTTCTCTGGGCTTACACAGATGCACTTACCCACAGCTATAATATTGGACTCAGGTTTTCAATCTCAATTCTTAAAATTATTCACGCAGCCGACCCAGCTCCAGCTCCTTCTGGACTTTTTCTCCACTATAGACTAAAAAAGTAGAACATTGTAAGTAATGGTCTTCTACCTTCTATTCACTGATTAGTCAGAGTCTATGCATTAGGTCTGTGTTGAAGAGTACAGTATAAACCACCCACATGTCTGTTCATGCTTCAACATTATATTTACATAGAAAGACATGTACAGTGTTAATTGTCTATTTTGGCCTTTGTGTTGTTGTATTATAGAAACTGACTTGAACTGAAGACAAAAGTCCTTTTCATACCTCTGTGACTTTCTCTCTCTCTGCCTCTTCTCTCATCAGATTTGACCGGTCCACTAAGTTTGCTTTTGCATGTGTGACTAAAATTCTAAGCTCATTAAACCTCATTAAATATTGGAATACGTTCCATATCTGTTTGCAAAATATGGTTGAACCAGAGAAAATCATCCCTGTGAATGAGGAGAATGTAAATCTAAGAATTTCAGAAACCACTACAAAATATATTAATAGTGATATTAAATTTCAGTACTTTAGCAGAGTTTAAATATAGCACTCATATTTTGTAAATACTGTGAACACAACACTAAACTAAGTGTGCATTAGTAATACAGGAAATTGCAGCTCCATTTCAAGACCATTATATTTGTATTTTTGTGGGAGATGAACAACGGGAGTTACAAAATATTTGTTTTACAAACTGCAGTAAAGTGTTTGTGATTGTGCCTGTGACATATGGCTCCACCAGTGTCTGACAGCCAGTTCAGATTAGTGACCAGTGAGTGAATATTCAATAAAAGGGCATAGCAGTGACCCACATGCATACTTCTGTTCTTTGAATAATGTGGCTTTTAGGCTGTTGAAATCTGTTAACACATCAGATAAATAATTCTCTGATGCTGTCAGGAATTTTATAAGTCACGATCCATATTAAAATGCATGGAGTACATGAAGTACTGTCATCTTAAATAACAGTGAATCCATGATAATACCCTATGTAGGGAACTCTGTTGACTTGCACACTGTAGCTGTACTTGAAGAAGATGCATTTTCTCTCCCTCTCTCACTTTATGTTCGGCATTTAAAGTTGATTAAATATTCAATATCTGCTGCTTATCATAGCTTCAGAAGATTGAATGATTCAATGCTTATTTTCAAAGTAAAGTTAACACTTGAAAATTAATCTTAATGCCTGGATTCTTTAAAAAGATTGAAAGAGAAAAAAATATGAAGTTTAAGTATTTGGCATTACTATCTGATATTTTGGCCATAATTTTGAATGACTTCTTCCAAATAATTTATCTTTCAATAAAATCATTGGAATTCATTATAGTTACCAGAATCAAAATCTAGGCATCTTCAAAGACTTCTGCTTGACTTTGTTGTAACTTTGTTCTTTCCATTTGTTATCATATCCATGTCTTATGATAAATTTTTGATGTTTTAAAACACTATAATAAGTACTTTGTAGCAATGTTTTGATCCTTTTTTTACCTTCAGTCCAAGTCTTTTAATATTGAATCTGTTGAAACAGTATTATCCTAGATTAATTTATCTTTTTTGGAAGATATGTTTTTAAGATATGTATTGTCCTCCATAACCTTGACACATTATGTGATTGACTGCAATTATCTGAAATTTTCAACAGCTCTAATGCTGTTACATACTGGATAGTTTTGGATAATGTTTGTTGTATAATATGCAACACTACAAGCACCACTGACAAAATTAGGGAGTAGATACAATACTGTAAATGCAGGTATGTGTGCATACTACAGTACAGACCCACAACTGATACTTTTGACATAGCCTCTTCAGTACTGCATTTTTATACTTGTTTTTACTAGTTTTATTTGATCCCTGCTGTATTTTTTTTCCTTTCACCACTGTAACCAGCCAGTTACACCATAAATATTTAAAAAGAAAGATTCTATATGCCCTTTAGCAGATTCTATATGTTTGTAATGGTAACTCCAAGTTTTTAGTCCTTGAGTGGGTCATGAACAGGCTGATCAACAGAAACCAGTTTTGTGACGATTCCCTGGCTGATGGTAGAGGGCAAGCAAGACAGAGACATTTATGTGTGCTGATAGATGCTGATGCCAGGTGTCGTGGCCAATTGGAAGGACAGGATCTTTGTAGGACACAGGTGCTGGGGCCTGTCCATCTGTCTAAGGAGGGCTGACAATGTCCAACTCACCTGACATTGGCATGGAGTCGCTGGGAAAGCTCAGATCATCCTCAGCGACCCAGGAGAAGCTCCAGTACCCTCTAGGAATGCCAGCAGCAGTCCTACCAGCCAATGGCTCACCTGCAAAAACAGCAAATTCACGTCTTACTTTCACAGCATTTGTCACAGATGCATCAGGTAAGAGAAGGGAAAAGCATTATTAAAAGGTTTAGGCTACAATTAAATAATCATTGCTCCTTGCTGTGTTTGTTTGAGCTGACTGGTTGCCACTGCTTTGGCATCCACGCCGAGGTGCCATTTATTTTGGTTGCCCAAATCCCTCATAGCTACCCTTATTACCATCTGCAAATGTTTGATCCAACAATTTGCAACCACTCATCACTCATTACAATGCAAAGCCCTTTCCACCGGAAGCCTTACTATCTAACAGAAACCTTTAAAGAGCTTGGCAAGGCTTCGATCTTAATGGAGAGTGACAAAGTGATAGCTGTGTAGTTGTAAGTGGAATTCCTGCAATAATACTGAAATATAGTGTGGTATTTCACCTTATTAAAATGTAAGAAAAAAGAAAAGATCAACTTCAGCAATTCTAAGTCAATGAGGCATCGACAGTGTCGGTAGATTAATACCTATAAGACCTGAACAATGACACAAGCACTGGCTTCATAGTTAAAAAAAAGAGACAACATGACTTGGGTATCAATAGGTTCCATAATTACCTGAGGACAGATTTGTCTCATTTTGTTTGACTCTATCCTCACCTTCTAAACTCAGAGACTAATTATCACAAGATCGAACAGAAGTCTGCTAATGTACAGTACATGCAACTTTCTTAAACTCTTTTTGTATCCCCACCTGCCCACAAGGCCATCACACACACACACACACACACACACACACACACACACACACGCGCGCGCGCGCACAAACGCGTGCTCAAGATCTCTCTCACTTTGTCCTTAGTCCTTAGATAATTAGTGCAAAGTCACAGACCACTGCCTAGGAAGGAGACTCCTGCATAAGTCCTGCAGTCATTTCAAATGAGCCTTAAAGAGCAATTGATCGTAAATGCTGCCTTTCATGGCACTGAACAGAGTCTGTTGTGGTTTCAGCCAAAAAAAGACACACGTACTATTGAAGGGTTTTCTTTTCTTCTTCAGCATGACTTCCACTGTGCCACAGATGACCAGAAGATGATTTGTTTCAATTTTTTTCAAAGACCCTCTCCAAAAGTTAACATTTGCGTTACATAATTCTGAGTATTAGAACATTATTATTAATAAGGTGTATACTTCAGTGTTACTATCCCATATGTTCATTTACACAATATCAACACTGACTCAAGTTTTTTGAGGATGTTTCTCAGGCCAAGTCACTCTCAAGTCACTTTAGTCCAAATCATAGTGCCAATCTCTGGCCTGTTGGCCGTGAAAAAAAATGCACAAAGTTTTTACTTCCCTTGTCTGCCTCTTTCGTGACCTTCTCTGTCTGCCTGTCATTCGTGGTGCATGAAGTGTGCTGAGTGCATGTGCCAGGACTGAGCTCAGTCACAATATCTCAACCCTCACCAACCTCATGCCAGTCAGTGAGGGTTCTTATTTGTCTGACAAATGTGAAGCAATGGAGCTGTCTTGTTCAGTTATTCATTTGTCACAAAGAGGTGAGGCACCTTATATATGGTATTACTTAATAAATAAGAAAGCCAGCCTGCCTCAGCACAAATAGAATGTAATTGTGTGGGAAACACTGCATTTACATATATTTCTATTGGCATGGGTGAATGAGAAAGAAAATAGGGGTGCAATTTTTAAAGAAATTATATTAGTGCTTTTTTTTTAAACATTACACATACCAAATGTAAAGATTCAGGGGCAAAGTGATCTAACTAGGAGATTTCTGAAGGATTTTGAAACATGCAAGACTGGGATGCATTGTGCTTCATGACTGCATCCTTTGTCAAACAGCATTGAATCTAATTCATTTTAGGCTTTTGTAAATAGGTTTGTGGCATGATAACACATTATCCATTCTGAATCCAGTATGAAATTAGTCATGCAATAAAGGTTATTTAGTAACAACTGTTAAGTCCTGCCATTTCCATTTTAACCAGCATTGGGTGATGATGTCGCACTGAAGTGAAAAGTGAGGTGAAAGGGAAAAGCTGTATGTTGTGTACACATAGCTCTGAAAAGTGTCAGAACTAGGGATGAGTGTGGTTAGGATTTTATCAATTCTACTACTCTTACGCTTTATCTGTCCAGTGTGTCATTGATGCTCTTATGCTTCTTTTTTAAAACTAAAAATAATTACTAGGACTTGGACGGTCCCTGGTTTTATAAACAGCTGTGTGTGTGTGTGTGTGTGTGTGTGTGTGTGTGTGTGTGTGTGTGTGTGTATGTGTGTGTGTGTACACTTGTACTTGCTACATAGTAAGGACCAAAAAAAGTATTTTACTAACAGAGTGAGGACATTTTGGGAAAGTGAGGACATTTTGGCCGGTCCTCACTTTTTGAGACACCTTAAAAATCACATTTTGAGGGTTAAGACTTGGTTTTAGAGTTATGGTTAGAATTAGGTTTAGGTTAGGGTCAGGGTTGGGGTTAGGCACTCAGTTGTGATGGTTAAAGTTAGGGTAAGGGGCTAGGGAATGCATTATGTCAATGAGTGTCCTCACAAAGATGGAAGTACAAGTATGTGTCTGTGTGTGTGTGTGTGTGTGTGTGTGTGTTTGAGCTGAGCTGAGTCCCAGAGGAGGGACAGACAGACTTGAGATACACATACTGTCAGATCTGCTAATTCTATTCACTGATCTCTTCAAGTACAGATAAAATGCTCGCAGTCCTTACGAATACAGAACCAGTTTAGAACCAGCACCTCTAGGATCTCAGATTCACCTACACCAGTTCACCTAAATCATTTTTTACATTTGCACTCTTATAATACTTGCACTGTAAAGCAGAACAAATATCTATGTTCTTTGTCAGCATATATGTTTGAGGAGCAAATACTCTTAGCAAGCCTATATGCAGAGGATGTCGACTTGCGCAACTGAAGTAAGTCAGTTCAATATCATTAATTCTTACAGAAAATTGCTGCTGCAGGTACCAAATCAACCACTGTATGTGTTCAGTTGTGAGGAAGAATGCAAGGAGGTTGAGCAAGGAGTATTTAATTGAAATCTTTACCTTGTTTGAAATCCAATTTTTTCCTTGAGTATTGAACAAACATGAAATGACATCTCTACAAATAAGAATGACAGCTTGAGTCCTTGTGCCCCTTTACAAATAGGCTGAGTGACATGTTCACAAGATGGAACAAGGGTCAAGCACAATATCAGTGTGTTTTGCTATGAAGTGAGTGGATACTTTGATATCGAATTGTCCTGTCTGTGCAGATGTATCATGAGTATCAAAAAGAAGCTTAACCAAAAATAGATGAGAATGAAATAAAGGATTTTTCATGCATAGCCATAGAGTCATGAAACAAGCATACAGGGGTGCCCCAGTGGGAACGAGCACAAAGAAATAAAAATAATGATGGTTTGTACAACTGACGAATAAGACAATGAGAATGGGTCATACTACTGATTAGTTCCTTCCCCAGCCTAAAAGTGAGATGTTTTTAATTTGATTGCACCTCAAAAGGTGGACATCCTTTTCTCCATGTCTGGCTGTGTGGGAAGAGCTGACTGTGGCCCCAACAGAGGACCTGGTTTGGGGTCAACAGCTGTTGCTACAGGGGAAACTGGCTGGCAGGCTTCTGTTGGAGCTGACTGGCTAGTTGGCTGCTTGGTAGCTGTAATTGCTGGTTGGCGTTCACACAAACCGATTAGCTACTGGGGGAGCTGACTGGCTGATTGACTTACCAGCTGTTGTAAAAGGTGGCTAGCTTTCTGACTGCCTGACAGACAACTGAGGATGGACAAGTTGGCTGGCTGAGTGGCTATCAAAGGAGTGGTATTTCTGGCTTTCTACAGGGCAGGTTGGCAATATGTCCTGATATTACATGACTTTGCCCTGTATTCTATGAACAGGTGAAGGACGCCTGAGGCAGGCATATAGTACCATGGTTACCTTGGAGAGGCACTTTCCCAACTACTGGAAACACATCAGAGGAGTCAGAAAGAGCTGGAGGATGCAGCTGAGCAGGAACACATCTAGGTTACTTTGCTTAGCCTCACAGCTCAGTTTGGAGAGGTGGCCGATATCCTCAGATCTCTGACGAACTGAAGGTGATGCTTTACATCTAAGCATATAATGATGACTGCACGATGAGTTAGAGTCAATGGTAAATGGACTTGCACTTATATAGCGCTTTTCTAGTCTTACTGACCACTCAAAGTACTTTATAATACTTGCCACGTTCACCTATTCATGCACACCTTCATACATCACACCCACACACACACTTCTTCAATGAGGTGTCAGCCATCAGGGGCAATGTGGGGTTCATTAAGTGCCCAAGGACACATTGACACACAGTCAGGAGGAGCCAGGGATCAAACCACTGATATTTGTTGCTTCCAAGTTCTCAAATGTGAGGATGCAAATGATTTTTGAGAGGGTGTTGAAGCCAATTCAGTAGGGTAGGTTGAAAAAAAAAAGAAAACAAAAAAATTACCTTTTTAATACCAATTAATAAAATCCAGAGATCAATCTTTTAATAAATGCATTATACAGTCTATACCCTTTTCATGTGGATGGGTGAATCTTAAGTCTTGCGTGACCAGCCTTCTCCTGCAAAGAGATCTGGCTATGTCAGAGAGACAAAAACATGGCAGACATGGCTGCATTGAAGGCAGTGGCAAGTCTAAAGGCAGATGTATGGTTGCACTTCAGATTTAAAAATTCAAAGACAGTGGGGTGCCCCAGTGGCTCACCTGGTAGAGTGCATACCATGAAGGCTCAGTCCTTAGAGCAGAGGTCTAGGTTTGAATTCAGCCCCGGCCTTTTACTGCATGTCATTCCCGCTCTCTCCCCCATATTTCCTGACTACCTCTCACTGTCCCTGTCCCATTAAAAGGCATAAATGCCCAACAAATAACTTAAAAAAAAAAATACAAAGACAGCGAAGAGCTGGACAAAAGCAAAGCTATATGCAGGAAGAATTTGTGTGTACCTGTTAATAAGTGTGCACACTGTAACCAGTGCAACAGGGTATATTGGCAACACACAGTACTTCTATTATTTCTTGAAATGTGCGTCCAAACTGTAAACTGTAAATAAAAGGCGCATCAATGTAACTGCACGTGCACCTACAGACCTTCATTACAGGGTGTATCTGGAATACTAACATATACTACTGTAGTGGCAGATTTTTGATGTGGATATTTGTTTTTTTAAAAAGGACGCACAAAGTTTAATAGCTAACAGAAGTGTACCACATGGCCAAAGGAGAGAGAAGGGAGAAGGAGAGATGAAACAGAGGAGACTTACTGTCCAAGGCATAAAATAAAGCATACTCTAATTAAAGTTTCCTCTCACAAGCTGATTCCAAATATGAATGTTTTCCTGGTGAAACTTACTGCGTTCACATGCAAAGCTAAGCAAAGTTTGAAATGTAAGGTGTTGCCAACTAAGTGCTCATATGTTAATTAAATTAGGGCCAGTGCATGTTTAATTAAACTTTAAATCCCAACAGATAACATCTCAATCCCTCAAGAAAGGTTTAAATGTCCTGTGGTTTTAAATTATTTATCATTTTTGTTTCTCTGTTGGCTGTACCAATGAAAATCCTTGCTGTAATAATGTCATTCAAACTGTAGCCATGGAAAACTTAATTTCTGACAACTCTATCACCTACAAAAGTTGGCGATGTGAGTGTGCATAACAAACTCATGTACTACCATACGCATAGTCAGTAGTCCATGTACAATTCATCTCCACAGAAGGGAGTTAACGTAGCTCAATGAACAGTCAAACCCCCCCCCACTCTCTGAAATCCTTCAAATGCCTAGACGATTAATCAATGTGGCTTGACTCAACCTGTCACTTAAACATGGCTTTGCATGAACATACATCTTTCTCAGTCTACATTTCTCTGTCTCTTTTTGATTCTCGATCACTCAAATTTCCTAATGCACATCTTTTGTTTCAGTGAGACTGATATGGATAGTTTCAAAGGCCAGCAAAATCCTTAAAAATGTGGGGCACTAAAGCGTGAAGGAGAGACACATAGATCAGCTCACAAGGTAGGAGAGGAACAAACACTTTTGGGGGACAATACTATACATGATGTATGTGGTGCTTGTAGGCCTTGTTTCACGACAGTGCAATGATCCAGAGATGTAGCCAATTACCCATGAAAAGGGGAAGCGGGGTAAGTGTACAGGTCGTGCATCTGTAGCTAAGCTAGACCTTAAAACTGACAGGGGTCTCCACTGAAATCAGAAGGAATCTGAAATATTTGCACTCTGGCTAAATAGACATTCCTAATATGTTGATCACAGAAAAACTATCAAGCGATTGCAGCTAATTAAAAAGGTAAATGAGGAAGCCACCCGTTTACACAGTTGTACTTTCATAATCCTTGGCTTTCTGCATCACAAGTGTCCTCTTCTTTTTAGCCATTAATTAAAGATTTACCTTGGGATACATACATTACTGCCTAAATAAATTGATTACCTGTCTGGCCCAGTGACGTGTCATTAAATGGTTGTCAAAGTCTGCCAGCACCGCATCAGGCAGCTGAGGCCTTGGAATTGGCTGCTCTCTCTCTGCTACAAAAGACTGCATTGATTTCCATCAGAGGAGCCCTCATGTCCACTAAGCACTCCGACTTTCATTAAGACCTTCACAGAATTCCAAACACGTTGCTCCCCAACCCCCAAAAAAGACGTGTACATAGTCACTAGCACGAGCATGCACACACACACACGCACTCACACACAATCACCCCCACACACACACACTTTTCACCTGATCTACTAAAATAACCAGGGCAGTTACCAAGTCGCCAATTAAACAGTCTTTGAATATGAGTATAGTGACAGTAAATAATTCATAAATGTCTCATCTGGATTAATAGAGATGTCAAGTTTTTCTAATGCCTAAGTCTCCTTCTAACGACTAGCAATGAGGGTTCAACTGGGTTAAATAGAGTAGTCAGATTTAAAGCGTTTATGTTAATATGCCACCTTAGCTTCAAGTGGGGGTTGTTTATAAGATGCTTTCTGCGTTTGTCATAATATATCAGTACATGATTTTTTTTTTGGCATAAGCCCTGTCTTGTTTACAAGCAGGGATTTTAGTTCAACTGTCTAATGCAGCTGATTAATTCAGATAACTGCCCGTAAAACCTGACTTCAGGCCTCCAATAGTGCAACCTCTACTCTGGCAAAAGAGTCTCAGCAAGCTCACTCTTGGATTGTTGTCACTGAGTTTAAAAGGAAGACAACAGCATGATTCACAACCTGCAGAATAGAAAAGGCCATTAAAATCAGCAGCAAATTTAGGCATTAAAATGTTGAAAGAAAAATTTGATTGAGTCTAAAAGAGAAAAAATACAATAGCTTAATAATGTAAATGCTACGATATACCTGAATAGAGGTGATGCACATAGTGACATATGAAAAGCATCTCTTAACTGTTTGCGTTGGATACAGCGTGCAGCCTTTGTAAATGAGCTGCTAATCCAGTAAACTCAAAATCAACATATGACGGAATACCAGCTATGCCAAACATCAGCCCCTGAAATACCATCACAAGAATTCCTTCTGACAGCACTTAAGGGGCTCCCATTGGTAATGTATGTTTATTTGACACGTGTACCCGGAATTCAGAGTAAGATCAAGCACTGTTTTCTCTCTCAAGGCGAACACCAAATGATTTTATCAAAGAAATGGATCATAAGGCTTCAGTCTGAAACCATTATCCAGGGGAAGAAAGGGCTGCACAGTGACAATGAAGATGTCAACTGGGCTTCGCTGATGCTCATTAAAGAAAATGATTTTGCTGTTGTACACTGATGTCCTTTTTTCTTTGAAGCTTTGCTACACAGTTGTGCTCTAAAACATACAGCAACACCTCTTAGCAGAACAGGCAGGCCACTATTCACAAATAATGCATAATTATGGCTCATTCACAAACAGAGGGGCATCAAAAGTTGCAAAATATTTTCTCCAGTCTCCTCTGCTGGGCTCTGTAAAATGGTTTGTGGCCACAGGGTGTCTGATTTAATGATGGAAGCACTGATTTAATAAATTATGTAAGATGCCTCTCCTTTTATGCCTATGTTTATTGTGCATGGCCCACTGGGAACTTTGCTTTTCTGCTGTAGGAAATGCATAACATTTGGCAAAAACAATGGTCTCCTCATGTTAATTTAGGTTCTAGCACCACCACAGATGTAAGATAGTTCATGGTGAGCAAGACAATTTTGAAAAAACCTTACAGTGTCAGTCTTTGAAAATCCCTCTCATATAGAATGTCACTGTGTCATTTCTGTCATATTGTTTGAGATATGCATCTGCTCCTTAAACATTAAAAAATATTGGAAATATTGTGAGAAATATTTTGAACAAAAATACTCCTACAGCAATGAAAGTAATAGATCACCTTTTAATTTATCTGATATTAAAATTAAAATCATTATACATTTTGATATGGTTTTTGCTCAAAATGAGGCTTTGTATTAGAGGAGGAGGGGAGGGAGAGGGGAATAGCAAGGAGCGTGTGATTTATTTACATTCAGAAGCCTGACATGACTACATATCTAGTCAAGGTATGAGGTCCTGTAAGGCTTCTGAATGAAAATAAATCATGTTTCCTTTCTCTTTAATTTATGTATTTGGTGATTTTGACAAGATGGTTGAGAAATCAGGATTTGACCACAGATGGTCCAGCCATACACTACATTTTGACCTAGTCTTGTGTTGCATTGTCCTAGCTACCAGCCATGAGCAAGCACAGCACAGAAGTTTAAGTCATGGGCTTCATTTCATCAATGGCTAGCCTAGCTGGTACATAAGCCTGTGGCTATTATAGTCCTTTATAAGCAACTCAACTTTTCAACAACAAAGGAGAAAAATCACACTGTGGGTTCTGCTAAGTCCATTCCACCTCCAGAATAGTTCATGCTCAGTCTACATATAGTAAAATTTAAAAAATAATAATTACAAACAGCCTACTATGAAACTCAAGGGAAATCTACTTTTGGAACCTGATGTTTGAACTAAGTAACATAAGTTACAGGGTCATCTCTTCCCTGACTTCAAAGTATTTGTCCATGATACAGAGGTGTTTGTTTCGTTGCATCATCAAAGCACCCGCCAGGCATGATCTGAATTGGCGTTACTCAATGACTGAGGCATTGATTAGTTTTTTAGCTCCTCTATTACTCAAGAGACAACTAACATGTTGGTGTGTGTGAGTATAATGAACTGGTTACTCTGATATTTCATGCACATATGAATCATTCATCAAAGAGCAAGTTTCAAAGCTCACGCTGTGCACAAGAGGTGATAATCATAAAGGTGAAAGTACTGTAATACAGATTGCACTGACTGAGATATTACAAGCTTCTGGGTCACAGAATCAAAAACACTTATGCCAAAAAAATGACAAAGTTAAAATTACACAGACACTAGAACAGGCAATAGAACAATGTACTTTTACCTAGTGCTTTATGCATGCTGCTTACAAATTAAATGTATACAGATTGCAGAAAAAATGTTCTCCTGCTCTGGACTAACCAAATATTGCCAATGCAGACATGACACAGGGTCTTTTGCAAGTCTCCCAGCAAACAGATGTAAGGATGACCATACAGTGTCCTCTAGGATCTTTAACTGTCTAATTACAACTAGTTATTCATGCAACACTCATACAACCATTTCCACCAAACATACAATCAACCATGACCATTCACCTATACTGTGGCACAGACTAGGGTTGTCACAAGAACCGATACTTCCGGTACCAATTCGATACCAACACGCAAAAAATACATCGATACCTGCTTTTTCTGGTACCGTCAGAACCGAATATTCAACTTTACCCTCGGCGATTCTTGGCGGAACTGACGGGGGCAGTATACGCGTGTGAGCAACACAGAGCAGTCAGCGGCACTGAGATAACAATAACAATGGCTTCAGCAGGTGGGAGTGGAAGCACAACACGTCGGCTCGTTGACAAAACAGGTACGAAGAGTCGCGAGTGGAAATATTTTGCATTGGAGGCGGATGAATACGGAGCAATTCTAGACACAAACAAGCCGACATGCAAATGGTATTAGGGGTTTTAGTTATGTGAGATCAGGCTCCACACCACTGTTGTTTAGTTATTTATTTGCATATTTATAAGAAGAAGAATATTGTTTGTTTTATATATTTGAAGGCTCCATGCCACTGCTGTTCTTTTTTGAATGTAAATAGTTGAATATTGTTGTTATTTATTACCATAAAGCACAGTATTGCTTGTTTTTATAGTAGTGTTAAATACTTGACAGTTTAAAGCAGTTTTCAATAAATTAGTGAATTTAAAAGTACATGGGTTCTGTTTTTTTTTTTTTTTTAAATCGTGGTATTGAATTAGTATCGAGAATCATGGAAAATCACAGGTATTGGTATCGACTACTGAAATTCTGGTATCGTGACAACCCTAGCACAGACTTCTCTTTCTTACTGAAAGAAAGAAAGAAATGCAACACTAAAGATGGTGATATCAATACCAGTTATAATTATTATTATTATTATTTATTCATTTGTTCCAGAGGGGCAAGAGAGAAAATAGGCAGTGGCTTAAGTCTCTGCAGCCACTATACTCTGCTTGTCCCTGACTGCTCACAAATCAATCACCTGAAGCTACAGCAGCTGATGTGACACACGTCACAGTGGCGTGAACAAGCTCACTGATGACAGAAAGAGAGCTGCCAGTCCTACTCAAGTAAGAAAATGTGGAACTTGTTGCCTCCTGTCCAGTGGAAATTATAGGGTTTTTTTAATCCCCACAAAAATCTCCTTGTGTCAGCCTTTGGTAATGTTCGATATGCGTTTTATTTTCATTTTTTATTCTTCATTGAAATGACAGCCAGTCATCTGAAATGCTGCTTTTTGCTCATTAATATTTAACCAAAAAGGACAAGTCTAACTCAAGTGGACGTATTCAAGACAGTGCCCTTTTTAAAAGTCCATTAAATGATAATCACTGCTACTAGATGTCACAGTAGACCAGCATTTCAGACCAAAACAAATGCTTTGTTGACCACACCTTTGGCCTCCGTTTGGCCACAACCCCCCACCCACAATTATATGACATCTGTGGAAGTTGTGATCCACATCTCTCCGCTGCTTTGACACTTCTTTTGGATGGTTGCCCACTCGCTGCTATTCTTCACCCAGAATGCTGTTTTCTGTTTCTGTTCATAGTTCATACGGAGTATTTCTTTGGGCAGCACTGTTTATGTATGGGGCACTATATGTGTTTTATTTGAAAGTTCAGTCGCTGCTGACCAGCTAGCCCTGGCTAGTCATGCATTGAGTTTCCCTGCCTGCAGGCAGGTTTGTTGTCCTGCACACTGCAACTCCACCATCTTGGACTGCAGCTGGTGATGGCAGTGCTTCTTCTGATGCATTGGAGAACTTGTACATATACTGCTACGCCAAGCTCACCAAGGCTGCAGAGCAGAATAAGGACTGCTGTCATCAGCTTCAGTTAGCAGACTAGCCCTCTGACACTTGACAGTGGTCTGGTTAGCAGCGACTGAACTAAAATTAGGTATCTAAATATAGCCCCTTTAAATAAAACAATCTGTACAATTCATCTGAAAGGTAGACCCTAACCCTAACCCATATTCCAACATACGATCATCAAAGATACAAGATCGTCAGATAGCCCCCCCCCCAGTTGTGCATGGAGAAGAAAAGCCAGTTGAACTCTGCATACTGCACTGTGCCATCTCGAATGTGAGTAATCCCTGTATGTTTATCAACACAGGGAGGGCCAACAGTTTAACAAGGAAGGACTCAAATGCCCTAACATGCACTAACATGTATGTATCGCCGTCCCAGATAGCAAAACAAATAACAGAGAAACTCAGATTATAAAACTGGGGGGTCTGACTTTGTTTTCTGCTCAGGACATCATTACTTCACTAAATCTTTACAGAGAAAATACTTGTTTGCTTCTATATAAATATTTACAAAAGCTTTAAGAAATTGTGGAAAACTGCTGAGGTCAAATGAACATTGTATATTGACTTAATGATACACACTTCTGTGTAATCTGCAGCACACTTGCTCCTTGTGTTCATTTTCTCCAATACGTGCAGTACATGCATACTGTTTCACACACATGCAGTATTTTTACATCCTGTTGCATTGGAAAGGGGACAGATTTTAAATTTAACTTTGATTTCAAGCATGCTCCTGCTCTTTGTTCTGTAACCAGGCAACAACATTACAGACACATATACTGTCACACCCAGGAAGCAAGCAAGCTGTGATAAAACCAGAATCTAATGTTCCTCTGTTGTATGCAGAGTAGCGTTCTGTATGCATGGGCAGTTTCACAGACCTCAATGAGAAATAAGGGGTCAGTGCCACATTGTACCATCGTGTTGGCCTCATCTTTCACTCTGCTGACTTAGTGACTAATGAATGAAAACAAGCATGGGTAATTACTTTCATTTTGGCAAATCAGTTGTGAAGCCAACTTGTCATGCCAGTGATCATATTGTTAGCAGCTGATGCATTTTACAACTGATGGGGATGTTATTGCTATTTGGGAATGTCATTCCACATCAACATTTTTTATGCATTATTGTGTAAATGATCACCTACTTAGCTACCACTTAAGGGATGAGAAATCACCCAGTCGACTCATCTCTCCTTAGGCAAACAGTAAAAATGATCTACCGTTTCATCAAACTTTCTCCTCCATCATACAGTCTAACAAAGAAGCTCACTTTCTAGAGTGGCAGCTTCATGTGTCTAACATGACAGTGTGCATCAGAGAGATCTGATCAGAATTCAAATGAGTTTACAGACTGATTTCTTGAGCTTAGTTGCACCATCAACAGAGGTAAACACAGTAGGGGTTATAATTATTGTAATATGAAGAAAAAGACAGAGTCACTGCTTTGTGCACAGATGAATTCCGTCTTGGAAAAATTTGAAAATCAATGACGCTTGTACCACTCCGAGAATACAAGTGGACTATTTCAGTATTTGTTTTGGACCAAACTTTAATCTCTCTTCTCTGAGACACCTACACATCTTTCTAATGTCCTCCCATTAATGTAGAATTCTGACTTTTACTGTGTGTGTCAGTAAAACTGCATTGCAGCACTGTGGAAAAATCTGTGACATGCCAGCAAACACATTCTTAGCCATGACAATTTTGATGTCTTTGCTGCAAGTCACAGATCAAGCGAGAAAACATTATTTAAAAAGGAGACACTCAAAAAATCCCCTCAGCTGACTGGCCTGACACTGACACTCACTGAACATCAGCACAAATCAAATACTGCCACACAATACCCAAAGACGTACAGTCGCTCTTCCTTTGCCCCCTGAATTTTTACAATATCTTGGCTGTGTCACATGTATTCCTCACGAGGCCCCACTAACAAACACAATCCATCAAGAAAGAGCTGCCCCTGTATGAAAGTGGACATGATTTACCACAACGTCTACCCGCTCCCCCTATAATCACTGAAGTTAATGTAACGCGGGCAGGCTTTTAAAAACTGAAATGGTACTCTATAAATCTGGCCCGTCTCTTGACCTGCCATTTCTCCTTCCTCTCATTTGCCCTCTCTCTGTCTCACACACACATACGTACACACAAACATACACAATAGCTCCCTCTTTACACCTATAGTCTCTCTCTTTCTCCATGAAATCTGACTCTTACCTGCTCTTTACTCTATGTCATTCCCCTCCACTACAGCAGGACAGCCACTACTAGTAATGGTACTCTTTGTCCCTTTAGCTTTGTCCAAGTGGGTGTCAAACACTGTCCTCTGGCCACATGTAAATATCCTTACCCTGTGTTGTTTTTAGTTTCTGATGTGAAAACATTTTCATCTGGTACAGTAATTTCTAAGAAAACTATGCAATCCTGATGCAAAATGCAACATGTTGAATTGCACTGAGCAGGGAGTGCAGACTAATGTAATGTAATACAGCATCAATATAACAATATTAATATCAATCATTCCCTCTAGGTTATTCAATATCCTGCTCCATGCTCACGTAAGAAAAATGACTTATATAATATAGAAATATAAATATATATTTGACAATGGTAACAGAATAATGGGTGGATTTAAATACTCACAACTAAGTGCAACTGGTCTAAACAATTTCCTTTTAAAACTACAGCTTAATGAGAACACAGTCTGCAATGGCCTTAGCTTGCTACTGAAAGTAAGCAGTGAGTTATATTTCAGTCATATGTTGTTGAGTAATTTACATTATGAAACTGAAAAACCTGCTTCACAGTTTTTGTTTCCAAGATTATGTAGAATGACATAATGTAAAATGAAGTAGCACAGTGTAAACAGGCCATTAGGGAAAATTGTTGGTTTTAGTGTCAACGCTTTCTTAATTTTACAGGTAAGATGACCAATAGACCAGTCTCTTCAAAAAACATATTCTTATTACAATGTGATAGCCCTCTTGCTGCACCTGGTTAATCTTACATGATGCCCCCACTGTGCATTAAACATTAATGCAAACATCTATTTCACATGAAAAACACAACAGTTGAATTTGCTCAACGTCCAGGTCTGTCACTAGGTTCAGTCTACATTCCTGTAGATCTGAGTGGTATGTGTCTGATGCGTCAAGTAAACTCTGGTTCTGCTAAACTAGCTGGAGAATTTGGGTGTGGAGAGGCTGAGAGAGAGAGAGAGAGAGAAAGAGAGAGAGAGAGAGAGAATATGTGTGTGTGTGTGTGTGTGTGTGTGTGTGTGTGTGTGTGTGTTGGGTTGGGGGTTGCTATGACGACTATGTATCCTTGTGAAAATGTTTATGTCTGTGCATTTGCATAAAAGCCATTTTTGTACATTTCTTCAGTGACATGTTCAGATGGGCGTACAAGCACATTATTAAACTCAGAACCCAAAGCACCAAAGGCAGCCACAGGCTAGAGGGAGAAGCATCGCCAGGAGGAGGCAATGACTCGGACTCAATGTTGGTAAACAAAACTACAGTGGCTGATGCAGCACCATGGGTGCTGTTGATCATTCCACTCAGACCACTATTAACTCAACAGGAGCTGAGATTTGAATCTCTCTTATAAAGAATCAAACCAGTGCACCCTCCGTCTTTTGGTCTGTGAAAACGCTAGTTATGGAAATTACTAAGTAGATTTACTTAAAGATCCCCTCCAGTGAAAATCAAGTTTTAACCTTGTTAACATGTCCATATGATTTTTTTTAAAATAATACAAGACATATCATGAGCAAAATAAGTGGTCAACGCCATAGCTATGCATTTCCAACTTGGAACTGCAGTGAACCAATGACAGTCTCATAAAAACTTTTGAGGACAAGGGGAGGGCAAAATATACCCTAAACTTTGTCAGTACAGAGAGCAAGGGTTTGCTTTACTACAACCACTAACACTGTGTCAGCCACTGCCAATTGCTAGCTAACAAACAGCATAAGCACATAAAAGATGCTAACTACACTAACTGTTGTGATATGTCTGCTAGCCGCTAATCATGGTGCACAACACACTCCTCATCTGAGTCTGGGTCTGACTGAGGCTCAAACATCTAACTGAGTCTCTCCAGTGTTTCTAACTAACAATCTCAATAGGCATAAGGTCTGATCCAGATTTTTCAATAAGGAAGTAGATGTGCTTACAGCACTAGTTTTTTTTTGTTTGTTTGTTTGTTAGTTTTTTATAATAGCAGAGTTTGTTTTGATTTGTTTTTTACATAGTTTAAATCATGTTTAGAGAGGAACTTTAAATTGAGTAAATCAAGTTCTAATATGTGATATTTGTACTTAACTTACCTGTATGTGTGTCTTTTCTGCATGACACTTACCACCACTGAGCACCTACAATGTGATGCATTGCAATGATGCAACTACTGCATTTAACTGTAAAATAGTTAAAAGTTTCACCCTGACCTGACAACATAAAAATGCTGCTTATATGTAAATGCATGACAAATTTCAACCCAACAATACAGCACGTCTGGGGGGCGCTGTATAAGAACTGGGGTGATACTAGCCTACAGAACTGGGACTACGAATGAGCAGCTACACATATACACACAATTTCTACCACAGACACAACCGTTAAAACAGAGGGACAGTTGTACAGGGATATTACTATGACAGACAAATCCTTTTTACAAATGTATAACAACAAGTGCCACTCACAAACATGACTTCACCGAATTTACCGCTAATGGTCGCAGGTGCATCCTCCTCGCTGCCTGTCATGTCCTTCTCCATCGCTAAAGACGACACAGGAAGAAAAAAAAAAAAAAAAAAAAAGTTTGCAGACTTCGGAATCTTCCTCCTTCAATTTTCGACTTCCTCTTCTTGTTGCCACATTACTGCTTATAAGCAGCTTATTTGCGTTAACGTCGAAAAGCTCCGCACCTGCTCCTCACCTGCGTCCAGTCCGGGTCAAGTATTTTTAATAGCGACATTGGTTGCTATAAATGTGCTACATAATTATTGGTATAATATAGCTATTATGGCCCACCTCACAGTGCTGAAGTCACCAGAAATATTAGTTTTGCCACATTCTAGGAAACTCTCTGTCACACCAGAGTCTGTACAATTATGTACTTGGCTATAATCTAATTATCTTGGCCAAGAACTCTTGGAGAGTTGCTCATGTAGTATAATCACGACATTTCACATGTGCATATGTCTGTCAGTCTGACCTTACAGCTTCCTTGTTTTTGATCAGTCATGCCTCTCATCTTAACACTGACTGAATATGGATGTAAAGTGATGGGGCTTTGACGGCTGGCAGGGTGCAGTTGCACCTGCACAAACTCCCCCATTACTGTCAAATTGCATCAAACAAAAACTCAAAATCAAGCTTCCTGACAGGGTTATCTGGCCAAATCAGAGGACAAAAAATCTGAAAAAAATGACAGATTTATCTGCTATTGATGATGAAAGAATCACAAGCAATCACATTTAAATTATTGGTGTGGTTTTGTACATAGAGAAACCAAATTATTTTTATTGGATCTTGTGGGAACTGAGGATTTTGGGGGTTACACTGTCATTGCATAATGAAGGCAGAAAATCACTGTGAACTCAAACAGATGATCAACATTGGACAGAAATGAGGCTGTTGCTCCCTGTCCATACATAGCAATTACTATTAATATTTCTTTTGTGTACATACAAGCATACACTTGTATGTACACAAAAGAACAACTGGTGCTGCACCCAAAAAGTGGCAAAATCAGGGCTGGCAGGCAACACAAACAACAGGAGGCTGAAACCACGCAGTTCAATCCAGTCACACTGTGATGTTTAAATGGTATCCTGCTACTTCTCTAATTCCTGTGGTTCCCTCCACCCACCTGCTGGTCAGGCGCTGTGTGCAGTAACTCATCAGAGAAGAGACTAGGCAGGGTGAAACACAATTACCTTGCCTCCATCTGTCTGCATGTGAGCTCTCTCCCTCTATATTTGCACACATACACAAGACAGCCTCTCATCTCATCAAAACCCACAAACCCACACACACAATGCATTATCAGCCATGCAGAAGCCACTAGTATCCAATGTTTACCTCTTTTCTCTCTCCTCCTTGTCACCCTTCCGATTCAGGGCGTCCCACTGTCATTACCATCACGCTGACCCCACTCAAAGCAATCTACACAACCCTAACGTCCCTCTCAACAATCCCATCATCACCATCACACAAACCACTGAACCTGGCTGCTGCTAGTGTAGAGGCTCAGCCAGTAATCCACGTATCATTAGGGCCACACATGTTTGCTTAACCCAATTTAAGGGCAGGGTATTCAGCTGAAGGGGCTGACTGTTTAACACCTGTGATGATAGTAATGGGATGTTACTGACATCCACTTACTTCCACATGATTTTCTTTGAAATTTTAACGGAATTTAGTTATTATTTTATTTTCTATTTTTTTGCAATTTGTGAAAAGCAAAAGAGTAACAACTATTATTGCAGTGTCCACGTAGTCAACAAACTGCATAACACCAGAAAAACTGTTTCCCTGATTATGCTTGCAGCAGTTATCACTCCATTAGGCAGGCATGGAGTGCTTTTGTTTTTTCTTTCCTTTTTTTGCTGGGAGTGAATGAGATAGTCTCACATTAAGAGGAGTACCTTTTTCTCAATGAGAGGCTTATTTGATTTCGGCAAAACAACATAATCTTTAAAGTCTTTGCAGCTAATGGAGAGTGGTGTGAGATTCAGAGATGACCTGACAATTTTTTGGTTTGGAACCATTTTGTGCATGCACAATACTGTAATGAAAGCCTTTCCTCCTTCATCATTCTCTGCTACTTGTCATCACTCCATAGGTCATTAAAAGATGCCTATGGTGCACAGTATGTCATTGTTTTATTACAAATGAAAAAGCACCAGAAATCAGGAAATAAAGCCTACTTTTCCCTGAGCTGTTGTTTGATGATTTATATGTTGCACACATACGAGCATGGATTATCAAATGAGTCAGCATATTAGCTTCCTTTATTCATCTTTATTCATAGCATCACATGTCCTGATCCTGCCAGTGCTGGTAAAGCTCACAGTCCATGTCAGTCATGTGTATTTAGTCCTGAAGTGTTTCTTAACATGATGCAGCTTCAGAAACTTTCTTTTCCCAGCTTTTTAGCAAAGGGCCCATTTCAGAATGAATGACAGACTAATTTATGTGTCACATTACATTATGCATCCAAAGTCAGATCCTTCCTTCTTTACGGTTTACTGGTTGGGCTACTTTCATTGAGGCACATTTACACACTTTTGTGAAATAAAAATAAGAATAGGAGGTTGCTGAAAGGCCTCTGTGTTTGATCAATACTATATCTGTTTTCTATCCCTCTCATAGCCATGGTGCTGTTGATATGGCAATGGGTTAAATGATTTTTTAATAAACCTTTTCCACCCACACAGGGGCCTGAATCATGACACCTGGTGTTTCCTTAAACAAGGCTTTTGCGAATGAAACAGATGAGAAGGCATCACACGGATTACTTGATCAATACCTTCACATGAGCCATGATTGTGGTTATTTTCCAAAGAAAATTGTCCATGATTGAATGTGCATGTGCCTACATTTGTGTGTGTGTGTGTGTGTGTGTGTGTGTGTGTGTGAAAGAGAGAGATTAGGGGTGTATACATGTGAATTCGTATGTATACTTATGCACAAGTGACTTAATACATCAATCACACGCTGACAATAGCAATACTGACAACCAGTCGGAGACAAATCCAGCGGGATTCCTTCTCATCCCCAAAGCGCAGTGAATGCGACACTAGGCTGAGATTGGGGAGTTGGAGAGGTGGGGGGAGATAAGTGTAAAATCACCTTGCCCAAGGGTACAGCCTGCACAGATCAATATCAGTAAGAATTGATGCCAAGCAGTGGCAAATAGGTACATGTATGGTGTGTGTGTGTGTGTGTGTGTGTGTGTGTGTGTGTGTGTGTGTGTGTGTGAGTGCAGTGGCCTTAGAGAGATAGACAGGCCGAGAGTGAACAGCAGCTCCCCCTGTTGGATAGAAATCATTGCTGAAGTGAGTTACATCAAGACCTCGAACTGCAGTGCTGGCTTTTACAAACTAAGCTGTGACCACATGAACCATGTACATCTAAATTACATCATACTTATTCAACATAGAGTGTTTCAGAGTGTTTCAGTGATATATGGATTCTTCTTTCCACAGAGGAGTATTTTGTTCCTCATGCAATGACTTTACTGTGTTTTATGTTGTGTCTTTGGACCAATCTACTTATTGTAGACATATTTACAGTGTAGGTTGAATTACCAACCAAGATCAAACCGTTCCTGGCTTACTGTGTCAGCTAGTTTGTAGCTTGTAAATATGCAACATAAACCACAGAGACTGTTAATCAGTGCTGGAGGGGGTATTCAGATCTTTTATTTAAGTAAAAGTACTTATCATGCAGAATTGTACCACATGGGATTATTATAATCTATTCATTATTGTGTGAGCAGCATTTTTGTTTGTGGAGGGAGAGATGATTTTAACTACATCATTTTGTGTTGGAAATTTTAATCAGCAAAACCCTTACAAAGTCTTACAAAAACATTTCTGTTGATGATGAGTCCTCAAACCTTATTATCAAGTGCAGAATGAATATTCTGCAATCAATCTTTTTTTTAAATATATTTTTGAAATTAGTGCCTGTATTGTATCTTGAAACAGGACAGAATAAGGCAGGTGGCAGCACTAGAATCATGACAAAGTTAATTTTAGAAAGAAACAGGTTGAACTGTTCTTATTACACTGGCAGAATTTTATATGAGAATAAAACTAAAAGGACTAAAATGATGACCCTAACAGTGAATCATGTTTTATGAGCATTATATTATCATGCTCATTTAACTACATGAATACTATCATAGGTGCACTAATGTATGTAATCTATGTACATTTTTTGACATGATACAACATTAAGACAGGTCCTGCTTCTAATGTTGAGGTCTTGAATAATGTGCCTGTCACAGGCCTCTAGGGTTCCACTCAGACATGGACCTGAGTGGGACCAAATCCAAATTATACTGTTTTGTTTTAGTGCCACAGGTCTTGGGTCTGTGTGTATATATGTCCAATACCTGAGTGGATCTGAGCTTTGATGGCCTATGTTAATTGGTTAGAAAATTATCATCATTTGACCAGCTGGTTACATAATATTTTATTGTTGGTGCAGGAGATGGGAATAGGAGAAGTGATTATTTCTATTAATTCACCTTTGAAGCACATAAACAAATTCATTTTGGAACAAATGACAGCTATACAGTGCACACTACAGTCCATGGTGGATGTTTTGGTAATGGTGTTCCACCTTCAGAGCTTGTTTTGCCTTTACATTTGTTCTCGGGATGTAATAATCAGGCTGTTATATTTCTGCTCTTTTCTGCAGGAGCTGCTCTGTAATTGACAGATTTTCATGCTGCTGTAGTTGTTGGTCTTCTGTCTCTGATGGTCTGTTTGGTTTGACTGCATAGTGGATTGGGTTTAATTAGCAATGGGTCCATTTGGATCAAGTCTGACTGTATTGGGGCCCCTTAAGATGGATTTTTTTTTTTTTAATTAATTTATGCACCTGACCCATGAAGACCTGTAGTCCCTATGTGGTTCAGGTTTTACGTCAGGCCCATTCTTGTGAATGTGATATCTCAGTCACAGCCTTGGGGGAATTTTTTCAAATTTGGCAAAAATGTCCACTTGGACTTGAGGAACTGATGAGATTTTGATGGTCAAAGGTCAGAGGTCACTGTGACCACACAAACAAAGAAAAACTTTACACACAAAACTTTACACACGGCATGAAGAGAGTGGGATGAGTAGAGGGGCTCAGTGGGGTAAGGGCTTACTGCAGACAAGACCAGCATGTTCATGCAGCCATATGTGGAATGTTTGCAGCATGCTCACAAGTGAACATCCTCAAATAGTTTTATTTAATAAGAGTCTTCAATCCAGATAAGAACCTGATAAAACCCAGCCTGAATCTGGCTTCAGAGCATTTACATTTATTTTCTGCAAAATGTGCATTTTTTACCCCGCAGACATTTCTGCACCGCAGACATCCAGCTAGTATTTATGTACAGCAGCAGTCATAAAACCTCCACCCTGTCCTTGCACACCTTCGCCCCATTGATGCGTTTGATAGGCGCTGCCTTCGGTCTGACATTATTTGGCTCATTTTTCATCTTTTTCGTTCTCTTGCCGGTCATAGCAAACACAGACTGTGCTCGAGTGTGTGTATGTGTGTGGATGTTTGACTCAGTGAGGACGAGAGTAAGAAAGCGGGAGGAAAGGACTGTGTGTGAGCATGCATGTGTGAATGTCAGTCAATGTCAGTGAGGGTTTAAGTATCTGGGTGTGTGCATCCATACTTGTATCGAGGCGTGGGAAAGCTAACAGTGCAATATTTCACCCACCATAAAGAGTGTCAAGTGTACTTCCTTGCCTCCCTGCTGGGTTGTGATTGAGGGGACACTTAAAATAATCCCACTACACGATGGTAGCACATATGAAGTGTCAAGTGTCATCTTAAAAAACAAAACAACGCAGCAAGTGCTTCCATGCCAGTGGATTTAACACCAAATGTGGCACTCGATGGGCAGCGCCACATCCTTAGCTCATCTCCTCAGGTGGCCATTTTCATTGGGTTTGCCATCGACAAAAGACAAGCTGCTCTGCAATCTCGTGTGTGTTTGACTGATGAGCCAGAGCAGCTCCAGCACAATGGAAAGGAGAGCAAATTGAAAGCAGGTAATCATGGACATTGGTAGTCTATACTGCAACTCGCACCCAAGAGACAAAAGTGGACAAATGAAGTGGAGGGCAGGGGAAATAATCAGAGTTGCTGTCCCTCCTTTTGCCATTAATCTGATATGGGCCTGTCCCAGAGTGGAGAGTATCAACTGAACTACTTTATTTGTGGCGGTGTATCACCAACCTGGACTTCTCTATTCACACAGTAAACACATCGAATGTCAGAGCATTTCTCTCCCAGCATTCATCATTCATCCCCCAGCTGTCCACACTGCTCTGTCTGTGCTGACCATCGCATCAGATATTACCTATACACTCTCTCTGTCTCGCTCTTTTAAATGATATGGAAAGAAGTTCCTCCAGTTCCTGCCGTTCATTTGTAATTTGGGCGTTTTGGGAAGAGAAATGCGACCTAGGCCACAGCACAGTGATTAAGGCCATACTGACAACTGAATTAATTCCTGATTGGCTGGCACTACAGTGGGCCTCAGTTACCCTGCCTCTCAGAGAGAAGCAATTCCCCTTAAAGATTTTCCTGCCCATTATTTCCCCACTTATTCTCTCTCACCTATGAATTCCATATTTCTTTCTCTCTCTTTTTTTTTTTTCTTATGGAGAAATCCGTCTCCAATTGTGAGCTCATTTCCCCTCAAAGGTTGAATCATATAATTCTACATTTGTCTTAGAAATGCAGGGAGACAGCATATGAATCACTTTTATGGCCCCTGGTGTGCATGAACCCTTGTCGCTACAGCTGCTATAATATCTTGTCATTCACACAACGCTGAATGCCACGGCACTGCTGCCACTTTTGCTGTGAGCGCGTCCATGATCCAAGGGAAGAAATGATGACATCCCTTCTCGCAGTAATGATAACATTTGGAACCCAGGACATAGGGAAGCTGGGTAAAAGACTGTCAGACAGGCAGCCATTGTCAGTCAGCTGCTGTCACAGAGAGAGGGCCAAATGCCAGGACGCCTTGCTGCATGCAACTGTGTGTCTGACAGCTGCCAGCACTGCCCAGGAGCTGGGGAGGAAAACGTCATCTGTGAGGTGAGATGCCGTGTCAAAGAACGGGATGGTGATGAGGTGAGCATGTGAGGACATGCTTGTCAACACGATATTTACTGAAAATGCACCCACGCTGGGACAAACAGCTGGTAAAGAGAGCTGCAGAAACACCCTCACTGAATGTGATACTACGCATCTGAAGCGAGCACGCAAACACACATGTGCGTAATCAAGAGGAAACCATCAAAGCACGATCACTCATCTGTCATAATGTGGCTCAACATGCCCGGCTGCAGAGCAAAGTGCTTTTCCTTTAACCTGCTTCAGTTACCAGGCTGACAGAGAATAAATGGTGACCCTATTACTGCTGTGGGAACATTGAACCTCCTAATACCCTGAATGAGAAAGGGTAAAGAGTTGGACCTGGGAGTTAAAGAGTCTCTTAGGGATCCTTTCAGACTCACTAGACCGTCTTTGAAGTCGGTCAAAATCAATATTCCCTTAAAAAGCGCCTGTGAACCTATAGGCATGACTTTTAGGAAGAAAGCAAAATATGAAAAAAGCTGCATCAGACAATTCGGTGCCTCTGTGAGCAGCCCCCACTCAATAAAAACATCTCTTTATACCCTGGTAAACAGTGTGGACTATCAACAGATACCTCACAAAACCTTTTGTGATCTATTTTCATAATTTATCAAGAGTGGTCTCTGAGGCTGAAGCACAAATTTTTCAAAGTAGTTGATGAGGTACTATTAGATTCTCTATCCCGTGAGTGCCCTGCAGAGAGATTATATTATGGAAATAAATTACATTATGGCAAATGAAAGAAACCACTTTTATTACACCGTATGTGAGAGTCGAGCCATCAACAAACCCTGAGATTGTAGACAACACGCAACACAGAAAGCTCCAAAATATAAATTGCCCTTGCTGCACTGGCTCCCTCTGTACTCATTCACTAATCCATTAACCGTTTAACTCTTCAACTCTTTCATCCACAGCACTTTGAGCTTCAATTTACTGCAAACTTTGCGTACAAAAATGCAGCTCAGCCGGGTCAAGTGAGGCATAGCAAAACACCCAGATGTCCTTCTGTGAGGCTATGCTTATTTTACTTCCGTTTGCTCCCTCCATCATCCACTCCAAAATTTGTGCATGTCGAGCTTTCGCTGCAAAGTCAGCACGTGAGTGTGGATCCGCAGGGAGTATTACAGTGAGGTGTGTGGAGAGGAGGCAAACCAGGACTGTTGTCTCTTTGAAGAGCGCGTTGAGAGTGTAATTTTCAAATCACCTCTTCTGATAAAGGACGTCCAAGCTCCCTTAACCATAAACTAGTAATTAAATCAAGCCTTAGCCACTCAGTTATCCAGCCTCTGTTATCTCACAATGTGCACTAGGTGGCTCATTTACAGTAATTCATTAAAATTTGATTTTTTTTCTTTTTCACAACATGAACAATTTTGTGAAACACTTCATTGCTTTTCAAGCTAATAGAGATTAATCTTATTAAAATGAATTACTTCAGTCATCTATGTATATTTTCACACAAGCCACTGGAGGCACAGGCAAAAAAATGCACATTCATTTTTGATTTTGGCAAAGCAGTGATTTTAAACTGTGGAAATGATGGGGGATCTCAGCAGTTGACTATAGGTTGCTGGCAAAGGCAATGCAATATGTGTTCCACATGTTGAAATATAGCAAAATGAAAAGAATTAATCACCCGCATTTGTTCCAAAATGTGTTTGGC
Source organism: Trachinotus anak (assembly GCF_046630095.1). Taxonomy (NCBI): domain Eukaryota; kingdom Metazoa; phylum Chordata; class Actinopteri; order Carangiformes; family Carangidae; genus Trachinotus; species Trachinotus anak. Next base: position 3,137,880 of record NW_027273884.1, read on the forward strand.
TGCATAATTTATATCCTGAATCTGTTATGGGAGACACAAGTGCATCTTCTTACGATTTCTGAATGTTTTCAAAGCTGGCTGTTAACTTACCATCAGCAAGAATTTGAGGGTAAACAACATGCAGATGTAGGGCTTTAGAAATTTGCTAAACTGATACTTTACACAGCCACGTCCGCTCACAAACTAGCTATTTTCTGTGGTTTGCTCAGTGTGCAACGCAAACACACACATGGCAAATGTTCATGAACTAATATGGCACTGAATGTAGCTCAGTGTGGAGCATTTATGCCACCAGTGACACATTAAAACAATCACAGATTCTATTTGAAGAATGATCCTCCAGGACAGCACACAACTGCCCGGTCTTTGCACATTTAAATCAAGCTCGGTGTTTACTGAAGCACGCCCAGCTCACTTCCCCCTGCCCTTGGCACGAGCATCCTGCTGCGCCACATCCCGAGCCACCAGCCTCTCGCCAGGCCTAACCACCACCACCATCTGACCGCCTTCTGAGGCGAGGCAAGAGCAGAGTCTCCTCTGTGGAGCCTATATCCTCGGCGAGAGTCAGGAGGTAAAGCGGTCCTGTTGCCCTTCGCGCCAGCCTCAACAATCTGACTTGTCAAACAAATTGCTCTTAGCAGCTGTTCCCCAATCTGCCTGCTGAGCTGAGTGTTGTGTGCTGCTGCCACCACCATGCCCCAGTTCCCCCAACTGCTGTGTCTCTTCTCAGACACCATAAGGACGGCCATACGTGTAGCACTCGTCAGTGGCGAGTCACCCAGACACCAATTCAGCGCGTGTGCAGTGAAGGACCTCTACTGTAGTTTCCAATGGGTGGCGATGTGACACAATCTGCTATTCATCTGAATGTGAGCATCTCTCAGACAGTCAGTACTGTAATTTATGTCTGAAAGCGATACACTTGAGCTGCTGCAATTTGCATAAATTGTCCTTGCTCACACTGCTTTGTTTCATGCCTTTACAGCAAATTGCCTGTTGCAACACAAATGAGAGGTTGTTTTCAAGAGCTGAACTTTTGTATTTCAGAGAACACTGACAAGATAGAAAATAGGAGTTAAAAGACAAATTATATTATACTATCCTGCTGCTTCGTCATGTAGATCATGTTTCAACCATGTGACAGATTAATTCCAATGGCTGAAGAACTCGAGATTTAGTCAAGATGGACAAAGGAGTTTTTCAGTAGTGCCACACTGTCAGCAACAATAAATGTCTTTACTTCAATAGATAGATCAGGCGTAAACACTGTGATGGAGGGCCTCGTAGTGAAACAGCTGCTGGTTCTCATTTTATCCTGATGTTCTGAGTCTCATGTATCGTCTAAATGAGTCCCAGTCTGTGTTTGTTAATACATTATAATGAGGTCCCTGCAGGATGGTATAGATGGATTTTACCACCCTAAAGCAGATCCACTTCATTTACTGAATAATTCCTCTGGTTGCATGTTCTCAGCTGGATTCCATTTCACTGCCTTCGTGTGTCATCCCACCTGATCCTCGAGCTCTCTGTCTCTCATATGTGTCCATTCCTCACTGACCTCTTCCTCCCCAGGAATCCCATTTCTCCCTCCACCTTGCTCTGCTATCTATATCTCATCCCCCACATTCCCAGTCAATTTCAATTCAGTGGGCTTTACTGGCATGAATTCTAGATATTTTAGTACTATATTGCCAAAGCCACAAGGATAATACAACATAAAACTGAGATGGGAAAAATGAATAGATGTGTAAAATAGATAAATAAATAGAATAAAAATACTGAACGTGCTTTCAGGTTGTGTTTGTTCCATATATATAAAAGACTATGAGAGTATAACAACATATTGTCACATTCAGTAATGTTGTTTTAATTAAATGTCCTTCAGTTTGTGACACACAGTCACATATTGTGCAGCTGAGTTTGCTGAATCTCTGTCTCCTGACAGAATCTGTTTTTCATTCATCTACCTCTGCGAAGTCTGAGATAAACATACCAAATTCACTAAAGAGTTCCACTCTGATGATATTATATTTGTCACTTTTTAAGAGGAAGTTCATTTCTGTCTCTGCCTCACCTGTTGTGCAGCGAGCACAGACTCTTTCCTGTGCTGGTAGCCTGGACTTCTTGCTTCCTCTGTGAAATCTCTGTGGAGATTCAGCATCTTCTGTTCATTTAATAACTTGCTTTACTCTCATTGGTGGTTGGAAAGCAGGTTGAGCAGTACTGGGTGATCAGTAAGTCTCAGGACCCACTGACAGAGGGAACTCTTTTGGGGTTCAGTTCGTAGCGTCTGAAATGTCTGTGTGTCTTGGGGGCTCAATTTGAAATGTAACTAAAATGTAACGATTCTTTTGAAAAGGTTAATAAGCCTTATTTTGCTATGCTTCAGTGATTGGTGTTTTCCTTTTTGGACCAACAGAATCCTGCTGGACCTCTGTGAGATCCTTGGCCCACCTTCTGCAGTCCTTTTTTCATGCTGTTTTCTAATGTTGTCGTTGTAATTTGGAGTTCTGATTATTTTTGATTGTTGATTCAAGGATTGTTGTCACGACCGGGCAAGGACTCTGGACGCAGGTGCAGGATGGTTTCAAAAAAGGTCTTTATTTTTAAATCAGGCTCAGCAAACAAAAAACGCTCCTGAAAACTGGAGGGACAAAAAATCAAGGAACTAGAAATAAAACCAAAAGGAACAAGATAGCGATAGGATTCTGCGCTGTGGAAGGTTAGATCGTTGTGAATGATTGTCGACATAAACGACTCACTGGCACCAGACAAGGGGAGACGCAGACTCTTAAACACATGGTAATAGGGGACAGGTGGAAACAATCAAACAATCAAACCAAGACACACAAGGGAGGGCAAGTGACCTGAAACGAGAGGAGGATTACTCTTTCAAAATAAAACAGGAAATGACAAGACAAGACATGGAGACAGGACAAAAACCAACATGACCTCACCGCGGTGTGACAGAACCCCCCCTTCTAGGGCCGACACCTGACGGACCAGGCAACTCTGGATGGCTCCTATAAAAGTCCTCAATAAGGGAAGGGTCGTCTATATAACTCCGTGGAATCCACTGTCTCTCCTCTGGACCGTACCCCTCCCAGTCCACCAAAAACTGTTTTCCCCGGCCTCTGTTGCGCACAGCTAACAGTCTCTTCACTCTATAAAGTGGACTCCCATCAGCTGCTTCCAGAGGCGGTGGGGGCTTGGTGGCCGGGACCATGGAACTCTCCTTAGCGGGCTTGACCTGACTGACGTGAAAAGTGGGGTGGACACGGAGGGTCCTGGGCAGACGGAGACGGATGGCAGCTGGACTGATGACCTTGGTGATGGGGAAAGGACCCACGAACTGCGGGGCCAGCTTCCTAGAGGGAACCTTGAGGTGAAGATCCCTGGCTGACAACCACACTCTCTGCCCGGGCCGATACTCTGGTGCGGGACGGCGTTTTTGGTCCGCTGCCCTTTTGACTCTGTCCCCCTGACGGATGAGCACCTGGCGGGCAGCGGCCCAGATGCGGTGGCAGCGACGAACCAGGGCGTGGGCGGAGGGAACCGACACTTCTGGCTCCAAGTCAGAAAACACAGGAGGCTGGTAGCCATAGGCACACTTGAAGGGGGAGAAACCAGTGGCCGAGGTGGGCAAAGAATTGTGGGCAAATTCCACCCAGACCAGGCAGGTGCTCCACAAAGTCGGGTTCTGGGAAACCAGGCATCGGAGGCCAGTTTCCAGCTGCTGGTTGAGGCGTTCGGTCTGGCCGTTGGCCTCTGGGTGATATCCAGACGTCAGACTCGCAGTGGCACCGATGAGTCGACAGAACTCCCTCCAGAACCGGGAAACGAATTGGGGCCCCCGGTCAGACACGACGTCCTTAGGAAAACCATGGATCCTGAAAATGTTCTGCATCATAATTACAGCAGTTTCCTTAGCTGAGGGCAGCTTGGGCAAAGCGATGAAATGTGCCATCTTGGAAAAGCGGTCCACCACAGTCAGGACTGTGGTATTACCTTTCGAGACCGGGAGTCCCGTGATGAAGTCCATAGAGATGTCTGACCACGGTCTGGAGGGGATCGGCAAAGGTTGCAGGAGTCCCATGCGTGACCCGGAGGACGATTTGTTGCGAGCACAGACCGAACAAGCCTCGATGTACTCCCGGACCCCCGCCTCCATCGAAGGCCACCAGAACCGTTGGGAGATGGCGAACATGGTTCTCCGGACTCCCGGATGGCAGGTGAGCAGCGAGGTGTGAGCCCAATGAATTACCCGTGGGCGCAATTCAACAGGGACAAACGATGTTCTGGACACCCACTGGGCGGAGGCGTCTCACCATTCGCTTGCTTCACCTCCTGTTCTATCTGCCAAGTAACCACTCCAACCACACGGTTAAGTGGGAGGATGGGTTCTGGTTCCTTGGCAACAGGCTCCGGGTCGTAGACGCGTGACAGGGCGTCTGGTTTGACATTCCGGGACCCCGGCCTGTAAGACAACGTGAAGCAAAAACGGTTAAAAAAACAATGCCCACCTGGCCTGGCGTGAATTTAGTCTCTTGGCCTGTCTGATATACTCAAGATTCTTGTGATCGGTCCACACAATGAACGGATGCTGGGCCCCCTCCAGCCAGTGTCTCCACTCCTCCAAGGCGACCTTGACCACCAGCAGTTCCCGGTTGCCAACGTCATAGTTCCTTTCCGCGGAACTCAATCGTCGGGACAGAAAGGCGCAGGGATGCATCTTGCCATCCACCTCTGATCGCTGAGACAGGATCGCCCCGATCCCTACATTAGATGCATCAACCTCCACCACGAATTGACGCTGTGGATCCGGCAAGGTGAGAATGGGCGCAGAGGTGAAGCGGCGCTTGAGGGCCTGGAACGCCTCCTCCGCCTCCGGGGTCCAGATGAATCGAACCTGGGGAGAGGTCAGAGAGTGGAGAGGAGCAGCTATTGCGCTAAAGCCCCTGATAAACCGCCTGTAGAAGTTAGCAAACCCCAGGAACTGCTGAACCTTCTTGCGGCTATCCGGCGTCGGCCACTCGGCCACAGCGCTCACTTTAGCCGGATCCATCTGCACCCTTCCAGCGGCTACAATGAAGCCCAGGAAGGAGATGGTATCGGCATGGAACTCGCTCTTCTCAGCTTTGACATACAGGTGATTGTCAAGAAGACGCTTAAGGACTCGGTTAACATGTTGTTTATGAGTGTCAAGGTCTGGTGAGTAGATTAATATGTCATCCAAATAGACGTAGACAAACTGGTCGAGAAAGTCTCTGAGCACATCGTTGATCATGGCCTGAAAGACAGCAGGGGCATTAGTGAGGCCGAAAGGCATGACCAGATATTCATAGTGGCCGCTGGGAGTATTAAACCCAGTCTTCCATTCGTCCCCCTCCCTTATTCGAACTAGGTGGTAAGCGTTGCGTAGATCAAGCTTAGTAAAAATCGTGGCCTGCTGAAGCTGATCAAACACAGACGACATTAAAGGGAGTGGATAGCGATTCTTTATTGTAATGTCATTGAGGGGGCTGTAATCAATACATGGTCTTAAGGACCCATCCTTTTTGCTCACAAAAAAGAAACCGGCTCCAGCAGGTGATGAGGACGGGCGGATGAGCCCTGCCTTCAGTGACGACTCAATATAGTCTTTCATGGCTTGACGTTCGGGCCCTGACACTGAGTACAGACGCCCCTTGGGAATGGTGGAGCCGGGGATAAGCTCGATGGCGCAATCATACGGATGATGCGGTGGAAGTGACGTGGCCTTGACCTTGTTAAAAACCTCCCTGAGATGGTGGTAGCAGGCAGGTACGGAGGTCAGATCCGGGTACTGGGACTCTATGTCAGGAGGAACAGAAACACTGTTCATAACTGTGGTAGCCTGTCCAAGAGTCTGGTCCCTCAGGCACTTCCCCTTACAGTCTTCCCCCCACCCCAGGATCTTGCCCGTAGGCCAGTCAATGTGGGGGTTGTGGCTGACGAGCCATGGATGTCCCAGTACCAGTGTGCGTGCAGGTGAGTGATACAGGTAAAAATTTATCAGTTCAGAGTGATTGTCTAAGGTAAGGGCCACCGGTTCTGTGACGTCTGTAACAGTGAACAGTTCGGTACCATTCAAGGCCCTAGCCTTAATGGGTTGTGAGAGGGCCTTGGTCTTCAGCCCCAACCTCTTTGCTAACTCCCAGTCCATAAGACTTTCATCAGCCCCAGAGTCAATTAAAACATCCAATTCAAGGACTGTGGTGTTGTGTGTTACCTTGACAGAGGTCAAACTACGTGGAGCAGACCCGGAAGCTGTGGATTGGCGCCTCACCCGATCTGCCTTAACCGGGCAGGCGGCCACAAGGTGTGCGGGCTCCCCACAGTAGAAGCACCGCCCCTCCTTGAGGCGGCGTTGTCGTTCCGCCTGAGTGAGCCGGGCCCTGCCCAGCTGCATGGGCTCCTCATCTCCAGCAGGAGGAAACTGCCAGCGCTGATCTGATGATGTTCGGCCGGGACCAGACCAGGGAACAGCGGGGATGTGCTGTGAGCGGTCTGGCAACCGCTGGCACCCTCTCCGGAGAGCCTCAAATTCCCGAAGGCGGTTATCAGTTCGGACCGCGAGAGCGATGAGGGAGTCCAGGTCCGGCGGCAGGTCTAGGGGCAGCAGACGCTCTTGAACGGGGGCAGCCAGCCCCTTCAGGAAGACGTCGTAGAGGGCCATGGCGTTCCACCCACTCTCCGCAGCCAAGGTCCGGAAGCGTATGGCGTAGTCACATACGCACTCTTGCCCTTGCCTCAACCCACTCAGCTCTCTTGCCTTTTCCCGTTCAGTAGAGACCGGGTCGAAGGTCTTATGAAGGGCCTCCTTGAAGTCCTGGAGGGAGCTGCAGAGCGGGGACCCCCTTGCCCACTCTGCCGTGGCCCACGCCCTCGCCCTTCCCGCCAGGTGGGAAATCATAAAAGCAATCCTGGCTCGGTCTGTGGGAAATGCGTTGGGGGAGAGTTCAAAATGCATTTCACAGTCCACAAGGAATGACTTACATTGTCCTAGTTCTCCTGAGAATCGCTCAGGAGCTGCCAGCCAGGCACCAGCTCCGGCGTAGGCGATGGTGGGGGCGGGCGGGGGTTCGGGCGCAGCAGACACAGTCTCCGTCTTCTGAGGGTGACTGAGGAACTGCTCCATCCGCTCGGTGAGCTGCCCTAGCTGGGCAGAAACGACAGCCTTGAAGTCCTCATGGCTATGGGCGAGGCCACTGACTCCCTGGCCCAGAGCAGCCACCTGCTCATCCTGACGGGCGAGGCGAGCTCCCTGTGCCCGAAGAGCCGCAGTTAGTTGCTCGGATCCTGCTGCGTCCATTCTGGCCAGTGTGTACTGTCACGACCGGGCAAGGACTCTGGACGCAGGTGCAGGATGGTTTCAAAAAAGGTCTTTATTTTTAAATCAGGCTCAGCAAACAAAAAACGCTCCTGAAAACTGGAGGGACAAAAAATCAAGGAACTAGAAATAAAACCAAAAGGAACAAGATAGCGATTGGATTCTGCGCTGTGGAAGGCTAGATCGTTGTGAATGATTGTCGACATAAACGACACACTGGCACCAGACAAGGGGAGACGCAGACTCTTAAACACATGGTAATAGGGGACAGGTGGAAACAATCAAACAATCAAACCAAGACACACAAGGGAGGGCAAGTGACCTGAAATGAGAGGAGGATTACTCTTTCAAAATAAAACAGGAAATGACAAGACAAGACATGGAGACAGGACAAAAACCAACATGACCTCACCGCGGTGTGACAATTGTTATTTTTTCTTGAGTGTTTCTGTTGTAATGATCCCTTGTTGTCTAAGTTGTTCCATCCCTCCCAGATTTTGATAAATTGCTTCCTTAATTTCACTTAGTTTAGTGATTATGATGTTGTTTTGTCTCATTATGTATTTGGGTTCCGTTGTGTTTTGCTTGTGTTTTTATTGGACATCTGTCATAATTTTTTCAGACATTTTTGCAGTCCTTGTTGTACCACTCTTCCTTTGTCAGTCTCTGTTTAGTGGCAGAGCTGTTCTTAGCGGGGCTGGCGGATTTATGATAAATATATTCTATTTTTGTAACAAAGATGCTCTCTCTCTCTCTATTTTGTTCACAATGTGGTCTTGAATGAATGAAGCGTCAAGAGGACTGTGCAAAGATGTGGATGTTGACAACAGGATCCACCTGTGTCACGCTCACATCCTGTTCTGGTATTTAAAATCTCCCATCAACAGGACATTACCCCGGGGAGTGTGGGCTGAACATATGTACTGATCACCATCACATTTGGCAATATTTCTCTTTAACTTGAGCCAGATGTGTGTTGCTGCTTTTTTAATTGTTTTTAGATGAGATCATCAAGTAGTCGTTATACCACACAGTAAGCCACCTGAGTCTCTACCATGACGCATGTGTTTTGTGGGATGGTGGGAATCCTTCTCTATAGTTTGAGGGACAGTGAGTGACTGAGAAGTCTCGACACCATCTTTCTACTAATATCACCCTGTTTTTAATGCTAAAGGTGAATTCTGGCTCTGTAGTCTTTCAACCAAAAGCTAAAGCTAAAGAGTACAGACCCTGAATGTTCCATGAACTAATAGATATAATTAATACAAACATAGATCATATAACAGCAAGTAAAGAGTATGTTCAAAACTAAATTCAGTGTGATAATGAATCAGTACAGAACACAATCAGGACCTGAGGAGCAGCTGACAGACTGTAATTTCTTTTTTTTATTGCTAACTAAGAGTCTTGAGGATGAGTTGTAGCAGTCGAGAACCACATTTGACCGTGTTTGTGCATAGCATGCTGCTCCAGATATCTGCTCTTGAGGCCTGGCACCACTGCCTGCCTGATTTATAGTGGGTACTGGTCTCTGATTGGCTGGGTTCTGGTAGGCTGAGCTCTGGTAGGCTGGACTCTGCTGTGCTGCGCTGTGCCAGGTGGCAGTCTCCTCTTCCTTGGCCAGTGTGGTGTGTGCTTCTGTTCATGGCTGGGTGATGGGTGTAGGAGTGGAGGCTCTCCATCAGCTGTTGTCCTTCTCTGGTCCTCAACAAACATCCAGACGTGGTCATAGAGGTGGTCATATGTCAGAGTAGGGTGATGGGTGATGTTGACCTTGTTAAGTGCTGCACACTGAGATGATCACTCTGTTTAAACTGTGGACCAGGCCTGAGGGGAAGTCAGTGTGTGGCAGCAGTGTGGAGATGGTGATGTTAGCCTTAGGAAAATCACTGTGTGTTGTCTGAACCACCTTGGTGATGCCCTCAGTTGCTCTCTCTCTCTCTCGTGCAGCAGGTCATTTGTTTCAGTGTGGAACAAATATCCTTTGGCCTTTCCCACCTCCTCCTGTTCCCATGTCTTTCTCTATCCCCCCCTCATCCCTGGGTTCTCTTCCGCTGTTCACAGGCAGGCAGCCTTTCGCTAGGTAGGTGATGGTTAAGTCTTAACTGCAATGGCTTTTGGCGTAGACTGGACTAAACAGGTGTTTAATGCTTGGTGGTGTTTCACATGGCAGGCTCTGGGCAGAGAGGGGATCCCACTCAGCTGATTTAACGGGCCTCAGCTGGTCCTGAGTGATGATGCACTAAAGATTTTCTGGCAAGGTAATAAACCAAGCAGTGGCCTTTTTTGCTTAACAGAATACTTTTACTGAAACGCTCTTGTTTGCCATGTAATTCATTTTTATTATTATAAATATACTGCATTACATTATCAAGGTGCACTGGAATTAATAACTTTCTACATTGATCCTAATAACAACAGCAATTATTGCTATTATATATATATATATATATATATATATATATATATATATATATATATATATATATATATATATATATATATATATATAGAATATGTTTTATATAAGAAAGACGATATAAGAAATTGTTTTTAATAGAATATTAATATTGGTTATTAATATTTTGCATTTTGCAAAGGAGACCACTGAACTGCTAAGGTCACTTACAGTCTTGGGCTGCTTGATGACTAAGACAACAAAGCTACAAGTGCAGGCCACTTTGAGGGTCTGGAAAAAGCATTGATATTTTATCGCCATCTGAAAGTTGTTATAGGAAACAATTATTTAAGCATAAAACACACCAACGCTTTCTCCTAAAGATGACATTTTCTATAAACATGATGGGGATATGTTGTTGTTGTTGATATGTTTATGTATGTAGAAAGTTGCAACTGTGATGATATTGAACAAATCAGTAAAATGTTCACGGATATCTTCTGCCAAGACATCTGATCTTGCAGTTCACAGTTACTTCAGACACAGTGTGTTCTATCTTACAGCCGACACAGAATGATTGATGTAGTTGTCATTTTTACATCCAGTGCCCACTCTGTTTAAATAGCAATTATACTTATGCCCATAGGAGCCCTCATTAGAATGAGGATGTGGTCAGGCACGTTGTTGGTGCAAAGCTATGTTGAGGCAGCAGAAAGTCATTGAATGATTGACCAACAAAAATCTGGTCTGAAGTCAATTTATTGTTATTTTAAAGGCATATTCTCAAGAGAGTACTATCTTACCACTGGGTAAATCTGCCACAATGTTTCCCATTCATCACCTGGACTCACTTTCTCCACAGTTTCATAATGAACTGAAAACGTATTTACACTTTATTACACAGTTCACTGAGAGAGTTGGTGAAAAATATTATGTGCTACAAGATACTGCTGCAACATTTACAAATGCATCATAAAATGGCAGGAGAAATACATTTGAAGTTGAGTGGTTTATTACTGACAACTACATATCACCAGATCTGCAGCATAGATCATGGGTGGAGAAATTCCAGTTGCTGGAAGAAAAATTTTGAGCAGAAGCTCCTGCTGTGAACATGTGAGATGTTCACTGACTTTAAAATGACTTCTGTAACTTTTTGATGTCACATCAAAACAGTCACCACCCTCAGCCATGCTCCCAGCACAGCCTTCCTACACCCACCACCCAACCTTGCAGGATTTGGTTTCCCTGAAATCTGCTATATTCTTATTTGATCACTCAGAGAACAGTATTCAGAGCCTCTCTTCTGATTGGATGATGGTGATGGATGATGATTGGTACTTAACACCACAAATATATCCTCTTGTGAATAATAAAACATCAGAAGCATAATAATAAAATACGGAACCTTAAAACAACCCCAGTGCTCTACATCAACCAGATAAGCATAGTTTGTATCTTCATGTTATGTTACACCAGGGTCAACTCTGTAGAGACATGGGTCAGCACGCATTGAGCCTTGTTTTTCACTTTTATGCAGCAATAAATGATGAATCTGGGAAAAAGCTGTGGACCAGAGTCAGCAAAGACCAGCAGCTTTCAATGACCTGGCACACAGTACATGCTCTGACCCGTAATTGGCTGTTCCTCCTATCTGTAATGATGTTGTTCACTTGACCCTGCTCTAATGCTGAAAGCTTTCCCCTAAATATATGAAAAATAAAGTGGTACTCTCCAAAAATTTTTTACACAAGAGTTTGGCCATTTTCAGTAATGGACCCCCCAAAAAGCCAAAATGTTGATTATGCCTCAAAACATCAGGGGCTGAAAAAGCAATTGCCGGCAATTTACAGCCCATGAAGTTCTACAGTATTGAGTGGTTCAAAAGATCAGAATTGTTGCTCTAAAGCAGACCACTTAGAGATCTTTACCAAGCTGCTGCTGCCCACAAAAAGGAAAGTCTTACAGCAACAAACATTTTTCTCTGCATATTTTAGCTCTTACAGGGAGAAATATCTTTGCCACCTCCAACTTCACAATATTGCTGCGGCTGTGAAATATCTGAAGTGAATGTAGTGGAGCTCTAGTCAGCACCTATTTAGTTGAAAATGCTGTTTTCCTATTGTGAAAAAGGACCTTATTTCATTGAATTCCTCCCATCATTTCTTTTAGACACAGAGGTGAAAAGTGCCCCAGGCTGTCATTAGTATCCTTCCTATTTCAGTGGCTGCTTTGTAACATAAATGATGGACGCCGTCTCAAAGCATAGCCTTCAAAAAAAAAAAAAAAGAAAAGCAGTCAGCCTGACCATTACTTTTCTCATCACTTCTCTCTCCATGCTTGTCACACCTACCAGTCAACTATTTATCATGATCTGCTGCTTCTTTTTATCTACTATCTACCACACTTTACCATGTTCTCTCTTCTATTTCAAATTGGGACTGACAACCACAAACTGGGCCAAAGGGAAACAGATTAGATTAAAGACAAGTTCAAACATGCTGCTGAGAAACCACTGTGAGACTGAACTGTGCCTCTCAACAGGAACATTACGTCCATTACATCCATTTCTTTGTCTTTGACTGCTTCCATAAATCCAGGATTTTAACATCTATGTTAAAATGTTTGTGTGATCTATCACTACGTGATGCAGTTATCACTGATTTTTATTGACTTGCTGTTGCTAGCTGTAAACAGGAGGAATTCACTGATTAAAATTACAACCTTGGATGCCAACATCAGCAGATATATGTTGTGTTACATCTATTTGAACTGTTTAAATGCTTTCAGAATTTGAATGATGCTGCAATGTGGAATGTTGTTGAACACATACAACATCACAAACCTTTACCTTAATCAACATGACAACAAGACAATTTTGTAGTTTTTCTTTGTGAATTTCTTTGAGATTTTTGTTTGAACAAATCTCTATTTCTAAAGGCTCATTCAAAATGGAGACGAGAAGGGGAAGCGATTTGACATCTCTGCCTTGTACCCTGGGCAAAATCAAACTTGTTAGTCCATTATAGGCAAGGTATGAAGAATAAGCCAGTTTTCTCCTGTGTGCAAAATAGAAACTGTTCAAGAGAAGGATTCATGCCGGCAAGGAGCCTGAAATCGCGTTTTATTCCCGCTGTTTTAGTTCAGTGGTTTGTTGAAAACTGATGCTACAGTCGTCCTGAAGTGTTTATGGAGCTCAGCAGGAAACTCTCAGGTGCTGGAGTTTTGGTATTGGACATGTGATTAAATGCAGTCGAGAGCTCTTGTGGCGTTATTGGTAAATGGGATGTGTTTGCTTGTTCTTCAGTGACATGCTGCAGATCAATACTGTTAAGAGAGGAGCCGGTGTCTTCTTGATGTGCATCATGTTCAGCTGGAAACGCAGTAGGTTGGTGTTTATGCTATGAGCAGTGTGATTTGTTTCCTCAGCTTTTTATGTCTGCAAGGTGCTCTCCAGTTATTTTACTCAAATCAAATGAGGAATATATTCATTCTAGATGTTTTCTTCCTTTTCTATTGCTTGTTTGAGTGTGAAATGATTTTCCTCTTGGAACTGTATTGGCACTGCACTAAAGTATATAAGCACTGGTGAGGTATTTGGAGTATCCTTCATGTCGAGGATGGATGCCCACTGTTTTTTATTGTACCTGTTAAATTTGCGACATTTGAGGAGAGCTGCAGTAAAGTGCCACCTGGTGATGGCTTTATTTGGATTGTTTCGATTCCAAATAAGTGATAGAGGAGCACGAGCAGTGGTTCTGAGAGTCAATATAATTCACTCTAATATTATTGTTGGTTAAGAGGAATCGGCTGTAAGGATGAGAATTCTTTAAAAGTCGTGTGTGGTGATGCCAGATTAACATTAAGACCCCAGCCACTCTTGCACTGTTTTACTGGTGTGCATGTGTCAAATGGGGATGAAGAAAGTTTTGATGTCGGTATTTTTACATCTTTCATGAAGCACTCTCTGCAGGTGGAGGATACACATAAAAACAAAGTGAGGCTGCTGCATCTCATGCTCTCCTGTGCTGTAGCATCTGTTCTACTGCAGCTTTAAACTGTAAGTGTTGTTTCATCTCACAAGTCATAGAGCATTATTACAAGGATAACAAATCACTGGGTGTGCTGGTTTATGGACTATGCTATTCCTCGACTGCTCTCCTTAGTTCTTTGTCCTTTATATTCACACCCTCCTCCACGTAGGCACGTCTGGTCATGATTCCTGAGCTATTTCTGCTCCTGACAACAAGAGGAAGTTGTGCAGAATGTGCGGTATGTATGTCATGTGCAAACGAGATGACGTTTGACCACTGCCACCGTCCATACCTGTCAAGGAGGGGACAGGGGTTAATGGGAAGCTAAACTGCAGTGCCAGGGAACTTCTTGTCTGGGTTTCGGGGTGAGATAATGAGGCTGCCTGTCAAAGGTAATTACAGTTATCAAACTGTGAATAAGGTTTTTCATTCTTTAATGATGTTTTATTACAGAATGCCCCATATATAGCTCACACACACACACACACAGACAAAAGATTTTCATCCTTCTTACTCCTGCTTTTTTTCCTCCAGTGTCCTGGCTAACAACAGGCCATAATAAACAAATGCACCTGCCATCAAAGGCGGTTTTGATACTCTGCTTCGCTTTTTTCATGAATGTATCTCATTGCATGAGGTTGTATAAATGTTTAAGGTCTCCTGAAATTTCTTTAGCAGCGAGGGTAAACCTTTCATTAGCATGGTGCGTGCAGGGGAAAGAACGGCAGGTGTTATCTCTATAAAGGTTTTACAACAGGACAGACTGTTGTCATGCTCCAAAGGTTCTATGCAAGACAATAATTACACTGCATAATGCAGAAGTGAATTAAAGGAAGATTTTACCAACCATATGTGGCTAAGGGTGATTTGGGAGTCTGAATATTGGTTGTGAAAGACAGCTGGCATCATGTTTCCAAATGCATTGGGTATCACTGGTCAAAGATTACAGACTAGTCTTTAGCACCTTTTAAAAGCAGAGGTGGTGATCGTCTCAATAATATCCTCCAGAGACAGACTTATCTTAATGAGAAAATAGGTGTTAGAACTTTCTTGTGTGTGTGTTTCTCGTGTTTTTTCATTTTCTTTGTCTAAAGTGGTTTGTATATTTTTAATTTTCTTGTCTACATCCAATATATTGTATGGACTGCTGGTGAGATCAGTTTATATAAGGAATCACAGCACTTTACTCTGGTTACTTTCCCTTTCCCATGCCCCGAGGAAGACCCTCTTGTGGTTTGGGATTGTTGTTACAGTTCTTGTAACAATTGTTATGTTATGTTATGCCCTGACACAATAAAGACACTTAAACTACATCCGCAGCTTTGTGCGAGTGTGCCTGAGTATCTCTGCAAAAATATTTTTGACTAAATATGTAACAATCAAAACTGATTAGTTGATGTTCATTGTGTTTAATGCTCAAAAAAACTAATGAAGCTAATCTGCTTTATTTGGACTGTGTAGCTGTGGTTTAATCAGGTTTGATTGACAGTGGCCTGTCAATATAGCAAACAAGTGTAATCACATTTTGATTAAAATGTTTTCCAACCAAGCCATAGCCACTTAGAACCAGGGAGACGAGCAGAGAGAAAACAACAGAGAGAAATCTCTCAAGTAAAAGAACTAAAATTATATGTGGTCTGATCTGTAAGGTCAGGTTAGGCAGATATTATGCTTTCAGTTTAAGAATAAGGCTGATATTATTCTGCATTTTTCCCTTTGCCAATCAATCTGATGAAAAGAGTCATTTCAATAAAAAGGTTAGTCATTTCCAGAGATGGTTGGGAACAATTTTCATCAGGAAAAAAATAATTAAAATCGCCTGTGTGGGTTTTACAGTGGGTGTGTAGGGCTTTAAAAGGGCTCAGCAACTTTCTGAAAAATCTGGCCGCTGTGGTTTTCTTCCAAATGTTACTGCAGCGGGAGCAAACTGTACCTTTATGGAGACCACTGCAGCAGCAGATCAGATGCACTGGAGGAATCAGAACAGTGACCAGTGGGACTGAGTCAAACCATGTCTAAGGTAATGAGGGTCAGGTCCCCCAGTGCAACAGTGAGGCAAGAAAATTTACAATTTCAAAACCTTATTACTAAAAACTTAATTGCAGCTTTGTTACAGGACTATCTCATGTTTTTACAACTACACATGTAGACACTTATTTACAAAGTAATGACAATGAGTTTACAATGAATGAATGAACAACCTAACACAAAAGAACACTCTTACAAAGACAGAGAATAAATGGTAACAGTCCCTTTTATGGTCTCTATTTATCCTGGTTTCTACATAGCAATTTTTATGTATTTACCTTAGAGCACTTTGACCCACAGGACAGTGGAATGAATGATTGGTGCCATTCAGCAAAGCCCTTAATGTACCCTGCCTCTATGTTATGACAACGCTGTTGGTAAAATATTACACCATTTCCTCTACTGTCATCTGCAGGGGTGTTCTTGTAAATTGCTTACTTCCCTTTACTATTCATCTCTTTTTTCCTTTCTTTCTTCACACAAGCATAGCCATGTGGGTATGAAGCACAGCTGCGCCTTCAATACACACATGGCTTTATTGACCGTTTTGAAATCTTCCCTCCCTCACCCTCTCCACCAAGGCACCCTGAAGTGCTTTGCTTTTCTTTTTCAGTGCTCTCATAGCATCCTCCAAACCTCTTTTGGTCAGCAGAGATTTTGTCTCACAGTACTCTCTGTTTTAACTCAGAAAAACAAGCTCCCCCTCATTTGTCACTGTTCCCTTATCTCCAGCCACACTGTGTTCTCCAGGACCTCTCTACAACTCAGGTTACTTGGGTGGGTGGGGTAGAAGTTTGTAGTGATTTGGGCTGGGGAGGATGTAGAGAGCTGGGACACCAATACCAATGATGTCTTTGTAATTCCTTCTTGCTAAAGGCAGCTACATGTTCAATGATATGAAGATGGGAAACAATTAAGCCCATTGGTGCAGCTCAAGAACCAGGTAAACATTGTTTCATCACACACGCTGACAAACACTCACTCTGTCTTTTAAAGCTCTGAACCTTGCACATCGACAGTAGACAAAGACAATAGGAAGTCCTGGAGGGATTTACAGGAACATAAATCACGCAGCTTTCAGATCTACACTGAGAGCAATCTTATCCAACTGCAACAAAGACACAAGGGCGGGGTGACATGAATCAAACCTGCACTGCTTGAAAAAAAGGCTCTTTGAAAGTGACTGCCCACAGTGACCCAGGAAGTGTTTCTCGCTTCCATCGCCGTGGGCAGTCTGACACCAACATCATGTCGGCAGGTCTTTGTGCGAGATGTGATTGTTGACTCATCAGCTTGTTGACAATAGATATTAATAGATCCAAAGAGTTCCAGTGCAGGCATGTCAGTATTAGTATTTGCAAATAATGTCCACAAAGTAGAGCTAAGAGAGGCTGTGGGGTGCAGTAAAGCCAAGAATATATATGAAGAGCATTGATATAAGGCAGGTTTACTACCTCTCGGCTTATTTCAGAGCATTAAAAGGTAAAACTATCTCCTTTAGCAATGACACCCATACACAAATATATATATATATATATATATATATATATATATATATATATATATATACACACACACACACACACACACAAAATACATATACACATATACAATAAAAGCTTGTATGTAAAAATTATATATGAAACGTATGAGAAATAATTTCATATATGAACATATAGCTATACATTTATTCATAATTTTTATATGTATGTTGTTTTAATAAACTTGCATAAATGAATTAGATAAATATATTGTTAACATACATGGGTGCTCACTGTTACCATATAAACATACGCTATATATAAATTCCTCATAGATTTTGTTAATATCTGTACATATACAAGTTTTACTATAGTTATTTCATATATGTTATAAACTTATATTTTCATATATCCAGAGGATGGATGTGTGATAATAATATAAGTGACATATATGGCAACATCAATCTTGATATAGCGACATATATGTCATATATTATACCCAACAAGACTCATTCAAAAATGAGTGGGGAAACAGGATGACAATGACCCCATCCACAGGCCATGAGGGGGTCACTGAATGGTGACTGATGTCAGTGTTGGCTCTACCTTTTCCCTGTGTCTCCAAGTGTTTCCTCTTCCTTGTGTTTCATGTTTGTCCCCACTCTGTCTCTCTCCATTTGTGTGTGCGAGTCCAGGCTCTAAGCCACAGCTAAGCAAACATCAATTATCCAAGGTCACAATAAACTGCCTCTCTCTTGTCTCCTGATGTGTGTTTGCATCAGGGTCCAAAATAAAAGTTATAAAAGTGAATCATATGCTGTGACCTTCATAGTCACCATATCTCAACCTGATCACCGACATGTTAGACAGAGCTCTCCACCACCATCATCGGAACACCAAGTGAGGGAATGTCTTTTGGAAGAATGGTCTTCATCCCCCCATTAGTGGCCCAAATATATATATGTACTGTATGTCTCACACAGAACCAACCAGAAAGCTCTGCTGGTGCAAATGGTAAGTACAGACTTGTGGACATCAGGGAGTGTGACTAATATAAAGCTGAAATCCTTCCTAGCAGGACTCACACCTTCATCAAATGACAGAAGAAAAAATGAAGCAGCATAAAAGCTTCCACAAAGAAGAGGGACTGGATTGTGAAATGTATCATTTGCACTACCATGCACATACAATGTGTTGTATACAGGTCCAGATCACAGGTACAATCATGATCAAAGGCTGAGGGGAGTGAGAAAACACAGTTGGACGAGAGTAACAGATGAGAGACACAGAAATTCTCTCCGTCAATGCAAGGCCGTCATCCAGCAGCCGGAGCTTTATCCGCATAATCCAGCTATCACTTACACCCACACATTCACGGCTGGCCAGCTGACACATTATGGATTTACATGGAGGATTAGGCGATGATAGTTTGATGGTGATGATGGAAATTATGACAAATGCAGTGAATGTTGTCACATACAGTAAATAATACCTGAATAAATAATTTTCCAGAGAAGTGGACCCCACTGTATGTATATGTACAGACTGTGTATTGATACCTACCAGTTTTACGAATGTAGCAACGCAGCACAATGTCATCAAAGCAGGAGTCTGTCTGTGCAGATTTAGGCCACCATTTAAAGCTGCTAATTGCTGCATCATTTGTGAGGCATCATTATTTTTAATAAGTTATTATTTAAGTGTTTTATGGCACAAAAGGAGACGAGTACCACTCACGTTTCTTCTACTGCCTCTTAAGTAAAAATACATTGCTGCAATAAATGTAATTCATTCAAATCCTACTAAAAGTACAGATTATCAGCAAAATGTGTATACAATATCAAATGAAAAGTGCTCATTCTGCATATCTGCATGTGTAAGTAGCATTTTTATGTTGTAGCTGGTTGAGCTGTACTTTTAATCAGTTGTATGCATAAACAGTATACTCTATAATGACGATATACAGTACACCGTAGGAAAGAATCATTTGTTGCTTTTTTGTTTAGTAAAGACATCCGAGAAGTTTAAAGTGGAAATCCCTTTTGGTTTGAACACCTCATGCAACAAGAGCCCCAAAGAGACACTATTTTTTTGTCACAAGCCGAAGAAGAGGGAAACCATTTTTAACAGAACAATGTACTCTTGTACGGAACTGTACGGTGCAAATGCCCTGAGCAGCGAGTTCCCAGCTCCCGGTTCGACTCCCAGCTGCATGTGATTCCCCTGCTCCCTGCGATTCCTGTCTCTCTTCACTTTACCACCCAATAAATGCATAATAATGCAGATAAAATAGAATTTAAGTCCAGTGAGCTGGACGTATGAAATTAATATCAAAGGACAATAGACAACATGTAACTGTGTTGCAAATGCAGCTAAATTAAAAAGTTGTGAAATAATGGTTTCAAAAGAGGCGTGTGTAATTTGCTTAATCAATTATGTAATGTGTTTGGGGAATTAAAAGTTAAAATGCAATTTAACAACATGAAGGTTCAGACGTTTGGGAAATTGAATTAGTGCTGCTCAGATTAGTCCCTGTTCATGTGTTTTAATGGGAATAAATGAAATTACACTGCAGCTATAAACCACCACCACCGTGTTTTATCTACCTCCATGCATTGTGAAAGGGCAGTGATTTGAAATTGTAACCACAACAGACTGCAAAAAAGTCTTTCTCCTGAGCTAGAAATTAGAGGATTGGATAAAAAAGGCAACATCGTTCTGTCCAAAACAAACTTGCTGCCGCTGTGACGACAGCATGGAAGTAGCATCATTAACCTTCTACAGATTGTCAGGGAAGAAAATGCCACAGGAAAGCAGTTCAGCAGACATCCACATCGCAGCTGCTGACTTTGCTTCCACTTACAGCTCAAGGAAAGGCCCAGTGTGAGTGTCAGAAAAAAAGAACTGGTGGGTAATGCTTGGTCATTAAGCACCTACAGCACACAGGAACACACACACACACACCCACACACACACACACACACACACATACACACACACACACAGGCTTAATGCTATACATGTCAGCAGCACATATGTCCATCTTTGTGATGAAATGTATTCCTTATTCGTGAGAGCAAACACATATACAGCCTATATGTACAATTACACATCCACATCCACATCCACACACACACACACACACACACACACGCACACACACACACACACACACACACACACACACACACACACACACACACACACAGAGTACACACATTATTGGCCTCAGCTATTTAAGCAGGCAGTCATCCTCACTTGCCCTTCTTTCAATAATTCATCTGGTCCAGCGGGGACTTTGCTGGCGTATCCCAGGCTTTTATTTGCTCCACACGCCTGCAGGGAAGCCTCACTCTTTAGCAGTACATGAGTACATGTGTACATGTATGTGTACATGTATGTGTGCACATCCTGTAATGAGGTGAGAAATTGAAGAGTGAGGGGTATGGCAGCTAACGAGAGAGGTGGGGGGAGAGGTGGAGGAGACTTCAAGCGGTGGATGTGGAGTGGCGTGCTGTGCCACGGTGCCATACCAAGAGTGATTAAAACAACGCCTCAGGTCAGCAGCGGATTGGGACGATGGGAAGAATGGAGACAGCCAATCACCATCTGCTAACAGTGTGCTGACTTTGCCCGCCCCAGTAGTTAAGGAGACACTCCTACAGCCCCCCAGGGTATGTGGCAGCATGTGGCCTACATTTTTAGTCACTTTACGTGTTCACGCACACATACCTTTAGATACACACCTCATCAAGTGTGAGTGTTTTATTTGAGCAGTGAGCTTCTTTGCTAATCAGAGGTATTTGTGAGGAAGTAATTATATGTATGTGAATGCATGCATGCTTACTGTGTAGGTCTATACTAATTTCCATCAAGAAGAGGAAGACGAGGGCATTTTGGCTCTGCAACTCATTAAGAAGCTAAGGTTTTTAAGGTTCAGAATTCAGTCCAGTTAGCTTTAAAGAGATGATGAAAGGGTCTACACTTGTAGAGTTACACAAGTGTGTTTGTTTGTACATGTAGCATGTGTTACTAATTGCAAAATTATGCAGAGTGTGTAGCCAGCACTGTTCTATATCCTGTATTTTTGTGAGCATATGCAAATAGATTTCGCGCAGCTAACATGGGAGATGGCAGCACTTCACGAGGATGGGAAAGCACATTGTGTAAGTTTGAGGAAGTATGCAGAATACTTCCATGCAAAGCCTCACACACGTATGATGTGCACCTTGAGAATGTCTCACCTGCTGACTTATGTCAAACTGGCTAGTCCTAGCGTGCACCAAGTGACCCTGAGAGCACAATGGGAGTTTTGTCTGAAATGTTGTTTCAGATAAAGCAAAGTGTGATTAATAATCCATTAGTAGGAGACGTGCCAGCGTTGCAAAGTGGAGGCACCACTACAAATGAGCTGCAATGATACAATAAGGTTAGGCAGACCACACTGAGGGTAGAGTTGGCTGCATGCATGATGTGTTTGTTTCAACAGATTTGATCTTAGTTGATCCCTCAGTCGGGAGCTGTTCATAAAACAAATATACTTTCTCTTAGCAACAGTGGTCTTCTTTGGGTGCATGTAAGATGTCTCTGCTGATGCTGCCTGTAGAACTTTATGCTTGACTAATTCATAACCTTAATTTAAAACAAAACAAAGAAACCCACAAAAAGAGCAATTCGTGAAGAGAAAGTGAATACTTCTCTGTAATCACTTAAATATACAGACAGCAGATAGAGGGCAGACTTTCAGTAGGTTGTGTAAGTAAATACAGTATGTATGTATGTATGTCATGTGTATGTATATAATACGTATTAAAACATTGTGTAGAGTGAGCTGGGGCCAATCCCAGCATGCACTATGCATGAGATAAATGCTGATTTACAATCCATCACAAGGCAAACGGCCAATCATCAGCTTTTACATCATTAATGTCTAAATAAATGGAATGGTTCCAATTAGCCTGGCATTATCTAAAAAGCCTTAACGTGGGAGCAGTAAACCAATGCTACCAAGGGAAACAATGCAAACTCCACACCTGTTACTTATTATTAAGCTGAAGTGATTGTAAATGATGAAAGAGTGAATGCACAAAGCAGAAGTGGCAGCAGACTTTTGGTGAACGTCTAAACCTGAGTATCAGCACCCTGGACAGTTTGTTAGTTGGTTCAGCCACTGTTTCAGCACCACGGACAGCTGCACGGCACTGAGCTGCCTTCAGGACCACAGGAGGCAGCGTGTACACACCAGCATCAACCCTACAGTTATCCCCCTGCTTCCAGGCTCATTACCAAAACCAGTCAGCATAAAATTCACTATCAATTCCTGCATCATAGACAGTGACAAAATCCTTCACTGTTTGGCTGTTTCTTCACACCACAGTACCAGTCACACCAGATAAATAGTTCCCTTTTGCCATATCTTATCACAGACAAAACCCAAGTTCTACTTTTTGCTGCTGCATTGCGAGTCTGGCGCCTTTCTAAGAAAGTACTGAATGTGATTCAAAAGGATCAGACAGTTAAATCGGGTGAATTGGGGCTATGATAAAGATAGTCCATTGTACAAATTGAACCAAAGACAAAGGCAAATAGTTTTTTTCAGCACTTTAGTGCCCTAATGGACCATTTACCTGTCCCCTATTAGTCTTTTACAAAAGGCCACCATTAAGGGCAGACAATACATCTGGGCATGTGATAGATTTCAGATCAGCTTAGTTATACTGCACTGTTCAGCCTGCCTGTCAAAAGAATGTGTGCAGGCCCGTGTGTCTGTGCAGAGTACTGAGTGTGAATACCTGTTAACTTTTGAGTTACATACATGCATGTAAGTATGCTTGTTATCACCAGTATTGGGAGGACAACTCAGTTTTTGCTGAAAGGAAAGAGGAATGTGTCTGGAGCTGCTGTCTCTTTTTAACCAGGCTGCTCTCTGATCCGTGGAGTGCTTGGGCTGCAGTATTTTGGGGGGCAGAGTACAATGCAGGTCTGAATTCTGTCCACAAAGCAGCACAGGTCTGCAAGACCTGGCTGCACTATTGATTGAACTTCTGAGGCAGGCCTTCCAAACGTGAGGGACATGCTAAGAGTCGGCAGGTAAGCAGGAGAGGAGAAAGGGAAGGGAGAAAAACAAAGAGGAGGGGTACCGGGTGAGATGTAGCTGTGCATATGTGTTGCTCAACTGACAGTGAAAGTGTGTTAGAAAATGCATGGAGGCTCTGTGTGTGGGTTAAAACACAGGGAAAATGAAACATAGTTGCTTGTATGAATCAGGACATATTGTGCAGCAGACATGCCAGTGGTGCATGAAACTGAAATCTGATGTCAGTGTGAGCTGTGGTACACAACATGCACATACAGATGGTGAAGGTCAGCCCGAAAATGTGAAAATAGAGTGTGCCACGTACAATGTTTCCACACTCAACACATCCACAGCATTGTCAAGGTCTACCAAAGGCAAAATCAAAACTGAGAATTGGAGGAGGCAAGAGTCAGGAGCATAGGTACACAGACTCTTTTCTTTGGGAGTAACAGTGGTTCTCCCGCTGTATTTTGGCAGATTGAGTTGAAATATCAAGGAGAGGGGAAGGCAGATGAAAAAAGCTGAGTCAATGCGCAATAAAATGTAGAACAAAAACCACAGTTTTAGCAGTGGAAAAATAAGTCTACTTCCCTGAGAAATCAATTTAGTTTCATTGATTCTGTTCCTTTTATTATTTACTGCCTCTCAGTCAATGGTCTACACCCCTCACAGAGAGCAACAATGTAGACTGCACCCCTGGATTATGTTTTATTCTCAAAATTTAAGAAGCTACAAAAGTGAACACAGGTGCACAATAAGATTTATATATCAGAGTATAATCCGTGCTGTCAAGAGTGGGAGCACCTATACAATGCTTCCTAATTATGATACCATTAATTATTGATTTCAAAGTAGATGTCTCCTGTGATATTCCTGTGCTGCCCTGCATCCTGCTCTCTTCATGTGGGTTATGTGTCCCAGCTTTAGTGAACAGTTTGAGCAACACAGACCAGATTTTTTATTTTTATTTTTTTTTAACTTCATTTCTCCTCAGGATGGTTTCACCCGGGTCCTCAGTCAGTCAAGCAGCCAAGTGCATCGGAGAGCAAGAGGAAGGTAACAATCTGAGGGCTACACAACTGACTGTGCAATTTCTAAGTGCATACTAGTGATTTTTTTTATCCTTGTAAAAAGCTGCTAAAGCCCCTCCATGATGGTTGGTGTTGTGCTGCGATAACTGACCCTTAAAATGAGTGTTCGACAGATGGGCCTGTAGAAACGGTTGTTATTCATTGTGGATGCTGAGCTGAACAGGTTTTTTTTAATGCTGGTGGTTAATTCAAGTTGTTTTGTGCCGGCTGTGCTTTTTTAACTTTCTTCATCTTTTTTTGTTAAATGAAAATTTCAAAATAATAATAATAAGAACATTTTTTTCGAGCACAAGTGAGATAGGATTTTTTCAATTATTATTTTTTCTTTCTACATTTAAGTCACTAAACTGAACTATACGCCCACAACTAAATGGTTGAATTTGAAAAAGAGAGGCAGATTTTGCTGCTATTATAGGACTAAATCTAAATTAAAGCAGAAACTGAAATGAAAGACATGGATTTAGGATACACAACTTAATTAATGAAGTCAAAAAAAAATGTTGCGAAGCTGAAATAAATGTTCTTTAAGATGAGAATACCTTTACATGCCTGGGGAAAGCCAGAATTGAAAAAGCAAATTTCTTTTGCATTTTTATACCACTGTCTCTTTGACTTGCTTTAAACTCAAATATTTGTTGTTGCCTGGGGCACAAAGTGTTTCAGGAATGACACTGACTGGAATTAACTCCTCTCTTTTTAGTTTTTTTTTCTCTCTCAGTGTTGTAACTGGTGCCATCTTCTTTCTTTCTTCCTTCTCCCCTTCCCCTCCCAGAGGTTCACAGATGCTTGAATTGAACATCATACAGCCTTCTAAGCTGCTCCACTTGGGTTCACTTCTCATCTCTCTTCCTTTTTCCTATGAATGGTTTTTCTCAATGGCATGTGCTTTACATGAGGAAAGAGGACATATGGAAATTAAAGGTACTCAAAGTGGGTCATTAATTTTCCCTCAGCTCCACTGACTTATTTACATCACTAAAATATGTCACTGAAGAAGCCTTCATATATTGAGGCCTAATCAGACGCGTCTGAAGGATTGACGAGGCAGCAGCCAACAGGGAGCTCAGCGTCTCTTTGATTGATCTGTTAATTTCTTCTGCACTAAGATTCCTTGCATGGTTTGACCCACTTTGATATATGTACTCTTTTGAATCTGCAGAATACTCATATGAGTGGGGGAGGCCGCCAGGGAGAGTGTGAGAGAGAGAGAGGATGCCCTCCTGGCTTGATTTCCAGGCCCTCAGATTTCATTCTCAAGGATCGATTAAGCTTTCCTTTCGACTCCCTTCACTGCCTTGGTGCCCATAGGTGCCTAATGGGAAGCTCAGAGCGAATGTTTGGCTTTTCATCCCCATGTTTCACAGCCAACCACCAGCTCGGAGCACTGAAGGTTCTCATTCATTTCCTGACTGAGGTAAATATGCAGGTCGCTGTGTTTTGCCTCCAATTTCTGGTTTCGTCAGGAGGGAACTGCCCCCCCCCCAGCTTGCTGTTGCAGTGATGAAAGGGAAACAAATGCAGAATAAGTCTGGGTTACAAGAGTTGTTCAGATCAGTTTGCCCTGGGTGGATGTTTGAGGAGAGGAGTGTGGCAAGGAACAAAGAGGGGAGAAGAGGAGTTGAGCGGGGCTGCTAGAGATGTGATGTAACTATAGTTACACAACATTAAAATGTGTTTACATTCCCCATACCCCTACAGAGTGACTTATTAGCCATGCTAACTGGCTAATCATAGCTCTGGGAATAGCAGTGTTAATGATTCAGGTGACCATGAGGGTGAATCCTACTGACTTTGGTGATCCCCTGACTTTTCACGTATCATCGCCAGCAGGTCAAAGGTTTCAGTCATGTAGTGAAATGTCAGTATCTTGCCCACTTATTCACCCACGAGGGACACTTTGAAATGGGGACAGGAGGAGTTGGGAATTGAACCACCGACCTTCCGATTAGTGGATGACCTGCTCCCAGCTGCTGTTTATTTGTCCATTACTATGGTTTATGACAAAATACCTCCAAAACTTAGGGCCTAAGCTGCTGCCAGTTGCTGCTTAAAGGACTAATTAGCAAATGTTAGCATGCAATCATAGTAAACTTATATGGTTAACATGGTAAATTATGAGCATCTGTTTGTACCTGCATGAAAATAGTCACACAGCAGCTATTAGGCTGCATCCATATGGAATACCCAGTGGCTCCCTACCCCCTTGTTTTTTGCGCTGTTAACAAACAGCAAACAAGACAGTGCAAACTGTTGCAATGTGCTGTTTAACGACCATACGCTGGGTGGTGCTTATTAAATGCTACTTTCTAGCAGAAAGGGGAGTTTGGGGAGTTGTACGATTATAGCACTAAAAGTAATGAATATGGGCAGATTCTAGATCAGCACTATGGCGATGTGTGTGTGTATGTGTGTGTGTGTGTGTGTGTGTGTGTGTGTGTGCCACTCTGTATAGTCTGCTTTCTTTGTCCTGAATATTCGTGTTGGACAACAACATCACCTTCAAATCACCCAGACAACGCTAATTTCAAAGTGGTCCTGACAGTGGTTCTGGTAGATACTTTGATAGCTTAAATTGTAGGCAACAGTTCTGTGGTTGTTTTGTTTGTCCAATCCCATCCAGTTACTGGTAATATTAATGCTACTCTATGATCTTTAATAGATGATAATCAATATCATATGACACGGTTTGTTACATTCTGTTTGAATATTGGTTGCAGGTTGTGCCGTAAATGATGGTGTATGGTGTTCTTGTTCCATGTGCCGCTCTTTAACGCTAAAGGCCTCTGCACGGCCCTGCTGTCAGCTACTGACTATTCATCACATAGGGAGCAGTGAATGAGGGAGTGAGTTTGGAGCTTTGTTTTTATCTGAACATCAATTATGAGATTTTTAACAAAGGGACATTGATTCCTCTGGCTCATTCAGCTAAACCTCACATTTCTGACTGAATGGGTTTCCATGCTATGCTATCTGTATGCATTCACTTTCTGTGCTGTTACTAACAAATACTTAAGTAGCGTGTACTGCCCACTTTTCCAGAAATATTTCTCTCTAGAGCATCCCTTTGAATGCTGCATAAAGCCCTGTGGAAACTTCAATGAAATGAACACATAGTTTTCTCTTGGCAAGCGCTCAAAAAATTAAACAAAACACAGCAATAGAAACACGGTGTGTCATTGACTTCCACAACCACCATCAGAATCTTGGAGCCCTCTAAACAACAGTCAGCTCAGTTTCAAAAAGCCACCAAGCTCCCACTCCAAAGTTTCAATTACCATTTGTGTAACTGGGTCAAACAAAAAGGTTCACGCATCAGACACTTTGGAAAAAAAAATCTAATTTGTGCGGACCTCCTCATGTCAGAATCTGCTCCAACTGTGTCAAAGTGCCAATATTGCCTTGCGCTCGCAGCAGTGCTACAGAGAAGAAAACACATGCATGCACAGTTGGTGGAGGCGTGCCTATTAAACCCAACTCCTTGCTGTACTGACTTCCTCTTCAGGAGGAGTAGCCAGCCAGAGGAAAGGCGTGCTGGGAGGAAAAGGCTCCCTGAGGTAGCTGGTGCTGAAGCTGATAGTGGCACATCTTGCTTGCACACATGAATGCACAGACCTGAGTTTGAAGCAACAACAACAACAATAAACCAAACGTGCTCATGTGTAATGGAGGAGGAAATGATGGTGGCGTCCATGTCTGGAGTGCCAGGGCCAGCCCTGGTTCACCCGCTTCACCCGCAGCCGGGATCTTCTCGATAACATCTACAGTACATTTGTTTGCCAGCACAGACAGATGGAGAGGGAAAGAGACAGAGTGAAGAATCAGAAAGAGAGAGAGAGAGAGAGAAATGTGAGAGTGGGAGCGAGAGAGGGAGGAAGTAGTAGGAGGCTGGTTCATGGGGTTGCTGCTGTCTGTCTTTGCTGGCAAGCGTATTTGTCCTGATGGGGAGGTAAAAGCCTGGCAAAGGTCTGCAGAACGAAGCCTGTTGGATGTGGTTGCAGGCAGCAGCGACTTGATTTCATGGGAGTTCAACAAACGCTTGGAAATGAGTTAGAGATGGTTAGAGGAGACCGGTTCCACAGGCTGTGAAAAACAGACTACGAATTGTTTCAAAATTGCTCATAAACCAAGCACACATTTTTTATTTTTAACAATTTCAGGAGCCTTTCGTAACATTACAACCAAAACATGGCTTGTCATAAAAAATATTTCATTATCTTTGCAGACAGCACCTGTTAGCATTCTGCTCCTGTAATTGCCGGTTACATCAAAGCCCCAAGAAACAAGCAAATTATTTTATTGTGCAGTCATAATACTGTAATTGTAATATAATAACTTGCTTTAGACTATGCACTTATGCAATAAACCTCTAAAATGAAATATTGATCAATTCAGACAGAAAGGCGGCATGTTTGGCTTTTCATTGTTAATTTTCTTCACCAGAATTCATAATCATACTGTTGGTATGATCAAGAAACACATGCTAAATGGATCATATTCCTGTGGATGTTTTAAGCTGTGAAGCTCTGTGTGGTTTAGAAAACATCTATGCATGTGGTGCCGCTAATGAGCTGCACCAACTTCTTCACCTTTGACACAGTTGACTGGGATACAGTTTAGACACATCAAACAATCTAATTACCCCTGCAGCTTTATCAGGGCCGAACACCACTGCAATATGTTCTCTGAGCTTCCCACTTGTCAGTATCTCATGTTAAATTATCTCCAATTGAGATAAAGTATTTCCCTGACAGATGTCAGTCTAATTGAGTGTTGCAGCTCCAGTTGGTGGGATCGTTGCTTGGCTCTGTGCCGCTCTCTGCCTCTGTGACGTTGCAAAAAATGGGAACAGCAGAGCGTGCGACTCAGACAGAAGCACAAATACACCCTTGTTGTTTCTTCTTTATTTATTTCACCCTCTCGAGATGCAGCAGCAAATAATTTCTCAGACAGATTAATGCCTCGGTGTCTCCTGCGTGCTCTTGTATGGCATGAATTTTGTATGTGTGTTAGTGCAGTGGATTCTGTTTGCCATCACCATGCTCATCACGATCCATTCATCCAATTACTGTGTAGAGCCCCATAAATAAGAATCAGTGAATTAGATTCTATAAGGTGCCATTTCCATTAGATACAGTATGTTCCTGCTGGGCCATGCTATTTGTAAACATTATACATCATACATTGTTATTCAGACAATACACAACACCTGCACTCCTCTCTGCTGCCCTTCAATGCCTGGATGTTGCACTTGATTTTTATTATGTTTCATAAGATGTTTTCCTATATAATTGTTTTCAATATTAACAAAGAAAGCGTAAACAGATACACATCTCTGCCCATGTGCCTGCTTTGTTTACAGTGTGGTGGTGTGAACGCAGAGGACACCTCAGTTTATCACAGGTTCAGCCATCATTCCTACAGCCAGTAAAAACACTAATGATGAGTCTTCTGGATTTTTCTTTTCTTTCAGCAAATGCCATGAAAAACACAATGAAATGATCCAACTAATGATTTCTACCTCTTCATCCAACCGCTGATGGAACTTATTCCTCTGACTATTAAAAACATGCCAGTCAGCCACAGTGTTGCAAATGGTGACATGCTCCTTCCTTACAATAACCATAAGCCCTGTAGTTTATTTTCACTCAGTCCTGTTGCCATTAATACTCACCAGCAAACCAAATCTGTCTCCAGCAAAAGTTCTGTTTACTCCTGCTTGAGTAATGTTCGCTTAAAACTACAGGACAAAGCCTCATACAAAAATGAAGTGTGCAGTGTACCCATACCTAAATGATATATATGTACATATAAAATAAATACTTATATGTGAAAATTATATATGAAATTATTAGAAACTGGAACAATTTTCATATATTGATGTATCTAGCCCATGCAAATATGTATGTTTATGTATATATGTATACATATGTGTGTGTGTGTATGTGTGTGTGTGTGTGTGTGTGGACACTGTGGACATATGTCACATAAATACATATATATCCATCCCAAAGCCTGTCAATATATGTTGATATTATACACAGTAGGGTCCAAGAGTCTGACACTACTTCCCCAGCAATGTAGTTAGACATGTTTAAAATGAATGAGGAATTGATAAGAAAAACATATATAAGCATATAGAATTTTTTAAAATATAAATTAAATATATATCATTAACATATGGCCGCAAAATGTTATGCCACATAACTATGGGTATTTCATATAATATATGAGATACAAGTTTATTACATATTATGTAATAAACTTGTATCTTCATATATCCAGAGGATGTACAGTATATATGTGATAATAACATATCCCTTTGTAGGTGATATAGCAGCATCACTCTTGATATAGGGGCATATATGTCATATATTACATTTCTGTATGGGTATTCATGACTATATCCATTTTCAATGATTTCCAGCGTCAAGAGGAATCAAATGGTTTGGACTGGGTGCTACAGACTGGCTGGGAAAGTTCAGACAAATAATGCTTTACTTTTTAACTGCAGAGATCTGAGAGCACAACAACAATGTTGCTTCAAACAATTAAACAGGACAAGAAACATGAGCTGGAATAGAAATCAAAAGTGAGAGGTCACATTATTACCCAACAGACGTAATAGTTTAAAAACCAGCTTCCTAGTTCACCTTTGACCTACTGAGCTTGTTGTAGTTGTGCACAAATGAGTATTATTGCTAAGATTTTGGATTCACTAACTTTCCCTTCAAATGACTTGTTTTAGATGTGACTTACCTGTTGGCCTGTTTACAACCTGTGTATTTATCTTATAGCTCCTGTCGTTTGGCCTGTGCATGTTGTTGTAGTAATGTCACTGTGTTCCCAGATCTGTCAGTGGAGTCCAGTTTTATCATGTGTGATGAGCATCAGTATTTAGTTCATGTAAGTTCACACTGTTGTCAAATTGACTTTCACTTCAATGCATAAAAGCCAGCTTTGGTTCCATGGTTTGGACCTAAATAAAAAAGGTGTATGTGTAACTGCAGATTGAGGTTCACAGTTGGAGGTCTGGCGAGCACCTCTAGAGCTGGCATCATGTGATATTTGGGGATTTATCTCTCGTGTCCCTGGTCATGCACTACTGGATATTGTCTACAATAAGAAAGCAGGATGACTCACACCGCCTGACTCCTCTGAGCGTCACAGACTGGAGATCTCAGCCATCTATGATCTCTCTCTTCCATGTCACAAGTCTGATCAGCATCTGTAGAAACCTCTCACAGGCGTCTGTCAGTCATATACAAAATATCATTTGGTTTTCATAGGTTTCTCTGACTCCAGGTGGGAAAATAAAAGAACAAGTCTGGATTCATCTGGGTGAGAGACAGCCTGAGGTGACACATCACATTAAGTCAAATGCTAGGTGACAGGCTGGGTCTGAGGATGAAAGGCAATGAATGGTGAATGTTTCTTTTCTCTTGTGGACATTTGGACATCAGACCTCTGACAGGTAGCAAAAGGCTTTCATTATTTTGGGGTTAGTAATCTTTGCCTGCTGTCCAGCCACAAATACAAATCTGCCATTTATGACAAAATGCCAAAATAAAAACTGCAGCTGAGTTATAATTACACATGAAAATTTCCTCCCGGTTGAAATATAAAGATGTGGTTGCATTTGTGAGGTTCAGGGACATGGATGAACAGTGTCAATTTGTGACTGCTGCAGGAAACTATCACTGTGGCTCATCTTTTACACCTCATGAGCTAAAGAGTAAATTGCCTGTTCTTTCACAGATTCTTTATGAATTTGTCAGAATGATGATCCCTTATTGATTTCATCTCTCACTTGTGATTGGAAGGTGTAGGCATAAAAAAGAGATGTTGAATCAAACATTGAATTCACCTCCCTGTATGTGTAAAAATAAACAACATTCAAACTGAAGCTATCGTTCAGATGTTCACATTTAGACGAGGATAAAACAGACAGTAAACAACCTGTACATCGGGTTGACTGACATTTGAGAGATGGTGTTGCCAGGAGATGCTTTGTCAACTTCCATGGTGTGCTACCAACTGAAGCACATCATAGCCCTGTCATAGACTGTATATAAAGATGGTTTCTGAAGAGCACCTTTGAAGCTCAGAGTGGGCTGCTCTGCCATCGCCATCTTGGCAGTGCCTAACTCCCGGTTAGATGGACAAAGAGTTAGGGTGTCTGTGGAGCTGAGACTTCAGTGCATCCCGGCTTGTGGCTAGCATGTGCTCACCCACCTGTCACTTCAAGCGACCCACACTCTATTATGCAGAACTTTAAGCCTTAATGAAATTTAAACAGGTGAGTTATATAAAAATTCACCCCCTGTACAGTTGTCATGGAGGAGGAAATTAGCTATAGAGACTAAAACCATTTTCTGTACCAGACTGTAAATTTGTTTTATTTCTTCTGTATAGTTAGGCATTTTAACATGGAAATCTATGGGGAGTTGCTTTTGGAGACAGCCTCAAGTTCCAAGTTGGCTTCATTTTTCATGCTTTCTGAGGCCTGTATGGTGTCCAGACTTCTAACTTAACTCTTTGGACAACGCATAACATTAATTATATGCCATTAGCAATTTCATATATTTGTCCCTTTGTTCAACATCTGAGAGCAGCCATCGTGCTGTTGCACTCCATTCCAAGTGGGAAAGAGCAAGCTAGGCTAATTACCTTCCACCAAGAGCCTAATTTGCTCCCTTGCTAATGTTAGCACTGAATCCCACTAGATGTTTCTGTTCATTCAGGTATTTTCAACATCTGCTGAGTCACCAGCAGCTCCCACACACTCAGTGATTGGCCGACATTACATCACCCCAGGAAGAAAGGGCCTAACTACTGTAAGGTTTCTGCCATTTGTGGATCCAGGAAATGAGCAGACTATCAAGTAGTTCTGTATCCTCAGCACTCCATACATTACACCATGATTTGAATCACAACAAAGTCATTGAGTAACATACAGTATGAATGTCATGGGGAAATGTAGTGCTCAGATCTCGGATGGTAATTCTACTAAACACACCAAACACAAGGTCTCCATTCAAACGTAGCACAAAGTTTAAACTAATTTCCAGGAAATGTTCAAAACAGAATGTAAATTAATCCACTGCTGTGAATGCAAATTCTAGATGTGGATAATTGAGTTAAACAGCTGGTGCCACAAATTTTCCAGTTACAACCACTACAGAGGAAGAGGATGCAACAAAAGAGTACCAGTTAAACCTCAAATATTAAACTTTGCAGAGATAAGCTTTGGTGCAAACCTTATCTCTGTATGTAGAAAACATGATGTACATATTGTACTTCCAAAAGTATGCTTCTACTGCACTTTGTCACATTTATTTATTCATAAACTTTTGCACCTCAGCCAAGCGTAAAAACTTTATTTTGAATGTTTTTATACACAGATTGAGAATATGCACACAAACAGGTGGATGGAAAAGCACTTAATGGCTAACAATGTTGTCCCCTGAGCTGTTTAACTGCCCACGGGGCCATTGGAATTACTATGATATTATGAACAATTTTAGTGCCCACACACACACAGACACTGCACCATCAATCCTTTCTTGACAAAATGACAA
The DNA here is from genome assembly GCF_046630095.1 of Trachinotus anak. NCBI lineage: Eukaryota > Metazoa > Chordata > Actinopteri > Carangiformes > Carangidae > Trachinotus > Trachinotus anak. The sequence goes on from NW_027273884.1 coordinate 3,171,917, forward strand.
AAATGAATTTTAATTTCAGATCAACTTTATAGATGCACTGAAAATCGTGGGGTAAGTTATTCATCTTTATGATTGCTGTATTTTACTGTATTTTACTCCTGGCTGTCTAGTTCTTATTACAATCAAAGCTACTGCAGCTACATTATCTTCAGCTACAATACAGTCTATTGGGGATATAAAAGTAATGCAATCATGTAGGCAGCTGCACAGCTCTCACAGTCTTATCTACAATGCTGAGAACCCATTTGCTGTACGGCCCTCTCCCTCCCTCTGTCGCCCTGTTTCTGACCTTGTCATATAATGGAGTTGTGCCATCTTGTCATTTAGAATTGGACAACAGTTGTCCTTTATGGTGCAGGCTGCCTGTGCATGGTGGGTAATCTCACATCTCTGAGTGCTCATCTCCTCCACCTGACTGACTTTGGCAACATCACAGCGGGACTGTGGAAACTGATCTAACAGCAGCACCTACTCCCACTCTGTGGCACGAAAACAACACAGCACCCACCCTCAACTGCAGAGGAGGAAACTCACTCATGATATTATTGAGTAATTCTTATTTAAAGGCTTCTGGAGCACTGCTGTTAATTCTATATATAACTGCTTTGTGAATATGAGGTCAAAACTAACCACCTATACGACTACGCTGATAATGACCCAGCAAGCAATTTGCAAACAAGACATAACGTGTAATTCTTGTGCTTTGTGGTAGATTTTCCAATGTGTGTATGAATTGTTCCACTTCAGCAGGGCCACTGAGACGTCTGAGTAACTGCACTAAAACCAAGCAAATCAATTGTGCAATGTAAGTAAATTTTATTCATTCAGCACCTTTTAAAGAGCAGATGTCGCAAAGTGCTTCACAAGAGAATAAAAAACAAATTAAATCAATGCCTATCAACAACAGATCAACTCAAAAAAAAAAAAAGAAAAAAAGCTGCTTTTCAAAGTGTCTACAGTTCATACGTCCAGTGGGAGAGAGTTCAACAGTTTAGGAGATACGACCTCAAAAGCACACTCTCCTTTTGTCTTGAGCCTGGAGCAAGGACTAACCAGCAAACCCTGAGCAGAGGACCTCAAATTCCTGCTGGGATTATATAGGGCTGCAGCAGCTCTTTAACAAAAGCTTGTGCCCGACATTGCGAGGCTTTACACCTAATGACGTGAATCTAGACCTGGATTCTGAATTAGATCTGGAGCCACTGTAAAGGAATCAGGACTGGTGTAACATGAGACCCTCTGGACGACTGGGTCAGAAGCTTGGCAGCAGGACCTCTTGTGAGTGGGTCAGGGATGTGTTACTAAGACAGGTGAAAACAGAATTGGGCAAGGTGGGAGGAAATAAACAAATGTATAATTGCCTCCATCTCAGCTGTGGACTGAATAGGCCTGAGATTGGAAATGTTCCTCAGTTCACAGAAACAGGGGCGAACCAAACCATTTACATGCTGGTCCAGGCTCAAAGCCGGGGCCCATAGAGACGCCCAGAGACTCACAGCTTGAGGACTCGAGAATCCAGGGCGAGAGAAAAAGAACTCTTTAAGCAACTCGCTCACAACAACCTGGTCCTCGCCAAGAAAATCTGGTTCTGCCCTCGACCTTTACACAACAATTAGTCATAAATGAATATAAATGGCTTGCCTCGGGATATAACTGCCCCTAACATTAACCTCAGCGTGGTAAAATCACACCCAGCCAGCCTCTCACATCTTCGCTTGATTGTTGAAGTTCGGAGTCAAATTTTCTGATGGAATTTTAGTCTGCAGCCATGAATATGTTTGACCTTGGTAACAAGCGTGTGACTGAGTGTTATTCACAGCCTTCACTTGTGTACATGTAGCTTAAGATTTACAGCGCTTGATTGTTTCGATGGAAGCTGCAAATTGCCTGTTGTCATCTGAGTCATCACAGTATCAAAGCCGCTCATCTTAAAGTCCAAAAATACTTTTGTTTAAACAAATACTAATTATATATTTGCACACATCTGTCAAACAAATAAGCTTGTGTGCCTGTGGTTTTCTATGTGCGTATTATTGTGTAAGTATGTGGACATGTGGCATGAAAAGGAAACTGTACAGATACGTTTTTTGTCCTTTAACACTTTGTCCTTTCTCCAGAGCCTCAACACATCCCACATCTCTAGCTCTGAAACATCCATTTCTTGCTGACGCCTTTCTCTGAAGCAAAAAGCAAAAGAAGTCATTTTCTCAATGACAGAATAAGTTTTGTCCTGACTGTCAAAGTTTATCCATTTCTCTTTTTAGTTCAATCATTATATTAGTACATGCTCTTTTAGGCAGGACAAAAGAGTTGGAAGATTACTAAAACTTGGGCTATTGAACTGATGTCGTGAGAAGTCAACCATTGCAAGAACGTCCAGATTTTGACAGAGTATGTGAATGATCTGAGATTTTAAGGCTTGTTAAGTATTTGTTGTTGGCTAAAGCTAACTTTATCTTTTGGACTGCATTTTTAAGTGGCTGTATTTATCCCATGATAAATCCCTTTTTCAAGAGCAATGCTCGACAGTTACACCAATTACCAAATGCAAAGCCTTCATGATTAAAACGATCATTAAGCCTGGTTCAGTTTACCAAAGCTTTCTCAAATGCAAAGATGCAGGAAACAACAATTGCACGGCAGCCACTGTTTTCTTGCTACCACTGTAAATACTGGAGGAGTACAATGTTATCTGATAAACAGCCACTGCCCTGCAGTATGAGTCCTCCAAACTCTAAATGAAAATCTGTAGCAGTTTTTATTATTTTTTGCCCTCACTGTTCTTACATAAGCAGTGCTTTCAAACATTTCCTGTAAGAGGCAAATATTCCCTCCAAAAACATCCTCCTGCTCTCTGTGTAAATCTGCTAATTGGCCATTATTTCTGGGTTTAAATGAATAAATTGAGCATGTAACGTCTAAGATTTGGATTAAAGCACAGTCTCTGGCACTGAAATGGATAAATTAACCAAGCCCACCATTAAGCATGGTGGACTGAAAGGATATCCTGTCTCTGCTTAATGTATGGAAATCAGAAAGTATCTCTGTGGCTTGTAATGAGCTGTGGAGTGAGCAATGTACCGCCTCAGAGAGATTTTAGAGTTCCTCACTTTAACTAACTTTAGCAGTTAGCGGGCCCACGTTTGGCTGTGGAACAGATCCTTCTCTGTGCAAAAAGGCAGGAGAAGTCACATGTAACCATGTTGGAGAGAAATTAGAGCCTGGTCTGCCAATGAGGCACACACAACTACAGGTGGACCAACATTCCTACATACACAGTGTTTCTCTATGGTTTTAAATGTATCATTGTTCTTGCTGCTGCTGCTTGAAATTCATGAGGACAAGCTGCAGAATAATTGCACTGAAGAAGGAATCAGACAACAAGAGATGTGAAGCATTCTTTGACTGGGTACAAATAGATTCACTGTTACGTTACAGCACAACAAAATAACCATTCATTGGTATTATACCATGATTTGGACTTAAACCAGAGCTGCCAAATAAAATGTAATAGTCCCGACCCGGTTGGCTTTTTGCTATTCATTGGAGCTTTTCCTTTGCTTTGTTTACTCTCCAATATAGTCCATTATTTTTGAAAAGCTGTAGTTGAAACTGCTAGTGGACTGTCCTTCATCCTCAGTATATATAAAATGGAAAGTCCCCAAGCATTCAGAAGTCAAACGCTCTGTTTGCAGCTTAAATAAATAAATAAATGAATTAAAAAAACTGAAGAGCAGTTGGTGAGAACACTTCCAGTCCACTCAGACAGTTGCAGTGGCTAGTTACCAATTACACCACAATGAAATTCAGACCTCTTCACAGACTGCGGGATGAAATATGCATCATCTTCCCATGGCCCAGTGTGCTGGACAGCCAGCAGAGGGGTCGGGTAACCTCCATACATCTGTGTATGACAGCAGGCAGAGTCTGACTTGGTGCCAGAACCACAACTCTCCAGGGAAATCATTTAGTCGAGAACTTACGCCCAGTCACAGCCTGCTCGCTGCTGATAAAGGGGTCATCCCTAAGTCTGGGTCCTGTCCTGCACCCTCTCCACATCCCGTCTCAGAAACCCATCAGCCATACGATGATTAACTCACAGGGAAAAAAAGATTAAAGGAGAATAATATCATGAAAGAAAGAGGGAAGCAGGGGTGTGCAGCCTCTATGTAATCACACAGTTTTACTGACTGGGATATAATGACTGCCTTTGAAGAAATAGCACCGGCCTGTGGTTTTGATGTAGGATTTTTATATATAACAGGTTTTCATTCCTCCCAGCCACAGCTATACCTATCACACGTCATTTCTGCCTCGGACAGAGTATATTCATTATGATATTTATTCTGCAGGATGGACATAATAAGCCTATCCTGTTAAAGCGTGTGATGCCAGGCAGCATGTCAATTTGCACCATGTTGAAACTAATTAAGCTTTCAACATTGTCACGCCAAAGATAGCCTTCTTCATTTGGTCATTCATTAAAAATATGTTGCAATTAAGATGATCCATTATGAGCTTAATTACAACATTAATACTGACAAATCCACACACTGCGGCAGGATAAAAAATGGAGGCTCCTCAAAATCATGGGAAGAACCGGGAAAAGCTCAAGATAGACACATCGCCTGGTTCAACTTGAAACAGCTGATAATCAGCTTGTCAGGTGTCACCCTCCCGTAGAGGTGCGGGTGCTAACAGATACTAATAATGTATCCGCGGTGCGCTGACAAACTGATTATCTTTGGAAGGCGGTGAAACAGCAACAGTTTGTAGCATCATTTGTTCTGCAGCCAGTGACAACGGTAAATTGATAATCTGCCATTATCTGCGTGGTAGGCCTGAAACAAAAGGCGCACGTGTAGGAGGAGCCACGGCTTATGTTTAATGACCTGATTTCCCAAAGGTGTAGCGATGGATGGATGCGAAGAAAGGGACATGCAGACACACAAACCAATTAACAACGAGCCATTTAACCTGCCTGCTGAGGGAGACAAGATGGGTTAAACACGTGGAGGAGAATCAACAATTGGTGGAGTGATTAAACACAGTGTTACGTGCCTACAACTGTATGCACCTCCATTTGTAGCTGTCTCCTCTCTCCTGCTGATGACCTCACATAGAAATAATGAGCCTCTGTGAGTTTACACTACAGTATGGCATGCTTTTGTTCCAGCAACAGAGGAATAATTTCTGTCCACGAGTTTGTTTGGCTTGTTTGTGCTGTTACAGGGAGATAGCCCTGACAGCAGATGTATAATTACGAATCAGTGGAGGAATCACTCTAATAGTAGTTAAGCTCATCTGAAAAGGCAGATTAGAGCTTTTAATGTGAGTGAAAGGAGACTTGTGGAGCAGTTCTGTCTGAGGAGAGGAGACACTAACAGGATGGACATGCAAAAGCCTATCAACAACAGAATTTCACCATTTCTTTTCTCCTGATGTGGCCATTATTTTTAAATTCAATCTCATTAACCATCTGACCCTCATTAAGGCAGTTAGTTGGGTATCTCCACTGGAGTTCTTTGTAACTTCAGGAAGAAGAAATAACACAAAACTTTCACATATGAAAAGTTGAATTTATAATCAATAAAACTCATCCTCATTGAAGTTATTAGATAGATAGATGTACTTCACTGATACAGTTAGAGAGTTTGCTGCCACAGCTTACGGTGGCAAATATCTAATGTTAGTCAGTGGTAGTCCTAGACTCTGTGGGTGCCAGGCAAAGAAGCCCATCAAAGAAACCACCACCCCGATTTACTAAACGCCTCACATGTAGACAGCAGATGTTACAATGTACAGGTGTTCCCTGAATGCCTCACATGCAGGCAAGGTAGGTAGAGCTGGCTACAGCACATGTCATCAGGGGCCCCACTTAGGGGGGGTTTGAGGGGCAACAGCAGGACACTGTACAGTTCTTTATGGGAGGTTTAAGGTTTATGGTTATCATTGCAAAATGTGACAATATTAGGAGCCGATGGGGGCCCCTTTTCTCCACGGGTGCCCCAAGCATTTGTCTAGTTTGCCTCTCGTGACAGTGGGCCTCCACTGTTTGCTAACTTTGGGTAATTGAGTAGATTTGCTGACTTACCTTTTTACTGCATAGTGCGCTATAGTATCTGTTTGCCATATTATTTCAGTGGCTGTATTGTGCGTAGAATTTAATGCTACATGTAGCTGCCCTCAAAAATTCCCACTATGGAGTGAAAAAGTTTGTTCTATTGCACAGACACTGCTTTCTGCTAAAAGTCTCTCAGTTGAACATGTTGCATTAATAAAAATGACTGTTGTGGGACTTTATACCTGTTAGCAATGAAACAAACTGATGATTCGTGTCTTAAATTCCAGTCCACTGCTCACTGTAAAGTTTTGAGTGTGTGTTCTGGAGGGAGTATCAGGATTTTGAACACAGCTTCTCTACTTGTGTTACTTCCACATGCAGCTGAAAGCTCTCAGGTGCATTCAACCTGAATGTAAAGTGAATTTTAGCAGCAACACAGTTGCATACAAAGCCAGTCCAAAGATGAGTGGCACAAATGCATGTTAATTTGTCCTGAGCACAGACTGAGGTAAAAACAGCTGTGGTTCAGGAGGGTAATTCACTAATCAGAGGTTAGAAGAGCCTGGGGTTTGATCCCCAGCTCCTCCACTCCGCATGTCACTGTTAGGGTTAGTGTCAGTATGTTACTGAACCCCAGATTTCTCCTGATGGCTGTTCCATCAGTGCTTGAGTGTGTGTGTGGGTGTGATGTATGTATAGGTGAATGTACTGTAAAGCACTCTGAGTGGTTGACACAACTAGAACAGTGTGACGTTCAGTCTGTTTCCCATTTAAAAATGTATTAGCATCTGTGCAAAATCTTTTAATTTTAAACATAGAAACAAAAGTAAAAAGGAGAGAGAGTTCCTAACGAACGTCTCACTTTAACTTCCTTTTTAACTTTATAACACACATATTTGTTTAAAATGTACAGTGAGTTTCATCTCAATGTTTCACCATCCAGACATGACTTCACCCTGTGGTTCACGCTCAGCTCTCTCTCTACAGCAGCTGGATGTGTAAATGTACGTTTCTTATATCAACTCACAGTTAGGATATTTCAGCGTTGTTCTCATAAAATGTTTTCACTGACCAGTGACCAAAAATAAATAAAGATATAAATACATTCAATAAACGAATAAATGCACATTAAGTGTGTGACCGAAAGGGCCGTGTGTGCCACGAACTCAAAAAGTGAAACTGCAGTTAAACATATCTTTAAGGAGCTGTGACTGAATAATTATGACTATAACTTATCATCCCATTTAATTATTCACCAATTAAAATAATTGAATACTGTGGATTACTGACATGAGGATTAGCTGCTGTGTTTATGGCTCGTGTCATCACGCTTGCTGAATCTTTACTCAGGTGGCAGATATCAGAGTTTGCAAAAACATCCTTCAGTTGTTATTACCTCCTGACAGTCTCTGCAGTCAGCAGCTTATATTTACAGAATATACAGCATGCAGTGGATGCAGCATGAGGGGACCTCAGCAGTTCGGCTTGTGCTTGTTGAAATGACATATCCAATAGTGCCATGTGCTCCTGCTTCAGGCAACAGATAATTGAAAATCGGTCGAAGGTTGGTCTTATTCCGCCGTGATTGTTATTTTGTTGGAAGGATGTGTTTTAATCCTTTCTAGGGTCCAGGTGCTGAAGAGGCAAAGTAGAGCTGCATCACACAGTCATCTATTGAATTTTTTAACAGAATCAATCACCATAATAGCAAAAAGTAGAAAAAAAACAAGCTCATGGAATTACCCCTCAGGGGTGAAATGCAAACTGCCCACTGCAGCACTGCACAGACAGCTGGATTGCTGCTCTTGTTCCCTTTGGACTGAACCCCTGTGTAATGTGTCGGTCAGCCTTATCACCTCACAGTTTTCTGGATTATTTAAAATATTTAACCAACTTCACTCTGGCAAACCTAAAGTTACACAGCGCAGCCTTCAACTACATGGAAAACATTTTACACCAGTGCTCTCATGTATGAGAAATGCACTGATAATGAAGCTGCTGAAACTGTCTTTACACCTCCCGGTGATGCTCTTTTAAGGGTTCCCCCTCATTGCTCCTTGTTGTGCATGCATGGGATGCATGTAATTGTGAGCCTCATGCTTGGCTTCCTTGGAAAACCAGTGAAGCAGTAAGTTGGAAACAGCAGAGGAAAGTCTTATTTACGGGATGTTCCTCCTGGCTGTCACGGCCCCGTGTGCCAGGGGCAGGACAGACACCCTAAGCGTGACAACCTGGGAGTATGTCTATCTCACTTGTAATGATGTTACCATGGAGGGTGAAGAGCGGGAACATTTAGTAAGAAGCTGTGGAACGCCAAACATTTTCACATGGCAGCCCAAGCATGATGCCTGACAAAGCCCCTCTGCTTTGGGATGCTGGCAGCCTGTTTTGTCACCATTACAACACACTTCTTTATGTGTATGCATGTACAGAAAGGAGAAGTCATTTGAGGAGGAGAACACGACGACGAGGCAAGGAAACACAGATGGCGTGATGAGGCAAGACTTACTCAGTCTGGAGTGCACTGGGATTAATAACAGCAAAGAATACAAGTCCCTATTTTCAGCTCCTTGTTTCTGCTCTTATGTTTTAGCAGGGGCTCCTTCTCCTCCATGTCCCTTTTTTCCCCCCTCATATTTTCTTTATCACACACATGATTTTCTGCTTTCATGCTGTCTGTCTCATTTTCTCAGCTACTCTTGTGCTCCATCTACAAAAATTAAGTCCCCGTACTGCAGATTGATCCTTGCACAGATTGTCCTATTTTTGACCTGATAGCTTTCAGCATGTTTGAGGAGGATTTAGTGTCCGTGGGTGGAGAGAGGGAGGTGCCAGCTGAGTTTGGTTTCTCACACCATTTTTTTTTTTCAATCTCACGAGCTGATACAGGAAAAAAAAAAATTATAATTGCAAAATGATTTTAATATTCACAGATGTGCTCTGTGAAGTCATTGATGACCTCTGTGCAACTTTAGAGGGGCAGAACTACCACCATGACATGGGCAGTCTGAGGAGAAATCCAACAGAGAGTAACAAACTTGTCACTGCATGTCTTGGCCTGTTTCGTCTATAGACACAGAGACCCACATGTTCTTACTGACACCACCAGCTATGTCATTGCACTTTGAGGTAAGTGTCTTCACAGTTGTGTGTAACAGTAATTTACACTTTTTTCATATTATTATTACTATTGACTGATCTATCAATTTTTCCTTATTAATCAGCTAATTCTTTTTATCATATGACATGTTAAAAGAATTGTGAAAAATGCAGTTTGCAGTTGCACCAAGCTCATGGTGATGTCATTTACTTGCTTCTTTTTTTGTTTGCTGTCATATGTGACAAAGCAAAGCAGCAAAACCTTACATTTGAGAAGCTGAAACCAGAAACCTTTTTTTTTTTTTTTTTAAACTAAATAGTTTTAAACTAAATGGAAACCATTAATTTTTCTCTTTAGGCTTTTTGGTATCAGGATTTAGGTATTTTTTGTGGCTAAAATTGTATTTGTACGTGTTGTGACTGGGCCCCTATTCACAAGCTTCTGAAGCTTATTGAGGTGTCCCATTTTCACCCATTGCTATAATCATGTTTGTATGCTCTTAATTGTATTTTATTATGATTTGTGTGAAATAAATGAATTAAAATATTTGGCATTTTGTTTGAAAAATTATATGAAATAGCCACCAATTCATTTCCTGTAGATCAACACATCAATTGAGGATACAAACAGAATAATGAATTCTGCTCTGCTGTGATATACTATATTTACAATAAAACATAATTTTTAGACATGTGTCGTCTTTTTTGTTCAGTTATGGAGCCACAAAAGTTACACAAAAGCAGCACTGTACAATGTAGATTGGCCAGCCACAAAATGAGGCTTAGATTCTGCCCCTAGGCCAAGCTAACATATCTTATTATGTTGAAAAAGCTGTGGGACATAAGTGTCATGGTAAATTATAAAGGGCTCATTTAGATAAGACGGTTCTCCTAGGACATCTCAGGACAGGCCAGTGGATCATCACCTCTCCAAAAAGCAAACCTCCCTCACTGTGGCTCAGGAGGTAGAGTGAGTTGTCCACTAATCAAAAGGTCAGTGGTTTGATCCCCAGCTCCTTTAGTCCATTTGTCAAAGTGTCCTTGGGCAAGATACTGAACCCCGAAGTGCTTCTGGTGGCTGTTCCATCAGTGTATGAGTGTCTACATATGGTGGAAGCACTGTATGAATGTGTGTGTGTGAATGAGTGAATGTGGCTTCCATTGTAAAGCTCTGAGTGGTTGATCAGACTAGAAAAGCTCTATATAAGTGCAGACATTTACATATTTGAAATCAGAATGGGTTATTTGTCACCTGAAAAAACCCATAACTTAATTTGTTGGCTCAATAAAAGTGGTAGAACAAATATTATGATAACAATGACCCTGAAATGCATCCTGGGATACTTGTCTACCCGAAACTCATACAACTCAGCTCCCAAAGTATTACTGACAAGAGCAAGAGCAGTTCTAGACATGAGGACCAGACTTGGCTATGTGCAGACTTGGAACAGGAACAGTCTTGCCATGTGGCTGATGAGGTTTCCACATCAACATAAATACAGTCAAGAACACAGACTGGATAAGGACTAACATGTTTGCACATTGGCCCAGAATGTTGCCCTGCCTTCTACCAAATGCATGCTGGGATTGGGCCTCCCACCGCCTCTCCCAGAGAAGAATAATGGGTCATGCAGAATGACCATATAATCAAAGAATCAGTGGCAGTGAAAGTTCTCTTTGAAAACCACGTCTCTGTTGCTGTAGATCTCTGGCACATAAACATCTTTACTCATTGTCTTTATCACTTCTGACATCAGACGCCTTAAGTCTTTGAGCTATTGGATATTGTGCGTTTCTTCTAAAGGTAAATTCCTCAGAGTCCTTGGCAGTTTTATATATTCAGCCGTTCAGTGTCTCGGCTGGAAATTAATGCAGTCTAGTCTGTTATTCAATCACTTTTCATGTTTATTATATCGAGCAAATAAGTCACACAATCAATCACCCATGTGGGTTGCTGAATATATGTGTGTGAATAAATTTGTCCAGAGTGTAATATAGCAATGCTTGTAAATCCAAATGCTATAACACATATAGATTATTTGATGTTGCAGTCAAAATAAAAACAGATTAAAATATGTGTATTTTGCATAAATGTTTTACCCCCTCCAAAAAACTCCAGTTCCCATGAGAGTTCCTCCACATGTGGTTTATGTTGATTAAAGTGGCAGGAATAAATTAATGGTCATGCAGCGATATGCACACTGTGCTGGTGCATATAGTGGCATATTAGATAATGTCAATAAAACAGACAGACAGGTGTTATAAAATAAGATTATAGTCGCCGGGTTTGGAGATAACTCAGAGGAGGCTGTGTAAAAATTAGTGCTGCACCTCAGGTTCTGTGCTGCACAGTAAAAAGAGGCTTGTGCATGAGTGATTTAACAAGACAGAAAATATCAGAGCATCAAGAGGAAATCCAGCGAGAAACACAGAAACCCTGAAAAGTCTCTGGTGCAGCAGCAATTAGAAGCAGCCTGCAGAGCCATGCATCTTCATATAGGACTGGCTGACACATGGATAGAAATATAAATGAAGCTCCTTCGTTGATCTCAGTGCATAATTAACATTTAACATTACAAGGCTTCGTTTATTTGGTTTTAAAAGATTTATGATGGATTTACACTTGAGCGAGTCAAGGAAGTTCAGAGGGGTGTGTGCTTTAACAGCCCCACAGAATCTGCCAGTATCCTCAATTCTCATCATATCACACCCTGATTATTTAACAGCAAATGTGCCTCCACACTGCTGGTCGCTGCAGACACATGTTTGTGTCCTTACATGGAAAATGTCTTGGATGTTGTCTCTGTTATCAAGTTAAGAATTGAGTTTGTCACAAAAACACAGATACAACACAGCAGGGAGAGGGTGAGACAATCCCATGAAGCTCAGTCTAGGTTTTTAAGACAGCACAGCCTGCTTCATCTATTTGACACAAAGAGGAACTCTGGGAAACATTAGACCTTTAAGCAAAGAATTAAAGCACTAAAACATTATTGAGCACGATATTGAAATGAATAAATCACAAGTGGAACCAAAGATATGCATCTTCTCTACAAGAAATTGCACTTCTTGAGTAGCTGTTGTAAAAGAGCTGACTGTCAGAGCTGGACGATAAAACTGATCGATATTCAATAACAGACCTTATAAGGAATTATAACCAGTGACACCTGCTATTCTCACCTTCAAGATACAGCCAACCCCTTTAGCAAAGTACAAATTATCTTGGCTACTGTCCTGCACACCACACAGTAACAGCAATGCAATGAATATAATCAAAATGCCATGTCAATACATAATAAATAATAAAAAAGATGCATTGTGTTTGACTTCCATACAGCAGTGCTGTTGTGCTGTCGCATATTGAGCCGATTCAAAGGTCAACTTAATTTTCCATAGCTGATGAAGAGATGAACATTTCCAGAAATCATCATAATCTCATGAATATTATTAATGTGATTGTTGTATCATTTGCATAATCAGATCTACGGTGTGTTTGCTGTGTTGTATTTCAACACAGGAGCAGATATTCATTTGACCCTAAGGAAATTGATAAAAATCAATAATGGACCTCTGCTCTTCTCTCAGGACAATTAAATCTGTATTGCACACAAAAAGCACCAAAAGTAATGGCAAGCTACAATCACAATGAAGATGAAGTAAGTTCCTGCTAATATCCCGCAAAGGAGAAATAATTAGACATTTTATGGAAATCTTCAGGACGCTGTGTATTTTGCAGTGCTAATGAAAGCAAATAACCTAAGAGAGGTGAGCGGCAAAAGCTTGCACAAGGAGCGTATGGCATTATTATGAAAAGATAGTGAGCTAAAGAATCCCTAATGCCTGCAGCTTCAGTGAAAATAATGTTCATGAAGCAATAGGGATGATGGGTTTTTAATGCTGCTAGATATTTGCATATGTCTCTGCTTTCTGCTGACTTACTCACTAATGCTGTATAATTATAAATCTGTGATTTTGGTTACATTGAGCTTTTGTGTACATTGTCGCATCCCTCACAACCTATGAGCAACACGGGCTCCAGTCCCTGCTGCGTAGAACATCGGTATGTCACCTACCTTAGCAGGTTGAAGGCGACGGATAAATACAAGCATCTGCAGGTTTTAGCCATCCACCTCAACCAACCTGTCAGGCATTGTTGTCAAAGCGCACTTGACACACAAGTCCACTGACGCAGCTAAAGTTTGTCGCTTAGTGCTCTCAAAGTGTGATTAATGACACTTGATGAGGAAACATTAGCAGCCTATCAGAGCCCTAATAGATTGTTGAGTTGAGCTGAGTACACTGCAATTTAATGAGCAGTGGGTAAGGAAAACAACAAGAGCGAGATGATCAAGATGGAGACAATTTGCACGTCAATGGCTGCGAGCGCTGCTGTAACAAGGACAACAAAAGACAAAGATGAAGAGAGGCGGAGAGGAACAGGAGGGAGCAGGAAGCTACTGCAAATTCTGTCTTTAATTAAATTGATCTGAGTGTTTGTGATTGAGGGGGGACAAAGCCCAAATAGAATTTGACAGGCACACACATTACTGTGAGCATGAGCAAATAGTGATTCATGGGTAAATTGACTAATTGACTGGCTTATTGATCAGCAAATTAAACTGTTAAACAGTAGTAGCTGGCGAAAACACCGACCTCGCTGCTCATTATCTTTGTTGGGGCTGTCTCCCTGGACTCACCAAACACAGGGTCCCAGATTCATTTTGACAGGAATATCAGGGCTTGTCTCAAAGGGCTGGTGCATATCTATGCAGCATGTGACTACCTGCGCTCTCATGCTTCAGTAACACAGTTAATAGGAGCTTTAGCCTTGCCAGATGAGAAGTGAGGTGTAAACGAGAGTGTGGTCATGCTAATACAAACAGGAGTACTCGCCACTGGATTGACTGCTGAGCGTGTGCCTCTGCTGTCCATGTTTCCGACTTCTCACTGTTAAGCTCTGAACTCACTGTTATGCTAACACCATGTGGTAGAAGAAAATGCATTTACTTATCTACTGAACTGTGAATGGTATCACACAAAATACACCAGTTTCACTAATGTTCATATAATTCTACTGTGGCGATAAAAAAAAAGCAAACACATAGCATGTAATGTTTTAATCCTGAAGATGCTTTCACACACTCTAGTCATGTTCGGTCCAAACCAAATGTGGAGACAGATTTTAAAGCCATGTGTGAACTGACATGCACAGAGCTGTCCACTTGTGAGTGGCTCACTGACATGTTAATACCAGCTCTGAACAGGGCCTAAGAGGAGTAAACATAAAGCCATTAGGACTGACAGGTAAGTAACTAATTGACTGGGCAGTTTTGGTGACTGTCATCATCAACCTCTAGTGTCTGATAGTGTGTTTTAATGTTCTCTGGTGTCACAGATAGCTCACATAAGAAAAATGGGTGTCGCACCATATCTACTGCACCCATCACCTTTTCGAGCCTTCTCAGTTTGGTTGTTTTGTCCACACGACTTGACAGTTTCACAGCAGCCTAAGTGAGTGGATCTAAAAGGGTAGACACATCAGAGCTTGCTTGAATTGCACTGAACAGGTTATGTGGGTAAACACCACTAGGCAGCAGTTCATTTATACCCTTTTTACACCATAATTAGCGAGTATTAGCCTCTTTATTTTCAACACAGGTAAACTCGCTAAAATAGGCGATTGACACCCTTTACACTGCCAGCCGAGTTTGCCAGAGAGGACACACACACAATGTTACCACATGCAGTTACAGGGCACACACACACACACACACACACAAACACACAGAGACACTGAAACAGGGGAGAAACAGTGAGCTGCTAGCCGCTGTGCAAACTGTTAAATGTCTCATCCCCTGGTTGGTGCCACTGTAAGTGTTGGAGCCTCAGTGTGAGACACTTCAATTGGTGACTGTGTTTTTAAAACTGATTTCAGGGCTGCAGCTCACTCATTTATCCCCAAGCAAAGTGTAACTGCAGTGTCTCTGGTCTAACAGCACTGTGCTGGCCAGCTCTGAAAAGGGGCAAAAGTTAGCGTGTTCACCCAGGAGTGTTTACATCAATGCCAATCAGAGCTGGAGCTGATGAATACCTGCGTTTACTGCAGACTAATTTGACCCAGTTGTGAATGCTAATTGTACCCTTTTCCATTTCTGACAAAAGACAGATTTTGTGAGTCTTAGCAGGGTTTTTTTGACCAGTGGAAAAGGAGCATAACTGACTCCCAGTTTTAAGGTCCCAGTATACCTCAACAGTAGTATAACCCCAGTATACTAGCCACAGTGTGTGACACTGGGGTTGCATCACATTTTGTGTTGACAACTGAGTGCTATATGAGTAAAATATCATCTGTCTGTGATGGCAGGCTTTACATCCCATCTTCAATTACAGTCAGCCAACACTATTGCCCACAGCTGAGGTCAGATGACATGTTTGTTGCGCTAACTTTGACTATATTAATTACCGTGTGTCTATGTGCATGTCGTGTTTTGGGTAGGAAAATAAATTCAAAAGATAAAATAATTGTATTAAGAGGAAATTTAGGGGAAATTAGGGGAAAAGCTTCATCAACCTTGGCAATCCCATGTGACCATATCCTCTGGGTCTCTTGTAAAGTAGAAGAGTCAGTACCATTTATGGATATAATGTCAGACAGAAAGCAATTTTTCTCTCATCTCACATTTTTCAAGTTCTCTACCTTGTTACTAAACTCCAAATGACTTCTGGTACATGAAGAGCCCTGTCAGTGATAACTGCAGTGCTGAGAATCTTATCAGGGGATGGGAGTATCAAGAATGAAAGACAGCAAGAAGAAGTAGAACAGTGAAGGATGGTGAGGTGAGCCAATGTTGTTCATAACTCATTCAACTCCTCGAAATCTCACCTCAAATGAGCTCCCTGGGGAATAAAGGAAAATAAAATCTTACAACCAGCCACTGGGACATGTTTCTTACATCCTTCACTTCTCTGGGAGAGCTTTCTGGACAGTGAACACACATGGCATTCAACCGCCAAAAGACGTTGTGAGGGGAGGCGTGAGAGAGGGGCAAAGGGAATCTAATGAGGACAGGAAATGCTGCAAGCAATCTAACTGTCATTGAAGATGTTAGAGATGGCAAAGAGATGATTGCATGGAGCAGTGAGGAAGAGAGAAGGCAAACTAATCGGCCTCTGTCTATTCATCGCTGACACTTTGCTTAACCAGAGCTGACAAGCTTCGAAAAGGAGAAGGAGAGTTTGATGGGAGGGGTACCTGAGAATGCCTCAAAAACATGACTGGTTTGCATAAAGGGACAGACAGAGGCATGTGAATAAACAATGCATGAGCCAGAGAAAATGTGCTCGGCTCTGTCTGTATTTGTGCATTCCAAGCATAGGTGTGTGTTGTAGTTCTTTTTCTGCCCCGAGGCCTTTAGTCACACTGCAGAACCAGGAGCTCATAAATGAGAGGCTCTAATAAGTCTGGCATCTACTGCAAAATGTGGTGCTTCCACAAACTAGAGCGCTGCATCTTACAATCAGGAAATAGTTGCATCTACTGTCAGTGGCTGTGTTAACATCCAGTTGTAGCCCAATCAATCTGCCACAGAGTTGTATTCATTTAGATGATTCACAGGCTGCACAAAAATTCATAGGACTAGGCTGCTGTTTTCCAAGCGAAGGACAAAGAACAAAGACCCCAGTATACACTCTGATTTCATAGCTTGAGTCTTGCCCATATTCTTCCACATCTGGGTAGATTCCAGCTGTTATTTTCCAGTGCTGGCTGACAGCGGTAAGATTTGGGCCGTGGAACCGGGGCGTATACTAGGCCAGAAGAAACACAAGCATGTGGCCCAAGTATAGGCCAGATGTGTCTTGCTATCTGGGCCAGGACACTTGCAGATGGTCATTAGCTGTGTTGTAGTTGAGTCATTAAACTTCAAGTTTGGGCCAAGCCTCATGTCAGCTGCCCATTACCTGTACTGTCCAGTCAAAGTTGAGTCTGAGTTGGAGTTCAAAGATGGGTTCCAGTGATTCTCTCTTTAACATATAAATAAAACATGTCTACATTAAATACAAATGACATGGCTGTCACCATTTTAAAGAGGGTTTATTTACCGTGTGACACAGTGGCCAAACAAATGCACTCAAGAGTGTGTGCACACACTCAGTAAAACTAATCAAAAAAGTCAGAGTCCTCGTTGTCAACTTCCAAGTCCAAATGCAGTCATAGCTCAAGTTTGAGTCATCTCATCTATATTGAACTAGAGTCTCCTTCTGCCACTGTCTTGTCTCCATCGTCTTGTCCGAATACACCAAACATTAAGCTTGACCCCACCAGACCAAACAGACCACTTTAAGTCATCTCTGACTTTATTTACAAAAGTTACAAACAGAAAGAAAAAAAAAACCCTTGCCTTACTTTATTGCTGTTCTTTTCTGGTTACGTGACCAATGCACCAAGGCTCTTAAGAATTCAGTTGGTAAGGATAAACTTGACCCACGTTCCTTATAGTTTGCTGCTGGAATTGTATTCAGCTGTATAACATTTATTTTTAACTTTGTAGTTTAAGTAACATTAGTGATGATGAAGATGTGATAGCTGTCAGTTTTAACAGGTACAGTTCCTAAGATCTGGAGAGCTGCTTATGTAACTCCTCTATATAAAGGTGCTGGAAGAGCCAACCTTAGCAATTAGGCTGTAGACCTGCTCTAAAATATCCTTCCTAATAAAAACAGAATTGCTTCGAGATAGTCATTGCAAATCATTCTTTGCAGCACATTCTATTCTATTCTATTCTATTCTATTCTATTCTATTCTATTCTACTCTATATACCAATCTGGTTTTGGAGAAATATACAGTGCTGTTACTGCTGCCACATTTGTTTGAAATGATATTATTTCAACTCTAGAAAGAAATACTGAGCAGCCGTTTGTAATGATCTTTCAAAGGCATTTAATACAGTTGATAATACGTTGCACTTTTAAAATGACTTCATAATGTAAGTTTTGACAAAATTGCTTATAAATTATGTCAGCGTCACCTTATGGACTGACTGACAGCACTTTTAATATCATGTGTCTAATCTAGTGAGCGAATTAAAGAAAAAACATTCTTTTGGTTTCTTTTAAAGGAATAAATCATGTCAACATAGAAAGATCAGCTTATTGAGACACCTTTTCTGTCAGTGCTGGATAATGGTGACATTTTATTTTTGCATGCCTCAGCTACTACTATGAACTTGGATACTGTTTTTCAAGATTTATTACCCGTGATAATTATAATACGCATCATTGTGAAGTGTATGCCAAGGTCTGGTGGCCTTCTCTCTCTGTAAGGCGTGATAGACACTGGGTTTTATTTATCTGTAAGGCTCTTACTGGTTTCTTACTCCCTCACATTACTTACATTACTAATTAGGTTACATTGTATATGTAACAGCAGAACAATGTAAAGATTATCTCATTTTTATCCTTAGGGGATTTTAAATATTTGATTTCATCCTATTTCATTTCCAGCTTGTCTAGACTTACCTTGTTCACGTACTTTAAATTTTAATAGCTTTATTTATTCCTTAGATTTCACTGTTTATCTAACTTTTCTTCTTTTGTTTCTTGGTCCCTTGGATTTCCTTTGTTCATTTTTTTTAATTTTAGCTGTATTGTAAATAAGGCTCTACCTCAATGTAGTACCCCATTAAAATAAAGGTTGAATGAATATGTGCTGACAGGAAAGCATAGAGAGAATGGCAAGCCTATGACAAGAACAGCGGTGCCTAAAATGGAGATCAGGCAAGCTGCTTTGAATTCTGAAACCATCTGGATGCGCTCTGTTGGTTTGCAGCACCCATCAGATGGGAAAGTTTGTGCCTATGATTGATTGGCAAGTATTTCAGATAAGGGCTGTACTTGGCATGGAGTGGTAGCTGGCAGTGATGAGGCAATCAGGGCTCTCGCCTTGAAGCAGACAGAAAATGCTTTGGCATAATTCAGCTGCTAGACTGATTGAGGATGGGAAGAGCTTCAGGGGCCAAAAGGTTTGCCCCTTTTATTGACAAGAGCAGCAGTCAGCCCAAGTGAACATGGAGAGCCTTTCTGTTGCTATCACATTTTCATCAACTTTATTAAAGAACATACTTATTTACTTCAGAAAACAAGAGACAAGGCTTTTAGATCAACTGGTTTTACCCCTGAAATCTTGCTCTCACTCAAAAAGCATGATAGTCCTCCAACTGTGGATTAACACAATCAAAAGACAGATTTGAAGATCTGCATGTATTATCATATATTTAGAGATTTTATTGTTGTGACTGGTTTCACTTAGGAGAATTTCTTTTCTTTAAACCTTTGGGTCTTACTTTGTTGCTTGGGGCATTAGGTAAATGCTACATGAAGCCTTGCAATGTGATGCATCAGAGAGATAAAAAATCAAGCTTAATGCAGTTATCACAAATAAATCAAAATAAAATGATATTTTGTGAATTAAAATATGATTAAAAAAAACAAAAACAAATATGTAATTGCACTACGGAAAATGAGAGAATTGATTCCCGCCCCAATCACAGTATGTGAAGGAGAGATGAATATTCCACAAGGTTTGAAACCTTTTTAAACTTTAACCAAGGTTTTTCTCAGGCTTACAATTACTAAAACCTGTGCCATTTGATTGGCTTTCATGCTATTGTCTCACAATTCAGTTTGTGGGGGAACATAAACAACAGTGAATTGCGTTTGATTTTGTGCTCATTTAATGGAACTTAATGGGCTGTGTTCAGTCTTCAGAAAGCAATATCAGTGGCATATTGAAAATATTGTGATTGAGCTCTGCTTTCTGCGAGTGTGTGTGTGTGTGTTTGTGTGTGTGTATTGTAATGTTTCATACACAGCAGTAGGTTTTGTGCATTGCTCAAATACCAGAATAGATTTCTCCACAGATATTTATTCCTCAAAGGGAAGACAAAACAATTTGACTAAGGTGAACTCAGGTGCTGCCACCCAGTTCCAAAAGTGCTTGGACTTCAATGTTCAGTTTTTTTTTTTTGGGGGGTGAAAATCATGCATTTCATTTAGGTCACAGATGTCTTTGTAGCCAAAAGCAGTCCAGTTAATCTGCATGGGCACAGGAGAGAGAAATCCCAACAAAGGAAAAAAGAAGGTTATAGCTGTGCACAGGATTTGATTTGGGCTCCCTCTCTCGCCGACTGCAGCCCCGATGTCATGCTGCTTTTTATAACTCCCGACTTATGTTGAGCCAATGTTCAAATAGCCTTTTTTTGTCAGCGATTCCCGGTGTTTGAGCATTCAAACCTGAGCGGTCACAACACAAGCGTGACTGCGGGGCTGATCTGCAAAGACACTGCTTCGTGTCAGTGACAGCGACATGTCAGCTTCCACTTCCCCTGCACACCTTTCAAAGTGAGGTACAACAGCGGGGATGGCAGATTTCTTGTGCTTCGTGTCCTATTTTGTCATCATCAGTGTTTCCAGGAAGCACAGCTCAGCTGAGGAGAGTAAACACATGCCAGCTTAATCCACAAATTTTAAAAGTCAAAATTATATGAACAAAAACAGATAAGTCAGCACAGTGTTTCCTTACATACACTTCAAAAAAAAAAAAAAAAAAAAAAAGAGGAGGGAGATGCTGTGACATGAACTGGGTTGCTCCTCTGCATAAAGCAAAGGCTTTGGCAGAGAAGGCTGATTGGGTCCTCACATTAAAAATATACAGTAGGTGCCTTTGCAACCTACTTCTGCAAACTAGGCTGTAACCTGCACAGAATGACAGACAGAGAGGGGAAAAGTGAGAGTGAAGAGGGATGAGAAGCAGCAGAGGAAAGCTGGATTTTAATTGGCTATTTGTTTTTCATCAGCCCCAGAAGAGACAATATTTATGAGTTTGATCTTTCTGTGTTGCTGCAAATAGAAAGACTGTCTGGTAGAATGCGAGGCGCAATGAATTGTCTCCTTTTTCTCTTGCAGTTGCATGTCATTTTGCATGCTCTGCAGGATTTGATCTGGAACTTTTTTTTTGTGTGTGTGTGTGTGCTTCCAAAGTTAGCCCAAATCACATGAGAGGTGATGAGTGAAGCCTCAACTGTTGCAGCGACGTTTACGCCACGGCAGACACTGACAGTATCTATTAGGGAAATTGCTGCCGTCAGTAAACCTGAGAAAACATGTAACTTATGTGTAGAGGAGCGCGTTGTCACCACTTGCTGGTGTTTGCTAGGTTGTGATCTCACCACTGTAATTTAGAAGAATACAGCAGCGCTCAGCCATAGTTGTTTGGGATTTTACAAAAGAGGAGCTACTGTCATGCCTAAGCTGCCAACATTTGCATTCATTTAACTGTATAAGGAACCAAAGGGCCAGATGGAGACAGAACACAAAAAATGTTTAACCAAGCCAAATGCTTGGAATCAGATTAAGATATCCGGGGGAGAGGCTTGCATAATAGAATACCCAGACAGATAAGCCACGCTATGGAATTATTGATGAGGTTTTGCAGCATCGATGCAAATGTTTGCCTAACCTCACCTTGGGTTAATCAGAATTTGAGAGATGCTGCTGTGAGGGATAAGGCCGTGCCCCTGTCCCTGCATCTCAATGTAGAGCTGATGATTCACATGCCTGACATACTGTACATCCAGTGCTGCCTTATTACCATGAATATATGCTGTTGCTATTTAAATACCAATAAAAGCCTGAATCATGCTTCTGTCTGACGCAGTGGAGGAATGCCATCTGTTTGTACAGGAAACATAATATATTTTGGTTTGATATGATTAAAGGCAGAAAGCCTCTGATTTGGTGAATGGTATTCACTTGGTAATTTATCAATTTTTTTTCATCCATTCAAAAATGTTCTTGCTTGCGGAGGATCTTCAACAAAAGATCTGTCTCGACTCTGCTTATCAGTGGAGCTTTGGGCATTTTTGACTTGGAGTAATACTTCTTGCTTTCACTGGTAAGAAACAAAGAAAGACCCAGAGTTAAGGCAGAATTTGCTAATATACTCCCACACATCTGCCCACTCGCATACAAGTGCACCTCCAGACTCCCACAAACGCCATGACACACAGACTTCAGATTCAATTGCATAGACTTTCTGATTCAACTCAGTAACACTCGACCTCCTGTGCTCCAAACAAAAATGCTGCAAGGATGCGGCACGCAAGTCAGAAACAGCATGCACAAGCTTCCTGTCAGCTTGAAGACTGTGGGCATCAGGAGATAGGCTGCTGCATATACTGCTAATAAGACAGAGAATGCGACGAATGCAGGAAATCACTGGTAGAGGAGGATGGGGTTGAGGATGGCTTTACACCCACCTACTAGACACAGTTAAACGCTCACATACGCATGTACCCAGAAGCACCCAGGTAATTCGGAAAGGCAGGCTTTGATGAGGTAACAGCTGTTCCTCTCGTCCAACAGAAAAGCCTTGATGCCAGCCTTGAGGAAGTGAGAATACTTGAGTTAAACTTGCACGCTCCCACTCGACCACAGCATAAAAGACTCTTCCTCAGGGCAACTTTACCTGAAGTTCCCCTACCCACGCTCCACGGCAGCAGCCCCTCCGGTGCCTCATATTTCCAGCGTAACTACCTCTGTACAAATTGGGCATCACTTCAGGCGGGACTCTTGCTTGAGCTCCGAGTTTATACGTCTGTCTGTCTCACAAAAGTTTGATTCCTCTTTCCTGAGGTGGCATGAGAGGGAATTTTATATTCTAAAAAAAATAAAATAAAAGTCAAGACCAGACAGAATGTGTTGTACCTTGCATGTGTAGAGCTCAAAGCATTTTGCGTGAGTCATGAGAGAGACAAAAACAGTTTTGTTTTTAAATGAGAACAGTAAATCTGTAAATTGATAAGCCTGAATTGAAAATACGCTTCTTCGATTATGAGCTCCTGGGTAAGTTAACCTTTCAACAATAACACTTTAAGCAATCACAGTCTGTTGAACACATCACCATTCATACCACTACAATGTTTGCTGATTGGTATAATGTTTCAAATATTCAGTTCAGTACAAAACTACACCTATACACGCTGTGGTTATAAGGTTAACGGCTCAGAATTATCTTCTTGTTTTTGTGGTTTTCTGTCTGTCATCTTTTAACCAAGCAGAAAATGAAAAATGAAGCCAACAAGAAAGTGCCAAAAACTACAGATCCTCCACTGACGATTTGAGACTCCAAATGTGACTGTGTGGGTTCTCAGTCATCCAGGTCATGGTAGTCTTAAGTACTAGAGTCGGAGACACCTGGACTTCTTTTAGGTTCCTTGAGTCATTGACCTTGGTCAAGGTGTGAATGGGGGTTAAACCACCTGGGAAGGGATCTCAAGACTGCGTTATAGTAACATTATTGTTACAATGACAATCAAGCTCCAGTAGAGAGGCTATTTCAGGAGACAGTCCTCTGGACCGTGTTGAACAAAATGACCTGTATGGTTGTTCAGGATGGAGGACTGGTTGTTTTTTATTGTGCTCCTTCAGAACGATTACGAACTTTGCATCAGCTACAACATAAAAAGCACAGGGCAACAGCTTACTCAGAGAATTTGTCACTTGTACACAAGTAATTACTACTCTGAAAATAAATCTTCATGAACATTGAATGTCAAACACTGTACCTACATATAATTGTGTAACAGTGCGACGCCAGTCTTCAGTACAGCCCAGCTCCCTCAGAGGCATGTCAGTCATACTGCTCAGTGCAGCCTGAGATCAACTCTGAGCTCGTTGCTCTCCTGGAGAGCTCCAGGGCACCTGCGTGCTGCCCCGCTCTCCGTTAGGTGTGATCACAGGCTGGTATCTTCTACCACAGCCTGCTGAGAGCATGAGAGCGGGGCGAACAGGGGTGACTATGGCAAAAAAAAAAAAAAAGAAACTCACATTGAGGCCTCTGTGCGCTGCCTCTCTAAGCCGCTTTGGTCTGCAGCTTTGCACTTTTTCAAAGTGCTGGCTTGCGCCATGGATGCTAAGCTTGCCACTCTGG
Organism: Trachinotus anak; assembly: GCF_046630095.1. NCBI lineage: Eukaryota > Metazoa > Chordata > Actinopteri > Carangiformes > Carangidae > Trachinotus > Trachinotus anak. The sequence continues at coordinate 3,196,067 of NW_027273884.1, forward strand.
GGCTGGCAGGCAGTCTTGGGATATACATACCGAGAGAGAGAAGGGGAGAGGCAGATATGTAGAGACAGGCAGACAGACAAAGAGGTAGGTATGAGGGGAATCAGAGAACGAAGATCACAAGTACCTCTATTAGCTGTGGGGCATTTGTGTGTCTATGAAACACTTTGCTCCACATACACATACATGGAGAATATAGACACACATAGATACGCATGCTCCTCATCTCCCAGAATCCCCTTCAGCAAAATCTCCCTAGTGTTCATAATTTGATTTCAGATCCGTAGTTCAGCATTCACTGTGCATATGGGTGCAGAAGATGAGCAGCAGCTCTTGCTCTTTCCCGTGTTCTGTCTGTCCACATAGCTCACACTGTCTGAACTTCACCCACCATATCTCCGCTCTGTCCTGATGCTGATGAGATTGAAAAAGCAGGCCTGTTCTTATTTTGTCAAGGAGCTGCTCAGTTCTTCCTCTTTATCTTTCTGTTTGCAGCGCCCTCACCCTCTTTTCTCAAAGGATTAGACATGCTGAGTGTTGAGGGCCTTTGCATACAAAGCGGCTGTGGATAAGAAGAAAGAGACCTTAGTGTGGACTCCGGGGCAGTGATTGGACACCAAATTTAACAGAAACTCAAAGACAGGGGACAAATAGGAGACCGCTCTTCATGGAGTAAAACTGAAGGAGGCTATTCAAACTGTAGGTGTCATAATGAACAGATAATTAACAGTGTAACATTTGATCAAAAAAATGCACAGAATTTCCTCAGAAGTTCATGTTAATCACGATCAAGGTTAGTGAAGCAGCAGTGTGGGAATTTACTTAAAATACTGCTGAAAAGGATCATTAGAACAAATCAATTTCACATGGGAAAAAAAGTATCAAATAATTTAATTCACTTACCTTTGAATTTTAAAAAATCCTTTCATTGTTTCACTGTTTCATTGACTACATGTAACATTTATCTTTTTGGCTCCTTTGAAACCAAAGTCAGAGTATTGATTTCCTATTTCCTCTGATAAATTAAAAACTAAAAATGTGCATTTGGAGGGACTGATCCATGACTTATGCAATTTGCCCATGAACATCCTTTGTAAACTATCATCAAATAAAAATACAGGGAAAGTGAAACATTAGACATACATTTTAATCTGTGCAGTGTGTGAGGTTCTGTGCCATGGCTCCACAACAGTGCTGAATCATCCCAGAAAGCCTCTTCCTCCTTTAAACAGATCAATCTTTGGAAAAAGGCTGAGTCCAGACAATATCACAGGCGAGATATTGAGATCCTGTGCACACAGCTTCATTTCCCCCCTACGTCTTAACAATGTCACCTGAAGAGGATGCCAGGAAATGCAGAGGAAAAATAAAAGGTGTCAGTTATTCAACTTGCCAGGAGTAGTTGCCCCAAGGTGTTGAATGACTACCACCCAGTGGCCTTAACATCCTCAGTAATGAAAGTATTTGAGAAAACAATTTAAAAAGCTATTCGCTGCAAGACTGAAAACAGCTCGGCTTCCCTGCTGTTTGCGTGGAGGGCTGTGAGGGGGGTGGAGGATGGCACTTTAACCCTTCTGAACCGTCACTACAAACAACCAGGAGGACCAGACACATGCAAGGTTGCTGCTGATACACAGTTTTTCACCTTGTAACAGCCTTTAACCTCAGGTTGACAGAGAACCACTTCACTTTTTCTCTGGATGTCAAGCTGGATGTCAGTCCACCAGAAGTCGGCAGGGCTCTTTGCAGTTTCCTTCGTTTGTACATGAACTGCTGCAGGGGAAACTGTTAAATCACAGGTGACATTGTGATCCTCAGCCTCCTGTGGGCTGAATATGGACCTAAAGTTTTGATATCTTTAAAACCAACGACAAAGCAAAATACCTAAGGCGTGATTAAGCAGTCAGTGACCATCAGTCAGTCACAGCATACACCTCAGCCTATGACTGACAGCAAATTCACTGCTGAAGTTAACACTGATACTTTAGAAAGCAGAAAGCAACAGAGACTGTTAACAGATTGTTGTAATGAGATGCATAATTAAATGATAGAATAGATACAGTACACTCATGATCATTAAATCAAGAGTACGTTTAATGAGTTTAAGTCTAAGATTTTGTCCTATAGTGTATTTCGAGTCTTTAAAAAAGCAATAATTAATTTAGAAGGTGTTAGTATGGGTCTAGTTGGTTTGCTTAGTATTCATTTCTCATTTAAATATTTGAAGTTCCTCAGTGGAGACCCCCCACCGCTTCCACACCAACTGGATTTTAGAGCTACGGGTAACATCCGTTCCACTTATGAAAACATGATTATTTTTCACATATTTCAAAGTCTAACTGTGTGCATACGGGGGCAGTATGACTGAGGAATTTGGTGCAGTGAGCTTAATCAGTTAATAGTTGGCTGCCAGGTTCAGGACATCATTAATGTGAGTTTGAATGAGCAAGAGAAACTGAGGCTGATGGAGCCTTTACAAATGAACAGTTTTCTACCTGAATGAAGTCACACCTTTGCTGATAGCAAATTTGTTTTAGAAAGTCAGAGGTTCTGTAGTCAGCTCTCCTGCACAGATAAAGGAGAAAGAGAAGAAAATAGTCCCACCTACAGAAGATAAAACCTCATCAACAGAAAATCTGAGGAAGAACATGGTCAAATAAATTGACAGGTGTTTTGTTAGTAGTATTAAAACACGATGGTGATCAGTGCTCAGCTCTTACACAGCCAAAAAAACAGGAACAGGAATATGACACTAAGTCTGCATTTGGCTTTGGTTTCATCAGGCTCAAACTCAGCCCAGGAGCATGTTGCTGGCATGTTGTTTAATTTTAGGCTTTGGTGCATAGTTTTTTTTTATTTTTTAATGTCCTGCCACATGAGCCAAAACGTCCCTATAGCGAGAGTGATGTCATCCATATATGTGACCTATAAGAGGATATATTATAACCACATATATACAAAGACATATATAAAGACATATGTTTATTACATATATGAAATACCCATAGTAAAATTTGTGTATGTACTTACAGTATTTAAAAAATATCTATAATCAATTTTTACATGGCATAACGTGATATATGACATATATATGTGTGTATATATATATAAATGTATATATATATATATATATATATATATACACACACACACACACACACACACACACACACACACACACACACATATGTATATATATATAAAGAAAATATAAAATGTAAAAAATCTCTATGGTTATATATGATTTTCTTCTTATTTTCTCATTAATTTTAAACATGTCGATCTTGTCATTGGGAAACAGGTCTCAGACTTTTGGACCTCACAGCGTATAATTACATAATTTCAACATATACTGACAGGCTTTGTGATGGATATATATTTATGTAACATGTTTAATATTTGAGTATATACACACAAACTAGACATATAGTGTTTCAAATATAATTTTTACATATATGTCTTTATATTTTATGTCCATATATTTCATACACAAAAATTCTATATTTGTACATATATTACATTTGCGTGTTCTGATGTTAAGTTTGATATGGGTTGTTGGGATTCGGGAGGTCTACCGGCCCCTGTGACCTGTGATTACCTTTAACATGTATTTCTAAAGGACCATAATTCCAGCTTTACATCCACAACAGTTTCTTCAGTGAATGCTGTGATTTTAATTTCTGGCACCTTAGTGATTTCTCCACACACTCTTCAGGGCTACTTCCACAAAGTTGCTGCATCATGACAGTGTTTCTATGAATAAACCTCATTGAGATGCACACCTGCAGTGTCTTTCCCTTTCCTTCCCCAGGTGCGGCTGAACACCTGTAACAGCAGTAGCTACAGGTTCACGTCTGCGAGCCAATTGAATTACCATGAATAAGTAAGCAACAGTCACTGAAGGCATGGTACCTGACAGCAGCTGTAGTGACTTGAAATGTGGAGAGAAAGAGGGAGAGTCTCCCACACTGGAGGAGTGATACATGTGATAATCATCAGTCTTGCTCTCCTCTTAATTAATATGAGATTAAACTGGATAAGTTACTGGGCTGATATAATGAAACAGAATTAATACAGACAGTGGAAACTGGTTTGTAGCACAGGCATGATTTTGACATCAGACTATTTTTTTGCATCCTGTAATCTCATCATGCTCCACTTCTCTCTCATACATGGTTTTTATTCAATAGTTCAAAGGGGCATTTTTATACATACTGCATATATTTCATTGGAATGTTTAAAATGCCAAAATGAATTAGTGTCTTTTTCTAACTGTACAGTAAATTTTTCGCATATCCATCTGTTTTTTTTTTTCACAGACAGTTTCCAATTATCTCTGCCTAATGTGTCACAACAGCTTTCTATTGATTGGTGCTCCAGCCCCCATGCCTAAATCATTCTATTCAGCTCTGGTTTCATCTTTTAAATAATAGCACTCCTCTGTTCAATTCCTTTCTTCAGTCACAAAAAGTCAAAACGGGGAAAGGATAGTAGAAAAAAACCCAACAATTTCTTCTATCTGTTTTATCCATATTGGTCTGCTGTTTGTATCACACAATGCAGTGCTATGGACAAAAACATCCTCTGTGCTGCTCCTCATATACCACTGTGTTTTTTGTGAAGATTCTTGGCCGAGTATCTTGTGCGTCAAAGGCTTTAAAGCTGCTAAAAAGATTATAGAGCACACCGCCTTGAGCCTCCAGTCTAAATCTCAGTCTCTATACACCAAAAGCATTCAGACAAAGACAATGTCGGTCTAATGATATCGCAACAAAATCCGATATGATAGATCTGTACCTGCAGACAAAACTAAAGCAGCAATTCTGCACGTGCTTTCAATGCATTAAATGCACAGAACACACTTAATGAAGATGTTCATGTCAGCATTAAAAAGCACAAATGGTTTTGTGGTAGAAAAGATCCAACATGTGAATAAAATCTTTGCCTGAATGGGCCCAGAAGTGAACGCTGTCATAAAGATAATCATCCTAATTTGAACAATCTCACAACAGTGAGGTCATCATGTCTCTTTTGTCCCAATCCAATCAGCAGTGTCTGAGATATTGCGTGTGGCACGTGGAGGGATGTATGAATGATGGATCGCCTCTCTTAGCTTAATCAGGGTAGTTGTGAAAACATAATGGTGAGATCCATCATTCCTGTGTGATTAGAGGTATCTGCAGCAGTATCACGTCTAATTATTAGACGAACGACCCAATGAACACACTGCGTGAAACCGGCCCAATGGCCCCCAGCGATGAAATCAGGCAACGCGTGACCGTGATGGCAGACACATCAACCACAGAGCAATTTCACAAATGCTCCCTGCTGTGTAACTGCAAATGGAAGGTCTGACTTCATTACATATGCAGCCGCATGACTCACGCTTGTTTCTTCAAAATGATGACGTCCTTTATCACAAGGAGATTAAACAATTACTGTAGCAACAAAGACATTTATGGGCAGCTTAGAGGCAACCACACATTTACTGGATTAAAAAAAAAAAAAAAAAAAAAGTCCCTAAAATGTTGTTGTTTGTAATTGACCTGCACAATGTAAACAAAGGGCTGCACCACTGGTTAGGGTCAAGTGAAACTGTTTTAAACCAGCAGACATTCGGTGCTAAATTTCACACTTATGCATCAGCCGCTGAGTCAAAGAAGCTTGCAGCAAAGAAGCCTAATTGTGTGATCAAATCTGTGGCTCAGTGTTATGAGAACAATTGTCTCTTCCCCTTGAAGCCAACGCAGTCATTTCCAGCCACACTTTTACCTTTTCTGTGCCTTTAGAAACCCATTGATCCACTGACTTTCTCCCATAATGCAATTTGAAAAAGAGATTTCCCACACAGCCAGGCCATAATGCTACTATAATCACATCCAGTTCTTCAGGAGCCTTGAATGTGTCTGTGTCAGTGTCTCTAGAGACAGAAGGGTGAGTAATGTGTTTAAATACTACTGTCACATTAGCTGCAACCATATATTCTAACACCGGCACTTCCACTTGCATAAAACGTGTCATTCATAAAGGTAAGGTGATGTCACTTTGTGTCTCAGTTGGAAAAAAGTTTTTTATGGTTTGTGGGGAAATCATGGATCGTTAGCTTTGCAGGTTTATTGCTAATTCTCAAGCGGCAGACATGGGAAATTAGCAAATCTGATACAAATCAGCTCCTGGGTTTTTACAGAAAATGGAAAATGCAAGTGTAATAGAATTAGATTCAGTGGTTACTGTTGCAGGTGCTTGGTTGTAATGAAATGCACATGATTGTAATATATTCCCTGAAAAAATCATTCATTATTTGTTTGCACCTTGAACCACCGCTGCTGTAAACCAACAGTTTCTCTTCCCCTTGTCTCTTGTAGGCAGAGCACAGAGAAGAACAGGTATGAAAAAGGCCAAATCTGGTTGCTCATGGGCATTTACACAAGGTAATTTCTGCTCTCATTGTGGCTCATTTGGGGCTGAATGCACGTGGTGCAGACTGTTTAAAGTAATAAGAAATTATATCTTCAACCCAGAGTCAAAGGCTCCTTCAGAATGGTCTATTAGCAACTCCAAATTGCAATCAGACCCTCGTCAAAATCATCTTTCAGGGAGCTTCAAATGATTTGCCTTCAGCATTGTGTGTAGCTTAGCTGGCGCCCACCACAAAGTGGCTTTTTATGTTGAAAGAATACAAATGCTTTGTCACTCTATGATTGTTTTTCTCATGCAGCCAATCGCGGTGTTTTTATTCTCACATCTCAGCTCCAATGAATGCAAATCACTCAGGACTTTTAGACCGATTTGTTTACTGTGAAAAAAAGTGAAGGACAACATCTGCAAAGCAGGATCATTATAATCTCAGTGCTGCTCCTCTGTACAAGGTTCCTTTTAAAATCATGATCTTTCAAAGAACATCAGCTGTGTTTTTCCTTGTTGGCGGTGCTCATCAAACTAATTTGCATTCGTTTACACTGCCAGTCATCTGTTCATCAAGATCATTTGTTCTGAAGCATATCTACCTGTCTGATGACATTTCATCATTAACAGCATAAAAAAGTTAAAAAAAAATAATACTGTTAAAATGTTTTGTGGTGACTTTTTACTCCCTCTGTTTGTTTTTTTATCTTCACTATATCTTGACAGAAACTTTGTAGAAAGGCATTGGTATGTCTCTTTGTTTGCCTTTGTAAGGGATAGATTAAAAATGCCGCAGCATATCTGATTTGAATGAAAATAAAACAGTGAGACTAAGTGAATGTGGTAACAGTATTGGACATTGATTAGCTGATAGCACCTCACCCCGTTCGCTGAAGCTGATGAAAGCGTGTTTGGATGACATTCAGCTTGTCGAAGCGAACACCTCAGTAGAATTTAATCTGACAGTTGCATTTCTGTAAGAATGGAGAAATGGGCTAATTTAATCGTATCCTGTTGTCAGCAACACCCATCCAAAACTAAGTGATTGATCCTGAGGAGATTTAGGACGGAATTAATTTTCCTCTGTGGCTAAATCAGGATTCCTCGACAAAACATATTCGGCACTAAACCGAATCTTATATCTACTTCCATAAAGACTAAATGATTGTTTTTGCTGTCATTATGTTCTTTTACTTAGACAAAGCACCGTTATGAGATTATGTATGACTGAGAAAGGCTGTAATTGAGGCCACGATGGCTGAGTGTGAAACCAAGTCAGACTCTAAATGACTTCCAGAGGCTTTTGTGCTTTTGGAAATGTGGCCGCAGCAACTGGAAACAAAGGAAGAACTCCTATTGTCTGTTGACTGCTGGACAGGAAATTAGACCGGGCATCAAAATCTGTGTGTTAGAATGTTAATTGTCTCTCCCTACACTCTGATTTTCTGAGGATTAGTGGCCTTGTTACAGATCATATATCCAGCCTCTTATTAAATGAGGATTGGACACTGTGGCAGGGTTCCCAGCCTGCTCTGAACATGACAGGGTTGCCTAGGCACCGAGCCAGCAGAGTAATATTGTTTGGTATGAGGACATAGAAAGGGCATGTTTTACCTGCAACATTCAATTTAATTAGATCACCACCCTGGATTCCATCAGACAAACGAGGGTTTATTAGTATTGTTGTGCTTGTTCTCACACTTTATGGAGCAGATAAGTTAAAATGAGACTGCTTGCTGCCAAGACATTCCCCGCAGGTGAACGTGCTGCTCTCTTATCGTGTCTGCGCAATCTGTTACATTTGCCGAGGGACTGAAAGTTAGAGCTGGAATTTTTGTTGGCTTTTGTTTTTGAAGTGTGCATGCACTTAGAAGTCAGAGGCACGTACAATGATCCCATTTTGGACAGCATCACTTCTGCAACATGAAGCGTTTCTCTGTGTATCAGTCTAGTGTGTAGTTAGCATCAGCATCAGGACCTTTCTGTGAGGAGTCTGCACATCCTCCTTGGTTTCCTGCCACCTTTCAACTGCTCACAGGTCTATGCGAATTACATCCTCTGCAAGTGTGAGTAATTGTCAGTCCTGTGACAGAGTTTCTCTTTATTTTATGACCACTGTATGTTTGCATAGGCTTGAAATTCTCTACTATCTGCCAGTGGTATTGATTTAGCTGCTGTGCTGAGCTAAAATGTTCGCTCCGCTCAACATCTGCACCAGAGGTGCTTTGCAGAATTGAACCTGGGTCCCTGCTTGTTGGTCATTTGAGAACAAAACAAGTGTGACACAAGGGTACATATAATGGACTGACATGTAAATGACACCCCCACCCCCCAGAAAAAAGCAGTTATAGAGCAGTACCAATGGAAAGAATATGATGTGTATGGTATGCATCTTTGTGTGTGTATGCGTTTGTTTTTTGAGGTTTGCCTGAGAGTAGTCGTATGTAAAGGAGAGGATAGAGGATATTAATGATGTTCTATAAATATAATTGTAGGGAAAATGCAATTGAAATGAAAATGGCATAGAAGCTGAGTGATGTGCTGCTGTGGATGGGTTCACCAGAAAAACTTATTTTAGCCACTTATTTTATCCACAAAAAGAAACTAATATCAATTTAGTAGTTCAGTGCACTTCATTTGGAATATTTTCACCACTTCTTGGAAACATTTTTTCAAATCCCATCACAGTAGTAATCTGGTTGTTCAATGGTTCACAAACTGTAGGTTCAAAGAAAAGGGCTGTTGGATGGCAAAATAAAGCACCTGAATTAAATTGACTTTCCACTGTGGGCCTTTTTTTAAAGTGGCTAAAATTGTTACAGTGCTCACGGCTGCATCATGCGCTGATCCAAATCTTCTGCAGGTAATGGAAAAGTACCTCACACAACCCCACGTCAAATATCCCAAACCACCACTTTAAGCGGTGGATCTATCATCCATAACCTGCCTCGTGTATACCACCTCTTCACAGAGCTATTGCTCTCAGGATAGCTCTTGGGTAAGTATGTTGTTACCATGCCACCCATCAGACACCGAGGCTGTGATTCTGCAACAGTGGGCGAAACTGTTGACTCTGACTGACACATGCAACACCCATGCGCCTATCTGGAATTAAACCTGAACATTTGTCTTTCACATGTGAGCAGGTATTTCCATTTTTCAGTGGCAACCTCCTACAGTAGCCCTGGGCTGTACATCTATCATCCTTAACCTACCACTTGTACTTCAGCTGTTCATCACAGGTATTGTTTCAAGAAGTGAACCAGGGACTTGGAAGCAATTGGCAAGAAATTTGTCCCTGTGGCATTTATGCACTGTCCAGACCCTGGGTTATCTCCGTAAGAAATTGAGCCTGGGGATGAGTAAACTTGGACTGCATATCTATCGCCCATACCTTTTACTTGAGCACGTGTTCATCAAAATACATCAAAATGTATTTCACTCCCTCTCTCTCCTCAAATTGCACCTCGTGATGGGAGCCTCATCTCTTCGACTGTTCCTCCCCTGACACATTTACAGCATAAAACAAAAACCATATTTCTTTGTTTTCTGGGGAAACAGCTTCATTAAGTCTTTGGTTCAGCTACTGTAGCCATGTCAAAATATACTTTGTTATAATCCTCCGGAGTGGTGTGCACAGAAGCTGGGTGTACGCCTGGGTGTAATATTACATCCGATAGGACTGAAAATTACGGCCAACTTAAAGTTATGACCAGTGCACAATTCAGGCTGAAGCCCTGTAAGTGTTGCATCTGGTTATAACTTATACATCAAGTATGGAGCAGGTGTAAATTGGAAAGTGAGACTAGTGTCCCTGGTAATGATTACAGGAAAAATACTGATCAGACAACCAAGAAGAAAAACAACAATGGCAGTGCATCTTGTATTAAGACAAGATAGAGTCGACAGTGACAAACCCACTGGACGCCATTTCAGGCAGTGAGCTGATTGAGAATTGAGAGGTTTCGCTTTGCCTTATTGCCACAAGCCCTATTTGAGCTAATTGAGCAGCTCTCCCCTCAGCATGCTTTGGACAGAAATGCCCTGCAGGTGCTGATTGCACTCAGATTTTCCATCTTTTTTCAACTTGTTTTGAAGGTAGAAATTAGAGTGAAGTTCGCTACTTAGCAGTCAAGGCCTTCTACTTCCCGCCCAGCTGGTGCTCGCTGCTCCTGGAGCACTGACATAACCATTGTTCATGCCAGTCACCAAGGTGGTAAGTTAACCTCAAAGGTCTTGTAATGTTAGCTAACTCCTCATTCTATGGGCCTGAGTGCACTTATGTTTAATTTATGGATCATTCACGGTGTGAATTCCCCAATGCACAGACCACAGGTGCACATGGTCAAACAAGGGCGCACTTTGTGGGAGTCACTCTCCCACAAACCTAAAGGTGCTCGCTATGAACCCAATATGCACACCAGTGGCTTCGTGAACAGATGCACTGGTTTCATCAGCTGATGCTCCTGGACATGCAACACATTACTGTTTTTATTACAGTGAGGATTTTTTTGGGTGACTGCTGGGAGCTTCGATTGTGTCTTCTCAATACTCATTGTATTTTTCTACCATGGAGGGAAGAATAGTAGTAATCACAGAGCAGGACACATGTTGAAGAGCACAGGAAATAAGTAGCACAAGAACAAATTTCCGTTCTACTGTCTTAAGGTCCTCTTCCAGCCTTTGTGTGCTGTCTTTGACGGCACAGACACAGAGTCTCTCCCAGCGACTAAAGGCCAGATAAAGGGAGTATGACATGGCATGATATTATTATTACAGCACAGTGAAGACATTGGCCCACTGGGAATTGTAATTGTTTTTCTCATGAATTTTTGCCAGCCTGCTCTTTAAGCAACTTAGTGCCAGAACCACTGAAAATCAGTGCTTTCCCTATAGTCAGTCCTTGCATGTCTGCATGAGGCCGAACAGGCCGAACCTGTGCCTCCTCATTACAGTCTAAGACCCAAATTACAATTATTGCAGCGGTGATCCACATATGATGCACATTGCCCCCACGGACATATTCCCACTAGGCTTCATTAACTTCGAAAACCCCAGCTAGAAACACGAGGAAAGTAATAGATATTTCATGATTGCCATCATTACAAACGTCTGTCAGAATTATTCAAATTTTACCTGGGGGTGCCTTGAGATTTGAATGTTACATGACTATTACCAACTGTGTAAGATGGCTCACACATCTGGGGCTCCGGATTCTCAATCTACTCTAAGTCAAGTCGAGTGATGCTGCTGCTGCTGTCCAGGTAGCATGAAATATTACTGAAGTCTGCTGCTGAATCTTGTGCATCTGCCAGATGGCTTTTATGAAGAAACAGCTATGTTTTGACCTGAGTTTCCAGATGACCCTGACAAAATACATTCAAAGTTCTCTTCTTCAAGGTATGAGGAGGAGGGGGTGCCGGGATTTTGTGGTTGGATTTCATGCCCCAGTGGGCATGATTCCTTAAGCTTGAGGCAATGCATATGTGAAAGCACACAGCATGATCACTTCATGCTCCCTGTGACTCAGCACAAACTGTTAAAATAAACAGGGGGCTTCATCAGGAGGAGTAGCACAGTGCAGCACAGTGCAGGGCAGGTCAGCTGAGTGGCCTTGCCTTTGGCGAATGGAGTGACTGTCAGTGGTTTTGAAACAGTCCATCACACACACGTACAGGCTGAAAATGACAGGGTCACTTGGCACAAAAAACAGCACATAAAACCTGTCACTTTATACACACACTGACTGCATGTTGGTAAGATATACTCATGTCCAACATGACAAGGCACAAATAACTACTCCCTCCACTGCCTTTTGGGGTTTATTTCACGCTGAAGACATCTTAATCTAGTTCCTTCAGGAATCTCCCGGTTTTCAGCACAGTGCTATCACCAAATAATGACTCACATACCAGAGAGCTTCCATCATTATGCATAACAAATGATGCCCCAGCACTTAATGCCACAGTTGGCTTTTTCTTACCCTCTGCTGTTTATCACCAGCTTTCAGCTTGTGTCATACATTAGAAATCTTTACTCTCCTTGCTCTGTCTGCAAGTGAGACAGCGCATCTGAGAGAGCGACCGATAGGAAACGTATCATGGCATCTGTATTGATAATCAGACCAAGTGGGGTTTATTGATATGCACTGTTCTCCTGGTTTCCAGAGTGCAGCAGTCACGACTAATTCCCCCCTCTGAATAAAGCCCCAAGAATGCATTTGCTCTCCTAATTAGGATACAGATAAGCAAGTGGCTGCTGATGTTCGGGGTATTCTGTGAGCACCTGTCTATCTAGAGATCTCCAGACGGCACTGGTACAATGGCTGGTTTAACAGCTATTTAACGCTGCAATCACTACACACCCCAGACGCCAATAAAAGACACTGTGCATTTAGTTTGAAATCGACTGAAATCATCGGCTTTTGGAAACGGTGATACAGGGACGAGGAAGCCAGGGGAAATAACATTAAGGAGAATGGGCAGTCAACTCCTCCTCCGTCATTTTATTGCCTTTTGAGAGAGATATAGTCATGAAAGGCAAAGAAGGGGCACAAAGGGTGATGGGATTTGAGCTCACACTGCTGTGATCAAGGTAAACAAGCCAATAATTCTAATAAATCTAATTTAAAGCCATAATGTTTCTTTTATGTTGAAAACAATGAGTTTTCCTTTAAAGTATTGATGTAAATGTCAACTGGGCTTTTTTTTGCACTAAGAATAGACATTTAAAAATATTGCTGCTGTTTTGTTTTCACTTTTAAGTACAGCAATAATTATAAAAGTGTGATCTATTATGGATTATGCAATAAGCTGATGGATTAATACATTAAACAGATAAATACAGTGTATAAGACAATTTATAGAAAAGAAAAAGGGTTTTTAGTTACAACCATCAATGTATACTTTTCTGAAAACACAGATTTTTCATATTTCCTTTTATTACTCCAACACAACTAAGCAGTAAACTCATTCCTAACATAGGAAATAGTGTTTTGACCAAATATTCTTATATCCACATACTCAGTCTTTCTTTAGCTTTCAACCACAGGAGGTGGTGTTCATTCCACCAGTTATCAAATCACCAAGCTTCTACCTTATGGCGATGACAACTGTGCCATCTGTATAACACCTGAGCAAACACAGTCTGCTGATGAAGACCATGCAGGTCCAATGGGTCAGATCAATAAAGTGGACTGAACCTTCTAAACAGTATATCGAGAATACATATGATTTGTGATTTATGATTGAAGCTTATGTGTTGGGGGAATAAATGTTACACGAGGTGCTCATTTGTTGGAACCATTTGTGTGCAGAGCTGGAGACAACTGTAACTTTCTGGCAGAGCCAGAACATTTACAGCTATTGGCAGGCTGCTGTGAACACCGTATCTCTCCCCAGGGTGTCTGTCTGGTAATCCTTCCAATGCATCTCCGTACCTGTGACACAGGGTGGCTGACTGTTTCAAGCTGCGGAGCAGTGTGTGCCTGCCAAAAGCCAATTTACCAACATTTCTTAATTGACTGGACATGTGCCTTTGGGAATCAATAATCAGATGTGCATGACACCTCCTAAAATACTAATTCCAGATGTGATAGACAGCCACCCTCTCTTTGGCACCCTGCTCATATCAAAAACTTACATGATTTGCTTTGTGGCACCAGGTCTGGGTATTCTGTTCATGAGCAGGTATTTGAAACACTCTTCATAGGTCATAGAGATGTTTTAGCACCTTACATTTATGCATGCATATAGTGCAGTGGCCACTAAACAGCACAATAAGTTGATTTACTCATGTTCTTCACACAGCTGGCATTAGACAGAACAGAGTATAAGTGCTTTTTGGCATGAACTTGCAATTTAGCTTAAACACAAAGCCAAACATGGCCTCGTTACAGTGGCATATAATCCACTTTGAGAGTGCATACTCCTCTCACGGATGAGCTGCGCCAATTCACAGGTGCAAATGAAGTGCTGGCCAGCCAATGAAAGTCCGTAAGCATCACAGAGACATTGCTTGCACCTACTGAGTTGACTTTATAGGCTCTACTGCTCAGGCGGTATTTGCTGAATTGTGACACTGTCAACACCAGAAACGTCCTGCCTGGGCTGTCCATCACTTCAGTCCTCCTCCCCCAGCTGCTGTGAGACAATCTAAATTTCATATTGCCTTATAGTTACAGAGTAGAGTGACTATTGATTATGATTCTCTATTGCAGTAGGTTTTGTTCTCAGGTGGTGTATTATAACTCTTTTAAAGAAAACAAAGAAAGAAATCTGCATCTGTGCATCCACCTCAAACAGTGAGAATTAAACATATAGTATATAAGCCTATACTGTTCTGGCTCACAACAACATGTCTATTTTGTGTATGAAGTGTAAACAAAGACAACTAAAAGCCTAATCTATTATATTATTCTATACTGTCCATAGAGGTAAAGCAGATTGTCCACTAATCACAGGGTTGATAGTTTGATCCCCGGCTCCTCCTGCCCACATGTCAAAGTGTCCTTGGGCCAGATAAAGAATCCCAAGTTGCTCCTGATGGTTAGACAAGCACCTCCATGGTAACTCGCTGCCATTATCCAAACTTCTATACAAACGCAGCCATTTACCATTTATGTCTGATTTTGTGGCTTTGCATTGACCATTCGCTGCACCCCTCCTCAAAACTATTCCAGTCATAGCAACCATATGAGGGAGCATCAGGTCTGTCGACATGCCACAGTGGTCTGCATGGGACACCAGTGAGTCGGTATCTGAAGAAAGTTGTGTGGTTTTCACCTTTTCAAATCCAACAGGTTGTGAAGAATGGATTTTACACTGTATTTTTTCCTGCTTTAATGTTAGCCACTAACATTACCATGCCTGGCTTACTATTTTACTATATACATTTAACGTCTGTCTAACGATGGATGTTGATGTCGGGCCAACATTGGGTTGTGACACCAACCCGATTTTCATTTCCAACTAAAATTTAATGTCTGTGCAACGTCTTTCTGACATTTCAGTGATGTCCAGTGCCAGCTGGGATAGCATTACTGCCAAGGCCAAGCATAAGCATATCATTAGCTAATTATCTAGGGGTATAGGTGACATTAGAAAAATCAGCATAAACTTGATACATTAACAAGTCAGCTTAAGGTTAATGTTTATTGGCTAGTTAGATAAAGTTACTACAACTGCCAGCATCACTTCTGTCTGAAACCAGGACAAACACTTGTTAATGTCAAGTGGTAAATCTGTTACCATTATCACTGTATGTGCAGTCCTAGATATAAAGGCTTGTCAGGTGTAGTGGCAGGACTTTGTGAATGGACAGTTTGCACTGAAATAATCTTATCTGTTCATAGCCAAAGTCGATTCCTAATGATCAGTCTGTTTTTGTCATGAATTTTAAATTGAAACATTTATTCCTATTTTATCACGACTTTCGGTCAACTTTCTTCTCTTGTTTCTGGCAGAGGAAGATAGCGGTCGTGGACATCTTCTTTGTTGTCAAGCGACAACCATGAATGCTCAGATCAATACTGTGTCCCTTGAGGATATTGTGTGGGTTGATATTTCAGAGCAATGCTTTTACTTTTACAACCTTTGCATTGTTGTGGATTACTGTTATCGTATGGACACAGATGGGTATACCGTACATACACCCTGTATACAGGCATAAAGATTTGGTACCACACAGAACAAGCCATGCTGTGGGAAGGTGCACACATCTCTTCATGTCTATGGATCAATACAACATGGAGATCACATGGCTTGTGCACAAAAACAAGCACAAATAGCCCTAATGCTGCACTGTACCATAGAGCTGCCCCTGATATCACTTATGAATAGCAGAGAGGAAATGAAACAGTACATCTGTTGTCAGGATTAGTGTGTCTCTTGACAGCAGGTGAAGACAGGCAGATGAAGCGATGAAACCTGTCTGTGACTGTCCAATGCTCACAGCAGCAACATAATGGATTTATCATGGCCTACAGCCGCGGTTTACTTTTTCTCTTTAAACCTTAAAACTCTCCTAGAAGAAAGCCAGGCACCCTCCCAAACGTGCTGCTTGTTTTTGTCTCTGGTTCGTGATTTAGCTCCAATAACTAGGAGGGAATGAAGGAAAAGGTATCTTATCGTAAACTAATTAAGAACTAGCTCAGGACACGGGAAGAGCCTGACAGAGTGCCATCCGTTTTAATCAGACACGCAGCTCCACTATAAAGACATCACCTCGGCAGATGTCCCACTTATTGAAGGAGAAGGAGGGAGTCTGAGAAGATGACAGGTGTTATTTATTTTTCTCAAACCCCACATTTCAAATAGGTTTCTGCTTTTTGGCAGTGGCAATTCTCTGAGATAAGGGTGGGGGGTAGTTTTGTATGGGTGTGCGTGTGTTTGTAAGAAGGATTAGTTTTTTTTTTTTAGCTGAACGGGAGGAAAATGAGACAAGGTGGCACAGTGATAAGAAAGACACCTTTAGCGTGAGCTTGCAAACAAAAATGATGTGTTTTTGGGGGAGAAGTTGTATTAGAAATTTAATTACTAAGTGTAAAAAAAAAAATCCACCACGAGCAGCGAGGGTGCCTGATATTTTGGATGGCTGAACTGTCATTTCTTTACTGTTCAGTGGCTCTGGCTGCCACTGTTGAGATTGTTTTTGAATAAATTAAATTTAGTATGTAGAACAGATGAGATGAATTAGGCTGTTTAATTTATGAGTGGTTTCCTGGTTGAGCATTACTGGCCCATAAATCTGCATTTCATTGAATTAAGCTAAGCTAACTTCAGGTCATATCATATCATCGAGCGCTGGAGGACCTCTGCGGCACCAGCCGGAAAAACGAGACAGAAAACGCTGCAGCGTTGACTGAGAGCGGAGCGAAAACAACAGCCCCAAACACATCCCTCATCTGTTTTGGTTGATCATATTATCATAGAAAATTTTATCCTTCTCGATGGTGGATGGTCCATCACAGTGGAGGCAAATTTCTGCTCATAAAATGTGGCCTGGGGCAGAGCTATGTGAACCTTCAGCCTGTGCTTCAGGGGGGAAACACAAAGGTTTCATTACATTCAGTCTTTTTTTTTTTTCTTTCCCGTCTGTTTCAGTAACACATTTCTCACTTTTGGTTTTTCTGTTCTGCAGAAATAGAGCGTTGCCTGCACCCCTCTCTCAGCCCTCTGACACGCTCACAGTCTATCAGCACCATGATGAATAGGCTCATTTGTAAGACAGTCATAATAATCCATAGCTTCCATACATTAGCTTTTCATAATTAATGTTTAGAGGCTGGAAATGTTAACAGTAAATACTCACACATGCTAATCCTCTGTGTAATATTCGGAGAGTCGTCGCTGTATGTTCACCTGCTGGTATATACACAGCTCTTAGACTCCAGACTACTTTGATTATTGATGCAAAGACAGATTAGACTGCTGCCGTATTCGCGTCTATGAAAACGTATAGCTTGGCTTCTGAAATATTTTTGACAGTGTTCCGAACCCATTTCCCACTAACGCCTTTCCCCTAATTAGATCCGGAGGTCTATTTTTTTCCCTCTCATCTAGATCTGCTCTCTGCCCACACACACACACACACACACCTCCTCTCACGGCAGATTCAGAGTGGAGTTGAGATGAATGCAACAGAGCTAATTGCATTAGCATCAATTTACTGGTGCAGCAGAGTGCAGCTGTGCAACCCAGTGAGGTATGGCCCCTGCTAGCAGCCCCCACCCCCCCACCCTCCAGCTCCCCAAAATAATGTAGTGTGTACATATGATAGGGGATGTGTATTAGCCTCTACACACGGAAGCAATATGCAACTTAACAACCACTTTTTCAGACTGATTATGATTATCAGACTGATTTCATTAAACCATTTACATGCATCACAGAAACTGCCATTAATATTTCCATTTCCACACACTGTTGCTACAGTGATTTCTGATCGAGCAGATTGTCATGACTCTTCTTCAACACCAGCTACAAGAAACATTCATAATTTCTTCTCTGTCACCAGCTGTGGTCATATTGATCCCCGCTGTATCTCACTGTCTCACAATCCATCTCGAGGCAAGACCTCACACCTGAAGGTAGGATATAAACCTGTTGTTTATATGTTTGAACACTTCCAACTTCTCCAACCGGGAATCACATGATTCACTCTATACGTATACAATTTCGTCTTTTTTCAACATATGAGGAAGTATCACCCTGTGGCAGACACAGGCAATTTCAAAAATCAGAAAAAACTAATTCTGAGGTAAAAAAGTATATATTTTTTAAAATTTCATTTATTTTTGTGATAGCAATGCCTGCTTTTTAGTTAAACTCTTCAAAATTTAATCATGTTTCTTGTGTGTCTATGTAGATATCTTTCCAGTTTATCAATGCTAATGTTTGAGCTGGCAGCTAGTTCATGGCTACAAGCAACAATAACAATAATACACACGCACACACACACACACAGTGTTGAATAAGAAGCTCTGACATCAAGTTTTTGTCGAAATCCTTATATGTTGATGTTAAATTTCATGAACCTGGATGATGGGGTGAACTATAACATTTCAGTTCTAGTGTTTGAGACTAAACCCTGTATCCTCTGTTTGTGTTGCAGATATATCACCTACACCATTTAACAGCAGACACATGTAACCAGTTTGTATTACATTTTAAACACACTGGCTTAAAAGAGCTTGAGACACAGACAGAAATCTCAAAAATGTTACAACCATCCCCGGTCTCCTCTAATGTCACAGTGCTCTGCATGTCTAAGCGGCAACGAGTTACTAGGATCTTCATTTTAATGATTCGGTCGAGTCAATGTGTTCTTAGAACTTAGCTAACATTATCATAGTCAAATTAAGATGAACATGACTCTGTGTAAGCTGTGCCCGACTGAAATGAAAACTGGATTAATGGATCAGTCAGAAAGCAGACTGGGGAGATTGGATTGCTGGTCAACTAACAACTTGATAAGTTGCTCTATTCGCTTCTGCGCTATATTCTTATGCAGATTTTTTTGTGTTTAGAATAAGTGTCTGACAATTATACATTTATTTTGTCTTCAACACAAAGAATGCTACTGTTCTCTAAAACATTTGTTCCTGTAGTCTTTCCAGTACATCTTACAGATCAGTGGAAAGCTTTGAACAGTTCCAACTTTGTTCACAGCTGCAGGGTGAGTAATGAGCATCTTCCCTGCTGGTAATGTCCAGTGTAGAGACTTAGATACTGTACTTACATAAGATTTGAGAGTATTGCATTAATAATTAGTGATACTTAAGAGAATGATTGTGTTTTTTTAATTCAATACATCTGCGTTATAACTGGAATTACATTTCTACCAGGACCACCTACATAATTTGAATAGTAAAATAGTACTTAAATGTTAATTGAGCATACACTTTGAAGTTCTTCACAACTTTTATTTTTGATGCTTTTGATTTTTGATGCTGGTACTTGTTCTGTTACGTCAATACCGAATCAGAAATTGCTCATTCGGTCACCATTAATAGGTCACAGTTGCAAAAACTTCACTCCCAGCTAACGTTAAAGCAGCTAATTGTTAAATTTGTCTGTCTGCCTTCTCGTGCTGGGAAACAAGACTAATGAGAGCAGTGAGACTGAAGCAAAACAGTAATGTTGTTGGGCCATAAAACCAAAACAAAAAGCTCAAAGACACTAAGAAGCTTTGTAAAGCTGTGGAGGTAGGTGATAATTCTCTTGATTATATTGCTCATGGTGAAATGCATGTACTTAGTAAGTACTAATAAACTATATATACACACCACATTCTGTCCCTAGTATTATTGGACAGCTGAGGTACACCTTGAAAAGACTTAACTATACACCATGTTGAGTGACTGTCAGCATAATCTCAGAACTGAGAAAATGAAATTTGGATGAGCTCTAATGCTAAATGCTGACTCATGTTAAATGGTAAGAGGCCAACTCTGACAGTTTTGTGTGGGAGGTAAAATTCACTTGAAATATGATTTGGTCTGTTTCCCCTACACAGAATGTAAAAGGACTGACGAACAGAAGATGTACACAAATAAACAAAATCCTTGTTTACTTCCTTACTGAACTGAATTTGGTTTATAACATAATTACAATTGTAATAATATTAATAACTTATCTGTGTTTAAATTAGTCTGATCTTCACAGAGTCTAATTTTTGCCCACATAAGTACCTGCACATATTATTGAAACATTGATGAACACTGGTGGTAATTTCCTTTCTGAAATGGATTCAGAAGTCAGCAGAAAAAAAGAGAAAATCAAAAAATGGAAGATATGGACTCTGCTGCAGAGCAGGGGTGGAAACATGGAGCTTTCAGCTTCATGTTCATACATCTTTAACACTGTTTTAAAACAATGATGGCAGTTAATGACATATTTTCAGTTGCTATTGTTATAGCCAGTTTGCAAGAACAGCAACACACAGAGCTTTTCTTCTTTATAATATCCATTTATTCTACCATCATACATACATTATGATACATGCTACGCCTGGTAATGAATTTCACTGAGCTTCATCAAATAAATATGTTTTCACATAGAAATAGATTTCACATGGAAGCTATAATAGGCATCCTGCTGTAAAGCTGCTCATTAAGAATAGTGACATTTTAAATTCATAAATAACCAGTTCACAAATATGATTTTTTCACTTGCCATTAATCCATAGATCGAGCTCTGAACATTTTCTATTGAATAGCTTGCTCCTCCTGAAGTTTCTTCCTTCATTTTTACCCTGTTAAATGGTTTATTTTTCCTTATCCGTACCAAAGGGGTCGTATGCTGATTGTAATGCTCTGTGCGGCAAATCTGTGATGTTTGGCTATATGAAGAAAACAAAAAAATACTTGTAATTATGTTGCGGTGGAGGCAGAAATGTCAGGGACAGTTTTTTTCAAAATGTCTGTAAAACCCTTTCAGGTGAATTTGTGATTTGAGATTTTGGGCTATATAAATAAAACTGACTAAACTGATCCTTTCCACACAGGAATGTAATATTTTACATAAATGTCCCTTATACCAAGAGTGATGTTGACATATACACATCCTTCATGGCTATATGAAGATATAAGTTTATCATATACACAAAATACTCAAAGTATAATTTGTATATGTACATATATTTAAAAAGTATCTATATAATGAATTATTGTACAGTTCCACATTGTGACTATACATGTATGTGACTATACATGTATGTATACATATATTTGAAATACACATATTTCATATATGGAAATTCAGTATATGTGCATATAATACATTTGCGTATGGGTTTAACATGTGAGTTGACCCACAGGTAACTCTGGCACTGGCACATGTCTGTGAGGGCACTTTATGATCCCCTATGGTGATGAGAAGGACCAGGAGTCATTCATTTGGCTCTGTGTCGGGTTTCCACTGGCCTCAGGGAACCTGCTTTAAATACCACATCACATCCTTTTAACATGATAGATTTGCAGAAGCCATATATACCCATGTGTCCTACCTAGAACACACAGAGGAAATGCCAGCCTGAATAAAATGTTCCACTTTAATGGCATTTTCACAGAAAAAGCATGTATGTTGGTGCACGTGTACATTTTTTTTGTGTGCTCAGATGCCACTTTCCCTGTGTTGTGCAGGATCAAACGTCATGCCAGGTTCCTCTCACTCCCCTCCAGTCAGACAGAGCAGGAAATGAGGAAATTGAAGATAAATCCTATCAAGAATAATTATTTCCTATCTCTCTGGTTGTGCTCAACCTGTTTGAGCGCTGATAACACATTTAATAACCCCGCCTTGCAACTAATTTGTGTTGAAATGATGTTTGAATTCTCCGAAAGGTCAAAATGATCAAAATACGAAAAGTCATCCAACGCTATTGAAGGAGCTCGTTAAAAGAGAAGTGTGATGCCGGCTGGTACTGACTGAAGAAATGATATAGGTTTTATGCTATAATCGCAGCTTAATGTTATCCTCTTCTTTGAAATTCAGTGTTTCCAGTGAGTATCTCAAAGGCAGATCATCTTTAGACTGACTGTCAAAGGCAGGTGATGTATTCAATGTCCAAAATACAAGAGGAGATGAACTTCAGAGACTGAAATCCAGAAGTTAACTGGTGTCCAAAATAGACAAGATTCCCTGAACTCAAGCTGCTGAGGTATCCGTCTTACTGTACGTCCAGAGCCAAAGTGGTGAGAACATCAGAGTGACAAGAACTCACTCATTTTCTTTGCCTGCGGCCACCAATCAGAATGTAGAAGTGCTCCACACAGGACAACACAACTGTGTAAACTTGTGTTCCCATCAAACATTTGTTCCCAAGCACAATGGAGGACATGTTGATAAATGTAGCGGCGGGTTTCCCCATCCTTTACGATGAGTCCTTCTTCTTATAAAAAAAAATAAAAAATATGGACAAAGGGGTCTGACACTGTAGATGTTCCAGGTGAGGTGGTGAAGTGTAGCCTACAATATATTTTGTGAAAATAGGAGGGAATCGCATGCAAAGCATTCCAAACAAACTTGCTAGCTGTCCATCTCATCGATGTCCACTCTGTCAGAGCACCTACAAACTTCAACAGCGTGCCTGAAGAGGCAGCCAGAGCATTTTTGGTCTGAATGTGCAGTTACCATGGATATACAGGCAGCTGACAAATCAAAGGGAAGACAAACATAAAGTGTCTTAGTAAGATATTGAGCCACCATGAGGCCTTGGCATTGATTCTACAAGTGTCTGTACTTTACTGGAGGATGAACACCATTCTCCCAAAACATATTCCCTCCTTTGATGTATTGATGATGGTGGTGGAGAGTGCTCGCTGACATGTCAGTCCTATATCTCCCATAGGTGTTGAACTGGGTTGAGATCTGAGGGCTGTGAAGGCCACAGCAAATGATTCTCATCATCTTCATACTCATCAGTGCTCGTCATTCAGTGACCCCTGGTGCTCAGTAAATGGGTGCATTATCATCCTGTTTCTCCACTTGTTTTTCAGGTTTTTCTCATCTCAGGCAGCTTGTAATTAGCGTGGCATTCAGCAATACAGGCGAGCAAACACAAGCAGTTTGTGTTTTGAATGATTTCATTTATTCACTTGTGCGGAGCAAATGACGGCGCATTGGAAACATCCAGTCTGAGGAAGAGCTGCAGTGCTGGCAGGGGTCAGGGTTGTTTAATAGGCTCGGTTTATGAGAATGTAGCTAAACAGCAGACACTGGATGCAGAACAGGCTGTCCAAGTTTAACAGGCTGGCCTTGTAATGTTTCCTTTCAAATGCTTCACAAATAAAGAAGAGCGAAGGATGGATGAAAGATGTTTTGCTGCCTTTCCATCTTCACCGGTTAACAACAGTTGGGTAAAAAAATCATTTGATCCACTGTGTTGACAGCAATGTTTAAAGTGGAATGTTTTCTCACGCCGTGAGTTGATAGAATTCAATCAATACACCTTAAATATTAATATGACAAATTTCACCACTCCATTTGTTTTCATTGGCTCTCTTGCATGTGACATACACCTTATTGATGACTGGATCTTCGAGTGACCATTGAAGATTCTATTAACATGTTATCATTGTTGTTTATCAGACACATTTATTTAACACAACAAATTCTTCCAATATCTTATTATATTTGGTTGCTTTTGACATTTAGGTGAAGTTGCACCTGATTTGGTGCAACTTGCACCTCTTGGAAACTCATCTCTTCCTAGAGCACCTACTTGCGGTGCACTTCCTGATACAGTCACCTTGCACTTATTAGAATAGCTGTAGTAGTGAATGCTACAGCTAAAGGTTTCCTGCTGCACTGAAGCTTTACTGATGTCCTTCACTTGTAAATCACTTCGGATAAAAGCAACTGCCAAATGACTAAATGTAAATGTAAATCTAAATTTGCAATTTATCTATTCACACATTTCAAACATTAATGTGACCATTGAATAAAAACAGCCAATGAGAGAGCACTAATGTTCTTTTCAGCGACTACAACTTTATTCTCATTGTTTGCTTTGCCTTAAAAAAAACAAGCTGAACAACATGCTGTGTGTATGTGGTGGGCTTTGTGCAGTCTCCGGAGTCTGCACTGTGCTCCCTAAAGCTTGCATGACCTTTAAACATCATTAACATTAACTTGGGCTCTGCTGTACCTGCATTTGTAATTGTGGGCAGCACATGCGTTCGCACACACGCGCTTGAACGATCTGCAAAAGACGGGGAAGTTTACAAACACACACACACACACACTGAGAGACACAAATCTTTTTCTCAGCAAGGGGCCAAATCGATACCAAACACACCACACCAATTCTATTTGCAAGGCTTTGGTGTCAATGCTCTCTGGAGAGGAGAACGTTTCTGTTCCGTCTTTAATGCTTGGACACACACACACACACACACACACACACACACATACATATGCACACACACAAACAAATGCTTACAAATGATGCAAACACACAAAGCACCAGAGGCACATGTGCACATGAAACCCAGGCTATGATTGCTTCTGATTTAACAGGCTTGCATTTACTCCCCGTCGTCATTACAGAGCAGATTGTTCCAAATTAAAACAGCCGATCTGGAAGTTAGGAAGGCGCCATGTTCCCACTTTCCAACAGGTAGGTGTAGGGATTTGCTGGGATATGTGTGTATGTAAGCATGGCAGAGATATCCTCAAAGCTGACTACCTACACAATAAATACACATTAAAACAACATGTCTCAGTGTTGTTTTGAAAGCTGCTCCATGTTGCACTACAACAATAAATACACAGTAATTATCATAAAGAACACCACTGTCTTTACATGGCACAGGGTACCGTCAACACAGTGGAAATCTTAAAAAATTCAAATTAAACTAAATTAATTTGCAGCACAAAAGCATGTTGGTTCACAGGGCAAGAGGAGGGCACAGATCTCTGTCTACAATAGAAGATATAAAGGACCCTTTATTACCTCTGCCAAGGTGAAGAAAAGTTTGTCTATATTATCAGCCAATCATGTGCATAAATCATCCACTCCCTCACCCATCCAAACTAATTATTTTCCCAGATTCAGAGACCTACACCCAGTCATATAGTTCCATTATTTCTCAGTGGGACATCACCCATGATAATATGGTAACACATTAAACTGAAGTGGGCTGGCTTTAAATAAATGAACATTTATATAAAAGTAAAACTTCTTGTTTTTCACTGAAATGAAAATGGCAACATGTATTTCCCCAACGGGCTTATTTTTTTAATCCATTAAAACTAAAATTCTGAACGATGCAGCTACTTCAAGAGCACAAACAATTTAAAAGTTCATAATGTTTGGCCGCAGCCCAATATAAATAATAAATCATAATGAGTTCAGCAGTCTAAACACAGAATCTAATTCGTCCCTGATGAAAAATTAAGCTTGAAAGATGGTAACATTTAAGAGAATGTAATGACTATTTCCCTCATATATTGTATATTATTTCACCCACCCGCTGTTAATCAGAATGTTAATGACATCACCCGGCCCGCCTGATCCGCGGATCAACCGCAGTGCCCTCTGATATAACTGCGATCCATGCATCATTAGTGTGTATGTATGTTCAGATCATGGGCCAGGGATCAACATGTTCATGGTGGTGAGGATAGTGTTGAAGATGTGGATGTTTCATGTTTTTCCTGGATTGCTTGGTTTAAGGTGAATAGTTAAATTTAGTAATGCCCCATTCCAACCAAAAAATATTATCTGAAACATTTCTGCCTACATTTCGTTCCAGTCCTCCAGATGTGGTACATCACGTCTGATGTTCCACATCTGGTACATTAGAGTCTGATGTATTTTTGATTCCTTTTATGTTTATGTATGCGAGATCAAGAATGAACTAACTTCTTAACTTCCTATCATTTCCAGATTCTGGAAAGGTGTACAGTGAGCACATCTAATCCGACTACAGGTGCAGGATAGAAGGAGAATAAAAAGGAAAAAGAGAGATAGTCCACACATGCAAGGTTAGAAAATTTAACGAGGCAAAATTATTTCCTGATGATGATCTTGAAAGTCTGAACATGTCAATCATTTTTTTTCCTGTTATTTGACATATAGTTTCCATGTTTACTGTAAGATGTCCTGCACTTCTCCTATAGAAGCTTCTGAAACAAATGTCCAGATGTGACATGATTTACTGTAGATGTTCTTCAGAGAGCAGAGCTGGCAGTAGCCAAGATAATGATTAATGACTGTGTGCATTTTGATGCAAATCTGCATCTGGATCCAGACACAATTTTTTTTTTAACAATTTCTGAACATTTCTTGTTATTAGAAGCAACTGTTCAGAGGATTATGTAGCTTTGGAAGAGGTGTGTTCTCCTTCAGTGCTTTCTAGTTATTGTGGAATTTTAAAGCTGCACTTGAAGCACAAACAAGTCATCCTCAGTGTTATAAAGTCACTCCCCTCACCCTGCTTATCAAGGCTTTGGAACATAATGGCTTTGTGAAGTTTGCTTGTGCAGTAATGGCAGCTGTAACCTGAAGACAATTTGACTGTGTAGGGGACGTCATCTTTACGATCATATTTTCAAAGACTGCTGCATGATACGTTCTGTGTCATAAAGAGATGCGCCTCTCCCATGTCATAAAAACATGGAGACTTTACTTTTATGTACTGAAAGGAGACAATTATTGGGTTAGAGAAGAGGAAGGTGATGATATAACCATGCCAGATTACAGACACTCAGACAGGAAATCTATACAGCAGTATCAGGTGGAGATGCCAAAAGAAAAAACAAATCCTGTGTTGTAGCCTCACTCTTAGATTATATGTACTGTCAGATTAGATGCTCATTATTTAGTTCAATAAAATATGAACACAAAAACAAGGCCATTTGTAGGATTAGCTGTGGATTTAGCTGTGTTGTCACAGTTTAAAACCAAAATGACAAAAAAAAAAAAAAAAAAATCCCCCAAAAAACAGACATTTCAAATTGATGTCCAGCTGATCACTTTATGCGTTCATTTAGTCCAATTTCAGGATTCTCAAGCATCACTTGCCACAAAACATCTCCTCCATGAAATGGCTTAATAGCCCAGCAATGCATCAAAAGCATCTGGGAGGGGAGATAATGAAATATGCTAACAGCAACCTGCGAACATGGACAATTTATTTCATGATGAGTGACGTATTGGCAGCAAATCCTCCATAGGCTGCATTTGAACCCTTCTGAGTGGCTAAATTGAACCGGCCAGGAGAGTGATTATGTCCTTTCACCCAGCAGTCAAATTATAGGAATTATTTCCTCTAAATACAACAAATGACTTTAATTTGAAGCAGCATTCAACAGCTACATCACTCACTCCCATGGCAACTTGTAATACATTTGTTTGTCTTCCAATGTATATTAAAATTGTTTCCTTTGAGTTCCTCCTGGTTCTTCAGATGAGCCGGACGCCACTCAAACATTGCAGTATTTGTTTGTTTTTTATTAAATTTTTCTCCAGCACTAATAGTTGGTCTCCTACATTCCTGCAGCAGAGTGCCCTCTTAAATGCAAGCACCTGTAGAGCTATTTCCTGGGTTTAAAAAGGATCCCAAAAATGTTCAGTAATGTTCTTTTTTCAGTTTCCTCCTCCTGAATGGCTTTCCACCCCTCCTGCACTAAAAGCTGTTTTTTTTCTTTTCCTTTACCAATGCCTTCATTTTTTTCAGGAGTACACAAAGAATGTGTGAGTGGGATGTTTTCAAAGTCCACAGTATGTAATCGACATAAGTGGTAAAAATGTTGCACGGAAGTAGTCACAGTTAAAAAGAAAACACTAAATATGCTAATATTTTTTTTTTTTTTGTTCCTGTCAAGCTTCGCTTTCAATCGATTGATTAATTACTAATCAGAGGAGGCTTCCCAAGTGCACAGTCTCACCTTAAACACTCTTTAACTTATGCACTTCTATACATTAATGTGCATAAGCCATTTGCTCATACAGTACACCATCACTTGCCCTCTTTAGTGCATTCATCTATCTCTCTGTCCTCAAGAGAGGGTGTGTGTGTGTGTGTGTATGTGTGTGTGTGAGCATGCGTTACTAAGCATGTCCTGCCTCTGTCTGAGATCAATTAGACCTGTGCACTGGCCAGTAGAAGAGATTTTAATTGTGCCTGCAGATGTCGATGGCGTGACACGGAGGCTGTCAGCTGGCTGTGAAAGCCTCAGAGGCATGTACTGTATCTAAGGAGACTCTCTCAGCCCACAATGCAGCCATTAGGCTGTGCAGTGTCAGGACAGGAGAGAGAGAGAGAGAGAGAGAGAGAGAGAGAGAGGCTGAAGCTGCGGTCGTGATTCATCATCCACGCCAACCCTTCGCTGACGCAGGGCAGGTTAGAGATCACATCATTTTTAGATTTTCTGTGAGACAAAGAGCTTTCTGACAGATGTACATCAAGCACAAAAACAGCTTGCATCATAATGACTGAACATTAGTACGGACTGTGTGCTCTGATTAATATAATAGTCCTCATTAACTCCTCATTAGATTAGAGGCCCATTTCAAATTTGTAAATACCATAAATTGGGAATTTCACAAAAAAGTCATGTGCTCTGCCTTTCCATGTATTAAACCTAATATTCTATTTACTACCACTTAGCAGTTACATGGCGCTCCATTCTAATTGGCCCATTTGGTAATAAAAAGGTAATATTTAAATTCAAAGGCAAATCAACTGAGAAAAATAGCAAACAACAAAAAACAAAAGTATTCTTTCAGTCATAAATATGTGTGAAATGATGGTGCAAAGATGCTGCGGTTGGATGTGCACGCTCCCTTTTGAGTCAGTGTTTACAGATTCACAGCTGCCCTATTTGGATGGGGGATCTCCCTGGAGAAAGGCGAAATTAGCAAAATAACGCCTTATTATCGTGGCTGGATACAAGGTAGGCTGAGACGCTGCCAAGAATGTCTGGCAAAGGCTCCTTGTGCAAAGATCTGAAAGCGGCGGATAAAGACAAGAGATGCATAAGTGGTTCAAAAGTTTTAATTCCACCAGTCTGCGGAGAATTGCTGTGTTTGTGCCTTTTGTTTATGAGGGCCAGAGGGAATAAGGCTAGCTTAGCTTCGCAGATACGCCACCTTGTTTTCTGTCACACACTCTCACGCAGTAACTGCACACAACCCGACTCCACAAAAGCAATCTAGGTCATCTTTCATCATCTGGTTCTCCTGCTCAGGCAGAGGGATGAGCTCCGAGTTAAGTGGACACAGAGTGTGTGCAGAAAGTCAGTGTGCAGGGACCGAAAAAGTGAGATCCATCCAACTAGCGGGTGCAGCTAATGACAGTGCATAGCAATGCCATTACATGAAATCATCTGCCCATGTTTCTCATGGGGGAGAGAAACACTGCTGGCTCTGATACGCTGCTCTGTCTGTGCAAGCTGCGGCTGATGTTCCCTCACGTTTCTGTTCTGGGATTTAAATATTCAGATGTAAAATCAGAATACTGCCTAGGTAGCAGGTATGAACACATAGTATATCAATATAGATACTTTATATTTGTAACAGGGTCTATTATACAGCAGTAAATATGTGTGATATTGTGGAATATATAGCAGTAATATGTAATATTGAGTGTATATAGTTAGTAAAGCCTGACATGTTAGCCCTTCAGGATTAATATGTATAAAATTTGTGACTAGTTTCTGTATCCCTACATTTACTTCTGTTGGATAATGCAATAAATGAATATACATTTTTTGCATTTTGACCTCTGGGGGGGGGGTATAAAATGGGGTCACCCGCCTTTCCCTCTCCCCTTTGTTGTTGAACTCCATAGGAGAGGTGAGTGACGACATTGTGATCAGAGAGATTTCCAGGGGTTAGCCTCTTAAATCGCTAACACTAACATATAGTTATCTAATTTGTGTAGGGGCTAAGTTGCATTGTCACAACGGACCGGAGGATTTTGTTATGAACTCATTTGTCAGAATAAATAGAGATCACCTCCAACGATATCCTGCTCTTGGCCACTTCATCAAAACACAACACACACGACGCTAGATACTAACCAGATACATATTTACCCAAAGCTTGTGCCAGCAATAGTGTGTGTGTGTGATGTCCAAGCATCTTATTTTGGAAGCTGAAAAGGTTTCCTGCATGGCCAACAAATGAAATGATCTTTATATAATCACTGCTCTCCATCATTATATGACGTCACACTTTGTTCGGTCTCAGTCTCTCCAAAAAAAAAATGTGTGTGTGTGTGTGTGTGTGTGTGTGTGTGTGTGAACCTTGTACCTAGTTACTTGCCACATGTTTAAAACATTAATTAACTTATTGATGATCTTGCACTGCATGTTACATTTTTTTGCTTTGCACATGTTTGATGTTCACAAACAGCACTGAGGGAGGCCAAAGACAATCTGCAACCTTTCCACTGTGGAAACTAAACAATCCAATAATCTGAAAGTAAATTAAAGATTTGACGCACAATTTCACAGTATAAATAGGTTTTCAGGACTAACAGAAATCTGCTGGGATCTGCATATTTCTAATGAGCTTTCTTATTATAAAGGTTCAGAGTTTAATACAATTTGTTCCCATCTCCAGGGGTGAGAATCCGAGAATTTATGTCACTTTAATTATAGTGACACATAACATAACATGACTAATTACATGATAAAAAATAGACCTATAAGTGTGTTCAATGAAAAAAAAGGACTTTGATTTTGAAGTAAGTTACTCACCACTGCAACAAGCTTGGTTTATATTTAAATCCATGGCATTCATCAGTATTAGTCACCCTCTTATGTGTCCCACATATCGCTTTTTATTTCAAATGAAGTCTGCTGTTCCTCTTTGTCAGTTGTGTGTGTTTGTCATACACTATTTTTTTGGCATGATTGTCATGATGTTCCACTTGATGTATTACATAAATCCACAGTTTTATTTTTGACTCTTGCACACGCACTTTGGCCACAGGTGCTCTGGCCTCTTTGAAGCCGTGTTGTCTCATATGTGAAAGCTCACAAGGTTCTGTTTGTCAGACCTGACCAATGTGGCAAATTTATTCACTCAACCTAATCTGACCGTGAATATTTCAGACTAACCCGCCACCCCTCAATCTCATTTACCCTTGCTTTGTAATACACAGTTTATGTTGAGCATTATAGTGCTTTCACAGTTACCACAACTCTTTGCTACAAAAACACTTAACAGCTTCAGAGTGAGCGGCGTCTCTCTAAGAAAGCAGCATGGCTGCATGGTAGACTTGTGGTTTTCAGTTGAATGACGGCTGTTACATGAACGCTGCTCTCTCCTGGGTGTGGAGAGACGAAGGCCCAGGGAGTGTCTGGGGGGAAATTACATATTGGTTTTTCTGTGCTATGGTGCCTCATTGATTCAATATTCACAGAGGCGGGCAACGAGCTATATCAAAGCCTGGACACTTTCTTGCCTTGCCTCCCCAGACACTGTGGCTCCAGTGTGTGGATTTTTCTTCAGACGTAACTTTAAAACTGTGGGTTATATGAGGAGACTGAGCACAACAAACACTGAGTTTTTATATGTTTATGTTTAATTTCATAATAAATTGCGGTTGTGAGGTTGATTGAATTTTGCTTCATCAAGGCTTTTGTAATGTCTGCCGTGACACTGTCTCTGTCAGAGGTGCTTTTGGTCCCATCTGTTTGTTCATTAGCAGGACAATAAAACAGGTTTGACTTTTGGTATTGAGACATAACATTAGGTCATGGTCTACAAATACATCCCCAATTATATTCTTTTCTCATAAGTTGTTGCAGTTTATGACAAAATTACACAGTAACACACAACTGTGTGACACACAGCATCATCCTAATTTTATGCTCAATCACTGCTACAACAATATCTGACCCCCCATGTTCTGTGACTCACTCCCCCTCTATTGATCACTTACTAAAATTACTGGACGAGTTTGTCATTCTTTAGTTTGTCATTTTCACTTTGTCAAATCAAAATATGAATAACACTGTGGCCTATTTATAATGTGCAATAAATGAATATACATTTTTTGCATTTTGACCTCTGTGATTTCAGTGCATTTAGCAGCATCTGTAGTATGATTATGTTTTTCACATACATGTAGTTACTTAGCCTTTATCTTCTGTTTTTCTGCTCCCTGAACAGTTAGAGGATACTCACCAGAGCTGGACTGGTCTTCAGGATCACTGGGACATTTCCTGGTGAACTGGCCACCTGATTGGCCCAGACCAGACCAGTTTTAAAAATCCATGTTGAAATGGGTAAATCAAAGTAAAAAGAACATGGGATAGCTACAGTCACTCAGACTTGGGGACTGTCAGCCTCCCGCCTGCTTTCAACATGATGGTATGATCTCCACCTATTATCACACATGACTGGTCAAACGCATGCACGGATCACCAGTCTTCTGTTTGTGTAGTGTACATGGCCAAGCAGTGTGGAAAAAATATACAGTGAAGATGAAAGAGAACACATCATTATTTCTAATTCCCTTTGTTGATATGGACAATTGGTCATACTGGTACTTAGTATGAAGAATTGTTTTGATTTGCGTTTCAGTGGAGAGAAACCTTAAGTTCTTATTATTTTAATGCTGTGCTGACATGATGCAGTAAGCGTATTGTCTCACTGGTTTTTTGTTGGTTGATAGATGTGGAAGGAAAGACTGTGGTCTTACCCTACACAACCAAAGAAGGTGGTTATTTCTGAGAGTTCTGCCCAGCACAGATAAAACCCCCAGTGAGAATGCACTCAATTTTTTCTCTTATTACAATAAAAAACTTAAGAGAATTGTGCAGAGGATGGAGCTCTTGAAATACTTTTTCATATGAAGTAAAGATTTGCTATTTTCAAGCAAGCAATCATAATAACAAATTTCAAAAGCTTATCAGTCTTAAAATGAAATTTCACAGAATCTATTTAGGTAGAAGTCTGGTGGATTAATCACTCCTACCTTTTTTTTTGCTTCAATGTTTTTCTCACAAAAACTCAAAAAATATCTCAAAAGACAAAAAAACATGCACAGAAAGAAATTTAATTTCCTTTCAAGTAGAAGCAAATGTCAGACAATTAATGAACCTGAGTACTTGTGTATTCTTATGACAGCTACAGTAGTACTTCACTGGTGCATGGGGCCTGAGATTTACTCTCTGCTTTCCTTCCAGAAAACACAAAGGAACAGAAAGATGAGAGATGTACAATATTTTCCACTCTTACTGAAGTTTCTGTTTGAGACTGTGAGAATAACTCAAAAGTATTCATTCAACTAAAGATCACATATCTGTTTCTCCTCTCTCTTCTTTCCCACCCTCCAATCTCAAGCCTGTCTTACCTTTCATCTCACTTCTCCAGCACCTCTATAGCTCCCTGATTGTACAGACACCGTCTTCTCCCACATACGAGACTGCTGCTGGGGCTGTGAGGCGGACACGTGAATGTGTTTACACTGGTATAGTGTCTACTTTGAAGCAGCATCAAAGTGAGGTGCATCAGACATGGGACAACCCAGACATGTTTTCATCTGATGTGTGGTTAAATGAAATCACATATAGTTTGTCTCATGGGAGACAATGTGAGGTCAAACTGTGTGTCATGACCTTGGAAATTTGCAGCTGTTGTAAGGAGGCCTCTAAAGCGAGACAATGCCGTTTTTGAAAGAATAAGCGGTAATAATAATAATTTAAAAGCAATCCAATGCACCATTGCTCAATGCAGCACATTCAGATCTAGATAGCAGAAGTGACATTACTCTGTCAGTTTGCTCTCTTTGTATATCTATACATGTGCTAATATCTCAAGCTAACCTTCTCATACAAACGATACTACTGAGTCAATTCACTGTTTCCTACCTATAATAGCTGCACTATGTTGTAGCATTTACTATTATTCTGTGATTGTAATATGTTGCAACATCAGCCATCACAATAAACTTGTCAACATAGTTACATTTGGAAAAGGTTTGTATTCATGATCTATGTACTTGTGTGAATGTGCATTGTGACATTGTGTTACGTGATGCAGTGGCTCTGAGCCCAAGACAGGTTTCCCCTGAGGGACAATAAAGTACACCTGAACTTACCTTACCTTATCTTATCTTATCTTATCTTATCTTATCTTATCTTATCTTATCTTATCTCATCTTATCTTACCATACCTTACCTTACCTTACCTTACGATTACTTATCTTATCTTATCTTATCTTATCTTATCTTATCTTATCTTATCTTATCTTATCTTACCTTACCTTACCTTACCCTACCCTACCATACCTTACCTTACCTTACCTTACCTTACGATTACTTATCTTACCTTACCTTACCTGAGGATAACTTACCTTACCTTATCTTACCTGACCTTACCGTATGAAACAGGGCTGTAGCAGCAAAACCCCTGAGGGATATTGAACTGTGTGGATTAGTGTGTGAATCCCAGTTTTTTTTAATAAATAAGAATGTGTTATTTCCTTTCTTCCTTCCTTCAAAAGTCACATAGCAGCACTTTAAATCCACATTTTTAAAACTACAAATCTCTTAGCATATTCTCCATAAACTTTGTCTTAACTCAAATTCAGGAATACCCCATGGTCATAACTATAGTGTCTGTGCATATCATGAAAAGTACTGCTAATGCATATGTTAATAAGAAAATCATTTCAATTATTGCAGAAAATGGCTCATTTGTACTTAAATTATTAGCACTTTTAGTGGCAAAAAGACCCAACTACAGATGAAACAGTAGCAGTTTAAGCAGTCATTCATCCTGGGGAGATAAGTAACCCTGCCAGATGGAAGACAATGCACGAAGATGTAATTAATCACTGTGTTCCCGCTGGGTCAAAAAAAAGAAAAAAAAAGGACTGGATTTGCAGTTTTACTACTTAGTGTTAAAGAGGGTCGGGTAAGACACAGGATGTGAGGCTGTAACTCATTTAAACGAGGCTGTGAAGTGTTTGAATCTTACTACACATCGATTTCCCATCATTTCACCTTAGACGCGCTTTGACCGTTTGTGCGTTGTTAAAGATTTTTTGCTTTGTGATTCAAGTCTTTGTCCTCATTAGCAGGACTTGGGCTTGAGCCTTTTTCCTCCACTGTGGCTCAGCTCCCACATCATTGGTGGAACAAGCGGGTGTCTATGATTTGAACTCCTCTCCTGCAATGAATGTGCTGGCACGGCAGTGGGATCGTAGTGAGACAGCCAGAGGACACGCTCAACAGTCCCCTCGAGCGAGTTTATGACCTTTTAGTGATAAGAGGCTTGTCTTAGTGCCCAGCCAATTTATGAATGGAGAGAAAAAGTCCTTTCTAATGGTACCTGGGTTGTGCTTTTTTTTAAATCCACCACATCCCTGCATTAAAGACGCTAAATACACAGGAGAGTTTGTAAGTTTGTAAGTTTGTTCATTAACACGTCCCATTTGACTTATTTGAACTTATTTGATCAGTCCACCTCATGCAATAATTAAGCCCCTGAGATTACAGGAAGTACTGGATGCTCAGAATATTCACACTTCAAATGAATTAATGATCTAAAATCAAGCTACAACCAGATTCACCGGTGAATCCCTCCAACTGGGGTCAGATAACTTTTCTTCATAATAAAGAACTGTAATGCTGTATGTCTTATGTCCTTTACTTCTCAATTCATCTTCGTCATCTAATAGAATGAGACTATTAGGATGTCATTCAAGGCAAAAAAAAATTACATTCCTCTCTCTCTAGTTAGCTCTCCCATTTCCTTCCTTACAGTCATCTCCTCTGCACATTGCCTTCTCCTCATTAGTTATTCACATCAGCACTTCATTCTCCTAGAGATGTCCCCTGTGGATCACGACCCCCAGCCCATTCTTCATGGAGACATATTGACTCTTCTGATGGTCTTGTGCCACTCTACAAAAATATTCCTCCCTTTTTATTCAAATGAGAGAGCCTGTGGAGAGGGTCAGTGTGCAGATCAATGTGCAAATCTCAACAATCTCTCCCCGGCTGAATGTGTCAAACACCATGTCGTAGGGAGATTACACTGCGATCAGGAGCCCTGTGTCTTTTTTTTCCTTTTTTTTTTCTGGCCTGCCAAGGCTGCAGGATGCATGGTGAAAATCGATCATTACACTTGGGTTGGTGGCAGGAAGCTGAGCGCCCTGCTTCTGGGTTACTAGTTACTGGCATCCACAGGGATGAACCAGATGGTGGGTACCTAGGGCAGTGAGCTTTGGAAGCAAAAAGGCATGGCACGCAAATTACAGTGAGCAGCAAAATCTTTCAAAGTGTCACAACTTACCAGCTGCCTTACATTAACTCTGAATAAATGATAATGTGCCACCGGTTGGTAATGTTTGCAATAAAAATAAAATTCTGTGGACTCTCAGGGGATTTTAGTTTTTAGATTTTTACATTATTTGCGCAGCTAAACACTCAAGTTAAACACAACGTTTTTCAGTAATTGTGCTGGGCCTGTTTTTTTTTTTTTTTATTGCCTTCAGGTGTTTGTGTGTAGCTTAACTCGCAGCCACTCTTCTTTCACCCAGATTAAATGGACACTCAATAGATGTCTGAAAGCTATCTTCTTTTCGCTTGGCTTGACCAAATGCATCCTCAGTGTGGGGCAAGAGACCAAAGCCTCTCAGCGCTGACATGCCTTTCTTCTGAAATAGAGGCGCAGATTGCCACAAAGCCAATGCAATCTATCTCTAATGGCTTCCTCCATTTTGATGGCCCCGATGTTTAATCAGAGTAAGAGCTGGGTTTTGCCTCACTTCTGCTGGCATCCATTAATTTGGCCTCTCCTTTTCATTTGTTTGTGTTTTTTTTTTTTTTCTTCTTTTACTGACCTAACAGCCAGCTGGCATTCATCGCTGGCCTGACTGAGTCCTGCTCAATACGAAAGCTGCAACTGTGTTGGAGACAAATGGCTCACAGTCACAACTGGTCAATACCTACTCTCACTGACCCAAACACACAGGTGGGGTTTGCCATCTCCGTCCAAACTGCCTCTTCAAACAGATGATTCTGCTCCTCCTACTTTTTCATCTTTTAATTAAATATCTTTTTTTTTTTTTTTTTTTTTTACACCAACTTGGCACGGCCTCATCTGTTAGCATCTTGTGAGAAATTTCACTGAACAAAATGTCAAAAAGTGTCCATTCATTAAAGCTGAGTGCCAAAATTAGTCATTGTTATGCTGTATGTTGGCACAAGTGGTGCCAAGCAGCAATCCAAATTCCTCTTGTTTACTACTCGAGCAGATGTAACATAATTCATTGTTAAAAAAAAGAATAAATTTGCTTGCGCTGTGGAACAGGAGGGAGATCAATCTTGGGTGAGCAGCCCAGCAGCAGAGATTAGGTAAGATGCTACAGAAATTACTGAAGCTTTAATGATGGCTTTGCCAATCTGAAAGTCTAATTCAGCAATGGCTGTATGCAGTACGGTGCGGTCAATGAAAAATGTGCCTCAGTTTCGTCATTAGTCAGGACAGATGAAGACACTGACAGCTGTACAATAACAGACAGAGAGTGAAGGCGGAGATGAGGAGGAGTCTGTAAGAGATGAGCAGCCAATCACATTTGAGGTGTGAAGATGATTTAATATCAGGAAGATTACATTTAATGTGTTTTTTTCTGGATCTGTAGTTTGGTGCCAGTGGTTGTAGGAATCGTTTTGGGAAATATGCTTTTAGGTCTGTTCAAGGGCTTTTAAGCCTGAGCTGGGAGGTGATTAGCTTAGCTTAGCATAAAGACCTCAGGCAGAGGGGAAACAGCCGGCCTGGGTCTTTCTTGGACTTGCCGTAATTAGAGTATTTCTTGGTAAACAACAGTGACTTCCCTGAGCCTTGTCACAGTAATGTTGCCAGAAAAGCAGCAGGGAAATGCTGCACAGACGTGCTGGGCTGATCGATAAATTGCTCAGATGGTTACACCACACTGCTTCCTCTGAAGTGTTGTTTCTACATTTCTGTTTGTGCACAGATTAAACAAACAAGATAAAATGTGTTAATTTGTGACCTTTAGAGGTGCTGGTAGGTAGATTTTGAACTTTGGAGGAAAGCTGTTTCCCCCTGCTCTCAGTCTACATGCTAATCGCCTCCCTCTACAGCTCCACACTTGAGTGTGGTATCAGTCCTCTCAGCTAATTCTCAGAGGGAGAGTGAATAAGTGAGCGAGCATTTTCCGAAATTGTGAACTATTCCTGTATTGAAATTTATTGGTTGTGGTAAATTTTCATATTCGCCCTGAATTTCTCTTGGAGACATGACAGCATTAAGGGATCAGGTTGGCAGTTGTGTTAATTCTAACATTTACTGAAAAGATATTTGTGGTAGTATGAGTCACACAGCAATATGTAAAGCTGCCCAAATTTCCATTGAAATGAATCCAACGTGCTCCAAGACAAGACCTTCAGACTGTCAACCCTGAATGTGTCTACCATGTCTGGAATTAAAACCATGCCCTCGCCCAAAGCTCAGACACACACACACACACACACACACTCACATTTTGTGGTGCTGCAGATAAATGTCAACAGTCTTTCATCATCATTTCAACTCCTTTTAGTAGCAAATACTGTATCTTTGCTCCTTCAGAGTCATTAATGAGCACTCTGCAGTAAATATTGCATAGCTAAATGAGGAAGGCTCCTCATCAGTGAGTAAAGTGTCTGGGGCAAAAGGGAAAGGAGTAAGACAGCGTTTCAAAATGTGTCATGTCAAGAAGCTGTCAGCCTCCACTTGCTGAGGAAAAGCACTCTGCCTCTCCCCCCTAGGTCATTAGCTCTAGCTGGTCTCCCCTTTTTCTAAACGTGCTGGTGCCCTGACCACACGAGTGCTGCTCTGGGACCATGTCAAAGCCGCCACACTACATAGAGTCACACCACCAGTTCCAAGTCTGAGTCACCAGAGCCAGTCCATTACGTGATTTGTCATTGCTGTGGGAAGATGGACCCAGTCACTCGTGTCATTTTACGACGCCCCGTGGTATTTCAGCTCAGAGACTAAGAGGAGTTGTGAGAACTATACCGATGCCAAATCTCACAAAGCCAAATCTCTGGAGTCCCATTTTATTCCTCTGTGATACGTTGCTTGATCCATGTCACATTACGGTTACAAGATCGGCAAGTCAGAATGATAAAGGAGAAACAAAAATGAATGTGTCCAAGTTCACTTTGTAACCGTTATATAATCTGTCCCAAAGCCTGTCTCTTTTTTACCCAGCCAGCCTGAAGGCAGCTGCATTCACCATCTTTCCTGTGATAGTGCAGTAGCCAAGCAATTTTATAATGAAATGCCTGTAAGGTGACAGATAAGGCCCCTCTCATACTTGTCAGTCAGCGGCTTTGCCCCATGGAAACTTGAAGCGTGGATCCAGAGAACATGACAGTTGAGTCAGGCTTTTCTCTCTGACGGCAGGCGAGAATTAAAGATTGAATGGTACT
Organism: Trachinotus anak; assembly: GCF_046630095.1. Classification (NCBI taxonomy): domain Eukaryota; kingdom Metazoa; phylum Chordata; class Actinopteri; order Carangiformes; family Carangidae; genus Trachinotus; species Trachinotus anak. Next base: position 3,235,885 of record NW_027273884.1, read on the forward strand.
GTTATGTTTCTCAAAGTGCTTGTGTCACCACAGTGAGATTACATACTGTATTGGCCCATTCACTCACCCTGACACCCACTCACCATAAGCATCTGATATCACTTTTATAATGCGTCCGACATTAACATTCAGACTGTCTTCTTCAGAGGACTGTGAGAGGAAAGAAGTGGGTCTAGCTTGAAACATCTGAACACTTCCTCTTGGCATTTGCTTATACAAGATGTTACTTAACTGATGGCGTATGTGGCTAAAAAAAGATCATACCTATCTCTGCATCTGGCTAATCACAGCTAGTGTAACTCTGAGATGCAACACAGCCAGAAGTCAGACAGCAGAAGGGGCATTTTGGACATAATTGGACTGACAAATCACTGCTAGTTTAGCAGTGGTTCATGATTTACTGTGACACCTTGCAGATGAGCCTTCTTCCAGAGCCTGTGCAGCTGGACAACTTCCACCCTTAGTGATAGCTTGCATTATGGCAAGTAAGACAGGGCTCTTATCTCCAAGGTATTTGCACATCAGCAGAACCTTCACATATATGATAAGTTAAACTCTGTGGTGTAATGGACAGCAGCACCACCTGGTGTGTGAACCACTGCCCTCATCCAGCCTGACTGCCAGCGGCGCCGCCTCATTTTGTGCAACTCCATGTTCTTTTTCTACTTAGCACAACAAGAACAACCACCAAGGTCGAGCTGCAGTTGTAGGACATGGAGAAAAGGTGCGTGTGTGTGTGTGTGGAGAGAGGATGTGTGTGGAGATAAGGGTGCAGAGGGCAGGGCTGTGGCTTGATTTCATGGACTCTGTGCAAGCATGGCAAGGTCAACATGATGTTGTCCAGCTGGCACTGAGCAAAAAAAAAAAAAAAAAATCAGAGGTGCTGATCTTTTTTTTTCTTTCCCATATTGCATTGCTGATGTGGCTGCTAGCCACTGGCTCCAGCTCGCTGTTCCAGCAAGCTCAGACAGAGGAGGGAAGAGGCTTTGTGTTGCCTGAAAGCACCTCAGTGCTCCCTAGTGGACATGCACACATGAATGAAAACACACACACACAAACACACAGATGAGCATGGAAGCAAACGCACAAATTAATATGCACATGCACAAACGGCCCCTCTTGTGTGTGTGTGTGTGTGTGTGTATGTGTGTGTGTGTGTGTACAAACATGGGCAAAGTTGTAAAAATGCACAAATACAAACGCAATTAAAATGTTATATCAGTTGTGACAAGCGAGGTGGGAAATATGCCAGACAGTGATTAGTGTTAAAGCGTAAATTGTAACTGTCCATCACTCATAATGGTTGGAATCACAGCACGTGCTTATAATGGTGAATGGAGACACTAATACTGGCTACATCATGGGGTTACCATATGATGGACTCTGAGTGAAGGTCAGGGTCCCTTAGGTAACAGCCCCCCACCCCCCGTGAAAAGTCAAATGGGGAAGGAACATGGATTAAAATGGGCCTGTCAAAGGTCTGTCCTTGAATGTCCAGCTGAAACGAGCGAGCCAGGGGCTACAATACAAGGTAAACATGTGTGGAGGATGAATAGAAAGGTTGGAGAGAAGAATTATAGTGGACCCAAAACCCAGTGTGCACGAAGACGAATTAGTCCCATTCCAAGGAAAAGGGAGAAGAAATATCTGAAACCATATTATAAAACCTGAATATACTGGATGCATTCATAAACATAATTGCTTGGCACCAATTAAGGAGATTGGTTCGGCTTTTTTCAAGTGTATTTTGGTACTATTTTAAATTGGGCCAAATCTATTTTAGCATTTGCTGTCAGTCAAGGGTGCAACGAATGATATTAAGTGATGATTTGAGAACAAATCTCAGCTACAATTAAAACAGTTGATCACAGGTGAAAAGCTATTTAGTACAGTATCACTGGGGAAAGTCTGAGGATTTTCAAGGTTTAAAAAATAATGATCAATATCCTTATTCCTTGAACCAAGCTTCTTATGCTATTGGATCCTACAGTTTCCATAATGCATCATTCGTTAGGCTTTTTCTGTAATCACCCATGCCTTTTAAACTCCTAAATGTCCTCACTCTATAACATAGGCTTTTTGTTAAAAAAATATAGTCTCCAAGCAGGCAAATAACCATGACATCACTATGACATCAGGGTTGTTTTCTGAGGCTTATTCAAGTTCACCAAGTTCAGATTTGTGTACTTGGTTCAGCATTCAACTCCCAAGGACTGGAAGACGCAGTATGGTCATTAAGATCATTTTGGCAATATGTGTCTAATCCAGTTATTTTCATTGTTATGCAATATATTTACAATATAACACAATACCATATAAAACACAATGCTACCTCTTTTTATTCTCATTTTAAAAATATGAATATGTGTGTATTTTGAATGTTGCAAGATATGTAGCCTCTTTATAAGAGGCCATAGGTGGAAAAAGGTTGTGCAAGGCTGTTGTTGAGGATGTTAATGAATGAATGAGTGGAGACAAAATTAGACACCAGACATCATAAAATTAGACAAAAAGCATCAAAATGGATCAGACCTGGATTGCCGCTGGCATTGGTACGCTTGATAAAGACGATGAAGAGGAGGCTGCAGAACCGAGGAGGCGAATCTGTCAAAGAAGAGCCAGGATGTGGTGGAGGAGGGAGAGAAGACGTGCCATATTACCATGTCTCTCGCTCTATGTCCTTTATTATCAACCTGTCTACACATTTATATGAAGACGTGACTGTTGATTTGTTGCACTGAGCTAAAAACTAATATAGTTTAATACTGTATAAAGTCTTTATTTAAAGTTTTAGAGAGGTGTTAATGTATTTATTTATAAAAAAGATAGGCGTGCTCCTTTACTTCTTATCAAGCAATGACAGGAACCTTCTCAAGCATAAGCAAGTGTCTGAGAGGGTCAGATGTTCGAGGGAAATTTAATTCTGGTAGATTTCAATAAGTGATATGAGACAGTTCATATTGACAGAAAAATACAGTTAAATGAATATTAAAGTAATTAACTTTGATTAACACATTAAGGGGTATGCACAAAAAGCCTGCGGTTGGAGCCATGAAACTGAGGTGCTGGTTACGGTCTACTGTCTTCCCTGTGGAGCCTCCTACAGGTAACTTCAGACATGTTTGCTGTGCCATAAGAGCCGCGGTTTGCAGGACCACCTACGTTGTGGAAGAAATGATCACAATCCTCCACAGAGATACTCATTTCCTCCAATCAGATGAGGTACAGGAGGTTGGGGGTTTGCTTTGTTCGGCTTGCTGGCCATGAGGTGCCATTGATAGGTACCACATCAGGAGTCTTTCTCCTGCAGAGCCAAAGAAGCAATGCCACATAAACAGAAAACTTCCCCCCTTAAAGCTGCTGCAGGGCATCCGTGATGCCAAGGGTGCATTTCTGGATGTGCACATTGGCACTCCAGGATTTGTACATGATGTCTTTGTCCTGCACAGATTTCCCATGTACCAACACGCCCCTCATCCACCAGCTCGATACTTTGTCCAGCCTGCAGCAAAGAACACTCTGTCTCTTCAAACACACACACACTCAGGGGACACAGCAGATTGTTCCTGTGGTGACCTGAAACACACCTCACATTTTCTAAGTGTATTTTGATCAACAGGCCAAGTTGAAGCCATGTACAACAGGCACCACACAAGAGCATTATTAAACTCACCTTTGAGATCTTGAAAAAGTTACATTTTTTAAATTTTAAATTTAACTGCATAACTACATAATTGTACATGTAAAATATCAGACCTTGTAATTTTTTGTTTTGTTACCTCTCAAGAAGGAATGGCCTGGGTTGAATTTCAGTATTAAGAATTTCTTAATGAGTTTCTTGAACAGATATCCCACTGCTCATGCTGTGGCTGCCCTCCCTCTCTCTCCTGCTCTAACCTCTGCCTGCTCTCTCTTGAACTCCAGAAGAGTGTCACTGTCCCTGGGCCTCCTCCTGTGTGGCTGGCTGGCCCTGGCTTCTTCTGTCGAAGGGGCAGAGGTGGTGTGCTGATGGCACCATCTGTAGCAGCAGTCAGACCTTCTGCAACAACCGGTGGCGGACTAATTGAGTGCTGCCCCTGGAGTGCAGCCTTCTTTACACTGTCCCACTGCCAGGTGGCAGCAGTTTCTGGGCAAGAGGAAAACATAAACAAAGAGTGACACGCTGCCACTTCAGTAAGATATTAATCATTGTGGATGGACGCTGCCCAAATCTGGCTCGTAACCTTCCTCAGACATACAGCCAGTCTATACAAGCACACAAAATCAATATTCACTCCCATCCAGATTTGATGAATTTCACCTGTCCGTGAAAAAGCCCACTGGCCGCCTGCCAGTCAACAAGGCCTGGGTTTCCTCAGTTGTCCCTTGATTAAAATATCGCTTAAATGTTAGTTGTAATGCACAGTAACAGCCACTACAACAAGTATAACAAGTTTGCACAATAGGGAACAAAGACAGGTAAAGAATTTGGTCAGAAGTACAAAGACAGCGCTCTCGTACAACATTAAAGTTTGATAAAAATAACTTTGCCCTCAGCCAAACTGATTTGCACGAGAACAAACAACAGATTTAGACTCTGAGACAAATGATTGTCTGTAAGATGTGTCCAAAATGTTTGACTTCTACAGAGAAATCAGAGCCAGTGGCAAATTTCAAAAGGACTTACTGAGATAAGGCTGTCCTCAGCGCGGCACCATGAGTGCTGACCGCCCGGTCATCTTGATAGCGGGCGAGGCACGCTGGCTGTCCTGTTAGTGAGACCTCATGTCTCTGAAATGTCAGACCAAATTTTCAAGTAGGCTGTATCTTGATAAATGAACCACAGAAGTTAGTCCACAGGAACAGACTGAGAAAGTTACTCCAGAGCCTCATAAAACATAATGCTAGCCGTGACTAGCATTCCTCATAACTAATAAACAGACTTTGACATGTAAAACCAGCAGGGTCCCACTTTAAAACTGGTCGTCCATCACTTTTTAAAAAACTAGAATCACCCGCTTGCAGTTGAATGCCTCCTCCATCCAGCCGTGTTGCAGGAAATACGGTCACAATCTCCTCTTGACCAGAAGTGCTTTTGCAGAACATTATAATGTCACAGTGAAGTTGACCTTTGATCTTTTGGATATAAAATGTCATCACTTCATTTTATCCTTAGACATTTAATTTATGTTGTGTCATAATTAGTGTATGAATTTGTGAGTCGAACGTGTTTAGTGAGGTCTCAGTGATCTTGACCTTTGACTTTTTAACACCAAATTCTTATCAGCTGATGCTTGAGTCCAAGTGAACATTTGTGCCAAACTTGAAGAAATTCCCTGACAGTGTGACTGAGCTGTCGTGTTCATGAGAATGGGACAGACGGACAACTTGAAAACGTAACGTAAAAAATTCTTTTTTAATTTTGTCCTAACTGGTGCCAAATGACTGGCAGGGATCAGTGACTGCTGCTTAACAAATCCAGACTGAGACAATTTGTAACCCCACAAACAAAGCTGGGTGAAAAAATGACTGAGCGGAAGTTGGGACTTCATCAAACTTTTCTCATCGCACTCCTCTCTGCTCCAGCTGAGAAGATAAGCCATCTGAAGGCACTCGTGAGTTCATAACAGCCACAGTGCCGCTTAGTATTCACTTCCAGCGATCTCAGCAACTCAACAAGTTGCGCCTCCATCCCTTGAGCCGGTCCAGGCCAGTGAGCATGCCGGGGCTCGTGCTCTGATAAGCCACAAAGAGCATCTCTCATGGCACTGCTCCTCTGCCTCCTAATCTCCGTCTGTGCGCACCCTCCCCATCACACACACATGTACACACACCATGCCACAGGAACGGCAGGGGGGATGCAGGGAAGAATCGCATGCCAGCCTCCTCTTGGAAAGGTGGGGGGGGGGGGGGGGGGGGGGGATGTGGGGTTGTGCAGGTTTCAAGGGATAAGCGGGCTCAGGGAGAAACTGCTCTTCCTTGCCCTTTGATGGCGAATCATATCCCATTAAGCGGGTTTTGTCCTGTGATGAGGATGCTGCTGGTGCTCCTCAACAATCCCATTAGAGATCATAAAGGGAGCTGGGGATGTGGCCTGAGAGCACTCAGGCTGCTCCTCTAAGGCTGCCAGGCTTTGTGTGTATGGCGACTGCACCACATCTGTTAATGGCTTTTTAACTCCAGGTGAATGTTGGGAGCTTTTCTTCAGACTCTGTTCCCGTCTGATTCTTTGTGCTCGGTGTTTAGTGTCGCAGGGACTGGTTTGATTTAGCTCAAATGTAGGTTTGGCTTAAGACGTGTGAAAAGCAAGGACAGTCTGACAACAGAGGAAATCTTAGTAGTGCTTCATTCGACTGGAAAGACCACAGGTGTGTTGTACTACCCCCTAAATGCGTCCTTCTTTCCTTCTCCATGCATCCTCATCTCCTTTGATTTCTGTGCTGCCGTCCTGCCAGCCGTCCGAACGGTCTAAGAAATGAAATAAGAAGCTTGAAAGTCTCCTTCAAGGACCTCTGGGAAAAATACAACACCATCCTGTCTGGGTGTGTGTTTTTAATGCCACACTCATTAAAGCTACCCTAATCAATATTTTTATATTATACTCCATTAAATAGTAAAAGGGGTCACTCGTCGTGACAGACCCAGAAAGAATTACCACCCGACTCTCCACATCCACATCAGCTCCATGGAGCCTTTTAGTCTAGTTTTGGATCATTGTTTTGGTTTTCTGGCCCACTAGCTCTGCTCTCATTAACCTTGTTTCAGCTGTTTCAGTGAAAGGCTCTGATGAACCTGAGTGGTGTAGTCTGTGTGACACACATGTATATGCTGTATACCCTCTAAGGAGGCTCCAGGATTTCTGTCTACGCTCTTACGACTGTGTAAGGATATAGTTTTATGACAAAATTATCAGAGTATAAAAGTAATAAAATACATTTTGCAGAAGAAGCCGTCTCCTCCATTCACTTCCATTCACTAACTTCACTTCTCTTTGTCTTTATCATGGTGGCTTCACATGTGGGAGGGGCTTTGAGTTTGGCATCACCAACCAATAAAGCTCATCATCATCATCATCATCATCAATGAACACAGTTACTTCTCGTCATTCCCCTGGCTCGACTGTCTCTCTGCAGCTTTGCAAGTTTTTAGTAGTTCCCCTACTCACTCCCTTCTTACCCTGCACTACAAACATTATGCAACTGCTCTGTAGCAACCCCACCCCTTCCCCTCTCACCCCACCTCCAGCAAACAGAAGAAACTGGACCGGGTGGAGCAGGAGCTCGTGGCTCCATCCTTTCTGCAGGGCTTGTGGGCTAACACTCGAGGTATACATAATTTGATGACGTTGTTGTGTGCCTTTTTAGCCTTTATTTATTAAGGAGCTCTGTCTGTGGAGTAAATTTTTTTTCCCACAGCAGTTCCTGGATGCTGTGATACACAGCCTAAGACAATATTAGCCCTCCTTTTAGCTCTGGTGTGGAAGATAAGTGAACCTACTATTTTAATTATTTTCCTTTCCTCATTTGATTTTTTCTCACTCTCATCCAGACCATGATTAAGATGCCCATAGATCTATTATTGTGATGAGCCCCCATGTGAAGCACTCTATTGTGTGTCGAAGCCGTGAATGACTGTCTCCTCCAGCCATGTGAAATCACCAGGGATGGTGATTAACACTAAAATGGTAGAAAATCAGTGCAGTGTTTAAATCTCCCCAGACAACGACACACGCAGTGCTCTCAGCTATGTGTAGACACATGCACTGTATGTGTCAGTGAGTGTGGTGGTGGCTTCCGGGCGGTCGCTCCGGGACTGGTTTGTACGAGGCTGAGAGGGATTGATCACAGTACAGCCACCTCAATAAAACCAGAGAACACCACAGCAGCAGACAGTGTTGGAGACTAACTGGTGAACATGACGGCGTGTTCAGTAGGTACAGAGACGTTTATTCCCTCAGGAGACAACAACAGAGCTAACGCTGTCTTCAGGTGACTGGAGACACATCTCCACACTAATGCTAATGTTTCACACCTGCTGGATTTGTACTTGGACAAATGTTTGCTTGTTTGGTTTTGCTTGTCCCAGGCTGAAAAATCTGTTAATGCAGCTTTACGGCTCAGAAACAAGTTTGCAGTCCACTAATCAGAAGGTCGGTGGTTCGATCCCCGTCTCCTCCAGTCCATGTGTCAGAATGACCTCAAGCAAGATACTGAACCCCAAACTGCCTTTGATGGCTGTGTGTGTATGGTAGACACACTGTATGTGTAGAAAGAAAGCGCTGTGTGAATTGGTGAATGTAAAGAGCTTCGAGTGGTCAATAAGACTACAGAAGGACTATAAAAGCAGTCAATTTACCAATATCTACACTGATGAGCAACAACCAACCACATCTAACAAGTTTAAGTCATTTTATGTGAAGTTTCTGACTTGTAGGAACAAGATATTCTTTCTATATATAACAACAGTTTTGCAGTATGTACAGTATGTGCCTGTAGCTTCACCTCTGTTTACACAGTTCCTAGCTTTACTGTGACTTATGTTACACTCATTTAAATTCAGATCTAAAGCTAGAAGCTGAGAGAATTTGAGACTTGCAGCAAATTACTGTTAAAAGTCTGTTTACTCCTCTTTCCTGTTCTCACTCATGTTCATCCCTTCTTTTTCTCCTTTCCCCCAAAATTAGTGACTGGCAGGAAACCAGCGAGGAAAGGAGAGTAGGAGAGGAATCAAGGAGTAGGAAACACAGATGGTTACATATCAGTGAGACCTCAGTCAGAGTGGTCTTCAGCCCGAATGATGAAGATATACAGGCTATACAGATAGATAGATAGATAGATAGATAGATAGATAGATAGATAGATAGATAGATAGATAGATAGATAAAGTACTTATTAATCACTTGGGGGAATGGAAAAAATGCTTTCTTTGCTGGAATATATAAAACCATAAAAGAAAAATAATGTTAAAATATGACAGAAATCCTCTTTTCCTTGTATATTATATTTTATATTGCGCGTCATTTTTTTCTGTGTAAAGCAAACACAGTCATCAGCCAGTCTACGTCATCTGTTATTTTTAGTCAAACATGGTATTTTGGTTATTTTTAATCCGTTTGAAATGTGACTGAGAAATAAATGAATGCTTAGCTTGGAGCCAAGAATCATAAATGAATTTGAGCGGGTGTTAATTGAGCAATAATTGCATTTGCAAATTGTGCATGTACATGTGGACTCTTTATAAAAGTGAACACATGCTGTATACCTTCTACTTTATATTACACTTTGTTTAACAACTTACTTCCAAAAGGTAGAAATAAGCAAAATTGGGTCCATGCTGGCATCACAACATTTAAATTGGCAAACCCAAGCAAAAAAAGATATATCCTCATACAATTCTGCACAGTGTGTAACTTCCAGAAAAGTATGACCACTCACTTATGCACATTATTTACGTCTCTCATTATGGAAGTGGAGCATCTCAGGGAGGAAGTGTGAGCTTCACATTCAGTTGGTGTACAGTATGCCTTCATCTCCAACACCTACCTCTGAGCTAAACTCCTGTGCCTCTTATAAGCATCACCATTAATCAAACAGGCAGCTCGCAGTTTTTTTTTTTTTTGAAAGTGCGAGCAAGTGGCATAAATAACTAAAACATCAGGGGAAAGAAGTGGTAAAGAGACTGTGCTGAATAAGAAGCGAAGAAAGGAAATCACAGCCAAAGTCACCTTGAGTCCGGCTAATTTACAAAACAGTGACACAAGCATTAGCCACAATGAGGGTGATTAATATCATAAGAGGTATTAGCTTCTGTTTGTGTTGTCAAGGTGTTTACATGTAGCTTCCAGTTTGGCAAGCTTCACGTTTTCATATTTTATTCTAAGTATGGCCAGCTACAGAATGCTAACAGCTTGTCTTTTTGGGCAACAGTTGCTCTACCCCAGGTCTTGAGATGGAGCCAGGACCGGTGCACAGGCCGAACATGTCAGGCAGCCAAATAAAAGATGTCTCCACCTCCTTTGAGTCATGAATCAGCTGTCTCATTACTCTGACAGCAATCCTGTTGAATTAGACTCTTATATATGAATTTGAGCAGGTTCACAGAGGTGTCTTATTAAAAAGGTTTAATATTCAACCATTCACACTGGACATGGTGACACTGAGAGTAGCTGATATCCTAAAGTTATAATATATAACCTTTCCACATTAAAATGGCTAAAAATGACTAGACCTGTGTTATATATTGTTTGAGCTGTGTATTGACATTATCCCAGATGTTTCCAGCAAATTTTCAAACTTTGAGATTTTAATCATGATAAAGATCAGTTTTATTTGGTCAAGTGTCAGTGATGTCATATCCTCTATGCACATGTCAGTGTTGTGGTTGTCTGCCAGAAGCTCAAAATTAACTTTTAAGCCACATTTTTAAGATACACTTTTTACACCTTGGTTGCTTTCAACTCTATAGATGAATGATTTTAGTCATTGAACTCCTGGATCTTAAGTTATTAGAGAAAAAAGCCAAGCAGATGTTTGGCAGCTCCACACACCCTGTGTCTGCAAAAGAGCATTGCTGAATAACTAATTTTAATGTGAAACTGCTTTGTTCAGTTTTTCTACGAGTTTAAAAACCCCTGGTCGATTTGTTAAGGAGAGGAGGAGACCTCTACAGATAATTTGGCTTCTGGTAAAAACCTCCTGAACGTCTGGTTAATATCAGAGAAACAACTGCAACAAAGGTAAACACTCTCAGCTCCCCAGCCCCTCCCTGATGTCCCGTGTCTGCTATACAGTGTCGGCAAAACACTGACTTTAAATGTGAATCTGTTTTGTCCAGTGCTTTTAATTGTTAGAATCACCAGAATGAGTCCAGACTGGGGGAGGCTGACAGCACTGATGGTGAAGACAACAACTACCATGATCCCAAGCTGTTTCGTGACATCACATAACGCCGTCTTCTGTTGTTGTTTTCATTGAGAGACCCCTTTCTATACATACTGTGTGTTTAACCCGGGGTCGTCGGAATAGAACATGTTTGCAGTACTGGTTTGCAGTACTTTGCAGCACAGGAAGGTGTGTGGAGTAACTGTGCAGGGAGGTAATCATATCACTTCACTGTACTCAGTTCAGCGTAAGCAGACCGATTTCTGAGCACTGAGAAAGGCAAGAAGCTTCAAGGTGTTTGTCGATGCTGTGAACGTCTCATTATTCACATTTGTAAGGAGAAATGAATCAATGAAACTAGAAACTGCTGATGAGAAATCTGACTCCCTCTCCACTGCTACGCAGCCACAGTACTTATCACAGACTGACACGCTCCAACAATGGAGAGCTGCAGCAGAGCAGGTTCTGCCTTTCATTTTGAGTTCCTCGCTCTCTTGTCTGAACATTGTATCAACAACCGCTCTGTGATGAAATGAAGTCCACTTAGCAGCTAACACCGAGACACATGCACTTGATCACGCTCAGTGAAAACTTGCAGTATTGATCAGCAGGGCAGGGCCTCATGGGTCCGCTGGGGCGCCACAACACGCCGCTGACTCCTTGACTGAATTGATCATAGAAATGCATAAATAATAAAGTGGCGTGACAGTCTGACTTCCAATTGATTTTCCCATTAGCAGCTGATTGATACAAGTTTAAATGTCGGGAGCCTCATTGATTGTCACGAGCCCACGCACTCACTTGCAATGTCATGTCACTTTTCCTGTGGCTCTGCAGCCTTCCACCTGGACCAACCAAATTAAAGGTCAGCAGGTGCACTGTGTCATCGAGCTGTGTTGATGCTGCGTTCCCATCAAGTGATTACACACACTCTGCTCTGTCTATTCCTCTAGCTCTGTCCATCTGAGAATGATGCCACTCTAACTTCAGCACACTAAATACCTGAGCTCTAAATCGAAAAGAGACAACTCCAAAATGCAAGGCTTTACGGGTAAATGAAGGTGGATTATGGTACTTAACAGGAAGGTTCTGTGTGCCAAAATACAAGGAGATCAAACCTTAGTCTGGACTGACATTTACATAGGTCTTTGCCCTTCTTCATCAAGCCTCAAGATTAGATTGAGGTTGGCCTGGCTGGAAAAGTCTGAGAAGTCACATGGCATTAAATACCTTAGATGCTGAAATTCCTCTGAGGTCTAACTACAAAGAAGCTGAGACGTAGGTCTAATAACCTTTAAGTCTGTTCAGATTAGGGCAGCAATTGTCATGATTAGTTTTGTTATCGATTCATTTGGCTTGCGCCTGCATATCACATTCATTATTTAATCTCCACCTCATGTTGATCGAGAGGTAAAGGTCATTAGTCTGTCATGTACAGACTAACAGCCATTCACACCCATACTCACCCATATGTGCTGTGTGAGGTGACAGCGCTACTCACTAAAACACCATCTTCAACATGGGGTTTTGAAACAAATATTACTATATATTACAAATATTAATAATGATTATTTTCATTAACACTTTGTGTCATTGGACATTCTTGATTAAACAACCTATTGTTTGATCCATTAAATGTTAAAAGTAAAGATAATAATAATAATAATATCTGAAAACCCAGGGTGGCACTTTTAACTTCCTGTTTGGTCTGAGAAGTCTCCTTCACTGTCAGATAAAACAAAGAAAAGCCATACGTTTGCATTTTAGAAGCTGGAACAAGCTAATGTTTGGCATATTGTCTTGGCTTAGGTTTACTTAGCTTTTTATATTGTTTTTTTTATCATTGTTTATATACACTTATATTGTTAATCACTGTAGTGCAGATTGATTGATTAATTGACTAATCATTTCATGACTGGCTCTGTCTGTCCTTGTGTGCCATTCAGATTGAGTACCTTATTTTGAAATTCTTTTATTGTTGTTTTCTAGTGAAGGCCTTTAAATCATGTTTTTCAGTGGCATGAATACTAACAACTCCATCATGTCAAGCTTAGGTTGATCAAAATTCACAAAAATAGTATAAATAATATTCCTGGATCAAAAAATAATGGCGAATAATGATGAAATGACAGTGTTCAATTTGAAGTGTTAACATTAAAGAGCTAAGTACAGAAGAAGACATTTTTTCTGCTGTGGTGCAGCTGAAAAAACAAGGCGCACCTCACTCCCTCACACCCTCAGTAAAACCGCTGTAACTCCTCTGAAGAGCTAATATACCAGCTATGATTTACTGAGCTGGTGCGTGCCCTCTACACCACTGAGAGCTGCTGATGGAGCCCTGCTGGTCACTCCCAGGTCACAGCTTGTGACAAAGGGTGACCGGCCTTTTGCTAGTAGAGCCCCCACCCTGAAGAAACTCCCTGCCGGTTGAACTCGGACACTCTCACTCCTTCGCTTCTTTTAAATACCTTCTTCAACATATTTGACATAGTTATTATTTATACTGATTATTCCTATAAATTCAATCTTGTTCATTTTATTGTTTATTCTTCTCCTGTGTCACATTATCGTTTCCATTTTATTTACCTTGTCTGCTTTCATGTCTTTTGTAAAACACTGTAACTTTGCTGAGAAACGTGCTATATAAATAACGTTTATTTTTATTATATTAACTACTTTGTCAGGAGACAAGGGAAAAGCATTTGGGATGAGAAAAATTAAAAGTGTTAATCTTTTAAGGAGAAACGTCTTTGAAAAGGGGCCGCAAGCAGCATGGAATAAACAAAGTACCAACCACGTAATCAAACTTCCTGAATTTACTTTTGACTTTCTTTATGATTCAGAAGAAATTGCAATACTTGCCGAGGGCTAGAACATACACACACTGGGATTCTGTTTTTAAGCCTCTCAAAGCAAAGGCTGATTGGGGATGCTTCATCAAAAATCATGTGAGTGCGTGTTTGCATTCGGGGCAGAGCTGAGGGGCAAACATGGGGAGAGAAGGCCTAAGGTACACAGTTGCTCCTCTCGAGCAGGGCGGCAGCAGTCTCTTACTTCAACCACATCGTGTTAGGTGTGTTTATGAAGACGCTCTTTGCTAATGGTTCACCGAGGAACATGAACATCTTAAAGAGCTCAGTAGCAGGTATGTGCAGGTTAATGAAGCAGGGGTCCCCACTTCCTAATGCTGAGATCATTTAATGATTCTCTTGCAACCTATTTATGGCACCGCTTGGCGAACATAACAGAGGTTAATAAAGTAGAGGTCAGCTCTTTATCACGCCTGCTCAGCGCTGTTTTCCTCTCTCCTACACTGTAAGTCATAGACGCATTTCTCATTAATGACTTCCCCCATAGGGCCCATAGGGCGAGTAAGTATAAATGTACTATGCAGAGTTTAATGCCTTGATTCCCGGAGGCATGCTTGCGTGCTCGTCAAATTATTCTGGGTGCCGTGGCAGGTATTTATTTCATGCTAATAGCCAGTATCTTCCTGGAGGCTGGAAAAACAAGTGTAACACGCACATTACACAGAAAAATGCCAAACACTGGCCAATCAGGGGTGTTAGAAAACTGATAGAGCGAGACAATACACACTGGAGCCTGGAGTTGAGTCACTGTGTATAGAGGAGGGAGTGTGGCACACTGGCATAAGGGAGCATGTATTATAGGAAGGGAAAAGGATGGGGATGGAGGGACAACAGTGTGTGTGTGTGTGTGCGTGTTTGTATGAGATATTCAGGGCTTGTGTTTGTCTGTGCATCAATAGTGTGTAAACATAGTTGTGCCTTGTAGAAACTCATAATGTAATAAATGCTCATGAAATAACTGCGACTCTGCAAACATACAGCAGAGTAATCCAGCAGGGAGCAGCGGCTCTGCAGCGTGAGGCTTACAGAGGCAGTGGACTCCACCTGAGGAGTGTGGACACAGTGTGCAGACTTCTGCCTCTTGTTACTCAGGACAACTGTCACTTTATTACACCCACAACACTGCACAGATTGAACTGAAGCTAAATCGTATTCCCTAACCTGAAATACAAATGTATTTTTATATGTGTAATTTTAAAGAGGTGGTGTAGGTGAGAATATGGATCATCTTACTGGGGATGAGGCGTGCACCTGCATACAACACTTGACAGTTCTCAGTTTTAGCCATCCAACTATTTCTTTACTGGCTAATTCTTCTGAAAGTCTCAAGAGGCTGAAGGAACTATTTGGACTAAATAAGCAATTAACATGATATTATTGGGAATATTTTATCATAGTATTGCAAATGTATGCAGAATCTCATTGAAATAATTTAAATGACTCTATATGACCACCAGTTCCACACTTTGACTCCTATATCAAGTTAATTCAAACAAGCTGTATGTTGATGTGCTGAGCATGACGCAGAAATCCTCCTGACCTGGAGGCCAGAAAAGGGAACAGAACATGTTAGCATGTTGCTAATGCTAACTACCAACTACTCGTCCTTGTCACGATGCCAAAGGTGAATGGCCAAACTCCATCACGTTGCTAGTTATATGTAACAAAAAAAACTGCCATTAGTTTTTGTTCCACAGCATGGTTTTTGCTACAACCATGTACACCGCATTTACATTTTCATTGACAAACAAAAGGAATCATAGTTATAGATTCAACACATGTAATGGTACTTCACGTGGCAGGAGACAAAAGCTGCTTTTATACAAGCAGTGTGTTTTCTGCATTGATTTCTTTGTGTTTTGTCCTATTGATGCTATTATTTGTCCTTCCCCACGGTATTTTGACAAAAAGTCATTGAGGTGGTTTCAAAACAGTTCATTATCCTAACAGAATTCAAATGAATGGATGCTTCTGTAGCTCCACGGTGAAGCTTCCTTCAGGAAGTCTCTCCTTGCTCCTCTGAGCAGCAATGATTAAAGACTTGATCAATTTTTGGTTTATGCGAGGATGAAGGATGGAGGAGATATGAAATAAGTGGAATGATCATGGATGTAATAAACCATGGATGGCAGCCTATTAATTCCGATGAGAGCTGCTGTCTTTGCGCTTCCTTGCCCATCACACTCATATCAGTCTGTGTTAATGAATGATGCTGAAATAATGTATTATTTCATTGTAGCTTTTAAAATATATTGAATCTGATGTTTCAAAGTTGTCAGTCAGTCGGTTTTTGTGATGGAATTTTAGCAAAGTCTTTCTCAGTCCAATCTCGTCATATGACTTGCAGTTTGATCTGTGGCCACTTGACCAAAACTGCTGCACAGCACAGCACTCTCTGTGGATATGCAGGAGCATGTCAGTGCTGCGGCACACAGTATCATTCATGGTTTGCAGAGGACTACAGATTACAGCTGGACAATGAATCGAAATATTAGTGAAATTGCAATCCAGCCAAGTGCAATATCCAAATTGCAGTGGGTGCAATTTTCTGATAAAGGTAAAACAACATTGTAAATTAAGTATTTTGGTGCCACAGAGATTCCCCTGGCTGACAAATCATACTCTCCAGGTGAAAGGGAACATGCTTGTTTGGTACAGACCCCAGCAATATATTTTGTTTTTCAGTGAAAATGAAATGTAAAAATGACCATTCCCACAAAAAATGGTTACTCAAATAATTGCAATATGATTTTTTAAATATCATTCAGCCCTGCTACAGATACAAACAGTTTCTTCAGTTAAACAACAGAATAAGATGTTTGTAACTGCCCTCCACTGCAACACGTTTTCTGGTCTGATTCCCCAGTCTACAAGACATAATCATTTGTCAGTGCCCTCTAAAACTGTCACACATCACTGTCACAAAAATAAAACTGTCCTCATCTGAGGAGGTTTGGTTACCCTGTATTGACATATGGACACCAGCTGTGTTTTTTGAATGCCTGCTGGGAGCTGCAGTGGACATACAGTATTATGTCTGTGTAGACAGGAAAACTGGGACAGCAGTGTGTGGGTGTGGCTGTGTGGGTCTTCTTAGTTTATGTTTAGCCACAAAAACAACTTGGTCTGGGAAATATCATGGTGTCCTAACTAGCTAGCTGAGCGTGATCGTCATGGTTACAATAATAACTACTTGGTTAAGGTTAGGGGATAATCGTGGCTCTTGTGAAGATCTCCCATGCCAAAGCCCAATGTTTATGACTCTACCACCCTCACCGCTCCATCTGTGGACATCACACTGCTCCTCCTTTGCTTGTATGACAAGAGTCATAATTACCACGGCTGCCTGCTGTCTTTGTCTCTTGAACACAAACATATCATTTCTGTGAATTTGTTTAAACACTCACTCTGTCACTGCATGTTTCAGACATAACCCAGTCAGAGCTTTTCCTACTTCCAAAGCTTTGAGTCGGTGCTCCCGCTCTCACAGTCACACGCATACACACAGCTGGAAGCTTCATAGCACAAGCAGTCTGATCTGTTGGCCACTGAGCTACACTTTGAGGGTTCAGTGGTTATAATGAGAGAGAGCTGCCCTAAAAAAACAAACAAAAAAACCCCAAAACACACAGCTGATCTCTTAACTGCGAAAACCATGACAACATCCCCTGCTGGTTTCCCACCTGCACAGGCTACCAGCTGTGTTGTTGCATTGCCTGCTGGGAGCTACAGTAGTGCTGCACCCAGATGCTTCTCTACTACAGGTTGACCATGCTTTTGTGTGTGTGGATCTTCGCATAAACACATAGTTGAAAACAATGATGGATTAAATATTCACCTGTTATTACAACATCATACCAATTGATTATTTTTCATTAAAAAAAAAAACTGCAACCAAAATCATAGTGGAAGACAAAATGTAACAACACATGCAGTCATTGCATTCATTTAGTTTCTCTGTATATTTGCATGTTTGCACGTGTTTCTATGTGCACACACGGCCTGCAGGGGGGTTCCTTCTTTACTCTAGCAGCCTCCAGCTGAGCCAGCCTGTGCTTTGCTTTTGTTTGATCGGTTCCGTTGCATTTTTCTGGGCCAGCCTCCCTCATCAAAGTGATTAAGCAATTACACTGATTGTGCCGATGCTCAGAAAAACGAGGGAAGCACCCTCGAGTATTGAGTGCTAAAGCTTTCTTGGAGATAACAGCTTAATTTGTGCCTAATCAAAATAAAGCCCGTTCTCTTAAATCTCAAACCTTCCTTCAGCACTGGGTTGCTCAGGGAACTGAGAAGGTATCTTTAAGAGGGGGGGACTAATGGAGGCAAGGACTCCCTGCTGGGGCCTTTTCTAACTTAATATCATTGCATATGGTCCTCGTGCAACATAAAGGCCTGCTATTATCAGGCAATGAGGCCGCTCTTTCCCTCCAAATGAAGCAATAATTAACATCTTAGAAGTGGTAAGGATAGTCCGCTCTGAAGATGCTGCATCCACCCAGCCTGGATCTCAACTGGAAATAATCAAAGAGTTTGGAAATTAAATCAACATGCAGTTCGTCTCTCAGCACTGCTGTGGGCATCAATAATGAAACATTAGTCTGTAGAGTCTCCTGACACACACACAGACACACACTCACACACAGCTTCAGTCATCATTCTGCCATCAGATCCTTACAAATAGCCTCCTCCATGTGCTGACATTTCTCTAAGAAACACCTTCCAAAGCAAACGCAGCTCGCAGTCTTTGGACACACCGGATACATCAAAAATTAATCACAGCACAACTTAAATCACAACCGTGACTGAGCAGCATGAATTGGGCCTGCTGAAGCATGCGTGCGCATTTATGTGTGTGTGTGTGTGTGTGTGTGTGTATGACGTGCATGTGGGCGTGTGAAGGAGCAACATGGGAAGAAGTGCAAGAGAATCAGAGGGAGGGAGATGAGGAGGGAGAGAGGAACTGACCCCGGGAGGATATCTGGAGGAAGAGGCGGGGGTCCGCAGCGCGTATGGCCGCGGTGTATCGATCCTCAATCCCGGGCACCTGCGCCTTTTTCTCGGGCATGAGCCGGACCCTGAGCCGGCCTCCCTCTGCGCCGAGCCACCACTCCAGTATAGTTGTGAGGTCCATTTCCAGGGTGAACACCGGGGCCTCCTCGTACACAGACAGCCCCCCGCATCCCGTCCTGACTATATCCTCTCCTATTTCCACCACTACTTGATTTGATTTCCTGCTGGCTTTCGTCAAGCCCAATTTCAGAACTTTGGACAGCGGCCGCTTGTAGAAGAAGGGGAGCTGTCCATCAGTGGACGTGTTCCTCAGTTCTGAATCCGTAGCAGACTTGGGGTCCACAAGAGTAGATATGGTTTTCTGCAAAGGTATGCAGTGCATTTTCAAGTTTGCGCGCACCGTGTAACATCCGCTAAAAGTCTGGCAGTCGCCGTTCAGGGGTCTCTTTATGAACTCCGCCAGGTAATAGCGCAACAGAGAGGGGACCGCAAAATCCACAGCGAGGGTTTTCCTCTTCAGCCTGGAGTTTATGGTTTGGTTCGAGTCTCTTTTGCCTCCGCTTTCCCCACTGTTGCCACCGCTGCTGCTGCTGCTGCTGCTGCTGCTAAGGTTGCTGAAGCTGGCGGCGGGGGGATCCATCCCCGCCGTGGTCCTTGGCGAGGCGCACTGCAGCCCAGTGAAAAATGCCGCAGAACAAACAAGCAAAAACAACATCCCGGCGTTCATGGTTAAATACATTTGAGTCTTTCGTTTAGGAGAAGCCCCTTAATCCTGCCGCTCACCGCTTCCTCTCTGGTCGTGTCACATACGCAGCGCAAAATCACAAAGTGCGAATCGATGATCCTGCGGGTCCTGCGCCTCTTCGCCGGTGCGCACCCGTGGCAAGACGAAGGGAACTGGGTTTTTA
Organism: Trachinotus anak; assembly: GCF_046630095.1. Classification (NCBI taxonomy): domain Eukaryota; kingdom Metazoa; phylum Chordata; class Actinopteri; order Carangiformes; family Carangidae; genus Trachinotus; species Trachinotus anak. The sequence continues at coordinate 3,255,532 of NW_027273884.1, forward strand.
CATTTGTTTGCCAGAGACTGTTGCTGTCCTCCCTTCATCACACGGAAAAAAGTGCCATTTCCCCTCTCTGCTCCCCACACACGCACACACAGACGGACACACACACGCACCTTGAAGACAATGCCTTTTATCGCCGGTGCGAACCCAGCCAGGCGCTCTCCGGGACGCTGATTGATATGCCGGTCGGGTCCGCTCCGGTGGCTTTCAAAGACTCCCTGTCTCTTGGCACAGTTGTGACGGCGGTACAAGTGGTCTCTCTGTCAGCAGCGCTCTCTCTCTCCTCACAGCTAAATCACGAATTCACAAGGAGTTTGGAGAAACCGTGCGTCCATTAAAGTTTAAAATACAATCATATCTTGTAGTCTTGGCTAATTGAAAAGCCCAGCGGCAGTGTCTCAGGTTAATGGTATGCTGAGGATTTCGGTGCTCATTTGGTCTGAACTGGCAGCTCCGATCTCCTCTGTCTTGCCAACACTCGCGGTAAAGTCCTCCACACGTCCATTTGACGTGAATATAAGCCGTTTTCGAGCACGACTCCCTTGAGAAAAAGCCCTCAGCAGCCGGCGCAGGAGCATCCGCCGTTAAGGACGCGTCTGATGCGCCCTCAGCGCAGCCGTAACGATGCTCGTGTCTTTATTGAAATGAGAAATGCCAGGAGGTACAGCGGCACAGCCCCACAGTTTGCCTCTCGTGATTTTTTTTTCATTGAATCACCGAGCCTCTGTGTGTCCGGAAATTGGATTGGATTAGTCGCACTCTCCCGGTTGTGTGCAAATCACATAGTTTCAGAGGGAGGCCGTTTGGGTTGGAGCCCATTTGGCTTTGTTATATCTAATATGCAGAGGCCAATATGTCCTGAAGACAGCAGGAAGCTGTCCTCCCATCTTGGCAGTTCATTTGCCCCAGTCTTTAATTGAGAATGAGAATCAGCGGGTCAGTGTTTGAGTGTTTGGGGCAGGAGGGAATAATTGCCAGAAATTGCTCCTCCACTGCCCCCCTCCTCAAACCCCCTCACTCTCTATCCAAAAGTTGATCGGGTGGGTGAGACACCCGCTAGATGGCGTCAGCACATTCTTATGGTAATTCACACTCCTCCGTTTCACTGACAAATCCATTAATGCTCTAATTGCTCTGTGTGTCTCATTAGAGTCTTATCTGAGCTATAGAGGAGGATTAAGGGCCAATGTGAACATTTTATGTTTAGGAATCACAGAATAAAGTCGGAGCTATAAGATTAAAGTCAGATTCTAGTTTGTGGCAGGAGGGATTTTGGGTGATTTTGCCAACTTATTCCCACTTTCAGTTTTGCTGGACATCAGCTGTGGAAAAATCATAGTGGAGTAACTAAGTGTTGCTACACTATAAGAAAGTAGGACCATAATAGTTACCACAGCACCTACCAGTGACTACATCAAAGGTCTTCCACTCCTGTGTGCTTGATCATTTGGTGTTTACTGTCTTATATATAATTTATTTTGTGAAGATTGAATAATGTGGTTACCACAAATGGAAAATTCTAAATTATTTTCTTATTGTGTTACTTCAAGGTCTATTTAAACAGTGTGATGGCCTGTTAGGCTTTTCCATCCAGACCTTCTGTACAGACACAACTGTGACCAAAAGTAATGAATCTTAGTTCAAATAGATAATACAGAAGCAACTGAGGACCAGTGAAGTCAATCAAACCACAAGTATCAAAGAAAAAAAAGAAATACAAAACAGAAAAATCAAACCAATCTAAATAACTAAAACCAAAAAGTTGGGGTGTACCTGCACAACACTCAATTCCCTTTATAAAAAAAAGTTGTATGAGAAAAGAAAATACATACAATTGACGTACAGGTGTGATATACTATCATTCTTCCCCATATTTTCATGAATTTATCCAATATAAAAGGTAATTCTTTCCATCCTAAAGATTTCATAAATAAAGTCAGTCCCATCATCCACAGTAGTAATGGCTTTCCTGCCAGCAGCGTTAGAATCCAAAATAAATGTCCATCACATATAGTGTTTTCTAGTGGCAGGGTGACAAATGGAAAATTTGATAAGAAATAAAATATAATAAACACTGCATAACATGTGTCCCTGGGTTCACTATACAGCTCCATATTCAGTGTCATTTCCACAATAAGGTAGACTCAGGTTTTAGCGTCACATATTGATTTTTTGAGGTATAGAGATTTTAAATTCACCCTGTGTTGAGGTAGAATCAGAATCAGACCATTATAAGCCTGCTATTCTTCTATGTTCACGTTTTTTGGAATATTATCATGAAACGTGAGACTTTTAGTCACTTTTTTATACATGTGTCTAAAGATTATGAATGAGAGAGTCAGGAAAGTCATCTGCACGATCAGTTAGAGTTTGCATGTGATAACCATTTCTGTCTGTTGTGCTGAAGGTCAGCAGCTTTTCACTGATGGAAAACAGTTTTGAAATTCACATTCGCTGAGTCTTTATTCTTTTGCGATGCAGAAGAGCAACAAATGTTTTCTCCCATGTGTCAGTGCTCAGTGATTTCCACAGTGGCGGCAGGTGCAGATAAAACACATCAAGTCAAGTGCAAATGGGAAAACAGAGCAGATTATGAGGAAACCACATGGCCTTTACATTAACTGTGTAAATTGATAATCAAAGATGCAATGGAATTTGTGGCAATTACTTCAAGAATAATTAAAGAAAGAGAAGAAAATAAAAAAAAGTATGTGTTCAGCTGCCATGGCTGTCACTGCAGATGCTGACCACCCACCTCTTCCTCCATTTACTCCAAACAAATAACAGATGCTGTTTTTTTTTTTTTTTTTTTGGAAATGAGAAAACACCAATACAGCACTTCCTGTTCATCAGAGAATTCCTGCCAGGAAAGAGCAAACACACCTGAAGTGTGTGCAGCAAATCTAAACGGCTCATGAGCTGGTGATAGTAAGAATCACCACTGTGTTGTAAATAGGAAACAGTAGAAATATTTGCACGAGCATATCTATTATTACTTGCCTGCTGCATCAACAGGAGAGTGTACCACAGCTGAGAGCTCTGCACTGCAGCTGTGCTTTGACCCAGTCCGCCTTTAATATGGCCACCCCAGAGATTCACAGTTTTAGTGTGTGATGTAATCCCATATTCATTGTTATGGTTATTTCTACTGCTTAAAGCAGCTGTGACCTGCTGATTGCACAACATTAGTTCTTGTTTAAGCCACAAGAAATACGCAGGTGATTGAGATTAATTATTAACATTAAGAACTCAGTTCAATTGTTGTAGCTCTGCAGAAAAGGACCCCATTCTTCCTGACTAATAAAGAACCATTAATGGCTGTTCTCTTACTAATTCACTACCTATAACTACTTTCTTTCCTGATTGAGAAAAAACCTGTTCTGCTCCTCAGGGGTTAATTGAGATGCACTGACAGTATGTGAATTACTAATATATTTATTATTGATTGATCACTGCTTTGTGTCTGCATAATTACTTCCCAATAATGGAACTGTCCTTCACAGAGGCCATTGTTCTCCCCTATTCTTCTTTTTGCTTGCTTCCTTAACCTGCACTCCATTGCTGCGATTGTACAAGGAAGTATTGTTGTGTCTTTGTGATGGGGTTATGTGGCTATACCCTCAGCCGAATTTGTGTTCAACGGTGCTGAAATGCTTGGAGTTTGAGATTTGTGAGCCAAGCCAAATGCGGTGACTGCATTATTATCAATATCTTCTCTTGTTTCCTCCATTTTCATTTTCCCCTGCCACACACGACTGTCTCTCATGCAAATTCACATAAGATGAAACAGACACGTACGATCTTCAGTCAGTTAGCATCTTCTGCCCTCACCTGTGGTGGAACAGCAGCACAGAGCAGAGAATCAGACCCAGAAGTACATCAGTGAAAAACTTTTTTTCTTTATTCATCATACATTCAACTCAGTATCTGAGCACATTATTCAAGACAAGTTGTTTTATTCATATTCAGAGAAGGTGAGGAATCATAAAAGGTGTGGGAGGGACCAAATGCAACCGGGAGAGGGAGTGAGAAATGGTGACACAGACGCACTGAACTCCATTCGATATCTAATCTGCATGGCTGTGCTCACAAGTGCTGAGCTGCTCGTACAATATTAATGTTACATCGGCCGCTCCATTTTTATGCATGATATTGTATGTCGACATTCACTTGGTAACTGCTTCAATTGAGGTGAGCCTGTGGTTCTCAGTTAGCGTCTGGCTGAATGCAAGTTTGGTAATTTGGGCGCGGAGCCAAATGAACTGTGGAAATGGTATAACCACTCACTGACACAAGACAATATCTGGAGTTATTAATAATTGATTAAACACATGGATAATGTTAGCCAAATTGATTTTTAACTAGCAAAAACCCAAAATCAAGCATTATAGCCCAATCTCCATTTTTCACACCAAATTGAATCTGATGAATTGATATTTATGTGCATAATTGTAATCCAGATGAATTCACTGGGAGGCTGCGGCTAAAGAGAAGGGGGCGGCTCAAGTATGTTTGGGCTAAGATGAGCTGCTATGGCTGGATTCTTGATAATAGACATGCACTTTGAAACCAATTTAGCAGACCGCCAAGGCCAACTTAATTACTTCCTGACTGATCACTCATTTCCACTTTTCAAACCTTATGGAGTAAAATGAACCAAAGCCTGGATATCCATTACCCACAATGCTTCGAGTTACCTTCCTGAACCATTACCAGCTACAGTGTCCATTTCATCCACACCATATTTGGTATCCAGTTCACAGGTCAGTGTGCAGAAAAAGGTTGGTAGGGGAGTGGTAGTGTGATAAATTACACACAGATAAGTTCTTACAAAGACCCTTCCCCCCTCGAGCAGTACTTTTCATGGCGCAGGGTAAACCTCATAAATCAGCCGGCACGTCCCCACAGCTAGCGCCCCTTTCAGCTAGCATCATCGTGCTTCATGGCCCGGCCCATCCACTCTCTGCATGTACCATGAGTGCTCCAAAGTTTGTTGCTGCAAAAGCAGAGATGAATGTTTGACGGAAAAAAAAAATCCCAAAAGTCATCTCTCTTTCACTTTTTCTCTTTTTTTCATTTGTCTGTTTTTGCTTTTATGAATGCACAAAGCTCGTCTGCAGTGATTGAGGAAGGAGCTGCTGAGTCTCATGCACCTGAACCATACATTTTGTGACGCAGACAGTCCCGGCTTCCTTTCACATTCCCACCTCATGACATTTTTCTCTTAGTTCCATAAATCAAACCCCCCAGGCCTGCCGAGCTGAAGAGAGGAAATAGGCTTTGAAGAAAAAAGGAAAAAAAAAAAAGAGGCTTTCCCACTGAAAGTGTTTAAGACTTGGAGAGTTTTCCTGTTGACAGCTGTAATAAGAGTTTGTGGTCATCTCTTACGGCGCACGCTCACGGGTGCAGGGGGTAAACTTTTGATAGGTGGCAAGTTCCTGGGTAGTGGACATGAAAAATGTCAGCCTTTTAGCTCCAGTCCACTGAGCCCTCTGCATGACCAGCATTCACATTAATCATAGCACTGCAGGGGTTGAGCCTGACTTTAGCCAGGTAATTAGCATGTCACGAGCTATGCTGATTCATAGAAGCACTTCCTATATCCTGAAAGCATAACTCTCAGTGTAAAACAGCTCACACATACAAAAGCAGAATAACCCATCTAGAACATTTTGGGACGACAGTGTTAATTGGAGTAAGGGGACTAATGAATAGACCCTGCCTGGCCTGTTCACCCCTCACAGTGTGAACAGTCCCACCTGCCAAATGTCAGATTAGAAGTTGCACAATTCCGGGGAATTTGATTCACACAGCTATGAAGAGTGGCTACAGTTTGACAAATAACACACATTAGTTTTTATAAAAAGTGAAGCTTGTATGACAGCTTCTCTTCTATGAGGTAACTGACTTTTTAGATTTATGCAAAGTGGATAATCTGTAAAAAGGCTGCTGAGTACATGTGATGCAGGGGTGGGCGAAGTTGCGTTTTCACTGGAACTCTTTTGACCTGACAGATTCTGCTTCAGACTTTTCTGAACCACCTCGGCTGTTTGAAAATCCTCTCTGTTTTTGAACAGTGTTGTCGTGTTTGTCAAACTCCATCTTCTAAACCACACATAAGACAGACAGCTCCTCTGTCTGCATCTAGCCATATGGTGATGTTTACCTGCTCGTCCCCTGGTTATTTCTAATTCCAGTTTATAAGATGTAAATATACTGTTTCAAACTTCGATAGCATGAATGTAAGTGAGCATTTGGAGAGGCATTCTGCTGATTTTACATGTCAAAGTCAATTTAGTACTCAGTGGGAGTAATGCTCTGCAAGTGTAAACAGTTGTATAGTGTCTTCAGTGTCTCAGGAGGATAGAGTGAGTTGGACAGTCTAGTTTGAGATTGAGGACTACTCCAGCAGGAATCGTGTATATAGATGATTTCAAGGCTGGAATTTTCTCCCTATGCATTAAATCATCTTTAAAGTGTTCCTGTATTTTATCTTATACTTCTGTATTATTCAGTTGTTCAGGCAGGTCCCCTTGTGATAGCACATTTCTTGCAATGGCTAAATGAATTCAGGCCCATTGTCCCTATCTTTGTAGCCCACAGTTTTTGGGTTGCTGTCTTTAATGACTCCTCTCCCCCGATGAAAATCAAGTTTTTGACCTAGTTAACATGTTGATATGGTGTTTTCTGCAGTCATGGGTGAAATACACAGTCAAATGCAGTGAACCAATGATGGTCTCCTGAAAACATATTCAGACAGACAGACAGACACACCTAATGAACCAAACGTGCAGGGATGGGGGATGGGCAAAATAAACCTGAAACTTTGTCAGAGTGAGAGTTTGCATTAGCAAAACCAATAACACTGTGTCAGCCACTGCCAGTTAATAGCTGTCAGACAGAATAAACACATAAAAGATGTTAACTACACTAATTGTTCTGATACATCTTCCAGCATCTGATTATTTTACTCCTCATCTGAGTCTGGGTCTGACTGAGGCTCAAACATGTGGCTTTATCAACACATCTCTGTTCTTTCACCTGACAACCTTGCACAACCAGCGGTGGTAGGCGGGGCACAAAGCCTGATTCAGAATTTCTCAATAAAGAAGTAAGTGTAGATGTTCTTCCAGGCCCAATTTTCCATATTTTTTAGCTTTTCATGCGGGAAAACCATGTTAAACAAAATATTAATCATAGCAGAGTATTTTTACAAAAATGTTTAAAGCATGTCTGGAGATTTTAGATATTTTATTCATACATTTTGAACGATTTTGGGGCCTACTCTACACGCACTACAAAGAGGTTTAATTCGTCTCATAATCAATTAATGTATATGAATATTAGTTTCCAAATTATTATAATAGTAATTATTATAACATCCAATGGGTTTTGTTCATGATGAATTCATGGATCATTTTTTTAAATGATTGGTGAAACTGATGATTTTAGACTATGTGCTGGTTGTACACAATGCTTAAGTTAAAATTGGCCAAGATAGACTCAACCAAAACAGCTGAGTTGCTGAACATAAAAACCAAAACAATGAGCTGGAAGATGCTAAAATGCTGTACAGAGCTAAGGGAAAGTGCAGAATTGGATGACAATTCCCTGTGGGTTTGTCGAAGAAGTGACCCTCTTCACATTACATGTAGTCATTTGATCCATTGTAAATATAAATGCAGCATTAAAAACATAAAGGCTTCAGCATGTCTCCCCCACAGAACGTCCTGGTAGAGTAGAGCCAGATTTGGAACAGCACTCGTTTCACTGAATTAAATAATAAAATAATAAAATAAAAATAATATTAATAAAATATGAAACATTAAAACAAAATATAGAACATATACTTGGATTTTGATGAAAACTTTCTGAGGGTTATGTAGACTGCCCTATGAGGACCCATGAGTGTATACTGTTTTGGCAGGCAGGTACAGTATATCAGGCAGAGTATAAGGAACACTATCAAGATGCCTTATGGGGGCTGTAGGATTTATTGTTTTTGGATCTTGACCCAAACTAAGGACGGAAAGTTAAGATATCTGAGATTTTGCTGCATCTTTATTATTATTATTTTTAATCACATACAAATCCCGCAGTTTTATGAAAGTGCAGTACTTAATTGCTGGAATACCAAAATACTTCCATCTTATATTGTAGAGTTGCTGGAGACTCATGCTCAGAAATACAGTTAATCAAATCAATTACGCTTCTCAAGAAGGATAATTTGCTTGATAATAAGAATTTTTTAATCAAAAAAACTGGTACAGATGCTGTACTTCTGCAGCAGCACAGTTTCATAAATCTCCATCATTGCAAATTGCTCAATTATTCACTAAATAGAATGACGTGGTTGAGCTTTTCATCATTTAAGCTCCATTTCTTTACACAAACCATCTCCTCCCATAAGGCTCGGAGGGAGGGGAAGACGCTGGAATACATTTGTGTTTGCCTTATCACTTTATCCTGTTGGCTGGGCACCTCATAATGAATTCCTTGCCTCTGTTCGTTCCACTACTTCCAGGCTTTATTGAAAATGTTTAAAAATTGACAAGCTGACCACTTCCAAAGAAATCCATCTTTCCCGGAAAATGAATTTCTACAATCACAGGCTTCCAGAATAATGAAAAAGATGTAGGTTCAAATGGGAAGCAGTCTGGACACTCAGAGGTTCACATTCACACACACACACAAACCCACAAACACACACACACACACAAACAATACCTTCGGTGCTTATCATGAGGCATGGGATTAGATCTCTACAGTTTAATATGCTTAAAGCTTCCAAACGCAGCTTTCTTCATGTTGAGGCTTATCCTTCCATCTATAAAAGCACATTTTTCAAAGTCTGCTGGTGTTTCCAATATTCCTATATCAATGTGTACAGTCCTCCCTTTGTACACTGGAATGCGTTTACCTCAGGGATCATTCATCACCTGTCTGGAAACACACTGCTGATCTGAGACAATGCACGTCTGGAGCCCACCTGAGATCCTCAGATCTACCAGCAGACAAGTGTTTCCTTTACTCACCCATATCCTGCATAATGAATACGCAGGAAGACGACCGATCCTCATGATTCATCACATCAATATCTTATCTGTTCAATGCATCAGTCATCCAGGCCAGTCAAGGCAGCTCGGGCAGACTCTGGGATTTTGACTGATCATTCAGTTGCAGTTATGGATCGGATGGATGAGCGAAGAAGTCACTGTTAGATCTCTCCTCAATTAGTTAACCATCGACCTGCTGGAGCCTAATGGGCCATTGGCGGCTGACTTGAGCGCTGCGTCTGATGAATTCCTGCTCTGGAATCGGAGACGGGGCAATTGGGCGGCTAGATGGCCGGTTGGATGGCGAGAACCAATTCAATCTCCTTCACGGATCAAGCTTCTGAGGGAAAAGGATGGGAGAGGAGAGGGCGCCATCATGGGCCATGGGGTTATTTTTCACCGGCCTTTTGTCAATACGACCTGGTGCTGTGCTGCGGGATGTCAGGGTTGAAAATGATATATTGGCTGAGTGGAGCATGATACAGGGCAAGCCCAGCATTTGACTCTGTGACATACATCACAGGGGAGAGGTTAGAGGTGAATTAATAGTGAATTATCTGGTGTCAGGGGAGCAACAGGGGGGTGGGGTGGAGGGTCAGTGTTAAGGATGGAGGTGAGCACAAGACAAAATCTGCACATTTATTACAGCTTTGTAAAGAGCAAACCTTATATCAATGACTCAAGATGTAAAAAAAGGAAATCTCAGTGGCATTTGGGGCGGAGTGCGAGGGGAAGCGAGTGCCAAAAATAGACTGCAGCGATGCTACTCGACTGTGTATCTTTAATGCACAGTCTTCTTTCTCTTCCTGGGAGAGGCATCAGTTTATGTTCCCCTCTCTTCCCTTCTCTCTGTCTTCCCGTTTCACCCGTTTCCTGGTAACAGATGCATGTGCGTGTGTGTGATGCACCCTGTTTGTCCACAGGAATATAAATCACAGCCTTTATTTAGTATGCATATCTAAATAAAGCTCCCCCCTCCACCAAAAAAAAAAAAAAAAAAAAAAAAAATGCAGAAGCACAGTTGCAGGAATATTGCTACTAAGTGGTACCTTCAAAATGCTGTTATAGTTACTCTCCTGCAGAGAAAAGAGACAGACAGGCCGGTGTGGGAGTTACAGCATGTGTTGACCATCCAGAGCTGGCAGAAAAGAAATTGCCCTCATTTCAGTATCTTGTTTTCTCCAAATTGCTAGTAGTAAAAGCAGATGCGGCCCCCAAATCAACTGGCCTTGTGTTCCAATGTTTCAATTCCTTTTGGGTTTGTTTATTACCATCTTGGCTCCTATGCCTATCTCTGCCTCCCTGCTTTCCTCACTATACCTGTGCTCACGATCGTGTGTCGTTAGCTTTTCTCTGTGCTGTATGAATCTGACCTCCCATTCAAAATCTGACCAATAAGCAGGAGCTGTGGCTTGATGAGCACGAAATGTTCACAATATTACATTTTCTTGCATATTTTTGATCAAATATCAGAAAAATATTAATGACCCAGAACAATGCAGGAGCCACCAGCCCTCTCTACTTACCTGCTGTATAGCCACATCAGAGCAATCAGCATGTCAGCATCTATTCAGTGTTAAACTGCCTGCTCGGATGTGTGTATACTAAGAGAATATCAATGCTCTAAAACAAGTCATGGGTTGCTATCAAGTGCTCTGTAGATTATCATCAGAGAATAAGCAGCGGCAGGCTGGCACAGCTGCAGGAATTCTAATTGAAAGCCATTTGAATGTGAAGTCTGGACGAGGCATTGTTCTGACAGGGAAACCTTTTCCTCAGCTTTGCCTGAAGCTGACCACCTGGCTGGCATTTAACATGACTTGTCAGTCCTTTCACTTCTCAGTGCATGTGCCCTTGCAAAAAGTAATGCACTAGAAATCTGATAAAAACGCCTCATTGAACCACTGATTTGGTCGTCGTCTTGCAGTTCAGCTGATACTGATTTAGGCGGCTTTTAGTCGACATTATGATCACACATGACCTTTTAAAAAAGGATTCAGTAATATAATATATATTTTTATTTTGACATGTAAAAGAATGTCTGCCTGGAGCTCTCTAATCTTAAAAACAACATCTCATCTCAATGACCTTTTATTAACTGCTTTAGTTCTTTCAGTCATATGACATGATCTTCATCAGCAGATGGAGTTTGCCATGGAAATGAAGACATTCAATACTTTATGAGCACTTCTGGAGCCCTGGAGGTGCACTGGAGGGGAAAAAATAATAATTTGTGCTTTTGATTTTATAATTTGAGCGCACAAGTTATTAGTTAGTGCTTCTTAGTTTTAAGTTTCAGGAAGTTGAGACAGAAGACACTGATGAAGTGAAGAGTTATCCTGTAGAATAGATTAAAACTGAACTAAAACTGTATTAAATCCATGTATCCATAGTGAGAGTGTGAGTCTGTGTCTGAGTTATGGTAAATCTCCTCCTCCTGGGCTCTGTGCTGCAGGAGACTGTAATCAATATTTTAATGTTAACAATGGATCAAATGACTCAGTGTAATGTTAAAGGGTTTGTCTTTAGTGATGAACCTGCAGAGAATTATCACCAGACTTTCCAGCTCTCATCTTTACTGTTCTGGTTGTCTCTCACGCAGCAGGCCGCTGTTTCAGTGACAAATCTCTGATAATAAATCGACTGCTCATCAGAGTTAGTGATTAACTGGCGAACACAGTGGAGCATTTAGCAGCTAAAACACAGATATTTCCCTCAGGGGTTGGTGGAGACAAAACAAAAAGCGCTAGAGGGAGAGTGAATACCGCACTTTCACAATCACGACTACAGATGAATGCTAATGTTACTCTGTAACTGCTGGATGTAAATAAGCAACCGTTTTGTAAAAGGTGATAATGTTAGTACTGCACTCAGGGGGACTGCTTGTCCACATTATGAGCCAAGTTTAACTAAAACAAAGTTATTGTGGTGGCAGATCAGAAAACAGTTGAATGAATAAATTTTATATCATTTGAAGTTTGGAAGAAACTGACAAACAATGTTGTTCTGATCAGGGTCATTTTGGAAACTAACGATGAACAACTTATATTTATTAACAAGCTACACCAGACAAAACAGCAAAGAACACACGCACACATACAGTGGCAAGAAAAAGTTGGTGAACCCTCTGGTCATAGAATGTGATCTGATCTTCATCGAAGTCACAAATGTAGACAAAATAACATGTGCCTAAGCTAGTAACACCCAGTCTTTCATGTCTTCATTGAACACTGTGAAACAGTCACCAAAGTAAGTGAACCCTTGAATTTCATCACTGATAAACCAGCTCTTCCAGAAGCTGCTGACCAGACCTGCACAATGTTCAGGTGGGACTTTGGCTCATTCTCCTGCAGCTTTCTTCAGGTTATTCCACAGTATCTCTACTGGGTTAAGGTCTGGGCTCTGATGGGCCAAAAGGTGGATTTTCGGTTTAAAGTTATTCTATCATAGATTTAGGTTGATGTTTAGGGTCATTGTCCTGCTGCATCACCATGGAAAGAAACACTGACATTATCCTGTCAGACACCTTCATAAACTCTGGGATTCATTTTCCCCTCAATGATGTGAAGCTGTTTAGGCCCAGAGGAAGCAAAGCCCCAAATTATTTACAACATACATAGTGCTACATGTTCTTCCCAAACAATTCAACCTTAATTTAATTAGTCAACAAAACATTTACCCAGTAGCACTGTGAAGAGTCAAGCTGCTCTTTGGCTCTTTGGCAAACTTCAGGGGCGCAGAGATGTTTTTTTTTTTGAAGCAGCTTCTTCCATAATGTCCTGTTGTGGACTTCATGCTCCATGAATCATGCTTCATGATTTGCATTAGACTTATGAACAGAGATTCCAATTAGCTCCACTGATTATTTGAAATCACTTTGTCAGCCTTTTCAGAGTTGTGCAAATCAATCATAATTGATCGCAAGTCTTGTGATGTCTCTCATTTGAGACACACGATTCAGATCAGCAGATGCTTCTTGTGAGCAGCATACTTAAAATGTTTGAGTGCTTTTTAAAAATGAAGATCTGATTATATTTGAAGACAACTTCATGCATAAGTGAAGATATTTCCAAAGGGTTCACCCACTTTTTCTTGCCACTGTGTTTGCAACTAAAACATCCTTCTCTGTTTCTCCCAAGGTCACAAGATAAAGGCTGCACTAATGTGCCTGCAGTGTTTGCATATATAAAAAATACACATACACATACATATTTATGTGAATGTATTCTACACACATAAATATCCATAACTTTCTCAAAAGCTATATAATTATATTTTTGCCTCTTTAGACAAAATCTCAACAGTTTGTGTCTATGCACCATGTTCTCTGGCACCACGTTGTCTGGCTGTGGTTTATTCTGCATGAATAATAGGCAAACACAAAAGTACCTAATGTTTTTGAGATAGCATATGACATATAACAGCAGGCAGGTTTTTGCTGCTCTCAGACCTGTAAGATACACTGAAAGATGCGTCCTCATAACCAGGATAAATTAGGCAGATAGTGTATTTTATTATTTAGGTTGTGGTCAGAATGGAAAAGTCCAAGTACTTCAAAACTGTACTGGAGTACTTCAATTTCAAAGTTTTTCTGCTTTTTATTTTACAGTTACACTTCTATAGTTACTTTTTTGGATTAAGATTTTACTTACAAAACACACGACCAGTTTATAACATATGCTGCATTATTAAAAATCAAACTACCCAATAGTAACCTACATGAAGTAGTTAAAATTAACTCCACCTCAAACAACTACAACATTAAAGTGCTGCCTACATGTTCATACATCAATGATAAATCAATGATAATGTTACACTGATAGGAGGAAACAAGAAGTACTTTTATTTTTGACTCTTTAAGTACATTTATTTTGCTCAAACTTCTATTGAAGGACTTTTACTTGTAACAGAATACTTCATAGTTTGGTTTTGCTACTTTTACTTAACGGTGCCCTGACGTGTTTTCTTGTAATCAAACAGAGGTTATGTTTATCTTATGTTTACATCCTTCAAAGTCGAAGAAACATCTGGCATGCACATTTGTGAAGTATTATTTTTTTTATCATTTATTTTTAAACCTTGCATTATTCACATCTGCATCTACTCGTTAACAGCCTTCTTCACTACCTTTGTGGGTATGTTACTTCCTTTCTTTGCGTGTTACTGTTGCTCAGTGAAATAGCATGAAACCTCTCTCAACAGGGTCCAACACATACAAACGTTGCTCCGTAGTGTCGCTTGTGGTTGAAAACTCAACAAGGGGCCTTTAAGTAAAAGATCTGTACAATGTTTGATTTCTTCTACCGCTGAACACATAAAATTAAATGAAAGGAATAATGAACTGTACATTATGAAAATATACAAGTATTAAATACATCAGATGATGTAATTAAGAGAAAGAAATATTAATTCATTAATGTAAGTATCTCTACATTATATATAGCTTTCACAATGATCGGAGGATTGGATAAGTAACCATGGCAGCCCTGCATCTTTCCTCCTGTCTGAGCAAAGAACAAAAGTGTGGACCACAGCCACTCCACTTTTGCGATTAGTTTTTCTCTTATTTGATCTCTTGACGGCGAAGCGAGAGAGATAGAATGCAACAGAGGTCCAAGGCCACTTTCAAGGGCATTGAGCTTACATGGTGTATACCGTATATCTACCCTGGACACGAGGCTCCCCTCCCCAACCACCACTCCACCCACCCTCACACTCGCACATCCTGAGAAAAATTGCCTCATAAAACTGCCACAACACGTACCACAACAAAACCACAGCATGAAGACTGCTGCACGAATTCCTTTAAGTCTGGGAACATGCAGCCAAAGCACTGCAGAGCCACTGGATTGTTTGTGAGCTTTATCAAAGAAGCGCCCTAGCTGGGTTTCTAATTGTACTCTTCTCCTCCCCCGCTCTTCCAATCCTTTTTTTCCTCCCCGTCTTGTTCTCACCTTGCTTCTTGCAGTCACTCTAATGAAGCTTTCCAGTCGGGAGATAAAGTGGTTAAAGTGTCCTATGCACCTTGTTAGCTTCTGAGAAGCAGACACTCACACATCAGGAGGGGAGTAAACGCAGAAAACTCTACCATCTTTAACCCTCCTGCGCTGTCTCCTCTACTCTCTGCACTTGGAAGTCGCCTACAGAAGTAAATCACAGAGGGGGGCAGCATGAGATTTAAATGAGCCAATTAATCCCCATGCTAATAATCACTCACATTAAGAGTGGTGGAGCAATGATTAAAGCTTGTGGAGGGCACATGGCGCTGTGTTTCACAATGCTGGGTTTCCGTATAAAACACCCATGGGAACATGTGTTAAATATGCATTGAAAGAGTAACTGTATCATGAGAAATCAGGGAGTTAGAAGCAAAAGAAAAACTGCATGAGATATGGTGGCTATTTTCCCCTTACACGTAAAAAAGTAAGTAAGAAGATTTTGTTCCATGTTTTTTTTTTTTTTCGCAGTTGTGGGACAAGTTTTTCAGCCAGAGGGAGTTGATTCATCTTTGTTTGCAGTGATATACCTCTCAATGATATTCATTTGCCTGAGGGTTTGTTTCATAATCCTGTTTACTTGTGTTCCCCTCTCAGCACCCCATCTTTTTCCCACTCCTGGCTTTATTTGTTCCGTGTAACTCTCAGTCTACCTCTCTCTGTGCACCTATCCCACTACTGTTATACTCTAGATCAGCATAGAAAATGTGCTCATTCATACAGTCAGGTTTTATTTCCTTTAAAACTCCCTTAAACCAAGTCAGAGGGGGTCAGAGCTCCCTATAATACTGCACTTATTCTTGCTCTCTTCTCCCATTAATTCTGCTGTTCAGCTGTGGTCCACTTCTTCTTAAGCTGCCTGACACAACAATGTTCATGTGGAGAAATGAAAGAGGTTACAGACTCCATTAGAGGCTCTTACATAATTTGGTTATGTCATCATTTAATTATATTTACATGCTACTCTGCAAATTGACGGCAGAGCATTTGGCAGACATCTCGCCTGTGTCGTTCATGATAAATAGCAAACGTGGAAAGTTGCCACCACAAGTAGCACTCGGCTGTACTCTGCAGCAGTACCATGTTGCTCGTTGTATAATTGGCCCTGGATGAATCATACACATAAAAGTGGAGCAGACTGGGTGGTGGCTGTTGGATGCCGCTTGCCGTATGTGGAAGATTTACTGGGGCTTTAAATCTCTGATAGTGACTTCGAGTATGTCCTTGGATGCACATTAAATTCCAACGAATTATTAATAGCTTACTGATAAATATTTTCACCTCTTCCTTAAAAAGTGTCTTGTGTGTCGTGGCCTCAGCGAGGGCAGATGGGGGTAAAGAGTGAGGCAGCACAAAGGGATTCTATCCACCAGTCGTTAGGAGTTTACACAGGTCAAGTGGACCATGTTTGTGGGAACTCTACCCACAGCTTTGTTAGAGGAGGCAAAGAAGGAGTGAACCTCGACTTTATGGATTTTTCCCCTGTCTGCTTACACACTGATGCGGCAACCCACTGGGCTTTGTCCCAAAGCCAGTCTGACTACAGAGAGAGAGCTCCGCGACTTGAGAGGATTCAAAACTGACTCTCAGTTGGCATTATTTGTGCAAGATCTATAAGGAACAAAACCTGCCTAGCTATTAATACAAAAGGACATTTTGCTCTTTCTTTCTTCCCAGGGAGAGAAAGAATTAATAAATGCGTCTTATTATTAACACCTTATTTATTTGTTTTTTTTCTCTTCCTCTCAATAAATCAAATTAAATTATCATAACTCATATATCGATATCTATAGCAATAACAAAAGCCATCAGGTGATCTCTGTAGTAGTGTATGCCATCATTTTAAGTTATCTTATGTTATCCTATCTCATCTTATCTCATGATTTGTTATGATACGTCTTGTTATGTTATGTCTTTCCATTTCATGTCTTGTTATGTTTTCACTGTCTTTGTCTTTATCTTCACCAAATACATATATATATATAAAAAGAGGCTGTCATGCTGAAGAGATAGTTGATAATTCCTGGAGAGCTCCAGGGGGATTACTCCTTCCTTTGTAAGGTACCATGGTTTCCAAGGTGCTCAAAGATGTGCTCCATAAGTGTGCTAAGTGCTGACATATTTGTCCCCCTCTCTGATGAAATCACCTGTGGTGTGTGTAAAAGTGCATACATGCGTGTGTATGAATTGACTTGTTATGAGGTGTTTGATCCATATGAGGTGTCTTTTCTTAAAACCCACTGGCCTGCCGGCAACCCAATTACAAATGTTTTTTACAAAGTTTTTAAGAGGTGAGAATACTTAAACTGTTCATTCACAATTCAAATATTCAGTAAATTTTGCAGTAGCACATAGGTATAATTAAAATGTACCAGCATTTTAAACCAGCAAAACTGGCGAAGCAGTGGTGACTGCCTATCTTTGAAGCGGTCATTAAAAAATACAAAAAAATATCCCGTGTTGCTATAAACTATTTTAGTTTTGGTTTAGTGTCATGCTAAACGAGCCAATTTCCAGTAACCACAAGCTGTTACCTTACAAGTGATGTCTCTTAAATGCATTTTGGCCTTTTGTTATAACCTTCCCATTTGAATCCATAAACACATGGAAAGTACATTGAAAAGTTTGTTAATTCCACAAACTATATGTAAAGATGGATGACACATCACCACTGCCGCCCACTACACAAAAGCCAAAATATCGGAAATACAGGAGCTTTCATCTTGACATGGGGACAAATTTTGCAGAATGCTGGCCTACTCTCAGTTCACATCTATCAATTAGTAGAATGATTATAGCAATCTAAAAATATGAAGTACATAAATGTTTATGATTTGAGACTTGATAACCCATATGTTGCAATCAAGGTGATCTTGTCTTTGGCTTGAGCAGCCGTTTCAAATCAGGGTGACACGGTTGAAAGATGTGAGCATTTACCATGCAGAGAGGGTCTAAAAGAGGCCACTGTGCTGCTTCATGGGAATTGTAGGAACCAGTGTTTATGGAGCTTGACTTCGTCTAAAAATCTGAAAATGTAGCCCTCTGTTTAGCTTTTGAACGTTCTCGGGATGTGTCTCTAGGGATGGCACTGTTGGCAGGTTAATCAACTGATTATTCCACCACTTACAGAGCTTTGGTCCAGACTGAAATCTCTCAACTTATATATGATGGATCACCATGAAACTTGGTAACATAGGATGAACTGAAATGAGTTCTGTGACTAATTCCTTGGTTTATGACTAATATCTGCAAAACTAATACACTTCCCATTTGCCTTAGCTTTGTGTTCAGGACCAATTTGCATATGTTAGCATGCTATCATGCAAAGCTAAGAAGGTGAACATTATCTCAAAGGAGTTTTAAATCGAAAGCAACTGGACTTGGTTATTTGTCTAGGAAGACGTTTCACCTCTCATCCAAGAGGCTTCACCTGACCAGGCTGGGACTTTCGATTTAAAACTCCTTTGAGATACTATGACCTGGACAAATGAGAATATTCACAGGCTTAGGTGAACATTATGTTTTCTTACGTAACTGCTGGTACTGGTTTTATTGTAAGATACTCCAGTCTTATTCATCGGCTAATTCACTGTTGCAACTGGTTAATTTTTACTGCAAGTCACACTCTTTCAAAAGAAATAGTATGTATTCCATTTGTTGCTGATGGCCTACATCTGTTGGTTCGCGCTATAATATGAATCCAGCATAAGTTGTTTTAACTCAGATCGTGTATGCTCTCTCTCTTTCTCTACTGATGTGTTGCACACATCCACAATTCAACATTGCAATCTGTATATCATCTCAGTAATATATCAAGGATTTGTTATCCTCAAGACGCATTAGCTGTATGGTTGATGCTTTTAGTGTGAGGTGAACTCTGATTTTTTATATTTTAATGGACAGCTGTGATTGTTGTTCTTGCTGTAACCTTATCTGAAACCATCCTCTGCCAACAAAGTACTTAAATTGCCTTCATTACATTGTTATTTCACTGGTGTTATAAAACTTTAAGTTATAAATAAATTTAATCCGTAATGCTTTTACTAGATTTTTCCTCTTATTTTGAACATTTTACTTATGAATTAAGATCCATCATTTTATTGTTGTAGCTGGTTGAAAAGCTTATTATTATATGTATCTAAAAATGACTAGACCTATGTTATATATATATATATATATATATATATATATATAATGGTTGGTTTCATCAATGACCTTATATCCTCTATGCACATGTGTTGTTGTTATTTTTCCCTGCCAGAAGCTCAGAATTGACTTTTTATGCATTTTTAAGCCACATTTTTAAGATACATTTTTTACACCTTGGTTGTTTTCAACTATACATTTTAACCAGATGAAGGATTTCAGTCATCAGACGTCTTGATCTTAAATTGTCAGAGAAACAATCATAACAAAGGTTAGCAGAGTCTCAGCTCCCAGCCCTACCTTGATATCCCATGTCCACCATACAGCATCAGCGAAACACAAAATTTTAATGCAAAACTGCTTTATGTTGTGTTTTCACCAGTTATAATGACTGGGTCTGGAGAGGAGGACACCTCTGTGGATAATTTGGCTCCTGGTAAAAAGCCCCTGAACGAATGACAGTGAAGGAATCCAAACCAGGAGAAGCTGATGGCAGTAATGGTGAACTCCCATGATACCCCACTACTTTACAGTGTCACCAAATGCCATTTTTTGTTGCTGTTTTGATTGTGAGACCCCTAGCAGCAGATGTTATATACTGTGTGTATAAGTAGGAGGTTCAGCTGTCAGATAAAGGTAGAACAGTAAAAACAGCAATATTGATGTAGAAATATAAGGTAGCATAAAATGTAAATGGTCACTGTACTTTAATATTGTACTGGAGTAAATGTACTGGTTACTCTCCACCAGTGGTAATTTACATTGCATCCTATATGTAATGACAAGGGAGATTAAATTAAATTTCCAGCTGGAACACACACTTCTCAGTTGTCCTCTCCTAAGTAATAATTATATTCACCAAATACCAGGCTGTGTGCCTCTGTGTACTGAGAATGCAGAAATAATGTGGCAACATTTATGCAATGTCTGGAGCAATTAACCAGAATCCCAGTGAATATAAATGGGTCTAATATAGAGAGGAGAATGTTTTTAACATCTGCCATTACAGAACGCCATTTGTCGGTTTGATTGAAGAGAGCCAAAACCGAAGCTCCCATGCTGGTGGAGCTGCACATCCTGAGTGCTTCTCTGCACACAGCACAGGAAATCATTCATGTCATATAGCCTATATTTTCTGCAGCCGAAGGTGGGTGTCATTCATGCAAACATTAAGCTGTCTGTGTGTTGTTATCTTTGCATTGCATCATTTGGGCACTATGGAAAAGGGGCAGCAAAGACTATTAAATGTGAAATATCATCAAAAACACATGGCTACCAGTTCAAGATCAAAAGATCAAATGTTTGATATCATTTAATATGATATTGTGCAGTATTAGCAACATACATCTTCTCTCAGACACTACACTCAGACATTTTGTGAATTTCAAAATCATTGTTAATGTTATATATCTACTGGCGTGTAGTAAGTATAACAGTCATGCTTGTTTTTTTTTGTTTTTGTTTCAGATTGTATTTAGCATTATAACACATCCTTTTAAAACCTCACCACAAAGGCTTTAACATCTTTGCAAAAAAATCCATCAGTCCACAGCTTATATGTTGGTTAAAAAAAAAACAAAACTAACCTACTTTACCTTTACCTAAGCTTACTGTACTACTGTAAATGCTTCATAGACAAGGTGGCAGTGTTATTGTGCAGACATTTGTGGTCATCATATAAAAAAATGTCTTTTGTTTGCACAGTGTCTACCTTGGGAGGTTCAATTCATATCTACAGAATGGATGAATAGTGAGCGTCTAGACATAATTTGACCCTCTCCCCTTCCCGCCGTCCTCTGACTCCCGTTCAGTGGCTGCCTTCCAGGGCTAAAGAGGTTTTATGGCTGGACAGAAAGGAAATCTTTTCACGTTAACTGACGCCGATGGAGGTCGACAGCAGCAATGACATTAATGCACAATAAAGTCAGATAGCAGACGAGCCATTTTCACAAGATACAGTAACTCACTCGGATGTAAACCTATTGTTGTCCCCTCAGGAGCTTCCACTTAAGCTTCACCAGGGGTTGCATTACAATGCCATGCTCCTACAAGCAGACTTTACATTGCAAGTGCAAGACCTGCAGACTTTACAAGGCTGCGGCACTGACTCTGCACTTCTCCTCAGGGATTTAAGGGTTTTAAACTATAGCGTAGTCACATTCTAGTCTGATCCCTCCTTAGCCCCTCTAACAGCTCAGCCACCTCTTATTTCATGTCACGTTCCCCCCACGGGGCAAAAGTAAACAAGCCTAAGGCGTCACTCCACCCAACACGAGCTTCCTGACAGAAAGGAAGACAGCCGCTAGACAGACGGCGTTCTCCACCAGGGGAGAAGGAAAACAGCAGAGACCCGAGAAGCACACCACCACCAGCATCCCTTCAGAAGCCGCCTTTTGTACACTAATGATAAGACGTTTTTCATGCACAGGGTTGACACACGCATGGAATCTACATGGAGGCACTGAAGGCATGCCTCTTGTGGTTTGAAGATGCAACGGAAAACAGAAGACTTGTTTGATCCAATTTATTTAACATCCCGATTTTGAAGTCAGTCTCACATATTTGCAGACGAGTCTGTGTTGAAAGTTTCAAGCTGTCCCATTCCCACAGAACACGTGTGGAAGAAAAAAACAAACAACAAAAAAAAAAAAACAATCAGTGGCCACACCAGAATTCTTTCAAACCTGCCTCAAAAACAGGTTTTTACCCAAAGTTTTCCACTTTCAAGTCTCAAGAATTATAGCTTTCAGATTCCAACTAAAAGCAAGGCTCTGCAGACTGAAAACCTTTTTGGCACATTTTCAATCTTTTTTCTCATTATGTTTTCACACCATTGGGCTAAGTTACTGAGTTCTTGCTATCAGTGTGTCACAGATGCTAAGTTTTGATATAAACAAATCATTACCACAAAAAATCTGCACAAAAGGTTTGCAGACATCTAGAGGTCAAGAAGGTTGCAGTTGCGCCAGCATGCTTTGTATCATGCTTTACTGGTTAAAACTAAGACACGTGGTTTTGTCTGGGCAGTGCTTAAAGGTCCCATATTTATAAAGAGAAATTTTCATGTTTTTTTTTTCTTTTATCATAAAGGAGGTCTAGGTTCTATATTAGTATCAAAGCCTAAGTCCACAGAGAAATGCGCATAGCCCGTATTGTGAAACTGTGCTTTAAAATGAGCTGTTAGGACTTCTGTAACTTTGTGATGTCACAACAAAGCAGTCACTGCTTTCAGCCATGCTCCAAGCCCACATGGACTCAGCATCCAGGCTTGCAGGATTTGGTTTCTCTGAGTGTTTACCTGAAATCTGCTATATTTTAATTTGTCCACTCAGAAAACAGTCAGCCAATCCTGATTGGCTGTTGTTTCTAGAGCCCCAGAGAGAAGCCTGAGAGAGGAGATGTAAAACTAGATTGAGATGGTTTTTGGTTCTTAAAAACCACAAATATATCTTCTTAGATATCAACACTTAGTATAAAACACAGGAAAAGTGTAAAATATGGGACCTTTAAAGCTTTTCCTGTGATTTTAAAATGATTACTTTGTGGGTGTTAATCAGTCTTGATTAAGTGGCATATTATATTAAAACAGAACTGTGAATATAGGTAGTCATAAAGTTACATTTACTCTATTTTTTCTGGGGTTGTTTTTTTCAAATTTGTTAGATTATGCTGTAACATTTTTAGGAAGACAACACATCCTCTGAAAAGTATTCTGTTTTTGAAGTGAATGCCAACAAGAAGATATTATTTTGTTTTTCAGCATATCATTAGTTTTATGTCTGACCACGGTGACAGTGCTGATCTGAGGCTATTACTGCTGCAGTGGCAGGGAAGTATCCACAGCATGAAGCCATTTCTGCAGGTGATTTCTATGGTTTTAGTACCTGGAGCTTGGACACAATCTCCTGCTCTCAATGCTTCACGTGTTGAGTTGGAGGTCTGCATATGTACAAATATAAAGCTACTTGTCAAACCCTCTTTGTAATTTTTGTTTACAGTGTTTTCACCAAAGTTTGTTTATTTACAGTGATCCCAAATACTTTGCTGCAAAGCTGAACTGTAAACTGTCATTTGTGCATAAAATTAATCAACAAACCACAAACACCGCAATGCTTTTGTCAACACTTATTACACGTTAAACTTGTGGCAGAGAAATAGTAGTGATATTTGAAAAAGGCATCAAGTCTTGGCTTCAGCTGATACATATTTTCTTGTTTTTCAGTCTGACATGTTTGAAACTGTGTGTGGATAAATTTCTCTCAAACATGTTGAATTGCAAACTGTAAAAACATGATAGTTCACATGTGGACATGGATTCAGTATACATGTACAGATGAGAGACTAACTGGAATAAATGGTTGTAGAAACACAACCAGTGTTGATGTTGTACAGGTGAACTGCATGATACAATTTAACAATTAACCCACCACCATGCTCTATGGCCCGTGAAAAAGGCAGAGACGGCCCACTTGATCTCCATTCCCTATTGAAAATGAGATGGCGAGAGAAACGTTGAATGGTTAGATATATGAAAATGACATGACTCACACTTGGATGAACTTTAAATAAGTGCATGAATAATCATTAAGTTTCTCACTGAGTGAATGATTTCTGATGAACAAACTATTGTGAACATGTGATGTGGATAAAAATAAAAAAAATGTTATGGTGATGTCAGACTGTTGCTGTAGCCAAAGCAGAGAGGAGGGAGGTTAGTTGATGTCTGATGAGGTCAGCCTGACTTAAATGTTCAGTTATAATCATGGGAAACATTGTGTGGATCATTTTTCTACTAAAAGACATCAGAAGTTTAGTTTATATTTCCATTTATGGTCACATAGTCTCCTCATGTTATTATGAGCTGCAATGATAAAAAAGAGAGTAAAAGCATCAACACTGTCAGGAAACTCTCCTCTGTTTGTTAGGAGCTCGGATTTAAAACCAGAGTGAACACATGCAAGGTCTGGAACAGCAAAACGATTCGACTGATTTATAAAAATATCTTTTTCCCTCTGGATTCTGTAAAAACAATGACTCAGGACCCAGTGATCTGGTGACTAGCCCCGGTAAGAAGTGACCCACTGTCGTAACCCTGAAAACCCTTAAACCTGAAGTTACATTGCTAACCTCAAATCCTGCTGCGTAGTACAGGCCTCTGGTCCAGCTGCAGTCTTTACTCATGATACTGACTCAGCAGACTCTAGGTGCATTTCCATTAACCTGCTGGATGTGTAATTTGAAATTATGACCTTAAAAACAAGTAATGAAAATGTGTGAATTTCAAAAAAACTCAAACAAAGTTGAAATGGAAACACTTTTTTGCATTCAAGTCGTTCAATTACCCTTCTTTCTCTTCCCTCTTTCTCTTTGTCTTTGTCGGTCTGTCTGTTGTCATTGTGTGTATTCCTGTGGATCTCCAGTTTCTCCTGCTTGCCTTCATGCTTCCTGTTCGTTGTGCGTCACTGTTTTCTTAGTTCCTGGAATTTATGGTTTTTGTTCCTACACCATTTGTTTTTGGATTCTTGTTTTTGTCGGTTCTTTCTATTATTATTTATTACATCTTTTCCCATCTACCCCTTTTTCAGTACCTGCATTTGCTGGAAATCCATCATCACATTTAATTGGAATCATTTCGTGAGAGGAAAAAACCCAGCTATATTCACATAACACCACTCACTGGAAACACAGTGAGTGGTGGTTAACAACAGACCACTGTGTGTTGTAGACTTTTCTAAAAAGTCGCTTCTATTTTGTGCAAAACCGCAATGGAAACCCGGCTTATTTCTGTCTGCCTCCTGAACCTGATTTCCCCACATGAGTTCTTGTAGTGCTGATAACACAGGATGAGTCACCCAAGCAACCCTGTCAGTTCATATTATGTCAGACCCCTTGGTTTGTTTGCCTCTCCAATACCATCATCATCATCATCATCGTCATCATAAAAAAAATAAAATAAAAAAAAAACCAACAACAAATGGTTTTCATCCCACCTGTGGCATTTCAGGCACTTGTAGAGTCTATGGCAAGATGCTCTGAAGCTGTGAAGGAGTCATGCTGGGTTTCCCACTGGTGACTCTCATCCTGATATCCTACGTCTGTTGTGCAGTAATTAACCTGCTTGTTGTGAAGGGCTGATTATCCCCACAAGTGTCTCAGTGTGAGGTATTAGTGTCTGTGGCACGAGGTCTGAGAATATTCAGCATCAACATTTCCGTCCCGTGCTCGCTCTGTCGAACAACAGCTGCTCTGTCCCGTTTGACAGGCAGAGCACCGATTAGCATTTACAACGGCTGCTTATTGCAAGAGAAGCTAGATGATATCATACAGCCTCATGTCATCTGGCAATTGCCATCCCTCCACACAGGGTAATCACACTCCAGACCGTTCTCATCTGTGGTTCCCTGATGGTGGAACAAGCTAGCGCATGTTATCAGAGCCGGCGCGTCCCTCTCTGTCTTCAAGAATCTCTTGAAGACTCATGTCCTCTGAGAGCACCTCCTCTCCTAACACCTCTAACACCCTAACGTGCCTAACTAACACTTACTATACACTTGCAGTGCACTTCTTTAGCTGCTCTACCCATACTTACTGAATAGATTTATTACTTAGTCCTTATGCCAAGGTCTCCTACTGCACTGAAGCTTTAGTGATGTTCCCGACTTCTAAGTCGCTTTGGGTAAAAGCTTCTGCTAAATGAGTAAATGTAAATGTAATGATAGCGATTTAACTCTGATCTGTTCTCTGCCTTTTTCTCTGGCTGTGCCACAGCTGCTGGATTTCACTCAATGACTGATGGTGGCAGAGTGTGTGGCTGGATTTCTATAGATATTTATAGTCAGGACCTTGACACTTACCTTCACTAACAGTGCACGTCTAGTGCAGTTATCCTGTTGGATGTAGATAGAATACAGTGGATACACAGAAAATGGATATAGGAATAGAAAACAGATTGAAGCAGATATAATGTATTATTTATAATAATGTACCAAATGACTGTGTGAGAACAGTGTGAAGTTGCTTGTAATGATGGAGTCTTATGAGAATTATCCCCTGACTCTGCAGCTCAGCCTCACAGAACTTTATAGTGAGTTTCAGCTCATAGTTTTACTGTCTGCCCTGCAACTTTACTGTTCTGGTTCACTCTCACTGTTCTCTCTGTGTCATTTCTGGCTGCAGCTATTTCAGTGAAAAAAGACCTGAAACCCCACCGAACAGTACATGCTTATCAAGATGCAGCAGACTGACAGAGATGGCGACTGGCTGGGGAACACAGTCAAGCATTAAGTAGCTTACCCAGGTATTTCCCTCAAAGACCAAAATCTGAGCTCAAAGAGTGAATATCGGGCTGACGTCTTGAAACTTGACTCCAAATGAGCGGTCGTGTTGTTTCTCCTGCTGCTGGATGTGAAAATCAACAGTTTGCTAACAGATTTGCCTTATCAGCTCTGTGGACGACTGCTACACGTGTTAACATTTTAATTCTGATATGAGCTTCATCTGGGTTAATAAGAATAACAATCATCATTTGGTCTCACTGATGTTTCAAAGAATCACGTTGACGCCTCATGAGACTTTAGTCTGTTGCCAGATGAGAGGTGTGAGTGTGAGGCTGCTTGTTTGAAGTGCGACACTCACTTGAGGACAGAGGCAGTGAAGAAGAAAAGCTGTTGGGCACATTTAGGGTTTGTTTTTACGTTTGGAAGTACTGTATGTTCTGTGATGCTTCTGTTGATGAAACATTTAGTGATGAAGTGATCTGTATTCTTTGCAGAGCATCAGCTGCTGTTTTGAGCCTGGGGTGAGCCTACTGCTGCACCTCAATGGAAAGTGGAGCAAATGAGTATCAGCTATAATTACAAGGGTTCAGATTTACCATGATGTCAGTGACATGTTAGTCTCAGTGTGTCTTTGCCTTTGTCTGACAAGCAATCCTTGCTCCTCCAAAGCAGATAACAGCTGAGTCTTCATCACCTGTTTATCCTGCTTTCTAATGGGAACATCAAATTTCTCAGCAATGATTTTAAGATTTTCTTTAGGCCTCCAACTTATCAACCTCCAACTCATGTAGCCTTCCAAACCAGAACTTGGAAAGGCACCCCCACAAAACGCAGCAACCAAGTGTTACAAAGGTTCCCCACAATAACACACACTAGTTACAACACTAAAGAGGGGCTCCCTACACAGACAAAGTGCTACCCCCAAAACCAAGTAACACGCAAACTGAAGAGGATGCACCTCAGGCAGCACACTACCATGAACTCGATTAACAATGGCCCAAAAACACAGCGCACAAAATTAGTAACATTACATCACCGAAACAACAAGTTTGATGAGCACTCAAAGATGTTACAGCCACAGTAAGATAGTTTGGCTCAGCATTGTCCTGCCACATATACAGAGGACACCATGCCTGCAGTTCAAATAGATAATCATAGTTTATTTGAAAACACAATAGATCCTAATCCAAAAAGAGTCTGGAGGCTGGTCAAAAGGAACAAAAGGAACAGAGGGAGTCTGGGCCAGCCATGCAGTGGCAACCCTCCCTAACTAACCCCAAATAAGTAATAACTAAACTGGCAAACAAAAACCACAAAACAGGACTACCAGACCTCCATCCTCAAACCAACAGAGCAAAGAAAAGTAAACAGGTCTCTAGGCTGCTTGTGTGCGTCAGAGAAAGAGAGAGAGAGAGAGAGAGAGAGAGAGAGAGAGAGCCCCCTCCCTCTGTGGTGGGCAGGGCCACACTCAGTGCACTCACTGAGGAGAGGGAGAAGAACAGAGGGGTGTGACAACCTGTCTTGTATGACTGGAAACTGAATAGGTGACATATAGGTACACATTATTAATTCATTTTCAGAAGTGACACATTGTCGACACATCGTTGAAAGATCTGGATCAGACCAAGGTGTTGGCCCATTTTAGATGGCATCTTATTTATTTAATGTGCACTGTAAACTACAGAATGTGTATTAGCCTACTGAAATTTTGCCAGCTGGAAGCTATTAATGATAGTAACTACATAGTCTGACACGGTTGGTAAGTCCAGTGAAGACATCTAAGTGATGGCCAGCTTCCCACTGATTTCCATGATTTCTATTTATAACATTCAGAGGATGTTCTTAGCAGAGGACGAAGCTGAACAATGCCTCTCAAGGTTTAATATTTCACAGACAATTTGACCCCACTTGTGCTTCTCAACAGGACAGGGTAGAAGAAAGCAGCATCCTAACTGTCAAGGCCTGCGTATGTGTATTGTCTAACACAGCAAACTGATGTACGCACAAGCCAAACAAAGGGAGGTTAAGAGTGCGTTGAAAAGTCATTTCCTGATTGAACGCAGCTTCTGCAGGAAACATTAGTTTGTTGTTTTTCATGCCGTTTCTTCAAAGGAAGAGAGTATAGTGTAATGACTGGGGCCCACCTGACTGTATACCTAGCTGCTGCATATGCATCACATGCCTGAACACTGGCTTTCATTATGCATGTCTTTCATTTAGATGTAAGCTGGGGTAGCATAGCTGAGATATATGCTCTTCATTAAGTGAAGGGGGCTAACAATCCAGAGCTCCCCTGTAATTTCCCCAGGCTGATACATGGGATTGCAGCTTGAATCCCCAATCCTTTACTCTTCTTCTTCTTCTTCTACCGAGGCGTTCAGAGTTCAGTTCTTCCCTGTCTGCGCTTCCCCAAGCTGCAATTGTTTGCACCTCCTACTTCTGTTAATCGATGCCTCCATCTCCACAGACTGACATGTTCACCCACACGAGCTCAACTGTCAGGATTTCACCACTCCTCTGTAGTACCATACACTGGATATGAAAAATTCATCAGCGGCCTGGCAACTGGCAAGGTGAGCCTATAGCGCGAGTTGTTACCAAGAGAGACAGGGACGTGAGGAGTGAGGAGACAGACAAGTGAAGAGTGGGAGTAAAAGATAGGAAGCAGACATTAATTCATAGTTAACCTTCTCATTTTCTTTTCCTCTGCATTCTTGTTGAACCAAACACACAGAGATTGCCAGGATTAGTGATTGGAAATGACACTCAGAGAAACTTACTGGACCACAAGGACAATACTGTCTCTGTTTTCACAGCAGGTGAACATAGTGGGAGTGAGTGTACAGCTATAAATTTCTGCAAAGTGGACCACTACTCAGTTTCTCTCCTGAAATGAGCCCATTAAACCCAATATGCCTGTACTTTTTCACATTTTCACTTTGTTTAATACTACGAATCAAGAGGGTATAAGAACAAAGCTGTAACGTTCATGTTCACTCACTATCACCACAGGCCGACTTCCCCATCAGCTAATGTAGGCAGCTGCCTGGAGCCCTAACAGCTATAGATTCATTATGATGTTGAGATGTCAAATATAAAACTGTTACTATTCTGACTCATATACACAATTTCTAAGATGCCCTCAAAGTGCTGATATGGTCATCTGAGTTGACCTCAGCTCAAAAAATAAAAACAAAAAAAAAGCTTCTCCCAACTGCACTTTTCATGTTAAAAAAGGCAATTTAATCTTTTAATTACTCACAGTTAATATTCTCCCAAACATCTGTCAAACATTTATGTATTTACTTATTTCATGTTTGTGTAACAGCTAGTTTGCAATATTTTAAAAATACATTAAAGACAATACTTTTTTTCTTAATAATTTGTCATTTGATAAATTCATTTAAATGCACAAGACATATGTATGATTCACTGGTTTGATGATGGAAAAGCCAACTCCCTTTTGCCCCCTGACTTTCCTGAAAACCAACCGAGGTAATTATGAAATATGGGAAAAAAAAGTTCTCAAGGTAATAAGTAATAATAGAAAACTGTTTTCAAGGGTGGCAGAGAGAGGTACGGTGTATATATCTGGGAAAAAGTTTTGTCCTGCCTGGGCTGCAGGAACATTAAATGAAGCAAGCACATTAAAATCAGCACATGAACATCACAACCAACAACAGAGAGTCAGAGACGTGCAGGTCTCTGGATTCTGTTTTATACCGAACCATAGATTAATGACATATCAAACAACCTAAAAATAGTATTTAAGAAGAAGAACATACTGTGATTCTCCAGTACAAGTTTTAGTCTCCCACCAAATGAAGAATCTAAAAAGTATAAAATACTGAATACTTATTGATCAGTACAAGCTAGGTGCAACATTTCTCATTTCTATAAATTAAGTGTTGAAATCATGATTTCAAACATATGTACAGGAGGCTATCCTGCCAAACAAAGGCCTCAGCTGCTGCCTATCCAATGCCTCAGTATGCAGAAAGAAAATCCCGGACAAGCTTTTAGACCCTTCCTATAAACTCTGCTCTTCACCTGGGTCCTAGGGCAAAACTACATGTTAGTTTCCCTCCCCATAACGGAAAGTAAGTATAGGCTACTGTATGTTCGTACTTGCTCCCAGTGGTCTCCAGCCACTTTTCATGTCTGAGATCAGTCTCTAGATTTCAACAGTCAAAAGAGAATTTTATCTGTGGTGCTGAGAAATCACATTTAAAAAATGTAATAGCAGTGTGTCTTCCCGGACACAGTGCCCCCATTACTCCACAGGACAAGCTGTCACCAGTTTTCACAGGGACTATTTTTTCAGAAGCAAAATGTCCCAATGAATATTGCTGTAGACATCCTTAAGTGTTTTTTTTCAGTTCTGCAAGCAGCACAAATGACATCTACCTCCATTATTAGGGCAGCAGAAAACAAAGAAAGAAAACAAAAAAGAGATTCATAAAACCTCTGCACATAAAACTAAAATGGCCTAAACACTGGGTTAATTACAGATTCTGAATTGTGTCTAGGTGCAAATGTGAGTGTGATTAGTTGTTTGTCTCACTATGTCAGCCCTGTGATAAACTGGTGATGTGTCCAGGGTGTACCCCGCCCTGGACAGTCAGCTGGGATTGGCTCCGACCACCCCACCCCGTGACCCTATAAGGACAAGCGATATAGCTAATGGATGGATGTGTTTTGGCTTTATCAAATAACCACATCCTGCCATTATAATTCAGAACTTCAATTAGTGTTATTAGTACTTAAACCTGCATTAAGTGATTTTCTGACCATTTGGGGACAGTGGAAATAAGCACAACACTGACAAATTATCACCTTATTATCCCATATGACAAACTTGTTAGCAAACAGTGAGGTTTACACAGCAGACATGGAGAAAAATCAGCATCTATTCGGAGATGTCTTCTTCTCCTTTCTCCAGCTGCTCCCTTTAAGGGTCGCCACAGCGGATCATCCCTTGCCATCTCTTCCTGTCCTCTACATCCTCCTCTGTCACGCCAACCACCCGCATGTCTTCTCTCACCACATCCTCGTCTTTGGCCTTCCTCTTTTCCTCTCTACATACCCACCACCTCTCCTCCTTGATCTTGCTTCTCTTGCTTGTTGACCCCAAGTATTTAAATATTTAAACTCATCCACCTTCATCTCTGTGCATCCTCACCGTTCAACTACCCTCCCTCTCATTCGCACACATGTATTCTGTCTTGCTCCTACTGAAGTTCATTCCTCTCCATTGCATATCTCCACCTCTCCGGACTCTCTTCAACCTTCTCCCTACTCTCACTACAAATCATAATGTCATCAGTGAACATCATAGTCCACGGAGACTCCTGCCTGACCTGGTCTGTCAACCTGTCCATCACCATGAAGGGGCTCAGAGCTGATCCTTGATGTAATCCCACCTCCACCTTGAACCCACCTGTCAGTCCACACACACCTCTGACACACTGCCTTCATACAATGCAATACCACACCTCCTCTCTCTGCACCCTGTCATATGCTTTTTTTTAAAGTCCACAAAGACACAAAGCAACTCCCTCTGAACTTCTCTGTACTTCTCCATCAACACTCACGACGCAGACATCACATCTGCAGTTTTCTTTCCTGTCATGACACCACACTGCTGCTCGCTCATCATCACCTCTCCTCTCAACCTAACCACCTCCACCCTTTCCTGTGACCTCAGACTGTGGCTGATCAACTTCATACCTCTGCAGATGCCACATCACCCTTAGTCTAAAAAACTGTTAAAAACTCCACTGTCATCTGGACCAACCGCTTCTCCACTCTCCATCCTCTTCATAGCTCCCCTCACTTCATTTTTGCTAATCCGCCGCACTTACTGATTCCTCAGGACATTTCCATCTCTATCCTTCATCACCATGACCTTCATCCTCATAAACCTTCCTCTGTCTAGACCAGTGGTACCCAATCTTTTCTAACTCATGACCCACTTTAAAATCTCAGAAATGTTGTCAGCCCACATCCTAACAATACAGAGGCTGTATAATGCCTTCTCAGAGTAACAGTCGAACATGCATCAAACAGGTCTGAACTGAAAGCAGCTGAAGCTTCATTTTTCTCTTTTGCTTGATGGGGGAGAGATCGCTTTTAATGTAAAGATCATTTTCTTTTTGTCAAGATTGTACTGTTTTGCAAATGATTTGTCGGCCCACTTGCAAGCTACCTTCGCAGCCCACCACTAGGACCCAGCCCACAGGTTGGGAACCTCTGGTCTCAGCAATTGCTACAAGTTCTCCTTACACTGCATCTCCTTGTACCACTATCTACTTCATTCATCTTTCTGTCTAACCCACTTCGTCTTCACAAGCTTCTTTTCACTGTATACTTTCGGTTACTTTTACATGCCACCACTAAGTGTCCTTGTCTTCCTCCCTCTGTCCAGATGACACACCAAGTAAATGGTGCTTTTCTAGTCTTAGAACACCACTCAAAGCGCTTTACACTCACCCATTCACACACACACATTCAGCACTTACTATATACACAGAGCATCTCGATCAGATGCACGCATACACCAATTTGCCAGTTTGGGGTTCAGTATCCTGTCCAAGGACATGCGGACTGCAGGAGTCGGGGATCGAACCACCGACCCTCTAATTAAAGACTCTGCCTTGGAGTATCTTCCTGTCTCCTTCACTGTGTCTGCCATAGTTGCCCTCTGGAAACTTCACTAACACCCAGTGCTTGCCTTAACTCCCTTGACTCCATACAACAGTCTTCTTTCTTCAACTGATACCATTTGATCCTCGGCTCTGCCTTTACTCTCTTCCTCCTCTTAATCATCAAAGTCATCCTAAAGACCACCATCCGATGCCGCCTGGCTGCCATCTCCCCTCTCACCACTGTGCAGTCTCCAACCTCTTTATGACGGATCCTTCTGCATAAGATATAGTTCAACCTTGTGCACCTTCCTGCACTCTCATATGTCACCCTGTGTTCCTCTCTCTCTCTGAAATATGCACTCATCTCCAAATGCTTCACAGCATCAGCTAAAAATGTCTGCCGTTCGGTGCCTGGCAGGTGTAGTGTAGAGTGGGTTGTTACAGTTTTTCCCCTGAGAACGGCCGCCTGCAGCATGTGGAAATGATTGGGTGTTGAGTGATAATTTTCAGTGGACTCATCACTATGAGTGACTCTTTTCACATTACACATAGTTGTGTGTTTGTTTGTTCATACAAAACATTTAATTATAGCAGCTTTAAATTGGAACTGAGGAGTAAATAGAGGACAGTAGTTGAAGGAGTTTATGTATATATATATATATATATATATATATATATGTATGTGTGTACTGTGTAGAACATGGTAGAAGCATTATCATAGCGATACATCTTTAGTCCCTATGAAGGCCAAATATGTATGTACAATATCTATCATCCATTACATCTTCTCTCCATTGAGACATGAATGAAGAGAATACTGTAAAGAATTTCTCAGTCATGGCATCAAACTCAGCCTGACAGCTCCCAAATAATTTTATCTGCTTTTTGTAAAAGTGTACTGGTAATTTGATTTCATAGCAAACACCATGTCTTTGTGTATTTACAGTGATAATATGATTCTCATTAGACACGACTCCAGAGCTGAGAAGTTTTCTTCAACAATCTGCATTGCAGACTTTCTTGAGCTGGGACAATTTAGTGCCAGGGGGCATCATAAGCAACAGGGTTATTCAGTTAGCCAGATAATTCTCAAGACCATGAATTAACTTCAAAATGATGCTAAGAGCATTGTTCACAATAAGAGACTGTCGTTGGTATGGCAACAAGATATGAGGATGCATATCTGTGAGGATGCAATCAGTTGCAAGTGCCAGATGAAATATTTACTCTGGCTTTGACACTAAACTCATCCTGATCCCTCTGAATTATGATACAAGCTCATGCTGTGATGCTATAATCTGTCTGCTGCCTGTGCACAGCTCTGTCTCTGTGCATGCACGCATTTTGTTGTGGCTTCATTTCATCCAAAAACTCAGATCACAGTACGAATCTGTGAAATCAGATCCTCTTTGGATCTGAAGGGTGGCTAAGGTGTAGCCAGGTGTGGGACAGGCCCTCCCTGGAATCTGATTGGTCGTCCCTTGTGCCCCTCTACTTACTGGCTTAATGCTTTTTACTATGGTGGCTGGATTACTGGTGACCCTGGGCTGGGGCCGCTCAATTGGCAGTAGACATTTCTTGTTGGAAAGTAAATCAAATGACCACAAAGAACACAAATGACATGGCCACGTTGTCTTCCAGTCTGGGTGTGTGGCCCCTATGTGCACATTTTACATGTCTGTGTCCAGGAGCCCATTGTCTCATTGTCTGTCAATGTTTGTGGGTTATTTAAAATTACAATATAGCAAACAAAACAGCAGTTATCTATCCATGTTATTTCATATTAGAATATTTACTATTGTTCATTTAGCATTTGTCTATTACACTGAATGAAAAATGTAACTATTAATAACTTTTATTTTACTTCACACTTTATTCCCTTTATTATTACCTTAACACACTTTTAGTCATATAGAAGGAACTTTGTCTGCGTCAGTGTGTTTGAGGATCTGGGGCATTGCCATACAAACCATGTGCACTAATTTCTTGTGCCATGCTTTGAATGGAATAATAAACAAGCAGAAACAAAATCAATCCAAATGTGCTCCGAAGGTTTACAGAGTACAGTAATACCCAAAAATGTGTCTTTTACACCACATTTACTTCCATAAGATAATTAAATTTTTTAGACAGATAAGTGATTTTGAGATGGATAAAGCTGAGGTGGCTAATGTTAGATGATGTTAGCAATTTAGATATCATAGATATCATTGCCACTGGCATTACAAAGCCAGGATGCTAACTATGACTCTTCTCTGCTGATGTTGAAGCATGTTATAAATAAGAATGTAGTAAACACAGAGAACAGTAACTCACCAGGAAACTTATTTTGCTTCTTGCTTGTGGTCGCTGTCCACTTGCTCTTTAGTAGTTTCCTTTGTGCCGCAGCCTGTTGACCTGCATCAATTGTGGGGTTTTTTTCACCACCTGGGGGCAACACAACAAGCTGTAAACACAATACTGACATTGTCATTATTACCTCATAATGTAACATTAGGGCTAACATGTTAGCTAGCAGTTGCCTATTTACCATAGACATAGCATTACCAACCATTTGGAAAAGTGTTGACCCTCCTTTCAGCAATGTCCTGATCTCCCCAAACTCCTGAGTGAGATCAGTCTCCATTAGCTCTCCAGCCAGTTGCTAAATTTGCCGTTTGTTGCTGGGCAGGCAGCAGACAAACATTGTCAGTGCTTTTCTTAAAGGTCAAAATTGAAAAATGGCCTTACTTAAAACCTTTCTTGGGCTGTGGTAAAAAAAAATTGCTCTGTTAGCCTATTCTGCAGTATACTGGCCATAATTATGAGAATCTGGTTTGTAAATTAACAGAATGGGTTTATCAGTTTTTCACTGAGAGCAGCTGCCCACTGTGGTTGAAAACCAGGTTGATAAGAGTAAAGAAGGGAGTCAGAAAACTGAAACAATGAGCTGAAAGACATTGAAATGCTCTGGAGAATTATGGGGTCAGGTGAGTTCTCTGTGGACTCATCACTACAACATTACACATCATATTTTGAGCCATTGTTAATACACTGATTAGTGCAGTTTTAAACCAACTTAGAATCTTGCAAACTGAAGGGAAGGTTAACTCAGTACAGTCCTGTAAAAACATACCTTAAAGTGCTTATATTGACCAGTACCTCTGCTGAATATGTAGGAGGTGGTATGTATAACATTTCTGACCTTGCCAGTTTCGCTTTATACTCTTAAATCAGGGTGTTGCACTATTACATCTCTTCCCTGAGAATGAAGAAAGAAATCAGCCGGCAGTAGGGCTGTTTCTTACCACATCTTTGGAATCATCGCTTCCTTGCAATCAGAGAAGAAAACTCGATTGCTGTCTTCAAATCAACACTCAAAGCCTTTCCATTTTAGTACCATCAAGTTTGGGAACATTTTGGTCTCTTTTCCCAGCCCGGGCAGCACTGATGTAGAAATCTGCAGCTGGGAGCTCTGGTGGAAATTCATTCTGTGTTTGCTGCGATATCACACTAATCCAACGTCTGCTATCTGTGTCAGTGTGAGCATGAGTCATGATTTACACGGTTACATGTGCGACTGTCTTTCCTCTGCCTAGACACCACAGCTCCTACACAGCTGCATGTATGTGTGCAGCTTCCTACTTTGAAGTTGATATGTATGCTGCCTGAGAGTCTGTGCGTGTTGAATCCCATCTCCAATGCAGCACCTTCTCCTGACAGTTACATGCACAGAAGCTGGCACTGACCAAAGTCCCATCTGTCCTACTTGAAGCATATGAGGCTGGGAAATTGTACCCTGCTGTGTTTTTTTCTGTCTTGTTGCTTTAACTCACTGCCACTGTACATATTTTTTGTCCACATGATTTTTTTGGTCTTTGGCAGGCGTTGAGTATCACTGACAGTATTGTCTACTGTAGGTTTGTTAATTCGCTTTGTGCTGTTTGATGTTGTTATGTTTTATATTTCTTGCTGACTCCTTCCTCTGGTTCTGTTTACTCATTAAACCCCGTTGAGACTTGCTTGTAATAGAAGGCTATATAAATACTTGAACTCTTTCTCACTGCTACACCTCCGACTGGAGGAGGTCTGCAGAAACTCAAGCTAACTCCCACAGAGAGAACCAAGGAGTTGATAACTAAATGAGAGTTAATGATGCATTTCCACTGCCACACATGTAAGCGCCACTCTGCACACACTTCCTGCTGCTTCCTCTTGTTGCAGATAATTGCATAGCTGGCATGCTTGTTAGCTGCATGGATATACTGCTCATTCTGCCTGGCCTAATTCAACATTTTGCTATTAGTCAACAGTAGCTTTGTGTCTTTTCACAATCTTCCTTTAGTTCTTAATTGCAGTGGAAGGTAAAGATTTGAACCACTGAACAGCGAGGGTCAGGACGTCATGTTATCTTGCTGATTTGCTTCACTTTACTAATGACTGTGGCTTATTAGATGAAATTACAGCAGCTGAAAGCAGCAGTTGACAAGGTTTCTGGTGGAGAGGGGCAGAAATGGGTCATTGCAGGGATTTACTCTGGAGTTTAACCGTCATCAGGCAGAAATGATGGTATATGAACCACAAACATTACTCACACTTTCGTCATGCAAGCAGACTAGGGATGGCAGCATTGGTCTGTAGGTCAGTCGATCTACCACTTTGCTCCACACTTAAATATCTCAACAACTATTCAATAAATTGCCGTGAATTTGAATACAGAAACTTAGAAGATGAATCCTACTGACTCTGGCCTGGCTTTTTCTCCAGCACCACCTTGAAGTTGACATCTGAGGTCGTGAGAGAAATGTCTAAACAACTACTGGATGGACATTGCTCTGAAATTTTGTTCATTCACACACTCACAAAGGTAAGCTAATGAAAAGGTGGGGTTTTGCCTCCAAATCTGATATTCTGCTAGTGTACAGGTTCAGATGTCCAGCTGCTGAGTTCAACATAGCAATCCATCTGTGACCTGGGTAACTGATACAGAATGTGACATCAGCCTGCACAGTTAAATGTATCCATGACATGTACTTAAATATTCCCATAAATGGCATGGATGTGTGTGGATCCCTGTTACAACCCAGTGTGTTTTGGTTGAAAAGGGAAGCAAAATAAAACACTAAATGAAGGTAACTAGAAACCAGGCAAATCAAATCAAATAACCAAATGAGAAACAGCCAAAGAACAACAAGAGAAGAAAAGAGTTTTAAAACTAACTTTCTAAAAAAAGAATTACCACCTCACAGTTGAATGCCTCCGCCAACCAGTCAAGTTTCAGGAAATATGGTCACAATCTCCCCCTCCTGAGTTACAACACTGAATAATGACCAGTGGTGTTTTTGCAGAACATTAAGTTGAATGTAAAACGTCATCCCTTCATTTTATCCTCATAGACATTCAAGTTAAATTGTGTCATTATTAGTGTATGAATTTAATACACTTTGTGATGTTACATTGACCTTTGACCACCAGTTCATCCTTGAGTCCAAATTAATGTTTGTGCCAAATTTCTCTCAGGGCATTACTGAGATATCATGTTCACAAGAATGGAACGTATGTTTGAACAGATCAACAGCTGTCACAACGCACAGCCAGAAAAATAAAATGGAAATCAAGCCTCTCTGTCTACTCTCTGTCCTAAAAACACACAAAACAGCCAAACATCACCCCTGTTCCTAGTGTATGTCAGCAAGATTTATCTGAGCCAACAGTCGACTAGTCCCTCACTTCTAACTCACAACAAAGTTTACCACAATCTCAACAAAGCTGAATAACCATTGTGGAGCTGTGTGTACGTCAGCTATGTCCTTGAAGGCCAGGCTGGCCAGGCTTTTGTACGCTCGGTCCAAATGTCTTTAGCCTGATTGGTCGGCCAGAACAGGTGCCGCGCCAATCAGGCTCAGCGGACAAAGACGGTGATGATGCCTCCTGTAGCTGTTGCCAATCTGAATGCAGGATCCACACATCCCACTTAGCCTGTGCACAGTTTGTTAGGAGAGTTAGACACATGGACTGGACAAGCACTTCTTGTTGGGTTTTTGAAATGCATTTATATTACTATATTAATTTCTAATTAAAACTATCACTGTTGTCACTACATAACAAAGCAGTCCCATGCATTGCTCCTGAGCCCTGCTCCCGAATGATAAACCAGATATGTACTTGGGTGTCATTTCTTATTAAGCTAAATGAGGTTATCATATGTGGAGACAGTTTCGTCATAAGATAATGAGACTGTCCTGATTAATGCTTAAAAAACAGTCATTTGTAAACCAGTGCTCTACTTAAACACCCTCACATCACTGTGAGGAGGGGCCTGGACTCTCTTATATTGAATGAGAAAAAAGAAACTCTCTGGTAATCTCTCACCCCTGATGGATTTAAAGTACTGTACCAGAAGCAGAGCAGCGCATCTGCATGTGTTATGATAAAATCCAAACCCAGAGTGTACCACTTTATTGTGATGTGGTACATTTCATACAAGCCCTGAGTGCTGACAAAATATGCAAGCACTGTCTATTGTGCTTTTGCAAAAGATTTATTAACTCCAGGTCTTTATGTCAACTACAATAGCTGCACGAGATATATACTGAACCTATGGATTTTTCACTCCAGCTCTGCCCTTTCCCGTTTCAAGTATTTCTGTGCAACGGTCCTTTGCATTATTAAAACGTATTGCAGATGATAAAAGAATAGTAGCATCAGAGGGGATAATCACTAATAAAGCATGATGTTGTAAACTGCACATTGTTTGACTAGGCAGCAGTTTGGTTTGTCCCTGTGAGCTGCGTTAGTGTGTTTCTGAAACACTCACAGGAGGGAAGACAAACCCGCAGTAAAACACACAGTTGGAGTGTAAGATTCGACTTCTCAAGGACAACAATGGTGAAAAGAATAAAGCAAAAAATTTTACTTTCACTTTGATGACTACAGCTCATACTGGGACCAGAGGGGCTAATGATAACACACTTTCCTGTGTCTACTAACCTAAAATGGAATCCAGTGTACCTCATCAGCCCTTACCCTTTTTTCCCTGAGTGGGCCTGGAGCCACACATTCTTTATTCAGGTACCTCTCTTCCTTTGGCCCAATTGTTATATATTTAGCTATTATTTGCAAATCTCCAGTGAACCTCCATGATAACACCGGCGCACATGGTCAGGAGATTTGCGATGCAAGCGCCGAGTCTATTAGTGATGAATGTGGCAGATAACGCTACTTTATGTTTTCCAGGCCGCCTCGGGCTGCCTGGTGAAATGAACGTTTGAAAGATGATGGATACATCTTTGTATTCGATGATTTACTGAGCAGTTACTGCTGGGAATTTTTTTTATGACACAGTTTAGTCTAAAATAAAAACTCTGAATGGTTATATCATGCCTCTAAAACGGCTGTCACTCAGGCAATATTGCAGTTTGCAGGGTAATATTTCTTCATTTATCATGCTGAGTGCTTCTCTCTATGGGCAAATCAATGAAGATCTGGCTCTATGCTGATCATCTTTTATATTTACTAATAATGTTCCCCGGGAAGCCCCTTACATGACAGAGGGATGCTATTCTATTGACAGCGTGACCCAAATACCTCAATTATTCCACGAGTGAAGGAGGAGAGAGAGAGAGAGACATGTTAAAATAGAAACAATATTCAGAAATGTAGTC
The DNA here is from genome assembly GCF_046630095.1 of Trachinotus anak. NCBI lineage: Eukaryota > Metazoa > Chordata > Actinopteri > Carangiformes > Carangidae > Trachinotus > Trachinotus anak. Next base: position 3,296,294 of record NW_027273884.1, read on the forward strand.
TCAATTTGACACATTTGCAAGTAACAGGCATGGCACCAGATCAGAGAATTTTTCGGATGAATCAAGCATTAGATAGACGATCACATTATGCTCTACAGCTGTGACATATTTTAGACAATAATCTATATGCAAATATTCTACATCTTTTTTTCATTGCGCCCTTTATGGGTCAGTGTGAATGTTATTGAAGGACAGTTCTAACATTTTCTACAGAGGTGGGCATGCCGACCTTCATGCCTTTAATACTGGTGTAGTCTCCATTATTGAGAGTGTGGGCCAGGTTCCTGTGTGCTGAATCATCACTGCTGCCGCACAAATTTTCATCCATTACGTATCATTTTCTTCCCAAGCTCCCTCGAGCTCACAGTATAAAATGTAAATGTCAGAGCACATGACAAGGTGGCGTTCTTATTCTGGTCAGTTGCTCCATCAAGCTGTAATCCTGTGCTGACAAAGAAGACTGAATCAGTGTGTCCAATGAAAGGTCCCCTGCTGCAGTGTCAGGGAGCTGGCTATCAGAGTCACATCAGGAATCTCATCGTCGCTAATCCTCTGTTGGAAATGTAAATGTTTGATGAGAGACAATTCTGGGGGGGTTTCATTTTCACAGCAATTGCACATTAAACATCCAACTGTTTTCTCATGGTGTTCAGAGCTGCTCTGTGTGTGTGTGTGTGTGTGTGTGTGTGTGTGTGTGTGTGTGTGTGTGTGTGTGTCTGTGTGTAGCTGTGGGTCTGTGGAAAGCCAGCATGTGAGTGAGCGCTCACACTGGCAAGACTCTCCTCTTCTGGACAAAATTTAGCAGCGTTAATGATTCATGCTTTACAAGTCAGACTCTTCACTGACACTCTTATCCAGAAAGTTAATTCTGTGCAGTAGGTGCAGCCACACAATAAGTCAGCATGTGTGCCTCTCATGCAAAAAAAGGTAATGTGATGCCAAACGAGACGAAGGCTGTACTGTGTATGGTTAATGTGAGAAATAGAAGACATAGCTGAAAACTGCTGTGGAATCAATGTAAACAACAGAAATGATCACGTCCTATTTGCATTCAGCCTCATGTGTCAGCTAGTTTCAGCCTCTTATCTGTTTGCTTCTCTCCTCCTGTCTGTGCTCACATCTACAGTATTTTAATACAACTGACTTTCCGTTGAAGCTGTTCTCATTTACATGTTTTCCATTTCTCTTGTCACACAACAGAACAAGAAAGAGCCCATTAAGACCACATGTTAACTTCCAAGTCATTTCAAAGCTGCTGCTATGCTCTATAAAATCCTGACTTTATAACCGTGACGTCGTCTAGACAAAATCACCAAACACACAAAGACAAAGACTGTGCTGAGATTTAGGCCATAGCCACTTGTAAAATTATAAAGTTATGAATTTATGGAGAAAATAAGAATCTCTTGCAGAATCTCTAGGTCAGAAATTGCAGCTCCGCCACTCACTGAAGAGAGTGGATGTGAGAGAGGGAGTGACTGGAAACTCTTCTCAGAAAGGTTGTTCAAAAAGTTACCAAAACTGTTTGTGATAATTCATTTAGAAAGAGCAACAGCCAATGGGGGAACTTCTAGCTCAGTCACATGGTATTTGGCTGACCAATGGTGGAACCTTGATCACTCAGTCAGTCAGTCAGTCAGTCATTTGTGGTTATAGGGCTGGCCCTGCTGTTGAAGTCCAGCTAAAAAACTACTACAGATTTTTCAGTATCACAGTAAGTGTAGATACTGTAGAGGAAAGTGTTCTAGAAACATGGTGTTGAAGTGTGAAGTGAAACAAGTCTCCTCTTTCAGATCTCCAACTGTCTAAAGGGCAGGACCCTTTAGGACAGAATGTATGCGGCAATGGGGGCGCGCATACAGTATATAATGAACAGATAACAAGATTTATTGAAACTTTTACATTTAAATTCCATTACATGTCAATTAATATTTATTAATTTTTACATAAACATTACTTCAACATAACATTAACAAGTTTTTTTTCTGCGCAGAGAGCAGTGGCACTCACCACTTGAATCAGGTTGCAGGTTGCAGGTTGCCAGGTTGTGGTAACAGATGGGTTGAAATTGTATATATGAGGCTGGATAGTGTGTGTAGTTTGTGTTTCATACGCAATGTAGCAATTTGGAAAAAATCTGAAAAGCTTATGGACGTGTGTATGGTGATTATTTATAATAAAGATTTAGGGACGTGCAAATTTCAGGAGTTTCTTGACAGTGAAAACAAAACAGGAGGGTGGAGGAAATACACAAAACTCCTGGGAAAAGCAGTTTGTTGGGAGCTACATTTGAGTCCTCCATCTCTGTGTACCAGTTTTGTCCATGTTATTGTACTTGTATTCAGTTTGCACTATGCAGTCTCATAGCCTAATACAATGTTAGGAATAGTAATTTCAGGACCCAAGTGCAGACAAAAACAAAAAGTGGACTGGTAGACTTCACTAATTTGTTAACAAAGAAAAACCAGCCCTACTTCAGAGCGAAAACAAAAATCCAGTCAGGTGTGGCAGGCAATCCAAAGTCCATAGACAAAATCTCAGGAACTAAAAGGGAAAACTAACTAAAACACAAGGAGCAACCAGGGACACTGAACAGAAGCATGAGGAGACACTGGGAAACTCAATCGAAGTTAAACTGAAAAGCCAAACACTGGAAGAGGAACAAGACACAGGGGACGCTCCACAATGACAAAACAGATGAACTGACGAGGACTGAGGGAGAGACACACACTGAAATTCACACGGGAGGCAGGGATGACAAGACACAGGTGAAACACATCAGGGCGGGGCAGACTATTACAAAGGAGGGAAAATCAGACCAAGACAGGAAGTAAAACTAGAATTACTGCCTCACAGTTGTATGCCTCCACCAACCAGCCAAATTATATGACATATGGCCATAATCTCTCCTTCCAGCATTGAATATTGGCCAGAAGTGTTTTTGTAGAACATTAACAATAACGCTAACCCTCTTTTGGGATCAACCCTAAATTTCCTTCAGGATCAGGAAAGTATCTATCTATCTATCTATCGATCTATCTATATTATGATGTCACTGTAAAGTTGAACTATCTGGATATAAAATGTTATCACTCATAATTTGTGTATGAATTCATGAGCTATGGCCAAAACTGTGTTTTGTGAGGTCAAAGTGACCTTTGACCTTTGACCAACAAGCTCTAAATCAGTTCATCCTTGAGTCCAAGTGAATGTCCGTGCCAAATGAGAAGACATTCTGTCGAGGCATTACTGAGATATGGGGGATGGATGGACTGACAACCTGAGAACATAATGCCTCTGGCTATGGCTGCTGCCAAAGCGGGAGCATAACAAACAGACACAAAAGGAAGTAATTTCAGGAAATAACAAATGTCCAAAGAAAGTGTCAAAACACAGTAATGTAGCAGAAGGGCAGATCACATCACTTTGTTATCCACCAGAGGGGAAATTATCTTTGGATCACTAAAACATAAAGTCAGCAGTACCACAACAACTGTGGTCAAAAGACACCAGTGACATAAAAAAATATAAAATATAAATACTTAAGTATAAAGTACATTACAGTGGACAACAATAAAATACAGATGAAATACCTAAAACAAAGCATCAAAACATAAAATACAGTGAAACACAATATGTGGCTCATTAGTTTTTAGTTTAACATTTAGATTTTACTTCCAAAAGACTTCTTGAAAATATTGTTTGTTGCCATAGGCACAATATACTGTAGTTCCTCCCAGAGTTCAAATTTGAGACAGAAAATTAAGCATGATCACTGTGAGAAAGGATATCATGGTTTCATCTGCTTTCACAATTGTACTACTGCTCTCATCTCTTGAATGTGTGTTTACTTTGCACTAACATCTGATTGTAACTGTTATACTATATGATTGATCCAATCTATTTGTTCACTGTGTGGAAATTCAACAAAAACCATCAAAGCATCTGAGCTCAATTGAGCCGTGACGTTTTGGCGCCATGGGATGACTCATTAACCAGGCGTGACCGAGTGAGCTATGATAATTCTTGGCACTTGCAGTCTTAACTAACACCTGGTCTCTGTGGCAATTACTTGAAATACAGCAGACAAGTAGGCACTTCACAACTGACAGTTGGTGTGAATACTGGGACCGACCCAGAAAACTCTGATGTGGGTAAAGAGGCAGCCGTCAGTGAGAGCTGAGACGAGTGGCAACAACACAGCTGGGTGTGATAGCCAAATACACCTGCTTCCTTTACACCATAAAGTTCTTCTCCAGACATGTTTTAAACTATGTAAAAGTACCCTTCTCACATAAAAAGTGAAAAAAAGGAATGGAAATCTACACTTACTTGCCTTGTGCCCCACCCAAACCATCTTAAGACACACATTAGACAAAGTGAAGCTAAATCCCCCCAATCTAACAGCCTGGATCCAACATTCAGGGGCCATAAAGGCAACATTGTCTTCAACATTCAGTAGCTCAGGTTGCTTGGAAGAAGTAATATCAAGAACTGATTGTCCAATCAAATCCAAATAATTATCTTTTTCTTCTAACTTGCTAAACGGTTCCCTTGCGACAATGGAAATGCGTATTTCATTTGAACCCCTGGCAAAGTGACGTCAACAATGAGTCATTGCTCACCGGAAAAGTGGAGATACAGTGTAATATCCTCAGTTGCAATGAACATGATGACACACTGCACCTAATCATCCTCAGTTATGCCCCAGCACATACAAGTACTACTCACTCTTCATCTTTTCATTTCTATAATTTTGTCCTGTGTTGGCACGACTTTGTTTATTTGTATTATGCTTCCCGTCTCTGTGGCCATGGGAGATGTGACTGTAGTCGAACTGAAGATTAATTATCACGTTGTGTTCATTACTTCCTTAATTATTTTCCAATCACCGCTATGGTGTTGTTTCAGGACACTCAAGGCAATCATGGTAGGATATTAACATGTTGATGACTCAAATCGGAGACTATAGAGTCCCCTTGTAAAACAAGAATTGCATAAAGAAAGGGGAAGTATCTGAAGAATCTGAAACCTTTAAGATACTCATCTGGAGTTTTCATGCCTCACCAAAATGAATGTTTGAAATAAGATCTTCTCTCACAGGTAGCAGCGACCTGTCAGCCCTGGCTGGATATGACACAGTGTCACTCCAAACTGTGCTGTCCTTGACTAAAGACAAGTCCATCAAGCAGTACGTGAGGAGAGGAATATATTCTGCATTAGTCCTCTGTCCTGTCGTTGTCTCCGCGGTGCCGTTTGTTCTGACTTCCCTCTTTCATCCAGCCTCTGCTTTCAGCTGTCACTCCCTCACTAAAAGCAGAGATGGGGGAGCCAAGTTGGACCAATCATGGCAGATAATGCGCTTAAATCAGCCAGTGGGTGTGAAAGCCGACCACTTGGGTTTCAGCTCCTCACTTCAAAGCCTCCAAATTTGCCTGACTCTCCTCATTAGTTCTGAAGTATATACTACAAATACTGCTTTCTGTGGTTAATCAATCGCATAATGAAAGCCTCAATGCTGTCTTGTGTCTTTGGGCAGTCTGGTACTTGTTTGTCGTCAGTGCAAAAAATAAAAAAATAAAAAATAAAAAATAACAGAGGACCAAAACTTTAGGATTAGTGAAAAATACACTGATGCTTTGCCATTCAGGCCGATAAAAGAAATGTATTGTCGGTGCTGTCACTGCTATGCTATTCATCCTTTCTAGTTAAGACAATGGCAGAAGAAATCATACATTTGTAAGAGCTTTCTTGTTTCCTTGTTTAGAAAAAGCTGCCTCTGTAATGTAAATACAAACCAAATGGCAATATGAAAACTGTATTCCCTTGATGTGTTTGACACATAATATTAAATGTCAGTTTTTCATGTTTCTCTAAAGCAACTAATATTACTGTTTTTATAATAGCAACATGACAAAAATGTGAGAGTAAAAAAGATTGCTTGTTGCTTGTGATGAACCCACAGAGAATTCACCCACATCTGCAGCTCCCCTCAGCTTCATGTGGAGCTTCAGCTTATCGTTTGGCTGTCTGGCCCACAACTTTAATGTACTGGTTCAATGTCACTGCTCTTATAACATCGTTTTTTTGGCAGCAGGCAGCTTTTCTCAGTGAAACCCACTGTGCATTACCTGCTCAGCACCAAACGACAGACAGACACACTTAGAGTCTAGTGAAACTAGTGGAGCATTTGGCAGCTAAACAGCCAAATATCTGTGGTGGAAATACTTGTAAACTGAAGGAAAGAGGTTCACCAGTAGTTCAGATCCAGATGTCTCAGGCAGAAGTATTTGTTGAAAGCTCGTCGATGGAAGGAGAAAAAGATGCCTTGAGTGCATCAGAGTGGAGTGATGGCACATCAGAAATGTCTGGACTTACAGGGCGTATATATTCCTGGGCATCACATAGTTATAACACTATACCTTACCCAAATAATACCCAATACCTGGCTCCGGAGCCGCATGTGGCTCTTTCATCCCTCTGCTGCGGCTCCCTGTGGCTTTGGAAAATAATTAATGAGTATTTAATTCAAATTTATTTTATTTTACTTTGTTAGTTTTTTAAACGTAATTCTAAATTTGAAGATTATGGTGATCTTGTAACATTAAAATAAAACATGTTTAATTTTTTGTCACTCAAAATATGCGTCACAACCGCCAATGTGTGAGACCCACCGGCACGTGATTTATTGAGCTTCTCGACCCCCAGTAGGCCAACCATGTGCAGATGCTGTGCGCTGAGGTTCAGGAGCAACAATCACACTAACCAGGTAAAATAAATATTTTAATTGGCTATTATTTTGCAAATACATATTTTACATTGTTCAGTGAAATAGTCCTTTTTTTAATTCAGGTTGACAGCTAACTGCACACTCCAGTACATGCAATTAAAGGATGACGGCACACAGAAGCAGACGGCATTTTTGGTTTGCTGCAAGTGGATAATTTAAGTTAATTTAATTTTTTGTTTCATAAATATGAGGAGGACTCAAATAGACATTGAGTATTTTATTTGAAAGTAACCTTCAACCCAGCATTTTTTTTTTTCACAGTTCAAAATGTTTTTGTTGCATTCAGAAATAAAATGTCGTTTTCTCTGCAGCAGTTCATTGATTTCATAAATACAACACACTATAGTTTTTTTATACATAGCATAAAGGTAAAAAACGATATATGCAGTGTTATCTTCATTTGTGGGAAACGGGTCCAAATGGCTCTTTGAGTGTTTAAGGTTGCCGACCCCTGGTCTAAACCTATATGTGTGAAGACTCTTGTCACATGTTCTTACCTAATAGTGTTACATGTGTCTTACCGTTTGCCTACTTCACTCATACTTTGCTGCAACTGGATTTGAGCAGTTTTCTCTAAGTTATTCTTCTCGCTGCCCTTACAGAGGATAGTAGTGTCTCCATCTGGATACTATCAGCCATAATAGACAGAGACAGTGAACCATTGTTTAAAACTGTGAGGTCTTTAAGACCTGTACATCTTGGAGTGTTAGTGCAGGCCTCCAGAAGAAGAAAAGAACACTTGAAGTAAGAAAACTCCTTCAATCCCCCTATAAGATCATGAGCTCACCAACACTAATAATGGGAAGAAAAGTAAGACATCTACTTGAACTGGAGCAACAATATCTCACAATAAACAGTCCTAATGGAGATGGAAATATCAAGCCTATGAAAATGCATATGTGATCCAGCAATCCATGTGAACAGTTGCAGGCAAAACATCTCCTAGCACAGCCAATTAGAATTTTTAATTAGATCAATACAGATTTTCACAAGAAAGTATAATGGTGAGAAAGTGTGGTTAAAATCTAAATCAAACTAAATACAATCTATGCAGACTTAATTAACCAGTGACTAATTAGCCAGTTACCATATTCAATGTTATATCCAACTCGTGGATTTTGAAGCCACCAGTAACTTACTTGATGATCCAATAGTCTGGGAGAGAATTATGTCTCTTTTTGGAGTGGACATAACTTTATCAATTTCCAGTGTTCTTTACACAGTCTGTATTTTTATTAATAAGGAAGAGTGGCTGCACATTTTATTTAAATTCAGTTAAGTAAGTAAATAAGTAAGTAAATAACTGATAGGGATATCAAAGTGAGGATGAACATCATTAACAATATTGTGACACACAAAACAAAAGAAAAATCCTTTATTAATCATCCCTCTCGTGGGCTTTTAAAACCCTGCTATCGAAGCAATTACTAACTGCCTCAGAGCTTTTGACCCTCACTCCCTTGTGACAACACTCTTCAATAAGCATACCATTAAAAGCTAAAACATTCTCACAAATGTGATTAAAATAAAAATGTGAAACATCGTGACTGTCTACAATACAGTTGAAAACTGTTGTGGAACCTCGCCTCAGCCTAGTGTCAGCGGGCTTCAGCCCTTTATCCTCTCTGTGCTCACATATACAGTATTTTAATACAGCCAAGTTTTCAATGAAGCTGTTCTCATTTATATGGTTTTCTGTTTATGTTGTCAGACAATTGAACATGTATGAAATAGTGACTGAAATGTGGTCCATTAAGACTACTTGTTAACTTCTGTTTCTGCTGCTCTGCTGCTGCTAAAATCTTGATTTTATAACTACAACGTCATCTGACAAAATCACCAAACATATAAATTAAAGACAAGGCAAGGCACAATTTTTTGTATAGCACATTATCATACACAGAGGTAATACAATGTGCTTAAAATAAAATAAATGAAAGAAATAAAGAAAAAAACAAAAACAAATAAAATAGGCATCAAATAGAAGTAAAAGGCATAAGAAAACAAACTATAAAAACACTATAAAACACAGTTATAAAACAGGATATATCTAATTAAAGTGCAAGATTAAATGATTAAATGATGGCAGTGGAGAATAGAGCATTTTAATATCCATTGGGAGCTGGTTCCAGCGACGGGTGGCATAATGGCTGAATGCAATTTCACCCTGTTTAGTTTAAACTCCAGGCGCCACAAACTGATCAGCTCCTGCAGATCTTAGAGACATTTCAGAAATATATTTAGGCCCCAGACCATTTAGTGATTGGTAGACAATAAGTAAAAATTTTAATTCAACTCTGTATCTGACCAGCCAGAAGCCAATGCAAAGAGAATTGGAGTAATATGCTTTCTTTTCTTAGTTTTAGTTGGAACAATCTCTGTTAGGACACTGTCAGTCTTGTCTTGATGTAATTAGTCATTGAGGGAAGTTTTGTTGCATCCCCCAAGAGGGACTGAAATCATTTGATGAAAGAGCTAATTAAATCTGCAAGTGGTACAGTATAGTAGTATATGGTAGTATTTTATAATTAACAGTATCAAAAGCTCTAGCAACACTAATTATATTAGCTGAGTCTGTAAATGTCATTTAGAGCCTTTTTGAGGGCATTTCAGTATTGTGATGTTGATGAAAATTTGATTGGAAGTCATCATAGTAGCCATTTATATTCAAATAGTTACTGATTTGGTTAAAAACTACTTTCTGAATAACCTCACCTACTGAATGGGAGCTTTGAGGCTCCATCTCCATATTTACCATATTGACAACAGATGTTCTCATCTAACTCCTGGCTAGAAAACAAATAGGATTTCCTTAAATGTCAAACTATTGCTATAAGGCTCCTGTAGTCATTGTTACAATGGATTGAATTACTAGCTGTAATGGAAAAAGGCACGTCCGATTAATTCATTGTTTTGCAACTTCACTGTTTTAATTAATTCTCACTGCTCTCAGAACACCAACTGTTCTGCACTATAGAGGATTAGTTAGCAACTAGCTGGTGAAAATAGTGGCGCGTTCATCAGCTAAAAATGTGGATATTTCTCTCAGGTGCTGGTGGGGACCAAAACAGAGCCAAGAGGTAAGTAACTTTTAAACATACTTTTGTCAGGTGTACACAAATACAGCTCCAATGCGCCTTGGCTTAGACTTACTAAGGGACTGGAGGGATGAACACCATTCTTCCAAAAGATATTCCATCACTTCCTGTTTTGATGATATGTATGTGTTGTTTTCATGGAGAAGCATCTTTTACATTTTTATTGGCTAAATGTCCCTGAATGACTGAATGACTGACTGACTGACTGACTGATTGACTGAGTGATCATATTTCCACCACTGGTGAGCTGAATGCCATGTGACTGAGTTGGAAATTCCCCATTGGCTGTTGCTCTTTCAAAATGATTTAGCACAAACAGTTTTACAGGGGAGTAGCACTTGTAGTTCTCTGAGCCTCGCCTCCATTATGGCAAATAAACTATTTTCATTACACGTATTACATGAATAAGGATACATTACATGATACAATACATGTATCATTATTTACTAAAATAATAATATAAACGCCTGTTTCTGTCCACTGAAACACCAGAGGGCTTTAATCTGAAATCATTAAAGGAAGTGTTGAGTGCGTATTAATACGTAATGCAGTAATTTTAACACAGCAAACAGGAGTGTCTGAAAACCAGGCTTTGTACTAAAATTCCGCCATGACCAATTATACATCTCAACGGAGGGAGTTAGAAATAAAGACCTGTTACCTTGTGTCTTACCCGGTTGAAATTTGAGGAAATACATTAGCTGACAACTGGTGTGGATCCCACATGGAGGCTGTGTGAGAGACAAAATAAACAAGCTATTCTGTGCTTCTGACTTTCTCTCTGAGTGATCATTTTACAGTAAATACAGCTCAGTCTTTGTCTTTAATTGATGTGTTTGGTGATTTTGTCAGACGACGTTGTTATGAAATGAGGATTTTAGCAGCAGCAGAGCAGCAGCTTGGAAGTTAACATGCAGTTTTAATGGGCCTCATTGCAGTCACTATTTCAAACTTATTCCCTTGTCTGACAGCATAAACAGAAAGACATGTAAATGAGAACAATGAATTCAATGAAAACTCTGCTTTTTTAAAATACTGTATATGTGAGCACAGAGAATAGGAGAGAAGCAAACACATAAAGGGCTGAAATTGACTGAAACTAGGTGGGATGTAAATAGGATGCGATGATGTTAATTCTTTTTTTGTTTGTTTGTTTGGTTTTTTACAGCGTTTCCACAACAGTTTTTAACTACATCCTCAGTTTTGACCAAATTCAGTCCAGCCATATACTAGGCTTTAATCTAGTCTTGTTAAATGATGACGAGAAAACAGTTTGTTGTTGAGTATCTCTTTTTGTAGATATTTCATTTGTTAACGAGGCTCAGTGTGACCCAAGGTGCGCAATAAGATGCTGCAACTGCTCTCCTCTCTTTATGAGAGCAACCATTGTTTGCCTTTTTATGTGCAGCACCAAGGGGATTCCCCACAGTTATACAGTAGCCTAATTTGTTAGCATTAAGGATTGTCATTTAAAATGCAAAGTGGGATCAGCGCTAAGGTTATGCTGCTGTAGGGAATGAATTAAAGATGAGTTTGCATGTTCAAGACGACTTCTGGAGCTGCTACAGAACATAGCGCAGGAGGCTGTGATAATCTATTACTATGACAACTGACTCCTTTGAAGCATTTTTTTAATGAGAGTTTTACTTTATTTCTTTCAGTTGATGAAATTTTCATGAACAGCAACAATATTGAACTCCTTGCCACCGGAGGAAGCATTTTGGCCCAGAATCAAAAGGTGCCATCTGCTTGAGAGCCTTGTGTCAGCAGTTTAGCTATATCACCCTATCTACCACATCTCTGTGATCAAGACGTGGCTGCAGCTCAAATGCTCGCTCAGAATGACGGCTGGGGACAGAAACAGTGGGTGGAGAGATTCAGTCTTGGCTTGGCGAGTGCTTTGATGTGAGCCAAGGCGTCCGTCGATAACAGTGGCCCTGTCCTTTGTGGTCGGGGCAGTTTGATCCCTTGGGGGAAACACCCTGCAGAAACCAGCAGCTCGGGAAAAATATGGCTCTTTCGTGGAACAGTAAGAATGGAAAGCTCGCTACAGAAGTTTCTGACGGGATGTTTGTGGAAGGGGGTGAACCTACACCGTGAAGCCTGTTAACGTGGTTGTCACTGTATGCTGTCTCTGGAAAGATGCTGTAGGCAGGCTACCATTTTCACTGCCAGTATCATTCCTCTGAGTGGGCGTAATGAGAAATTTGCATATGAACAGAGTTATACACATGGTTATTATTTCTTATATAAGGGAATTGTGCCTTTATTTTTAACTATCACTCTCTGGATGTTTTCCTGTCGTCTTATCAGAGGACCCCCGCCGACAGAGAAGAAGTAGATGGCTCCAAAAGGAAACTGTGGCACAGACAGGCTTCATATTTACCACCAGCAGTGACAGCACAGCCTCGGGAAGTTTTCGTCCTCTGCCCAAATGGTGTTAGTCGTCTGGAAAAACAACAGCAACACAGAGCGTGTTATTACATTTTTGTTCTGAACCAACACACAATGCTGACAGAGACAGTACCGTGTTGGCCTGGAGCTAAGCAGCAGACTCGACTGAACATAAATAACACTTCTGAATCAGTGAGTTACTGTTGTGTGTTCTCCAGATTTCACCACTCATATCAAGGCAATTACTCCACAGTCGTGGGGTGTGAGCACATGTGTGTGTGTGTGTGTGTGTGAGCACATGTGTGTGTGTGTGTGTGTGTGTGTGTGGAGGGGTGGTTTTTCTGCCGAACTCCTCAGGGAAAAACCTTAAATCGTTGCAGTTAATCCTGTCAGAGGCATTTAGGATAAGCACATTATATTTCATTTCAATATGTGAAAAGAGATGCCACACTGCCTTTGCATCTTCATATCTGCTTCAGCTCATGTTCAATTCAATTCAATTCAACTTTATTAATCCCCACGGAGGAAATTGATTTAAAGGCAAGAAGAGTGCCTCAGACAACAAGATAAGGGACATAAAAACTGAGTCATGGTGGGAGAGGGGGAGGGAGAGGCGCAGCGTGTGCATTTCACGAGGCTAACTTTGTGTGAAGACCAGAATGAAGTCTTCATTGTGTGGGCTCAGTTTTTTTTCCCTCCTGATCAGCTGCTTTAAATAAAAAAGTGTGTTGGTATGCATGAATAGAAAACCTGCTGCTGTTGGATTTTACCAGATTTTTTCTTTTTGGCAAGTCATTACTGACAATCTTGAAACTTTTCTGTGAGACTATTATTTCCTGCCCTCCAGTCATGGCTCTTAAGAAAGATCGGCCTTTGTCGTCGCTGGAAAAACATTTTTTGTCTCTGTGCCTGACTTCATACCACCTCTCTGTGCAGACCTGAAACAGATGGACAGTGAGAGAGCGTTGTTGTGGGAGTGATGTGTACTCTTGCTAAATTTATGCTTTGAAACAACACATTATAAAACAAAAATGAAAAAGAGGAGAAAACCACATTAAGAAAAAACACATTTTATCAGTCACCACAAATTTCAGCAAAAAAATAAATCATGAAAATATCATTTTTTAAATGCTTTCAGTAGCACAAACAAAATTTTATTCACCTCCATTGTGTTAGAGTAGAGGTGGAAATTTCAAGGACATCTCAAAACCTTGTAAAATACAAACACAACTATCTTCCACACAGGGAAATTAGACAGAAACGATATCTTTTGTAATTCTGGTAAATGCAGCTTTTAAACTAACACAGCAAACTCTGAAAAACGTCCGTAAACCGTTTTCCTTTTCAGGTTGTTTTTTGGTATTTTGCCTTTATTTGACAGTTAACAGTCTGGAGAGAGAAAGACAAAGACGGAGAAGGGTGTGACATGCAACGACCCTGCAGGCACACAGCTGGCCACCAACGTCACTTGTTGTTGACATTTGGTTGAATGTAGGTTGTGACGTCAGGGGATCAAAATTCAATGTCAGGCCATTTAATGCCAATGTTAATTGTTGTGTTGTTAAATGACAAAAAAAAAAATCCAACATCTTCCAAATGTTTTACGCCAATGACATCTTGACATTTAAAATACTGACATTCTGGTCACGAGCAAAACCCGTCTGCTAAATAACACAATGTCAATTAGCCAACGTTGGGTTCTGACATACAACCAATTTTACTTTACAACCAAAATGTAACATTTGTCAGACGTTAGAGTTGTTACAGTCCAATGTTTTTCTGATGTTACACTGCGAAACACCCCCTGGTCAGGCCCTCAGGTGCCCCATGTGCCCTTAAACTTGTGCTGTTCAGCAGAGCTCAAGCAGTTGAGTGCAAATCCACTCAGACCAAGCAGCAACCTGAAAAACACTGAAAAATGAAGCCAACACAGGATGTGCCAAAAACTGCACTTCAATCCCCATAGACTCCCATGTTAAAATGTCCAACTTTACAGAAGAAATAAACATTTTGCCGCTACAAAAAAGCGTATGTAGCCTCTTGCCCATATTTGGATTAGCCAGGAGTTAGGTGGAGTCAGGCACTGCCAAGATCGTGACAGAGGAGCAGCCCGCTCTGAGCTTCAAAACCACTCTTCAGAAACCTATGGGTGATATCATGGAGGCTACATCCATCAGTGCAAATGTTAAGTTTGGACTCTGGAGCAGACTCAGGACACAGACAAGCGAGTGAGATAATAAGAGAGAATTTATTGGTTAATCTCAACAGTTCAGAGAGGTGTGAGTCTCTTTTGGGGAATTGGGCTGGGCAGCCAAGGGATCCATCTGAGGAATGGCGAGGAGCTGAGTGGTGAGTGGCGTGGTAGGTAATGGCGCAGGAGCGTGGAATCAGTGTTGCAGGAATGTGGTGATTCCCAGCATGGTGAGCAGCAGCACTGGAGCAGAGGATCACTGGAGCGAAGGAGAGAGATCAGGTCGGGACAAGATCCACAACAAGCGGATTAATCGAGAGGTCAACACCAGGAAATTTTCTGTGGACAGGAGTGGGACCACGCATGGAGCGGAATAATCTGGCGGAGAGTGAGTGAAAGACCAGAGCTTTTCTACAGGCTTGAAGAGAGAAGGATTGCAGGTGTCTCAGGCTGCCAGTGCTGTGACCACGCCCCTGCTGGGAGAAAGCAGACACACACGCGCACACACGAACACACACACACACACACAAACACACAGGGAGACAGAGGTCCAGGCAGGATCATAACAGAAACTAATAGGATGAAAGTTTACAGGGGGTGAAAACTGCCGTTGACATTAAATCTCCTTTAATCATGATTCCAAAGAGCTTTAATAAAAGCTACATGGCTTTAATCAACGTACAATTGTGCAGTCTCTTCTTAACACAACACTCTATTACAGTTTATGACAATGTACTCTAAAGTACTTGATTGTTGTGACCACCCTCCGACACAGTTTCACCATTCAAATTAGTCTGTTTTCTATATAGGTCACCGAGCTCCAGGGAGCGTTGCTCTACCGCTGCTACAAGCATTGTGACATTTTTCTCAGCCACAAGGGAGCTCAGATGAAGAAAATGGGCTTCATCTCAACAACAGTGACGGACCATAAGGTAACATTAGAATTTGCGATGAGGACCATCAAGAGATCAATGATTCATCACAGTTTATTTCTAGTACGCATAACTCATGACCCAGGGGCTTCATTAGGCTCTTATAAACTTTTGCATCATGTGCAGAGATGCTCCACAAATAGTTCCTCATGAAAGCATTAAGGGATGTCAAGTGAGAGCTATCTATTCTGGTCCTCAGACTTTATTTTACTTTATGTGCATACTGAAGTCGTGCACTGACAGTGGGATTGCGCACAGTTTTTGAATTCAAGTAAGCAAACTAATTATCTTTTTTTATTTGTCCGCTGTGACAAACAGACATCCGACATCACTGTAAATGAGTGTGTCGTATTTAAAGGATAAATCTGCTTCATTACAAGTCAGATCTTATTTTCAAAGGTTTGCCATTTTAACATGTATAATTGCACTGTTCCCACCAAACCAGTTATGTAAACAGAAATGTAACATGATTATGTGCTGGTATGAGTGTTTGTAAAGCGCTGCACGGAAATTAGATCATGGCAACATCAAGTGTGATTTCAACATGGAAAAAAGCACAAAAAGAATCAGAAGCTGCAGATGCTAGATGGAGACAGAATCAGACAGAGCTGTAAGTAAAACAGCAGAGATATGTTCCCTCCCTCTGATTTAGACAAATGCTTCTCTGATAAACTGGCAGATGTGACAGGGTGCTCCTCCATCACAGCTACTAAATACAATGCTGGATTGTGGGTTGCAGTTATTTCCTGACCTGTAAACTGCCTTGAAGCTGCTCCAGTTGATATTTTTACATTAGCTAAGGATCAAATGACTATATAAAATGTGAAATGGGTCACACATAGTGGCAAAGATAAACAATAGAAACCAGCTCTGTGGAGCTTTTGATAATCATTGTTTTGGTTTCAGAGCTCACACCTTTACTGCTCTCAACACGTTTCCAGTAGCTGCAGAGAACTGGTTTTGTTTGTTGTAAAGTGACCAAAGATACAATTCTAAATCAGTGCTTGTGTCGCTCTGTTTGCTAACATGTTCGTCAAACTTACAAGGAGAGAAGTGTTTGCTGCACTGCCACCAAGTGACAGAAAAATTAATTCCTGCAGGATTGATATTGTTTCTGACACTTCCTGTCTCTATCTGCAAGGGACAATGTTCTTTTTCAAAGATGGCATAATTAACTAAGTTCAAGGAGTAAGGATGACACAGACACCATGCTCTATCTTTAGCCACTGAATAAGTGTCCACTGTGAACATTCGTCACAGTTTACAGACCGACTCCCTGCTTCATTTTTGCTCTGCTTTCTGTAGCTGTACAGTTTATTATTAGCAACCTGACTAATCATCTGAACATGTGTTTCTTAAGACGGGGCAGGTATTCTATTCCCCTTGTGAGTCTACAGAGAACTTTCAAAGAGGTGGTTTTGAGTGTTTATATGTCTGTTTGTCTGTGGACAGATTTTGTCACTGTGATAGCATTGCAACCTGCAGGATACAGTCTTGAAACTTTACAGGTGTGTTGAGTTGCCAAAAACTGCAGTTCCTCCAATGGCCACTTGAGGCTGGCTCCAAAAATGAGTCAATCCCCATAGACTCCCATGTTAAAATGCTCAAATTAGAGCAGAAATAACCAAGTTTACAGCCAGGTACAATATGCAGTTTTGGGCTCTATAGCTAATTTCCTCATTCATGACAACTGCATAGGGATGAATTTTTGTTTAACTCACCTGTTTCAATTTTATTAAGGTTTAAAGTTATGCATAATTGAGGGCATGCTGCTTTGGTGTGTTTGTTTGGCTCCACACACGCACAGATTAGCTGGGAGTTAGGTGGAGTCAGGCACTGCCAAGGTGGCAATGGAAGAGCAGCCCACCTGAGCTTCAGAACCATTCTTCAGAAACCAGTGGGAGACATTACAAAGGCTACATCCATCTTTATTGACAGTCTATGTTTTAGATCAAAATGAAGGCCGAGTTCAAAGATGGGTGTGGTGCGACCCATGAGTTGTGAGTACCGTATTTTCCGGACAATAAGGCGCACTTAAAAGCCTTTAATTTTCTCAAAAAACGACAGTGCGCCTTATAATCCGGAGCGCCTTATATATGGATTAATTCTGGTTGTGCTTACTGACCTCGAAGCGATTTTGTGTGGTACACGGCGCTCACGGTGCTCTGTCAAAATGTTTTAGTACGACTTTGGTAAACTACAAAGCCGCACCGCTTGCAGCATTACGGCTATCGTAGTCAGGAGCGTCGCAGAGTAATACATACTGTGCTTCACCATAATATTACAGTGTGTGTGTATAAGGACCTATAAGGAGTCATTGTGAATATGCTAACGTTTGATTTAGCGGTATCAGACTGTGTTTTTTTTACGTGTTCCAACTGAACAAGGTTGGGAGTTATTGCGAATACGCTCATTAACGTTTGAACAATGTTGAGAGTTATTGTGAATGCGTTTAATAAAGTTTGACTTATCTGACTGTTTTGTTTCGCTTAATGCGCCTTATAGTCCGGTGCGCCTTATATATGAAAAAAGTTCGCAAATAGACCATTCATTGACAGTGCGCCTTATAATCCAGTGCGGAAAATACGGTACTCCATAATAATGTAGTAAAAACTACGTAGTCAGTGGTCAGCATGTGTTGTAGTTGAGTTTCCCTTATTTCCTCACATAGAAGGTGTCAACCCTAGCTGTAGCTGCTGTGATCCCATTCCAAGATGGAGTCCAGTGTCAGCAATGTCACTGTCTTTCCAGATTTGAGCAAATATCTTTATGAGCACAATGTCATCACAACTGAAAATAACGGCAAAGCTACAAAATAAGTTTTGAGTCGTATTAAACTGGAATCATCATTCAAACTGGTATAATAGTTTATCTCTTGTCAACCATATGTTTTTGTAACAACAGCAGCATGTCCTGCCTCACTTATAAGCTGAAGTGCGTCAAACATATGTGACATGTTGGGAGAGTATTGAACTGAGTTATTAACTGGCCTGAGTTAATGACAGCAGACACTGACACATAGCCTGTGTCAGAGGCCTCTGTATGACGCACCACTGCTGCCTGGTGCTCAGCCACAGTCCTGAGGAGACCTCTGACCTCTCCGCTCCCTCTGGACAGCCGCTGCCTTCCCTTTTATATGACTTCATCAATCTTAGCCGTTAAGTCTCGAGCTGTGGCTACTCTCACAGTGAAGAGGAGGTCTTTGTCTGCCTGCCTAGACCTGTGGGATGATTTGTTGATCTTCATCTTGGAGAGCGTTTGTTCACTCAGACAGGTACTTCTGAATGTGCTCAACACAAGATGGACCTGTGGCATCCTTTCTGGGACGAAATGGGCCAACTTGACCCTCTGCTGCCCTGTGACTCACCCGTTTCTCTCTGTCTCTTCACTCTGTCACCGACTACAAATGATTGGTTTCATATTCAGTCTCTGTATGTTCATTCTGGAGAAACAAAGCAGTTATCTTCTGTGCATTGTAGCACTATTGTGACTTGTAATAGACACAACCCTGAGAGCGCTCCTGGTTCGGTGAAGCGACTGTGTGTCTCCTGGGTAAAGATATAAATTGTAACTGTGACTGAAAGTTTGTAGGCTGACACAGCACTTTTCCACAGAGTAGATGATGTCAGTGAGTCAGCAACTAAATGAATGATCAGGGCGATATTGTGTGTTTAAAATAAAGATCTTTTATTTGTTGTGAAATATTTATGTTTTATACAAAGACAAAAAAAAAAAGCTCAGTAATGAGAATGACTTGCATTTTCTTGCTAGGAGTCAAATTGAAGAGGTAGACGCTTCCATTTCCACTGCTGATACCTCAGAATGGGACACACAGTACCAACCACTTAAAATGAATTTGTGATCATTTCATACTGAATTTCAAAGCCTTGAGGTCAGTGAAGCTGCACAAAAACCTACTCTGTGTTCACTTAGTGCACATCACTACCTAATTCTGCTTTTGGGAAAGCAGTGGTGGTGACTGCACCTGTTGCTGCCTGATATGTCAGATGGTGAGGAACGCAGTTTAGTTTGAGAGGATTTAACTGCGTCATGCATATTCAAGATCACCTGTTTTTACTGCAGCAGTACACATAGAGTGAGATGAACTGCAGTGCCGCACTAAAAACATAAAGCAGAACCACCTATCAAACTGGAACAGTTTTCCCCTTGAAGGCCATAAAAATGGAGCTTTCCTCATGCGTTTAGTAGAATTTGCATCGAGCTTCCATTCAGCTGAGCCAACAGGACGGGAAGCTTTAGTGACAAATGAGATGCAGAACAAAGACTTTTTCTTTTCATTTAAGCCCCTTAACAAGAACACAGGTCTGGAGGGGGGGGGGGGGGCTGTTATCATTCAACCTTCAAACTGTGCTTCCTTTAAAATCACAGAGCCTTGAAACTCTATCTGTGTACACCATTTCAAAGCTCTCAGTATCACAGTACCAGGATTTCAAACACACACACACACACACACACACATATTAAGTGGTTT
Organism: Trachinotus anak; assembly: GCF_046630095.1. Lineage (NCBI taxonomy): Eukaryota > Metazoa > Chordata > Actinopteri > Carangiformes > Carangidae > Trachinotus > Trachinotus anak. Next base: position 3,316,191 of record NW_027273884.1, read on the forward strand.
TACACTTTTGGACTTAATATATTGAATGTAAGTTGGTTATAATTATGATGTGCTCAGCAGCAGAGGCCTGAGCAGTGAAATCACTTTAAACTCATGGTTTCCAGTCTTTTCTACTTTTTCAAATTACTGTCAATGAAACTGCAACAAAAGTAAGTGAGATGACACCACTTGTCCCATTTACCTCTGAAATGTTTCTAACCATGCTTGTTGTCTGCTCAGCCAAATTGCCATCTTCATCCATAAAGCCCCTTTTACACTGGTCATAAAACCCACTAAGACCCACTTACATCGGGCCTTTGTCTGCAGTGTGAAAGGGAACAATCAGCATTCACTCCCGGGTCAAATGACTCTGCAGTAGAAGCAGGTATTTATCGGCTGCGGCTCCGATCGACAGTGATGTAAACAGTTTTCTCCCCTTTTGCTGTTTTGTCTTTTAGAGCACAAACACTATATACAGACCTGTCGCCTGCACAGTGCTGTTACATCTAAAACACCACAGCTACACTATGCGGGGGAATGAAAGGGTGAGCTGCTGAAATAAGTAAATTTAAAAAAGCATCTCCCGCAGCGGCGCCGACACCTGCGGAGCACCGTTTACCTCACTCTTTCTCCCCTGCGTCTGTGTCTGTATGTGTGTGTGTACTCTGTAACTGCATGTGATGTGTTAGTGGGTTTAACCTGCATTTAAATAAACCTGTAGGGTGTAACATTGCTTGCACGTACTATCCTGTGTTTTCCTTGTGTTTAGGCATTAGTTTTGTTACAGTTCAGCTCCAGCATTTCCTGGTTAAAACAAAACATCCATGTCTCTGTATCTGTGTGCATGTGTGATGATATGAGTTTTCTGTAGTTCAACCCAGGGCCGGAGACATTATGTTTTCACCCATTCTCATGAACAAGATGTCTCAGTAACACCTTGAGGGTATTTCTTCAAATTTGGCAGTCAAAGGTCAAAGGTCAAGGTCAAGGTCAGAGGAATCCCTTCACATTTGGCACAAATGTCTGCTGAGACTCAAAGATGAACTGATTAGATTTTGGTGGTCAAAGGTCAAAGGTCATAATGAAAACAAAACAATAACAAAACGCTTTTTAGACAGAACTCAAGACTTCACACAATTATGACAAAGTTTCACACAAATAGTTAATATTTTATATGATTCTGAGTAAACGGGGATGTAACCTGAAAGTAGTCTGATGGTGAGGTGGTAATTCTAGTTATTCATTATTATTATTATTATTATTATTAATCGCTGAACTATTGGCATGTTTTTAGTCTTTGAATCTGCTGCCAATCAACTGCTCCAGGGAAACTCAAGATGCCCTGCAAATTAAAAGCCTTTAAGGAACAGGAAAGCCTTAAAAGGTAAAACAATATAGACAGAAAATGTGCAGTTTAATTAACAGCAGCTTAGCAGTGATCCAAAAATCACTAAATGCAAGCATCTAGAAAGAATGAATAAAACAGTATTTGTATTTAAAAGAGACACCCAGGACAGCAGAGCGGTGACATGACTCTGTTATACTGCTGTGGGAAGGTGCATTATCCCAAATCTACAAGGACAACATACTGGATGTGTTGATGCAGCAAACAGCATTAGTTAATTAAAATGTGAGTCGATAAGATAATTTCTTATTAAAATATGATCAAATTAGAAATAAAATTCTGCCTCTAGTATAATGCTGCTTTTTAAAAAAAGGCCTGGGTCTGTAATAAGCAGGCCCCTGGCACATTAAAAGCAGGCTTAATTTGGCTAATAGGTTTTGATCCTTGAAGTCTATTTACAGTATTTAGAAATGTTGTTTATCTTGGAGCAGTAAAGCACACAGCGGAAGTAGCAGCAGATTCTTCTAAAGCTTGAAAAAAGACACTTAGTCTGCGTGCCATGATTTTAATGCATCCAAGTCCATTTCCAGAGTTACATTATTGATTCAAAACTTCCAGTGTCATCATTACTGATATTAAATGAAGCTTGCCGGAGTGCAAATGCTCTAACAGTTTACTTCCTGAGTGTACACAGTCTGCCTCCCACTCGCTGTCAGTTCACGGCTGTCTGTATCACAGCATTCTGACAGACCTGACAAAACTTTACAAGACATTAGAAATATTAAAGCTGAATTCTACCTCCTGGAGGACTATTTTGTTTTTCAAAGTTACATATCGCAGAGACTGAAAAATATAGTGAAGTAGATGTGGTTACCCACCGCTTAACCTCCCCGGGAGCTGATCTCCATATCAGCTCCTTCATGTTGTACTTGCTGTTGTTGTGCTCCAGAAGGTCCCCAGCAGTTAAAGGAGGGATGAGCAGTGAGAGGCTTATTCCCGCTCCTGCTGCTCTACATGGGGGCTTGTCAAACTTAGTTTACAGGCTTGGTGCTGAGGTCTTGCCTAAAGCCAATAAAGTAGATACAAAACCTCTATGAATATATAATTTACCTCCTGACTCCCACCACCTAAACCCATCTATCTAGCTGCTTGGTTAAATGAAAACTTCTTTCATCGTTCACCAGAGTTTTATTTAATAGTCTCACTTGTCAGGTTAGCACAGAGAGGACTGAACTTAAATTAAACATCGCAGTGCCGAGCTATTCACCGTCAGGCAAATATGACTTCATCCTGACCCAAAGGTCAGTGTCATTATGTTGAAATGTGATGACTGTTTTTCTGTTCTTTAAATGCAGCAGTGTCTTCACTCAGTCCTCCCTCGGCTCTGTCCTCATCCTCTTACTCCATCATACAAACATCTCAAATAAATAAAAAAAGAAAACAGTGAAATTATTGGATGGCTCAGATAGTGATTCCAGCTACTTTTCCTCGGGCCTGCTGTTAAATGTGATGGAGACTCTCATCTTTATATGACTTATACTTGCTGCCTTTTGAAAAGCTTGGAACTCCAAAACCCCAGCTTTTAACAAACTAAGAAAACAGCCTTGTGTTATAGGAGGAGTAGTACACAGCTTGTGGAAACAGTACAATGTGCTCTCTGGCTCTAAAGGAGCTTTTAACAGATTAAAAAAAAACATGATTACATCATCAGGGTTATTTCACATTGGGCTTTAGAACACAGTTTAAAATGATTCATTGATTTATCGACAGACAGAAAGTAAATAGGTAATTATCCTTAATATTTGATTACTCATTTGAGACAAACATTTACTTATGAGCACACTTGCAACTCACATGGTTAAGCACATTCCATATCAAGGCTGAGTCCTTTGCTGTATTTCACCCCCCATTCTGCCTCTCCCCTGCCTTTCCTGTCTATCTCCACTGTCCCTGTCAATAAAGGCAAAATGCCCACGAGTAAATCTTCAAAAAACAAAAGCATTTATTATTCCAGCTTCACAAAGACAGGAAAATGTATTTTCTTTGTCTTATATAATAGCATAATGAATATTTTTGGGTTGGTTTTGGTTTTGGACTAATGCCAAGGTCACTAATGTGGTCCAGACCCAGAAACTGTCTTATCTGGACCTGGACCTATAACCTATCAATTATTTAGAATTATTAAATTTTGATGAACGTTCACATGATGCTACCAACCAGTGCTACCAAATGGTGCCAATCACTCCCACGCACAGGGGACAGATGAGTCAAGACACATAAATGGGGGAGTTGAGGGTGAGATATAAGAAGGAAAGAAGATGTTACAGCTGTTCATTTGTTGAGATTGTTTATTAGATAAATGGATGAGACTGATCAGATGTGACTAGGGAAACTCAAGCCACACTTTTTATTTCATTTTTGTAAAACAAAGCACTTTATATTCTTTAAGATGCACATTTTTTAAAAACTCTATATTATATATTTATTACAGCCCTCATTTTCCTTAAAATCAGAAAAGAGCTTGCTTTAGTGTTAACAAAGACCGAGAGAAGATATCACATCAAATATCAGGTCTCTGCGCTGCCGTCCAGAGTTTGTTAAAGAAAAATTTAAATTACTTCTGCTTGCCAGTAAAACTCTCAGTGGCCTTGAACTTCAATACATTTGTGACTGTATTTTACCACATGAGCCCTCTCAGGTCATCTGGCAGTGATCAGCCAACTGTTTCCTCAGTAGTGTAGCCAGAAATCATGTTGTGGGTCAGCATAGAGTACGGCCACTTCTAAGACCATAGGCAACTATTACGATAGCATTAAATCATATTTTAATGAAGTAACATTGGGGTGATCAGGGCCTGCAGGTCACCATTCATGTTGGGAATACACAGTTTGTTACAGAAGCTTGACTTTATGTCGAGTCAGATACTTCATCAAGTCAACTGCAGGATAAAAGTAGTTGCTGGCTGGTTCATTTAGGGCTGAATTAGTATCGTCCACATCGTCCGTCCACTTACTATCTGACAGCAGTGCAGACCAAGCTGCAGCTTTGAGAATAATGGCTGGATTTGAACATTTGACAAAGGTCAGCGAAATGCTTTATTTCACAATTTATTATTATTAAAAAGGCTAACATAAAGTAGCTAGTTTGATAGGCTCCCATTCCTCTGTGCTGAGCAGCAGGGTCACTGTACAGAGTGACAGAGGCTGGTCGCTGACAGATGGGCTGCTCATTCAGAGGCAGAACTATCATTAAGTGGTAACAAGAAATGTTTTATTTTCAGGAGTCACAGTTATTCACTGGAATTCATTAACTCAGCTTCGACCAGATGTGTGTTTGAAGCCCAGTGATCGATGAAGTCCTGGGCTCCGAGTGGGTGGGCTCAGGCCCACCCGCAACTACGTGTATGGAAACATGGAGTAACATCATTTACAGAGTTACGATGCACCACAGAGCTTTGACTCAACCTTGCACTTATATATCTACCTTTCTATCTATTTCTGGTTTTATATGTTGGATTTATTTCAAAATGTCTAAAGGTAAATGTTTTAATTTGTGTAATTTGCATTTTAATGTTTTATACTGTACTTCATCTATATATTTTAATGCAATATGTAAAAACCATTTTGAATCAGGGACGTTATGTGAGCCGACATTTGAATGCTAAGTCAGCGCCATAATTCTGAAAATGTGACGGTACATGTTCTTCATAGAGATTGTTCCAGGACTGATGCGGGCAGTTTAATATCCCTGCAAGCTTCCTAGTCTGACAACAAATGCAAAGAGAAGAAGAATGTGGCACAGTAAACAATAAAAACGACACATGGAATAGCAGCAGCAAGTGCAGGTGCAACAACAGGTCTGCAGTGGCTTGTGGAAAAAAAAAACTGCCAAGACTGGTGTATGGAGATATTTTATATTTGACGCAGATCAGCAGGGACAATTTATACACAACCACAAGCCGGTATGCAAACGGTGGCACAGAGCGTTTCAAATGAGAGGAGGAAACACCTCAAACTTATCTAAGTAGCTCAAAGACAGACAGTACGATCTGTGCACTGAATTCACACTGAGTTTCAGTTGTTGACTTTATATTTACAACATGTTGTGTGTGTGTGTGTGTGTGTTTGTGTGTCAGTATACTGTGTGTGCAGCAGCCTCTATTGTTTTCTGTTTTTTTCTGTGGTATCAAATTTGTTGTTGAGAATGGTGGAATTTCATAGGTATTGGTAGCAACAACCAAATTTCCAGTATTGCGACATCCCTGCTCTGAATTGCCTACGTGTATGAAATGTGCTCTACAAACAGATTTCTCTTTCCTTGCCTTGTCTTGCAATATCAGAGGTGCAGGATTCAGTATTTTGGAGCTTGACCTATTGAATCAGCAGTCAGAATAACTTTGTCTATGCTGCTCTGCATGCTACAGACTATACTTTTTTTTAAATTGGAAATTTTTGAAATTTGTCTCTCAGTTTTACATAAGACCCTGTTTTACATACAACGACATGTTTTACAAAGGGCTCTAAGAAGCAGCATGGTTTTCTCCAGCCATAAAAAATGCATGTAATCCTTTACTTTATCTAAAGTCAGTATTAGTGAGGGGCCTTGGTGGCCCCAGTGCTCCTTGACAGACTGTCTAAGTCTGTGAAACTCTGTCACTGCTGAAAACATCAGGCCACAATCTCCAGCAGTCATTCAGCTGGGTTTAAATTAGACTGCGGAGGCTATAATATGTGATTCACATCTTTTTCATACTCAAACCATTCATGACCCCTTGTGTCCATCTCCGCTCATTTAGCCAGGTTTTTCTTTCAGTGTGTACATAGTTTTTTTCTTGACAGTGAAAAGAGTGAGACTGAGCCCGAGTGCTTTTTTTACTATTTAAATCCTGACCTCTCCTAACCTTCAGGAAATCGCTCAGCTGGTACATTTAGACTAACTCTGTGTTAACTTCTGTTTGTTTTAGGCCCATTATGAAAAGAATCATCATTATGTTGGACCAGGAGGTTACTGTCTTTATGCAGTTCATTCGTTCATTCCCCTCTCGCCCGTACAAGTGGAGGATGATAGCTGGAAGCAGCTTTCCTCAGAGGTAATTTTGTTTGAGCTAATGAGCGGTGAGAGAGAAGCTGGCTCGCCGTTTGCTTTTAAACGCCTTTGATGAATGACTCCTGTCCCAGTGGCTCCCGCTGTCATTAGCTTGACACCAGATAGAAGTGAAGTCCTAAAAGAAAATGGAAAATTGATTTACCTCAATTTTCATCCGGAGCAAATAGTTCATCCCCGCAATCCCATGCGACGGTGCACAGAGCAAAAACTGCCAGCGTGTGCTTCGTGCCGCACTCATGTGGAAAGACGCTGTTCTAATCAGCAGTTATGCTGTCGTTTCACTGCGCCGCACCTCTATTAATGTGATATGAAAGACAGTCACCAAAGCTGTCTAACTTGGGCGACGTTTCAATGGGATTTATTTGGAAAGCTAGTCCTGTTCTAATTGTATTAGATTTGAGCATATGTTCTGGGCCTAAGTGAAAGACACATTTGGGGATTAATGAAAAAGCCGAATGTTTGATATTCTGAGCCTGGAGGAAATGCTTGTATGATTACATGGCTATATTTATCATTTAGAGTAAGTCCTGCGGGCACATAAATAGAATAAAGAAACCACCAGTGGCAGGCTCTGCTGCTGCCAGTGCCTCCTGTAGCAGGGTTAGGGTTAGGGTTACCTTTCTAAATACCTTTCCTGGGGCTGCGTGTGTGGAGCTGCTCAGAGTCAAATGTTGGTCTAAAGTGCATAAAACTTCTAAGGAACATAACTTATATTTGCCGTGTATAAACATCCCCCTGTTAGTGAGGAGTGACTTTCCACATTTTGGTATGTATTGTGGTGACTCCTCTTCATCTACCTGAAGCGTGGTCATCAGTGGCTTCTGGTGACACCTGGGCCCAGTGTTCAGCAGCCTATAAAATCTAGGCCCTGTCACTCGTTCTCTGTTGGTGATGTAACACCCTTGGTTTCTTTGTGTTTCTCTCTGTTTATTTTATGCACCCTACAAAACTCATGCACACCCACACTCTCCACTTGCACATCATGCACTTTAACACTGATCTTACTGATATTCTCCATGATTGTGGTTCTTTGTTAAGCATATATTTCACTGATTTGTTAAAGAAACTAATCAGCCCCTTGATAAGCCACGCTGGTCAGGAGGAAGGATTATCCTGGCAAAGGAGAAATGCTCACTGACACAGATTAAAACATGTTTGCAAAAAAAAAAAATGAGACAAAGAAGCTTTTTGTGTGCTTAGAAAAGTCTTAAATCTTTAATTTTAACTCATGAAAAATGGAAGCAAAAACAAAAGTGTTGCATTTATGTTTTTGTTCAGGATATATGAGGTCCAAAAGCCTGACACCACTCTCCCATTCACTTGACTATGTTTCTGTCAGTACACCCCCCACCCCCCCTTTTGTGATGACACAAAATAATGATTCATAAGTGCCTGGAATCTCAGTTTACCACGTGTTATTGAGTTAACTGCTGAGTGTTTATTAGGAAGTAGTGAGAGAGGGACCAAACGTGTGATTTCAGACACACAAAGGTGTATGAAACTGTGATGACTGATGTGATGCACTTCAGGACGCCTGTAGGCTGAGTCAGAGCTTGAGGGAAGGTCATGATTTAGACGTGATTGTAGACCTTAATTTTACAACACAGCAGTCAGCACCAGAGAATCACTAAAACTCTGTTAAAAGGTTTTCACATATAAGTAGTTTAGGTTTAGGACCTGCATTTTTAAGAGATTTTTTTTGGGGGGTAGGGGAGTTTTACATGTACCTTTCACCATTTATTGCTCTTTAAAGGTCTAATAGCATCACTTCCTGCTGAATGAATACCCCTGTGTTAATGACAGAAATGTTTTGCAGCAGTGTTAGCTGAGTTTTACTGACACAAACAGATGCTCTAGTGGAAATAAATTAACTGGTTGAGTCAAACTTTAACAGGCAGAGCCAAACAGCCTCAGTTGTTCAACATAAATCAATAAGAAACTTTCGTGATAGACAAAAAACTCATATGGATTTTAAGTATCATATATGTATGCCTTAGTTATAAAGTTCTTGGCTGTAAACCATTTCACGTTGGCTTTTCTTGTGGTGTGCTGGGACGTATAAAATGTCAAAGCAACAACAATAGACGAAAACAGTTGGAAACACAAAAGAAGAGAGAGAATAAATGATCGGAAGATAACATCTAACCAAAATACGGCAAACATCATCATTTTTTTTATTGCACATTGTCTGTGTTCGCCATCTGCGTCCTCTCTGTTTTGACTTTATGGACTGTGGTTATCTCAGCCTCAGGCAGGATGCCATTTCAATGCAGACAGCTCATCAGGACCACTGACAAGTGTTGAAGTGTGAAAATGAGAAGAGGAAGTTGGGACCAAAAATACACATCAGTGTTACTGGCACTGTGCTTTAAGGAGTCACTCAGCATCTATACAGTGTTTTTAGCTACGACACATTCATGTGGCTTGTATTATACTCTCGGTCTTTCACCATTTTCTGGATGTTCAGAGTCTTGCTTAGAGAAGTGGAAATCATTTTTGCAGTCTTCCCTTTCGACTGAATCTACCATTTTTGTTGCAACCTCAATCAGTGATGCCAAGACAGGTGATTCACATTTGGCAATTTGAAAAGCTGTCAGCAAAACGTTTCCAGTGTCAGTAAGACATGGCCGATCCATTCCCAAACATTCAATGTTTTTTATGACTGAGTATCAAGTGGAGACTGGCCAGAAAACAGTGTTCCTGCTCTATAGAAAGTATCATTACAGGAATAGAAATTGTCTTCATGATCACTTCTCTAATGGAGCCTAGTTAAAGTTAACAGGAAGCTGATTTAATTTACCTTCTTTCTTTTCTCATTATCACTTATGCTTCAAGCTCTTTTTTCTCCTTCCTGCTTTCCTCTGTTATCCATTTACACAGTGAATCAGTCAGCCAATAAGCCAAACACTGGGGGGCCACGCCACTCTGGAGATGACAGTCATGCCCTGCCCCTGATAGGACTCTTGGTTTGGACTTTGTATTTAATGTTTTTTATTTTGAAATTATAACCTTGGATGTTTCACTTCGTGTCTTTGTCTGGCTGATGTGTTCCACCTGTGTTCAGTTACCCTTGCCTCCCTTCTGTATTCAAGTCTGTCTCTCTCCCTGAAAGTCCTTTTGGTTGATTAAATAAATCCTTGAACTGAACCAGCATCTGCCTTTACATCCTGAATATCTTACCTCTGTCAGACACTGTCACATAATTTCACTTTAATATGATTTTTTTTCCCCAAATAATTGGAAATTTCTTAAACACTAATTGAGCTGTGTAGAAAACACACATCCTTATTTTTGAGGTGATGGACTGAGTGTTTGAAATTTATCAGAGAAAGGCTCTGTTGCACTGTGAGATTGTGCATATGAATAGCTGATGTTTCTGAAAATGGAACAACCCACGCAGCTCATTATTCCATATTGGTCCAACTTCTCTGCAACACTGCTGTGAAACTGCAGGTCTTTGTCTGGTTCATAAGCAGCAAGCTGGAATACAGGCAGTTCCTTATTCTAATAATCAATCTTCAAAAAGTTTGTATGTTTGCATGATTTCTTATGTTTGCATGTACTACGCTTATGTTTGTGTTGAAGAAAATACCCTGACAAGTGCTGTATCAACCAATCACTTCGTCTAATGATGCGATGTTGAGATGTCGGAGGTGGGCACGTTGTCTGCTCTGCAACCTGTAGGCCGGTGGAGACATTTGTGTGGATATTCGGAGGCTTCTGTTAGCCAGCCCAGTGATTCGCAACTGGGTACTTTTACTGCAGAGGTACTGCAGAAGGGTTTCGTGGAACAAACTATTTGATTAAAAAATGCCCACATATTTGTGTTAAGGAGGAAAAAAAACACAACTAGGTTCACCTCCCACCAACCTCAGTCAGTTGTGTTTCTATGTGCTGCGACTGAAAGTGTGTAACGAAAAATCTCGGGAAAGGGAGTCAAAATAATACAAAATAATGGATAAATAGTTAATGTACAGTGTAGCAGCAGCAGAACTATCACAAGCTTGACTTGAAATGAAAAGTGAAAAAAAAAAAAAAAAGTGAAAAAAGGAGAACTAGCCAACAAGCTAACACTGCAGTCCCATCCATCCCTCTTTATCCTGGAGGGTTGTTAGGGCCTGGAGTCTATCCCAGCTGACAATGGTGAGACGGAATAAACCCTTTACAGGTTGCCAGTCTGTTGTAGTTCTATTGTTTAATAATTATTTTAACAATATCCACATTAAACAGGATAAAGACTATAATGTTTACCGCTGTCAATAGCTAATCGCACTCTGACTCTTGAACACACTGTGACACTTTATGTATTTTGTTTTTATTCATTTTACACATTTATACTCAATCTTTTTATTTTTCTGTGCTCTATTATCTATTTTTAATGTAAAGCACTTTGAATTTCTTCTGTGTATGAAATGCACTATATAAATAAACTAACCTTGCCTTTTTATAATTAATAATGTTAAATAACATCCAAAAATATTTAAATAAATAAATAACTACCATCCTGTAAAATGAAGAGACAGAATATCTTTCTTATTTTGTCTCTCACACAGAGCACAGCCTCTGTTTGGGATCCACAATAGTTTAGCTTTTATTTACTTCCAACTCCAGAACGTAACAGACTTTTACTAGAGGCAGGTCTTTATTTCTAACTCAGTTCTTACTTAGTTCTAACTCAGTTAACTAATTTACATGTTAATACAAACTCAACGCTTCCTGTAAACATTTCAAATTAAAAGCCCCCTAGTGTTTCAGTGGACAGAAACTATTTATTTCTTCACAGGGCTTTTATTGCTGTGCTGCAGTAAGTGTACTGTCTCATTTCCAGTTATTAGAGTTTCTGTTCTTTACATGCTATTCAGATCTGCTAGTTTCTTTAGCAGTTACTAATGACTTCTCTCTCTCCCTCTCGCTCTCCTGCTCCCTCTTGTTTGGTGTGTCAGATGTATAAGAGTAGTTTATTTGCCATAATGGAGACAAGGGTTAGTGTACTGAAAGCGCTCCTCCACTTCCCTGCAGTTCCCAAGCAACCAGGAAACCAGAGCAGCTCAGTAGACTGCCCGTCACAAGAGGTGTAGCCCTAAGCTCCTGGACTGACATCCACACACGGACCAGTCATGCACCAGGTGTACACGCAGTTTGCTTGAAAAAGTCTCTACATCTAGTGACAATGTGCTACGTTGACTGTAAACACCCCCCTACCAGAAACTCCATCTCAGTGATGTGGCAATGGGCTGACCAGTGGTGAAATGTGATCACTCAGTCAGCCAGTCAGTCAGTCAGCCAGGGACATCCCAGATTATAGCTGTTGCAGTCCAGCCAAAAAGTCACTTGTTTCTTTGACATCCTAACTGGCAGACTTACAAACTGTTTCCCATTGAGGTTTAACTGAACCAATCTTTGCCACCCAACAGCTCTGGCTGTGAGAAATTTTTGTAAGAATTTCAGTTTTCTGTTTGTCCTGGACGACAACATCTGTCCATCCTGTATGTCTGAGAGAGAACTGAGATGAAAGTTGTTAATGGTATTTTCACAATTCAAGTTCGGCAGACACACCACACAGGAACGCCACCAATCTGAATACTCTACATCTGTATATTTTTGACTCACTAATGCAGTTCAATAAGTCTGTGTGATTCATTTACACTCCACCCCCCTCACATGTCTTCTGTCTCTTCCCTCTGGTGGGAGGGGGAAGGAAACATCAAGCAGACCAGACTGCAAGATGCCAGATCACAGAGGATCAGTTCTTCTACCAGCCCGCCCTCACATCTGCATCTTTATTCTTGAATAAATAATCACACAAAGTTCTTGTTAAGGTGTAGTTTGTACTCATGCATTTGACACAAAGCAAGTTATCAGTGACATTTACATTTACAATGACTGTTGCTACGCCTGTCAAGCTTTCCATTCTTGCACAATCCACTATGATGACTGTGACAGAGTTACAACTTGAAATTTTTAGTATTTTTTTAAGATCAGGTCCTTATTGAAAAAGCCTTTTAAAAAAAACAAAGTTTCCCATGAGCCCTAGCTTTACATGTGCTAAACGTTATGTCAGCAGAAGAGTTGAGTCCAGAGTGGATGGGTCATGGTTAATTCAGCCGTGTATAGCAGCAGCAGACTGAACACTGGAGAGGTTTTCAGACTACTGCAAAGTTTAATATATTATGGTGGTGAACTGTGGTTTTTTCTGTGCACACAAGGTCATTGTTGGTAAACTTCAAACCATGAAGGCTTCACTCTCTTGATAATGGTGGCCATGTGACCTCTCCTTCAGCACCACAATCAGGCCAAACTTACGCTGCCCTTACACAAACATTGTCCTCGGCCCAGCAACTGTGAAAATAACAGCTGACAAGATGACTAGGTTGTAGAGGAGGTCTCTATTCTGGTGAGTGCTTTGTTGCTTAGCTTGTAAATTTGCATCACACTCCAGTGGTTTATGCTAAAAGTGGAGGCAGTTGAGGCTCGGTAAAAGTGGCTGCAATCAGCATTACTGCAAGACACTGATGATCACAATCACATTCAGCAGTGATAAACAATGTCCTTGTGTCTAGGAGGTGAGCAAAACCACACAGCAAGGGCTTGCACACACATTCCCACACACACTGTCAGTCACACAACAGTGCAGTATTGATGTGTAGTGGTTTGAAATTAGTTCATCTGCCGTTGAAGACAATTTCAGTTGCCACTGACAATTCCTTGGTTCAATGCAAATGTATGACAAAACAAGAAGTGCAATAACTTCCAACAAAACAACACAGTAGATAATAATAATAATATGATGATGATGATGGAAAATAAAAGGTTTTCCACAGACCAAAGAGTACAGGCTGAAGCTTAGTCTAGTTTAGCACACATCCTGTTTGGAGTCAAAACTAATATCTCACAAATACTTCACAATATTATCATCCTGTCACACTAGTGCCAACATGCCAATCTGATCATTTTTATATTGCTCATTAAATTATTGTAAACATTATACACAAGTGCAGAATTCCTACATATTTTCAGGTCCAGATGTTGATGCCCTTGTTTCCTAAACATTCACTTTAGAAGAATATAAAGTAAAGATATATTTTGACTTAACACATCTGTTTTCAATTTAACACATTCTCATAATTTTGGAGCCTTTAACTGAATAAACATGTTGGTTCTGTTAAGTAGGCTACTGTTGACACCTCTTACAACTAATTATGTATCGTGGAGTCTGTAACGTGCGCAGGGACATTTCCATGAATAAAAAAACATATGGACAGAAAGATAGGTGGCAGAGTAGACGGACAGATGTCTAGTGTTGCACTTGTTTTGGCTAAGGGGGGTCCGGTAGGGTCCGGTATAGCAGCTTCAGAAATTAAGCTAAGACCATTTCTTTGGGAGGGAAATGGTTCACTCACTGGTTAGGAGTTCCAATAGTGCAGTAAACTAATGAAAACAAACATACTCAAACATACCCCAGCTGGAACTTTAAAAAATTGTTTTCATGTTGGAAGGAGTGAAGAAGAAGTTGCCTGTCTGTCTGCAATGCACTTCACATGACAATATTCACAATCTGGAATTAATTCTTTTGAACTGTGGACGCTTACAGACTAAAGGAATATACATGAATGCTTCAAAGGTAGGGAGTCGCCACCGTTTTTGCCATCTTGCTGGTTTATGATTTTGTTAAATCTGATTGAAGTATGCTTTTGTACTCAAAGTTTTTTGTAAAATGTTGGATTGTGGAGAATCTATCCATGCTATCGATGTGTAGCATATCAATAGTGGTTCAAACATTGATATCATTATGCATCTTGCTATGCTGCTTTGCACGAGGTTCATGTAGGAAAATAGCTAAAACAACAAAATCTAACACCTCTCACAAGATGATAGATGGTATTAAAAGTAGTGGCCAAATTTAGGTTTGACAGCTGATGTAATTTCACAGCACTGGATGCCAGCTAACATTTCTTTTTCTGTTTTTAAATGAAACTGTTTGGATATTTTTTGGCAGCTCACAGGCAGGCGTGGTGCTGACAAACACTGAAAGGCAGAGTGCAGTCAGAGAGTGGGCTGGAGTGTAAAATCAATGTCATTTCTGTGTCACCAAGATGGTCCAACTTAAAATGTCAAGTGCCATCACTGAAGATTTCCCTGTATTATGGACAAACCTGCTGTGTGTGTGTGTGTTTGTGTTTGTGTATGCGTGTCCATAAACACTTCTGAAAGCTTTTGAAAGTGTTTGCAGTTCCAGGAAATGACTTTTGGTGACATTTTAGTAGCTATAAAAAAAAAAAAAGAAAGAAAATAAATTGGGCGAGGTATTGGACAGTTTGGAAAACTTCAGTGAAAACTGAAACTGCATCAGCATATGTGCAGGGGTTTCAAATTACAATGTGAAATGTTGAATTAAATATGAAAAATTATTCCTCTCTCTGCCGATGCACCACTTTATAAATAATAAGCTGACGCTCAGCTTTCAGACTGATGGTAAATAATGTCAAACCCTTCTTGTTTATTACTCTTGATGCTGGTACTGACAGCATTACCTGAGCAATGTGATGAAATATGTAAGATACTCTTGTCAAAATCTCTTCAAGCACTAGATTAGATAAATTTCCCAGATAGCAGGAGGCAGTTATTCCTCTTGTCACGCATAATTCTCTGTGGACATGGGGGTGAAGTAAGTTTGCTGCAACCACCATCGCTTGTCAAGACACTCAAGAGGCTATTTGTTATTCCTCGTCTGTGAGAGGGACTGACATTTCCTATTGGCAGCCGAAGCACATCTTGCGGCGCCCTTTGCCCCCTTCATCTCCTGCGGTTTGCTCAGCTGAAATGGGACAAAGCTCGCGGGGCTTTATAGAAATTCACTGGGGAACTCCAGCGGAGCCACATCCAGGGGTTTTCTGACAGATGTGCCATGGTATTGTGGGAGTGCGATCGCCTCCGGAGACTGGTGGATCACCTTATTACATACATTTACAAAGGAAATGGAAGCATGAAGATAATAATATTTGAAGCCAGCAGGCGAGTTAAAACTTTTCCATGCTTCTGTTCCACATGCAGACAGAAGCTGAGGAAATAAAATATTACAGCCTGCACCACTTGGTGAGGAACTTATGGATTTATGCTTCTCTAGACTTTATTATTGAACAGGATGAATGTTTTCCATTCACATGATATTTTCCTCTTATTAATACTGATTTTATGGTGTTCACTTACTTGAACCATTTCTACTGCCTGGATGCAGCACTCCAGGCACCTGCAGAGTGTGACTATAATGCTTTTAGCTGCTGGAAAAAAGACAAGTGATTCAGATTCCAGCAAAATACCTGCAAAGCCTTCTGGTTCAAAACAGCGTCTATGGTGTGGTGTGACATTCTGGAAATAGGTAATGGGCAAATTGAATGGCTAAGTGGGAATATGACACAGAAGACTATCCAAAAATGACTGAGGACTGGAGGGCTAAACTTTTTTCTTTGGACCCTCCCCTTGACTTCACATATGGAATCAATGTTTCTACGATGACTGAATCCTCATCGAATCAAAAAGTCAAAAATAATCTCCTTTTAAAACCACTTTTCTTTGACCTTGATGGATGGAAAAATGGAAAATGCCCTGAGGTCAAGATGTGAAGTTCATACGGACTTGCAGAGAGAATCTGACTGCACTTACACTAGGATATTTTAAAACCAACTTTATTAATAACACGTGGACCATATATATTCCTTTCCTAACCACAAACAGGATTGAAAAATAAGATAAGAAATGAACAAGTAGAAAGAATTAAATTAAAGCCATTAAAATAATAATTCAGTGAAAATAATAAAGCAACTGAGAAGAGGCCAGAATGAATTATATTCAGACACAGGAAGGATATATAGACTTTGATTTTTTAAGTAGTGAATTATTTCTAGCGTAGTGAGTGGGGTTTGAAATGACATTTATGTATAGATTGTTATGATGATGATGAAGATGATATGCTTGTTCTTCAGGATGAGTCCAAACAGGATTTGAGGGAGAAGAATTATCCATATGGATTTGGGGCTCAGCCAATCATACGAGGAGCTCCATTAGTCTTGGATCGTGTCATAAGCATTAAATAGATGCTCTGTTGTTTTGGCATTTTACGTGGTTCTGCCGTGTAAAACTACAATCGTCCATCATGTTAAATGTTGATGCAGCAAGGAGTTGGAGGAGGCACTGAAGCTCCTTAATCATTTAGAGAGTTCGATCAGCTCTTATCATGCCTGCCACGTAGATACTTCTGGGTCATTTCACTCAGTTGGAAACCTTTCTAAGCGAAAAAGACTTTTCGACCGCATCCATCAACTCGAGGTACCACACAGGTCAAACCACCTACAGCTGAGGCTGGATCACTGGGCCCCGACAGCTCCTGCCGTTCAGTGTCGACTTCAGCTGACAAGATGAGGTCTTTAACGTGGGCCCTGCTTTATTTGCAAATCTTGAGACCCTGTCTTGAAGAGGCTCACGATATAAAAATCTAGTTTTATGAGCTTGTGCTATTTTAGTTTGCATGTTTAATCAAACTACCACACAGCAGCCCTGGGATCATGTAATATTCCAGCATAGAAAAAAAAACCTCTTCGCACACGTTGCATGGAGAGGTTGAAAAGTTCAGGACAGACCTCGTTCTGAGTCAACGAATAAACTTTTATTGCCATGTGCGAAACAAGAGAAGAAAAGTGAGAGATGTGAGAGCCTTTGGTGCTGAGACCCCATCGTGATCGTATGTGAAAAGGGGGTGAGGCTGTGCAAAGTATCGGAAACCCCCCCGGGGTTTCGACACTGATGGTGTTGATGGGAAAAGGAGAATCTGTTAAAGCAAATAAACTACTTTCATTACATGTATCATTATTACTAAGGGAGTTAGAGATAAAGATCTGAGTCTAATGAAAGTCTGTTATGGTCTGCAGCTGAGGTAAATAAAGGATAAACTGTTGTGGATCCCTGATGGAGGCTGTGTGAGAGACAAAATAAGAAGGATATTCTGTCTCTTCTAACTTTCTTTCTTAGTGATCATCTTACAAATACATATAGCTGAAAACACAGCACAACATTTGTCTTTAACTTATGTGTTTGGTGATTTTGTCAGACAACGCTGTGGTTATAAAATCTGGATCTGACCTTGGGCCGTCCAATCATAGACTAGGTTTTGACCTTGTCTTGTTTAACCCCTCACTCCAAATTCCCTCTGCTCTCCTGGATGATGATTTTTCTTTGTTTCTGGCATGGAAGTAAATACTACTCATGATCCAGGCCACTGATGCTATGGAGAGGAAACCAGTCAGAGGCAATTTGTGCCACAGTTGTGAAATTCGTCCAAAATGTGAATTCACTGTAGCTGCAGCTTGTAAAATCTGTTTCTTAACAGTGTAATCTACCTTCTTTCTGCCATCAGTGGCTCACACAATCTGCTGCTGTGTCTTACCAAACTTCACCTTGGTTGTAGTTGTGGTTAGTTGTAGAGTTGCAGTTAACTCCTCATCTTGCATATTTTATGTCCTGAGACTTGTATATTTCTTTTTGTATTTTCTAATTTATATTGTAGTGATGATTCAACCAGGAGGGCTTTGTGCCAGTCCAAGCTGCAGGCTCTTACCTCTTGGTTCCTCCAACTTCACGACTCTCTCACAGCTAATTCCCCCCCACCCCCAGCTACAGTGAAATGATTGAATAGTCAACACTGCCAGAGCAAACCAATCATCTTGTAGGGACTGGGGGACTGGCAAGTGTTTCAACGGCAAATTTATTTATTAAAAATAGTCAAATGCACTTAGAGGAGTAGAAGTACATTCAAAAAAGCAAGGGTGAGGACAAATATAAAAAGAAGATGTATATGTGTCAAAGCGGTAAACCTGTGGATGAGATGTGACAATGAAGAAAGAATGTGTAGTTTACTTTGCAAATTTAAATAATTGTTTTAAAAATATGGTGATAAATAAATATAAAATGGAGATATGATTATTAATATTGCATAAAAGTAGTTGTGAAAGCCTTTTAAAACTTTTCTTCCTTTTGGTCAGTCATGGCGGTCAAATGTTTCTTTCCATTTTGCGTCTCCTTGTTTCTATTTTCTCTGCTTGCTGACTGTAGTGAGAAGGTCACAGATTCATGTAACATTTTGTAGAGAGGGTGGGTGTACTAAACTCTAGCTTCAGCCTTCACCTTTTCAGCCAATACTAGTGTGTTTTTGCTTTTTGTCTGTTTAATATGTACATGGACCGAAATAAATAACTGAATTGAATTGAAATATTTCTATTTAAAGTTTGGTTAATGACAGCCAATTCACAGCACATCCTTTCTGAACATAGATTAATTTGTTCAGTGTCATTTCATATTCAGATTTTCCTTTTAAATTATGACCATTCTTTCCTTTTTTTTCAGTTTTGTTCAGTATGTTTTTGAGTTTCAGTCAATAGACTCCTCTCCACATCTCCATCCATTTATCAGCTCAAGTGTTTGACTAACCTTGAAGGTGCTGCTTTGTCAGAAGTCTAGAGGACATACCTCATCCTTTCTGGGTGGACTGAAACATTTCCTCTTTGAATATATGGACTTTCTGCATAACATCAGCATGGGGTCACAAGCCGGGTCTGCAGGTTAGATCGCACAGTGCTTCTAAAAGTTTTCATTTGTCCGCAGCGAGCTTGGAGAGCTGTCCTCCGCCCACCTCTCCAGCAGTCAGCGACAGTGAGAGAAAATGTGGTGACAAAACACAACCTGTGTGTGCTTTAAAGTGATGTAATGTTAAAAAGTTTGAACTGTTGTAACTGCTGCATTGAATTATGCATGCCATTCATTATTCATGCACCCTCATGAATGCATTATTCAATGTGCCAAAAGTCCCATTCACACAATTAGGGCTTTAGTGAAACACTGACATTTCATAAAACAGTTCATAAATGGTTAACTACCAATACTGGTGGCTCCAGGTAAACAGTCGCCACCAATCATTTGAAAATTGACACAGTTTTCTTTTCCTTTGGCTCAATTTGTCCCACCACAGTCCAACCACAAGCTCTGTTAATGAGCGGACATCTATTCTCAGTCATCAGTAGCATGACAAGATGATGTCTTCATCTTCATCTCCCTCATCCTCAAGACCCTGCAGGCAAATCCAAGGACAAGGAAAATGTGGCTTCTAGCCAGTAAATCTGACAACACTTGAGTCCCATGGTGGTTCCCATCAAGATAAACTCGCGCCTTAACCCAAAACTGTGCTGCTGCAAGCCTGAAGAGAGCCAGAGGGGGGTTTAGAGGAAGACGCAGGCGGCTGACCAGAGGTGGGGTGGGGTTTCATGGAGGCGGCTCAGTAAAGTGAGACTTAGTGTGAAAACTGTCTTGCGTGAGCCTGACAAACCAAACAGGGAACAAGTTGCACCTTAAAGTTCACTCAGGGGACAGATCACACTGACTCACAGTGAGGGAAACACACAAAGAAAGAATGAAATGGAGAATAAAATAATACAACAAAAAACTGGCAACAAAGCAAGTTGATCCTGAAGACGAGCCAGACCAGGACCAGGTTAGTCTGGAGGGAGAGGTTTCCATGGTAACTGCTCTCATTTATGAAACAAAATTTCTAGAGAATAAGTCTGCAAGGCACTAGACACAGCTTATAAACTTCATCTGCTGTGACCACGATTTCAATATCTGAACTTTTTGCTGTTGGGGAGTGAATGACTCAAACTCAGACTGTAAAGGTGTGTGTGTGTGTGATTTATGAGAAGCAAAGAGCATATCACTTACTGAGAAACTTCATCTTCTCATTGCCTCACTATGGGAGCACTCATGCTCCAGCAGCTCTATCATGGCTGACTCACCCATTCAGGTTCAATCAGTGCTAGATTGCAGCTGATTCAGTGCAGTCATACATAGACTGCATCTTCCTAAAGAAAAGATTCACAAAACCCATCCAGAGTTTCCTGTTTGTGATAGATGTAACTATCTCTGGGACTCTGGGTCGTAGTCTCTGGTTTGTCCTAAGATTGTCCTTTAGGGCAGGACATCTTCAAATGGTATTAAAAAACTTGACAGTGCACTGCCACACAGTGCACAGCACACTTTCATGTTTGCTAGTTGCAAAGAGGACAATTCTGAAAGAATGGAAGGCTACCAGCACTAATGGTTTCTCCAGGCGGTTTAGGGAGCTGGTCTCAGGGATACATCTTGAGAGGCTTCAAAGCAACACACAAGATTTTAATGACAAATTTGAGAGAAACTGGGGCCCGATCACTAAGGTCCAATATTGTACAAAGTAAGATTTCCGTGTCTTGAGTTTTAAAACAAGCCGTCAGGACTTCTGGAACTTTGTGATGTCACAACAAAGCAGTCACCGCCCTTAGCCATGCCCCAAGCCCCACCCACCTGGACCCACCATCCAACCATGCAAAATGAGTCAAACAGAAGAGAGGCTCAGCCAGCTGACAACTAACAACTGACCTGTTGTTACTAGAGCTCCAGAGAGAAGCCTGAGAGATGTAAAACTACACTGATGGTTTTTGGTTCTTAAAACCACAAATATATTTTCTTATGGACATCAACACTTCAAGTAAAAGTGTAAAATATGGGACCTTTAACTCTCCATCGTGTTAATTGAGGTCACTGTTTCATGATTTCGAATGTAACCATTCCTTGCCATATGCTTTCTTTTTAATGCTGGGCTGATACAGGCTAAAAGATTTCACTGTTTTCTACTCTGACTTTTGTTCTTCTGTTTGTCCTTTTTTATCTTGGCATGTTTGAAAGTTTATTAATAGATGTTTTGTCTTTGTTTGCATGAAGGAAATTAAACATAGTAAAATAAAACATGAAAATAAAAAGGCTGGCTCTCACTCAGTGGTTGTTGTGCAGTCAGGTCTGATTCATTCACTCAGTTTTAAGTTCCTTACATACTGTAGCTTCCTGCCAAATCAAGTCCTGCTTCTCCAAAAAGGATGATACCAAACTATATCCAAACCAACACAAGACTGCACTTTCCCATTTTCTGTTTCACAAGTGCACTCGTGATGTGAGACGGTTGGAATGCAGCCCAGGCTCCTGGGGTAAGAACAAAGAACAGCAGCAGGTGAAGGCAGGACGGATATTTGTCCTATACTGTAAAAAATGACCTGTGCTCTCAACCTACATCACAAAGTGAGGCTTCAGCACAGGAGAGCGTCCTCCTCCCCTCTGATTCAAATCATAAATTCACTCCATTACGCAAATTACATTCTGATATTGTATATGATCACTGACAGGTTCAGACTCTTAGAAGAAATACTAAGGGAAAATTTAGGTTAAAAAAAAGAAAAATATGAGCAAAAGCAGAGCCAACAACAACAGCAGAAATAAAGATTTCAAGGTAAATGTATAAATCCTTCATATTTTTCTGCCTGTTTCTTCAGGCACTTTGAACTCTTCACTTTCAATTCATTTTGTCACAAAATACATTTGTTAGATAATAAATAACATTCAGCAAGATTTTGAAACATTAATCCTTAAACCAGCTGTTGTAACTGTAAACTCCCACCTACAGCGAGCTATTTTCAGAGCAGCTGCTTCGACTAGTAATATAAGGAAAAGCACAGAACTACAGACCAATGAGGACTGTCCGTGTCTTCCCTCCCTTCAGGACATTTACTGTACCTGCAGCCGACCCCATCACGACAGACACCAACCACCCAGCTCGTGTCACTCTCAAAATACTTTTTGAAAACACTTTTGTTGAAGCACAGATCTCACTGCATCTGCTTCGCCAACCTTTGAGGCTGGACCGGAGAACCTGCGGGAGCCACGCAGCAGGTGAGAACTGCTCAACTGATGCTGTGTGTTTTCTCCTGCACGGCCATGGGGGGCAACACTGGGCCTATTCCACACAGAGGTGACATTCAAGCTCTGTCAAGTGTTTTCAATCAATACTTTTGTTTTACATTAGGGAAAAACATGCACAGGAGCTGGTTGCTTATGTTTTTTCCTACTTCCTAGATATTTACAGCGCAGCAGAAACTGTGTTATTGAAGATTTAAAGTTCATGAGGCGTCTTGTGGTCCTAGATTCACCGTCACCTAGAGATTTCCCCAGTATCATTTTAGAGTATTTCTGTTTGCGTTGGGCCACTGTGGGCGATGATGCGTATATCAGAACTGCTTTATAGTAACACTGGATTTTTATATATTTTTTGCAAATGTGCATCTTTGACACTCCTGTGTGGCAGTTTCTCCATTAAGCTTCCCAACTGATTTTTTTGGAAAATGTACTATAATCAAAATACAGTCTAGATAGTAATATCACCATATAATGTAACATTACATGTTTGACAATTTCATCCCCATTGCCCGCTCCTGGGCTGAACATATAAAGCCTGAAACATCTGTCGAGCTGCCTGGGACATAAAAAAGAAAATATGCCCATAACGTCAAATACAAACTCCACTTTGGTTACTGCCACACCAACATCAAGCAAATTTAAAAAAGCAGCACTTCCCTCCCCCCACCACACACATTAAGCCATTTTAAAAACCCATTTATTCACCTATTAGAGCAAAGTTCACATCTTTTCTCAGTCGCCCCTGTGACTATGGGTTCGTGGCAGCGGACATCAGGACATGCCCAGAAACTAAACGCACAGAAAGAACACAGTAAAAACAAGAGGACTGCAACAAATCCAGAAACCAAAAAACAAAAAAAAAAAAAAAATCACAAACAAACAACAGCTTTCAGGAGACTTTACAGGAGTTCATTTAATCCCAAGGATTTCTGGGGGATAGCTGTAGAGGGAAGAGCTCATACAAACACTTCACTGTACATACAGATTTACATTGTGTGGGGACATGATGTATCGTGTTGCCTGGCAAGCCCACCTCTGGATCGAGCAGTTTTCTGTACAACAGCCGGGGGCCCTGCATCCCAACTCTACACCTGAGCTGTGTTTGCATCTGTGGGCTCTGCTGAACATGGGGGCTTCCAGATGACCTACAGAGTGGGATTAGAGTAGACCAATTACAGACAGACTGCTGTCTCATCTACTGTTAAGCTGGACATACAATATACTCTGATACTATTTATTATATATCAACATTTGGAATGCAGACTGCAGTGTAGGCAAACTGGGAAACCGCCAAATGATCTTTTCAGTCATTTTAATTCAAACTCAGGCTGTAGAGCTGGTGTGCAGACTGATCCGACAGAGCAGGAGGAGAACTTGCATCAGTTTTGTTTTGCAGAATGTTTTGCCCTCCTCCCTAAAATGTTGCACCTGTTCCTCAGACGGGGGAAAGACAGAGAGCATCACGTCACCAACGTTGTGGGTGAATCAAGTTATGGCGAGGCAAGGGGGGGGGGGGGGGTTGTCGAGCTGCCCACGTTTCAACATGTGTCCCTCGATTTTGTAAAACCATACTTTGTTCTGATAAAATCAAAAGCATGAAAATAAAATGAAAGTATATATAACTCTTTCAGGTCCATTTTATGTGTGATTTGTGGCATTTTTTCTTCCTCATTCATTCTTCTTCACTCTCGTTCTCGTGCTCCATGTCTTCCTCTCCGTTTGCTTTGGACTCTGTTCTGCTGTCTGGATCCTCATTTTCATCATCTGCTTGATCCTCCTCATCTTCTTTCATCGTCTCCTCCATCAAGTCTTCCTCTTCCCAATTCTGAGGAGGACAAAAATTAAATATGTCAGTGCTGGACTACTACACTGGACACGACTAATCCACTGGTTAGCCAGTTCCTCCACCTCTTCTGGCATTATTGTCGCAGACTCTTCTACTTTTGAGCGGCCATCTTTCTGGCTGTGTCGTACTTACATCAGAGTCTTCATCAGGAAGACCTTCATCACCAGAGGCCTCATCTTCATCAGATGATTCTGTGATGAGGAAGTGAGGAAAAACAAATCCATTAGCTGATGCTGCAAAATTTTCATTACATCAATAGCTGCACAAACCCAGCCGCATTCAGCCAGTCACCATCTGCTACAAACACAGTGACTGCTCTTTGATCCAGATTTTACTGACTATTCTACTGGTGTATGTCATAACTGCAAATATGTTGACACGCTGAAGAACAGGAAAATAAGCCAGAGCTTATTCTGAAGAATATAAAGACTAAGAATTACATTATGAAACATGACGTGGCCCAAACGTGGCCTTTTTTCCTTCAGCCAAATATGACACAGGCTAACTCAAAGGCTATTTTCCCAACAATGCTGCTGGGTAACAGGACAGGCCTGCACACATTTCCAGTGACAGTACAAAGCAGAGGATGAAAAAGGTCATCGAGAGTTTGTGACCATTATTACAACATGTACCCATCAATTCAGTGAGTGAAATCATTTCAAGTCAGGGACAAATTGTTTTTAGAAGTGCTGCTACATGTTGTGTAAAAGCAGCTGTTACATAACAGATTCACAAAATGTACAATTTTTGAAACTGGCAGCTGCTAATATCTGCATCTCCCCTGGGTGACTGCTGTACATTTATACCAGCCCAAATCTAATCCCATCATCTGACAGCCATTCCTGCAGCTTCTCTAATTACACCGGCTCATGCTACAGAATTATTAATGTTTAATTAATGCAACTCATACAGGCCACAACCAGCACAATCAGAGAGCACAGCAATTGTCTGCAACCCAGACATCAATTCATGAAACCCGACTCCCCAGCCTGTTGTCACAACCTGCACAAACAGATTCACTAACTAGTCTAACTTGGAAGTTTACTGTCAGATTCCCATGTTGGAGCCATAATAAGCCCAGTGCACAGCAGCATCTGCACAGGCCTCTAACAACCTCCTGCTCATCAGCTGACTTCATGAGCTTTTTTTTTTTTTCTTTAAATGGACCCTCACATCCTGGACCGCTGACAGCGGTGCTGCAACGTAAGGCGCAGCTTAATTATTTCATGAAAGCCAATCTTCTACGAGGTTCAATAATGCCTTTTCTACAGTACGGTAATGAGAAATGAGAGTGAACAGAGTGGGGCCTTGTTGTTCCGCTCAAAGGGGAGGATCTGAATGCTGCCGGTCAGGTTGCTAGGCAACAGGAGTCATGTTTGCGTGCAGCGCATCGCCAAGAGTGGCTGCATGATGGGCAACATTGCCTTTGTGAAACGTGACTGATTCAGTGCTGACTTAATGAGAGTAAAACCATTTAAGGTAAACTGACAAGATAATGAATGCGAGTTGGAATAAAGAGAAACGTCAGTGTGACCTGTTGCTCGACAACATGTGTAGGGAGTCACTACAGACTACTACAAATGTGCAACTGATGAGTTTGAGGCTGAAACCAGATCGTTTAATCCTGTCAGCTGCCACTCACACCGCTCACCGTGACTGACTCTTCACATGGACTCAGACAGACCAAGGTTAAGATGCTACACATGTGGTTTGAAGGACTTTAAGGAACTGTGGCGTAACCAAGGCTTTACACAACAAGGACACAAAACTAGTCAGAACGCAAGAAAAACCCATTGTGAATCTGAACCTGTGTTTAACATGTTGTGATTGAAAAACTCAGAACTGAACATGAAGGAGGACACGACAAGAAGAACTTACCCTCTTCATACACCAGCTTAGCTGTGTGGTCAACATCTGTCACTGTGTTACTGCTGTCACTTGTTGCCACCTAGTGGTAAAGAGGAGGACAGACATTAAAGATCCACTGAAGGGTGAGTGCAGAGGATTTGATTTCTTTTCTGGTTTTATTAACCAGTTGCTCTGTTAATTCAATTCATTTTCACATAAAAAGGAGCCTGTGATATAAAACTGAGCCGTGTTTAGTTCAAGAGCACTTTACCTTGAAATCCTCACAACAGACGCTGAATGTTGTACTTTTAAATCACTAGGCAGGAAGAGAGCTAACGTTTAGCTGTTTGCATGTTTTTCATGTTTCAGCAGCGCAGTGCTCGAGGTTTACAGGTTCTCTCCAGCCCTTTGGCTGAACACCTGGTCCAATTAGGGGCAGCGTGTTTACATGCTGCCTTTTTTGGATTAGGTTGTAAGAGCAGAAGTGGAGCAAAAACTGATGTGACTTCACGTCAATGGTGCAAATAAATAGCAATTCTTTCATTTAAGACTGATCCATGACATTCATGCAGCTCCGCAGTGTTAAACGGCTGGTGAGGTGATTCTCAGCCCCGCATTGGGACAATTTACATCTACGTCTGAATTGTGTGGATGTCACACACACGCAGCCTATCTGAGGAGACAAAGCAGCGGTGTGTTCACAAGCTGAGTGATTGCTGAACAAATTCTCCTCAAGGTCGGGACTATTAACTTTGCATTTTCTGAACGGATAATGGTCGTTGTAGGAGAGGTGTGCCCAAGGACTGAGGGAAGCGCAAGTTTAAACTCAAGGTTAAAAATAAATACAAGAAGTTGACTGACAAATTTATTCAGTTTTTCCAAAGTTAAATTAAAAGAAACCTTGTGCAGCACAAACACACCACTAACTATTTGTTATTCAACATAAATTTCCTGCAGGAGCAGATTTGCACAAAACTCACTGCACTTCCCCGGTGAATGAATACTGAACTACGAGTAATTTCCGGACTATAAGCCGCTACTTTTTTCACACGCTTTGAACCCTGCAGCTTAAACAACGATGCGGCTAATCTATAGATTTTTACGGGCTAACAGCCTCCAGGGGGCGAAAGTGACATTGAGAGTGACAACGAAAGAGAGACTGAGAAAGTGTGTGACGAAGTCATTCTGAGGCTGTTCAGTTCCGACACTGAAGACGACGACTTCAGTGGTTTTAGTGCGCAGGAGGAAGATGAAGATAGGGATCAGTGACTTTTCTGGTAGGCTAACGGCCTATGGCTGGTAGGCTGGTAATTTTTTTTTTTTTTTAACCAGTCGTGTTACTGCTGTGACTGCTTGTTACTGCCGTGTTACAGGCACTGTTCGGAGAAAAGCACTTATTGAAATAAAAATAAAAAAAATCTTTCTGTGTAAATATCTGATGTTACAACGTGGACACCTGCGGCTTATAAAGAGGTGCGGCCTATATATGTACAAATTCTTTTTTCTTTTTCAATTTAGTTGGTGCGGCTTATATTCAGGTGCGCTCAATAGTCCGGAAATTACGGTAAATGTCTGTATTATGACCTTACACAAACTGTTCTGTTGCTCCATTCTCTTCCACAGTCGTAGTGAGCTTGGCCACAGGTGATGTTTTGGGTCTCAACACATTTCACAGCTGAATTTCAAACAACGGTGAGTGGAGCAGCACTCTGTATTTAAAGGCTGCTGCCGGGCTCTATAGCATCGTCCCTCCTATCCAGTTCATATGTCTAACACTGTTAGAAAACACACAAGGCAGAGATACTGTGCCTGTTTTCTTTCCATGACAAGACCCACCTGTGTCATCAGGAGATACAGTTTCCCATGCAGCTTTGTCAGCTTGTGGAACATCTTCACTCTGCTCTCAATCATGTGATAAAGCACACCCAGCTGGGTGACCAGGTCTGGCAGCTGTTGGATACACAGATGGATGAGTTGAAGGTAAAAAGCACAAAACACACAAACAAGACAGCACCTGATGAGGAACCCTTGGACAAGGCCTCGCCCCCTCAGTTTACCTCTGCTTTCATGTAGCACACACACTCAGCCAGACACGAGACTTCACTGAGCATTTAAAAGTGTCACGAGTGGATGACAATCCTCACATGGGGGCGAGGGAGGAGGGTCACCAGAAATTAGGCCCTCTCTTGTTAAGATCAATAACAGCAAAAGCTCTGTCTGTATGGGTGACACAGGGGCACACACATAATTTTAAAGTCAAAGTCGGCTGACAGGGTGCCCAGAAATCAATCATTTCCTTCACCGTGTGTAGTGTGTCATGGATATTCAGCTGCTGGTTGTGGAGGTATTTTGGTCGTAGTCACACAATCACATACACGGTCAGAGGCAGTGCTCTAACCTCTGCTGCGTGGTGGAGGTAATGACTGTAGATTCAAAATAAGATTAAATACGAATGTCTGCAAATGGAGACGACATGCAAAGACGGGTGCAGTGTTTGTTTGTTTGTTTGTGTGCCTGTGTGGTTTAAACTGCTGTGTATGGTGCTTAGAGGTAATCACAATATGTGCTGTTGGGATCATGCAGAGCCTGAAGTGCACGTCCGTACGGGAGGAAGCAGAGCACGAGTCAAACGAGCAGCAACAAACTAGAGGCTGGTAGCTTCCAACGGGACTCACCGAAGCCAGGTATGATGTGTGGTGCATGAGCACGGCCTTGAGCCACCGAACCATTAGAACTGCCCTGAAGGAAGGAATAAATGTATGCTGTTAAGTGGCAAACTTGCTTCTTGATTTTATCTTTTCACAAGGTTTTTACACTAGAAACTAAAAGCAGTGTAACAAATATCAGTGACAACTTTATCGACAGTTTCTAACATGTACAAAAACTGAAGTAAAGCCAGTTAAACACTTAAGAGTCGACCTGTGGAGCTTTCACTTACGTAAAAGGATGCCCTTGAAGCCTCTTTGTGATCTACAGAGGAGGAAATAAAAGCCTGGTTAAATACAAGTTAACACAAATTTAACCTCTGATATCTGACACAGAAAAAAAATACACAGAAAATTGACACTCACCTCTTCCACCAATGGTAAAACAGCAGGGAGGGGTAACCGGGCAACCGTTTTCTTTATTACCACCTCTTTGCGAGTCTGGAAAACTTTCTGTCAGAGACAAAGAAAAAAAAAAATGATTAAGATTTGACGATTTCAAAGCAGATGTTCATGTTTACATCTAGGTGACATGAATATATTAACATGTTTGATCTTATGGAAGCCTGAACATCTGAAATGTAATTTCAACAACATTTTTGGGAATGAGTTAAAATTTTCACAACACAATCAATTGGAGTTTTGGCTGGGATTACATTTTTTTCTGTTTCTGAATTTTCTGAATGGTAAATGAGCAGAAACAAACCTGACTTGGATGAAAAACCAAACTAACCTGAATGTTTTCTTTCAGATCTCAGACTCAGAGAGGAGAACTTACATTTAGGATGTTGCTGTCATTGCTCTCCAGGCCCTGCACCAGCAGCACTGCAAAATTGTCTGTCTGTAAAGAGGCCGTCCCTTTAGGAGCTCCCTTCTCAGTGGAGACTGTGGACAGATCGATTTCACCTAGTCGCTCCGCTATGGACATCTACAGAAGAACAGAGTTATTTTAGGTAAGTTTCAACAGGCATCATTCAGATCTGTTCACATGGATTTATCCATCTTATCTACGGCTCTACCTTTAGCACATCACAAAAAACTAAAGTCAAATCTCAATGAGCCACTGTTTGGTGCATCATCATTATCATCATCACTGATCCCACCTCTTTGGTGTCTGTGTCTTTTTTCCTCTTCTCTGATCCCTGTGAGGTTCCCTTCACTGGGGCTTGGTGTCCAGGAAGCCCTGGGACCAACACTCGGCTCTTGGCGTTGACAATCGGGGTTTTAACCTGAAAGAGCCAACACATTTCATATTATTAAGTTCAGTCACAGATCAAGTTTAAATTCATCAGAGATGCTTGTGGATCAGCAAAATAATAACCATCTGAAGAACCTGCTCACACCATATTTATCTTTTTTTCTTAAAGAGAATGAAGATGTAATAGTTACCTTGGAAACTGTGGTTTCCATGGAAAGGGACAAGCTGGTCTGAACATCTCGGGTCAAACACACATGTCTCTCTGCTGTGTTGATCTCCTGTAAAGATGAGAAGAGAAAAGGTGGCAGGTGAGTCTGGAGTCTGGTGAGAACGCTGACGTGGTTCCTCTGAAATGTCCGTCGCTGGTGAACGTGTCTAAACTGGACAATTCACCAATAAAAACAAAGAGTCTGAATTTCACTCTCCTCACTGTAGAAGGCCGACACAGACCTTCATCTAACAGCCAACGCAGCTGAGATTTATCAGCTCTACACTGCCATGCATTAAAGATCACTATTTCAACACGCTGCTGTTTCCCTGGGGACAGTTTTAGTAGCTGCGCACTCAGCTGTCACTCACCAATATAATGTCACCATGAATCTTATTCAGAGGAAGCTCTGTGCCTTGCAGCAAAAGTAGTAACTCAGTCCTAATAATCTCATATAATGAAAGCTTATTAAGCAATGTGAAGTTGAAGGGACAAGCATGTTTCTGATTCGCTGGAATAATGCTCGAGTTTTTTTGCCCTGTCGCTGTAGCACAAGATGATGCACCTGGAGGATCAACTCCACTACATTCAAAACTTTATATTATTAATGTTATTCCGACGTCTCGGCCCGTGACTGAGAGTGACCAGGTCTTTGCTGTTAGAGACCAAACTGTGCAACAGTCTGAGATCAGACAGGCAGCAATATGTGCTTTTGTTATCAGAAAGCTTTTATGAATGTTTTGATACATTGTTGTGTTTTATTTTCCCACTACACAGACATTTTATATTTTTGTGTAACTTCCCTCTGTTTTATGACACGCTTGTTTTTAATTGCTGTTTTTTTCCCTCTTTCTTTTTATAAAGCACTTTGTAACTTTGTTAAGTAAAGTGCTACAAATAAAGTTTATTATATTAATAACTTTAGGAAAACCTTTTGCAGTCAAATATTTCTCTAATTACACTGTTTTTATGCTGCTGTATGTGTAGATGAACCTCTGCTACATCAGCTGTAAAAAAACATGGCTGCATTTCTTCACAGTGGTCTGACCCACAGCAGTGTTTCCTCTGCGCTGCTAAAATTTCATGTTTCATTACTATTCATGACAAAATGTAACCACCACAACTTGCACTTTCTACACAGCGCACAGCTGAGTGGGGCCACTACGAAACTAACTGGACCATGTCACTCATCTTCTAACAGATGTTCAGCAGCCCAACAGGCTGTTTGTGAGTGTGTGTGCAGCAGCTGGCATAAGGCGACACAGACCTCCTCACCTCTCCTAATTGAAGACCTTGATTTATGTAATCTGCCTTATCTTTGTTAA
Source organism: Trachinotus anak (assembly GCF_046630095.1). Lineage (NCBI taxonomy): Eukaryota > Metazoa > Chordata > Actinopteri > Carangiformes > Carangidae > Trachinotus > Trachinotus anak. The sequence goes on from NW_027273884.1 coordinate 3,347,567, forward strand.
AGTGGAAATATAACATACGAATCAAAATTGAGTTAAATAAAGCGAATGCTTTACCAATGCTCAGAGCAAGGAAAAGGTTAAAGTTAGAAAATGGTTCCTAGACGCATTAAAACGACTCATTCCGTGGAGGAGGACAGTACGACAATGTGCAGACTTACTCATGTCTGTTGGGAACAGCACTGAACCCCATATAATCAAGGTATGAATAAAACTATTTCAATTTGTTTGTGCACACAGAAAAAAAAGAGCTCAAAACATTTGGAGAAATGTAATAATATTTGAAGCGTGGGCCTATCATGACTGCAACACACTAACATCATGACTCTAAGCTTGTCTCTTTCATCTGAACATCGTTCGTGCAAGCAAAACATCCATTTCATCACTTCTCAGGTTATTAATATTAATTTATCTGAAGTGTAATGCTCAAAATGTCACGCTTATGTTTGTTGTTCTGCCACAAATGTTCACAAACAATGTTCAAATGAATGAGGCCAGCTTGGAGTCACTTAAATGTTAATGGTTTTTAGTGTCAGTGTGAGCATACAGTTGTGTTACTACTGGGATGAATCTAAGGTTCTTTTAAGCTGTAGCTCCACTGACATGCATTAATATGGATGGGTAAAAAAAAAAATCCTGGCACAGTGCACACACATGTATTTCCACAGCCTCCTGTGCACTCACCACTTTCTCCATCACAGGCTGTAGGTGGTTGCCGTAGGCCAGCAGCACCGACCGAGTATCAGCTCCGAGGGCTGCTGCCAGCAGGGGGATCGGCAGTGGGGAGTCCTTTGTGTCTGACATCTGCACCGTACACAGGGGTGACAGAGGCTTCTTACAGGGCCTGTGGGGTCAGAGTTTTACACAGGTTATGAGCATGGAAAGTGCACAGAGTTGATTAAAATGTTCTTGGTGAGATTTAACTTGCAATATGACATCATGTTGATTACTGCATCTGGGAAAAGGTAAAATCTCTCAGACTGTCATCTGTTGGTAGTGCAATGTCCCCTAGCAGCTATCATGGAGCAAACGCACCAACTCTGATTATGAACAAATATGAAATGACTGTTAGGCTCCATGAGGAGCTGTGGATCTAAAAATACACCTGTTTTTAACTGTGCAATTCAGAGCTGAGCTGTAACAGAAGTGTTTTAAGGTCTTACCCATTTAAAAAGTGCTCAAAGAGATGCAACTGCCCATCCTTACACACCACTGCCAGCCTCACCGCCTGTAAAACACCACAACACACAAACATTTGCAGAGGGTAAACAGGTAATATGAAGCAGAGCACCACCACCTTGAGAAGATGCTTTAATCCAATGTTCTCTCCAACTAAATTTCTCCAGTTACTGACACTTGATTAGTTATTTCCACAGGATAATGGTCCCCAAATTGGGTTCCACAATGTCACCATGGTTTTTTATCCAACCTGTATCTTTTGTTCAAAATTGGTATTTGATGCAGTTTTGCCAACGTCATGAAGCGACTGCAGTTACTCCATTCCCATGATACAACATTTCAGTATAACCACAGATGTTACACCCCCAGTATTCAGTGAGAAACGTCTCCCCTCTCACCTCTTCCTTGCTGTTGGATGTGACGAGATCAATGTGTTGCGGCTCGTCCGTCAGCGTGAAGGACACCACTGAGTTCTTGTCCTTTCCGTCTTCTCGTACTTGCCTGCGGCGACACAACTTCTCATCAGTACAGTGATAACAAGAGCAAGGCTGATGAAAACCAGAAGAACATTTTAACATGACATGTAATGTAATGACTTGACATCAGCAGCAGCTCAGGATAAGCACTCACCATACACTGAGCAGTCGATCGTGTGCAGCACCAGACAGGAAATAAAGTCCGTTGCTGTCAGGAGGTCGCGTGGTGGCGAAGCACAGGGTCGTCACAGCCGTGGAGTGGCCTGTGAATTTCTGCTCAGTGGAAAAAAGAAAAGGTCAGAGTCATGTCAAACTGGTTTATAATGTTCACCGTTTCTCTGTGGTTAAGCTCAACTTGCTGTAGTTGGAAACTTCTGCTTAACCCATTAAGACCCGAGGCGCCCTCTGAAAAAAATTAAACTTCTAAAATCTAAGCTCTGTTTGAAAACAACCTAAAACCTGAGGGTTTCCTGAAAACCCCGATGTTCACTAAAACCTTTATTACTCAGCCTCTGAGGCAGAAACATGAAATAAAAAACATTTCAGAGCTTAAACCTTTTGACTTTTATTGTAGATCACTGGCTTTCTGTTGGAAATTATATATGGCTGGAAAACCACACACCTGTCAAAATTCTCAGTTCAGTTCTAGAAGTCAGTTCAATTCTGAGACTGGCTCCCACTCGCCAGTCCTCCTCCCCCTCCTCCGACATGTCTGACCCTGAGCCTTAACTAATTGGTTAACTGCTACACAGGTTGAAGTCTGTGTCTGAATCTTCTAAGTCATTGTTTTTGTTGTTTTCATCCAGGTAACTGCTGTAATCTGCTTCAGTATCTTTCCCCTCGGTCAGGTCCATGGTCTGAACCACAACAAAATCACACACAAAAAAAAAAAAAACATACATTTCCCATAATTTCACCCTCCTGTTAGGAATTCCAGCTAATCACAGTGCATTTCATCAGCCACGTATCTTAAAACAAAATAATCAAATCCTACTCATGTACGTCTCGTCTGGTCTTAAAGGCAGAAGCACGTAGACGTCATGCCTGGTCTTAATGGGTTAATTGCAGTGGTTTGTCAAGATTGCAGCTTCTAACACATTTGCATGAAAATAGAAGCTATATTTTCCGCACTATAGGGCGCACTGGATTATAAGGCGCACTGTCAATGAATGGTCTATTTGCGAACTTTTTTCATATATAAAGCGCACCGGACTATAAGGCGCATTAAGCGAAACAAAACAGTCAGATAAGTCATTCAAACTTTATTAAACGCGTTCACAATAACTCAACATTGTTCAAACGTTAATGAGCGTATTCACAATAACTCCCAACCTTGTTCAGTTGTAACACGTAAAAAAAACAGTGATACCGCTAAATCAAATGTTAGCGTATTCACAATAACTCCTTATAGGTCCTTATACACACACACCGTAATATTATGGTGAAGCACAGTATGTATTACTCTGCGACGCTCCTGACTACGATAGTCGTAATGCTGCAAGCGGTGCGGCTTTGTAGTTTACCAAAGTCGTACTAAAACATTTTGACAGAGCGCCGTGAGTGCCGTGTACCACACAAAATCGCTTTAAGGTCAGTAAGCACAACCAGAATTAATCCATATATAAGGCGCTCCGGATTATAAAGCGCCTTATAGTCCGGAAAATACGGTAGTTGACCTCTAATAACTCAACAAATTTAGATGTTAATCTGCTGATTAAACGAGACACTCACCCTGTAAACCTCCTTGGTGTCCAAGTCCCACATCTTGATTATCTGTCCAGCTGAGAGCAGCAGTTTACCATCGTAGCTCACACACAAACTGGTCACTGCTGCACGGTCTGCCTTCCACTTACTGTGTCAGCATGAAGAGACAATGACAGTGGTTGGTGCATGTGTTTATCCATTTAGGTGAAGGTTTGTATTCTAACTGCATCTTTATTGGATTCTCTCTTTTCTTTTTGACGTTACTCAACAGAACCTTCAGCAGTAGCTGCTTTATTTTCCATTACTGTCAGAGCTTCCTCTATTGTGTTTTTTATTGCAGTATTTTTCATATTTAAGTGAAGAGCCTGAAACTTTACAGATACATTCAACAGAGCACTATGTACTGTTGCACTCCACCTGACAGCAGCAGGAAATACACACAAAACGCTCACCACTCTCCAAAACCATTTTGTGGACCACAAATGGGCTTTAGTGAGCATGAAGTGAGGATTCATGGTGACATTACAGGTCATGATACACCCACTGACTGTGCTACCACTATTAAGTCCTCAGGGTGAAATACAGTGACAGTAATACATGATGGTATAGCCTTCAATTGGCTTGTTGGTGTATTTCAGTGCTCACAAGTGAAGTGTTAAGTCCTTAAAATCATGTTAGAGCTGTTAAGAAGTATTAAGTCGCTTCCATGTTCAGATTTTTCAGACTATCAAGCCCGAACTGGCATTAACATCAGTCTCAGGTGATCTGATCACAAGTGGACAGCTCTAAGTTCAGGTATGAACGCAGAGATGCAGTGAGGACACATAGGAGATCTGATCACTCAGACCACATTCAGCAGTCGTCTGGGGCACATTCTTATAGCAGATGCATCCTGGCCACACTGAAGGACCATCTACTCTACTGACGTCCTCTGCAACAGTCTAATTAGTCCTGCCAGTTTTATAAGGGCTAAAAACTTATTTCACTGTATTTTTCTAAAATGGGTTTGGGGCTCTTTTTTTTTAACATCTGGACACTTTAACAGATGAACCCCACTCAAGCAATCTTTGGTAGACTTGCTCATATGCTGGGAATCATCGTCTTACTCACCACTTACATTCACTGGTCAGTTTGGTGAGAGGCAGTGTGGACATGCTTATACCTTACTGTGACCACACAAATATCTTTTCTGATTGACAGATTAACAGCGACTTCAGAATGTGTTCCACTGTATGAATGTAAAGAACACCTGTCGGTCAATCCATTCATATAAAACACTGAATCCTAACGCAGTGTCATGGATGAGTGAACTGCAGAGGAACAGAAATGAACACAAAGCAGCCGGCAGTTTGAATTAATGCTGCCACTGACAGTGAGTTAACAGAGATACTCTGGGTTAAAAAGTCCAGCTGTTGACTGAAAACTGCATTTACACTTTTGCAGTTGGCCTCCCAAATCCTGTCCTAAAACCTTTTCCAACAAAAGCTCCAGACCAGCATTCCTCTCTGCACAAGTATTTTACACAGATATCTGTGATTGATGAAGGTTTGAGGTTTCTCAATGTTGGTGGGGGTGGGCAAAACAGAAGCCTAAGTTGTGAATTTTTACACGTGGGAAAAGTCAAGGCAATCGGTTCAGTCAGAGGGGAAAAGTCACAGCTGTCACTCAGAGTCTGTATGGTGCTGGAGTTTAACAGAGTACTTAAAAAAAAAACAAAACATGATACAAAGCTGTAAACAGTCAACTTTTGGATGTGTCCATGAAAACATTCAGGCTTCTCATTTCAGGGGGACTCTCAGTGTCACCAGTGACAATGACTAAAGAAACTGGCAGAAGGTCAGCTGTGAGTGTGACTCAATGTACTGTGGGTTTTTGTAGTTTAGCAAGACCAACAGAGGGAAGAAATGAAATGTGAAAGCAGCATAAGATGATGTGTTTCTGGTAACTCAAGATCATACGACACGTCTTCACAGTCTCAGACAGACTGATCATCTTAACACCTTCAGATGCACTAAGTGTTTTAAAGTGTGATGCACTGAAAGAATATTTTATTTATTATTTTTCTCCACATTTCATCCATCTACCGGTCTCTCTGGATGTGTTATTTCTCTTCTAAAAGATCTAACATCATCTTGTTTAACTTTTAAGCAAAACAATGTGACTGTGTAGCAGGAAGAACTGCAATATTCCTTTCCATGCTGATTTTTTAAAATATACCTTATACTTATACTTCTCTGACAAAGCAGGTACTGACCTTCGCATCTTTCCTGTCTGCAGGTCCCACTCTATAATATTTGTATCATCTGAGCCACTGTATAATAAACTGTCGTCAGGGTGCCACTGGACACAATTCACTCCTCCACTATGGCCTCCATCCTGGCAGAGAAAGAAAATTACAGTTAGAAGTGATAAACAAATTGTCCCATTATTCAATTCAATGTCCACAGTGTTGGCAATATATCATTTCTGAAACGTCCAGGGTTTCCTACAGGAAAATTGTTAGTCTAAGTAAATCGTACAGTGTCAGAGATGTTGATTGAACTTAATGGTCATTTTGGAGGCCGTAGTTGTTGTACTAGTGGAATTTGATTGCATTATATTACATAGTATTTCTATCTTTGAGACCACAACCTACAGCCTTAATGATGAACATATTTGCCACAGTAAAGCTTAAGATTTCTTACTCTGACATAACAATTCATCTGCAAATTACACATTCTCTGCATACTACAAAAATGTTCAAGGAACTGTGCCACGCAACCTTTCCCAGTTAGACAGAAATACTTTACCAGGTATTATGTGCTTTTTATTACACTTCTATAGGATAAGATGTATATCACAATACACCAATGACTGCCAAACTCACCAGGGTACAGTGCAGTGCTCCCTTTGCTGTACTGTAGATGAGCACAGTGCCCGCTGCTGTGCCCATCGCCAACAGGTCTGCCTTCTCCTCCACCTGCCCCACCTCCGATTTCCTCTTCTTCCTCCGAGGGCCCTCCTGAAACACAGCACATTTGAACTGTTAACCCTACCTACACGTTATGAATAATGACAGAAGAATGAGCATGCATGGAGGCTGTAACATCAATTATCGGCCTATTAACACAGGCCAGTTTGGATTCTACACAAGGACATTGGCTGCTGGTAAAGGCAAATACTCTTTTACTGAAACTTACCAATTCTAATGATAATTTGGGAATTTGCTTGCTGAGCAACACACGGGGTAGTAATGCACATTACTAAGGCAATATATTATGGATACAATAAATCAGTCCCATACAATATCAAAATACGTAATCACTGAATTTTTGTCTTCTCTAAATCTCTTGACTGGTGCTTAAGAGTTTACGAATTAGCATCTGATACGCTGAGGTAAAACTTTTTGAACCTCCCCTGCCCCGAGTGTCATGGTGGCACACGCTCCCGAAGCTTTGACGAGCTAATGCTAACTTAAATAACGAGTTTAATTGTAGTGCAAACGGTCCAAAGACACGGAGAAATGATTGGTCGGATTGATGTCGCTGAGAGAAGTATTCTTTAAAGTTAGTTCACATTAAAATGCCAAGTAAGAACATTGTCCATGTTTTCTTGGACTACCATGTGGGACTAACATGTGCGTCCTGCGCAGCTGTTGAAAGCTAGCTAAAGGCTAACGTGGCTCCCCTGCTAACTCAGTCTGTGTCAGCACACGAAAGCGGCCGCATTAACGCACAGCCGAGGATTTCAAGGCTTCTCGGCACATTCATTTGTGAATAGTAACGCTCTTGTTGTTTCAACGCCCGCACTTCTATATGAAACTCTCTCACAAAGCGCTTGCTGAGGCCTCGCTAGCTCATGTAGCTAACAGCAGGGAATTCCTCATCAGCCCCACGTACCTTGACTGTCCGGCATGGTCCCCAGGCTATGCAGGTACAAGTGGCACTCAAATGGGCTGAAGGCACGTACTCCTGGTGAAGTGTTTTACTGTCTGTGTTCCAAATGCGAAGTCTACCATCCTGGGCACACAATGCCAAGTACTGTCGTGATTTGGGTGAAAAAACGCAGGGTAGCTGCAGCGGAGAGCTGCCAGCATCAGCCGCCATTTCTGAAGCACTGCTTGCGTCTGCGTGCGTGGTTTACACCAACCACGTGTGGCCGTCTGAGGACATGCGCGTTGGCGCGTCAGCAGCGCCGCCCTCCCATTGGCTGCTGCCAGACGACAAGCAGGTTGTTTGATGTTGCCTTCAAGCCGAGGCCACCGCGACAGTAGCTGTAAATATCACATTTTACACATAGACTATATATAAAAAAACAGGTCGATGCATTTACATCCTTTCAATAAAAAAAATTACCACAAAACTGACGGCGTAACTAAAGTATTCAAATTCTTTTTTTTTGTTAGTACCGATAAAAAATAATGAAATTTGTGCCAATTTATCTCTGCGTCACATCTCATTGGGGAAAGGTGTAGTGTTAAAATAATTACCACCTTTTACAGTACTTGAACGCAGCATCAACACAAAAAAAAAAAAAAAGGAAAAATGAAACTTAACTGCGAATCTGTCTTGTGGATCTGTTTTTGATATAAAAATAGCTTACTTGCATTTCCAAGCCAGTTAGTCAGTGTACGTGTGGTCAATTTTCACCTTTCATGAAGTCGAAAATCAAATTCCTTCGAGAGACAGACATCGTTTAATAAAGCTGCTCAGTTGAAAATGTAATTTACATGAATGCACGAAAGCAGACAGTTTGATGAAGTGTATTACACTTGGTTTTCATTTGAATAATCTGAATGCATTGTTTTGTGGCTCTAGTGTTACTAATAGACAATGTATTTCCAACTATTGGTCATAAATTCAACAACAATTTGTCATGCAATAACTGCATAATGCTCCTCTATTACAGTGAAATATTTAAACAAGAATTCGCTGAGGCTGATATCACCAAAAGTAGAAGATTTATAACTCACTCAATTTCCAAAACCACGGAAACATTGCAAATGTAAAGAAAACTACAGAGACCTTTAAATATATTTAATATCAACATGACCTGGCGTAAGCATGGCCAGAACACTTACCAATAATATAGAACAATGAACTCTCATCTTCTGTTTACATGTCGCCCTCTGCTGGTACAGTTACATTACTACACCTGTCGCTTAGTAATGACGCTGTTCACGTGTGTTTTGCCAGCATGGTGACCTCCTTCCATGAAGCCAGGCTAAGGAGAGCTGAGGACCAACGAATTATAAATTGTTAAGCTGTAAATGGAGTAAGTGGAATTTCAAGAAGGTTTACTATCATTTTTACTTTGAGTTCTTTATTTAGCTGGAAGACATAGTGTTGTTAATAATTGCAGCTGTTATATTCTAGGTTTAGTTCACCGAATTGGATCTCTGATCATCACCTTTACTTTTAGTTTAGCTGTTGTGCTATGATCTTAAGTAATGGCTGTGCAAATGCCCTTTGGTGGATTTCTGCTTCTGCACAGACTGACGAGAACTTGCACATCCACTCAAAGACATCTCAGGCGCAGAGACATGCTTTTAAATTTCACAAAATGTAGACAGGAGATTAGAACATTTTCAACTGGTTCTGTGAGGCGTGACGACAGTGAGAGAGAGGACTCAGACTCTTCACACCTGAGCAACAAGCTGACATCCAGACAAGCACTGCTGGCCAGGAAGAGGAGACCCCTATCCCCTCTGGAGAGGATCAGCAGTCTGCTGCCCCAGGATGCCCTGAGCCCAGAGGTGATGCAGCTGAGAGAGCAGAACCAGCAGGAGGCTGAAGAAGGATCCAACATCCAGGCATCAGTTCCACACTGCACCCAAGAGGAAAGTGGACATCCTGACACACTGACAGGAGATGAGACAACACCTAAGGAGGATGAGTCGGATAGCCATCGTGCATCTGATGTAGCAATGGAACCAGTGACTTCAGAGAGGCAGATATCAGCCACTCTCCCAGGGGAAAGCTTGCTCACATCCGGGGAGATGCTTGTTGCTGAGTATTATAAGAAAGGGCAGGTGGAGTTCAGGAAGATGTTCAAGCTTCAGACAGGGACTCGTCTGCACAGCAGCTGGGGGTTTATCCCGCATGACAACATAGCCGGGCAGCCTGCAGGTCAGGTCATGAAGACAAGCATGGGGATTTCCATGCTCATACGGCGGGCCAGCCTGGAGGATTATGTGCTGTATATGAAGCGGGCCCCTGCCATCGCCTACCCAAAGGTATTTGTTTGTGTCTTTATGTCTACCTCAATGCATGCCAGTTTCTGGGTCTTTCAGGGTCGCACTAATCCCCTGTTCTTTTCAAAGACATTGTGCAATTTGTTTCTTTCTCTCTGCCACCCTCTTTCCCCAGGACGCAGCCACCATGCTGATGATGATGGACGTCACAGAGGGAGACTGCGTGCTGGAGTCGGGCTCTGGGTCAGGGGCCATGTCTTTGTTACTGTCCAGAGCAGGTTTGCACCTACTGTGGCTTTCTTCCCTTAAGACTGTCTTCTGAAAGAGAAACTTAATTAAATTAATAATTCACAAAAACACGCACATTGTAAAAAAAAAATATATACAAGAATCGGAAACATAATTAGCTTGAACACAACAATGTTGTTGCTGTTTAATTAAAAACCAATGACTTTGTTTTCTGTGGGGTTAAATAACAGTGGACGCTGTTCATTGTAAGAGCTGTTTTGAATCAAAACTATAATTTTTAGTTGTATCACTAATGGCTATTTAAACCTAATAATTATTATTATTGTTTGACACAAAAGATACCAAATGAACTTATAGACTAATAACAAATCTAAGAGTTATGTATTGCATAGAATAAAACTGAATTCAAAGAAAGAAAAATCTGGCATTGTAAGTTATTAAGTTAGTAAAATAGGTTCCAGGTGACTGATGGAAAAGTCTAATGGGAAACTCTGGAGACCTCGCTCACAAGAGACAAAATAGACACAGAGACTTATTCAATTCACACACAAGCTGCATTAAATCAACAATTTAAAGTGAGGTAATGATGAAGCAAGGGTAGAGCGTAACAAAAGATCAAGCAGGTTTATAGTTTATGGGTCAAATTTTAGGCTGACCTGAACCTTATGCCTCGAAGCACAGCTCAGATTCTCCCCATAGGAGAGGCCATGATACTGAGGTCATTTTTTAGACTCTTTAACAACAACTTTAGGTTTATATTCTCAAGAAGCCTGTATTGAATACCCTCATAAAAAAACTATTTCAATATTTTGTTTTTCCACTTTTCAATAAAAAAGTGGCCGAGGTCACATTTTCTTAAGTTCCTATTTTCTGCTGACTTAATGTCACAGAAAGTGATCCAGAAAAGGTTACTATATTCCTGCAAATCACTCAGCATGCTGTATGTAGTGCATTCTGTGAGTTAATGCAGTTATAATAATGAAATATCTCTCTGAAGGTTGCAGAACTGACTTCCCACCGTATGTTTGTGTTTTTCCCAGTTGGGTCAAAGGGCAGCGTGGTGAGTGTGGAGGTCAGGGAGGACCACCTCAAGAGAGCCATGTTGAACTACAACCGCTGGAGGTCATCGTGGAGTCTGCGGCGAGGGGAGGACTGGCCTGACAACGTTCAGTTTCACAACGCTGACCTGTGCACGGCTTCCTCGCTCCTCGCCGGTCAGGGATTCCATGCGGTCAGTGTCTGGTCTGAAGGTGGTACTCCACAGAGCGATTCATAAAACAAACCAGTGCTGGTACTAACTAGAATGCACAGAATGAATGAACAGATGTATTAAGGCTCTGGGAATCACATTTCATGACATCATATCTGTTGCAGATCGCTCTTGACCTGACGAACCCTCACCTGGTTTTACCCACTGTGACTCCACACCTGCACCCTGGAGCTGTATGTGCTGTCTACCTCGCCAAGTGTGTATCTACTGTTTCATCGTCTTTCAAAGCAGATCTATGAATACGTGATAAGAACGCGCAGGAGCTTATATATTTTATAAGTAGCTATTAACAGATTAATCTAGTGAAGTAGAAATATCAAGGGGTATGAAATAGTAATACACAAGTACAGTACATGTATGTTGAATTAGTGCCTATGGATGTCATTCTATGGATCCAACTATGTAGTAAATGCTTCATATGTACTTTCAAGTATGCAGAATTCAGTATGGAGCACATACAATGTACAGTCTGACTTTCACATTGCATCAGAGGCCAACCTTTATGACACTGTTCACAACAGATTTAATCCCTTTTCTTTTATGTGCTCAGTTTTCAAACTTCTTCAGCACAAACGGAAACAAACGTGATTCATTTGTAGTTTAAACCTTTGAGCAGATTTGAACAGTAGAACTTTATATCCATAGTCAAAAGTGTAATTGGGTGGCAGTTTATTAATACTGACATTGGTTTTATCCACCTTCTTCCTTAATATGTATTTCATATTGGCTTATATCTGCAGGAACTTAACTGCTCACTGACTCTCCCTCTGTACCCCAGTATAACACAGGTCGTTGACCTTCTAGAGGGCATCCGATGTTTGGCGCTCCCTTTGTTGTGTGTATCCATCGTTGAGGTTCCAATCCGACACTGGTTGGTGGCTCCAGCTGTGCTGAAGAACGGGAAGTACTGCACCAGGAAAGCTCCAAGCCTGGTAGAAGACCACAGTGAGGTGGAGGAGAGAGCAGATCAGACTGACAAAGGTGATTTAAAGTAACAATCGCAGACGTCTGATGATGGTGAGCTTTTCCTTCAGTTGATATATAACTGATATATTTCAGAGTTGACTGCAGATGAACACCCAGCCTTCGGGAGTATTCCCTACATTGCCAGACCTCACCCTCAACAACTAAGCCACACAGGTCAGATGTTACAACATTTCACACGGCCCCAGTGTAAATGTTCATACTGTATATGAAGCTGATTTAAATAAATGCTCATTGTGTACTTCTGTATTTTCAGCATTCCTGGTGAAACTGAGGAAGTGTGTTCTGTAGCTGCTCAGCCTGTAAGGAACCCTGGATGACAACGATTCTTTCATGTTTTAATATTCTCTTGCTGTAAATAGAAAATAAAAACTGACATCACAACATCAGTTTTATTGTATTTTAATGTGTTTAGTGTACAATGCAGGCTGCAACAACAAGGATTGAAATTCTACCTTTTATTGAAAACTCAAGAGGCAGTGTTGGATCATTCAACAGGCACAACGGCCATATCACTAAAAACACACCTAGAAGAAACCCAGGATGTGACAGACTATGCTGTAGACATGTGAACTTAATGTCAGAAACTCATTTCCTGACTATTTCTTTAACCATCTGTGAATAAGTGGTCGTAAAAAAAAACAACCTCAAGTGCTTCAGTTAATAAATAACCAATAAATAAATAAATTAATAAATAGCAGGAACTCAGTGCAGGTTAAACAAACTTTACAGTAATACTCTTTGGCATGTCACATTCATCTTAATATATGTTTCCATCAGAGTATGATGTATGGAACAACATTAGCTCATTCTTAGAGTCACTTTAACAGTTGACTTTGTTCTGATAAAATCAGTGAGTTAGACTTGTGATTCAGACCTTTACTTCAGAGAAGTACTACACAGAACTGCTCCATCAGTATATAGAGGGAAGTATTGAAACTGCTGAGGTGTTGACGCCCTACTCCTCACTTATCCAGTCCATGGAGGTGTCATAGGCAGATCCACAAGAAGACTCATCCCCTAACAAAGAGGGGACACAGACAAATGTCATTTAGTACAAATGAGCTACACTGTCTGTCCAATACTGTCAGTCTTGTAAAATTAAATGTGGCCTAAACAATAGTCACACTCATTAAATATAAGACATTGGCTGTGTGACGTAGCACCTCTGCTCTTTTTCCTTAAAGGTAATTTTATTGCATAAAAATTTCCACTCAATAAGCACTTTACTAGGAACACTATACTCATGGTAGGACCAGGGGCACACTGGACGCATGTTGAATTTTTTTCATAATTTTAAATTAATTTCTTATTCATTTTTTGACACAAAATGACTCTAAAATGCCACTGACATCTGACATGAACAGGTCTTTTCTCTGTCTATTTTTGCTGCAAGACACATGAAAAATAGGTGAGACGCCAAACTTCTAAATCATTCGACTCCATTAACTTAACTAACTAATCCATTAACATGGGCGCCAAAATAAGAAAATAAAAAAGACGTTCTGCAGCTGCCATGCTCAAGCTACTCATCCAGTGTGCCAGAGCCCTGAGAGACTCCCTTTACTCAAAAAAACAGCTAAAAAATAAACAGCTCAGTTCTTTGTAGCATGAATCCACAGCATTTTGAAACATTTCTTTCAGGTTCTGGTGCAGGTGGACATGATTTTACCACATCCCAAACATGTTCTTCTGGATTCAGATCTAGTGGCTGCAGAAACTATTGAACTACTGAATTCATTGTCAAGTTCATGAAACCAGTTTGAGACGACTTTTGCTTTGTGACATGGAGCATTATCCTGCTGGAGGTAGCCCTTAGAAGATGGAAAACTGTTGCCATAAAGGGATGAACATGGTCAGAAACAATACTCAGATAGGCTGTGGCATTCAAACAATAACTGATGGATATTTAGCAGCCCAAAGTGTACCAAGAAAACCACTCCCCACACCATTACACCACCACCAGCGGCAGCCTGGGCTGTTGACACAGGCAGGAATGATCCGTGGATTCTTGCTGCAAATTTTCACCCTGCCATCTGCTGCTGCAGCAGAAATCCAGATTCACCAGACCAGACTGCATTCTTCCAGTCTTGACCTGTCCAGTTTGCTGGGTCTGCAGCCTCAGATTTCTGTTCTTGGTAATCTGCTGTTGTAGCCCTTCTACCTCAAGGTACACATGTAAGTGTATAAGCAGGTGTACAGGTGTTCCCAAGGAAGTGCTCAGTGAGTGCATTAAACACTGAAGGAAACTTGTTAAATGTCAAAGGGCGCAAATATTACCAGAGCAAGAGAGGTGCAGCAGCCTGACTAACTCCATTTCAAAGTTTATGGTGGGTACACAAATGTATTCCAGTGGGGTGTCTCTCTAAGTAGACACGAGCAGGAGGAATTTGAAAAGAAACATGAAAAATGCTGTAAAATGGTATTATAAGGAGTCATTGACATGCTAGAATAAATCCTATTCTTAAACCTAACATTCAAGCTCTTCTTCAAATTTAAGGGATATAGGGGATATAACACAATCTTTTCCAGTTTAATTTTGTAATCCAGCTTTGTGAAATTCCTCCCAGGTGTAATCCAGCTAAATCACATCTGCACACAATCCTAATACAGACACCCTAAAATATGAGATGGAAATGAGAGTCAAGTTTCCACTCTCTTTTCAATGGCTTGTTTTTTTTTCTAAGAGAACTGTATTTTTTTTTTTAAAAAAAACACTTTTCCCAAAGCAGCACTTTTGTTGTGTTATACATGGGATTGCATAGTATAAAAACAAAGCCTAATGTGCAGTCATCAGTCTACAGCTTTCTGCATGTTACCATGTGCAAATGAGTTACAGACAGTTAACCTTGATGATAAAGATGCTACTCGAGACAGATGTTACTCTTAAATTCATATTAAACCTTAAAGCGAGTGGTGATGATTTCATGAAGATGTCATTAACTAAAAATTTAATTTCTTTCATTTAACCTCTTAGACCTTGTTTAAGTAAGTGTGTGGAAAACATATGCACCAGCCCTTTAACCCTCCACAGCTGGTTGGAAGTAATTCTACATTTATCCTCATTTCTAAGGGCATCTTAAACGCTAATACTTCTGTGTTTAGCTCAGTTTGTTTTGTAAGAGGAATTTTACCATCACCTTAGCCTTTAGATGCTTTTGGGAAATGGGGCTCATTTCAGAGTTAATGCTGTTTGTGACTTCAGCACTTGGAGCAGTTATTCTGTCACACAGCATCTTACACAAACCTCTGCAGAAAAAAAAATAAAAAAAAATCAAGATGTTTTTTTTCCTTTAGTCCAGCACTTGGTTGTATCGTCAGTGGTATTTTTGTGATTCAGCAGATGTCTTCTGTCTACCTAGAAAGATGTTTGTTTGTCCAGTGAGTAACTGACATTTGAATCCAATATTTCAGCAGACTGTGGCAGCCTCTGAGGTTTCTGTGGGTAGCTATGTGACTGAATAACTGTGACAGGAATAAATCAGTTTGATTATGTCCAGTTTTTACCCAGCTATGGCTGGAGGAGAAGCACATCTGTATTAGTGATACTTACTAGGAACCACCTCAGCACAGCAGCAGGAGGAATAGTGCATGTGGCTTTTAGTCTCCATCGTCTTCCTGCAAGAGGCTGCAGCCTTGGGTGGGGTGGTCTCCAAAGTCAGCAAGGAGGTGAATGGTTGTGGATAGGTGGTGTTTGGGGTCTGTGCAGAAGAGCCTCTGCAGGAAGAAGAGGAGCCCATGCCATGATTTAGCCTGGTGCTGCGGTTACAATGGGCACAGGAGACCGGGGAGCCACAGGGCCCGCGGGGAATACGGGCGTGATCTTGGTCACCATAGTGTCGCTGGGCGCCACTGTGGTGCTCTGATCTCTCTCGCTGCCACACAAAGTGAGAGGGAACAATGGCCATCACCTACACGGAAAGAGATGAGAGTCACAGATGCAGTAATAAATAAATACAGCTCCAACAGAAAAAACCCAGAAGAAATCATAATACTGAAAAACTAGAATTACCACCTCACAGTTCTATGCCTCTGCCAAGCAGTGCAGTATAAGTTTATCTATCTATCTATTTATTTATTTATTCTTAAATAATTTTTATCACAATGCATGTTTGTGCCATATTTAAAAGGTTAAGAAATTCCATCAAGGCTTTCCCAAGATATCACATTCACAAGGATGGGATGGGCAGACAACCTAAACATAATGCCTCTGGCCACAGCTGTTACCAGCACAGAGGCATAAAAACACAACAGAGCTGAAACTTCTGGCATTAAACCAAAGTCATAAAAATTGCACCGTGTAGCAAAAACAAGCCCCTTCAAAAAACATAATTTATCAGTCTCCTCAGTTTCACTTGTGTGTACCTCTTCACAGCAGCGCCTGCTCACTGCAGCTCTGTACTGGATGCGACACCACAACTTGTCTCGCTGCTTGAGGAAACGAGGAAACTGCTTCCTCCAGTTCTTGCCCAGCGCCCATGGAAAAATCTCATACTTACTCTCCTCCTCATCCTCCTCCATGGTGTTGGCAAGATACCTGGATGTGGAGCACAGTAGCACATTTTTGACTGCAAATCAATAATGGGGATAAAATCAGTGGCTCAAATGGTTTGCTTTTTATTATAATATCAAGATCTTTTTGTCTATAACTTACAATGCAATGAAAAAATTCCTTCTGGTGTATTCAGCAATAGTGTAGTGGGCCCTTTTGAAGTACACAAAGGTCATGGCGAGAAGGTACTGATGAAAAAATTGAGTCAGATGATGGTAGGCATTATGAAGTTTGGGAAAGAATTTCAGCCAAAATAACTTCTTTACCTTATCTGTCATTTTACGGCAACAGTCCATCCACAGGAAGTCTTGAATAAGGTCATCATCTGTCAAAGAATTATTTTAAATTAGCCTTTCCAGCTTAATCTAAAGTTAAATTAATCAGATGGATGCAACTGACTTAAAACATTTCATTCATCTTTTTATTATTCACCAAAAAGTCTGAAGTATGATGCCATTTCCTGCCGCTGGATGACAATAGTTGGAGGCATGGTCATTTTGGCATGGTCCTGATGCTGGTTTGGTTGGCTCGGTTGGCTCTTCCCTGGTGGGCCCTGGACGGCTTGGCCGTTGGGTCTTTTTAGCCGGAGACCTCTCCTGATTTGAAGCGTGTGAGCACTGTTGGGTTTGACCCGGACAGTTACTGAGGGGGGAGTCTGGCACCAACTGTGTGTGTGCTTCATGGCGCCGCAGTCTGGATCATCTGAGGTGAGGAGGTTTGTAGTGTGCTCTGAGGAGTAAGGAGGGCAGGTATGATGATGAAAAAAAAAAAATTACCAAGAAACATAAAAGGCTTAGATTGATTGTTAAACGTACATCAAACATAGGTTTAGGTTTGTTTAGCGACCAGACACTATGCTAGCTAGCAAAACTGCTTACAGCTCCCAGTTCTTAGGAAGCTAACACGAACTTATTTCATTTTGTGTATACCGTGTACATTGTGTGCTCTGACATGGCAAAGACATGTTAACTAATATAAATGACAGGTGCTGCGGTTGAAGTCAAAGTTTACTTTAACCTCAACACTAAGAACGTCCTCAACAAAGTCCTCACCTCCGCGGAGCTTCCTGTTCACTTGAGTGATGGAAGAGGAAAAACAAGCTAGGAAGCCGGAAAAAAAAATTGACAGATTTCAGTTTCACTAATACGATGGGACAGAACCTGGTGGCGCTAAAAAACGGAGGCTAATAACGTCGGGAAGACCAGGTGATAACGCTAACAGTGGAGCAGTTTCAAAAGGCTCAACCTGACGACGAGCTGGTCATCAGTCGTTACTGCCGCCGCGCTCCTGGATCCGCCAATCACGCAGCAGCACGCCTGTACGCGGGGACGCGCCGACCAATCGCGTCGCTCTTGTTGTTTTCCATCATCTAGTAATGGCGGACATTGCATTGCCCTGTCCTGCTCTCTCACTGCTGTGTCTGGTCCGCAGACTGGTCCTGTGACGAAATATTGAAGACACATTGATACAGATTTAGTTTAGTTAAACTAAGAGAGGTTAATATAATGGCTTAATTAAAATCTAATTAGAAACCAGAATGGTAATAATTAAATTTAGTTAGGATTATGGAAAGTAAATTTCATAGGCTACTTATATTATTTATTAGTCAATTCTTGCCATAATGAGTTTCAGTCCACCCTTTATTTTTGACTTTATAATACATTTTGTTCATATAATACATTTGCAGCAGATAAATAAGTAATCAGGTGTAAATAAAACCCAACTAGATTCATTTGTTATTTTTAGTGACATTTAAGGCTATATAAATCAGAAAATATGTCCAATGAAAATGTAATCTGTATATGTTGCCTATATGTAGGTTTATTGAGGAGAATGTAACTATAATTTGTGAAAATAGGGGATAGCTTACTGGTTGTTTTTATAGTTGCAAAACAAGAGATCGCAGAGACAGCTGATCATACAAAATAACGTGATGTGACCTCACACTAAAATAAGACTATGCCATAAAAAGTGAACATTAACATCCAAATTCAGTTATAAGCAAATCAACAAACAATGCCCCAGTCAAAAGCCTCCATAATGTCATTGTTAAGTGAACACTACTGTCACTTTAATCTAAACCATAGCCCTTAGTCTAAATTCTAAATACACTTAGACACACATTTATTCTATTAAAATTTTCCTTGTTGTTTGTTTCCATTTTATTGTTTTTTTTTAATTTTTTTTATGACACTTAAAATAGAGGAAAGATTATTTCAGTTGGTGTCCACTATAGAGAGGCAGCAGGAGTTCATGTTACTTTAAAGCTTGCCTCACTGTTCCAGTGAATAGATGCTCAATATAGAACTTAAAAGAAGATCAGTAACTTACCAAAAATAACTGACTGACAGAGCAATTTAGGCCTTTTGGATAATATGGCCAGTGAAAATATCACCACAGTATCCATGAACAAATTTATAGTGACATGATTGAAGTGACTATGTTGTTCTATATCATAAAAGTGATCATAGAATACAACTATTAGTGCATGTTTTCTAATGCAATTAAATGATTAAACACTTTCACCTATATTTTGCTATACTGAGTTGTTTTTTCCCATTTTTGCTAAGGAAATGGCTCAAGGGCTAAATAGGGAGATATTGTTTTCTTGACTATAAAAAGCCACCTGAGGCCAGCCCTCATTACCCAAATGAGCTTATAGTCTTACAAGTAGGTGAGTTTTATATGCTTTAACGTGACATATGCGCACACTGAGGAGTTCACTGAAAGCCTCACTAATCCTCTCAGCTGTGTGTCCTTTGTAAGGCACAGAAGGATGTGCTTCAGAGAACGCTACAAGGAATTTTTTACAAATATGAACACCAATCTGTGGATTTATTTTGCCTATCTATGACAGGTGAAAGAGATTTGTAAAATGGATTTATCAATATTTTGTTTTGAAAGCTTCCTCCCAGAAAGGGATATTATCAGACTCGACAACCTCAACAACCTCAGTCATCTGACAGTGACAGATACAGCAGGTGGCTAAGGACCCTGGCTATTCTTTGCATCATTCACTGCTCTGCGCTGCAGTGTTAGTGTCTCTAAGAAGCTTGTATTTGAAAACATCTAAAATGGGCTGCTCACCATCCAAAGGTAATAATTTTGGGACCTTGGGTTCCCTAAGGAAGAGCAGAATGCTGCCCCCTGCACCTACAGAAACCCCCAGGCAGTCCCCATTGGAGGAAGAAGATAATCAAAGTTCTACCACATCTACAGATGGAGATACAAAGGAGAGGAAGACAACTGGACCAACCCAGGTATTTCAGAAAGACGCACAATTGATACCACAAAAAGAGAGATCTGTCACTGAGCTTGCGACAGAAGCAGTAAACATGGATAAATTGGGGAATCAAGGATTGGACAACAACAAAGTGTCCCAGAGAAAAGAGAAAAATAATGACAAGCAGGATGTAACAGAGAAAAAGTCTGGCAGAAAACCAAAGAAAAATACGAGAGGAGTGAAAGTTCTTAAAAAGAAAGACAAAGACAAACTATCTGCAGAGCATAAAGTGGACTTCCCAGAACCTCTGGTAAAAGCTCACCAAGCTGCTTATGCCTTTTTGAATCCAAGCATAAACAAATATGATGTTCTGCTTGGACTTTTGGAACAAGCAACCCAAACTCAGGTTTCTGTGCAGCCTATGGTTGCTTTTATGGCTCTACGCTACCAGGGAATAATTCAGGGACTGGAAGAGATGGCAGATGAGGGAGAGAAAGTTTTAAAAGAAAATGGAGAACATCTTGCTTGGCCAAGTCAAATGAAAAACCTCTCATCTTCCCCACCTCTGAAGTCTGGCTCTGCTAATATGGAGCCCCCACCGGATTTGTTGCAGCAGCTGCTTCAGTACACCACACAGAGAATGCGAAATGTGAGCCAGATTGTCGGTGGAATTGGGGACTCTGCTTTGGAGGAGGCAGCAGAGTACTTTGCCTCAGTCTCAGAGCTTTTAGAGGAGAAACTGAAAGTCAAACGTGCAGTAGAGACTAGGCTAATGCAACTCTTATCTCGCATTGAAATGGCCTCTCTGCGCAAGCCTGGGCCAGAGGACTCTGCTCTGTTTAGTGAGGACAGCGGTATTGGGGCTGAGAGCGAATCTCTTGCTGGATCTGAAAGACGCCATAGACGAGAGAGTTGTGAGTCAACTGGAACAAATAGAACCACTCCTGTCAGTCCTATGGGATACACTTCCATGGACATTAGGCAGGGAGTGTCAAGGCAAAAGCTTCTAAGTCAAATAAGTCCAAGTGTTTCCCTCACTTCACTCAACTCACTAGTTTCTACATGTACCATAATGGCAAATGACCAACGGGACTCATTGCTAGGATCAGTCTCGTTAGATGATGGGGAGGAGGATGACAATGATGATAATGAGGAAATGGCTAGAGGCATGGGAGATGTGCAAGTAGGGTTTAGAAGGCGATCAAATTCTTCAGCTGTAGACCATGAACAACACCCACGACGCCTACCCCCAAAGCGCATAGAGAATCCTCAAAATGTAGAAATGACTCTCAAAATGAAAAATGCTATAAGTGGTAGGATACAGTTTGTCCCATCACAGAACCCTAGTGCCAAAGCAAAGGTGGCAGGCAGCCCAAAAAGCAGTAGACACCAGTGGACAAATGAAGAGCAACAATCTCCAAGGAGGCCTCAAACAGCAGCACCTGTTCGAAAGGCATTGGTAAAGAAGACTCCAGTGGCTAGAGAGCAACGTTCCCGGTCAGCAGAATCCCTGCGGAGCAAAGGTGAAGATCCTACTCTGCTTGAACTAGAGAGGACTCAGAAAGATTTAAATCAGAGGCTGCAGAGGATGGGTAAAAACAAGGCAGGAGTAAATACTAGGACTGCTCCATCTAAGCAAAATCAGGGAAGCTCACTCGCTCAGTCTCCAGCAAAAAACTGCAAACATCCATCACTAGAAAAGAACACCAATCCCGAACCACTTAAAGACAAAGCAGACTTAACAAGGCACAACAATAAAAAACAGGAGGTAACCAGTGATGTGGAAGATGATAAGCAGAAGAACAAGAAAACATCTAAGGGTCCTCTAAAAGCAACCCCACCCCCTAGCCCTCCCTCATCACCACGACCTTCTTCAGGCTTTCACAGAGGCAGGAATTCAGTCAAAAAACTGATTGATACCTTTAGTCAAGGAATAGATGAACTTGACAGTCCTAAGGTTTTGGGACCTCTTAAAGGAGTACGGAAGTGTGGTGTTCCTGTGTTACCAGGTTTAGGAAATATGGAGGCTGTGCTTAGTGCTGGGATTACCAGCTGTAGGCCTGAATCCATCTCAACTGAGAAAACTGATGATTTAGATCTGGATAGTCTTCCTCCACCTCCTTTGGAGGTATTAATGGACAATTCCTTTGAAGGTGCCCAAAGTCTTTCAACTGGCGTTGCAGATGATGGGGCTACAAAAGTTGGCAAATCACCTGTGTTAAAAAGGACTGGAGTGTCACAACGACTGAGGGCCTCAGTTCAGTCAGTAACAGTGTTGCCAAGCAAAGGAGGCTTGCCACAAGCTTCCAAGGTTATTTCCCTTACTAGAGCAGATCAGCAAGACACATCTGCTCTGTCAAAGGTTAGCCAACAAGATCCTCAAGTGGAGGCAGACCCAAGAAAGGAAAATGATCCATTGAACAAGCAAGCCAGAAAGATTATACACCTAAGACACTCTTCAGACTCTCAGACCGACATATTGTCAACAAATGTAGAAGCCAGTCCACATGCCAGTCGAGAGGAATCCACAGACTTTCAAGATGGTGGCAACCCTTCAGTGCCTGGACCTAACAATAGAGTGTCTACATTGCCTCCTTCTTCAGTAGTCACTAGCCAACCACCTGCCACCCCACCTAAGTCTAGGGGGCGAATGTTACCATCCACACCTTCTACGCCAAACAGTTTACATCGAAGACTTCCCAGTCCCCACAATTTCAAAAGACAACCTACTCCTCCATCTTCAGCTAGCCCTCCTGTTAACAGGAAACTCCCCACACCTCCAGCAGTTCAGAGGAGGCTCCCCAGCCCTGTTGCAAAGCAGAACATCTTAAACTCAAACTCAGCCTCCTCGTACCCCTTCAAAGCGCCGTCTCCACCAGCCTCACCAAAAATACAAAGATGGTCAAGAGAGAGTAGCAGTGAAGACTCATCTAGTGTCCGGATGATCAATAATGCTCGTTCAGTCTTCTGCCCTGCGTCTCGATCTCTGTTTGAGGCCCAGCCTTGTTCAGTTCCCCGACCCCCTGAAGCATGGACTGCTACTGGGGTGTCTTTTCTCTCACGTACTTTTGGTAATCGTGGAAGGTTTCCTGTATCTGCTCAAGGACCTCGACCCTTCATCCGACGTAGTCATTCAGATCGAAGGCCAAGTCTAAATCTGCCACCGAGATCACCAGGCATCTCAGTGGCTGAGACTTGTGGGAGTGAGCCAGCAATATGTTCACAGGGGTGAGTGTTTACAATGTTGTCATATTATACAAAGTAAATCCTTCAGTATTGTGTTCACTTCCATCTTTGATATCCTTTTGTTTTACAAGTACCTTACTTTCATTCTAAATTCTGAAAATTGAGTGATTGAGAAAAGAATCTGTAATTTTCTTGTATATAACGGTTAATTATTTTTAAGAAGAACCAAGAAAATAAAGCATATATAATATATAGTAGCGTCTATTCAATTTTTATGAAACATCAGTCCTAAACTCTACTGCAAATAGAAAATGCAGCAAAGCCACAATATCATACCACAAACAAGATTACCTGTCTACTGTATGTACACTTCATAGTAAATTAATGACTCTTTCAACCTGACATGACTGTGTGAGATAAGCAAAGTAGTACAAGGTATGAAGCCAATCATAAGAATCTCTCTGGATTTCATTCTGTCTTTGTCTTGTCATTGCTGTATTTCTGCATTAATTTTAAATGTTGAGCATATCAAGGGTTATTTGTCACAATAGTCACTAATAAATCTCCTAAAATGTACATTAAAAGTGAGTCTAATTTTAGGGGTTATTGTACCTATGTGACCTTGCGTGTTTTCTTCAAAAGTACCTGAGTGAATTTACGCTATTAATCACAGTAATTCACCATTACTGTTTATAGTTGACACAAACCCACCTGGTCCACTTCCCTAATTGCAAATGACAACATTGTCCATTCATTCTTATAGGCTGGATGATGAACCAACCAGGAATGATGAATTATGGGGCAGCCAATCAGACCTCAGGACTACACCACGCTCTGCATCACACCCAGATCTGTGTATTGTTGGTCAGGCCTTGCACAGAGATTAAAGGGGCCAGTGAAGGGCCAGTGGGATTATGGATTAGCAGGCCTTACCAAGGATTTCAGATGATGGTGTTTATGCCACAGAGAAGAAAGGAAGAGCTAATTCTGCCTACTTGTTGTGGTCACACACCTCCACATTGTTTATAATTAAATGTATTTCAGTGTTAAATTCTTATGTGCAACTTTGAATGCATACATGTACACATGCACAGTGTCTGTGCATAAACATGCTCTTGAAATTGTTTGTGCATAGTATGTATTTCAGAGATTAACACATTTTAGGACACAATTTCATGTTTACAATATATGGAACTGAATTATGCTTAATTTAAAGTTGCATAAGTTTACTTTCTCTTTCAGATCACTGTTTACATCTTACAAAATGAAAATACTATGTCCAGCTTTTGTCTATTAGAAAAGCAGAGAAAGTCCACAAACAAAATGTGGTATTTAAAATTATTCCTCTGTTACTGACAATGAGCTGGCTCAATGAATTAAGTAAATACACCACATCAGTTACACGAACCATTCAAGGATTTTGTGTAATTTTTTTGAAATTATTGGTTCAAGCAATAATGTCATCATCAATAATTTAATATCATAAGATTTTTATTAAGCACGTCTTAATAACTTCAGTGAGAAATCAAGTCTCTTTGTTGTCTTTTGCTGCAAGCTAAAATGTACCTGTCTGCCATTATTTTCAAAAGTGTTTTTTAAATCCATTGTTATTTTTGTGTGTTTCATGTTTTCTTTTTACTATCTCTTTGTTAATAAAAGCCACAGTCAATCATTTCACCCTACCAATTTGTATGTTTCATCAATAATATTACCACTAGTAACTGGGACATCCTCTCAAATATTGGGTTTTGGACTCGTGCCCTATGCAGTAAATAAATGTAACAATATTTACTCAAGTTCAAATATGAGGTATGTGTATTTTCATTTCATTCTGCTTTATACCTACAATTAAAAGGGTTATGTAGTTTTTAATCCACTACATTTTTTATATAGTTTCACTTTCACTATACTTCACTAATTAAGATTTTGCATACAGAACATTAGAAGACTTTATAAAATATGGTGTTTTAGATTAAATTACCCAACAGTCTATAAAAATAAAGCTGATATGAATAGTTATTTAATCGATTAGCCAATCAACAGAAAAGTAAAACTATTTTAACATCAAATTAATCATTTTTTATCCAAAAATGATTGGACATTTCATGGTACCAGTTTCTCAAAAACAGAATTTGCTGCTTTCAAATTATAGTAAACTGAGTAATTTAGAATTC
The DNA here is from genome assembly GCF_046630095.1 of Trachinotus anak. NCBI lineage: Eukaryota > Metazoa > Chordata > Actinopteri > Carangiformes > Carangidae > Trachinotus > Trachinotus anak. The sequence goes on from NW_027273884.1 coordinate 3,372,733, forward strand.
TGAGTAGTAGTCAGACAAAACAAGCAATTTGAAGCAAGCACTTTGGCTCTTGGTAATTATTTCTTTTCTAAGTTTTATGAACAAAACAGTCAGTTTACTGATTGATTTAACAGTCAGCAGATCAATCCATAATCAAGATAATAATACAGCTCCTGTATTCCACACACACTCAGGAAATCTGCTTTTAGGTCTCTGTTGACTTCCACTAACATTTATTTGCTAAAAAAGCAGATGTTGGCTCTCAGAAGATTCAACACTTACAAAAGCAAAGTTGTGTATGTTTTTTTTTTTACATTTTCCTATTCCTTGGAGATGATAGTCATGTTGAAGTCAATGAAAGCTTTGTGTTCAAACATATCAAAACACAACACTTTTACTTCTGTTTGTCATATTACCAAGTTACCAGCTGTGGTCAGCTAAAACTCACAATAGCCAAAGCAGAAAAAATCCACAAAGAAAGAGAACACAGGGCCCATTAACAGCAACCAGTAAAATCATGGCCTCTTAAAAAAAGGTGAATGTGTGGGTCATCTAATAGCACAGGGAGACGCACTAATTGTGACATAAAAGTCCACTGGGCAGTGGTAATTGTGATCCAGACCTTTACCACACTGGTAAAATCATCATCTTAAATATCAGGTGGAGCATAAGAAATTCTGTAAAGCTGGAAATGGGTTGCTATAAAATGTCATGCGAAGCTTAGGTTAGAGTTTGAATTCTCATGCCATGTCAACAATATCATCAACACTGATGAACCAGAAGTCCCACATTGACACTTACTTCACATCATTTTACACATTTTACAAATGCAGAGTGGTTCTTATGACATAATTGAAAGTGGATTACAATAACGTCTGCACCTTTTTTCGTGCTGATGAAGAACCTGAGAGTGGAATTATTTCCTCTCCATCACCTGTGACTGTGTCTGCATATATTCTGTTTTTGCCTTTTGTCATGCATTGAAATGAAGCTGCACTGAAGATTGTTTTTCCTTTAATGAATAAAACATTTGCTTCCTTCAAACAATTTAAATTAAAAAGGAAATACAACAGTATTATAATACAACAGTAGAATAATGCTGGCAACCAAAAACTCAACATTATACACTAACACTTTGATGTGAGGATGCTCATTTATCACAGGGGGCCAATCATTTTCGTTTAGAATATCTATATAGTATATAGTATTTATATAGCATATTTGAATTTGTGGCCTACTGCACTGTAGCATACATTCAAATTACTCTAGTATATTTATATAATAGTGTCATTCAAATGAGCCAACAACCATTATTTTCTGATTAATGCAGTGGCGTGCATCAGGGCAAACAAGGCAAGTAGTGCTTGCCCACTTTAGGCTATTTGTCAGTAATGCTACAACTTCTCAAGACCCAAGCCAAGTTCCTGTGCCCCCAGACGCAAAAATGAAGCATACAAAGAAAAGAACACTGCACCTACTGTGAAACATGAAGGAGGCTTGGTTATGTTCTGGGGCTGCTTTGCTGCTTCTGGCACAGGGTGCCTTGGATCTGTGCAGGGTACAATGAAATCTCAAGACTATCAAGGCATTCTGGAGCAAAATGTGCTGCCCAGTGTCAGAAAGCTTGGTTTCAGTCACAGGTCATGGGTCCTCCAATAGGATAATGACCCAAACACACAGCTAAAAACACCAAAGAATGGCTAAGAACAAAACATTGGACTATTCTGAAGTGGCCTTCTATGAGCCCTGATCTAAATCCTATTGAACATCTGTGGAAGGAGCTGAAACATGCAGTCTGGAGAAGGCACCATTCAAACCTGAGACAGCTGGAGCCCACTCCTCGTGAGGAGTGGGCCAAAATACCTGTTGACAGGTGCAGAAGTCTCATTGAGAGTTACAGGAATCACTTGATTGCAGTGATTGCCTCAAAAGGTTGTGCAACAAAATATTAAGTTAAGGGTACCATCATTTTTGTCATTTTTAGGCCAGTTTCATTAGTTTGTTTTTTAAAATGATTCTGTTGAACCACAATTCAAAAGCAATGTCTGATTTTGATTAGTTAATTTTCAGTAAATTTTTATGTATTATTCATTTTGTCAGTTTCAAGTTATTTCAGTGACCATTGTGGGTTTTTCTTTCTTTAACGGAAGGGTACAAACAATTATGCTTAGCCTTTCAGGTCCCTGCATGATTTAATCTACTGACATCCTCTGTGTTTATGTACAGTATTAAGAGTCAAATGCAGTTTTACTAAGAGATACCATTAAGAGATACCTGGGCCACTGTAACATACTGTACCTTCTCTCATATGCAATCTATATTAAAATAAATGTTTTTCTTAAAAAATGAATGTCATCTTCATAATTTTGCTCAAAATATTTTATTTGAACTGATAACTTATCTTTCTGAAGAAGATTTTAAACAATATTCTTAAAATATTTAATATTTTCACCTTTTAATCAATATTTTCACATTGTCATCCATGTCATTCATGAACCCTCAACTTTTTATTCAATATTTTCAAGTTTTACTCATTGTTCTCAAAATTTTATTCAATATTCTCAAACCATCGCTCTATATTCTCAAAATTTTATTCAGTATTGTCATGTTTTATTCTTTATTATTAAAATTTTATTCCATATTCTCAGACTTTCTGTCCATATTAGCTTAATTTCCAATTAAATTTTCTCACTTTCTAAAACAAGATTTTATAAAAATCTGTTTTGTCATGATAACTGACATTTCTCTATACAGAGTTTACTTTTGCACAACTCTTCACACAGTTCTCTTTACTGACTTGCAGCTTAGCACAACATTTAATTCCAAATCATCAAAATGCACTAATACAACCCAAACACTTGATACACATCTGAGGGTCAACTCTTACACAAGAACACTGACACACCTTTTCATTTATGGGTTAAAAACTCTCTAAATATACTATAAGAGTAGATAGGTTTGTTATTCCTACATAGCCAATGTTAGCATTAACAGGTGTTTACTTACCCATCTTGCTGAGAGCTTCAGGGCAGTCCTGACGCTACACTGACTCGGTATTGGAAAGTGAAGAGATGGGCCAACCTGGCAGGGGCTAGCTGCTTTGCATGCTAACTTCAGTAGAAGAAGTGATAGAGATAGAAGCAAAACAAAAGCGCTGCTCTTTACCGCTGAAGACAGCTTGGTGAGTAAAGAAATTAAGTTTGATGCTGAACTCGCAACCTTTTCTTGTAGACTGGTAAATAAACAGTTGCTAATGCTAACATGGGCTAAGTGACAATAGCAAAACTCGCAAATAGCATCTTTGATCTAGATTAAAAGGACTTGAAAATATACATAAGAAAAGATTGGTCACTGCAACAGAAAGGACAGAGCAATAAAAATGGTGTTGATATATATTCTCTTTTTTTCTACTATACATGTATCGTCCACTCATGAGGAAATGAAGTTTGGCACAAAAGCCAATTGAATGACCTCTTTCTCTTAAATAAAGCAACCCACTACAGTAATTGAGCTGGGTGGATTACCTGTCCTCAGGGTAACTCATTTGGTACAGGCAGCAGGAAGTCACGCCTGCAGTAAAACCTGTTCTCCAGCAGAGGAGGATCTCGCCTCACAATCCATCTCCCATCATCCCTCTGCAGTCAAATGAAACTTGATTAGGACACAAACACACAGGTGGGCCACAAATGTAATGCACCATATTAATAGTTTCACTTTGTTATTTCTAGATTAGGGGACCAACATATTCCACCATCAGTAATTTCTCTAATGTGTCAGACAATACACTGAATAACATACACTGCACTCTAATACTAAAAAAAAAAAAAAATAGAAAATAAAATTGAATTGTACAAAATGTAAGGATGACATGGTGGAATGTGATAAATCCACTGAATCAGAATCCTTTCCTGAGGGGCAACAGGAACATTTGTGGATAATACAAAAAAAAAAAAAAAAAAAAAAATCAAACTGAATAAAATAATCCTTAGGTCAATTAGGGAATGTTGCCATGAGGCTGTTCAATTTATTAATAATGGCGTTGGTTATATTCTGTTTGTCTTCATTTTTATACTCTCCCTTTGCAAGTAAGATATAGTTTTTAAATTCCCATTGGGTTCCTCTTTTATGCAGGATTATGGTGTAATTTTAAAAGAGCTGAAATATCCAACCAATGCAAAGAGAGAAAAAACCTATATTTTAGTTTGTATATTTGTAAATAAAGGTACAGTTTATGTTCACATGAAGAAAAAATTATTTATTTTGTTGGTTATTACGTTATTTTTAGAAATGAAACAATGCACAAGCCTTGTGTATACAATTTGAACATGTTACTTTCCCAAAAGACATATGGTCTGCCAACCCTCTCTGGTCCAGCTTACATGCATAATTACTTGACTTAAGCCTGACAAAGTACACTATTCTGACAAAACCATCTCACTGGCCTTCATTCATTACCTATTGCCTATAAATAAATGAATAAAAATATAAATACATACATGATGATGTTTGATGATTTATTCAGTGCTGCTCTACTACCTGTGTGTATAATTTGCCCCTTTCCTGAATTTGAAGTTGTTTTTATTACACAAAGACTGCTGCTGGGATCAGTTGCTGAAATAAAAAATGGGAATAGGAAGTGAAATAAAATAAAAAATAATGAAATAACACAAATGTCAACCTCATGCTGGCGCTTAAGGAAAAGTAAAGGGATCAGAGGGCATCAAAGATATGTGGAACAGAATTAATCTATCTGTAATTATTAAGAGTTCAGGACTGACGGACCAACCACAGACAGACGGACATTGCCAACTCTGGAGCCATGCTTTCTATATGCATCCATGCTGGATTTCTACTGGCCCCCGGGTTTGGCATGTTCCCAATTAGGCAGATCCCACTTTACAAACCTGTCTATAGGAATTAATTGTTACTGTTTACTAAAAGTAAAATTACTAAGTAAACTGCAGCAGCAAATATGTTTTGTTTGAAACATGATATCTGGCTGTATTATGTTCAGAGGCAATGTACATTTTGAACAAATGAAGCCATATGTTTATTAAAGTAGCAAAGTCACAGAACGTAGATGGGATTGATGTCAGACACACAGAGTGTTCAACTGGCACACCAGAGACTGCAGCCCTGCCAATGGCTAGACCTAGGTACAAAAAGTTCCTTGGTTAAAGGAGCTATTTGTAAGTTTTACTCTTGCTGCATAGCTAATGTTAGCATTAACAGCTGTTTACTTCCTAGTCGAGAGGAAACATTGCAAGTTCAGCATCAAACTTCATTCCTTTACTTTCCAAGAGCTGTCTCTATGGGTTAAAGCAATTCTTTTGTTTTGCTTCTATCATTTCTTTTCTTCTTCTGAAGTTAGCATACTAACCAACGACCCTTGATCCAGCTGGACTGTCTTGTCACTTTCTGATGCCGAGTCACTGTAGCCTCCAGTCCGCCATGAAAAAGTAGCACTATGTGTAGGACGTAGTGTAATCTCTTGTCTTGTTAATGCAGTATGGCTGAAGCTCTTGGCAAGAGTGGTAATACCAGCAAACAATGCTAACTTTGGCTGTGTTGCAATAGCAAAACAGCTTTAAGTTTAGGGAAATATTGTGTTTTTTGCTGAATGTCAATAAACATGTTGTGCTTGAAGTTAGTTTAATTAAAACAGACCCCAATCTTTCCCTCACTTTAATCAAGTGCAGTTAGTTCCTAAAGATGACCATAAAAAATAATATACAATAATATTAATGCTGTGGTCACAACAAGTGGATATAGTACTGCAATACTGGCAGAAAACAACACTGTCTGTGAACATTTTACTTATTTTAAATATTGCAATGATAATATAGCCTAATAACAACAACACAATAAAACATTACAGTTATAGAAAAGTTACTCTGGTCACAATAACCTTTCATTCTTGATTACACACTCTAAAGAGTTCATTGATCCAGAAGTTCCAGGAATATATCAGGCTCATCTCTATGCCTGTGTTTTTTCCCCAATGCAAAAAACAGTATGGCTTTTCACCTATTATAATGAGACTATTAAACTGAAACGAAACAGTGGCTGCTTGGGCCACAAACGGCAAAAATGGAAAAATGCTAAAAATAACAGTTGAGAAAAAAAAAAAACCAGTAAAGACAGTACAGAACAGTAGAGAAAAGTTATAAAGTTATAAAGTCAGTCAGTTAACTTTAGCCTAACCAGTTAGTGAGCTAGTAAAAATACAATCATTTCCAACAATGTAATTTTCATATGTTTAGGTAATATTAGCAACCATACAGCTAGCTTAAGCTGCTGGTGGCATCAGAGCCTAACTAAGTAAACCTCTCAGTGTACTGACATTAGTTACAGTGTGTTTTGTTGCTCATGAAGGTTTCATTTGAATAAGAATATTGTGGGTTTTTCTTTTCTTAAGTTGCATAGTCTCATTTTAAGGACAAACAAAATAATAATGTCACAGCAGAAGTTGAAGGCTAGCTGCTCACCAGCAGGTATCATGTCAGTGCGCTATTGAGAAAAATTAAGGCACCAACACAGCACCAGATTCATGACTTAAGGGGGTCATTCAGTTAGCAATACACAAAAGTTCCTGAAATTACAGGTCTAAATAAAAATGCAATTGTCCAAAGTCAAAGGACACCCATCACCTGAGGTGCATACACTGCATACACTCTTTATTTTGTATACATATCAATGGAAGAGGTAATTATTATTTTGAAGGTTCAAGAACGTCTCAACAGCCTTCAGAAACCTGCTGTGAAAGCCATACAGTCCCCTCCTGGGAAATCTAATGCTGTTTATGCCCTTCACATTCAGCCGAACTGAAACAGTTTTCATTCTAAACACAGCAATCAGTGGACATTTTTTACCTCAGCATGGCTTCACTGGTTCCTGGCATCAGCATTATAAGAATAGGAAATTCACAAGAAGAGGAACTCACAGGTCACAACAGTGTGTGGAAGCATAAGACTCACAATGTTTAAAAAACAAAACTTGTAGAACAATGTGTGCGTACTGGTCTGACTTCTCAACATCATAGCTATGCACATGTTAATTTGAATATGCATATGTAGCCATGTGTAGTGATAAAATACAGGAAAACAATGATAGAAAAGATGTGTATTTTTTGAATATGTACTTAGCATTTTATGATTCTTTAGCAAGATTAAAAAACTAAAATGATCACCCAAAGTTTATGATTTGTAGCTTTTTGTGAGGCAGTAGACGTTAAACACATACTGCCAACACACCTTGTGTTTTAGAGATCGGGAAATAAATGTGTGTGCACCTTCACCCAGCTGAGAAAACCAAGTATAGAACTGTACTTTCTGTCAGTGAGGCTGGTATATAGGAAGTTTGCAGAGCACACTGTTACCATTTTATTTACACTCCTTAATGAAAATGTGCCATCTTAATAATTGGAGGTAAATGATGAGTTAAATGATGTATTAATGCTCTTCATTATTTTTGGTTTATTTCTCTGTTAATGAGATGGAGCTTAAGTGATATTTACTGAATGAGTTCCCCTCATAATTGGCGTGTCCACATTGTTATTGTATGTTTGCACAGCCGGTCAGGAGGTGAAATCAACATTTGCCTTGCTCTCCAGCTCTTCAATGGATGTCATGGCCCCAACAATTGCATTTGTTGTTGGGTCTCATGGGTTCACATCAGTTCACTGCTCCCATGAAGGCAAAACAAATACCTGCAGACCTGCAGACAGTAACCACACACATACTGTAGAAAAACATATTAATACTGACCTGTAACTGAATAGTACTTCTAATCATTGTAGAACTCAACATACTGCTTTAAGTAAAGTACAGCGGCTTCCATGCTGGAATCTATGAATTTATATGTACACTCACCGGCCACTTTATTAGGTACACCTATTCAACTGCTCATTAACGCAAATATCAAATCAGCCAATCACATGGCAGCAACTCAGTGCATATAAGCATGTAGACATGGTCAAGACAACCTGCTGAAGTTCAAACTGAGCATCAGAACGGGGAAGAAAGGTGATTTAGGTGACTTTGAACGTGGCATGGCTGTTGGTGCCAGACAGGCTGGTCTGAGTATTTCAGAAACTGCTGATCTGCTGGGATTTTCCCCCACAACCATCTCTAGGGTTTACAGAGAATGATCTGAAAAGGAGAAAATACCACACCAAAATTAGACAATAGAGGAATGGAAAAATGTCTCGATTTCTGCTGTGTCATTGGGATGGTAGGGTCAGAATTTGTCATCAACAACATAAAAGCATGGATCCATCCTGCCTTGTGTCATTGGTTCAGGCTGCAGTGATGGTGGTGTGATGGTGTGGGGGATATTTTCTTGGCACACTTTGGGCCCCTTAGTACCAACTGAGCATCGTTTAAACACCACAGCCTACCTGAGTATTGTTGCTGACCATGTCCATCCCTTTATGACCACAGTGTACCATCGTCTAATGGCTGCTTCCAGCAGGATAACCCTCCATGTCACAAAGCTCAAATCACCTCAAACTGGTTTCTTGAACATGACAATGAGTTCACTGTACTCACATGATCTCCATAGTCACCAGATCTCAGTCCAACAGAGCACCTTTGGGATGTGCAACTGTGTGATGCTGTCATGTCAATATGGACCAAAATCTCTGAGGAATGTTTTCAGCACCTTGTTGAATCTATGCCATGAAAAATTAAGGCAGCTCAGAAGGCAAAAGGGGGTACTAGCAAGGTGTACCTAATAAAGTGGCCAGTGAGTGTATATTATATGCAACTTTCAATTTTCAAAATCAATCAGCTGTGGTTAAAAAAAACAACAACAGACATATCATCTGGCTAGAATGTGGCGTGCTTTGCTGCATCAAAGAGATAAATTAACATTTTCAGACCATTTACCTGGTTATTCTCCAGCTGAATCTGTTTCTGATTTGCCTTTCTGTTTTTAATGTGGCTCTAATGTAGCATTTAGTATCGGAAATCTGCACCTCTGCCCCAATGACTCCTCCAAGATGACGCCAGCTGTCTTAAATGACATGATGACAATGATCTGTGACACAAGAGTAAACAAAACTATCATTATCTGAAACTCTCCTCACCTTCCTGAACTGGCCCAGATTCCATTCATTACACAAAATCCAAGACCACAGCAAATACAAATGTCCATTATCCCATTTGCACAGCCTCACTCCTCTGGCTGGCTTGCAGCTACTGAACTCTGTGGTCCAGTGGGGCTGAGAAAAAACATGACCCACCAGCTGCCATGGATGCCTCTTATCAGGCCTTGTGTGTGCTCAGTGCTGGTTCAGACATGGCAGCTCCCAGATAATACTATCTGATAACCATTTGTGTCAAATGGCCCTAGCCTGAAGGTGAACTCTGATGCAGATGCAGAGATGAAGAAAAAATGGACTGGACGGTTGAGCGTGACGAGCATGCAGAAATATTTTGGCACGGGAGGGGCTCACTGAAACATCCCATCTGCAGGCCTGTGCCACTGATTAACCTCAGATTAAAAAAGCATTTTTGTCTTAAATGTGATTCAATCAAGACAGCATGATGTATGTCTGCACAAGCTGGTGTCAAAAATTGGCCATTTGTTTGAAGTTTCACACTCAGTTGAAACAGCAAACATGACCTCCTGCCTTACTAAATCTATAAGCCATGACAATGGCTGTAGGCTGGTATCCCACACATTCTGACTTCCTTCTTTGAATCCATTCTTCTTTGTTTTAAATCTGTCTTAATGTAGTTCATCATTTGTGAAGCATATTAAGATATGAGATGATGTGTCACACATGAATCTAAAATAATTCAACTTCAGAAGAGACTCTTGAATTTGCCTGAACACCCACTCCCTCTAAAGATCTTTAACTAACTCTGGATTAGTGAGGTGAAATCTTTATTATATGATTCAGTTATTTTAAACATATTGTTTCATGATAAACAGCTGCAACAGAGCTTTATGTGTAGCTGGACTGAGCTAAGAGTCAAAGCAGGTAGGTCTAAACAGTAATGCTTAGGTATATTACCAAACAGTCAGGTTTGATAGTTAGGGAAAATACTTCTGTAAAATGTTCTTCATTTGTAGTGAGTTATTCTGCCATAGGCAACTGTAAGTATAAAAACTTGAGCTGTGTAGAGAGTCTTCTTATCAATCTTCGGACAGAAGACAGGATAACTAATTTAGGATCATTATTTGTAAATCAAAGTTTTTCATGATAAACATTATCAACATTCTAGGTTCACAACCCAGGCCTGAGGCCTTTCTGTGTGTGTGGGTTCCCTCCGGCTTCCTCCACAGTCCAAAGACATGCACGTTGATAGGTGACTCTAAATTGCCCATAGCTGCGTGAGTGAGTGTGTGTGGTTGTTTGTCTCTATGTGTCAGCCCTTATCCTAAACCGGGTCGGATAAGCGGTATAGAAAATTCATGGATGGATGGAAACTTTTTCAGATAGAACACATTAATACTGAAGGATCCCTCTTTTACTAGAGTGCTGAGTTAACAACATAAATGTGAGGCAACTAAATTTTTATCATGCCTTTAATGAGGTCTCTTAAACTAACCAGAGTGTTGAGTTTCTATTTTTAATTATTCTATAAAGATGTGGCAAAATATGAGTGAAAGCTGACTGAGTTCACTGTGGAAACCAGTCTGCAGAACCTGAAATGAGGGGAGTCAGAAAACCCCTCACACATGAACATGAGCAAATGATGCTCTCTTCTTACACAGAGACGAGCAACCCTCATAACAGTAACCAATTACGAATCAAGCCTAATATATTAATGATTGTGGAAAAATAATATTAACAGTTTTTATTTCATCAGTACAGCAATAATAGCTCAAGTATAGTAGCAATATTCCATCAACTCCTCCAACCTGAACAACCATATATAGGTCATTTTTTCCCTCTGATACAACCCACAGGAGTGTATGAGAAATAACTGAGAAGTGTCTTGGCAGGTGTACAGGACCTTGGTTGTCATGGTTACAATAATTAACACATGGACTGTAATGAGAACGGTGCATAGCTACCTTCATTGTCATGGTTACTATAATACTGGTCAAGGCTTGGTTAGATTTAGACACAAAAAGTGCTTGGTTAGTTTTAGGAAAAGATGGTGACTTGGGTTAAAATAAATACTTCCTCAACATTAGACTTTGTTGCAATGGTTACAGTATAATAACAATGTGCTTAACTTTGTCAAACGGTTATGGATAATAGAAACAACATAAACATAACGTGGACTTTGTCGCTCTTCATACCATGTCACAACACTTTTCCTTTTGCTCCTCTCATAATTACTACGACCATTAGATGTCGCCTGACAGCAAAATGTAACTATGGGTCATAATAACCTCCTACACAAACGACCTATGGGCTCGTTTTTTTACAGGTCAGCCTCCAATATTTCGTGAGGGTAACAGGGATCCACAAAGTGAATGGAGTGGAAGAGAGATACTCAAACACCTATGTGATATTTCTTCTTTTACGGACACTGAACCAAAAAAACAACAATAATGTTAATGCTAGAAAAATCACAACACATATCCATGTTTTTCAAACCAGTCCTCAGCTTTGATATTAATATACCATATGCTAATGTATTCACAAGAGGCATCTTCATACCACTTGCATATACCATTGTCTTTCATCTACTGTAGATGAGCTGCTTCTTGTTTTGTTATCTGTGTGCCCTCAGGCCTTGACACTCTTTCATCTCTTAAAACTGTTGCTCACACTGAGTATCATGATGTTAATTTTTGCTGATTGCTTTCTTGGGAACATTCAAACTGGTTACTCAATGTGTTAATATTTATGTAAATTACTCCATTATTGTTTTCCTGCAAGCCTCAGGTATTGGAGAAAAGAAGAGTACCGTTAGGGATTGTAAACAAGTTATTAGGGGTGAAAAGGAAATAAAAAAAAAAAAGAAGAAAATAATAAAAAAGAGGGTGGGGTTATATATATATATATATATATATATATATATATATATATATATATATATATATATATATATATATATAGTATATAGTTTTTCTTCAGGCTGAAGGTAAGGCACTAATATGAATTTTCATTTTGGGATAACAGAGAATTGTCATTTATTTTTCTTTCACCTCAAATTTATATTTTAGTTCTCTCTCAGAAGATCCAAAAAAAAAAAAAAAAAAACAAACAAAAAAAGCAAACAAACTAGTTAACACAAGCTGAATGTCAGTGGATCTTTATGAATATTAGTGACTGTAACCTATATAATGAAAAAAAAAATAAAATAAATAAATAAATAAATAAATATAAATATATATATATATATATATATATATATATATATATATATATATATATTTACCTTTTCTATTTCCAAATATGTCTGAATTAATACACTAAAGGACTTATCCAAAAAATTTGTATTTTTCAATAATGTTAACATTTTAAACATAAAACAACAATTCAACACCCCTTCCCCCTCGATACTTATATACAGTCCCTTCATATTACTGAATCGTTTTTTATTACATTTAGAAAACTGTATGAAATATCAGTGTGATTCTAAAACATGCTGACAGTCTTCTGAAGTTACACAGGCCTATACCATCTCATGTAAGTGTTATTTTAAACACTTAAACCTGGAATATTTATTTGTTAATGTTAATCCCTTCCTCCTTCTATGAGATTGTGCCATGTAGAAGATTTGTATGCCGTGCACTGATATGTACTGTATGTGCACTCAGATAATCTTAGGAATAATAATGCTGGACTGTGCACATTCAGCATCTAGGCAACTTTAAACACATGCACAGCCTTGTGTATGTTTACTAGATTGTGGCTCAAAATTGCTATCTTACAAATGAATAACAATCTAACCCCAGAAAGCCTCTTTATATTGAATATGTGTCCTGTGTGTTTATTTTAATAGACGATGTTCAGTAACACTTTTTTTGTTGGTACAGTGTTGCCAACAAAATGTATCCTATAACTACACACTGAGCCACTGTCAAATTTCACGGGTCATTTGCATATAGACAGCACAATCAAAAATCTGCACTGACATGAGAGTTAGAATTTTTAGATTGCTTAAGTCTCACAGTGATGATTGGATGAAAACTGATGATTAACAGGAACGGATTCAATCAGCTGCATGTATGATAACGAGTTATAATGAAAATAAATACCAGAGGAAAGGGCAAACAGGTCAGCATTATTGGGATTCAGAGCAGAGAGAACAAGGAATCAGCATACAAGGAAAAGATCTCTAAGCTTAAAGATGCCCTAACATCCTTAAAGACAAATAGTGTGTTTATATTGCATAGGCTAAGCTATTAGTTTAGAGCGGGTGTGTATATCTCTGGGCTTTGTACTCACTCACTGCATGAAGACTGAGGTCCCAGCACAGTGCTGGCATGCTCTGCATCTCAATAATACCATTAGCATTCAAGGTCTGTAAACTCTGTTGGACTAAAATTACTGGCAAACTAGGAGTGAGATTGATTAGATAAATGCAGTAAAGGAAAAACCCTGTTTACTTTGCGTGTTTCTATCTTTGGATAATGCCTTACTCATATATAGAATGAATAAAGTGGCATTATGGAGGAGCTGCATTATCTTTTTTCCACTGTGGTACTGAGAAGTGTTGTTACCTTGCAAGAATATGGGTGTAGTAGTTTCCCTGTGCACTGGGTGGCAGTGTTAGCAAAAGGATCCTCGGCATGGTTCTTAACACTTGACTATTTCCAGGAAAATATAATTTACCATTTATTCTGCTCATGTTTTGCTGCCATTAGCGGTACATATTAACCTGCCCTTTACGAGAACATAAGAAAACCAAACCCAAGATGGAAGTTTTGCAGGTGAAACACACAAGATGTTCCCATTAGACATTCATTCCTTACATATCATATTCCACCTATCTCATTTTTTCTTACAGATGAAAATGTGCAAGACAGTCAGCAGGTGGTAAATGAAAGAAACTTTCACAACATCATTACAGCTTTTGGTCAAAGGCACAAATTGAAATGTTGTCAGACAACGCCTTGTCCACAAATGCACCTGAGAGCAGCTGTGTGGCTCCTCCGACACAGTGTTGCAGGAGCCTTTGTGAAAGGTCAGGTAAGCAGCTGCGACATTGTTCTACTCACCAAATGTCACGATGTCCCAGGGGTCGATGTGACTGACAGAGGACCTTCACTGGTGGGATAACAACACGACTGGTGGAGGACCATGCAAGGTTTGCTGGTGGTGCAGTTGGAGATAATAGGTGCTGGAGTGGTTGGAACTAAACATGGTGCCCACTTTAATAGTCAAGTATCATTAGACCAGTATTTTTGTTCTTCCAATTTGTTAGTAGGAAATACAGTACAAAGTGCAGCAGTACTGTGGCTAATTTTTCAAAAGAGGATAAAACAGTTTTTGTGGGTGTGTCCCATGGCAGTGGCTAACTGCCACGGGACAGCTGGGCACAGCCGCTATCAACTTCTTTGGTGGAGTGAAGCAAGGAGGCTTCAAATCATAGGCTGCAATCAAAAAGTCCTTTTTGCTTAGGATGGTTCATAACTGAGTAAAATGACTCTGAAGTATCAAAGAGGCAGCCATTATGAGAGCTGATTGAATTCTCTAAGTGATAAGGAAAGGAGCTTCAATGCTTCCTATCTTATCTCCTTTAGCATAGGAAACTCTGAACCTTCCTTTATAAAAGGCAAAGAGAAAATGCCGTCTACCACTGTAGTTTCACCACTGCAAACCCACTTAAATGAAGAAATACAGAACACATTTGTTACAAAAAAAAAACTTATGGACATCCTTGCATGATCGACTGAGCTGCAAATCCATAAATATAGATTTCTTCTCCTCTGTCAATCTGTCCAGTTGGGAGGCATCTTGAAGAACAAGCACGTTAAATTTCTAGTTAAAAGTATCAACATCATGACAAATCCTACTATATACATAAATGTCATTTAACTAAATCCCCTCCAATTGTAGGATGCATTGAAAATAAATTTTCTATACTTCACAATTGTATGAAAAGGTCAAAAGCGCCACTTAATACTTATGTCTGAACATAGTTTATTCTAATCCCTTGCTCAGTTCCTTATTTTTTATCTAATGATTATTTTAATGGCTCAACTCTTTCTGCTTTTATATTTTTTTTCACATTATCATATTTCAACATTTCAAACCCAGTTTGAATCCATGTGTTATAAATAAAGTTAGCTTTAAAAAAAAGTCTAGTGTAGGTTCAGTTGGATTCTTCTGTCCTTCACATCTTTATTTGACCTCATGATGTTTTCCATCCAAGGTCATTTTAACTCGACCGCAGCCATAGACTAATTGACGGACTTAGCAACAGCTAACAAGGCTACGCTCCTTATGTCAGCATGCTGGCTGGCTAACATGCTGAAGTGAAGGAGGTATTTTTACTCTGTTCACTTGTCAGTGTGTTAGGTATTTAGTCATAAACAAAAAACTGGTCAAACAACATGTTTGACCTTTTGATGGCGGCAGATGAAAAGTGAAGGGTTTGCTAAAGCTGTTAGACGTCATCAATGTTTAAAGTAAATTTCATGGCAACGCATTAATTAGCTGCTGAGATATTTCAACCAATGACCAGACCAACATCCAATGACCACACAAATGCTGCCATCCTTAGAGCCAAGAAAAAAAATCTTTTTGGTAACAACATTTTGACCAAATAAGTCATTAAAATGAATTTTCCCAGCTATACAGGATCAAGCTCTACAAGCTGAAATAAAATTTGATTTTGTTCAGGCATTAACTTTTTATTTCAAGTGATATAATTTAAAGAGTTGGAGGAAGTCCTAAAGGGACTGCCGCTTCAAGAATTTCATTATTACAGGTTTGAATGGAGAGTGTTAATGGACTCTGGTCGAAGACTGCTCATGCAGTTCTGGGATAACTCTGTACTGCTGAAAGTTTTTGTGTGACAGAATTGCTCAGATTCAAAAATTCTTCATACAGCAAAATATAAAAACTATTACCAGCTTTGACACAAGATTAACAGTATGAGTACTGGCCTTCAAAATCCTTGAATGAACCCAGTAACACATTAATGAACAGTGCTTCATGTGGAGCTGGATCAGCGGCACGTCCTCCCCCTCCTTCCGCTTCTTCTGTTTCCTCTCACCTGTAGTGTCACTACTAAAACAGTGTTCCTGCACATGTGACTTTCCTTCTCTCTACCCTGTGAGCTCTCAACACATTCAGCCTGCACTTGAATCATGTCTGAATCATGAGTGAATACCTGATGAGTAATTGAAAGAGTGAAAACAGGGGATTTGAAGGTAATAATAATTTGGTGGGGTAAAGGCACCGTATGGCTCTGCTTTAACCTCCGGGTGTTATATTAATACAAAGCTGTTGGGAGGTACTTTTTTCTTGTCATGTGTCCCCTCTGTGTGATACTTATGAGGATACCTGCAACACACACAAGGCTTTCAGGCTGTTTGACTCTGTTATGCCGCCTAAAATATCAGACGTTGTGTTTTCACAATCACAATTTTAAAGCTGCAGTCGAATATTTGTAGGACGTCTTTAGAGATAGCAGAGCAAGCTGTAAGCAGTGTAGCTGGTGTTCCATTCTGTAAATATTAAAACCACCATCAGCAGGCATTTTGAGTGCTAGAATCCAAACCCTATAATCTTTATTGTTTTTATTTATTGTAGGATATCTTTTAAAATGCCCATTCATATCTTTGCATATAGTAGCCTAAACAGTAATTGTTACACTTATTCACACCAGTATTTTTAATAGAGACATTCATTCACCATAACAGAACAAGAACATAACAATTACAAGTACATTATTCGATTATGAAACATTTTATCTTAACATGTATAATACATTTATAGGAGAAATATGTGAGCACATTTTCAGTGTTGTGTGTTGTGTGCGCTGTTGGGCCAGCAGCTTCAGTCAGGACATTATTGGCGCTGCCTTCTCCCTGGATGTTCAGCTGGTTGAAGGACAGTCAACACTGCCCCATCCTTCCCCTTTTCCACAGCCGCCTCGGGCTGAGAGGACTCCAAGGCTGGACTGAGCACCCTAGTTGGCTCAGTGTAGGACAGAGCAGCAGAGCTCACCTGATGCATCAGCCATGAACGGAATATCTAGATCCATAGTATCCAAAGAAAGTTGCTGCATATTTTTCTGAGGTATGGATTTTGAATTATTAAGCGTTTTCATCCATCCAGGAAAAATCGCTGTCACTTTCCACCTCCAACGGATCCCCTGCATCAAACTCATCGCTGTCCAAGTGCTGAAGCATCTCCAAGGCCATGGCAGATAAACAATCAAATAACGTGAAATTCCATGGAGTCAATATGACCATGTATGGCCATAATAGGTAAAAATGATCATATTTTCTTCACCTTTTGTGCCATTTATATGAAAACCATTTTAAATGAAAATATAAACACTTTTAGTAAAAGCCAGGTACCAGCAAAAGCAAAGTCATGTTTCAGGCCACCTGACGAATGTACGATAAGTCTAATATTCACTCACCTTTCATCTGTTTTGTCATTTGGCGGGTCAATGCTCCACTATGTTCACCAGCCATTTGCTGTCTCTGTTTGTCTGTTGTTTGGTGCGTGTTTGGTAAAAGTAGCATACAAGTGAGTTCATCATAGCTTTTTTTTCTTTTTGCCCGAAACAACTTCTTGCTCTTGCTGGAGACAAGGTTGATGAGACCAGTGAGAGTGAATCCAAACCGTGAAGCTGCAGAAGCCAAAACAATGAGCTAATAAGCACTGAAAAGCTGCAGATATGTGTGATAATTCTCTGTGGGTTCGTCTCTACACATCACCCCTTTCACATTAAACACAGTCGTTTGGCTCATTGTTACCATGAAAATATTGATTAGTGAAGCTTTAATTTTTCCTCTTTTCAAAATAACGTTAACCTTTCATTAGGTGTGATGAGAAGTCAGTGAGCACACAGCTGCAGCCAAACTGTTTTCACTCACTCTTTTCTTCTCATCTTGCTGAATCAGAAATATGTGGTGCAAACTCATATCAGTGTTATTGACCATTTTGCCCCTGGGTCCCAGGGTTAGTGATGATATCTGCCCCTGTCAACTTCAGATGCATCTACTATCTTTGCAGAAACTTTTAATTAGAATTGACTTACTGCACCTTGTAGCACTAGAGCTTCTATACTGCACCTTAACCACTCTCCATGGAAATTGTTTTTCATCGTCCTTTATTTTTCATCAATCATTGTGGCAACATCTGCAGTGCGATACTTGCTTATTCCTTGGTTCCGCATAGTAGAAGCTGAAGCAGCTGAATGCCTATTTGTCCACTAGATGGGCAGAAATGAATATAAGGATTGCTATGATACATTTGCCTGTAGGCTTTCAGTCAGTGTCAAATATTACTGAATTAGATCAAGATTAATTAAGATTAATTAAAAAGTGTCAGAATAATCATTACAATAATAATAATAATAATTTATCTTTAAGATGTAAAGAACAAGTTTTATTTTTTATTTATATCTCACCAAAATTGAACTGTTTTGCAAATGATTTTTTGATTGCATCCCACTTCCAATATCTTCACAGCCCACCAGTGGACCCTGGCCCACAGGTTGGGAACCACTGTATTCGATGATTATTCCTATACTTGAGTCTCTGTGCAAAAGATGAATATATTATGGAGACAATGGGAAAAAAACAAACATGAATGAACTAAATACATTTTTGTTTTTTAACAAGCACAATAGTTCCATCAAACAGAGACTAATAAGACGTTAAAATGATTTTAAACCCTCTGTGCTCAGTCCTCTGTTTAATGTCACTGTGACTTAGAATTTTCCTTCATCACAAATTATCCCCATCAGAGATAATTAACATTTTACACAAGCAGAGTTGCGGTTCCTGTTTAGCATGCACTTCCTGTGCCTTGCGACGCACCTGTGATCACTCAGCTTGAGACAGTCTCCCTAGATAGTATCTCTAGATACCTTCAACAAATTAGTACTTGCCACTAAACCAACACGCTGGCTATTCTACACTCTCAGTACCAAGCTCATTGTCGAGCTCATTTTCGACAGTAGGTCCCCCTCTGTTCACCCTCATTAATACTTCTCTCTGCTCTGGTGTTTTGCCCTCAGCCTTTTAAAGAAGCAAAGATTAAAACCCTGCTCATCCATGTCCCCAAAATCCTTAACAATCACAGTCCCATTCCAAATCTCCCCTTCATCTCTAAAGTCCTGGAGAGATATTCACTTAACTGATGATCCTTCCAGCAAAAGAGGCTCTTCAGTAGGTGTTGTGTGTGTGTGTGCTGTGTTTGGTTGGTTGACAGCAAACTGCTCAATTCTCAAAAAATGAATGAATCCTACCTTTCTGCTCTACCTGTACAGCAGATTATTGTGTGGATGTTTGCATTAGAATAGAATAGAGTAGAATAGAATCTCCCCATGTTAATCTGATCTGCAGTGATGGAAGAAGAGTATCAACACTCTCAGGAATCCTGTCAGAATTCAACAATCTTTGTTTAATTAAAATTAAGCTATAATAGTTATTATGTAGTTTTTTACTGAGGTAAACTCTCAAGACGTTTGTTTGAGGCTCTGTTTTAATACTAGAGTCAACACATGGGAAGACTCAAATGGCAAAACAATTCAGCTGCTTTCTAAAAATGTCTACAGCGTATAATTTATCACCTAAATGTAAACTGTAGAAATGATGACTCAGTTTTCCAGTTATCTCATTGGTCAGTATTTGGGCAGTTGACAGGTTTTGATCTGATCCTCTGATGTTAACCTGCCCTGGAGCAGGTTAGGAGTCAATCCCCATAGACACTCAGCATTATAGCAGAAATAAACATGTTTATAGCCTGGTGCATAAAACTGTGTTGGTCTGTGTAGCAAATTTCCTCCTTCGTGACAACAGTACAGGGGGGAATTTTTATAAAATCCCGTTAAAATTTTATTAAGGCTTGCTTAGGCTTAGGCTTAGGGCTTGCTATTTTGAGTGACAGGTGGGTGAGCATATGATTGGCGGAAACCAGCATTCACCGAAGTCTCGGATCCACACACTCCACCTCTTTGCCCGTTTTTGGATTAGCTGTGAATTAGGTGGAGTCAAGAGATGGAGGAGCAGCCCGCTCTGAGCTTCAAAACCACGCTTCAGAAACCTGTGGGTGACGTCACGGAGACTTCATCCATCTTTACAGTCATTGTTTGTAGCACAGACTTCAGGTCATTTTTTTCCTCTGTTCTTTCACATTCATGAGTTGGTGGAAACTTCAATCTCACCACTGTGGAAGGTATGAACTTGAGTCAACATTGTGAGTTTTCACTATTGCGTTCTCTCTGGAACAGCAGCCACACAAACAGGAGTTAACAGAAGATGGTGTAGGCCTCCCCAGGGCGACACTCTGTGCAACACACACATAAACAAACTGTGAGTTTTGAAGCTCTATTTGACTCCAAGTTATAACTTAGATGTGTTTTGTAAATAAATTGACACCCACTGATCTGGAGTTTTGTCGACCGCATGCCTGGAAGATATGACTGTTTGCTGTTTGTTTTCTGTCCATGGAGATATTACTTCTGTTGTTGGAGCTGACTCTGAGAGAGTGGTGATTTGTGGACAAAAGAATGCTTCAGATCTGCCATGAATAGATGAATTAATGCATGAATGAGCCTTTGGAGAATTCTGCAGAGCACAAATGTGATTAACATTTCATTTAATCTACATTTTAAACACCTACATTTAAGTGTGCAGCACAGATCACGATTTCAAATGCAGGCAGTCAAAAGCATCACTATTCATATTTCAGCGCAGAGCAAAGATGAATTTTTATTGGTAACTTCAGCTGAGAAAGCAGATGGTTAAACATCTCTTGTTTTTTCACCAAAAAAAGCTTAGTGTCTTGCAATGCCATGACATAATCTGTTGATTAAAATATCCAACAGGTTTACAGCTGCTCTGGCTTCAGTCTCATGCCTCTCATGTTGGTCTGTCAGGTAGATCAACGAAATTTCACACAGTGGATGGAGTACAGTGGAGTCTGAGATGTCAGATAATCCCACTGCAGAGACGGACTATACTACAGACAACATGCCTCATTTCTCAGTTTGGATCTGTGTACTGGTGGCTGGCAAGCTCCGATGGCAGAAGCAGCCAAAATGACTCCCCATGTGACCTTGTATGTGAGACTGACAACTGCTGCCAAACCCAGAGGTTTCATCAGGTAGAGACAAATCACAGACTTTCAGATACAGCATTTTCTGGTGAAAGAGCTCTCTTTGAGTTTGAATTCCTCATATTTGACAAGACACAGACAAATATTTCTGACGACAGACAATCATGCAATTTTAATATACATAAATAAAACAAACAAGAATATATTCATATATTCCTTCAATCCTTAACGATATAGCTTATCCTCTTTTTTTAAGGTTGTCGGGGGGCTGGAGCCAATCCCAGCTGACATTGGGCCAAGGTACACTCTGAACAGGACGCCAGTCTATCACAGGGCTGACATGTAGAGACAAACAACCATCCAGGTTCACATTCACACCTACAGGAAATTTAGAGTCATCAATTTACCTAAACTGTTGCTAATGTAAGAGTGCTAACTCTATCACTTTTGTGTGGTGTCTGCGTGTCCGTGTTATGTTACAGTGAAGCCCATGAGGAACGACAGTTTGTTTCCCTGTGGTGGCCCTGAGAGCTCTCATGGAACAAAACACAAGCAAATTCAGAAAACACCTTCATCATTTTGACAACATGTGCTATTTATTTGGCTGGGTTGTCAGCCGTGAGCATCCGAGGTAAGCATCTATCCTCCTAAAGCGTTTTCTCTACTGCAGCTCAGGATAGCACTTCCTATAGAGTGATGTCTATGTTCACACAACAGTACATACTATAAAAGCCTGCAGAGAATTTCCTGGCCTGGGGAGTAAGAAAAGCTGTGGCTTTTCTTTAATGACAAGTTCACACAGCAGAGAAAACTCCCACTGGAAAGGCTAATAACAGCACTGATTTTACATACAGAGCAGTAGATGATGAGGATGCAGATATAATAGTTAATTTTTTCTCTGTGAGCCACAGCAGGCTCAGCTGTCAGGAGAGTGCCCTGTTCCTCCTGCATCTCTGCAGCCTCAGTCCATGGCCTGCAGCAGACTAATGAACAAGATGCAAAACAGGAGCCCAAAAGTTCTTAACAAGTAATTCCAACTTGTCTGGCACCACCAGTTAGGTCCAGTTGGTTAAATAGAGGCTAAATATATCAGCACAGTCAGTACTGACTATTGTACTGACATGCAGCTCTGCAGCCCATTATCTGAGGAATTATGTCCCCTGTTTTTCCAATCCTTAACAAAGAGTTCATTTGACTAACTAATTATACCCTCGCCTTTATCAAGCACTGTGGTTTAACCACACTTTAACCATAGTTAATTTACCAAAACCACAATGTTTTCCTGCTCTTACCATAACCCAACCACCGATGCCATGTGGAGATGTAACAGAAAGTGAAAATTAAAAAAAAAGACACTGGGATGATAAATTAAAGGAAATTGTCTAAGAACATTTCAGATCAATGCGATGTAAATTAGTTTGTTTGAATAATAAGTTCCATTTTTGTGGATTGTTTGTCAGCGAAACGGCAAGTAGGTCAATGAATCATGGTAGTTAATGGTGCAACAGTCAACAAGCAACAACTAGACAATATTTATTTGTACGGACAAAAAATGAGTACACAATATATAGTTTGTTTGTGAGAGAGAGAGAGAAGAGAGAGCGAGCAGGGTAATATAAAACAATAGTTTTATATTAAATATTTTATGTCAGAGAGAGATTGGTCTCCAGTTTAGGTTTAGTACAATACTTACACCAAAAATCTCACTGCACTGAATCTTTAGTGTTGTCCCTCACTATGGAGTCACTTTGGGTAAAAAGCTTCTGCAAAATGAGTGAATGAAAATGTTAGAAGAGTTAGAATCTTTTCAAGTGAATCTCATCCAGGCATATATTCCAAAGTCTCTCTGACTACTACAACTCATCACTGTCATTGCAGAGCACAGAAGTAGGCTAACAGTTAGGAGTCACACATGTGAAAAAGCATTTCAGCTGGTGGCAGCTGTGTTAACTGGGCATGTTGTGAAACCTTGCAACAAGCACTATTTCTTTAGTTTGGCTTCACTTAAAAATGCAGCGAGAATCCTGACAGCAGTATTTGTTGGAGGCTCATTGCAAGTTGTTAAGCAAGTTGTCACTGCAGCTGTGTGGATAGAAAATGAACATCATAGCTGAAGGCAAATGCCTTCAAATCAAATCTGAGGAAGTGTCAGTGGAAAGTTAACCATTGAAACACTCTGAGGCCTTGGCCAGAAGTTGTGCTTTTTTCCTACTTGCAGCTATGATCCTTTCAAAGTCTCAAATTAGCTTCAAATATGGATGAATCATACATTTTCTCTTTCAGAATAACCCGGCACAGAGTGACAGAAAAATGTAAACAGACTGCAGTTTAAGTGCAGATGTTCTTCTTTTAGAGAGAATATGCCGTCCACTTTGTTTAAATACTGTCACGATAGCGTTATTCAACAGACCCCTTCACATCAGCAGTAGCCATTCTGGTGGTTAGCAAAAATGCTTCAGCCGTGCTCCTCCGTCAGTCAACACACCAAACCACCCTCCCCATTCTCGTTTAAGGATGGATGGAAATCTGTCTGAATGAGAGGGGTGGGGGTTGTGGGGTTTGGGGCATACCCATCTGCAAAAGTGAAAAAACATAAGCTCGCCGAATGGTGTGGTTTCCAGGCTAACCAGGACTAGTTATAAAATAAAATATTATATTATTATATTATATTATATTATATTATGAATTAAGATTTGCATTGACAAAAAGCTACAATGCTACAAAACGTATCTTATTAGAACTGTGGATGTGTCAAAAATTTTATTACAGAGCAGTAACACAGCTGACCAATGTAATCTGAGGGTTTTGATAAAACTGACGACAACTATTTATTTAACAACAACCTCATAACCAATTAATAACACATGCAAAAACTAAGATTTACTCAAAGTAACTCAGCTTTTACTCAAATGAAACTACGTCAATAACCTTCCTGACTTCACAGGGGTCACAGGTCACCAACACAGGCACCAATGGCTAATAGCTTTATTTTCCATTAATGAGCAACCAAAAGTGACCTCACATGTTGTTTGGATTGCTTTAACTTCCTGCAAAGAGAAGTTATAACCAAGTGTGAAAACTAATTTTGTTCACAAGTGCCAGGGTTATTGATATGTTGAGTGACAGTGAGATTGACCAGTCGGTTCATGCATGAGCCTCACTGACAGTGAGCAAGACGCCATCGGGACTGATAGGGTTAAATGAGTTGAGAGGCAGACTGTATTGGTGTTAAGAGGACACAGCTGCAGGGAATATAAATTTAGCTGTAAACGCTACATTTATCTATTATCTGCTGTGAACCACTGAAGGTTTAAGGCTAGAACAAGGTTAAAAAAAAGTAAGAGTCATTTCAGAGGGAAATTAAGTGAGGTGCTCTTACTACAGTCCTAGCCGAGTCGGTCCGAGAGTAGAGTCTTTGACCTCTCACCTCTAGTTCTCCTTCTGTAAATGCATGCTGCTTTCACTCTGAGGTGCCGGCCTCTTGAAGATTAATTAGTTAAGTTCATCCTAAAAGCACTGATAACAGAGTGCATGTGAGTGTGGGAACGTGGGGTGAAGGAGACTATGACAAGGGTGAAAGTGAATGATGGGTGACTTTGCATCATCAAAAGAGTGTCTGAGCATCTTTAAGTCTCTGACAGAGGAGCGAGAGTAAGTGTTTGATCAAATGTAGTGTGTGTGTGTGTGTGTGTGTGTAAAGTAGACGATGCCTTCCTTCTTACTCCTGCTAGACACAATCGCACTTACAATCACAATCACAGAGTGAGACCTGACTTCTCAGCCGTGTGGCAACTTAATTGCCACCTGGATTTAGAGGCCTGTCACTTAGCGTGGACCTCTGCAGAAAGCTGGAAGTGTCAGTGGTAGACAAGCTGGGGGTTGAAACCCGCAAGATAAGGGTCGCAAGATAAAGCCGAAGGGGTTGGAAGAGGAAAAAAAGATCGATTTTTGCTGCACTAAATCATCAAATATCAGCTTTTGCTTTTTTTTTCTTTCCTGTTAAGTACTGAATCATTTAAAGCCTCCAGGTCTGTGATAATTAATCAAACACATAGTTAAGATAGTGAATCACTGCCCTCCACTCGTGGGCCGGTTCAGCCTGTCATGTGAGGTCATGAGTGGAGACTGGTTCGTTTTAAGGTGTCAAAGAGGCCGAGAACCGCTGCTAAAATAACACATACGCAGACATAGCTCATCTGGCAGTAGTAGTGGAGAAATTCATTTGCTGTGACACGTTACAGCTCCGTCGTTACATATGAACCGTGTAACCTCACTTTTTATTTTCATATATAGAGAGCTGAAGTCGTAGCTGACTGTGAGGGACCGAGGGGTAAGGCGATGAGGAGTCACCGGTATTTTATCAAAAAAAAGTTTCTTTACTCCAAATTAACAAACTTCAAATGACAAAAAATAAACCAAACCAGTCTGGGCCCATAAAAGAGGTCAAAGTAACAAAACTAACTGAGGCAAAATAACCTAGAGCTCAAACTAACTCAACTGACCTCCAGAAAAGAACACAAAGGAACATATATACTGGCTGATCAGACCAGCTAAGACACACAGGGGGATAACATAAAAACCAACAATTTAACTAACAAATAAACAAACAGGACAGTCGGTCTCAAGCTTAACACAATATCTAATAAACCTGCACAACAAAAAGAAATACACGACTGTCAAACTAAGATCTAAATCAGTAAATAATCAAACATATAAACATAAGAACTCCAATCCCCCCCATACTGACAGACACTTAGTTCAGTCCTAATTAACACATCCACTATAAAAGTCTCCAGCTTCCTTAGCAGCGTCCTTTGCTCAACCCCAGCCAGATGACCCAGGCAGCAGAGGTAAGGAGACCCTGAGCACTGGCAAAACAGAAAGAATTAACACATCATCATGAGGCAACTTATATAAATAAACACAAATGTTAAATGTAGAGAAAACTAACTAAACATGTGTACTGCCAATTAAACTAAATAATAAAATATGAAATAAACCACAAGTATGCCATATGAAATAAAGAACTATGTGTCCTTCTTTATGTGTTTACATGTATGTGCCATATGAGTGTAAAATGTAAAGAAAACCTAAAATAACTAAAGAGACGTCAGTGCATGGGGTTACTGACTTTTAATGTGTTGCTGCACGTGTGGCCATCACACTCACAGTTTATGCTTCTGTGTTATTTATGGACATTTTCTGTACCCCTCTTGTGCTTTTGAAACACTTTCAAATCCCAGAGAATAAGTAGAAGAAGTTTTTTGGGTGATACATATGTTTCTCCTGGCAGCATGTACCAGCGGTCCTCAACTATATTTGTGTGAGGTCCAGAATTTTCCGGAGCACAAAGTGTGAGGGCTGCAATTCGAATGAAAAACATAACATGTTTCTTTTGGTCTCATTAACATAATGTTTGCAAAATGAATGTTATTTGTATGATTTTATATCACTTTTAACACACTGTTAAAAAACATGGGAAATCCATAATGATAACTTAGGTGCAATTAGGAAATGCTCTCAGACTCTACCAAGGAGAGATTTCAGAGGAGTGATCATTGATTAAATTAATTATTAATAGTAATGTGTCCACTGAACAGCCACAACATTAAATTAGGTAACTGGTTTTAATGTTGGGACTGACTGGTGTTTATATGGTTGGTGAAATAAGTGAGTGATGCAGCTCAGGGTTCCCACACTTTCTTAAAAAATAAAATTCAAGACTTTTCAAGGACTTTCCAAGCCCATTTCCCACAAATTTAAGGACCCAACAAAACATAGTTTGGGGTCCTCCATCCAAACTATTGCATTTTAGTTTTGAAACACATCACTTTTTAACACCAAAAGCCGCTCACTGATTGGGTGTGATCAGCCTCAGCTACCAGTGCTGAAAGCAACTTGGATAACGAATAACAAGTGTTACTGATCTTGTTGTTGTTGTTGTTGTCGTCTGGGCTAGCAGCTGTTGTGCAGTTAAAGTCTGTATTTTACAGGCATGGTCACATATATATTTATACACGTGACATTTATATATGTATGTATATAGTGTTTTCAGGTGTGATAGTATGGGCGGAGACCGTTTCAGATACAGTGACAAAACGGCCGTGTGGATGAAGATTGATTTTATTTTACAGACATAGGAGTGTGGTCGTAGTCTGAGACGTGGATCACTGTTAATCACCATGACAACAAAATGAAAGATAGAATGAGAACCATCAGGCTTTACAGGAGCTCACAGACAACAATTGAATGTGTGATGGCAGACTATGTGCACACATGCAGACAGCAACACTTATTTTGCCTATTTACTCACATTAAGCAAAAAAAAAATCTATTTTTTCACACAGTATTCACAATATATAAATTCAAGCACTTTTAGTGAACCTATTTATGTCAATTTTCTCAAATTTACAAACTTTTAAGGATATCTCTATCTCTGTGTTTTCTGTCAATCTCAGCTGTTGTGTTAGCTCTGACTGGCTCTCCCCCAGCAGCATGTTGGCTGCTGTCCCCCTCCTCCTCCGCCTCCTCTCCTACATCTCTCTCATCATTATCTACAGCTGTCCCTTCCTGACCCTGTCTTGCTGCTTCACCTGCCACAGCAACACTAGTTGAAGCCTGGACATATTCAAAACAAATTAATTGGACACTGTAGCTAATCACATTGCTCGGACTGCTCAGCTCTCCCATGTGCGGTTTCTGAAGTGTCTGTGTAATCTGTTTTGCTGAAACCTCTGCTCCAGACCGTCTTTCTGCCTCCTCAGGACAACTCTTTGAAAAATATTTTTCAATATTCATGTGGATTGAGGGAGCAAACATTCAACGTCAGACTTGGAGAAATAATATTAGCGTTATCCACTCGCTGAGCAGTGGATATTGACTAGTAGCTATACTCACTGTCTGAGGGGAAAAGCCAACAATAATCCTTCGTCCTGCATGATGTTTTGATCCAGAGTGTGCACAGAGAGCAAGGGCTGTTCACAGGCGGCTCTGTTGCCAATGTGTTTGTAAAAGAGAGAGAGAAAGAGAGAGCGAGGGGGGGGGGGGGGCAGAATGAATACATTTTTTGCCATTTGAAATAGTAAAATTAATATGTGTAGCTCAATGATGGTAATGTGGTGGATGGCCACAAATAAATCAATGTTAGGATGAAAACAAAAAGCTCAATGTTCTGAATACCAGAATGCTTTTTTTTCCTCCTCACATTTTCTGGATTCGTTATTCTTTTCTGGTTCTGATGTTGACAAGTATATTTTATTGGTTTTTGGCCGTGCTAGTGGTCCAGCTCTTGGGATGGCAGAGTCGGTGAGTCAGTTTGGTCCAGTCTATACCCATGGAGGCAGTCCATCCAATAGTTGTTGGATGGATTGCCATTAAATAGTAGACATTCATAGTCCTCAGAGGATGAAGCCTCCATACTTTGGTGATTGGTGATTCCCTGACTTTTCATCTACCACCACCATAAAGGTTGACATTTTCCCAACAAAAATCTGAGGGACTGACATGACATTTGGTACAAACATTAATGGTGCCAGGAGGATGAATCTTAATGATCTCAATGATCACCTCTCATTTCATGTAGGACCATCAGAAGATCAAAATTTTCAACCATCCAGTAAAATGAAACATGGATTTGCACACATGTTGGTATAACTATTCATGGTTCTCAGGGGATGAATACTAATAAAGTTGACTTTTGTCCAGTGCCTAATATCAGCAAGAAATGGCACTGCCAAAGGCTTCAGTTGTACTTAGCCTCAGACCCTTAAGCTGTGTCCCAATCAGGGGCTGCGTCCCATGAAGGTGAACCGTCTCATTTTGGTTCGGCCTTAATGGAGGATTTTCGCTTTGCGTCATCAGCTTGGCCAACCTTACTATTGCATTACTAAGTGCTGCTCCTGTTGCCTAGCAACCTTGACAACAGGGAACTTTTTAAAAAAAAAAACCTTTAGGTTTTAAAGCCCATGGTTTTAACAGTTGTACCATTAGCTGGTGAACTGAGCTGAAACCCAATACTTACATTTAAAAGTGTAATCCCAGGCTGTCTGTCAGTGTTGTTTGCTGCCATATTATTTTCATTACCGGTGCAAAATCAAACTTAAGATAGATTGGGTCATGAGGGATCCACCCACTGGAGCCCAGCAAAAGAAGGACACATTTGTTGGCCGCATTTGAGGGAGCCTTTGAAATGGGCCCAGTTGTCGCAGTCAGTCTTGAAATGCAGCCACTGAAGGATGAGGCCCCTGAATTGGGACACGGCTTCAGAGCTTTAGTCTTGTTGAAATAAACAGTTAGGATTCACAAATCTCAAATACATTTCAGCTTATGGCAGCTGTGTTAACTGGACGTGTTGTGTTTTGGCTTCACTAAAAAATGCAGCGACAATCCTGACAGTGCTATTTGTTGGAGACTCATTGCAAGTTGTCATTGTAGTCATGTGGATAGAAAATGAATATCATATCTGAAGGCAAATGACTTCAAAGCAAATCTGACGTTGCACCAAAAACTAGAAAGTGTCTGAATATGTAACAACTTCCAAAGGTAGGAAGAACAGCAGGGACATCTATGACTCACCTAAAGCTACTTCATTATTTTGGAATATTTTTAGAAATAACAAAACTCAGTCTTACCTTCCTTTCCTTTGCCGTTGGCTGAGGTCCTGACTTAAAGACTACATACAAAGTGTGTGCAAGATTATTTTTGTCTCTCTCTCTCTAGTTTCGAAAAGTCAGTTCACATTTTTCTAAGGAAAAGTCTGAAATGCAGATTGATGTCGCACCATCCTCTTTTATTCCTGTGCCATCAAAACACAGCTCGCTTCTCACTGCTTTGCCACACAGAAAGGCTTGCTCCTGCAAAAATTCAGATCTTGGTCCAAAAAGTGCAAAACAGTTGAGTTAAAAAAAAAAAAAATCTAAAACAGCTTTGAGTGCTGTGAAGCTCATGACTTGTTCTCTTCACTATGTCTGTGTGCTGTGATGTGGGAGGAGAACAGACATGGAAACATCGTTTTTTTTTTGTTTTGTTTGTTATTGTTTTCTATCCTTAAATAATGTGAGACACACAGCATCTATCCACAAGTAAATAATTTCTATCTGGATAAATGAATGATGGGATATGCGTCAAACCCACATGTGTTGTTAATTGCTGCTTGTCTGAAGTCCATACAGAAAGTGTTCAGAGCCCTTCAATTTTGTCACATTTTGCTACGTTGCAGCCTCATCAATCTACACTCGATGCACCGTAATGACAGAGTGAAAACAGAATTTTGGAAATTTCTGCATATTCATTATGCCGGAAAGGAAATTTTTTAGACCTTTTCCCATGACGCTTGAAATTTAGCTCAGGTGCCTCCCATTGCTCTTCATCATCTCTGAGATGTTTCTACACCTTGGTTGGAGTCCACCTGTGGTAAATTCAGCTGACTAGACATAATGTGGAAAGGCTCACATCTGTCAATATAAGGTCTCATGGCTGCACACAACTGCCTGCAGAGACAGGATTGTGTCGAGGCACAGATCTGGGGAAGGCTTTACAAGACCATCATTCTTAAATGGATCAAGTTTGGGACAACCATGACTCTTCGTAGAGCTGGCTGCCAAACTGAGCGGAACTTGGTTAGAGAGGCGACCGAGAACCTGGTGGTCACTCTGGCAGAGCTCCACAGATCCAGGGTGGAGATGGGAGATGATCAAATTTATCATCAGGGTGGTGAGTAGATTGATGATGGAAAAAAAAACAAACCCAAAAAAAAACATTTTTTAAAATTTTAGCTTAAGCCTTCAACATAGCAAAATGTGAAATGCACTGTAGATACCATTATTGATGTCTAAGGCTGCTTAAATGAATGCTGTTGAAAATACGTTGGCCCAGATAAATGTGCTGTGTCATGTGGAAAAAAAATTGTAGGTAATAATGTGAACATCTATTTGGTCCACATAGTAATCCACTAAACCCATAAGTGTTCTTCACTGACAGAGAAACTGTTTTTTTCCTGCTTATGCAGCTTGACCTTTAATACCTACATATACCAATGTGCACTGGGTGTACAGGAATACTCAGGAGAGTCCAGACCAGCTCAGAGTATATGTGTTCACCTGGCTGTTCATGTGGCTGTCCTGGTACATGCATACCCGTGGTTTCAAAACTTAAACCTTTTCCTATGTGTGAATCAGTGCTAAACAGTGTCCAGGACACTTTCCTAATGCACTGTGTTGCAAGTGAGCAAATAAACAGCAGCCAGCCAGCAGTTTTAGTTAATGATGGCCACATTAGTGAGCAGTGAGCATCAGTGAGCAGAGCGCTTTGCAAAAAAAAAAAACAAAAAATAAAAAAAACTTGCATTTATTTCATCATTTTGAAACATGCTTCTAAAGTCCTGCTGTTGGTTGAAAACTCCAGTTATTGCAATAAACCGTTAGAGGAGAGTTGTGATGCAGGCTATTGTGTCTTAATGCAGAGCTACCCAGCTGTTAAATTAAATTGCTTTAATTATAATTTAGGCCTATTTTATTCTATCAAGGAAAATTATTCATATAACAAAAACAAATACCTGATTGGATTGTCTATCAGAGTTTTAAAGGACTTGAATCGTATTGGAAGAACTACAAAAGAAAGAAGAAGGAGAATTTAAAAAAAAAGATGATTAATGATTATTTAAATTATCACTGACTTAAACTGTGCAAAAATACTCTGCTATGATTGATATACTTTAACATGCTTACTTTCTCATTGAGAAATTCTGGATCAGGCCTTGTGCCCTGCCCAAGGTTGTCAGGTGAAATAGCAGAGAGTATTACGATAGTTTACATTAGAGGAAACATCAGAGAGGCTCAGCCTCATGTTTGAGCCTCAGT
Source organism: Trachinotus anak (assembly GCF_046630095.1). Taxonomy (NCBI): domain Eukaryota; kingdom Metazoa; phylum Chordata; class Actinopteri; order Carangiformes; family Carangidae; genus Trachinotus; species Trachinotus anak. Next base: position 3,404,731 of record NW_027273884.1, read on the forward strand.
CAGACCCAGACTCAGTTGAGGAGTCTGTTGTGATCAAAATCGTGATCAAAACGAGCAGACATCAGAACAGTTAGTGTAGTTAGTGTAGTGTAGTTGGCATCTTTTATTTGTTGTTCGTTGTTGTCACTGGCAGTGGCTGACACAGTGTTAGTGGTTGTGCTAATGCAAACTCTTGCTTTCTGTACTGTCAAGGTTTAGGGTTTTTTTTGCCTGTACCTTGTCCTCACAAGTGAATTGGTTCCTTAGGTTATATGATGTATGAATCCCTGGCTGTCTGAATCCATTTTTATGAGAGTGTAATTGGTTCACTACAGTTCAAAAGTGGAAATAGTGGTGTTGACTGCATATTTTGATCATGATATGTCTTGTATTATATAAAAAATTTGATGAACTTTTCAAGCCTCCTTATGTCACACAAAGAAGCACTCACATTGTGCTTTTTCTTCCTACAGAGGCCACAGCAGTCCATGCCATAAAACTCTGTCATGGAGTCACTGGGTTTCTGTTTCTGTCAGCTAGCATCTGGCTAGCTGTGCTGCATCTGCCTCTTTTTGTTGCCTTTTCTCAGCAGCACACTGTGGCTCATAAAAAATTTGCTTTGACTCTGACAATATGTAATAAAATGTGAAAAAATTCATTATGTCCTCTGGGCAAATACACTGGAAAGTCACTTTAGCTGCCCAAAATGCCCCTTTAAACCCTCATAGTTGAGTAGGCAATAACAGAGCCCTCTTGCACCAGTCTCCCTGCAGTTTCTGCTATCTTTTGATATCAAAATACATCAGCACATGACACAAGTAAACTGGATTTGACATCATCTCGTTCTCTGCTGAAATACAGCAACTCTACAAAGCTTCTTGTGAAACTCCGATCTTTATTTAAATTCTGTTTTTACACCTTGCTGCCCTGTGTAACAGAGCATCAGCTTGTCAGTTGGAGTTAACCACTTAAAAACACGGATGCCTGTAAATATAGAAAGATGGGTTCTCTGCCAGCTCTCAGAAGGGATTTCAGCTTATTGCTGTGCTGCTACAATCCTCCAGCTATGTAGGTGCTGCATACAAGAATATGTATACGGTCTCGTTGGGTGCGTTTGGTCAAATATTGATGGCTGACATTTCTTGCTTAACTGACTGTATTTAGGTCACCTTGAGCTTTTTGTGTTAATTTTCAAAGGGATTCACCTTTGGATAAAAAGTGCAACAAAATATAAAGGCAGCTTGATGGGAGATAATAATGCTGTTTTTCCTCCCCCACGGGCCTTGAGTGAATGTAATGAACTTTTCCTCCAGTGATGAATGACAAGCCTCTGATAAGATGCACACTTGTATTGTACATTATTTCTTTCTTTTATTTATGTCTTTTTTTGGCTACTTATGAATGATTTCCACATGTTGGAGAGGTGATGTTAGAAAGAAATAGTAGTCTGATATTACAGTGTGGGACTTTTAAATATAAATAAAGGCCTGTTATGTTCACATAATACTGATTAAGCCTCTCGGTACCAGATACAGCTCTCTGCAGTATACCAGAGGTTTAAATCTGATGTGGCATCTTTCCTGTTTTCCTTTAGCAATGTGTTTTACATCAACCAGTGTGTTTGCCAGAGCTGGGCAGGGTGTTCTGTTGTCTTCATGCACAGTGAAAACACATCTGGAGGCTCAATCAAGGGCCGGACAGACAGCTGATTATTTCCTTGAGCTAGTGGAATTGGGTGGCAACTGGTCATTGTCAGATATATATTTTTCTTTCATGTGCAAATACATAACCTGAGGCTGGTAAACTCTGTGGTTTTTACATAGTCTCCTTGTCCTCTAGCGCCTTTACTCGTTATGGCAGCAATATAACCTACTATGAGTATAACTCACAGTCTACACAGTGAACTGTGAGAAACATGGGACTGAAAGAACTGTCCACAAGAGCCGAGGCTGACAGTGACACTTGCCAAAATGCTGATACCGGCAGGTTTTGAGGCAATCCCTTGTGCTAGTTGATGTACAAGTCACCTCTCTGTAATCAAACAGTTATTTATGAATGCAGTGCACAAATACATGGCTATTGAGTGAGCCTACATTGGAGTCTTACAATGGACCACTCACTTGCCATAGGTTATTATATGGTTCCCCTGGTTCTCTGCAAGTTTGAGTCATGGACATTGACTGTATGTAAAGATGGATGTAGCCTCTGTGACGTCACCCACAGGTTTCTGAAGAGCAGTTTTGAGGCTCAGCGTGGGCTGTTACCCATCACCATCTTGGCAGATCCTGACTTTGCCTAACTCCCTGGCAAAGAGGTGGGGAGCACTTGGAGCCGAGACTGTGGTGAATGCTTAAGGCAAGCATACGCTCACCCACTTGTCATTCAAAACAACATGCCCTCAATTATTCAGAACTTTAAGCCTTAATGAAATTTAAACAGGTGAGGTATAGAAAAATTAACCCCCGTGCAGTTGTCATGAAGGGGGAAAGTAGCTATAAACCATTTTTTACACCAGGCTGTGAACATGTTTATTCCTGCTGTAAAGTTGGACATTTTCACATGGGAGTCTATGGGGTTTGATTGGCATTTGGAGCCAGCCTCAAGTGGCCATTTGAGGAACTCCAGTTTTTGGCACCTCTGCGTTGGCTTGAGTCTCCAGGCCCCAGGGTCGCCACTTAGTCATCAACTGATCCCATATAAGCCATTGCATTATTCTAGTGCATACGCAAAAAGATTATGCTCATGAAAAGCTGTACACATTAGTACTGGTACTCTTTGAGTACTATTAAGTACTATTTGATACACAAGTCATAACATTCATGTTTTTTGTGGATGAGTTATATTTATGCCATGCGGTTGTTAAGATGGACGGGACTGCCCACTACACCACTACACTGAACCAGAAATCCCATCTCTACTGCACATGGCTGACAGATGAATTTCTGCATTAGCTACACAGGCTCTCCATAATCAAAATGTTATTTGCTGCTGGTATTGTGACCAAAAATCCTTTGAACTGCAATTATACTTTACAATTACCTCCATCAATCAGGTAAGGTAATTCCTCTAGAGCACATTAATATGTCATTATTATTCTTTTTCCCAGTCTGAATGAGAGGTGAACCTTGTAGTTCCCGAGGGAAAATGAGTCCTTACAGCAGCTATTTACTATATTGCTCCACCAGTGTCCTCCAATGCAAAGAGAATGTGTAATCATACTTTGTTTGACAACGGCAAGCCAGCCCACACACACACACACACACACACACACACACACACACATTCATAACTGCAAAGACCTGCACAACTCAAAGTCATGATGTCCTTACATTTCTGTGTGAACACTGAGCTGCTGTATAAGTGAAACGTACCAGGGAAAGAAACAGGACCAACAAAGAGAACAGTAAGGGTTTTTTTCTGAGCGGGATTAGAGTGAGCAGAGGTGAGAGGAGGTGACTCACTGAGACTGACATAAAATACTTGTAAAGAATTCTCAACCTACACTAGATGAGGGGTACTGACACTATTGTTCCAACTGAAGAGGAAAGGTCAATCCACCATTGAGGAGCCATTATGTGGCAGAGTAGAGACCAAGTGAAGGAGGCTGTAGAGAAAACAGGGGCTAAGCTTTTAGAGCCTCTTTTACACAGAGATCCTGCCTAAATTGCTGTTGAGAAGACCCCTCATTATGCCACCTTTGCTTGTTTAGAATGAACCAAACAGTGTGTGATTTTAGAATCAGAGGTGTGACGTCTAACGTAACTGTAAGCCTTATTCTCGCAGTGTGGCAGAACTTGAGCAGCTTACATCATGTATTCAAACATTATTTTGTTTGTCAGTAGTGGTGGAGTTATGCTACAGTTTAGTAAAAATGAGTTGAGATATAAAAGTTAATCTAAAGTAGAGTCAGACCTTTGCTCTGCAGGTGTTAAGTCATAGGTTAGAAGGACTGGACAGACTCTTGTTTTAAAAGTGGGATGGGGGCATTATTGCTTTTGGGGGGTATTATCTCCTGAACACTATATTTTCACCTTTTAGCTTCCTCGTGAAGAGGTTCTAAAATAGGTAGCTTAAAAGAAATAAATACAAAGGACAGCCTCCATTATTTGTCATTAACTGTGGCGCAAAAGTGTTTATTCATTCATGAGGCATGCTATCATCACTCTGTTGCTGGTAAAAAAAATGCTCTAAACAAACCTGTAACTTTTGAAAGAGGAAGGAGCACTAAAGCACACCTTGGTGATATGAACATTAGCTTTTATTGTTAGAAAATATTACTGAGGCATTTTGTTGACTTCATGAACGTTGTGCACTTGTGCCAAACAAAAATGATCTGTGCAATTCGTGAGCCAGTTAACACACATCACTGTATGTAACTCTCTCTCTTCTCATTCTGCCAAAGATCTCATGGAAGGCCTGCTTCGTTCTGTCAGATGCTTGACATTGCCTCCTGCTGCCTCTCCTAACTGCTGCCCAGGATGAATTCATCACTCCATGCAACAATCATTGTGTCAACTGTGTTAAACAGTTGTATTGTTAAGCAGTGCAACAGAGACAAATATGATGTGGAACCTTGTACATTACCATCACAGATTAGAATTGAGCGGCCATTTTAGGTTGAAGATGGCTAAAGCTTGAGGCGCAGGGTGAAGTCAAGCGGTGACCTTGGAGGCTGAAAAATAAAGCCAATTCCTCCAATGGCCACTATAGTCTCCAAAAGTGACTCAATCCATATAGACTCCCATGGTAAAATGTCCAACTTTACAGCAGAAATAAACATGTTTAAAGCCTGGAACAAAAAAGTGGTATTTGTCTCTAGAGCTAATTTCCTCCTTCCAGCTGTACATGGGGTGAATTTATATAACTCACCTGTTTAAATTTCATTAAGAATTAAAGTTATGCATAATTGAGGGCGTGCTGCTTGTGTGCTTGTGCGTGTGACAGGTGGGTGAACGTATGCTTGCCACAAACTGACATGCACCACAATCTTGGCTCCACACATGTCCCTCAACTAAGGGGAGTCAGGCTCTGCCAAGATGGCGACAGTGGAGCAGCCCACTCTGAGCTTCAAAACTGCTCCTCAGAAACCTGTGGGTGATGTCACAGAGGCTACGTCCATCTTTATATATGGTTGATGGGTGAAGTGTGTGATGGCTAGCTGCACTTGAAGCAATGTTTCAGCACTGTTGTCATAGAAAAATGGGTATGTAAATGTAGCGGATGCAGGATTCAGGGTAGCAAAAGTAAGCAGGGGGTTTAGCGAAGATGGACTCCAGTGAAACACATGATGACATTTACCACAGTTTTCATGCAACAATGTGTTGTAACTTACAGAGAAGCCCGCTTCATATGTCAATAGAATAATTCAGTAACCTGCGGTGGTGACAATAGAGAACATCAGAATATACCATCATCAATCTGTAGGGCCATTAAACAGGCAGCACCATTCAGCAGTCACCTAATATAAATGTTACAGGGTTGAGTGTGTGAGTGCGGGCATGTCATAGATGTTTTATTGAATGAGACCTGTGACACCTCCACTATAAGCTCAGCAGTGATTTCTGGCACTCAAGAGAGACAGTGACAGCACAGAGTAAAACACAGTGGAGCAGTTTGAAGCCAGAGCTGATGTGGAGGCTGCTGTGATGTTGACAGAGCTGATTGTTTTGGAGAGAAAGGACAAAAGAATGATGATGTGTCATGCAACATGGAAGTAACACCACCATCGCTACCAACAATGTGTCCTCCTTCTTTGGTTGCCGTTTCACAAGTTGGACAATATAAGTGTCCACTTTGACACTCAACTTTTTAGCTGTTTTGAGTGCAACATCCAGGTACTTACAGTCCACTGCATGTTGCCGTACTTGTCAATGTGAACACATCAATGAACTCAAAATATGGGAGTACACATGGAATTATCTGCTTTTATGTTGTTTGTGTGGTTTGTTTGTGAGTTATTAGGTTAAGCTCATTGTATTTGTCCACACTTGTGACCGAATCACGTTTTTATCACAAATGAATGCAGAAAACCAGGTGAACCTGGTTCAATATCACCCAACAATACACTGTGTTGATCATTCACACACAAGTGTGACTGCATTTGAGGTAATTAACTTTGTCACCTAAACATCACATTTCTATTCTTTACTGCTTCACTCACAGATGTACTCAAACTAATTCCATCCGCTAACCTGTAGCAAAACAAACCAACACAAGACACAAGTTGGGTGTAGAAGATAGAGTGGGAAAAGACTGCTTTCAGGAGAGAACAACAGAAGAAGCTGACAGAGGGGGAGGTGAGTCGACGAGCTGGGCTCCTGCCACTTTCTCTCAACTGTTTTCATCTTTGTGAGTTCAGTTCACAAGGCACCAGACTCCCAGGGCAGGTATGGACAGATGGAAAGGTCTAAGGGAACAGAAGGAGGGGAAGGAGAAAAGACAGAGACCAAATGTTATGCCCTGTGGTGATGGCATGAAGTTAGACAGTCAAGACGGGTTATTAGCGAGGGGATTGGGGAAGGAAAGTGGAAGGCTAACAGGTGTAGAGGACCAAGAAGTAACACCACTAATTTAAACAGTTACACCAAGACACACAGTTTTACACTCAGACATGCTCTGTCAGAGAGGATTACTGCTTTCCCAGCGCACCACACACTCATTATTTTATTTAGTGTTTTATATTAGCTTTTTTCACTCAGACAAGACATAAATTGGGATTGCTTCCGAACAAAATAATGTGCTCATGATTTGTTTTTGATTTGCTCGCTTCCCAGAGATGAAAAATCACATCTTTTTGCAAGTTGTTTCTTGATTGTTTGGGAATTGCTTCAATTGTGCAAGGAGTTTGATTTGATAAAGCTCTATTTCTTCACTTTTGCTTTTGATGGTGTAAATTAAGATACAAAGAAACAAAATAATGTGATGCTGTTAAGACTAATGCCTTAAACATTGATACAGATCTTGTATTAATACTCTTGCACTCAGCAACGAAAATCATTGCTTTTAGTAGAGAGTGTGATGTTTTATGACACTCAAAGTAGGAATTACTCTGATCATTGTAGTTTTCAGACAGAAATGTTGATTTAGAAGAAGCATTTGTGTGGGTAATACGTTTCACACACAAAAAATATGTTACCATTTGTAATAAGAAGCATAGATACTGATCTTTGTTGATCTGTTAAATTGTGTCATTCTTGGAAATACACTGGGAATATGTACATAAATCTTAGATATAGATCCATCATCAGTAATGTCAAATAAGCACATGAATTAATAAATGAATGAATTAGTATATACATGAATCCATCATTTTCATAAAATAAATGTTTTTTTCTTTTTTTTTTTTGCCAAAATAGTTTTTGTTCAGCTTATTGTTAACTATGAACATCTATCCTCTCATTGAATATGTGCACATACGGTATTTCCACCTGAACGCAATCTTCTTTAGCGAGCATCGGAATTACACTGGAGAGGAGGGAAAGACGGACTTTATTCGGCTGCATTCATTCTAGTCCAAAATCTTGTTTTTGTAGCTGACATCAAGGAGAAAGCTGCTTCACAAAGGTGTGCGTTTGGCAAAGGCAGTGAAGTCTTCACTGCATGCTGATAGATCCAACACTCAGCTTTAATGCATGTTATGATGAAAGAGAGGCTGCTGTAATGAATGTGCTGTGAGGACGGGCAGCCTAGTAACCGACAGTGCACAGATCAGCCGTTGAGAATCACCCATCTGGCACTGAAGTCACTCAAAAATAATTATGACCCCCATACGCTGTCTGTGCAAGCAGCTCATTATGACCCATAGTTGCATTTTATTGTGAAATGACTTCTAGCTGTTGTGTGAGTCGACATCAGTTGTTTCAGGAAAAACAGCATCTCTATGTTCAGGTGACAAAGCCCTGTAGTGACCATAGTAATTGTGACGGGAGGCAGGAGGAAGTCAGGTGTTGGTGTTAGTAAGTCAGCAGGTGGATGGAAGGGTTGAGAAAACATTGAACTTTACCATGGTAGACTGCTGTTTGTTTCAAGGTTTCACGCTAACGGTCAGCGTGATGTCACCACAAAGTCTGCCAGGTGAATTTCAGGAGCCTACCTCCAGGAGGTTCAGGAGCCACGAAGCAGAGTTAGCACTGAGCAGCTAACTCTGTTAGGAGGATAAAGGAGCATCTCCTCAGGGAGACAGAAGCCACATAGCCAGACAAGCTTATGCTCCATCAGGAAGCAACACAAGCCTGCAGCTCACTGGATTTTACAGAGCAGCACAGCAGAGAGGATCTCTCTCTTTCCATGGATGGGGTAACATTAACTGGGCCTAACATAGCATAGCATAGCATAGCATAGCATAGCATAGCATAGTATAGCATAGTACAGCATGGGTAAGCACTACACTGTTTATCTCTGTCAATGTGCATATATTGATTTGGTGAATGTTGACACCAAACTTTGTTGCTTAGGTTGATGGCTAGCCACAGCATTAAGATGATACTAGTATGTTTGACCTACATACCTGTAGCATATTTAGAACTAGGACTGGGATGTAGCTAGCCTTACTTTTAACCTGGCACCCTTTAACCTATGCACTTTAAAAACGAAACACATTCTCTACCCAACAGGGCATGCAGTCTCAGCAGCCATCTTGAATCAGCCATTCCCACACACACACACACACACACACACACAAACACACGTGTAAAGTATGGCTCTCTAGATAGGATACTGTGTGTTTTACCTCTGTGATCCTTTGAGTGTACCTGCTGGTGTATTTAATTTTGCACAAGGGTGAAGGTCACCAACCTCTCCTCTACAGAACTCCCAATCCTTCAACTTTGATTAATTATTGATATGGTAATTTTGGTAGTTATTAAATTAATTATTAATCAGAGTTCCGTATTGATAGGATAACTTTTATACTTTGAGACTGTATCAATACTGGTTGTCCATTTCCTGATTAGGATGGTGCCCAGAGGACAGATTCAGTTTTAATTACAGTTGTTATTTAATATTAACATTCTGATAATTTGTCATAATAATTGACAAATTAATAATTGATAACCTATCAATGTGCAACACTGATGACCTTAAAGAACCTTAACAAAGTATTATTTAACCCAAATCTTTCCCCAGTTGTGTTTGTCCCTAAACCTGACCAAATCGTTACCGTAGCATTATCACAATATAAAAGGGCAAGTTATTTATTTTTCAGCAGTGATTTCTAAGAGTTTATCTGTAGCCAGAATGGGCATAATTAAGGATTCGGTCCTATGGGTTGTACCAGAGAGTAGGTTCAAATGACATGTATGGTCAAATTGTTGATCATGAAACATAAAAACACCCTGCACATGTTCAGATCAGTCCTGATGCACACAATATTGACATGTATCTTGTATATCATCCCCCTAATTCATAGGAGCTTAGGTTTTTCTTGAGGGAACAAACCTTGCTATCATGTAATTTGCTAAAATCTTCACACCTAAAGTAGGTAAATGTGTCGCAAAAGTTTTGGCCATTTAGGACTGGTTTTTGACTCTGAAAAGCTTCACAAACATCAGACAGATACATTTTGTAGTAAGTGAAAAAGCCTAATCAAAACAACCTAATATGACAGTTTTAATTATGATGATTGTTCCAAATTTTCTTACAGTACAATGAGGTCCTATAGCTGAAAACTGATATTTCATTAGGCAACATGTATTGAAGTAGCAGCCACATGTGATACATGATACCATCAGCATTGGATCCCTGCAAGGCTGCGTTCTTTCTCCTCTGCTCTTCTCCCTGTACACCAACACCTGCACCTCCAGCCATCAGTCTGTCAAGCTCCTGAAGTTTGCAGACGACACCACTCTCATTGGATTCATCTCTGATGGCGATGAGTCTGCCTACAGGTGGGAGACTGAGCGTCTGGTGACCTGGTGCAGGCAGAACAACCTAGAGCTAAACGCTCTGAAGACAGTGGAGATGACTACAGAAACAGCCCAGCCCCACCCATCCCCATCACCTGTGTGACTCCCCTGTGGACACTGTAGAGTACCTCTGCTTCCTGGGAACTGCCATAAAGCAGAACCACAAGTGGGAGCTGAACATCAACTCCCTCATCAAGAAGGCTCAGCAGAGGATGTACTTCTTGCAGCAGCTGGAGAAGTTCAACCTGCCAAGGACAATGAACTTCTACACCTCCATCATCGAGTCCATCCTCACCTCCTCCATCACCATCTGGTACGCTGCAGGACAAAAGCAGACTGCAGTGTATCATCCGCTCTGCTGAGAGCTTGATTGGCTGCAATCTACCATCCCTCCAGGACCTGTACGCCTCAAGGACCTGGAGGCGTACAGGAAAGATTGTAGTTGACCTCTCCCACCCTGGACACAAACTCTTCGAGTCACTCCCCTCTAGCAGGAGGCTGCTTCTTCCCATCTGCCATCAGCCTTATCAACAAGGCTAGAGAGCCCCCCCCCCCCCCCCCCCCCACTTCCCCACAGAATTATTGCACATTCCCCTGTCATATTGCACAATGTACATATTCATAATGTATTTATTTATATTTTCTATATTTACTATAACATCCTTCACATCTTTATTGTAAAAAATGTATTTTATTTTATTTTTATTTTATTGTTAAAATCTTTCTGTCTTTTCATTTTTGAGTGTCTTGTTCTCACCTTTGTTTATACTTTTTCTTTCTTACTCTTTACTGTCTTGCACCAAACACCAAAACAAATTCCTTGTATGTGCAAACCTACTTGGCAATAAAACGGATTCTGATTCTGATTCTGATGTGTATGTGATATCCAGACAAGGTATATCTTGCTTTCTGCTGAAGTGATTCCCCATGACAGACCATATTAATAAAAGCACTGGGGGGACTTCAAGGCTTTGGGCCTGAATCACCACCATGACAAGATTAAGAAATCCCGCTACAAAAGTGCTGAATTATGTACATTGTCAGATTTTGGATGATGCTCTTCATAACTCTTGCGCCTCACTGCAGCACATCTATGACAGATTCACTTGCGATGCAACAAGCCCCAAGGGTTGTGGGGGATAGGAGAGGTTGGGTCATGAAGGAAAGCCAATGGGGCGACACACCAGTCTTCCACCAACTATTAGCGTGCTGATGAATTGCTGAGTTGTGGCGAGGGTTTGTGGGTGATACAAGATGATGTGTGCGAGGACGACAAGGTGTTTAACTCTTTGCCTTGGAAGGATCGGTTCTTTCCCTGGCTTGCTGGGTGAAGAGGAGGAAGTATACATCATAATGTTGTGTGGGCCCTTTAGGGAATTTGGCCTCTCAAAATACTGGCTTATGGCCTGAAACTGTGTGTGTGGATATATATGTGTGTGTGTGTGTGTGTGTGTGTGTGTGTGTGTGTGTGTGTGTTTGTTTGTATAACCGAGTGGATGATTCCTTTTGTCCCTGTGTGTGTCCTTTTGTGTGAGTCTATGGTAGCATCATGAAAGACAAATAGCAGCTGTCATTCCATTTACTTCAGACTCTACCCACAAACAGACACACACACACACACACACCCTTGTTTTACTATATTTATGGGGACCAATCATTGACATAATGCACTTGCTAGCCCCTCACCCTGACCTTAAAGGAGCTATTTGTAAGTTTCGCGATTGCTACATAGCTGCATTAGCATGAAAAGGTGTTTACTTACTAGTCTTTAAAGGGATCCCTTGTTGCATTTATAATACATGAAGTTATGATAGGGCTGGACAAGGCTAGCTGGTTAGCATGTTAATTTAAGTTGAAGAAAAGAAGGGATAGAAATATGCTAATCAAGAATTAACATTGGCATTGCTTTCCACTGCTGGAAACAGCACTTGGCAAATTAAGAAATGCAGTTTGATGCTGAACTCTCAGTATTTTTTCTAGAATGGTAAATAAATGGCTGTTAATGTGAATGTTAGCTATGTAGCAATGGCAAAACGTACAAGTAGCGCCGATTAACCATCACATCTGAATGCCTAACTGTAACCCGTATCTCTAACTCTGTCCTAAGCCTAATTCTAGCTCTAATCCTAAAACCAAATCATAACCCTTTAACATAACAGCTCATTGAACTTCAAATTTAGTCCCCACAAAGGTGTTGAACAAGTATAGTGGGTTAACCCTAATCCTGGTTTTTGGATGCCATTAATATAGCACAAGCTAAAACCAAGTCTTAACCCTCAAACAGGCATTTGACAATGTGTCATAAAGTGAGGACTAGCCAAAATATCCTTACATTCCCAAAATGTCCTCACTCTGGTAGGAAAAACAAACACACACCATAGCTGTGCTCTCTCTACATTGCTGCTTACCTGCCCCTGAACCACCCTGCTGCTTCCCTGCCACACACACACACACACACACACACACCGGGATTAACTAACACTTCTTCTGCCCTGGGGGTTTGCCACCTAAAAAAAGTCATCTGAGGGGAAATATGAGCTCAGTCCCCCAATTTACTCTGCTACTCCTGTAGTAAATAACTGAGGAAGGTCTCGGAGACAGGATGGAAGGAAAATAAGTCTCTTTCTCACATTCGCTATTCTCATTTTTTTCAACATGGAGAAATCTACACTCTCTCACATGTGCAGCTATCACTCTTTTTCTCCCAAGTGCAGAGTGTTAGCTTAGTAACAAAGGTAAAATAAATACCTCGGGCTTGATGAACTGTTTGTGGTACAGCAGCTGCAGGTGGTCGGAGTCATAGCGAGCTGTGGAAATGGATGGATGCACAGGTGCCAGACAGGCATCTGTACACGTGGGATGAAAGCAGCAGCTTTTTATTAGTTTTCTTTACCCATCCTCATGTCATCAGGTGTGATGGACTAGAGCTGTGCAAATAATGCAGAAAGTTATCTGGTAAAGAAACAGGCAGCCAGGAAACGATAAAGAAGATAAAATTTTTTAGCAACTCATATTTCAGCAAAGTGTCCACAGCAAAGACACCACATCATTTTACAGATGTATAAATGTTGCAAACAAAACCAAAACTGATTTCAACTGTCAAACTCTGTAAGACAGCGAACAAATCAGTCCACGAATTATTGAAGTAACAGAGTGTTACAGGGATTAGTCACTGCAATCTAATTAATATGGATGTCCAAGTTTTTTTGGCCCAAATCCCAGAGTCCTTTAATATTTTATTGATACTAAGTCCAATTTGAAACTTATATTTACATAGCTGCAGACACATGCAATGTTGATTAAATATATATCTGGCAGATTGAAATAACAACTGCAGAATTAAATTTGGCAGACTTTAGTTTTCACAAGCTCCTTCATCCAAATACCGAAGGTCTGGGTTGAAAACTAGTTTAACTAAAAGAAGTTGATCATATACTGATCATAGACTGTATATGGAGACTGAACGGAAGTTTAAGGATCCGAGACCTGAAACTGACGCAGTGCAATACGCTACAGAGAAGGGTCTGTGTGTCTTTTGGTCATTATTTACTAAAAAACAAGAGGTTATTTGATTTTCATTTGAACATACAAAAAGTAAAATGGAAATACAAGGTTTTTTCTTTTCACGATCATAAATAGATGTTTATTTATTTATTTATTTATTTTTAATTTTTGATTTTATATCTGAGCAGATTTAGATCTGCTCAGTCTTGTAGATTGTTTGTGGTCCAACATGTGATTTTGTTGATTATTCACTCATCTAATCTCTCTTATGGAAAAACTAAGTACAAGGGTGGGATATGCTCACATTCATTAGCTGCAAATGGTTCAATCAACAATGCTCATTTGGCATGTTCATGCACAGCACTGTGTGTCAATTGAAATTTGGTGACAGTTGTAGAGGATCAGGGGACACCGTTTCCTCATTAAAAAATTATTAGTTCAAGAAATGGCATGCTGAGAGTGTGATCAAGGCAAGCAGTACTTGCCCAGTTAAAGCTCGAAATTGACATCAATTAGAACAATATTGAAATGGAAGCAATATCTCTCCTTACATCTGAGCTCACAACAGCAATCTGTCCCATAAAGGATCTGATGCCTGTTTGCATTCATCATGTAATTTACTGTCCACGTACGTCTGTAGATGTGAGCTCAGCAGGCACGAGAGAGAGAGAGAGAGAGAGAGAGAGAGAGAGAGAGAGAGAGAGAGAGACTGGTGGAGAGTTAGCTGAACGTATGTGAACGTATATTGAGATGCATGTGCACTTTAGGCTGTTTGTCAATAAATTAATGCTACAACTCGTCAAAACCTAAGTCTCCGCGTCTCCCCTGTGCTTCAACAACAGTCCAGATGATGAGCCAGGAAGGTTAACAGCACTGAGGCTGGAAAAATACAGGACCCCTCATCGTCACTGGAGTGTGTCATTGTTAGTTCATGGTAAACATGTTTACCAGAGAAGTGATATTTTTTCTCCATACTACACATTTGATACATTTACTGTCAATTCAGAAAAACAACACTAAAGGTTCTTCAGACAGGAAGGAGAGAGGTGAGAGAGCAGCAAGATGCAGGAGAGAGACTTTCAGCACAGAAACAACAGGCAGCACATAATCACGAGACCAGACAGGCCCTGAATTTAAGTGGCATGTGCCACTGCTACTGCCATGGAAAAGGATGTTTTAGTGTGGTCCATGTTTCTGATGTGAAGCTTGTTTTTTTTTAGAACCTTTGATAAGTGAAGAAATACTGTATATAAAAAGACATGACTCTCTCCTGTCACACTGGAGACATACTGATATATGAGGGCTCAGAAAACTGTTAAACAGACAGTAAACTAGTTCTTACTGACCTCTCAACCCTAACAAACAGAAGAAGACTGCACATTTTGCTGTTCTGGGAATTATCGATAAAGACAGTGTTAATTGCAGTCCACAGGTTGTTGCCATCGTGATTAAGGACTCACTCATTTTCATGCTCTGCTAATCCGGGGAAATCACTATCAGATGAAATTGTGGACTTAAGTGAGGGTCCAAACGTTCACCTTGACAACGTTAAATCAATCATCAAAATGCTGCATAAGATAGAAGTGATTTCTTTTTTTGGGTCATGGCTGGAGATGGGATCATCTGAAAGAGCGTTTGGATTTTAAAGTCAAGCGAAAAACCCGTAAATGTCTCAGGGAGAATGAAATTAACTCTCTGTAAGAGACCTCTGTGAGATTTAGATTGGGGATTGTATACAATTTCCTTTGATTTGGTCCAGACGATTGCCTCCTAGACTTGGGGCACTATTGGCTGGAGGAACTTCCATTTGATTAAACTATTTACTCACCTTTGCTTAAGAAACAACCTAAACAGAATGAGAAATATAGCAACCAAGATATAAGAAGAAGCCAGTAGAAACCAGAGATGATAAACTGAAGGCCAGTGAGATCATTATTTCTTTTGGGGACAACAAGTTGCCTCATCAAAACTATTTTCAATCTGAAAGTGGTGAAAAGGCTGGTAATTACAATTATCCCATCCTTGGAGAGACTTGGCTAATTAGGCTCAGAAGAGCCCTGAGTGGACTCCTCAAGTTCATCAATAAAAGCAGCTTAATGAGCCAGAGGTTCCACTGAAGGAGCGCATCTGCTGGATTGTTGTGGCTGTGGTAATGGGCCGGTGGAGAGGAGCTGGCAGAGGGGAGATGGCACACTGGAGTTGTAGTTAAAACACATTTCCAGAGAGCCAATGAGAGGAGGGCTTGTCACACTTTTATAGCTCTTTCAGACAGAAGCTCACTGGAACAAGACAGATATAGCATTGCTGCTAAATAGAATTTATAAGTTAGGTTAAAAGACTTTAATCCACTCAAAAAAAAAAAAAAAAAAGATTGAAGTGATTAAAAATTCTATTTTTTTTAAATGATAGTACGTTTTGGATTAAAATAGTTGCTGTTCATTGTTGGGTGTTACGGAAAAAAAGGCCAGGTTAATTGTCAAGTTAGGATACAGGCATTACAGGAATGAGTTTGAATTGTGTCATGTGATGTTAATAATGGATTGTGTATGAGAAAAATTAGGATTATTCTTTTGCACAAAGTAGAAGTAGCAGAAGTAGAAAGTAGCACAGTAAAGATTGCTCTTGTTCTCAGCTGTTCTCAGGTTGTGATTCAGAGATCGGTAACACTGCCACAATATTTTCTGTCTTCATTATATTCCTCTACGGATATTTATTCACTGGCTAGGAAAACATCAGATAATGGAGACTAAAGTCTTTAAATGCCTAAAGGCAAAGAGAGAAATACATTTATAAAAAGCACAATATGTGAATGGTAAAGTCAAGAAGCACATATTCTCCTTGACTTGCAAAGTTTTTCTGAATTTCAGTTAAATGAGGGAAACAAAGCTGCATGCAGGGCTACATGATGCCACATGTGTGACTCTGAATGAAGTACTGAAGTGAAATAGGTGACTGGTCTTTGTCATATGTGACTTTATTCAATACGATTCCCATCTCTTTAATTGATTTGCCCATTGTATGATGCTTTGCTTTAAACATTGCCTCATGCCACATTGCAATAGGCACATCAATTGCAAAGCATTCAGAAAATATTCAGATCCCTTCACTTTTGTCACATTTTATGTCATAGCTTTATTCTAAAATCATTTAATTCATATTCCCCCTCATCAATCTACACTCAGTACTACTTTGTCTATGATGACAGGAACAGAATTTTACTTTTTGCTAATTAATTAGAAATGGAAAAATTAAACTACCACATTGACATAAGTGCTCTGGACCATGTTTTTATTAAGAATAAATCAGTACGTTGCTCTGTTCAGCTTTCCCTTCAGGTTGCCACTGAAGAACACCCCCTCAGCACGATGCTGCCACCACCACGCTTCACCACTGGAGCGGTGCCTCGTTTCCTCCTGACATGACGCTTAGAATGAGGTCAGACAGTTCAAGGTTGGTTTCATCAGACCACAGACTCTTGTTTCTCACAAAAAATGTTTACTTTTACTGAGGAGAGGCTTCAGTCTGGCCACTGCCATTGTCCTTCTGGAAGTTTTACCCATCTCCACACAGGATCTCTGATGATCGGGTTCTTGATCACCTCTTGTACCTAGTCCATTCTACCCCAGTCTCTCCGTTTGACTAGGCAGCCAGTTTTAGGAAGAGGCCTGGTTGTTCAAACTTCTTCCATTTAAAAATTACACAGTTGAACACCCCTGTGACTAGACTGCATATCATTCAGGCTTAGTCCGTCCTGTGGCCCTTTGCTGCATGTGATCCCCTCTCTCTCTTGCCATAGAGGGATTTATTATCAATAAACTTACATGTTGTACCATCTACAAACAAGCCATGTACAAGACTGAGCAGAGCCCTGCCTGCAGAGAAAAGTCTCTGTATGACCACAGTTTACTTTTTTTAACAACAGGTATGAAATGCCTACAAAATGAAATACAAGGTGATTGTAATAAAACAAACAAAAAAAGAATTGTGGAAGTCACTGTGCTCTTGGCAGCCTTCAATACAGCAGATTTTTTTTTTTTTTTTTTTTGCCAGATCTGTGCCTCGACACAACCCTGTCTCTGAGCTCTGCATGCAGTTCCTTCCCCCTCATGGCTTGGTTTTTGCTCTGATATGCATTGTCAGCTGTGAGACCTTATACAGACAGGTGTGTGTCTTTCCACATCATGTCCAATCACCTGAATTTACCAGATGTAGACTCTAACCAATGTGTGGAAACATCTTAAAGATAATCAAGAGCAATTTCCAGTGTCGTAGGTAAGGGTCTGAATAGTTATGTCATTGTGATATTTCAGTTTTTCCTTTTTAGTACATTTTTCAAACATTTAGGTCAGAAAATTAAATAAAAATAACTAGAATTTCAACAGCCAGCTGTTTTTTACAGTGTACTGATTAAAACAAGAATATTGGTTGAATTGAACCCTAGTCTGACCAGTGGGCTAAAAGGCAGCCTGGAGGACAGGTTTGCATCAGCCAAACACCACACACCTGTGTGAAATGGAAGGTCTTGTGATGGCAGAAGGCTGTGACAGGATAAGTATGTCATCCTTAAACTTCACAATTATGTACACATAATATATATTATCATGTTCAGGCAGCTCTCTGCCATGTTTCTCTGGCATAATTTATGTTAGAATATTCTGACCAGCAGAAAATAAAAGGTTATGGGTCTCAGCTATATATGTATATATACACACACACACATATACACACACAGTGTTTACTGTGCACAAATGTTTTCTTTCTGATTTGCGATTCAAGTCGGGTAGGGGTAGGGTTCAAACAAGAACCAGAAAACATTTAACAGAGCCTACGCATTTAAAAAAAACCCAAACAATATGAAAATAGACACATGGGTGTTTGTGCGTGCATGTGACAGCCAAAGTCAGAAACCAGTGATTATTGACCAAACTACCTAATTAACCTTTATTAGCAAATAGAATTTAAGATTATGAAGCATTATTCAGTTTTCATTTTAGAGAGAGAAAGATCAATGTATAATCCACATCTTATCTTTTACTGAATACCTTTTCACCAAATGAAATCTGTGCCAACAACACCACCAACATTTGACCCAACTTTGTTACCAAGCTACCACTTTCATATCTTATATCAAAACATGGCTGATTTCTATGTCCATTAGAGGTAACACATTTCCACAGATTTATTATATGTTTTCGTCCATAGACCACTTTTCTGTTATAAAACTGCAGTGTTACCCCAACCACAATAGTTAGTAACTTTCAGATGTTTTAACATAGAAGAGGGCTACACATTTTCAAGGGAGGATGTTCAATGCTTGTGGTAGGATATTATAGACCTGACCACCACACCTGTACTGTGTGTAAAGCAGTGGCTTCCTTGAGGAGTGGGAGAACAGAAGCCTCAAATATTACATGAATACCCAAATACCTAAATATAAAAAGTATTTTCTTTAAGAAAATGCTACTGAGTTAATTATGAAATTATCCATGAGGCCCTCATGTGTAGTAAGGGCTTGTGGCAATTCCTCACACAGCAGACAAGCCACAGATGCTGTTTTTGTGATTAGTGCACACTACACAAGGCCAGAGAGATTGATTTAGCAATGGTGTGCACAGGAATTAGCCTGGTGCGCACGACTAGAAGTGCCAAATGCCACTACACAGAGAGAGGAGACAGGTTTATGAGCAAACATTATAACATTTGTTATAACCTGTAGCCATTGTTGAAGGACCAAAAAGCAGAACACAGACTCAGTGGAGCAAGTGGAGCTGAATTTATTGTAAAGAGAGATAGTAGCAGGGCAGGTGAAGGCTGGATGAATCTTAAATGAAGGAAATGAGGCTGGCAAGGTGACAAAGGGACAGGCGGTGAGCAGCTGAATGCAGAGACTGTCGGTGAAGGATGGCAGGATGGAACATGTGGAGCTGCCAGGTACGAGGAGTATGAAACTGAGGGACGGGAGATAAAGGTGAGTCAGAGGCAAGTAGAATCACCACCTCATGGTTATAAGCCTCCGACTAGTTTCAGATTACATCCCTGTTTATCCAGAATCATATAAAATATTAACCATTT
This sequence comes from Trachinotus anak, assembly GCF_046630095.1. NCBI lineage: Eukaryota > Metazoa > Chordata > Actinopteri > Carangiformes > Carangidae > Trachinotus > Trachinotus anak. The sequence goes on from NW_027273884.1 coordinate 3,424,188, forward strand.
ATATGAAATTTTGTCATAATTGCTGTCTGAAGTCTTCGGTAATGTAACTAAAGCGTTTTTTTTCCCCCACAGTGATCTTGACCTTTGACCTTTGATCAACAGAATCTAATCAGCTTATCCTTGAGTCCAGGTGAACGTGTTAACCGAATTTAAAGAAATTTCTTCAAGGTGTTACAGAGATACATAATGTTGACAAGGCCAAAATCACGTTTTGTGAGATCACCGTGACCTTTGCGTTTGACCTTTGACCACCAAAATCTGATCAGTTAGTCTCTGAGTCATATAGTGAATATATAAGTAAACGTTTGTGCCAAATTTGAAGAAGTTCCGTCCAAGTGTTACTGAGATATCGTGTCCTCGAGAACAAGAGATATGTATGGACAAGCTGAAAACAATATGCCTCCGGCTCTCACTGTCGCCAGCACGGAACCATAAAAACGCGAGGGAGCAGAGCTAGGACTCACACAGAGGCTTAGACGTTTTACCACACCGGTAGACTGAATGATGTGGCAGCGAGTGACTGGAGAGCTGGAGCTGAAGTCCTGCAGGGCTGATGAGATGATGAAATGCAGGTGTGCAATCAGGAGGAGGCGTTGAGTGGAGCAGGTGAGGAGCTGGACGGAACGCCACGCCCACAGACACCCAAGCACACACACACAGGCACGACCAGAGAGAGAGAGAGAGAGAGAGAGAGAAACAGACCACAAAGGAAACACAAGGGAAGGGGAGCACACCCGGAGCAGAGTGCAGCAGCTGGGCGTACACCTAAGTGGAATGTTTACGTCTAGTATGGGGCAGGTATAAGTCAGACTAGTGTCCATGGTGATAACAACAGCATCTCATTTATGGAATAAGTAACAAAAGGGCGTTCAGTTAAATTCATTTTTCTTTTCTTTTGTTTTTCTTTTTCCATATCTTCTTGTTTGAAAAAGTTTGTTTGAAGGTACTAAACTAAGGACAAAAAGTAAAGAAATTTGTGTTTGGTAGAGTATTTCTTTGTTGTAACAATACTTCTTGCCAATAAATCTTATACCATTGGAAATCCTGTTTATTTCCCTTTTAAATGGTGCCACATACAGCAGCAGAGCTTATTATGTGGGTTGTGTCCATGAAAGATTTCTCAAATCTTCTCTGCCAATGCCAAACAGCCTGCCATGACTGCCCTTCACTGTCAGGCCCATTTGTGCTGGTGTCGGCAACACATGCACTGCAATACCCTGACAACATGTGTCAGATGGAAATCCCGGATGAGAGAGAGGTCCACAATAAAGGAACAGGGAACTCAGGACCTCTCCTCCAGTTTGAAACCCAGACTCCAGTGGTGCACATCCAGCAGTTGTCTGATGGTGGACATCCAGGTGAAAGGAGGAGGGTTGACTGGAGGGCACAAGGACGTGATGAAGGATGGATCCTCAAGGTCCTAGGCAGCTTGAGATTAATGTCAGAAGAGTCATTGATGCTCACAATTTCAAATGGTCCCAAATAGTTGGGAGAAAGTATCTTAAAGTCAGATTTGGAATATGTTTAGAAGAAAGCCAAACGGTCAGCTAGGGTCAGTAACTGCAGCTCAGCAGGTATGTCCAAGTCATTATCATTGCTATTTTCATCCAAGTAACTGCTGTACCACTCACTGCCTGCTTGTCCATTTGCCACCTTGCCAGCTTCATTTCCTTCATCTCAGATTCCTCCTATCTTCACCTGCCCTGTAACGCTCCTCTTGCTCAGGCTGAGCAAGCCTCACAGCTAACTGTGAGGCTATTCTTTGCTGTCATTATGTTATCACTGGTTAGCATACTGTATATTGACTTCAGAGGGGATTTGCCCTCACTTCTGACCTTGGTCCGCTCCACATTTCAGCTGTTACCTTTAAACCTTTAAAGGCAGCAATGTGCACTGGAAATTATGGCTTTTCAAAATTGTCCATATGAATGGCCATAAACATAACATCTGTCTCAACAAAGCAGCCATTAAACAGGACTTCCCTGTAGCTCAGATCAGTTTTTTTGTGCAGTTAGTTGGCAAAAATAAAACTGAGCAGTCCATATAGTAGATGGCTATTATGACCCTGAACCAAACGACTCCCCTTGGTCTTTAATAGACGCCTCCACGAATGGAGTATGAATCAGGAGACTTACACGCAAGTCAGGAGGAGTGGTGCGGACAGGGATATCACAAGGCCCAGCTCAGGCGGTAGCAATAATGCATCCCTCCAAATCCTATTATCATTGTAATGGAACGGATTGCGTGGGAGGAGAGCAGATAGGTGTGTGGGAGGGAGAGGGGGATGAGGTGGAAGGGTGCTCCTTCCTTCTGTTTCCCTCCCTTTGTCTCAAGAAAAATATGTGTGTACACATCCACACACATATTCCTCTGTCTTTTTTCCAGGATAGGAGAAAGCTCTGGGGCTGACACCTGCGCCTCAAATAAATGTCTCCCTGAAGAAGAAAAACACCAGGAGAAGTGGTGATTTCTGATGTAACTCTAAACTTTAACTGAAAACATCTTTCAAGACTCAGCCAGGAACAAGTCAGCAAAACTCGCAAACCAGACAAGAACGACATAAAAAACAGCATGAGATATGGCATTAATACCTGGAGACTCAGAGGAAATAGTGTTTCGGAGATGAAACTGAGATGCCTGATGAATCAGACAGGCAACAAATAAGGCCGTAGGTCTTCATCACATACTGTTCGGTCAAATTCATCCTAAGAATACTGTGCAGACTGGAATGTCAAACCTAATCAGCATCTGCAAATACTGCAGCCCTCAGAGAGACTTGACATATTGGATAAGAGAAGCGATGAACCCTGCATGCCCACAGTCCTCATTACGCCCTCAAATAAAAGCACTACATTTTAAAAAGTAATTGAGCTGGTCATGGGGGTGATAAATGACTTGTAGGCATCAGAATCTTATAGATACTTTAACAAAAGCTAAGACAGTTTCACAGACAAAACCTGTGACCCAAATGGACTGATACACAAATGGACACCCCCTTCACATCATTTATTAAAATAATGTAATTGATGAAATTCAAAATGTAGGTGGAACTCTATCCTCTGTCCAGTAATTATCCCCATTCATGCTGACAACCCTGTTCTTCTTTTTATTCATTATGAAAAACCCATCACGTCCTTTGAGGTTTTTTTGCAGCAGGACATGCCAGATAATAAACACCAGACTGGGTCAAAACCCAGCATGTGGCTGGATCATGTATATGGTCAATGTGCAAAAATGATGACGTAGCTGAAAACTGTTGTATTACATGTTTTTTTCTTCTCTTCTGTTTGGTTATTTTGTCATATATAAAATCAGGATTTAACCATAAGCCAGCCAGCCATACTAGGTTTTGACCTAGTCTCTAAATCTGGCAACAAATGTGCTAAGTTTGCAACATTGCAGGCTATAAACATCCCTGTTTGCATAGATTCATTTTGAAAGAGCAACAGCCAATGGGGAAACTCCAACTTAGTCACGTGGCATTCAGTGATCACTCAACTCTATCACTCAGTCAGTCAGACAGTTGGTCGTCATTATAGGGCTGGCCCTGCTGTGGCTGTCCAGTCAATAATTGCAGGTATTTTTGAGTAAAATAAAAAGAGATACAGTATAAGAGTGTCTGTGTAATTTCATGTATTGTATGTGGCGTAATGCTTTGTTATATTAGATAATATTAGATCCCTAAAATGACCGTGCAAGCACTAGAAATGAAACTAAGCTGGCCTTTCTGCCGAGCTGTGAGGGAATATCCAAGCAAGTGAAGTAAAGCTTCTCCTAACAGCCACCGGAGCAGAAATGAAAGGCATTTGTCTAAGTGATTCACAAAAAACAGATAAAGTCCCAACAGTGACATTTTGTTTTCCCTACAGTTGACTGTGCTTGCAAACATATTGTTTCCAGTACAAGAAGTGCTGCTTTGTGCTGTAACATTATTGCTGAAAATGATGACAATGGTAACACCTCTTTTCCCTGTGAAGCTGTGAAACTGACATAGTGTTTTCTCTTAAACTTGTAAAATGCTGCTCTCATAAAACACTGTAAAGAGATATTTTAACAAAAACCTGGCCTAGGAATCTGATCTAATAAAGCCATACTGTCCCTTTAAACCTCTGCAGTAGTGCAGTTCAATGCGCAAAAAATGTGATACGCACTGATCTGATTGTGCATACAAATAGGGATGGAAAATGGTGAGAATAGGGAGTAAAGAAGAGTTGGTGGGCTGAAGAGTGTTACCCCCTGTGGTGTGTGTATAAATAAAAGACAGAACAGAAAGCCCATGGTGGCAAAGGCTGGCTTTAGAGACTGATTAGTTTCATTTGACAAAGGACACAAACTGGGAAAGGATGGGACTGGAAAGGTTAGGAAACAGTAGAAAAGGCAAGAAAGAAGAGGAAGAGAGTTGCTCTCCGTGAGCCACTTAAATGCACCACAGAAGTTTTACTTGTGTTCCAGCCACAAGTAAAAATAAGCTAAGGTATTTAGAAAAAAAAGCATGCTAGCTAGGTTAGTTTTGGTTGTAAATAAGCTATTTCTCTTACATATTCAGTCATATGCACATAAATTATTAGAAGATGTCTTGTAAGGTGAAAGACGGTGCCATGTAACAGCATCATGTGTCCTCCTAGAGCACTCATTAAACTTTTAGCCTGGGATTAGAGCAGACACTGGATCTCTTCAGTATCGTCTTCTCCCAGTCCCATCACCCTGTTCTGAATAAAGAATCCCACTGAGAATGTCAAGCTATGTTCCCACCATTAAATACTGTATCACAGTGATGACTGAAGCAAGCATGAGTGGAATGCACTTTAATGATTAAGGTGAGTTCTGAGGATGAAATGTCTCAATGCACAAGAGTAGTTGCCTGATCCCTCTCCCCAGACAACATTTGAGTGAATAGGGTTTTTAAGCAGGGTTGGAGGTATGTAGTTCAGCTGAAGTAGCTACAGTTATCATGACTCAAACAGCTCATATACAGCATCCACTCCATTTCCTACAAACATATTTCATTAACAAGTTCCTATCTACTTTTCCAATATCATTAAAATGAATAAAATCATTGAGAACCTTCTTTACAAACGTTAAAATGTTGTCCTTCAGAGACTAGAAGGGAAATCTTAACTCGTTACTTCATGGAAAAATGTCAATTTTTTTCTAAATTTACTTATGCTACAAATTTTTGATATTTCCTTTATGTTGGGCAAGGGCAAATCAAATACATTTTGAAAGTTAGCTAGTTTTAGCTAAATGGTTTTATTAACAGTTAGCTATATTTGACTAAGCACAGATACAGGCACATACATTTAAAGGGTTTTGGAGTGTACATAAAGTTTATTTTAAGACTTGAATAAATGTAATGACTGTGAATAAATGAAATCATTCATGTTTTTGCTAAAATCAAAATTCTGAGCTGATTGTCGCGTCCACAAAACTTCTTGAGTCATGTTTTCTTTATTTTTCATTATTGCAGTATTTGCCGTTTATTTTTGTTTCACTTACCTCTCCTCTCGTTTCAGACCACCACTCCCTGCCCTTGTGAGTTTCCCGCCACTGTGATTGACCCGCCCTGACTGGTTGCACCTGTGTCTTCCCTTCCTAGTGTATTGAGTCTCCATGCTCTCCAACCTGTGCCAGTTTGTCTTCGTCTGAGTCAATAGCTCCAGTATCTTTTCTAGCTTTAGTATTCCCAGTTTACTGTTTTTTGCTAGTTCCCTTTCACCTTATCTTTGCCAGCCATCTTGGAATTGTTTGCCTGCATATAGTCTGACTGTTTACTGACCATTTTTCAGGTAAAGACTGATTTTTCAGAATCAGAATCAGAATCAGAATCAGAATCAGTTTTATTGCCAAGTATGTTTTCACATACAAGGAATTTTTTCTGGTGATTGGTGCAATTGATCAGCAACAGTGGGGCTCTCTAGCCTTGTTGATAAGGCTAATAGCAGATGGGAAGAAGCTATTTTTGTGGCGAGAGGTTTTGGTCCTGAAGGACCGCAGCCTCCTGCCAGAGGGGAGTGTCTCAAAGAGTTTGTGTCCAGGGTGGGAGGAGTCAGCTACAATCTTCCCTGCACGCCTCAGAGTCCTTGAGGCGTACAGGTCCTGGAGGGACGGAAGATTGCAGCCAATCACCTTCTCAGCAGAGTGGATGATACGCTGCAGTCTGTTATTGTCCCTCTCCGTGGCAGCAGCGTACCAGATGGTGATGGAGGAGGTGAGGATGGACTCAATGATGGAGGTGTAGAAGTTCACCATCATAGTCCTTGGCAGGTTGAACTTCTTCAATTGCCTCAGGAAATACATCCTCTGCTGAGCTTTTTTGATGAGGGAGCTGATGTTTAGCTCCCATTTGAGATCCTGTGTGATGGTGGTTCCCATGAAGCGAAAATGCTCCACGGTAGCCACGGGGGAGTCACACAGGGTGATGGGGGTGGGTGGGGCTGGGCTCTTCCTGAAGTCCACTATCATTTCCACTGTCTTCAGAGCGTTTAGCTCTAGGTTGTTCTGCCTGCACCAGGTCACCAGACGCTCAGTCTCCCACCTGTAGGCAGACTCATCGCCATCAGAGATGAGTCCAATGAGAGTGGTGTCGTCTGCAAACTTCAGGAGCTTGACAGACTGATGGCTGGAGGTGCAGGTGTTGGTGTACAGGGAGAAGAGCAGAGGAGAAAGAACGCAGCCTTGCGGGGATCCAGTGCTGATGGTCTGGGAGTCAGACACGTGCTTTCCTAGCTTCACGTGCTGCCTCCTGTCAGACAGGAAGTCGGTGATCCACCTGCAGGTGGAGTCAGGCACGCTCAGCTGGGAGAGCTTGTCCTGCAGCAGAGCCGGGATGATGGTGTTGAAGGCAGAGCTGAAGTCCACAAACAGGATCCTGGCATAGGTCCCTGAGGAGTCCAGGTGCTGGAGGATGAAGTGGAGAGCCATGTTGACGGCGTCATCTACAGACCTGTTGGCTCTGTAGGCGAACTGCAGGGGGTCCAGGAGTGGGTCAGTGATGGATTTGAGGTGGGACAGGACAAGGCGCTCAAATGATTTCATGACCACAGAGGTCAGGGCAATGGGTCTATAGTCATTTAGTCCTGTGGGCCTTGGTTTTTTGGGGACAGGGATGATGGTGGAGGATTTGAAGCAGGCTGGCACGTGGCAGGTCTCCAGTGAGGTGTTGAAGATGTCTGTGAACACTGGAGACAGCTGATCAGCACAGTGCTTCAGGGATGATGGAGAGACAGAGTCAGGACCAGCTGCTTTGCGGGGGTTCTGCTTCTTAAAAAGCCTGTTGACATCTCTCTCCAGGATAGAGAGAGACGTTCCTTTGGTAGGGGAGGAGGGGGGTTCTGATGTGGCTCTGATGTGGAGGTTAGTGTCAGGCTTGTCCCACTGTCTTTCAAAGCGGCAGTAGAACTCATTCAGATCGTTGGCCAGACGGAAGTCATTAATGGAGTGGGGGGGTTTAGGTTTGTAGTTTGTGATCTTTCTGAGCCCTTTCCAGACAGAAGCAGAGTCATTGGCTGAGAACTGGAGCTGAAGTTTCTCAGAGTACAGTCGTTTAGCTTCTCTCACCGCTTTGCTAAACCTGTACTTGGACTCTTTAAACTTGTCCCTGTCCCCACTCCTGAAAGCTTCCTCCTTTTGCCTCCTGAGCTGACTGAGCTTAGCTGTGAACCAGGGTTTGTCATTGTTATAACTCACCCTGGTGCATGATGGGATACAGCAGTCCTCACAGAAGCTGATGTATGACGTCACAGCCTCTGTGAACTCATCCAGACTGTTGGAAGCAGTCCTGAACACCTCCCAGTCAGTGCAGTCCAAACATGCCCGCAGATCCTCTATGGCTTCACTGCACCACTGCTTTGATGTCCTCGCAACAGGTTTACACAGTTTTAGTTTCTGCCTGTATGTGGGAATCAGGTGGACCATGACATGGTCAGAGTGGCCCAGTGCAGCCCGGGGGACGGCGTGATAAGCACCACTGACTGTGGTGTAACAGTGGTCCAGAGTGTTCCCCTCTCTGGTCGGGCAATTAACAAACTGTCTGTATTTGGGCAGTTCATGACTGAGGTTCCCTTTGTTAAAGTCACCAAGGACAATAACTACGGAGTCCGGGTTGGTCTGCTCCACACACAGTATCTGGTCGGCGAGCGCCCGCTGTGCCTCCTGCACGTTGGCCTGTGGTGGGATGTAAACACCGACCAGGATGATTGAGGTGAACTCACGGGGGGAGTAGAAGGGCCTGCAGTTTTTGATGGAAGTCTCCAGGTCAGGAGAACAGTGCTGCAGGATCACTGTCACGTCTCTGCACCAGCCACTGTTTGCATAAAAGCAGATTCCTCCAACTTTCGTTTTGCCGGACAGCTCTGTGTCGCGATCCGCTCTGAAGAGCTGGAAGCTGGCCAGCTCCAGCGCAGAGTTCGGAATCGATCCACACAGCCACGTCTCCGTGAAGCACAGGACGGAAGATGAGGAAAAGTCTCTGTTCTTCTGCACCAGTAGCTGAAGTTCATCCAGCTTGTTGGGCAGTGAACGCACCTTGGAGAGAAAGATACCTGGGAGCGGTGTGCGGAGTCCGCGCCGGCGGAGACGCGCAAGCGCACCGGCACGTTTTCCTCTCCTCCGGCGTTTCACTGCGAGAGCAACGGTCAGTGACCTCTGACCAAAATGTCCAATAATCCCACAGATGAGTCGAGAAAAGTAGGAAAAAAATCCACTGGAGTTGTTTCTCTGATATTAATGAGCTCTTCTCTGGTGAAAGAGCTCCGGAAACCAAAGCAGAAAACTGGATTTATAAAGAAAATAAGGCAAAAAAATGCGCACCAACACACCGAGGCAGCCATCCGCGGCGCCATGGCAACAGAATGACAACCTAGTTGTCACTAATTCAACCTAGTGATCGTCTCGTGAGTCATGCAATGGAGTCCTTTTCCTTGTGTTTTACCAGTTGCTACACTGGTGATCATCCCAGATATTGTAGCTATAGTGACTGTTTGGTACAGATCTGATGTAGCTGACTGATTCTCCACAAAGAGGATTGAACATGGACAATCCACTGTCCCAACAATCCCACTTTTAGTAGAACATTTCCTGATGTTACTGCCAACAGCAGGGACAACATTAAATTCAAGACATTTGATACTTAGGTTTAAGACTTTTTAATAACTTCTAAGGCCTTTTTTAGGGAAGTGACTTCAGGGCATTTTAAGATTTTTCAAGATATGTAGATTGATTTAGGATTGTATAGAAACACCTGCATCTTAGACATTTTTGTCACAGTTATATCAACTTTATGTGTACTAAATGCTCAGTAGCATGGTATAGATGTTAGTACACACTAATAAATAGAGTGTGCTAGAGAATGCACTCCCTGCCCGTGTAATTAGGCCTTCAGAGAGAAACATGTAAACTAAACATGTAAGACTGATATTTTTAAATGCTGTTTATTACAGCTGTACAGCCACAAATTTACAAGGCTTCTAGAGAGCCACTCTCCACTTATACGAAAGCAATTAGATTGGTTGAATTGGCAAATAGTTTATTCAAGGTATATAATTAGCTGCATTCTTTTTATTGCTTATACATTACATGCGTAAGAAAGCATTTTGATGAGGCAACACTTGTTCCAATGTTCCAGCAATTAATGAGGAGAGCAGTACCCAGCAGCTCCTCCTCCTCCAACTTGTTGTTCCTCATTATGTCAACATCACCCCTCATTTGCCTGAATATCTTGTCAAAGCATTTCAGAAAAAGCTAAAACATTGCAAGAGGGAATATCCATCAGCCTGGAACAGTGGACCAAAGGGTCACAACCAAGGACAAATCCAGCAGTGCATGAAATTGCAGTAATACACACGGCTAAATTAAAAATGTCTGTTGTGGAAATGAGAGGTTTAAAGTAGCTGTCGTGCATTTTATTGAACAGTAACTCAAGCAGCGGTGCATAAATTTTGACACTTGAAATGACAGGACATTAGCTTGTTGATGCAGGTGTTACATCACTGCTCAGACATGTTAAATATTAAAATATGTATATGAGACAATAATATTTACTAATGCTCAAAGAGGCTCAACTGTCACCCATGCCATACAGTCCATGTAATTTATACTGTGAATAAACCAGCATGGGCTTCACATGTCTTTGAATATTGCCCATTTTAGACAGTTCTCTGCAGCTATAAACCTCCATCTCATTGCAAGAACGGCGGTTCCAAGCTAATAAAAAAATTAAGTACTCCTGCCTCAAAATCTACAATCTTAAGCCTGTCCATTTTGAGAGGTTGCCTATTGATCACTGCTCTCTTTGTCGAGTGTGGAGCTGTGCTGTCGATGCAATCAGTTCTCATATAACGGGCCCATGCGTTTAATTGGACTTGGCCTCAGCCTTCTTCTCTATTGATTGAAATCTCCGGACTAAACCACTAATCAAGCTCCAACATCGGTCAGACTATCGCTGCCAGACAATACAATATTGAGAGATTTTTATTAGAATCCTGTCATGTTAAGGTGAGGCGTAATGGTCCTTACAGGCCATCTTAAAGTTTGTTTATTGACATTTGTAGTCAGAATTCCCTGAAAATCAATATAAATGTTGGAGTATAGCGAGAAGTTAAATTAGATATGATATCATGGGAGACTGACGGTAAAATGAGAATACTTTTAAGATCAGCACCTTGGGGCTTCACCGCGCACAGATGCACAGTTAGGAAACAGGTAATATCCAGGACCAATATCTTGTATGTTCACTCTTAGACAAGACACACAGACTTGTTCAGTGATCGGCAGAGAGACAGAGATGTGATTGAAAAGTAAAGTGAATTTTTGAGATTAAAGAAAAATACTATACTATATAAAAACTTTATTAATATATTAAAAATCTACCATTAAGTTTTGTTATAACAATAACAATAATAATAAGTACAGTTTTACAGGTTAAAAGGGACCATGAGACACTAAAACTAAGACAGACCAAACCAAAGCCACTAAAGACCACACACACACACCAAAAACGGACAAACTCACCATGAGCAATAATTATCACACACCATCTGTGCAATATTCCTCATCTGCTGCTATTTTTGTTATATTTTAATATCAATTTGTACTTACTATATTATTTTTTATTTATCTTTTTTTTTTTTTTTACTATTTGATATTATCATTTTGCAGTTCTTTTTTGTACTGTCCACTTTGCTGAGGTAAGACTACAAATTAAGGACTTATCTTATCTTATCTTATCTTATCTTATCTTATCTTATCTTATCTTATCTTATGCCAAACTAAAATCACAAGCAGATGCAGGTAAAACTGCCACTACCATTTGATTGTACTTGAACTTCTATAACCTTTTGTCTTGTAAACGCAACAATGGCAGAACGACAATCACCACCACCCGCTCCCAGCGGGAAACCACATTTGGTGGCAGAGTTGAATCGTTAAATATTCCTGACACTGACTGGGGACAGCTGAATGCAAGGGGCAAAGCTGTGTTCAAGAACAGTATTCAAGTCCAGTATGTAGGCTACTGTTCCTGACCACAATAACAGGATGAAGCGTTGAAGGCATATGCAGCAAGCCCAACAGCTGACAATAAAACATCCAAAAGTCAAAATAAACATGATTACGTAAATACTAAATGCAAATTTCTCTAATATTGGATGTCAACTTGAGTAGACTGATCTACTTCACAGCCTCACATTGCCATAAATGTAATTAATAATGTTTTACACACAGTAAAGTAAGGCGTCATTTGACATACTGCATTCAGACCATCCATGGGAAGGAGCTTCAACAAAGAAACTCCAGGCAGACATGTTGTCAGTTTCGCTGACTACAGCCAGTTTTCCAATCTTCCATCAGATATAGGAACTATATATGAGTATTGATCGTTTCCCCTCTTCTGAGATCGAGGTGGACAGTTGATAGAATCATAAACACTTTAGCAGTGGCCGCTTCCAAAGCTGTTATCTTGATTGTTTTTAAAAACTCGGTTTACCACCACAACTGATCCTCCAGGGAGACATGATTGTCCAGTGTGGACCTCTAAGTGAGCAGAGCAGATACAACATAATTGTTTCTAGTGCACTGTCAAATAATGCACACTTTAACAAAACAAAAAAACAGCTAGTTTATTGAGCATGGAAAACAATTACAGCACTGTTTGCCGCGAGGTTGCCACATGTATGGAATATACTTTGTATTCATAGAATTCATAGAAAGGCTATCTTTCATCATATACAGGCTTTCACTTCTTTATATAGTCATTACTCTGTATAAGCTTGTTTTGCTTGGCATACACTAATGGAACATTTTAATGGTTTTAGTAAGTCACAATGAAATTCTTTTAAGTGTAGTGTTTGTGTGGTGGTGAATACAGGGTGAATAAGCCTGCTACCAGGAAAACAGCACAGTAATATGAAAAAATATGAAACAGGAATGATTTAGACAGAGAGTAAACAAGCATAAATATTTTGTTATTCCAGGCTGGACACTTAGAACGGACAGAGGAAACTGTGTTATGCCTTTGCATCAATTATTCATCAGTACATGGAAGTAAATAATCCTAACTGACGTCTATGTAGCGGGATTTGAAAAACATTACATTTGTGTGTCTGATAAGCCAGTCTATAAAGCTATTATTTATTTTCCAGAGATGCCGCGACTTGATCTGGGTACAGCAGGGAATTAGCATGATATGAGTGCTGTTTAGCAGGCTGAGGATCATGCACTGTAGTCCATGCCTCACCTGTTTCAACTCGCTTCACACAACACTGATGCAGCCAGTAAATCATGGTTTCTGCTGGTATGTTTGTTTTTATAACATTTATCTGTCATCTGCTGCCCCAATATGTGACCAAGACCCCATTTTAAAATTGAGCAACAAAATCAATACTTCTATAAATCAAGAGATATTGCTCGGCACACCTGGTGATTATTTCTTTCATGCAGGAGGGGCCAGTCTCAGGTCAGCATTTTATGGTCTGTCATAGACTCCGAGGACAGGCTGCAGAGAATCATTTGTTATCATGCTTGCATCTCAAAAATGTATTAAGGTCAGCGTTCTCTCCTCATTAACCATGTTGACACTTTCCATGAGTCATCTCCTGACAAATAGATTAGGGAACCTGTCAGAACTTGTCAGACTTGTGAAAGATTTTGTGCTGTGCAAGACCCAATAACTTGAAGTATCAGGAGCTAAAAGCCAAAGATTTTTTATATATTCATTGTTAACCCCAGCTTTCAATTTATTACAACTGAGAAAAATGAAAAGTCTCAGTGTCCTATCACTTGTAGAGCAATGGTGACACGAAAAACAAAAATTGAAATTGTGTGGAGTGCCAAGGATTCAAAGTCAAATTTTTATCAGAGTGCTTGAGACATTTCTTTGACCTTTTTATTTTCCCAGCACAAACCACTTCTGTGGTGTTTGCTGCCAAATATTTCTGTCAAATAGCTTTTCTGTCAAAGGACAAAAAAGCCATTGTCAAAGAGGGTTTTCTGTTTGCAGGGACTGGAACGATTTCCCTGAGCCTGGCCGTAACATCTTTTTAACTGTGGTGGTGAAGGCAGGAGTGAGACCAGAGATGGATTCCAGATTAACGTAGTGTAGCCGTCTCTTTGGTGTGTCATATTTCTGTTATACTGTGGCCTTTTGGTTTTCTGAAACTCAACCTGTGTCATTTATAGATAACCTGAGCTGCTTTCCGATTCAGCGAGCAGAACTACTTGATAATGAGACTGAAGATAGAATTATCATCTCAAATGCCAAACCCTGAGTACCAGAGGATGAAACTGTGACTTTGTGGCTCTAACATTTAAAACAGGATCCATCAAGCAAAAGAATTAACGAAAAAGGAGGCATGGAAATGAGGAATAGTGGCCATTTATTGATCCTTATAACTTTGAACCTTAATAATGACATTTTAATATCTTTTACTTACAGACAAATACAGATGCAGGCACAGAGCCCCAGCTTCATCTAAGCCTACACTGCATTTTCATTTAGGGAGTTTATCAGTCTGCAAACGTGACCACTAACAGCAAATTAGCCCTCTCCAACATACTAAACCACATCAGAGCACTTCCCCTGAGAAATATTAGCGATTCTCCTCAAGAGAAAGGAGTTACAGTCTTCCCAAAAACCGGATCAATATCTCACTAAAGGGGGCAACACCAGACAAGTGACAGGATGGTTGTCTGTGTCTGTGCAGCATTTGTGCACCACCTTTGCATTACTGTCAGAAATCATGACTCTGTAACAGTGACCGCGTGCAAGTTCTTTAGTCTTCTTTGACAGACAGCCTGTGGCCAATCACTGCACTGAAGGTACTATCAGCAACCTAACAGAGATTTCTGCATTGATGGGCAGGAATTTTGTCATTGTGGCACTTCCATATCATTGCTTTCATGAGAGGTACTGCTTTCAATTCATCGATGGTGAGCTGGAAACTCAGTCAGTTGAATGTGTGAGTCTGCAGTGGTGGACATGAATGTCCCAGCATGACTCGCGCACAAACTGTGGTTAACACTGCCTGGGTCTTTGACTTTAGAGCCACCCCATTTCTGCTTTCTAGGAACTTCTTAACGTCAGCTTGGGCAATGAATCTGTCATTTCCATGTGAACTAAATCAGATATTTTACAGTAGTGAGCAAGAATTGGTGCCTGTGTTGCTTGAGCAGTGCCAATATACCAGACGAGTCTTTGCGAGGGATTGAATCCAGGCTTCTGTGGCGGAGGGCAAGAATGTTTGCAATGTGCAACAAATTCATCAGGATAACTTCCCAGTGTCAGCTTGGGCCATGTGTCTCTCATCTTAAATGTTAACTGAATCTGAGACCCAGAAGTGGCCAAGAATTTGTTCCTGAGTGACTTCTGCAAAAACTGAGACTTACCATTGCCTGGGTTTTAGACCTTTGAGTCATGAGCATTTCAATTTTCTAAAGAATACTGCGTAATGTCTCCTAATTCCATGGATCTGTCATTCCTGACATGAAGTAAATCTGGGATTGTCTGGGAGCAGGCAAGAAGCTGGTTTGTGCAACTCTTGCACAGAGCTCACAGAGCGGTGGAGTCTTTCATTGAACGCAGTTCTGCCACGGTGAGTAGGAGTTATGACTAATTTAGAGTTCAGGGTGTTATGTTTTTTCCGAGAGTGCTCTCCAGCTGGAGGTTACAACTGTGGACTTCTGCATTCAATTGAACTGATAAAGTAGAACCTCCATTTAAGTAATACTGCCCTAATTGGAGTTAGCTTGGTTTGCCATAACTTTAAACCATCAGCACTTACTGTTAAAAACTCATTTTCAAGTGCCAGTACAATGCAATCTATATATTGACAGGTGAAGACTGACAT
Organism: Trachinotus anak; assembly: GCF_046630095.1. NCBI lineage: Eukaryota > Metazoa > Chordata > Actinopteri > Carangiformes > Carangidae > Trachinotus > Trachinotus anak. The sequence continues at coordinate 3,439,526 of NW_027273884.1, forward strand.
TATAATACTGTTGGACAGCAGCAGTTCTAGCTTGTATAGTGCCCTGGGCAAAACCCAAGTTGCAGAGCTGCCACCTTTCTTGTTACAGTTACATCATCATATGAAATCTGCCCAGCAACTGCATGGTTAATGCTGATACTATACACGAGGTAGAAGTGGCTATTTGATAGATTCCCCTGCTCCAGTGGGGAGACCTGTGGTCAAACCACTACCTCCCCATTACCTACCACCTCTGAGAGTGAAAGAGGAGACCTTCTCAGCAGCAGAAGCCTGCCCAAACTAGAGAGAGTGCCCGTTCTGACCTGACATTTCTTTTTTTGTGAGTTGATAATGAGAAATGACAGGATGAATTACAATAATAAATGGACCAGTAGAGAGGTGAAGGACGCCAATGGGATTTATGGTTTACCACAGAAGAAGCGAAGGAGGAACACAGATACACTGTTCACACATACCTGGTTTCTAGTCAGGTTCACTTACAAACATCAAGTGTTAAAGCAATGATGCATACATTTTTCATTTCATTCTGGGAATTTTTGAGGATGGTTGATATAGTGCAGTATAATAACACTGTGATTTTGGACACAGCCAGTGTCTCTTTCCAGGATGGAAGGGACAAACAAAAAGAAATGGAGGAACAGCAGGTATGGCCAAGCAGAAAGCATGCCGAAGAGGATAAGAAACAGGAAGCACAAGCACACATTTCTGTTCCACTGTCTTAAGAATCTCCTGCATGTAATCCCCTGCATGTCCTCAGTGAAAGGCACAGACCAAGCCTCTTCAAAAGGTTAAAGGTTTGTTACTTAAACTGAAATACGCAGCCAAAGCCTTCTGACACATTCTTGGCATTATGTGTTCCGAATATAAAAAGGCACCTTTCAGTGAAGCATCACAGCAGCATCACAACTCTTTTCCAGTAGGACCAGTGTTAAGTCTTGTCTTAAACTATTTCCAGAGAGCTAAAATAGAGTAGCAGATACTGGCAGTCTGACTGGCATAAATTCTACAATTCTTCTACAAGACACAGTTTCTTTAATGCCTGTCACGCCCTAACCATTTATTCTCTACACTGTTCCTCTTCTTCTCAACGTTTGTGTCTTTCTTGCAAAGCTGCATTTAATCAGAGGAGACAGGTTAATAGTCATTGGCCTGCGGTAATAGTAATAGCTTCACATACATGAAGAGCTATTGTAATGACTACATCTTCATGCCCATTAGGTTTAGACATTTAACTAATAACCTCCCACTTGGAGCTGCTTGATCCTTTATGCTTGATGCTTTGAGGGATTTGCAGAGGTTCCACTGCATCTAAAGAGGATATCAATACTCAGGGCCATGCCGAGAGATACATAAGCATCATCTTAAATTCAATTAAATGAGGTCAGACTTACTTATATCAAGTACTGTACTTTGCTCATTTACTGTGGATAAAGGTGAACCAAATGAAGTTGAAGCATAATCTGTGAGATGAGATGTATTTATTTAAAATATTTACATTCACCAAAGAGACAAGTGAAGGACATCACTAAAGCTTCAGTGCAGAAGAAACTTTTGTGTTAGTACTAAGCACTAACTCTGTGCAGTAAGTGCAAGGAGATCAGAAAGAAGTGCACCGAAAGTGCAGAATAAGTGCTGGTTGGGCGTATTAGGGTGTTAGAGGTGTTAGGAGAGGAGGTGCTTTTCAAAGCGATGAGTCTTCAAGAGATTAGAAAGGGATGCCCCTGCTCTGATAACATTCAATAGCTCGTTCTGGCATCAGGGAACCACAGATGAGAACAGTCTGGACTGCGATTGTCTTGTGTGTGGGTATGGCAATGCCAGACAACATTCCCTGGAGGAACCCAGTGGCCGAGAGGGAGCATAAGCCAAGTTCAAGTAGATGATGCAGTCCCAGAAGTCACTCTGAAGGAAAGCATCAGTGAATTTGATTCGGGTATCCCTGGTTAGCCAGTGGAGGTCAAGGAGTAGCAGAGGGACATGTGGCCTTTTAGGCTGATTGAAGCCCAGATAGGACGCTGCATTCTGGACCATCTGTGAGAGTTTGACTGTATGTGTAGGGAGGCTTGCCAGAAGATGAGACAAATGTGGATTTCTGTCATTTTCTGGATCATATTGGACACACTGGATACACTGTCAGCTACTTGATATTTCTCAATAAACCTGCTGCATATACTCCTACTTTCTGAGATTAAATATATGCTGCTTTTTGTGAGATGCCAGAGTTTCAAAGTCTGAATGCAGAGCCTCTTCTAACATGTAGAACACTGAAATGTTCAAGAAAACATTCAAAAGCCTGATGTAACCAATTGGTATGAAATTACCTTTATTCTACCACCACATGTAACTCACATGTGAATGACAGGAGAGAAACACCTTTTTTTATTATTTTAAAGTTAAATCAGAACATACGGCACAGCATAGAAACCAGACCTATATAAAGACAAATGACCCAATACATTTAATCCACATTATTACAGATCAGTCCTAACCATGATAGAGGAGGTTTGTGCAGTGGTGCAGACGTTGCAGTTAAACATAGGAGCAATGTTTCCCGTCAGTACATGACTTCCAGACCAAGACTGGCGAAAATGAACTGGTAGATCTTATAATTTAAAATATATATACTTTAAACCTGCTCTGTACATCTGATGATCTACATGATTTGTTACATAAATCATACTTTTATTTTATTATATCCTTCATAGTGTTCCACTGTATCCTCGCATACAATGCAGCATTTATCTTGTTAAATATATGTTTATATAAAATGTGTTTATCATTATTATCATATCATGCATGCACTAGCATCACTCAGGCAGGTGTCCATTAAAATAATTCCGGACACCAATATATCTGAGGAGTTGCATATAATATTGTATCAGTATCTTGTTTGATATGACATATTATGCATCATATGGTGCTGGTAGTATGTCATATCACATACAGTGTTATCTTGTCTTGCTGTTGCATGGGGTCACACTAGTAAAACACTCAGAACATATTTTTTTTGTCAAACACACACAACCCTCAGCGGGGTTATTTATGAAATCATACACCATGCAGGGAAAAGGTCTTGCCAGGTTGGTGATGGAGGACTCTGCTTGTGCTGGGAGGATCAGAGCAGGGTGGAGGCAGCGCATGTGTGGTGAGGGAGGGAAAAGCAGAGTGAGGCAGGTAGTGCAGCCTCGCTGGTGGCATTAGTCTTGTTCAGCATCACAACCTATGTATAAATGGAAAGTAATGAGAGCAATGAGAGCAATGAGTGCAACTTCATCAGCTCAGTCTACTGTTGCAGTCTGTCTTATCAGAAAAGTAATTCAACTATTGACCTCAAATATATTGGTGTAGAGAGTAATTTTAATGAACACCAGCCAGCAATGCGGTGTATGATAATGCTGATCAATACATTCAGACTGACGATATGATAATATTTACCAATGCAATCAGACTGACTGGCTCCCAAGCATATCAAATAATGTCATAGTTGTGACTGTATTCTATAATGATATTGTAAGTATGTAATGATTTGAATTGTAATAATATTTTGTTGTGACATGTCATATTAAATCAGTTGGTATCACACAGTATTTTTTGTAATTTCTCAAACAAGCTGTCAGGCTTTGAAGAAGAACAACACTATTTGTACATCCCCATGTCATATACATGGATAATCAACTGGTGAGGATGGTACCTTTCCCAGATAGCAAAATAAATCAGGCCCATGGCCCGACTCTGGCCTATATACAGCATGACTGTTAGACAGTACCTTCACATCTGGACCAATTATGGTGCACACACACAGAAAATCAACACCACAGCCAGGATCTGCCCAGATGTGACAGTATATTGGCCAGACTTGGACCAAGGACTCAGGCGTATGTTGGGCCTGAAGTTACACCGGGACTTAACTTTAGCCTTCAGTTTGTTAGCACAATATCATGTATATGTAGCCATCAAGTGCATATTTCAAACCAACTCATTGCGTTAACATTAGCTTAATTAGCTAATGTTAGCTGATAAAATTTGTCAGAGACAACTGCCATGGCAATGTCTGAAATCAAGGACCTAGTCTAAACAATTCCTTTGGCAATTGCTGTAAAGCTTTACAGGCGTGGCAACAGCAGGGGTTCACTACCTGTGCAGCGTGAGTTTGATGACAAAGTGTTGCTGCTGGAGAATCTGAAAAGTCTGCATACATTTCTTGCTTTTATATTATTTTCATGTTGTTTCTTATCATAAATCTTTCCTGTGACAGAAGTATAGGGGTCATATAGCTGCTTAGCTGGAATAATACACTGAAAGGGAATAACTCAAGGATTCTCTGTCTATCCCAGCAGGTGATGATAAGGAAAAACCATCACTGCTGCACTATAGAAATGCATTATGCAAATGCTACCATTTTCACTGCTTAAAGGTGTGAGGAGACTAAGACATAGACTGATCAGGCTATCAACACCATCTTTGGCTCCTCGGTGAACAATATCTGGTAGAGGAAAACAAATGAGTGCACATCACTGACAGTGGCAGTGGGTCCATAAGAGCAGGTGGAGATAAGGAAAGTGTTGAGGTTGGATGGCTGAGGGGCATTGTCTGAGAAAACAACTGAGTAACTGCTCAATACCCAAAGGCCAGATTCCCAGAGAGTGGCTAATAATGAATGTTCTCCTGATTATATTCTGTAGAGCTTATACTCATTTTATGAGAGCAAAGAGGTTTCATCATATTACACTGGCCTGCATTATGCATTCAAAGCAACAAACACAAGAACAAACACACACAGACGCCCCTATACCTTTTTATTGTTGTTTATAGCAGCAATAAACTAGAAACAAAATCAAATCTGTGTAAACACAAACTAATACTACCTCATAGCAATTAAAACCATTATATCTAGTTTTGGTTGAAAGCCAGTCATTTACAGAAGCAAATACATTGGAGGTATAAATCTGTTTCTCTTTCAAGTGCTGAACAACCTCAACTCATGAGGTCAGAGGTGTGTGGGTGGAGGCCAACAGTCCTCCATAGCTGTATATCTCTCCACAGTTCCATATTGCTCCATTTTCACAAAGCCACACCCACTGTTGAGTGATCTTATGATGGCTTCTGCATACATTTTCTAAGAATCACTCCAGTGATAGAGACAGCAACTGGAATCACTCTCACTGATTGAAACTGATGTTAATCTTCTCCCACCATATCGCCCAAAAATATTCTGTGCTTTGCATTTTACTGCAAGCCAATAGATGAGGACGAGGCCAGTTTGGAATTAAAAGAAAAAGTCTGCCAACTACAAAAGGCCAAACTTCAACATCAGATCCAAAGATTTTGAGGCTCTTGGCAGAAATAACAGGAATAACTTACACATACTTTGAGAAAGCTAGAGAATGTTAATGGTTTTTATTTAAATGATTTTCCAAAGCAGAGTCAAAGATCTTGATCCAAATTTCATTCAACAGAAATATTCTATAATCTCACTTTATAGGGTTCATGTCTTGTCTTGTACCTGAGTTCAGTGTTGACTTTTAAAATGGATTTAATACCACTCTCATATCCAGAGGTGTAGTGCTATTTGCTTAGGTACCAGAGTGCACACATGACACACGCACGTATGATCATTTTAGAGGATGTAGCGTGTACATTATACAGAGAGGTGAACAAAAATAATAGAAACACCTGGATGCCACAGCAACAGTCCCTATGTAGTAGTAGTTTTGTGTTGGTAAATATTGGTTCTAAACATTTGCCATTGGTCTCTTTAATTTCTAATAATAGATATTGGAATCAGGCCTGAAAAAAACCACATCAGTCCACCCCTAACCTAATGACAGTCGCCTCTTCCGATTATGCTCAAGCGAGCACCCAGTTTGAATCCATGGAAAAAGGTTTGAGTTCAGGCAAGGCAACAATGGGTAATTGAGTTCAGTGAAATTTATTGTAAATGGTTTGTTCATATTTAAATTGTAATTGTCTTCTTTAAAATTGTATAGTTCATATTTGTCTATGTGGGCACAATGGCCATGGTGTTTTAATGTCTTCTGCTGTCACTTTGGCTAAAAAAAACAAAAAAAAAACATGAAAAGTGATCACACAGTCAGTGTCTCTGTTCATCTTTTCTCTCCATGCACTTAAAAATGCAAATCCAAGTTGTTTTTGAAAATGAAATGCTATTCAGTAGACTATGTCTCATTATCATTAAAAATGAAAATTAATTATACGTAATGATATATTATAATAATGTGGGTGAGAGCTAAGAAGGCTACTGGGCTAAACCCAAGCTGCAAGGACATCCAGTGAAAATGCAGATAGACGCTGGATCGGAGGCATCATTAGTGCCTCACAAATTCAACAGGTTATACACGAGGCACCTCCCGCTTCAAATACAGTTTTTTGGGTATATACAAGAAATTGAGTACACATGGGATGTGGCTATTCAGTGCAACGGTCAATGGTCATTGCTAAGCTGCCGGTTTACGTCACCATGGGAAATTATCCTGCTATAATGGGAAATCCAGCTCGAGTGGAAGCTGCCTCACGGTTCCACTCACCTGCAGGCAATATAAGAAAAACATGCAGAGGTTTTCCATTTCAAATTACACAGCCTGAACGATATTACAATGAAGTTGCATGTCAAACCTGGTGGCAAGCCTGTGTTCATGAAAGCTCGACTAGTGTCATATACTATCAGACCCAAAGTGGAAGCGGGCCTGGATACTGAAAAATGGTTTTGGACCTTGTGACAGTTAGTGAGTAGAGCATGCCCATTGTTCCAGGACCCAAAAAGGATGAGGGAATCCAGACCTGTAGAGACTTTGAGGTAACCCTTAATCCTGTGCTAGCAGAGGAGCAATATCCACTCTGTCTAATTGACATCTTGTTTGCTCAACTACAAGTGCATGTAGACGAACAATCACAAGAAATGCTGCCCATTAACACATGTGGGACTTTTCAGATACTGCAGACTGCCTTCTGGCATCATGTCAACTCCGGCAGCGTTCTGACAAGCTATGGACCAAATCTTAAGCAGGCTGCCAGGAGTGCAGTGCTACCTTGATGGTATTCTGTGCAACGGAGCAAATGATGAAGAGTATCTGTGTAACTTAGATGCCACTTTTCAAAGACTGCAAGAATATGGTTTGAGAGTATGGAGGGGAAAAATGTGACTCTTTCCAACCATCTGTTAAATACCCAGGGCATGTGATGGTTGCTTAGGGGCTACACACTGCGCCAACATTTCATCAATTGTGGATGCACCTCTTCGCCAGAACATATAAACCAGTTCCGATCCTACTTAGAACTGTCGAACTATTATGGAAGTTTTGCTACAACCTCGGCATGAATTGCTACACTAAGATAAAACATGGTCTACAAGTCTACAACCAGCTGCCGGTAGCTTTTAAAAAGGCAAAAGATGTTAGAACGAGATGCACTGAGCATCAATTCTGGAGTTCAGCAATTCCATCAGTAGTCGTATGAAAGAAAGTTTGTGCACCTAACTGACCGCTGACCTCTCACGACCATCCTCTGTCCACACACTGGAATACCATCTCTTGCTGCATCCCAACTACAAAGGCGGGCTTTGCAGTTTTCAGCACATTTGTACAACATTAAGTGTCACAAGTCAAACTCTCACTGCAACGTGGATAGTTTATCCAGATTACCACAAAGCCAGAGTCAACACTGAGTCAACATATTCTACTTCAGGGAGGTGGGGAAAGCGTCTTTCCTCGGGAGGAGGTTGGAGCTGTCTGTCCAGTTGGGATGTTTGCTGTGGGGAAGGCGAGTGATTATCAAAGCACATTGACACATAAATAGTCAAACTCATTGTAAACATAAATTCATTACTTAAATATTGATTGCTTCATTTATGTACTTATAGAACTAGAAATTAATAATATGGACAGATTTTGAATCAGCACTATGGCCCCATGGAGCAAACCTGTGGCTGTTGTAAATCTAGAAGGTAAGATGTTTTTGTGTGTGTGTGTCTGTGTGTGTGCTCTGTGCTCTGTGTATTCTCCTGCTTTTTTCTTTACCTGACAATTAGTGGTACACAACAGCTTCAAATCATACATCAGTCACACAGCATTAGTTTTACGGTGCTCCTGACTGCAGTGGCTTGCAGTGGCTAAAGGTTGCTGTGCTTTAGATGTTGCATGTTATATTCATAGTATATTTGTACATCTGAGCAGCTTCTAAATCTCCTTATTCTCATCTTCAGTCTTTCTCTTGCTGTTCTCTTTGCACATACAGTGCACAGTATATAAATCCCATTTAATTTCCTACGCTCCTCTTTTAGTTCATGGCCCTTATACCCAGGGGAGACAATTAGAAATCACAAAACTTCACCTGATAGCTCTTTAATTAGCTCCCCAGAGTCTGATCCTTGTTAAATGAGACATATATATGGTCGCTACTTGAGCCTTCTGCAGCCACTCTGACCGGCTGTCCAGGACAAAAGACGCCTAAGAACAATTGTTGGCAACCTTTCATTTGCAAACAAAGAAGAGGTTGGCAGCTTTTGTTTTGATGTCTCATCCATAGCAGAGGGGTCTAAGAGGCATATTTTACCCTTCACTTCTCCCTAAGGAGCCGTTTTCTTGAGTACATCTCAAGTGAACTGATTTAGATTGAATTAATGGTGGAATGAAGAAGTATGCAGTGTCAGCTGTGCTGTCATGAAACACTTTTCAGGTCTTTTTACATGTAGACAAATGTACATCATTTCCATAAATCCTTCAGTGGTTGAGCCAAAAGGCTTCCCAGCTGATCAGGCAAGCAGGACAATTGAGACGTGGTAGAAAGAATAATTGCATGATACATGTTAAAGCCAACTTTCTGTAAATGATTGATGGGTTTCTCTTTTATTCCAAACAGGAACTAAGAGTCCACGGTTCAGAAATCACTAATGAACAGTAGGAAAGAGTGAGTGCTGCATCACTCTGCTACCTTCCTCCAGCACTGTCATGGTAATCACTGTACTCACAGTGACGTCTTCCTCTCGCACCATTCACCAACTTGCTTTGAAAGTTTGTAGATATATTTCTGCGTTGCAGTTCAGTGGAGCATATTCTGCTGGCTGATTGAGATAGATGTGTGGTAGGACAAGAGGGAAAACTAACAATCCCCTCATTGTGGACACACTGAGAGAATTATTGACTATATTATTTATTTTATTTATTTTTTTACTTTTCCAACATCTTAAACCAGACATTCACTATATTTGACTTTGTGGCCTTGCTTCCATATTACACAAGCATAGTCTTCATTGGACGGGGATAAAAACATCTTTTTAGGTTAATATCATCTGTACATCATGCGAATGTTGCTCACTTCTGAGTGATATCCATGTAATTTTTTTACCTTTTTACCTTAGTTAATTTATGCAACCACAGTAAAAACCAAACAACCACTGAGGCCACATTAGCAGCTCTGTGAGGCTGAACTTGGTCATGACCTGAGTCTTGGAAAATATTATAGTTATATAGTTATATATTATAGTTTGGACCTGATGATGGTGGTAGATAAAGAGATTGAGGAACGACCGAAATTATCACAATTCATGTTGTAAAAACATGAATGTCTGTTTCAAATTTCATGGCACCAATTGTCTACACATTCCATGCAGAACCAAACCTGTCCGCCTGCTGGTGCTACATGAAAAATCAGGAGCCGGTAGGAGCAGCAAATTCAGCCCGTATGGGTTTATTAAGTCAAGAGAAAAGATTGCAGAGGTAGAACTGAATATAGCTGATGAATCTTGATCAGAACACCCGTCCATCCACCAGTTAGAGTCACCAGTTAACCTAACATGCATGTCTTTGGACTGTGTGAGGCAGCCGGAGTACCTGGAGGGAACCTACACAGACAAGGGGAGAACATACAAACTCTACACAGAAAGGCCACCGGCACGGGTTCAAACCCAGAACCTTCTTGCTGTGAGACAACAGCGCTAACCGCCCTTGATCAAAACACTGTACATAATTATATAAACTAGGTAGATGTTCAAAATATCGTACGATATGCTCCACATTACAAAGACTAAACCAATAACATTTTGTATATAACCATGTTGCATTATCTCTCAATCTAAACTGAATGAATTACTGTTACTAGTTCTGAAACACATTTTTTTTCACCTTGTGTATATGTAAATAAAAAAAAAATAAATGTATGGGTATATTTACTGCGAGGTATGTTTAATTTATTATTTGAGCTCCCGAACTGTTATTTTAAGAAGTTTTGTTCCAGCTTGTGATACTACAGTGACTTCCTGTTTACATAGCCGATTGGTTCTTGTCATGGTTTGCACTTTTAGTCTCTTGGTTTAGACTTTGATTTATTTCCTGTTTTATTTTGTAACCACTCCTTTGGGTGTCTCATGTTAGTTTAGTCTTGTGTTTCCTCCTTGATAATTGGCTTCCCTGCCCCTTGTTCCACCTGTGTTCAATTATCATTGTCTTTCTTGTGTATTAAAATCTTTGTCCTCCCCTTTGTCTTTGTCAGTCTGTCTGTTGTCATTGTGTGAATTCCTGTGTACTACAGTTTGTAGTACTACAGTTTGTAGTACACAGGTACACAGGTTGTCCTCCAGTGCTTTCTTAGTTTTTGGATTTTCAGTTTTTGTTCTTGTCTGGTTTTTCTGGGTTCTTGTTTTCAGTTTTGTTATTAAAACATTCTTTTTTTTTCACTTTCCCCTTCTGTTGTCTGCATTTTGAGTCGTACGATCCCTGACAAGTGACAGTTCTGATTGCACTAACGATGTTTCCTAGCAACCAATTTACTTGATTTATACTTAGAGTGCAACTCCTTTTTCTCTTTTTTTTATTCTTCATTGAAAATATATTTCAACATTCAATTTTGTGATCATGACACAAAAGGCAAGCAGAACATTAAAAGGCCAAAAGTTTCATGGCAGAAATGTACAAGCAGAAATAAAAAGAAAACCCACACAAGACGTTGCTCAATCAGGTATATTATAGTTTGCATAAACTAGCTGTTTTGATTGATTTCTTATTAAAGGTTTTTAAATGTAGTCAAGTTTGAAGATATATATTGAGATAATTTAATCTATAAGATCGTAACTTTTTCAAAAAAATATTTTAATGGATGTAGAATTTGGCATAAATAATGAGTAATTAATAATATATTGGTCATTGCTGGAGAAATTAGGATAGTGCGACTCAATTTAGTAAGTCAGTAGTTTACTGGGTAGTATTCACTAAATTCATGACATTGTTATTATAAAATTAGTATTTAATACATTTAAAATGTGTATGATAGTAAAAATTATATTGCCATTTATATCACAATCCTTATACTGAGTAAAAGGTGTGATGATAGAAATGCTGAACTTTTCCAAAAACAAAACAAAAGCAATACTGAATGTTTCCAAACACTACACATACTATTGAAGTTCTCTCTTTCAGACATAGCATGACTGGACGGCGGCAAATGATGAGTCCCAGTGATACCGTGACCCAGATCATGTCTATCAGCTCACTGTTGCCTCCAATTAGTTCCCATCACTGTGTTGGACATCCTGTCTGCTCCTCTGCTCTCATAATATGGACCCCATCTTATTGTAACTTTTTTATTATAGTGTGGACCCAGAGACAGGAGCAGCTGGTATTTTTGCCTGTCTTCAGTCGAAGAACAAATGTGAAGTGAGTGGCGGGTGGAGGAGGGTGGCGCCAGACTCCTGTTGACTGTCAGTGTACCTTCGGTAGATCGATAATTAGGTTCGTGTGATAACGATATTAGGAATCAAATTAAATTAAATTAGGGAATTAAGAGAGATGTGTATGTCAGTTGAACATTTGAAAGCTAATTAACTGCTGGTGTCTGAACCTTCCAATCAGTAAAATAATCCACTAGCATACAGTCTATTATGGGCTAGATTAATTGGTTCACTGACGTCCTGAGGCATGAAAGCTCCTGGTGAAGCACACACACACTCTCTCTCACACACACACACACACACACACACACACACACACACACACACACACACACACACACACACACACACACACACACACACATACACACACACACACACACACACACACAGAGACTAATTGGAATCAAGCTTTTCAGTTTAAACTTCACTCAAACAGTCCATGGAAGATGATTTCTGCTTTGCTGTCACTTATAATTTGAGCTGCAGTTGTATTTGATTCATATGCTTCTTCCAGCTCCATATGGACACTCACTGTTGCTACTGATGAAAATGTTTTTCACGCCGACAGCAAATAACCTTTGTATGGGGAACCCACTTCTCCTCGCTAATGTAAGGGTTACAGGCACACACTGAAAGTAAATCCAGGACGTTAACATACACATGAAAGGAATTTTTTTTTAAATTTTATTCCCAAACTGTTGAGGAGTAATTAGGTTATTTATTACTGACAATCTCTCCAAGTTTTATCTTTTTTTTTTTTTTTTACCTCAAGGTACTGTACCTGCTACACTTCGAAGAGCGCTGTAATTATCTGTCTAACTCTTATTCTGTCAATCATTTTAATTAAATTTGTGTTTTTTAATTGGTAGATGTCATTTGAAGCAAAATGTAGCAGTTTTACATCCACAGAACCGTACAATTCTGAATTATTACTACTGCTTTGACTGCTTTCGCAGGAGTGAAGATGAAGGAACAGATTATTTAATTCTGAGACATGGTTTTTCTGTGGATTCATTTCCCATTCAAGACAAAAAGAGTACTTAAAAAAAGTGCATTATGCTATATTATGGTCAAAGCTTAGTTTGATTTCAAAATGTAACTTTGGGGAAAAAAGTTTATGACAGTTTGTCCACGGGGAACCCCACTGACTGCACTGAGGATGAGTAATTAATAGTAATTAATAACCACAGAGTAAATTGTTGACTGAGCTAAGTCTCTAGCTGAGGGAGATGTTCAAGTCTAAAAGAAGCACAGTAGCAAGACATGTCCTGCTTAAAGGTTATTCGCCAGTGTGACAGCAGGTTTCTCACTTTCTCCTTCATACACATTCAATTCAGCTTCTTAACCTCTTTTTTCTATTTTCCCTTCATGTCAGACATGCTGTTCTCCACCTGCCCTACCCAGTTGTTGCAGTTGCACACCTACTTACTGTCACACTATTAGTTCTCGTGTATACAGGCCCCAGCCAGAGTTCAGCCTTCTATGCTACTTTTTTACACTAAGTCCTGCTAGCTGACTGACTAACTGAACTATCTCACTGTTGCGTGTTAACTTGTTTATTGACCTTGTGACAGATGTTTAATTCCTGGTTGTCATGTCTGAATCTGCTTTTAAAAGCAAATTTAGTATCTCTTTTGTAGTTTCTTTTATAGCTTCTACACTGTCGACTAAATTCTGGCTGAAATATTGTCTTGATCGGAAAAAAAAAAAAATCAAATCAAATTTTGCTTTGCATTTAAACACCGACATGTGTGTTTTTGCTATGATGGGAGAGAGTTACAATTCATCGGTTCACACATTTATGATTTTGATCATATAATATGTAGTAAATTTAAAGTGGTTATTTGTTAGTTTTCTCTGCTGCCGAATGTGGTTTCTTGGTGGGAGTGGGTGGTGATGATAGTTGCTTCCCAAGAGCTTCAACCATAATTGCGTCTACAAGACAAGAAGTTATAATACGCCCTCTGAGCAGGGCTGTCTCTTCGGGGCAGAATGTAGGCTACAGTGAGTCGCTATCGGAAAAAGACAAGATGAGCCGGGGTTAGCTGGTTACCATGCTAACTTCATTATAAGAAAGCACATGATACAGACAAGAGTTAACAGTTCTTGGTGAGTAAAGAAATTAAGTTTAATGAAGTTTCTTCTAGACTGGTAAGTTAACAGCTGCTAATGCTAACACTGGATATGTAACAATAGCAAAACTTACGAATAGCTCCTTAAAAAAGCAGCAAATCTTGTGTATGGAATAAAATTCATGATATTTCTTTCTACAGCATTCATAACTCCTCAGATAGCTTGAATAGAAATCATAAATTTGTTCTCATGAAACACAAAGATTACTGCTTATGCAACACAATGTGTGTAGTTTGTCAAAAGTGCAATAAAACATGTTTTTCAGTGTTATTTTAAAGCAGTAGAATCCATTTCAAAAGTGCCCTTCATTAAAACTCTGTTCAACATTATGAAGAATCCAGGGTGCAGTGTGTATGAGTGTCCAGTTCTGTTATATCTTTTTCAGTACAGAGATAGTACATAAAAGCTAGTTCGAAAAGTCATTGTAAATGTAAAACCCTTCTTGTTCTCTTGTGTTGTATTGTTGTATGAGATTAGGTAAACAGCTCAGAGTAGGACAGACAGCAGTGAGGGATGAGATTGGACTGTTAATGACCTGCTGAAAGGGACTGTGTCTAGCAGATGAAAAAGAGCTAATTACATTTCCAATAGCAGCAATGTGAAATTGTATTATGATGGAAAAATGGAGGCTTTTAAAATTAAGAAATGACCTTATAACACTACATTTCCATAGCAAACTAGTCACTGGCCACACCCTTGCATTGTGTGAATTGCCACGCAGAGACAAAGGTTTGCCCTGGACAAATTGCTTTTTTCTAATTCAGACCGTCCTCAAGCTCTGTTCCCTGAAAGGTCCTGGTGTGCTTGAGGTTACTTGTTACATTTCTCTAAATGAGTCCGCTCTCTTTGTGTGGTCCCTCGTAATTTATCCAGGAACACAATCAACAATATTTTACTTGTGTGTGTGCTCTGCTGCTGTGCTGAGGTGGTTCTTAATAACTGCTCTAATTCCCCATAAGCCAGATAAAGGTGGCCTCCTATGATGTCAGCATAAAGAACAACTGGAGGAAGTTTTCTATCCCATTGCTAATCTCCTTCTCTGTTACCTTGATAATCATTTGTGGCTCTTTATTGCTTTTGTGACATTTTTGCAACAACAACAACAAAAAAAAACGGTTCTTCTATCATCAGTTTTTGGTCAGATCAGTTGAATTACAGTAGGTCTGCCTTGCTGTATTGTTTCTTGGCAATTCGATTACATGATTACAGTATGTGACTAGGAGCGTATCTAAATACGATGTGCTACACGCTCAAGTTCAAATTCATTGTATTTTTCTGTCTTTGCTCATCTCAGGGATTAAATCTACTCAAACCGCACAACTCAGTTAAAGTTGTTTGTGTGTCACGCTGACCCTACAGCCTGTGCCATGACATCCTTCTCTTTAAGACACAGTTGGGAGCTAAAGCTGAAACTCTGGCCAAAATCTGTAAAGCCACTTTGGGCTGTTCCCCCTAAGGCATAATTACAAAAATAGAAAAGAGAAGTAGTCATGGGTTGAAGGGCCTGAGGTCACTCTCACTTCTGAACATCAGGTCCCTCTCCAGGAGCTTCTTGATCCATTATATCAGAGGGGGAAAATAATGGAGCCTGAGGGAGGGTCGTTGGCCATATCAGAGGGAAAGACTGAGACGATGAGAAGGTTGCTGGTATTATACTGCTGTCTACTGACTCCGCAGGGTTCAGTTGACCTGTGCAGTATTCAGCAAGAAACACAACCTCTCAGAAGATTTTTTCCTGGAGACCATCAACTGGTTTGTTGGTGGGATGAGCAATGTGGACAAAATAGAGTGAGCACGTTTTGCCCTTGAGATCACTTATCGATTCAGCGTCTGGTCTCTTGACTCTTTCCTTTTAATTCTTCCTGTTGCTACTCAGCAATCCATTTTGATACTACAGTGTTTACCATCTATCTATCTATCTATCTATCTATCTATCTATCTATCTATCTATCTATCTATCTATCTATCTATCTATCTATCTACACACAATTAGACTGAAATAGCATTTTTAATTATGTAACTTTGTTTAAACTGACAGAGTGTCAGTCAATGCTTGTTTGTTGTGTTTATATGCTATTTGTGTACGAATTATATTATGTGGACCCCAGGAAGATTAGCAACAGCTGCAGTGGAAGCTAGTGGGGATCTGAAAAGATAATAATAAGTGATAGCAAACAAGTATACAATGTGGTCCAGCCAATGACAACATAAGTGATAGGCCATAATATGAGAAAACCTTCAAAAAGTGGGCCCTGGCCCACAGGTTGGGAACCACTAGAGTAGGATGTCTGTGATTGAAGTGTATCACTTCTTTTGCTGTCCTGTTGAGTATATTCAAAATAGGATTCACCAAAGTCAGTATCATCATCATGTGGAAACCATTACATTTTCATGGCAATTCATACAATACAATTTTTGGACCAAAGTGATGGAAATTTGGTGGAACCAATACACCAATCATTTGTTTTTCAACAGGACGATGACCCCAAACACACCTCCAGGCTATGTAAGGGCTATTTGTATGAGAAGGAGAGTGATTGAGTGCTGTGTCAGATGACATGGCCTCCACAATCACCCGATTTAAACCCAGATGAGATGGTTTGGGATGAGTTGGCCCGCAGAGTGAAGGCAAAGCAGCCAACAAGTGCTCAGCACCTCTGGGAATTCCTTAAAGACTGTTGGAAAATCATTCCAGGTGACTACCTCATGAAGCTGATTGAGAGAATGCATGTGTTCTTTCATAGTTTTGATGTCTTCAGTATTAATCTACAATGTAGAAAGTAAAAAAAAAAGAAAAACCATTGATTGAGAAGGTGTGTCCAAATTTTTGACTGGTACTGTATACATATACATTAAATGAAAAATATAGCAAGGAAATGGCAGATAATTTACACCAGCATTTACACAACTTTTTCACATTTTCACCTTGAATTAAAAGAAACACAGTAACTCTGCACACTGCAGACAAAGTTATGGCCTTGTCCAATTTGATTCTCCTCCATATTGTTGAATAATCTCCCACTTGGACATGTGTCTGATGGGAAGGTCACAGCGGGTATTTCAACTCTGGAGCTGTGCCTAGCCACAGGGTGAGTCAGCGCTCGGGCATGGTGGTCACTCAGATTATCCTCCTTTTATAAAAGACTGGAGACTTTGGCCTTGGCCAGTGACTCGGGAGCAGTCAGAGAGCATTTATTAAAGAAGGTTTGATGTGGTCGCTCGACTCTAGCTCAGTGTGTGTGGCACGAAATGGTCCGACACTCACCAAAATTGAAGTTTGTGTGTGATCCTGGCAAAGGCCAGTGGGAGGTTAGCTCAGAGGGGACACACTAGACTGAGAAACTTCAGCTCATTTCACATCAGTGCACATTTCAAGTCTACTTAGTTCTCTATATATAACTTGTTACAATAATTGTATTTGGAGAAAATAACCACATATATATTGTCATAAATATGCACGACGTCTGGATCATTTCACATCGTGTGATCATGTCAATTCAGTATGCAACAATGAGACTGTGACCTTTTTATAAAATAGAGTAATAAAGCATAATAATTTTTCTTCATGTTTAACTTTTAATTATATTGATGAGAATATGGGTAACTCCTTCAATGTAATATTTATAAACAGTTTATGAACAAGTGATAAGCAGCATTACATACTGTAACACACTGTAAATGTAGTCGTAATCAAATGTATGAATGGATTTGACAGCAGCTATTACTCCTGCTGTGAGGCCCCCGTCACATGTGATGAATGATAGTGATCATATTAAGAATGTCCTCATATAAATATATTACACATTTATTATATTTATCAACATTGACATTACATTTGTTAATTGTATTTATTAATGACATGTATTTATTGAAATGATGTTCACTGTATTTATCAAATAATCATGGTCTGACACCCATACTTGGGCCACACGCTTGTTTTCTTCTGGCCCCGTAAACGCCCAGTTCCAGTGCACAAATCTGGCCCATGTACAGCATGATTGTAAGATGTTATTTCCACATCAAATCCAATTCCGGCGCACGCACAGAAAATCTTGCAGCTGTCAGTCAGTATCTGTGGATAACAGCTGGACTCTGCCCAGATGTGGAAGTATATGGGCCAGACTCAGGCTGAAGACCCTGGCATATGTTGGGCCAGATGTTTCATTTTGCTATGTAGGTCCATCTACAAGAATTCCATGAGATGTGGCTGAAATGTCCAGAAGAAATCTAATAAGTGGCTCCTCAGTTAAACATTTTTTTTCAGAAAAAATAACTCCACTGAGGCCAAAAAATACAAAAATGTCCAAAAAAGTCTCCGTCTCACAATGTTAAAGGAGTTATTTGTAAGTTTTGCTATTGCTACATAGTGTTAGCGTTAACAGCTGTTTACTTACCAGTCTGGATGAAATGTTGCATCAACCTTTCTGTCTCTAGTGGTGGAAAGCAGTGCCAATGTTAACTCTTGTCTCAGTCATGTTAAGTTGAAGTTAACATGCTAACCAACCTTGTTCGGCATCAGAGAAAACTTACACATAGCCCCTTTAAGGAAAGTGATTAAAAGAAAAATTCCGGATCTGCCCATTTAACCGGCTCCACACCACTTTACTTTACTGGGTTCTCTCCTGGTCCACTGACAAACAAAACAAACAGACAAACAGACATGAAAACATAACCCCCTCAGTGGAGGTAAAACATTCTAAACCTGCTATTGAATGATATGTAATGACTAAAAACAAACGTAAATGCTTTATTGCACAATAATATTTTATCTCTGGGATCACCTGATAGCTCATCTTGCGCTGGTTAATAGTGGGTGATGGTATTCCTTCCAAGGCTATTTCTCTGGAGATGAAAGGATTAGCTACGGATTTTTTCCTGTAAAAGCGAGCTATTGATAGATCCATTTCAGGCTGACAGCTGCCTCGATAGACATGGTAAAGTTCAACTAAACTTCTGATATTGAGCTGATCTCATTTTACAATCAGCCAAACAAGATTCAGCATTAACAGACTTCCGTTACAGACATTAATAAAAAGTTCTTACTTTATGGATCACTGTCCCGCCATGCATCACTGGGACCTTATCCTACAGTAGTATAGTTTTGATCATCCTCCCTGTGTACAGTAGATACACAATAATTTTAAAACATTACAATATGCTGTATAATTCTTTATATAGCTATTTTCCAACATACTGAGCAACCTCATTCCCATCCTGCTTGCCAACAAGGTTAAACTCTAATGCCATCAGGGGTTGTGGAAGCTTATAACTGGACTGAGCCTCATAGGTTTCAAGCAATATAGAGTGAATGCAATAAGCAAATTCTCACCAGTCCTCACACATTGTAGAGAAAGGATATTGATTCTTCGGAGGCAGCAGGCTGAAACAAGGTTATTCAAAATAGAGTCCAATAGTGGGACTCTAAAAAGTATGAATATAAAAATGCACAAAACTTTACCTGGTACTTATATTTAGACTACAAGACTTTAATTTGCCGTGGCGGAGCAGTCCGCAGACACAGATCTAATAATATTGTGTGCCAGACATAGACGGCGTCACGCACATCTATACTGTAGCACAAGTTCTTACAGGAGAAATTCATCCTGTCCGCATAAATATCATGCATGAACTCTCAGGCTTAAATTAAGACACGGAAAGTTTGATTAATGATTAATAGATGTATTCGAAACTGATCTCCTGAGGTGTACATCACCAAGCAGAGTTCCACCAGCTGTTTGACTGACAGCATGGGTCTTCATTAGCACACAAGATAAACACATCATACACAGCCAACACCACGCATGCATCACTCCAGTGAGCGCACACCTACACATCCTGCTAACGAAGCATGTTCTGTGTTTTCGGTGAGTATCCTTCAAAGCCTTCTATATATCCACAGCATCTTGTGCTTAAGCAAATTAACATGATCCTCTCTCATCCTCAAAGCGTTGTCACCTGGTCTATTCCCCGTCATTATGACAGCTATCAGCTGTGGCCTCCCCTTAATGGGATTATCCCACATGATCACTATAGGGGATGTGTAGGCTGCTGGGAATTATCTCGTCTGTGTACTCTGTGACCACATCTGTCTGCATCATCACTGCACAGGCCTCCTTTGCTGACGAAGTGCAGTGTAAAGGGGGTGTATTTTCCTATATAACCAGCCTAGTATCTAAAGGAATTATGTTCAGTGCCAAGGCAGGAAGGAGGTACTGTGATGAAGGGAGTGCTATATGCAGCAATGTGAAAAAGAAGAGTATAGATCCCATCATGTTTTACCAACCATAACTATCCTCTTAACCTTAAAAACTGTTTTAATTGCTCCAGTTACCCAGAGAATGCCATAAGCATAGTTTATTTGCCACAGTCTTTTCCCAACAAACCATATCATAGTTTCTACAGCAGACAATGTAGAAAGAAAATTTCCATGTAAGCTATTACAGGGTGTGTTTTTTTTCTTGACCTTTATGAAGGACAGACATTTGTTGTTCATGTTGGCCATAATTTGTTATTATATTATATCTAATAATTTACCGTTCAAGTATGTAATTGTTTATTGGATGGATACTGAATATTTCGAGACCTACAATCCATTTCTCAATACTTTGCATCAGATCTTCAGATCTTCTATGCCATGGTTACTATAAGAAACAGTCATGGTTTGGTTAGGGTTAGGCACAAAACTAGTGTGAAGTTACTTCTCTATGACCTTTAATAACTTCTATCTCCTGCCCAAAAGAACTACGAACTGCTAGACCTTCTAGCACACCTTGAAAGACAGAAACCTCAGCACTAGTAATTTGCTGTGTCATTGGTATTGATCAATGGCACCATCCAGCTCTGCAGATATTTTATAGTTTTTTTCTGCTACAGTGCAGGGAAACCTGTGTGTATTGCCCCTTTAATACACGATCCATCCAACAGCTTATCATGTGAGATCATCAAAATATCTAGCAGCCATACATCCACAGGAGCCTTTCCTCAGCCTCTGGAGTCTCTGGAGGGCCCTGGGTGTTGTTTGTATTCCTGGTGTTGAACCGTGTCCGTCTTGCAGTAGGAAAGTGGCACTGCTGTCTCCATTCACTGTTTTTTGGGATTCCAGTGGTCATGCTGGCATCTAGACCTGGTCCGCAAACTTCTTGTCTTTGGCAGCAGTGAAGGAGTTTTTAATGCCAGGAGATGGAACAGGCAGTGACAGAGTCTCCCCGATGACTCTTTATAGAGTCTTCCTGGAAAATAAAGTCAATAAGACTTGGGACGCCAAGCCACGGATATTGATTACCTGTCTCTGACTATGAGGCGGCTGGGTGGGGGCAGGGGGGATCAGGGTTGAGGCAGCAAGGATGGGGAGGAAAAGCGAGCGAGTGTGAGGCACAGTCAGGGATATGAGGAGAGAGACGAGAGAGGGAAGAACAGGGAGAGGGAGGGTGTTTTGATGCTTTTGGAATTCACAGACATCAGTGAGATGAAGGTGCTTGAGGGGGAAGCTTGCTGCTGTTTTCAGTTCTGATCGTGGGAGAAGTAGAAAGGAGCCATGAGCCAGAGCAGAGAAATGTACAGAAACTGCAAAACAGTGCATTCCAAAAATAATATGTTGGCAATGTACTCCACCCCTGTATCTCTGTCTACCGGGATTATTAGAAATGATCAAATTACCATATACATATTTCCCTTATTAACTAAACAATCACAGCAATGCACACATCTAAAACCAGTTAATTAAAGTTTTACATTTGCTTGTCTCTCCCTGTCACACAGGAAGTGGTTTTTAATTTGGAACAAATAGAGAGACAGTTGAGCAGTTAGTATGATCACTGATAGCCACTGTGCCAGTTAACAGAATGCTGAAGCCACTGCCAAACTTTCTGTGCCTTGATAAAATTGTGTAATGTCACAGTCAGTGGGCTTGATGTAGGAACATTCTACTGACTTTTTTCTGTGAGGTTTTCTCGCACCAGTGTTTCAAGCTGGGTCCACCAAACTCTCAACAAACTTGTCATAAATCACCTGTTTCATCTGTGAGTATCATCATCATCAGCACACTCAGCTCCCCTAAAATTTCCGATGTAAGATGAGACAAGATTAGATGAGAGAACATTACAGCATACGGCAGATGATATTGCGTTGTCGGGTAACTTTTCTGACACCTCCTGCTTAAAACCCAAAAAGTCAGAAGGATCGTATGAGTGTCATGCTACTGTAGTCATGCTTCACACAGTCACGAGGGACCCTTTCCAGGAAAACATAGTTTGTTTTCAGCATTTAAACCAATGGCCGAGGCTGTGGATTTTTTGTTGAGGTGTCCAGTAGGCCCACACTGATTTTGCAGATATGACAGATATGATAGCAGTGAGATTTTGACATTGCAGAGGTAAGCAAAACAACTTAATATTTTCTCTGAAAATCAAACGATAAAATAAAAACAACTTTTGATTCACTGTACTATGTATCAATACATTTATCACTAATGCAAAGTCTCTTACTCACCATTGCACCTCCAAGTTGTTTTTTTCATCCATCTGATATGACCCATAAGAGTTTGTACCCTATGGTAGGCATTCCCTGGCTGTCATGGTTACAATCATAAACATGCAGATTATAAACATTCAGACTATACCAAGAGTGACATAACTACCTTTGTCGCCATGGTTACTATAATAATGGTCATGGCTTGGTTAGGTTTTGGCACTAAAACTACTTGGTTAGGTTTAGGAAAGGTTGGTGATTTGGGTTAAAATAAGTACTCATACAATCTTTGATGTCATGGTTACAATTATAATAACGTGGTTAACTTTGTCGAACGGTCATGGACAATAGAAACAACATAAACTGCTTCTTTCACATGGGAATCGAACACCGCTCTTCTGTGTCATATTCATGTGTTTTGTTTGACCCATCCATCCACCCCAACCCCCTCCCGGGCACTCTATAAACTGTGTCACCGCACTTTTCCCTTTGCTCCTGTCGTAATTGCTATGGCCACTAGATGTCGCCTAACAACAAAATGTGACTATGGGTCATAATAACTGCACCAACGACCTAGGGGTTCGTTTTTTACAGGAGGACAGTCTTGAATTGTTTGGCTGGACATCAATGAAAAATCTCAGACAACAAAGTGAAACTGGCTTATCTCTGTACCCTCTTTTGCCTCAGCTTGGGCAGCTCTCAGCTGACCAGACTGTCTCTAGGTTGGAGCTGTGGTTGGTTGCTTTTTTGAGAAACCATTGAGTTCAAATGCTGTTGTATATGCAGTATTGTATGTTCTATGTTGTATTTTATGACTGCTATCTTTGCTGCGTCTCTCTTGTAAAAGAGATTTTTTTTTTTATGTCAGTGGGACTTGCTGGTAAAATAAATGAAATAGATGCTGCAGCTCTGTAATATATTTGTCACCTTCGCAAATGTCAGAAGACTGAAGAATTTACTGCAGCATTAAGGATAATACAGGTGCGTGTTTAAGGTTTTTGCCAGACTGTCTCTAGGTTGGAGCTCTACTTTAAATTCTTCCTCTTGATGTGTACACACAGTCAGTCAGTACAGGTGGAGAAAATATGGCTGCATATTCCTCGCTATTTGAAGAAAAAAAGTACTTATTCTAAGGTGAAGTTAAAATTTGGGTAAAATTCAGTTTTAAAAACCAATAAATAGTTTAACTGTTTAATGTTTTAGCCTTACATTTTTTTGGTGTACAGTCAGCAGCTCACTGGCACATTCCCCCACATTTTCTCATTAGTTTCTATCACTAGAAGCATTTCTGAACATTTTTTTTTACTGTGAACCACAGTGACCAGCAACATCTTGCTGCAGGGAACAGAACTACTTTCGGATGTATGACAACACAAAAATGAAATGAAAATCAGTTTCAACTAGTCACCTCCTTTTGAAACATCTGGGAATATTGGTTAAAACTACAAACAGCAGACCTGTCACCAGTTTGTTTTTGTCAATTTCTGTTAAAATGTTGCAACAACAAGTGTTTTTTTTTTTCATCATTTTTTTTTCACTGTGTTACTCGCTTGCTGTCAATCAGCTGACAACAGTGTGAGGAAATTATCCCTCACAGCATGTCATTTCCAGACTTCATTGTCACATCTTTGGTGTCTTATTTAAGGTGTCTCCGTTAGCTGGGGAAGCAGGTAATTTAGTTTTGACACTGTAAAATTGTTATCTTTTAAGATGATGAAATGAGTAAATGTCAAGTCCAATTACATACATGTACTGCAAAATGACTGTGGGTGTAAAGCAGACAGAAGAAAACGGATCAAAATGAGACCCACATTTTAGTTTGAAATGCTGGATACACTGTCATTGTGTCAGCTAGACACAAACTCGCCATACAGGAGGTTTTTATCTGAATCCAGATGACCAGTTGAGCCCATCGTCTTTCCACTATGACAGTATCTCACAGTCCGAGTGGCTGCTGGAGAGGTCAGGCTGTGATATCATAACTCAGAGAGGATCATAGGATGGTTGGTGATGTTCTATATCCCCAACATGGCTCCAGTCCTCCACCAGAGTCTTAGAAGGCTCTGATTAAAAAGCAGACTTCTCTCATCCCTGGAGATCTGAGAGAAAAGGGGCTTCCACTCCCATGAGGTGTGAAATAAGAGTCAGGTGAGATCAAAAAGGTGAGCTGATGTGAAAAGAGATGATGGAGAGGAAAAGGGGGGCGGTAGAGGGGGCGGGACAAACCCTTTTCCCTGTCGACCCCCCGGCATGATCAATCTGTAGCACTCAGCTGTAACTCACCAACTTCACATGTCTCTGCATGAGTTAATAAGTGTGAGATGTCTCACACTGAAAGGCAATAAACCAAGCTGTTGAGGTGGAAGGAGAATGTGGAGTCTGACTGCATTCGGGGACCAAACAATGTGTTTTTTTGTGTGTTGTGGTACTTTGAAGAACATTATTATCTAACAGAAACATTACACCATTCAAACAGGCTGTCTTTAGAGGAACACAGTCAGTCATTTTTATTCATTTTCAAATATGACTTTGATTGAAGTTGGTGATCCACAATATTTTCATGTACTTTTTTTTCCATGTTTTCCATGTCTGGTGTTACCGCATAACACTTCCTGGACATCACACACCAGTCAAAGAGTGTGTCTGCGTTAGGACAAGGCTGGGGTGGATGGATGGGTCAACAAAACACAGGAGACTGGTGTTTAATTCCCATGTGAAAATAGCAGTTTATGTCATTTGTTTCATCCACGATTGTTTGACAACCTTAACTGCAGTCTTATTATTGTAACAAAGATTGTCTGTTAAGGATGTTAAGAAATTAATTTGTTTTAACCCAAACCATTGTCTTTTCCTAAGCTTAACCCAGGTTGTTTATTATAACTGTTTATTATTGTAACCATGGTGATGAAGGCCCGTTACGCCACTGTCGATACAAGCTATATTTATTATTGTAACCATGACAACCAAGGTCTGGTGCACCCGCTGCTATAGGGGTCCTACTTCAGGAGACACTCCTTGTATCGGAGGGTTGATAATAACGACCTGTATGGTTGTTCAGGGTGGAGGACTGGTTGGAATATGCAATAAAACTGGTTCTATCTCACACCACAGGATCATTTCTACCTTTGCACTGGTAAGCATTTTCCTGTTGACATTCAGTGAAAACCGTCAATCTTTGCCATCCCTGCATCTCTGCTCCTGTGAGACTTGACCTTTCCGTAACAAGTTAAGTAATACACCCGGGAGTTTCAATATATGGAAAAAGCAATATTTTTTTCCCCCTCTGCACCATTACTAGGCAAGGCTAAAAAAGGGCTTTAGCCTGGAGTTCAATTTATTCTTATTTCATAGAGAGCAGCAGTTGGGGGGGGGGGGGGGGGGGGGGGGGGGGGGATGAAAAAACACTCACGCTGCTTGAGCTGAGTGTTCAGCGCTGTAGGATCATAAACAGAGAAGCTGTGACGCGTGGGAGTGAAGGTTTCCCTCTGCTTTTGTTTGATGCACTCTGTTACCACCAATTCAACAGGAAAACAACAACAACAATGAGCCAGTGAAATTCTGTAAACATTAAACCTTGATCACTGAATTCTCACATATCATATTTCATCTTTCCCAAATCCTTGTGGGAGAAGAAATGAAAAAAAATAAATAAATACTGTTCCACAATGTTTCAGACAGTGGTATGCTGCACAATATTGTTCTTGTATTGCCATGTAGTGCTAGGTAGGTCAAGTATTATAATACATGCTAACGTTTGCAGCTTAGGTTTGAGCATACGGTTTAATCCATTTACACTTAGACTGTTGCTCTTGTGGTTTTGGTTTTAGAAATCCTAGAAAAATCAGACACCACCCTCCAAGCTCTTTAAATGCATGAGTATTGGTATAGCACTACATCTTATGATTTCTGTAGACATGATCTCATTAAACCTTAAAGGCACCACAGAAGATAAAATGAATAAAAATATGTTTTGATTCATGATCTATTTTATATATTATATTACATATTATTATTATTATTATATATTCATATTGCATACTCCAGCAGTCCCACAGTGCTGGTGTCTTGAAGGTTAATTTAGTAAACACACACTGAGAGACTAAGCCAGTGACTGCTCATTGACTTTTAAATTCATTGCTCATTAGTGCTTCTTATTTCCCATTTTGAGACCACTCCAACTGCTTTATTGAAGAATCGATTGTTTTCCTCAACAACCCCAAATATATGCTAATTTGTCATTGATCTTTTTTAAACACCCCTCAGATGAATGTCTGGATTGACCTTTTGATAAATGACTTAGCTTGCAGAGCTAAGTAGCATCATTTAGGATATAGATTTGAACTGATCTTTCCTGGCCTTTTGTCATTTTTTTGGGATGCCTTTAAATAGCACACACTCGCTGTAGCAATGAGTTCGTTTCTTGGGTTGCTTGCAGTATGCCAAAATAATACTTTACTCTTTGTTTGTCCCAGTTCTGTCAGGAAATGCTGAACTTTTACTTGAGAACATAATGCCTGTGCAAGACTTTAAAATCCAGAATGTGACCTGCTCTTTTCAGTTTAGAGAAAAGTGATCTGAAATACCACACTATCTTATGCATCACTGAAAACTGGTGGAGGGAAAAGTTGCTTTGTAGAACATAAAGACACCACGGGTACATCCACAAAACCAAGCTATATGCTGCATGCTGCTGCAGGATAACATTTCACAATAAAGGCACTCAGTATCTTTTGGCCCCCTGTGGTTTCAGTCCTGCACAGTTTTCCCAGCATGCACCATTAATGCTCAGCTGCTGGGGACCAGTGTCTGCTGGTTCCTGAAGGAAAGAGAATAAAGACAGATGTGTGATGCACATATTAATGTGAGCCATTAGTGCTGTCGATCAATAATTTAATATCAAACATTGAGACAAAAAAAAAAATCATGAACAGCTGGATTCCAGGATTCAATTCAAGCAGAAAGAGACGTTTCGCTCTCTCATATTTACATATATTCAAACTAGACACACTGCAAACATTAAATGTTTTAGTAGTTTGACGTGGTGTGGTAGTGTGGTGTTTGTGTTTTGTAGGAATGTAACGTAGTGAAAGCTGAAAGAAATTGGCAAGTCTAACTGACTTTTGAAATCATGCCTTAAAGAATCAAAGGTGCAAACACATTTTCTGCTTTTCAATTTGTTTGCTACTCTAAATCACACACCTGGAAAAACACTACAAACTTTTTCTTACATTAGACACTTTGTTCAAGACTTAAAACTTGCGATCATTAAAAAAGAAAATACTAACCCTTTTTCAAACTGCAAATTTCGCACCACCCAAGTGCACACCTAAAAACACTTTAACACCAGTCAGTGTCTCAGTGCTACATGAAGACCTCAGGTGAACTTTTGTGAGAAGTTTGCAAATACAGGAGGAGGAAGAGGAAGAGGTAGACAGTAAGGAGGTGGAGGACGAGGGCCAGAACAAAGGAGACCTGGCAATAGATGGACACATACCTCAGATGACATTAGGGCCACTTTGGTGGATCCATGTCATAAATCATGGTCTGACAATGAGAGAGAGGCTGGGCGGAGGGTCCAGCCCAAACTCAGTCACCTCGCAGTAGCATCCATAATACAGACATTTAGACTGGAGAACAGGTCTTCAGCGTTCTACTCGACTGTACCTTTCAGTATATCAAAACCAAAGACTTTCGCTATGAATATGTGCAAGTAAGTGGCTGTAGATAGTGTGGTGTTGCAGAATTCAGACAGGGTAGTACGTTACCAAGGGACTAAGTGCTCCCATTCTGGAGGTGGTGTCTGTAGAGGCATCTGCCTCTGATGCAACCCACCCCCAGCCCCATCCTCTTGTGAAAAAGTACACATTGTAATTGTGTGTTTTTTACACCAGACTTGCTTTACACCATATTCACAGTAGCCTACAGCGGATGCATTTTCTGCTCCACAGTCCTGGACTTTGATGCAGCTGCAGCCTGTAAATTCTACTGTTCTGTAAAAACCTGCACTGGGAAAATGAGCTATTTTCTATATTTGTGTTGTGTGAAGCCTGTATGACAAAATTAAAATGACATACAAAGTTCTAAAGACAGGAGTGTTTTTGTGCTAAGTTCATCAGTGTGTTGTTGCTGCTTTGAAAGAATAATTCAAATGGTGCATGTGTTTATCATTATGAGCCAAATTCTACAATGAGTGTGTAAGCCATCGCAAAAAACTGTAAGCACCAAATCTCCTGAGGTGAGTTGTTTCCTGAAACTGCATCATGTCACTGTCAATATGACAACACTATTGGTCTGCTTACTCCCATATAATTGCACAGTACAAAATCAAGTCAGTTTTATTTATCTGTCGCCAAATCATAACAGAAGATATCCCAAGGATTCTGCATGTAGAGCAGGTCTAGACTGTACTCTTTACAGATACCCACACAGTTGTTTTTTTTGCCAATTTCTATTATATTGTGGCTCAAAGGGCTCAACAAACTGCAGCTTAAGAAAATAGCCAAATATTACACAGCCAAATGCACTAACATGCTGTAAACACTCACAACACCACAGAAGTGTTTCAAGGGGGCACCAAAAAGTGATCAACCTGACTGGGACACACTTGCATGGATGTAGCATAATAATAATAATATGTGTACTTGTTCCTTGCTTTTATCTTAAAACCTCACAAAGCACTGAACAACAGTTCCCAGCCAGGTTCATCACTTGTTTGTGTCCCCTGGAAACACTTCCTTTGTGTTGTGAGTATTTGCTACACATGTGTTGTCGAACTGATGAAGACGCTTTCAGAATTTTTCTGCGCTTCCTATTTGCATGTTTTGTCTAAGTTGGCAGTGTGTTGAGCTCTCATAGCCACCGTACTATTACCTATTTATGTATTTTATTTTGCATAAGGAATTTTTTTCTTTTTTTCTCATTTCATTGTTAAATTATATTATCCTTGACACTTTGGCAGTATAGTTCATCTGACATTCGTGCCAATAAAGCATCATTGAAAAATGTAATTGAAGCGTAGAGAGAGAGAGAGCAGGAGGAAAGGGAACATAGGACAATCCAGGTTCTACATAGAGATGTATTATAGTAATAATATTAATAATATGACTAACAGCAATAATAATAATAAGAGGACTAATAATAATAACAAAGAAGAATAATGAGACCAATGATAATAGCTGTAGCAGTGGGTGTTTTCAGCAGGATCATGGGAGCAGTGGATGGTTTACAGTCACAGATCCAGACTTTACAGCTCTGGAGGCAGAGACACCTGCAGAAAGTGACAGGAGGAGAGAGGAGAAAGCACAAAACTACAGGAGAGAGAAGAAGCTACATCAGTAACATTTATTAATGGGGTATGACGTGTACAGAGGGGGAGGGAGAGGAGTGGGTGATCCCATGGCAATCTAGGCCTATAGCAACATAAATATAGGGGATTGCTCAGGTGAGTCTGAGTCAGCTCTAACTATAAGCTTGATCAAAAAAGAAAGTTTTAAGGCTGCTCTTACACATGGAAAAGGTTTCTGCCTCCCAGACCCAAACTGGAGGATGTTTCCACAGTAGAGGAGCCTGACAGCTGAAGCCTCCAGTCTACTTATGGAGAGTCTAGGAACCATAAGTAAGTCTGCATCCTGGGAGCCCATGCAGTGCTCTGGTGGGGGCTCTTTGAGATTTAATGGTGCCTGACCATTAAGAGCTTTGTATTTGAGGAGGAGGATTTTAAATTCTATTCTGGATTTTACATGGGAGAAGAACAAAAACAGCCACGGGGGGCCCTCCAACCAGCGTTCATCACCATAATGTAATAAATAATTTGACATCAACAAAAAATGTATGAAATCAAACTTTTTTTATGCCAAATGTTCATGTTATTAGAATTTTGAAAATATAAAGATACATAAAGAACAATAAAAACCTAAATAAATAACTAAATAACTTCTTATGAGAATAATCTCTCATGTGGGTCTCTGGACTGACAGTGTTCAGTGGGTGGAACAGAGCAGTCAGCCAATCAGCAGTCACACAGAGATGTAAATGAGCTGTCAGTGGGCTTACCTAATGACCAATAACTGATCCCCGTTGCTATTATTCTAAATGATTAGTTCACATTCGTGAATTTATTTCACTGCTCTATTCATGATACTTCAGTTACACAGTCTGAGCAACAGCCTGCATGAAACAATTTTCTTGATATTAGTGTTAGATTTAGATGCACATTGAGGAGCTGCTGGAAGAAAAGCTAAGTAGTGAAAATCACTTTAGTGTAATTTAATTAAAAAGAAACTCTTGTATGTATGTGCAGGCTTTACTGAAAATAGTTGACAGCACTGCTCCTGAGATGTTGTTGTAAATTGTCCAGGGCATTACATGGGGCCGCTTTAGGTAGGTTTGCTACTTAGATGTCATTGCAAATCATACATTGGTTGTTCAAGATGGAGGAGCTGTGTTTTGAGACATTGCTGTAGAGTATAATTTGTCAGCCCCCGGGGTCCCCCCAGAAGCCTGGGGCCCCAAGCAGTTGCCTGCTTTGCCTGCTCACAATGCACCTCTGGAGAGATATATTCTGGTTTCCTTGTTCCTGTCGGTACTCGTGCTGCAGCAGTTTGGGTCTGGAGCCTTTAGAGACTTTTCGGGGCAGCCTGATGATAAGGAACTGCAATAATCCAGCCTAGAAGTTACAAAAGTATGGACTAGTTTTTCTGCATCTATTAGAGACAGAATGTGTCTGTTACATAGGTCAGAAAAAGCTGTTCTTGAAATTTCTCTGATGTGGGAGTTGAAAGACATATCCTGATCAAAGATGTGGGATTCATTACTGTGGTGGTGGAGGTCAGGGCAATAGAAAAACTATAGAATTAGATAATGTTTTTCTGATGGGCTTGAGACCAAGTACAGTAACTTCAGGTTTGTCTGAGTTTGATAGCAGAAAATTGCATTCAGGTCTTTGTGTCCTTAAATTTGTAATCTTAAAGATTTCAGTCCTGGTTGATGGTTGGAGACACTTCTAGTTACTGGTGGTAACAGAAACTGCAGTTTCATGCTACAGGTCACAGATTTCTGGAGCTTGAAAAACAAACTATTGACGTTTTAATAAATGAGTCAGTCAATAATTGGCTTTTTTCCATCATTCTGTGAGCAACCATGATCTGATTTCATGCTGCACAGGGCACACGCCTGCAAACAGCAGGGTGCAGTGAAACGAGTTGGTTACCTTGTTGAGAAGTTGGAGGTGTGCAGCTAATCCATGCAGCTCTTCATCTAACAGCTCACTGTGGCTGCTCCCTCTTCTCCCATAACTCCCTGCAATATTTAAAAATAATTTCACTCTCAGAAAAGGATCTGTTGTCTAGTTTTTGTAAATGCATTTTTGATGAACCATCGAGGTGGAGTGCTAAGCTAACTGGCAAACACATGCATTTCCTGTGACTAGATCATGATAAAAATCAGCTCACGTTAAAACACTTCAATGTTTGTCATGTGAAACTGCAGCAGTAATGATACGAATATAAATCAATATTACTTTCATCAGTTGGCCATAGGATCAAACCCCATCCAGTTCTCTTGTTCGATGACAGATAGTGACTTAACAGACATTTACTCAAATTAAAACCTTTGAGATAGCCATAAATTATGTTTGACGTTTAACTGGGTAGCTAATTCTAGACTAGATCTGTTACTGCAATGGTGAGGTGCAACACTTGTGTAGTGTACTTTGTTTCAGTGGGTATACTGTGGATGCCCCCCCTGGCATTTTTTGATACTGATTTACAACTAATTATTTGGTTAAGTGTCTGTGCACAACCAGCACTGTATAAATTGGGTTAAAGGTGTATCCTCACCGTCATCCCCAAAAATCTAAGTGGATGAATGGAATATTAGCATGATTTGCTGATTATTGCTTTGTTACCTATATTGGTTATTGTATAATATAGGCTAACATAGACTATAATATAGGCTACAGTTGGCAATATATAATCAGTTGAACAATAGGCTATACCATGTCCAGCTCAGCAGAAATCTGGGGTATGAGGAATTGAGTGATTCCACTCACACCTTGCAGTCTGCTCTTAAGCTGCTATGGGTACATAAGTATCATCAGCTGCTGTTTCAGATCAGACATCCCTCCATGGGTGATTGAAAATGTCTGCCTCTGTTTCTTAATTCACAGTGAGAGAGAGGGGAGGACATGCAGCAAAAGGCCACAGGATGGATTCAAACCTGCACTGCTGAGATTTGAACGGAGCTTTAATAATATCCACTGACAGCCATCGCAACATCATACTGTAATTCATAAGTGCGGAGGGAAACCACAGCACACGGAGCTCGTCAGTCTACTGCTCAGTGATGAACTTTTCACTTGACATTACATGATTCACAGCACCTGTTTTTTTACATAAACAAATTGTTGAAGGGAAAGTTCTGTCACGAAACTATGTTGTCACGTATCCTTGGGCATTTTTAAGTGGTTATACGGGAATTCTGCAGCTTTCTTTGTGGTATACAGCGTATACCTGCGTAACAAGTAGACTACAATACTGAATATCTGAGCATCACTACATCTTCAAAGCAGATTGGAGACTACAGTAAGTCACTATTGGCAAGTGACAAGACAGGCTAGCTGGTTAGCATGCTATCTCCAGTAGAAGAGAAGACATGATAGAGACAAGAGTTAACATTGGTGTTGCTTTCCACTGCTGGAGACAGCTGTTGGTTAGTAAGGGAATGAAGTTTGATGCTGAATTCGTGGGGTTCTACTAGACTGGTAAGTAAACAGCTGTTACATGTAGAAAAACTTACAAAGAGCTCCTTGAACTTATGAAAACATATGGTCATGGTTAAAAGAAACCAAAGTTGCAAGGAGACAATGTGCACAGTGTTCCGGGGTCAAAGTGATGCTCTCCGGCTTCTTCTCTGAAAGGGTTTTGCAGTTCTTTAACACCATCATACTTATGCTGCCCATATTCACCCGATAGACAAGAGTCATCACTTGCACAACCACTAGTGACCCTTGTTAGGTAAATGTCAACATGTCGACTATTACCTTTGGCATTTGAACAAATAACTTACACTTATTGTTTCTGCCTCATTCCTTAGGGTTTCCTCTGATTCGACAGTAACACATGAAACTGTGAAATTCTTGAGTTTTTTAACTTTAAACACAGTCTTTCCAAACATTTACTTAATGTTTTGGTTGCCTAACCCTGACCATACCTTGAACAAAGTTTATATGCCACTTTAACCTAAACTGCACTGTAACTGTTATTAAAAGATGAGCATCAGTAGAAACCAATGTGTGAAATATAGATATCAAATGTGAATCATCCAGATTCATCCAATATTGATATTGTTGTGTGTTCTTGAACTATACAGATTAAGAACTAATTTTTTTAGTGATATTCACTAAGTTGAGTTCTTCATTGAAGACTGTTCCTAGGACTCCAGGTGTGGCCACAGATGTGTATATTATGCATTATTAGTGATATCATTAAAAATGTATACCAAATCATTGGTAAAAATTAAAAACAAAAGTTCTCTCTAGTAACACACCACACTTTACTGCTCTTACCACATAATAACCACCTTTAAAATAAAAAGTATATGTCTTGTTAATCATGCATGCCATGCAGCAGCAGGTGGTTCAAAGTCACAAAAGTTCAACCTATGATCAGATACCAGTCTCTTTCATCCAGCATTTAGTAAGTTATTTGAGTCACTGATATTAATTTACTCATTTATTAACCCCACCGAAGAATCCTGGTTATCATGTGCTTGGCTCATTATTGTTCCTTTAATAACATAAAGGTGGTATAACTGGAAAATTCCTGTTTGAACCACATCCTGCTTCAGATGACCCTGAACACCAATTAGCAGGTATAGAAAATGAATGAATAAGCATGTCAGTAGGTCTTTTTGCAAAAGTGCAATTATGTGCCCTTGACGTCAATAATGACACAACTGAAATGCAAGTGCACTTTCCACAGTGAGTTTCTGCAGGCCTTTGAGCCTTGTAATTCCACCTTTCCCATCCAAGTGATGCCCTGTTTCTCTGACTTATCCTCTGTGTTTGTCAGCAAATTCCACAGGTAGTCCAGAGGGATTTAAGACATGGCCAGAGGCTATGCTTGCAGGACACAGAAAGTACAGGCAGCTTTACTCAGACCCAAGCTGCATATCTATCTGGGAGACACTATCCTAACCTCTGTTACTGTCTCATGGGGTTGGTACATCTGACTGTTGCTGGTGGGTTGATACTGGCTAGACACAGGGTAGGCAGTTACAGAGTTTATATCTTTTTTTTCTTTAGATTTTTTATTGTTAAAAGTTATTTCCATCTGTTTCTGTTATGCAAAAATTTGTAGGTCTTGCAGGAGACATTTTTAGCTCCTGGAAATTCGCCTCATGATTGTTCTGGAAAATCACACCATTTTGTATGCTGAATGCGCTATATTTGGATTGATTATTCATGTACGCCCCACTGATATGCTTATTACTCCGTGCACCAAGACTTCCTCAGCTGAGAGTAAAACACGGGGGTAGTTTTCTGATGTGCATTTCTAAAAATACTGCCTGTACGTGCAGCTGTATATTCACTCACCATGTGAAGTTGAAGAAGACAGAACGTTATTCATTACTTGACTTGAAATAAGAAAATATCAAATCACTAATTACCTATATGTACTGTATAAATGCCGGCTGTAGCTAAATGCTGCAGGTTAATGATGCGAACAAAAGCACTAAACAATGGCCATATGGTGCTGCAGTGTGTGTGTGTGTGTGTGTATGTGTGTGTTAATACCCTTATGTCTTTATTTCTTTGACACACTGAGACAAACTGTATTATTGCATCTTGTAATTTTTTTCATTAGCGCTCATTTTGCTGCATACAGAAATGGATCATTAGTTATTGTTTGTGTTTCAATCATTATCTCACAGCAGCGTTTGCCTGGAAGATGCATCTTCGAGAAATGTAGATACATTACAAAACCACTTCAACGTTAGTTAGATCCAAATGAGCCTAATTTGAAGTCTCGAGAAATAAACTTGTTTCTCTGTTTTTTCAGTTGTTAATATTTATATTGAAATAAATATAATATACAGAGGATATTTTTATATTGATTTTTTAAAGTTGTTTTCATCTATGTAAACAAGCCCTGAGAAGCGAGAGGTTTTCTTTTTCTTTTTTGCCTGGATCATGCCAGACTGAAGGTTTGAAATAAAAATAAAGAAAAATCTGAAAAAATATGATATGAACTAAGATTCATAAGAGATGCATACCACAGTTCTCTGGGTGAAAGTGCTGTTTGTGACCCATCCTTTTGTTACTACCCCCTCATTATGTGGACTCTGTTACTCTTTACAGTATCTCACCCGACTTCCTAAGGTGTTTCTGGCAGAAAGCCTTTACCGATTAAAATACATTACTAGCCAAAAGAAGAAATGACAGTAATGGCACATATCTACCTAATACACACTATATGTACCCTGTGTTTAGAGTGCATGGAGAAATTACAAATCACATAGAATAAGACATGAATGTGTTTAGTTCTATTTAGTCTCGGGTAGTGTTGCTCTTCAGCACACAACACACAAACATTCCTGCAAATGTTATAACTTTTCCATATTCAAATGTCTAAAAATTACAAGACCTATATTATACATTTTATTAATTTTGGTTAAATTTCAAATTTTATGTACTTACATTATCCCAAATGCTAGCAATTCTCAAACCTGAGAAACAGTGACTTTAATCATGGTAAATCCATTTCATTCAGTCGCCTGTCAATGGTCTAATTTCTCTCTATAATAATGTAAGGGCTTGACCTTACACCTGCTACCTTGGACAAGTGGATGGAAGATTAATCCAAATGACCCCCCCCCCCAAAAAAAAAAAAAAAAAACCAAAAGAAAAAAAACCCAAAAACTAACTTTAGTTTTCGGGCAAACTGTGGCTATAAGTGCAGCAATGGTTTTAGGTCTTGTTGCTACTGCATGCTGGTGTCATAAAAATGAAAACATTGTTTTGGCTAATTTGTCACAGTAAAGTCAAGTCAGATTCTGGTCTTAACACAACTCAAATATGTACTATATGTAGTATCCATGATCCGATGAAAAACAGTCATAAAAGAGAGGGTGATCACAGGGAAAACACAGAGGAGAGAGCATATGGTGGAAATGTGGCTCATCTCACCTGAGCACATCAAACAGACTGGTTCAAATTCATTTTCCTGCTCATTTTCCTCTTCGGAGAATATGTGAAAACACCAGAATAAATCAGAATAGTTGCTGGTCTCAGTCCAATTTCCACACTGGTAAAGGCAAACAAAATAGATATAACCAGAGGATGACTGTTTACCTGGCAGATAAGTCTGAGAAAATATCATTTCGGTTAATACAATTTGTGGATGGAGCTTATTTCCTGTACCATTTACAACTTGAAAAGTGTGCCATAAAATATTCATAATGTTTGTTGTTGCGAAAGAAAATCTCTCTCTCCTCAATTACAGAGGCAATTTTCATGCATGAGATTTGCAAACAAGTTTACCACATATACCTGCCACAGTTGGATGCAATAATTTAGTCCCATTCATCATTCCAACCAGCTGGGTGACATGGAGGTGGATGCCGTTGCGTTGGGGACGGGAGCCAGCGAGAGAAAAGGTTCAAGGTTACACACACTTCCTCTGCTCTATTTACTGAGTGACATTTACACAATGTTCTACTAAGAGGTGTGCTGAGGTGAGCTGCTGAGATGCATCACACCGAGCTTCAGATGTCACACTAAGCTCCATTATACTGTGCTCACTGTTTGAGGTACAACTCAGACGTGAGTCAATACATAACATTCCTTTTTCCTTTCCAATAAAACCTCAGGTAATGTTTGTTTTTTTATGGTTTGCATTGTGTGTCTCGTTCTGTGGCCTTGTCATCAGGTGCTTTAGCAGGAAGCGTTCGCTGCCATATCACATTTTTGACCATCTGCTAATATGATGGATAGTTTGCAAATATTTTCTTTCTGGTTAAATTAAAAAGACATTGGGCTAAATTGGGTGATAATTCCCTGTGAGGTCATCACTATGAGCGACCCTTTTCTCATTATACATAGTCATATGATCCAGAGTTCATATAAAAATATTGATAAATGCAGCTTTAAGTAAAAAAAAAAAAGTAAGGTCAAAGCAAAGTATTTTTGCCAGATTTGCTAATATTTCTGCCAGAATATATTTTAATCTAAAACAAAACTGTGAAAGATTTTGGAGCAATCCTTTCTCTCTGCTTCTCTCAAACAAAAACTGATGTCTCACTGATTTGAACTGTGGAACAATGCCTCCCCGCATTACTTCTGCGTTTCAAAAGGAGAAACAAAACATTCAGAAAACAACATGCTGTCCAAATGCTGTTTCACTGTGACTCATAAGAGTTTCAACAGAGTCCAATGTTTCAGTTTTTCTTCCAGAAGCTTTTCAACTCTGCATGAAAAGAATTAAATTTTGATTTTTACTTCATCCTCCCCCTGGGTACATTCAGTAAATACTTTTAGTCTGATTGCTATAATCAGCAGTCAAGTGAATGATGTACGAGGCAAGAAATTTGGCAAGTATTTATAGGTCGTTTTGACAGGTGCATAACTGCACCATAGAAAAGATAAAGTTTGAAAACAGGCTTTAACTTGTTGCAATGTGTGTTTGGTGATAAGGTCATTTGACTGGAGATTTATATGTTAGTTTTGCAGGATGCCTGTTGGTGATGATTAGTGGCTTGTATTGAGTGGTGTAGAGAAAAATGTAGCACAGTTTAGGGAAATATAGTGTTAATTAGAATTATAATATGCAACCATTGTAATTATTCGACCAGCGATATAATGT
The DNA here is from genome assembly GCF_046630095.1 of Trachinotus anak. NCBI lineage: Eukaryota > Metazoa > Chordata > Actinopteri > Carangiformes > Carangidae > Trachinotus > Trachinotus anak. The sequence goes on from NW_027273884.1 coordinate 3,477,665, forward strand.
CAGAGACAGCACAATGAACTGAACAACTGCTTTTCTCTATATCACACAAATTAACCTGAACTTGAAACACCAAACACAACAAACACTAACTACACAAACAATGATGCTACAGGGAACAAATAGATGATTGTATGACAGGAGTTTAACAGGGAAATAAACCAATATGTGACCTTTACTGGGATGAGCTGGTAAAAGTGGTGGAAAATTTAGATTACTATTATATAATATATATATTATTAGATTATTACGGAAGCTGATTTCATCCTTCCTTGGAAAATATTCCATTCTTCTGTACCAAGTTCTGGAGGTTAAACAGCGGTCATGGCACAGCAGCAGCCCCCTGCCTCCAGGGGGGCCTGTGGAATCTCTGATGTGGCTCTCAAGGGCCATTAGCAGTTATTTTTTTAAAATTTGATCTTGTCTTCTGCATTCTTCACGAAGCGTTGATCTGTCTTTAAATGTGAACACTGGCTGCCTGGAATTCTTCACGCCTCAGATGTGTTCTGGGCAGAGATTTCCCCACACTGGACAGCAGACAGAGGTGATTTCAGTGCTAAATCTCTCATCAGGTATAAGGTGAAGTAAGGGTCAAACCCAAAATATTGCAGGACTCCTTCAGCTTGGATTTATGTTCAGGAGAAGCGATGAGAAGCTGGAGGTCATGAAAAATGAATCACCTGAGGTGGAGAGGTGTTGATGCAACATAAGGCTCACTATGACTGGATATTTGAAAACTAACAGGAAAAGTTTAGGCAAATTAAGGCATAATAGAGGTGCATCACAGGTTGGATTATGATTCTGAAAACTCACAAAGTGGTGATTTTACATAAGTAATATATAATATTAATTATGTTCATTATAATATATATACTATATATATGGGTCTCCGACAACTTCTAAGAAAAAATCTGGCTGTTTAGCTGCTAATATGCTCCACTGTATTAACCAGCTGATTATTAACTATCTGGTGTTGTGTGTTGTGTGTACCTGGTGAGTTATTTTGGTGTTAACAGTTGCTGGCTGTAAAACCAAAACAATGAGCTGAAAGATGCTAAAATCCTCTGGAGAACTTAAGGAAACTAAAGCAAGGTGGGTTATGTTTATCCATGTTTATGGTCACTACAAGAGACCTTTTTCATGTTACACAGTTATTTAATCCATTATTGATATAAGAAATATTGATTAGTGCAGCTTTAATTAAAAGTTTGAATGAACCTGCAGCAGACATTTTTTTTTTCAATTTAGGATTAGTAAACGTATTCACTAAAATGTCTCAAAAACTGCAACATTACACACACATAATGCCAGACATGAGTACATCTTGATTGACACACATTAGCAGTTAAAAATATGTGACTCAACTATGAAAATATATAATGTGGAGATGTGATTGCATTTTCTAGCCATTCAGAGGTGCATTTTATTCCATTCTGACAAACTATTGCACTATCCAGCAGGTATCACTTAATTGCTGGTTACAGGGAGAGGGAAGGAGTGACAGCAAATGAGATACTTAGTAAGACTGAGTGAGAGGATACCAACAAAATTAACTGGCAGAATTTCTCCATTCCTGCTGTACATTTTTTTCTCCACCCAGGTTACTTTGTCTCAGAAATGAACAAACCCACACCCAGTCAGCCTTCCCTCAGCCTTTTCTAATAATGACATTGTTAATATAGGACTCTGGGACTGAAGTATCCCCATGAAAGTGGTGATGAGGCTGCAAAAGCAGGCTATAGACAAGGTTTGCTTTCCCAGAGTTCTCTTTAATGGACAGCCATTTTTAAAGGGAATATGAGCAAACTCCACCCTATGCAAACCTTCTGTCATGACCTCCAATTTCATCTGCTTTGCCTCTATAAAATGACAAAATACACTGCTGCAGGCTGTGATCAGGCATAAAATTGATGGATAGATGCTCTGCGGGGCTGCTGCTCTGCAAAAGCTACTTTAAAGTGGAAGAAAAAAAAACTTCACAAAAACTAAAAGGGGTTAGTGCCCTGCAAAACACAACTTTGACGTAGTTTTTGTAATAAAACAAAGACACTCGGTGTCAGAGATAAGCGATAGAGCAAGATAATTAGTATGAATGTACCCATTAGGCAGTGGAGTCAAATCACCAACAATAGTCAACAACTCTACTATCCTTTTCTCTATGCATCAAACATCTGCTGTGAACAATGAAGTATTTTTTATGATGTGTCCAAGCAGACAGGATAACAAACTAATGATTTCACTCAAGTGATGACACTGAATCTGTTTGTCCACAGGATTCCTGCCAAATCAGCTGCCTCATGCCAAAGGAGATCGTTTTCTCTTGTACATGGTATTTAATGAAGAAAGATACTGAATTTGTATGACTTTGGTGATCATTATCCTGTCATCTAGTACCAGCAGCAGTTTTCACTCATCTTATAGAAAATAGGCTATCTCAACATCTACGAGCTGGATCGTTACAATTTTGTAATGACATTTTATGATTCCCAGTGGATGAATCTAAAAGGTGGTGGCGCTCTGGCTTTTTCTCTAGTAACGCCATGAGGTTGACTTTTTGGTTTCTAGTGAAATGTTGTGACAACATTTGAATAGATACAGAGAGGATAAATCCCATGGACCTTGGCGATCCCTTAAAAGGATAATCTTCCATCACCAGGTCGATGACGCCACCTGAAGTAGTTTCACTCTTTCCCTCCAGAGAGAACTCAGACTGTTGTTGCTGATGGTTTTCAGTCAGGCCATCTTACCGTTAGAAACGGGTTGTCACGGGGTCCTATCCTTTGTCCATTGTTGTTTACATTACTCACCATCCTGACATTAAAACTTCAAATGACATTCATATCACTCTTACTTAAAATAAGGTGAAGTACCCACCAGGTCCCACTGCAATCTGTTTGAACAATAACACACAAATCATTATATTGGGCTTTTCCATACTGAAAATATCATCCAAACATTAAAAAAAAGTATATGAACCTTTCAGCTGATGGCATCAAAAAAAAAAGAAAAAAAAATTGAGTCAGGAGTCATCAAACCTGGAGTCCAATCAGTGAAACCAGATTGGAGCTGTGGGTTAGAGCCACTTTAACTTATAAAATCACTGAGTTTTTTATTCATAAAAAACATCTACTCATGTGAACCAAGCCTCACACAAAAAAAAAAAAAAATCTCGGAAGACTTAGGATCAAGAATCGCTGATTTGCATAAAGCTGGAAAGGGTTTAAGAGTAATCTCACAGAGGTTTCGATATTCGTCAGTTCACAGTCAGACAAACAGAAACAATTTACTGCTGTGGCTACTCTCCCTAGAAGTAGGCGTCCAGCTAAGATGACTCCAAAGGCACAACACAGATGCTCAGTGAGGTAAAAAATAAAAAAAGAAGCTCAGGCTAACAACTAAGCCTTAAAGGAATCACTGGAGCTGGGCAACATCTCTGTTTATGAGTCAGCCACATGCAAATCATGGCTGCATGTTGTCCGTAGCAGGACACCATGGAAAAATATTTTGTTGACTGATGAAACCAAGGATATTTTTTTACAAAGATGGGGTAGAGAGAGAGAGAGAGGGGATGACATGCACCAAAGGGCCTAGGCTGGATTTAAGCCAAGACCGCTGCAGTCAGGAATCAGGGCTGACGTGTGGTATGTGCTCGACCAGGTGAGCTTCCAGAGCGCCCCAAACTGAGGGTGAATTGATGAGGAGGAACACACAACTCTGTATATATAGTAAAAAGCGCACTGTATACCAACATGAAAGCATCCAAAGGTGAAAGAGATCGGAGGGAGCATCATGATTTGTGGCTTTGCTGCTTCTGGGTCTGAACAGCTCAACATCAACGGGGGGAGAATTAATTCCAAAGTTTATCAAGGTGTGTTACAGGATAATGTCTGTGTGGTTATATACCTGCTGAAGCTCAGGAGAAGTTGGGTGATGCAATAGGACAATGATGGAGTGGCCCCGTCAGAGCCCAGACCTTAATCCAGTACAGATGCTTTGGGATGACCTGAAGAGAGACGCTCACACCAGACATCCCACATGTCTTATCTGAAGCAGCTCTGTAGGAAGAATGTTCCAAACTTCCTCCTGAACATTGTGCAGGTCTGACCAGCAGCTACTGGAAGAGCTGGTTTAAGGTTAATGCTGTTAAAGGAGGTTTGACCAGTTATTAAATCCACGGGTGCACTTACTTCTCCCAGCAGCACTGTGAATGTTTCATGACTGTGTTCAACAAAGACGTGAAAGATTACAACTGTTTGTGTGTTATTAGCACATTGTGTTTGTCAGATCATTTTTAATTTCATGACCAGTTCATACATAAAAAAACAGGTAATTCAAAAAATCTTCATATACTTTGTCTTGCCACTTTACCTTTGACAGCCTCATCTGTGCCTTGTGTTTAGTGCGGATTTGTTTTTGTTAGTATGCTAACACATTAGACTAACATTGTGAACATGGTATGTTTTATACCTGCAGAACATCAGCATTTAGCCCAATGCGCCCAAGTACAGCCACATAAGAGAGCCACTAACATGGCTGTAGAGTCATAGCAGATATTTACTATGGATTTGTAGTCCTTAACTGAATAGTTAAATTGCTTGTGTCCTTATTTATCAGGGACAGCACCAAGGTTGTGTGTGTGTATAGGCAGTATGTATTTTAAAAGCTTCCTGTTCTGAGGCATTTCAAATTTATACAAATAGCACCTGTTTTATCATTAAAGACTGACAACTCAGCAGAGGAAACTGGGTCTGAAATCTCATGTCAGAAAGAAGCAGGGGTAAAACCTGCTGCACTGTTTTATCAGATGCAAATGGAGAAAGAAACTGAAGTCAGGTCAAGTCAGTGCCTGAGAGAGAGAGACGTAAATTAATAGAGGCTACTTTCCTAGGGCTCTCCACTCAGCACCACTTTACCTTTTTGTTTCAATAACATTGAAGAAACCAAAAGAGTTTAAAAGGTTTACCATACATTTCCCATGTTGATTTTTCATGTCTCATTAAAACAGTGATCTTTCTGTTAAGCTTACAACATTAGACACTTTCACTGATATTTCCTCTTGAACCAGTGCTCCAAGCTCAGCAGCAGGAAACACTTCCTTTGTGATCCATTGCTCTAAAGACATGCACAAGCCCAGCATCAGGTCTTATTTAGTAGCACTTTAGTCAGGCGTCCTGCAGCTGGGCTCTTGTTAATCTTTACTCTTGGGAAGTAACACGCTAAATTGAAACAAAATTTTGTGACCTTGGCGGTAATTGGTGACAGGCTTAGTAAATAGACCTGTAGTTTAAACTGATATTCTCACCTGCTGACACACAGTAACCAAAGAGGATGATTCAGCCACTGCTGTGAAAGTATTTTTTAAATAAAACTGGTGGTTACTGTCAGAACACTTTTCAATAAACACATTTACTTTGTCTTTTTCAGTCATTGGCATATGTTCTTTATGATGATGATGACAGCTCAACAACAATAATCCTCCTACATGCGACATCCAGTGGTCACGTTCCCCCTGAGCCCTCAGCAGGTGCATATCGCTGTCTTATCATGTAACGCTTGGCCCTTGTGGAGATTATATTTACTCTGTGCTGCCGTAAGCACCTTGCCTAACAGATTATATGAATTAAGACCTTATTATGGGCTCTGGCCAGGAGCTGCATGTACCGGTGATTTGTAACAAGGGCAGTGCTGAGGTGAGTCAGCAGCAACTGGCCTGATTACAGCAGCTGGACCTCAGGAGGAAAACCCTTGGCTCATCCACGGTAAACAAAGACACCAAGAGGGGAAGGACACTCCATTACTCCATTAACTAATTTGTACTTAGTGGGTAAAATAAAGCAGCAGTTTCAGCTCAGAAAGGTGTAATTAGTAATGTACTGCAAGGCACACAATTAAAAATAAGTTAAAAAAAAGTTAATTTGTGTATCTGTGAGATGTTGCAGGAAGAGAAAACACAAATGAGCCAGTTTGGTTCATAGGAATTAATCAATATTTTTATATTCTTTTGTAGCAAAATCTTTTCACACAGAAACAGTTTTTTTTTTTTTTTTTTTTTTTGTCCTAGAACCTCAGGTGAGAATCATGACTATGTTGAGTCAAGTACACACTTAAATGGCGTTCTTAGTTAGCAGTGTAGAACAGATTTTTACATGATGCCACAAGCATAGACAACAGGTTAAACCGTCCATTCACACAAATTACAAGAAATACAGGTTTTTTTCATTTACCTCTGGTGGACTCTACCATCAAGATAGTTTGTTTCATTTGTTCAGGCTTTGAGATCTCTGTCTTTGAGACGGTCACCACCTATTGAGTCAGAAACAACTTCCCATCACCCACAGACTTGGTTGCAGAGAGCTTTGAGTGGAACTATTTTCGGTCACTGATTCCAAAACTCAGGCAGATCATAAACTCAGAATCCCCAATGGATTTTGTGGAAACCTCCACCCTCATTCTCCTCCAGGAGTGGCCATTATGGATAAAATCCTCACATGGTAAATTAAATTTTATTTGGGAATATCAATAGGCATTATGATTTCTGGAAAATCATTTGAAAAGCTGTTTATGGATAAATGGTGGGGGCAGGGGTGTCTCTGGCCTGTTTGCCAAATTAAAGTATGAGGCTGGTGATGTTCTGAATTATTCTTGTTAACAACAAATCTCATGAAAAGACCAAAAATAACAACACAATATTAAAAGCTGCAACCAACTAGTACTTTCCTAAAACAGATGGGAACTGTAGTTTTGTTGGGGACTATTTGCAGCTGCACAATAATATACAATTTGTTACATAATACATAATTATTTTGTGTATGTTGGGTTGACTCAAAATAAACTACAGCATATGTGTTCATGGTAATGAAGAAAAATGTCACCCAGTGTAGCAGTGTGCCTCACTAATGTGCTTCTAATAGTTTTTGGGAAACAATGGAGCTACGTGGGGGAATAAGATATGTCAAGGTTTGGAAACAGAGATAGTATTTGGCACTAGGATGAAATCATTGGTCTTTAAATAGGATTTTGTTGACAATAAAAATAAAATATGTAATATTGCCATCCTATTTTTTTAATGTATTTACCTGCATTGATGCAAACATCACATAAATATCCAATATTCCTTTGGTGATTTGCAAAATTTCCCATAAAGATTTATTTCAGCCAGAGATATTAAAGGGACAGCTACTATTGTATAAACATTATGGCAAAACACTGTCTCACATTGTCATATTGTAACATCCTAACCTCACTGTATTGCAGTAAAGGTAGAAATCTCACATAAGCACATCCCAAAACCCGCAAAGAAAACCAAGATTATCTACATGGGGAGTACAACCAGAGGTAAAATAGATAATCTGCTTTTTTGTAATTTGGGTGAATTGACCCTTTAAAAACAGCTAGTCATCCTCTTCTGTCTACTTGCTGTAACATGTAAAATACCATTCCAGTGAGCCAACTAACAATGGCCAAGTTGGTACACCACAGAAAAGCACCTTCTCACTGTTGCTTCACATGAAAATAAAAGTACTACTGTACGATTTTCCCGCTTTTACATTCTCACCCAGTTATTTTACAAAAAAATGCCAATATACAGAACAATACATCTAGGGAATAAAACAATAATAATAAAACATAAAAAAAAAAACAAACACGATGACCACCCCACATCTTGAAATGCAGCAGAGACCAACAGGGTATTTAGAAAGGCATCAAAATGTGTGTGGATATCCTGGTTGATCACTAATCTCAACAGCCACTAATTCAAAGTATTATACTGCAATGTACAGCCCAGTGTGAAAGAGAATGAAAGAGAAATGATTGACCTGGTGAATGAATTCAAATAATGCATAAACAAACCACAGTTATGTTTGTATTGTCCAATCCACTTTTCAGCTGTTTGGCCCTTAATAAGTTATCTTTCTTCCCCTTTTTCTCCACTTAATGTCCTCCCTTAAGCGCCATAATGACCTTTATCAGGCTAATAAACATCAATTTGGACTCTGCCATTTAACCTGGCTAAATGAGTAATCTCTTGTCTGTGTTGCCTAAAGAGAATTAAAGCCGAATAACATGTCCCGCTGTGTGTTTAAGCGAATGATTAAGAGAGTCTGCTGGATTTCTAAGACCATTCATGTCTGGCTACTGTCATATGTGCTGATAGCATCTGAAACCATACCCTGAGAGAACACTCTGTTTACATCAATGGCCTCTTAGCCTACAGGGACCACTGTTGCCAGTGCTAACCAGTGAGGGGAATTTCAAACCTGAGCTGGAAACATACTGAATTTGATTGGCTGGGGACAAAGTAATTCTTTGAAGGTTTTGCAGATAACTAAGGAACTTTGTGGTTTGTGTTTGTGATCCATCTTGTGCATTTGGATTTGTTGTATTTCCATTAACTTTGATATAATAATAACCTCATATGATACATAACCTGAGGTAGAAATACAAGACTGGCTTGTTATGGTTCAGTGTTACTGTTATCTAGAGAATAGGACTTCTATTTGAAAATATGTCATTTTGTCCATTTGTGATTAATTGAAATTTGACTTAAAGTATTGTTAAATGATGTAAAATGGCTGTGTGTGAAGGGACACTAGCTTCTGTGTGTGTGTGTGTGTGTGCGTGTGTGTGTTCAATCGCTGACAACTACAACCTCATTACAGAGCTCTGCCTGCTGATGACTCACCTCAAATAATAAATAGTAAAAATGATAGAAAAACCCAGATGAAAATAAAAATGACTTTGTTTTAATTTTCTATTCACTCCTCTGGTCCTACTGTTGCAGTAGTCCCATTTCATGCTGAGGATCCACAACACTGTGATGCACGTTCAGTTCACCACAGTCGAGGCAAATCCTCTTGGTGTTCTTTTGATACAGATGTAGCAAATCCACTTTGAATTTCTCATCTTACTTTTCCCTCCTTTTTCTCAGAGATGCGCTCACATACCCTGTGGATTGGGAGTTACTCCATATGGGCCATATATCTGCACAATCCGAGATTCTGTGCTGTTTCAAATGGGAAAAAAATTTCAAATACAGGTAAAGACTGTCAAAGATTTGAGATCACAGCCAGGATTTGAGTGTCTTTTTGCACATAATTACTTAGACAGTATTCACATGGATGAACTTCATGCAAAACCCAAAGGTGGATTCCCACTGGAACGTCCCTCACTCTGCACTCATGTTCCCGTAGTTCCTGCTATAGATTTATTTTTTGGCCATGGACCTCACAGTTAGACCAGTTGCACTCAAACTGTGCTCTCCATCACCCACTCCGAGCTCTCAAAAGTGGGCTTCTCGTCCTCACTGTCATCATACTGCAGCAGCATGCCGTTCACAGACAGACTGCGTTTAGTCCAGATGTTACTGATCCTGCGAGGGTAGCTGCTGCGGCACTGTGTGGCCCCTACGTGACCCATGTCAAACGAATGGCTCCTCTTGGGCTTACCCTCCTGAGGAAGCCCTAGGAGACGTCCCAGCATGGTAGTGGACTCGGCCCTTCCTAGCAGGGGTTCTTTATCAGAAGGGGGAACCGTAGCCACCGTCATCATAGTATTGGAAGTGGTGGAGGGGCCAGAAGTCCCTTGGTGGTCCCTTGCTACCCCTCGCAGCTCCAGCGTGGTGAAGGCCCCTAAAAGGTGGTCCAGGTTTGGCCGTGCTTTGGCACCGTGCCCATGCCTCCTGAATTTGCTGCTGGGCAGGGTGCTGCATTCACTGCCCTGCATGCTGTAGCGGTCGCCAGCCCCCCTTCCTGCGTGGCTGTCTAACGAGTTGGAGGAGGAGGAGGATGAGGAGAGGCTGCTCTGGAGTGATCCACACTTGAACTCTACCATCTCCTCACGCATGACCACCACTGTAGACTTGACCTGTGGCGGGGCGCCGTTGAACCTGTTCAGCCCCCCATTGGTCTGCGAGTACGTGTTGCTCACAGTTGGTAATTTATTAGCCTGGATACCACTGGTCACCTTATAGCGCACCATGAGAATGATGATGAACACCAGCAGTGTGGCCACGATGATGCCACCAATGACCAGGATCATGGTGCCCCCCAGGAATCCACTGTGAAGAGACTGGCACTGTGGGTAGTCCTCCCTGGTAATGAACTGGACACAGCCGACAATGTTGGTGGCAGTGAGAGTGGTGGCAGTGTCATCCCAGATGGCCAAGACGCAAAGGTCATACTGCATCCCTGGGACAAGATTTGTGACTACAAAGGCTCTGTTAGTCATGGGAATCATCCTACAAGAAGACAAAGAGACAGAAAGAAACACTGTTAACAATACAGACCTCTTGCTATGGGAGTTCAAGACAAGGCTAGAGAGCTAGTGTTAAAAGCAACTCTGGCTTCATTTGTTATGCTGGGGCAGATCAAAGAAAATGCCAAAATGAAGCATGCTAAGTAGCTATTTATATGCACAGAGTAATTCAAGAAGATGACTTCATTGGTCCCAGTGTTATTCCATTTGATATGCATGAAGCAAGAGGAATGAGATAAGAATTGAATGGCCACGTTTTGTACATTGTTTTGGCTAAACATAATTTCTTGTAGATTCCATTTAACACTCGTTAAGTTGTTTCAACTCTGTTATTATACTACGCCTCCCTGCCTTTGACTGAAACTGAAAGTTGATCCGGCAGTATGTTAATTGTTCAAGATGTATTGGCAATCAATGAAATGCTGCAAGAACCTCTGTTTTCATTATGTAAACATGCAGGGATAGAGGATTTTACCCGTCAAACACTTCTGTCTGGAAGGTAGATCACACACACATCTAATTAAGTACTGGAGCTGTCACAATATGCTGTGATATCTGACAGTATTCACACCTTTGTTTCCTTAAGGTTATATGAAAGCCCTTTCCAACAAAAGCTAAAGCTGATTTGTAGATGCTGTGTTTTGACAGTTACATCAGTGCTGTCACTGCCTCTCCTCATGACAGTTACTGTAAGTTCTCTCTTAAGTGTAGTTAACTACAGTATATTGACCACTTCTTTTCACAACAGAATGGAGCACCATTGACAGTCAAACTAAAGTGGGCTATATGCACAGCCCAATATTCCTGGGGATAACGCCATAGAATGTAAATACAAATGGCTTTAGCCTCTGTGACATCATCCATAGGTTTCTGAGGAGAGGTTTTGAAGCTGAGCTGGCTAACTAATCCCAAAACTGGTTTGTGGCAAGCATACACTCTCCCACTTGTCACTCAAACAGCAAGCCCTCAATTATGCAGAACTGTAAGCTTTTATAAAATATATGGGTGAATTATATAAAAATTCAGCACCTTACAGAGGGAAATTGGCTGTAGAGACCAAAACAATTTTTTGTACCATGTGAGCATGTTTATTTCTGCTGTAAAGTTGAGCATTTTAACATGAGAGTTTAAGAATTCACTTGCTTTTGGAGCCAACCTAAAGTGGCTGTTCAAAGAACTGCAGGTTTTGGTACTTTGCGTTGGCCTCATTTTTCAGCCGTGGAGGTTGCCACTTTGATAACACCTATATTGGACGAATTTTAACTTTTGCACTGACAATGCAAGAAGCGTATGCACTAGATGTGTTCTACCTATGGCAAATGTATGCCTTTTTAGTAATTGTTATCATGATATTTCCCTAACCTTAAGCTGGATTTAGTACACTATGGGCTTACGGTGGCTACTAAGAGGCTGTGTTTCCTCTGAGAAGGTTTCTGATGCAGATTGTTGAGAATGAAGACAACATTTAGGAGTTTGAAGAAAGACTGTCACTGTCATAATAGGGTTAGAGTTAGGGTTAGGGTTAACTCAAGCATTGCAGTGGGGATGGAATAGATGAACATCTGGCACTCATCTAAAAATCTAAATTTATGTCTCTACATATCTACAATGGGAAAGCCTGTCAAGCCTTTTCATTGACTACAGATACAAGTTTAACCACTTAACCACAGTTTTAACTACCAGATGCAAACCATATCCAGACCTTAATCGAGTGTTTTAGTTTCCTACCCTGAAACATACCTTAGCCAGAGATTATTTGCCATAAGCACAAATTTAACATAAACTTTAACTGTTGTTGTTATGTGCAGATATTGTAGAAAGTTTTTCCTTTTTTTAATTTTTGTTTTGCAGTAGGGTTGTGTGTGCATCAATAATCCTTAGATTGGACAAGGTTTTTTTTTTTTTTTTTTTTTTAAGAAAACCTTCACTAAAACAGTAATCCACTAAATACTATATATCAGTGCTTCCCAACCAGGGAAAAAAGATTAAGATTAAGATTCAGATAGCCTTTATTAGCTCCACAGTGGGGAGATTTGCAAGAAAAAGCTGAAATAGAAAGCTAACAGTTATCTATAAATATATCCTTCAGTCATCCATCCATTGTTGGCTTGCTGTTCTCCTACAGTACGAGCAGCCAAAGCTTGATGCATCTGAAGCGCCTCCACCACAGAGCCCAGACACCAGTGTGGCTGCAGTCCATTATTCATCCTTAATTGCCTTTTTCCATAACCAGGAAGAAGCTGTGTTGCCTCACGTGTTCGAGAGAACTCATGCAATCTCTCTCCTCCCCCACATGGCTGTGATTGATTTTTAATCATGCTATTGCTTGAGTGCAGGCGCTGCCCTGGGAAACTGTGTCAGCCAACTAGAGCACAGTAGGTGTGCATGTGCAGGCAATGAAGTCATATCAATATTAATTCAAAAACAGTAGTTGGCCTCCCTATGCACATTATCTTTTCCTCCTAGCTCCTAATTTGTCTTCTGACATGAAAAAGGACTGCACAGGCATTATTTTATAAATGCACGTAAATCTATTGCTTTGGGTCATTTTCCTACACATTAATTCATTCCATGTTCCCCGAGTATGAAATAGAAACCATTTTAAAGGACTAAATCACATGACAAAGACAACTTTAGCATTAGCACTCTATTTTTAACTTAATAGTTACCAGTAGTGCATGAAAGTGAGGAACTGAGAAAGTCACCAACCTTAATTGCTATTGAGGATCAAAACACTATTACCCAAATAAGAAAATAACAAAACAAATGGGAGATTAAGTATGTTTTGCTTAAATATCTCAAAAGTAGCATTCAAAAATGTATGCTGTGTTTCTGTTAGCAATGATTATGAGAATGAACAATAATCCCTTTTCCTATAAATTATTTAGATGCTGTAAATCAATGACCAATGAAAAACAAAGCAGTTTACAAAGTACACGTCAGTGTTATGTTTGCAATTTTGTACAATAAAGAAAATTCATAAAGCATTTACTGAGAACATGGATGAGTCATCCAATGTTTCTGTCACTGGCAAGAAAAAAAAATTATTAAAAATTCCTTTTGTTGTCTTTTCTCTGGCATGACAAACTGACACAGAGTGTGCAAGCAAGGAAATCAGATAAACAACTTGTTATTGAATTTGCAGAGATGGTGAGTTGGATTCACAGTGTTTGAACAAAGTAATATCTCTCGTCATTGCTTTGTACAGTTCTAATCTCCTATTCACAGCTAATAACCAGCTGTTTTGCCTTGTCATATTCTGTCAATTATCTTTCATTAAATGGCTCTTGCTGGAATGTACAGTACAGGTACACTGTGTAGGACTATTGCACAGAATAAATTACTGGACAGGTTTCTGATAATTTGTGATGAGGTGTTGTACAAAGCACAAACTTTACCAATTCGACTACTCTGATGGACTGAATACCACCTTTAGCATACGTGAGGTAGTAATTCTTTGGAGGGACCCATCAATGTGTTTAGGTGCATTGAGGCTCTGGAACCCAAGGGGATACTAAATTTTAAAAAAGTGCGATATCTTATATGCAGCAAATACCACAAAATGTTTTCAAGCTGTCAGATAAAGATTCACATGCAGGATTCATGAAAAGGTAGCTCCATTTGTTTGCTCTTACAAGACAGCCCAATATGTTTGGTCCTTTTTAATGTCTCCAAATTCTCTGTCTCATTTGACATAGGAAATTGATTACACAGAGCCCGGAGATCTTCAGCTGCAGTTTCCAAGCTTACACTTCATGGACTTGAGCAGCTTTAGAAGGATACATTAAAATGAGGGTCTATAATCCCTTTTTCTTCTTTGATTTCTAATTAATGGTTCAGGGTGGGGATTTCACTTTGGGTTTCTTGAAAATGTGAAAGCAGTATGCCCACCAATTGTCAATTTGAGAAAAAAAAAAAATCAAGGTCTAGGAAAAATGAATGTTGATCTCCAAGTAACACTTCAAAGAAAATGACTGTCTCTAGCATTCACTAAGCAAACAATTAGCAATCGACTCGAGAGGCGGAGCAGTGACTATTCTGAAGTTAAACATTATAGACTTTGACCAGAAAGGTCTCCACTCCTACCTGGAAATAATTGAATTTTATTATCAGTCTTACCTGTAAATGAGTACTTCATCCTCTGAGCAATTGTACTGAAGCTGAAACATTTTGACTTTTGGAGTTGATTTGCTAACAGTCCACTTGACCAGAGCAGAGACAGCGGTCACCTCTGATACAGACACCACCTTCTCTGGCAGAGGTTTAGGCTCCCCTTTACTGATCTTGGTAGAGCTTGTTATGTCTGAAAGCCCAGACTTGGACTGTGTGGTACGGTTTGTACCGTTACTCAAATGGGGGAGTTGAATGATTGATAGCTCAATGGAGGCTGTAGATTCCCCCGCAGCATTAGCAGCTATGCAAGTAAAGGTACCATAATCCTTAGATGTGGTGATTGTAATGTCCAGGGTGCCATTTTCATATACCGTTGCTCGGGAGGAGTTGCTGATCAAACGGTCATCGGGAGCAACCCAATGCACAGTTGGCATTGGGTCGCCAACAGCTTTGCAGCGCAAGCTAGCTGTTTGGCCCTCTAGAACAAGCAACTTGTGTGTATGTTGTGTGATCAAAGGGGGCTCACAAACAAACTCCTCCTCACGAACAGACCAAAAGTAGCGCCCCTTTAGACTGGCAGGAGAAGCGCAGGTTTCCATGTCATCCTCACGTTCCAGCCTTCGAAGCCAAAGCACTTCACAGTTGCAGTGCAACGGGTTTCCACCAAAGCTTAGAGAAAGTGGAGGTGCATAAGGAGTGCTCATCACAACACTACTCTGGGAGCGTGCAAAGATGGGGTCTGGAGGGAGCTTCTGCAGACGGTTCGAGGTGAGGTCCAAACGGGCCAGTTTATCAAGATCTATAAAAGTCCCCTCAGCAATGAAGGAGATTAGGTTATGATCCAAACTCATCTGATGGAGGTTGACCATCTTGCGGATGGCTTCCCAAGGCACGCTGCGCAAGTTATTATATGACAAATCCAGGTCCTCCAGTGTAAGTAGCAAGTCATCAAAGGCTGCTTTGGAGATCCGACTCAGCTGATTGTTGTTGAGGATCAGGTGCTGCAGGTTGATCAGCCCTCGGAGGTCATCCGGCCCCAGCTCGGTCAACCGGTTACTGTCCAGGTGCAGGGATCTCAGGGTTTCCAGGTCAATGAAAGAGAAAGGCTGGATGGTGCTGATGGTGTTACGGGACAAGGTTAGGTCCACCAGACCTGTCATGTTGGCAAAGTCCTGAGTGGTGATCTTGAGGATGAAGTTGCCGCCCAGCCGGAGCTCCACAGTTCGCCGGTCGATGTCCGGTGGGACAAACAGCAGGCCTTTGGAGGGGCACAGAGTTCCTAAAGACTCTGAGAGGTTCTGGCAGACACAGTATTTTGGACATGCATGGACCATCGTAACTGTGGTTCCCAGAAGCAGGAGACTGATGACCACTTTTTCCATGTTAGTTCATAGAAAGGGGATCTGCAGAGACAAAAGAAACAAAAAAAAAACAAATGATTAGTTGAAATTGAATATGATCATTTAAGTTTTTACCACTTTACATATTTTCAGCTGTATGATAATTTCAGTTCCAGTGGCTCAGTATAGTCATGTAGGCATAAATTGCTCACTTGCTGAGGTGGTCTGATTATCATCCATGATAATTTTTAACATTAACATTCTCCATTGTAATATTAATTTGCATTTATTTTGCAATGCAAAGAACAGGTGAGAAATCACATGAGGACTGTCTGAATGAGATCAGGATTTAACAGCGCTAAGAAGCAATTTTTAATGACGCACATGTTAATAAGCTGGTCATCACAGATATACAAGCATGCATGCAGTGGATACTAGTTCAGGTGTATGGCATGTGTATGTGTATGCAAAAGGCAATGGATGAGTTAATTGAAATGAGACTTGCAGGATTAAAATGCCCTCACACTGTTTGTATTTTCTATATGTATTTACACTGTCTTCCTCTTTCTGTATCTCTGTATATGTCTTTACCTATTGTCTCTGCACCATTTTGGCAAAAGATGCAATTCAATTTGGAAAAAAAAATATTCCACAAGCCGCAGGTGTTAGTCTCGTCAGACTTGGCTGACAAAATCAGCACGCCTCTGTGAACGTCTTAACAGCCCTCACACCTGGCTGACTCCTCTGAATGGATGGCCACACTTGGCTTCATCCAACGAGCTTTTAATTCCCCCAGACATTTGTATCATTAATTCCTAATACACTCAAAACCTAAAAATCAATTTCAATCATCGTTTTAATTTTTTTTTTTTTTTTTTTTACACCAGCAACATTTATAAATGGAAAGCTCTGTCTTCGACTTTGGGTGGCTCTCACTTGAACCATAGGGAGGCACAGTTGGAGCATTTCACTGTTGACCAAATGTTTGTACTATCATTCATTATTATTCATAAGTGTTTGAGATGCTGGTTGCAGCATGAGGACTTCTTATCTCTGACTTGCATGTAAGACCCCTTCATGTGTAGACCCTGCTTTTCAATAACTCATAATTACAAGAAGCAATATTTATAAATGACCCTTCTCCTTTTCAATACCAGTTTGCAATTATATCATGAAGTGCCACTGCAGTGTAACTGTGTTACACTGAGATAATTAGAATGAAATGGCAGGCAGGAAAAATAGTAATTCACAGAGACTCTGCAATAATCATTAAAACTGTGGAAATTAATATAAAACAGTGGAGAAAACATCATGTTCATAAAATTAG
This sequence comes from Trachinotus anak, assembly GCF_046630095.1. Classification (NCBI taxonomy): domain Eukaryota; kingdom Metazoa; phylum Chordata; class Actinopteri; order Carangiformes; family Carangidae; genus Trachinotus; species Trachinotus anak. Next base: position 3,494,696 of record NW_027273884.1, read on the forward strand.
CCAAATTTATGATGGGACCAAATTCTGTCTGCACTATATTGTACTACTTCTTAGCTTTTTAATAACCTTAGAAATACACTACAGAGGATCATAAATAAAGAGGAGCTAAAGGCCAAATGCAAAACTGAAAAGAAAGCCATTTAAAAATAAAAACAGGAGGATGACAAATGTCTAAGTCATCCAACAAGTACTTAAAGGCACAAGAAGTTATTGGCTCAACTTAGCCCTAAAAACGTTAAACTTTAAAGCACAGCTATGTCATTTTTGCTCAAGTTACATAGTAGCACAGGTAGAGAGGAGTCAGTAAACTGACTCAGTAATGTCCCTTACACAGCAATATTGATGCAAACTTTCCTACCATTAGCTAACACTGGCAACCATAAATGCTAGAGCAGGTTGTAGCTGTAAAACCCCAGAGTGCACTGAATTGACAAAGGTGCATTTTTTACAGTTTACTAATTGAACTTTTCAGATTTGTGAGAAACTTTTGGGTTTGTGTTCCACTTGGAAAGTAGAGGCTAGAGAGCTTAGCTTCCACATCAGCAGGCTAGTTAGCCCAGCCTGACATTAGCACTGAGACACTACTTGTGCATGCTATGTAAACACCTACTGGACAATTGGCAGATCCTGTACACTCACTGTTGTACCTGTCACACAAAGGAGGGGGTCTAAGCGAGCTAGCTGTCTCGCTTTCATGGTTGGTGTTGACAAATGACCACACTAGAAATGTAGTCGTGTTTCTTTCTTTACATTAAAATCGAATCCGCACTGCAGAAATATGTGTAAACCTCTGAAAAAAAGGTTTATTTTAGCCAAATAATCACAGACTTGATGCGCACTGTTCTGACCCTCTCAGCTCTCTGGATCAAATCCCCACAAGGCCTCATGCTGAGAGCTGTCAGTTATGATAGACAGTTTCTCTCATGGACTCATTTTAATAGACAGCATCTAGAAACACCAAATGAAAAGCCCTGCAAACGCAGAATAAGCAGCCTTTTTTAAAGTTTTCTTTTGATCTTCTTTTCCTCTGAAAAGGGACAATTGTGGGTGGAGTAAGCATTTTCAAAAAACTGGGGAGTATACACAAATTTGCAGAAATGCATTGCGCTGACTGGATTCAGTTGAAAAGTTCAGTATAGTTTCCAATCTAACAACAGTGTCCTATTAAATCAAGTGCTGTCGGTGGGTAGTATTGTGGTTACTGGGCGGAGAAAACTCAGCAGAGGAGAGGCGGCGGTGACCTTTGAGGGACAGAAGAGGTTAAGTCACAAAGAGATGAGAGGTCCACATCTATTTAATCGTGGCCTTTACCAAGCCTGAAATACCATCTACAGCACCGTTCGATGTCATGAGATGTACAGATGCTGTTGAAATAGGCAGGCACACAGTCTACACACTTCCTAAGTTAGTGGTGGTGATATACAGAACTGTGAAATAAATTTTTAACTCATTTGAATTCATGTGACCCTGTGGCTTCTTTAGTGATTACTGTGCTTGCCCTAATCTCATCTGTGGTAATACAAGGTTACTGGGCCTTTTATTTTTTTCAGCATTTCATACATAAGTACTGCTTACATAAGTTATTTATAAAATGCAGTGTAAAAAGAATTTCATAAGATTTATATATATATCACTTTTTGTGGTACCAGTATATGATAGCAATTGAAAGAGGCCAAACCCATTCTCTAACGGTGATGTCCAATAATAGCTCTGTTACCAGGCACAGCAGGCCTGACAAGCCTTGGATTTTTCCACATGCTGACGCAGTGTGCATGGGGCTCTAGTTAGAATGATCCTGAATATCTAAGGAGTTTGGTGTCTTTGTTTCTTTTCACTCCTTCATTCATTTAAGTGTTTGGCTACTCTCTATGCTACACTCAACATTAGCTGCAATCATTAGCATGTGAAACTAACTAGTGTACTACCTACACTAGAAATGCCAATGTTGCGTGCTGATAACAAAGGCAGTGGAGCACATCATAAGCAAACATTAAACTACATTATTTTGTTGGGATACAGGTCCCGTTCAGGACCTGGAAATTTGAGCATGTAGGCTAACATTAGCCACTCTGTCCTGCCCTTTTATTGTATTTGAGAACTGCAGCCAAATTGTGACCCACATAGTGTTTTGTCAAACACATGAGTTAGTCTCAACCCTTTTCTTTTGTAAAAGTGACAATATAAACATTAAAGCATAAATTTGATCTCTGTTGCTTGTCTATGTTTTACTTTGATAAGCTAACCATCCAGACCATGAGATCTAGATCATGTTAGAACAAATTTGATCTATAACCTAAATGACAGTATAGTGTTACACTTTCCTTATTGCACTGTAATACTTGGGCTATCTATACTATGCATAACGAAAGCAATGCTGCTTCTTTATTATCACATCTTCTATATGGTTCATCAGCTAGTCAGCTGTATTTTTAGGCTCAGTCTTTTAGCTCAATATCATGTATATAGCCACCAAGTGCGTATTTAATAACCTTTTACAAGTCAGTCAGACAGCCTTTTGGAAGCATTAAGTGATTTTGGAAATATGTATCCTATTCTATTGCATTTGTTCTTGTTTTTGAGAGCTGAATTTTATCAGTGCCCAGGATAGGATTAGCATTATGTTTGTGTGCTGTTAAACACAAACAGAAACTGACTGACCTGATCACATTCAAACAACGCAGTCTTCATTAACACTGTTCTTTGGTAATTGCAGTGGAAACTCGGTTTAACAACAGCAAAAACCTAAGCATAATTACTTTGCATAATTATAGTGTCAAATATAGTATTATTGTACATATATATATATATATATATATATATATATTAGTGTATCAAACACATTTTGTTTATATTGTCTACTGTTTGATTCACATTTCTATAATAACAAGCTATTGTTATTCAATGTTTGCCCATCGTCATCAGTGTCTTTAAATGTACATATGTAGTTCAGGGAAATCTACATGTTTTTTAGGGAGCATGCCCTTGAACTGCCTTAGCAAGCTCATTTTTCGAGCCTCTGTATTTCTAAAACCCTGCATGCTGTTGAATAATACAACTGACCAGAAGATATTTTAAAACACATTAAACCATGAAATAAATGCAAATGAACAAACAGAATGAACTCTTTTTCTTGATTTTGACAGCAACTTTCATTGCGTTTGTGTTTTTTTTTCCTTGACTGCATAGAGACTGTCCCAAAAAGAATAATAGGCATTCAGTGCATCCAGGGTTACATTCATTCTGCTTTCTTAATCCACATAAAATAAAATGTCTTGTTGTTTCTTCTGTTAAAATAAAAGCACATCACTTTCTCAGCAGAGCAAGGAGAAAAAAAAAATTCTCAGTAGATGTTTAGACCAGCAAATATAAAGGCTTTCAAGAATTGGCCATTGTTTCAATCACTTATTGTTTTTATATTGCCAATCAAATGGCAATATAAAAAGGGTAAACACACATTTGTTTATATTCCACATCTATGGATTATCAGTCGGAAGTTCTCTCCATCAAAGCTTTTTAATCTCTTTTCCAAATACAGATATTATTCAACAAGAATGCTTCGATTGGATATTAAAGCTTCAGCTGACATCTTTTCTTTCTAGGTTCTGCAGTCAATTGCATGGGCAGAAAAAAAAGTCACGAGTAATCAAAGGTGCTCATTACTTTAAAGGCTTTATGATATGGAATGATATCACACCATTAAAATGTTCATAGAGAGACAACAAAACATTCACAGTGCCACTCAACATTTTAGAATTTGTTGGAGTTCCTGACTAAGGGTTCACACATCAATCTCCACATGAGCTGTTACAGATTTTATTATATCTAATAAGCATATTACATACAGGGGCTTGAAGAAACTCTAGAATACAGTGATCAATTTTTCTTTGTCCATTTCCTGAAAGGGAAAATGTATTTATGGAACTGATTCCCTGTCAGTAGGAACAGAGCACACATATCTTATTGACTGTTGACCGTTGATGGACATTGATTGGTCAACTGGTCTGAGTCGACCAGCAGGTTTGGCAGATTGACTGCTCTGCAGAGCCTGTGTGGACTTCCAACAAGTCTTAAGCAGTGTGCAGGACAGCATGTGGCACTTGGGAGCTACGTGCAGTACTTCCAAAACAGAGTAGACCTACTTTATATCAGCCATCACAATCAAACTATGGCATGAAAAAATGAGAAAGATTACAAAAAACATTCAAAAACAAGAGTTTAGAAATGTTAGGATCTTTTCTGAAATGATGTGAAGGCAAAACACAATTGTATTTTCGTATATTTTCTATGTGTTTGTGATAATAGAACGGTTTAAGGATGTCTTATTTTTTTCTGTGGATAAAAAAGAACACTTGCATAAAGCTTCTATTATATTGCATCAGGACTTCTTGAAATTTATTTCACTTTAAAGACTTGAAGAAGGGGTTCTAATATACAATGCATAGGATTAGCATAACAATAAACATTAATGTCTTAAACATATTAATTGGCCTCTGTCAACTCTGTAGTAAAGCCCATAACAATACTATATTTTAATATGTTACATTTTACAAATAAACTTTACAGTATAGATAAATGAAAACCATGTACTGTAAGAACATCTGAGCATTGGATGTTGAGATTTTTTGGAGGTCCTCAGTATTAAATAAGGGATCTTAAAACCTCCTGACACCTGAAATTTCCCTCTCCAGTAAAATGACAGCAGTGGTCATTTGTTTAAATGCATAGAAGTGATGTGGATGTGACTGTTCTGTCTGAGCAACCTTATAAAGAGTTACAATGGTGAGTTACATGAAGCACTATGTTTATGTACCACACACAGATTGTAAGAAAGTGGTGAGTATATGGATGGTGGGCGGACAAAGTGCAAGACTATAATATTGAAGACCGAGGTTCACATCCTGAGGTCCATGTGTAGTTAGATTTAAGCATCAGGGGCACTGTGTCTTTTGCTTCAAGTCAGTGTTGAATGTGTAACAAAGACCGCATTCTTTCTCTAACCTTAACAAACTGCTGTAAGTATCTACCAGAACCATAAAAAGTTTTTTTTTAATTTTTTTTATTTTTATCAGTAGGTACCAAAAATGATGTAGGGAAGACAAATGAAATAATTATTTAGCTTCCATATAAAGCATAAACATTTCTAAATGTTAATTAAAGGTCCACATTGTATAAAGTGAGATTTCCATGTAGGTATACAGCAGGTCTAGGTTCTAAATTAATACTGTGAAAGTATCAAAGCGGTCACTCCACAGAGAAATGCACACAGCCTGTATTCAGAAACTGAGCCTTAAAATGAGCGGTGAGGACGTCTGTAACTTTATGATGTCAAAACAAAGCAGTAGCTCACCTGGTCCAACCTTACAAGATTTGGTTTCTCAAAGTGTTTATCTGAAATCTGCTATATTCTTTATTCAATCAGAAGAGAGTTTCCGAGCCTCTCTTCTGATTGGCTCACTGACCTGTTGTTACCAGAGCTCCAGATAGAAGCCTGAGAGAGGAGATGTAAAACTACTCTGAGACGGATTTAGGCTCTTAAAACCACAAATATATCTTCTTATGGATATCAACACTTCAAATCAAACACATTTAACAACATTTCCTTATTATGTTGATTAAAAAAGATGAGGTAGGTAAATGGACTGCACTTATATAGTCTATATAGTCACTCATTCACACAGTGTTTTTCTACCACACACATTCACACTGTGAGGCGTTGAGTCTCTTAGCCAGAAACACAGACAGGAAGAGCCACTAATCCAACCAACCTTCCGATTAGTGAATGACCCACACAACATCCTGAACCACAACTGCTGGAGTAATAATAATAACAATCCCGATGCCATTACCCTTCCTTCAAAACATGTTTGTTGTTGCAAATTACCGCTGTATAAAGGTCATTTCTAGGAGATAGGGTTCATCTGAGAGGCAAAGGCAGAAATACAGGTGGCCAGAGTCTCTGTCCTGTCTCTTACCGGCAGCCACTGTTTATTTCTTTTAATGTCTCACAAACCTTAACTTTTACTGCCCCGACAGATCAGGAAACAGTCATACCATTTTGGAAGGTGATGACAAACAGCCTGTTTTTGGTGTTTTGGTGTGCGAACTTATTTTTGCGCACCATGAGTGAGATAGAAAAAGAAACACAAGCAGAGAAAAGACAGGCAGGCATGGCAGGCGGACAGCGAGATGGTCTCAAAAATAAGGTGTGCTTTGTGAGTGGGAGTCTGTTGAACAAGGGTAACCTTCCCATGAACATGCCTGCACAGCTGTGTTGCCATCTGTTCCACAAAAAGTGTACTACATGTTAGTGTGGGCCCTGAGGGAGAGGACAGTCATTCTGACGGCCTCCTCTCCCCGTGGCACCAACAAAGCAGTAGCTTCTGTTTATCAGTCTCAGGCAGTAATGTGGAAATGTCATGTCATGCAGACTCCAGTGAATTGTTTGGATCTTTCAATGTCCGATATCACAAACTGAGGCTGCAACAGTGAGGGCGTATATTCATCTTCCAACACGCACGCGGCGAAATACTCTACAGCCGTCTGCTGAGCAACATGGAGTGAGCAGCGAGCACAGAGAGCTGGACTCACCAACGTCACGTCTTTGTCTTTCTGCTGCTCCGCTTTGATAAAACGTGTCACGGGATGACAGCCTGGTAAACGTGAGTGTGCTGTGTGCAATCCACTGATGTCACGTTGCATCATACGCGGGCGCTGACGCTCACAGTGGTAACAACAGTTACCTCTCACTGCTATTTGGGGGAGCCAGCGTGTATATAGTTGCCTCATGCAGTTCTTATCCTTTCACGTGATTCACCTACAATCTGGCATCTTTGTGGAAATCACATGTTGAAATAAGTGTACGTGGGAAATTGCTTGCAGGATTTTGTAAGATGAATCTTGCCAACATGGAAAATCTTGACAAAAGATGGAGATTATCAGAGTGGGAAATGGAGGCAGCACATTGTTGCTGAAACCTGACGCTTGCCTGGATAATAACCAAAGTAATCTTTCTGTTCAATCACATATCCCCACACACACACACACACACACACACACACACACACAAACACACATTGTACAGAACTGTCTGTCTTCTGCTGGATCAGAAAAGACCTGAATGGCTCTGCCTTTCCAGAACATCAACCAGCTGTGAGCTTGGCTCTTTGCTGTGCTTCCTGACAAGCTTCTCAGAAGCTACGAAACTAATGCAGACTTTTATCAGTTTGAAGCTTCTAGGATAACTCAGTCTTAGTCTGTTCAAGGAGACTAACCACAAAAGACAGGCTGTCTACGAGCACTGGAGTTTGCAGTGATGTTTGTAGAGAGAGAGGCTGTAATTCTGAGGGCTGTTAAGATAAACTGATGTTACTGTATCTGAGATTTCATCACTGCCCAGTGTTTTGTGAGTAGTACACAGGCAGGTCATTATTAGGACTTTAACACTTCTGTACTTACGCTAACCTCTGGTTCAGCACCATGGTCAGCTCTTTTCTCACAAGACAAGAGTTACAGTGCACAAAGACTTATTTCAGGTGCTCAAGGTTCATTTTTACATATAAACAGAGTTAACTGTAAATTGGGGCACGTCCAAGGAAACATCAATTTAATTAGCACTAAAATGTGAAATATAAATTGTGGCGTCGGGTCAGAATTTTCTCCTCCTGTGTTTCAATGCAGAGGATCATTAAGAAAACTGTTAAAGAAAAGAGAAATAGAAATTTACAGGATGGAAAGATTCGTTCAGGAACAAGAACTCCACAATTTGATGTTTTTCGAAGCCCAGTTTTAGCTGCTACCTATTCACTAACTGTAGGTGGGTTGGAGGTTGCAAACTCTCAACCTGCAGCAGTGCATTTTCTTTGTCTTTCTCTGTCTTATGTCACAGTCAGACTTTATTCAGAAGAATCCAAAGTCTGTGTATTATGCAATATCACCGAAAGAGCCAAAATGTTTGCCTATGAAAGAAAACAAACAATAGCAGAGTTTGTTTTTCCACAAGACATTTCAATACACTATAATCAGCCTTGAGTTTGCGGGTAAATATGCTTTGTCTTTGACAGTCTTACAGCCTCGGCGGCCCAGTTGCCATCTTGATATAGCTGAGTGGTGATGTGCAAGGTGCAGCTGTAATGTTGTCTGCACTTTTTAACAAGAGAACTTGATGAAACCGAGGCCATGGTTATATTCTTAGTGGAGTAAAATAGCTTTTGGTGAAAGAGCTGAACTTTTGACATCAGATATCCTTCATAACACCAGAAAGCTCAGTGTTAGTATTTTAGCTGTGGGCTGACAACTTGAGCCCCGTTTTTTAGCCTGTGTTTATTTATATTTTGGCAAATTGCCACAATTAAATGTGCACAGCTAAATTGCAATGTAACCAGGAGTGTACAGACAGCTTTCCCTGGATTTCTTTGATACTGAAGCAAATTTTAAAAATGTGATGATTCTCAGGCAAGTTCTGAAAGTATAAGGAACATTTTTCATCCACCGATTTCTAAGCAGATTTACATTTATTTGTCATGTAAGATCCCCTGAATCTGAAAATATGAACCAATTCTGTGTGTGCACAGGCATCTTTAGAACAAATATGTATAATTTGCACAGTATGAGAAGGAATATGTAAGAATTATGTATGAACTTTTCATTGACACTTTGTTTCATTGTTCATCCGTGATGTTTTCATTAATTAAATGAGAAAGCTGTTCTTTTCACGAGCCGTCATGGAGGGAAAGGTCAGACATGTTAAGGCTGTGTACTTTCTTCATTCTAGTTTACCTTTGTCTTGTGCTATTTACTTACATGCCTCTGACATCCGACTGCAAACACACATTGCCACACTCGCTGATTAACCGAACCACACTTCACAACCCTGCTTGGTATTTGATAAAAGCCTCCCTTGCATAATAACGTAGCCTGGAACAGGATCAAATTAATTGACGCTGCTTGAAGCCTAGAGTTAAGACATGACATCGTTCTCTCTCTTTTGTTTTTTTTTGTTGTTTTTTTTTTTGTTTTTTTTAACCAATACCGACCTGATTAACCTTTATCGCATTAGACTGTGTCTACTTATCTTTCTTGTTTTGCCTGGCATAATATTTAGCTTGTTGTGGCTGTTATGTTATGTCCCTGAATGCACCTCATTCTTTAAATTTGTCCAGTGCTTCTTTTCAATTTTCTGCTGAAATTAGACTACAAAGATTTCTAAAGCTATTTAGAATGGAAGTGTTAAGGTCAGAGAAGTGATCAGGGGATACCAGTGACCTTCAGATGAAAAATAAAGTACGGAAAATTAAGATACATGAGTTTGCAAAATCTAAGGTTAATAGCAAAGTAAGAGGGAGCTTCATTGTGATGATATTACAATGTGGACTGGCAGTCTGGGATGTCTGGGACTTGAGCTTAATTCATATTCAGCAGCAAATGTGCCAGTGGAGGTAAGCTGAATCATCTGAGCTGAGCAGGTTGCACTGAATTGTCAGGGATATTCTGCAGTAAAGATGCCAGGAGCATGATTAAGATGTGGATCCTGCAGATGGAGAATCGGGCTTTGACTGGGTTTTATTTTCTCTTTAACCACTGTATAATGGTGCAGGTTGCTCGAGCCATCTGGAGTTTGTTTGCATGTTGACGGAACGCCTCCGTAATGTCAACAGCTAGAGCCGGATTTTCGAGCCATTGTTGGTCACTGACATTTTTGCTTGTTTTAATTAATCAGATCCATTTGCTGAACGCTACAGTTAGACTGTTAGCAGGTGTTAATGGTTGTCCACTGCTATCACATTACAGCGTGTGTTGCTTTGCTGTTGCAACAAATCGGATGTCAGCACTTGTAAGTGATATCAGGCAGAGAACAAGTGAACAGAAGGAGAAAAAAAAAAGTTTTAATATCTGCCAGTTCCTCCAACGACCTACTGTGTAACTGCTACTGACACTGAGGAATGAACATGATGACTGAAAACTACATGTGCTCTCTCTTTTTATACCTAAATCCATTTTACAAGCATGTTTTTAGACAGCATCACAGCTTCACCACCATATCGTCCATCCATCCATTATTTAAACTGCACATCTGTGCAGGGTCTCGGGGGGGGGCTGGAGCCAGTCCCAGCTGACATTAGGGCTATCACAGGGCTGGCATATAGCAACCGTTCAAGCTCACATTCACACCTATGAGCAATTTAGAGTCTCCAATTAACTTTAAATTGTGCATGCCTTTGGACTGTGGGAGGAAGCTGGAGTACCCACAGGGAAACCACACAGAAAGGCCCCAGATTCAAACCCAGGACCTTGCCGCCTTTCATTACCATATATGAACAAAATATCTACTTTGGCCACAGTTCAACTCCACCTGAGAAAAACTGTCACTATTACTGAAAAAATTACTTATAAAATTATTATATATAATCTTTAGCATATGTCTAATTTGCAATATATTACATATAAAACATGCAAGCAGCAATAAACATTCATGGTAAAAGGAAATTAAGTATATTACAAATCAAAGGACGCACAACATACACACAAGTTACACACAGCAGGAGCAAGAGAGAGAGATGGAGCAGGTCCAGCAGCTCAGAGCAGGTGGAGGTGGAGATGCTGTTGATATGGATGTTAATACTGAGTTAAAGGCAGCCAAACTCTAATTTAAATGTCTTAAGTGTTCATTAATAATGTGTTGCCCTATGGCTTTGCTTTTTTTTCGAATCACGCTTTGCTATAAGCCTTTACTCAATGCAAATTCATTTCTGTCTCTGCAGTGGCAAATAGCATGACTTCAGTAAATACAGCAGAATCCATACACATCCTCTGTTAACACGACCCCTCCTATTATTTGCACAATCGTCCCTTAAATGCAGTGAGATGCACACTGCAGACACACTCATCCCTTCTTGCTGAGGCTGTTTGATACACACGGTGCATTTGTGGCAGAATGTGTCAAACAGATGCAACAACCTCGGTAAATCTGGCCCGAAGTGTTAATTAATTCATTGCTAATTTGTGTACTTGAAACTTTGCACCGTAAAAGTACAACATCGGATGAGGCAGGTCCTGCATTATTAGTTACTGTAATATTTAGTCCCTGACCTGTGCAGGGTCTTGTGGTTAAAAAAAAAAAAAAAAAAAAATCAAAGAGCTTGACCACAGTCACCACAAACTGTGGGGTAAGGTGTTATGCGACCATGGAGTAGCGATTATTTCATGCATCTCCGAGCAAATATTAAGGCTGTTGTGTGCAGGGCACTTCACTGCATCACAGGAATGAAGTAAACACACACCACAAAGAGGGAAACATTGCACCAGGATGGAGTTACAGGTTAGTTTGGCCATGGTGAACAAGAATGCACATCGAGCTAGCTGAGTGGTTGATTCAACTCTTGTCAGGACTCAGTTTCCAAACGGAGATGAAAACAAACATAATATACTACATACCAGTAAAAGAGAATACGTGAGCCCATACACACTAGCCCACATGCAGCCCAAAGAAGTATAATCCCAGCTTGAGCTACGGCTTTTTCCATCTGCAGTGAAGCCAGAGTTAGCACAGCAAGCTCTGCAAACACTGAAAAAGTTGACTTTGAACAGATCATTGAAGAATGAATATTTAATTCTTCCCCAATGTTTGAACAGTGGTTCAGATTTGGAAAAGAGGTAGTGGTAACATGCACGAAAGATACAAAAAATGTCAGAGTGGCTATCTCCAGAGTAGCAATGATTGTCTGGCACAGGTTGTATGAACCTTGAGGTTTGTTTTCACCCAGTGCAACCAGAGCAGCGACTTTTTTGGAAGCCGGGAACTAAAGCCCAGGAACAAAACTTTGCCTGGTTCACTCCAGTTCCTCCAGCAGGGTTTCTGAGTTCCTAAAGAAGGTTCATGGGCCACTCAAGTACTGACTACCTCAATAAATTAGTTTTTCTTCCACTCACATATGTAACCAGATTACAGTATAAGAAAAGAGAAAAATGTTGGGATGACTCAGCTTCCTGTACTGTTTCAGACAGCTCCCGCAGAAATCGAGTTTAAATTTGACCTCATATAGTTCCAGATACGCTGCTGTATCCGTCACATGGTACCACTCACACCTCCAGAGGCAAGTCACAGGTTCTGTGTTATAGCAATCATAAATGGACAAAGGATAAGTCAGTACCTACGACTCCCGCCTTTGCTCCCTTTACCCAGTTAAAGCATCTCACTTATTCACTCTTCTTCATTTAATATTTGGTTGGCTCCCTGCCCGGTGCATTGTATTGCTCCTGACTGCTGAACTTTCCGGCCAGAGCCTCTGAACCTTTCAAGCGTGAGATGGAGCAAGGGTGAGATACAGAGGGCCAGGATTGTGTATGTGTGTGTATGCATGTGTGTGTGTGTGTGTGTGTGTGTGTGTGTGTGTGTGTGTGTGTGTGTGTGTGTGTGTACTTGTACTTGCTACATAGTAAGGACCAAAAAAAGTATTTTACTAACAGAGTGAGGACATTTTGGGAAAGTGAGGACATTGTGGCCGGTCCTCACTTTTTGAGACACCTTAAAATCACATGTTGAGGGTTAAGACTTGGTTTTAGAGTTATGGTTAGAATTAGGTTTAGGTTAAGGTTAGGGTCAGGGTTAGGGTTAGGCACTCAGTTGTGATGGTTAAGGTTAGGGTAAGGGGCTAGGGAATGCATTATGTCAATGAGTGTCCTCACAAAGATGGAAGTACAAGTATGTGTGTGTGTGTGTGTGTGTGTGTGTGTGTGCATGCTTGTGTGCTCCATGAAGTGCTTGATCTCATGTCTAACAAGAATCAAAGGAGGCCTGAGGATGAGAGATGGATAAAGACTCCAGAAGTGTATTTGTGAGGTGATAATGTTCCTTTTATGGTGATTTGACTGAGAATAAATTGGGAGCCCAAGGGTTTAATGATAAAGGAAACATCAGACCAAAATGAAGCTACAGCCTATATACTGTGACTTGTATGAGGGTCACTACTAGAAAAATACCGTAACCTACAAATTTAGTTTTAAAACAAAATAATAAAAGCAGCCCAGTGAAAATGGACTTCTGTGTTATGTCTTCTGGGCACAGACTGATATTTCAGCGTCATATATTCCAAATTATCCACATGTGCAGAGCAGGGCTGAGGCTGCTGAGAGTCCCCTTGCCCCTTCATATCACAAGTGCCCTTTGTCAAGGCGTATTTAATGGATTTATTTTCATTTTATCTATTCTTTGTGAAGGCCTGCAAAAGTCCAGAGGAACATTTAACAATTACTATTACTATAAAAATAAAGACTGGGCTGCCAATCACATAATGACCTCATCTCTTGACCAAGGACCTATAGACAAACTATTTTATTACTGCTTTTAACTTCATTATTGATACATCATTAATAAATACAGCCATTGGAACCCACAGAATAGTGTTTTAAAATGCATAAGTGATGCCCTGAATAAATGTTTTCTTCTTTCTATATTCTACAGAGTGATTAGTATTGAGCGAGACCAAAACCACCAAGCTTAGAAAATGCTATAGGGTTTTATGAAATGGGAGGAGGATTATAGCATTTAGGTGTGTCTGGCTCTTTCCCTAGAGTCACATTTGGAATTAATTGCAGAGTGAATAACGTTTGTCCTGTATATTGCGCTTCCACACCCCCAGGTCAAACACATAATTAAGCTATAGTGATGAAGTGAACATGGGATATATTTCCATTAAGAAGAGCATGTACGCTGCTCAACAAAGTAGGCCTGGGAGTCAAATTAATATACAGCTGTTGTGGTATTTATCCTCTGAAGTAAGCTATAAATTCCAAAACTTAATGGAAGGCGAATATTTCCATCAGGGGCTGGTGGAGACCAAAAAGAGCTAAAGGGCAAGTACTGGATTTAGCCAGAAATAAGATTTAAAATAACTGCTGTTTAGCCATTTATTTTATCAACTTAAAGCTGCACATATTAATATATTTATGTTAAAAATGGACCAAATGAAGTGTAATATTAGTGAATCACAGTGACTAACCTACAGAATAATTATTAGTTGTGCAGTTCCCCTCAGCTCTACCAAACTTTAGTCTATATTAGCTCATTGTTTTGGTTTTCCAGCCACAGCGGGCAGCTGTTATTAGCTGTATACTACTGGATCAGCAGCAGTCACTCACACATAATGTTAGGAACCAGATGGTGAACTTAGCATAGCATTTAGCAGTTAAAACTCCAGTTATGGGATATAATTTCTTAGTAGAGATTAAAATGGTGTCATAATGAGAGTGACTATTGGATTTAAATTTATCAAGTTGGAAGAAACACATCTCCACATGAATGCTAACGTTGCTCTTTCTTTATTTTATGTGGTAAAATGTCATAAATTGTGTTTTCGTCTTGTTCTGCTTTCACCACATGGACAGAAAATCAATGTAGCTTTAAAATTTGTTGGAGCACATGAGAAAAGAACAAATAATTACATATCCATATATGTAAGCATTTCCTGCTGGAGGCTACATCTGGTCACTGTGTTAGCTTTGTGGTCTGAGTCTATTATACAATGTTTTTTTTTTTTTTTTACAAGGTCCTTCACACAGGGAAAAACCTTGCCCAATGGTCCCCACTGGACAACCAAAAAGAAAAAAAAATTACAAACATCTCAAAAGGAATAGCAGCTCATTCGCTCTCTTATCAGAGGCTGCCAGATGCCAGCCCACAACACCAACCCACATACAGCCTGAAGGTGCACCGCAACACGAAGACATTGCATTGGGGAGGGAGAGCGAGGGAGAGAGTGAGATACAGTAAAGAGGGAGGAAGAGGGAAAAAAAAAAGGAGACATATAGCCTGGGAACATTCGAAAGGAAAAGTGGATCACTATGCGGAGGAGGGTCAATTGGAGCAGAGGGAGGCCTGAAAAAAAGTGGATCGGTAGCGTCAAAAACCGATCTCTATTTTCCCCACCATGTCTGAGAGGCTACAGAGGAAAGAAAGGAGAAACAACTTTAGATGGGCTCTGACAGAGTGTGATCGGGTACAAAGAAAAAGGAGGAAAAAAATGTGGTTTATGATGATTCCCACGGCAGCTTTGCGGCAGCAGTAAAGATGATGCAAATCACTTGTGAGTAACAATCTCCATCCATCACCCTTGTTACAGCTTCAATGTAGAGCACAGGCCCGGCAGCGAAGCCACTCATGCACACACATTGTATGCAAAAGCCTACAGGCTTGTCTATCACAGTGGGTGGAAGCTTTCTAAATTTTACATGTGGAAAGCAGAGACACTTTTACCAGAGTGAGATACACAGTCCAATCAAGTCATCTGTGATTCCATTTTAAGTATTTTGTTTAACTTTCTCATGTGCTCTGTGTAAAGACAAGTATCCGCGATGACACTGAGATGCACGCACAACTGACAGATGCACCAGCGTACACACTCATGCACACATGATGGCTGGCAGCTGCTCACTGCCTTAACTTCTCTTTTGGGCTGCCAGTGAAAGCTGATTACCGGCACCGGTCGTCCTTCAAACAAACAGCGGAGAGCCAGCAGAGCAAGTGAGCAGCATAATGTTTGAGCTTAAGAGAAAGACAGAGAGAGAAGGACATACAAGAAGCCTTCGTGAAAAGCACTGAGCCTCATAAAAGCATAATTTTAGAATGGAAAACCAAAAAAAAAAGGAGAGAGAGCTTAATGTGGTTGTTTTGAGGGGAGAGAGTGGCCTGAAATGGAACTGGTTGACGCATCAGTCTAGGACTGATTAGCAATAATTAATCGTTTTTAAACTCAATTCAAAGAGGCTAAAGTGATATCTTCAAATATCTTTTTTCATAGGCTGGCACTCCAACTCCAAACATACTCATTTTACAGTGTTATACGAGAGAAATCAGCAAAGAAGCTAGAACATATGCTTTTTGCTTTTTCACTTTCTAAATGACTTCACTGATTAATCATAGATGATTAATTTTCAGTTCACTAATCTACTAATCAACTCACTGTACGTGACCCATCAGCAAAATGACATTAAACCTAAACTCTTGTTCGAAGCAGATTTTAACGTACAGAGAAAGTTCAGTCAGCTAACTCACTTGGATTGTCACGTGAATGTAGAGGATTACAGTGATGATGTTTTGCGTTTAGGTTCTGACACGACACTCAGAGTGGGGGAAGCAGTGAGGGACGGCATGGCCCTCAGGTGAGTGGTGTGGCAGCAAACAAGTAAGCAAAGCACTATTTGTGTGTGTTTGTGTGGACTGCCATCATGTAAAAAGGTGCACTGGAGGCATGTGAGAAAAGAAGGCTATATGATATGAGCTCACTTGCAGGTTTCACTTCATTAGCTTTACGTTAGCTTAGTTGTGCAAAGAGAAGTGCTTAGACTACATGCAAAGTTAATGGAAAGGACCGTATTTTGTTTTTTTCAGCGGTGCAGAAGGATTTACAGCACCTGGCATGTGTTCGGTGCGATGTCTAGTGCTGGCAATACAAACTGGTGCTGCTGAATTCAGCTCGTATGAAGAAGTGAAAGACTTTTATGAACAAATCAGTGCAGATTCCAATGGAAAAAAAAAAAAAAAAAAACTCACACTTTTATATAAATTGCGTTCGACAGTTTTGAAAAAAACAGCCACGTCAGTAAGGAATTTGAAATGACACATGGATTTGAAGCATCCAGCGTGAAAAATTATTATAGGAAATCATTAAGAAATGGCAAGACCGTGAGCCAGCAGCCCAAAGTTCCTCCACCTGAGTCAAACTCACAGCAGATACACATAAAACATTTACTCACACTGGTTTTCTCATCTTTGAAAGTAAAAGTAAAAGTGATCTCTGTCTGTGACTCTATACAGTAATTCATTTAGTTTGTGACTGGGGGCCGAGGATGGATGGGTGGGAGGAGGTTCTACTAAAAAAAAAAGGGAACAACTGAATGTGAACTTCTTTGTGAACTGAACTCTGGGCTGGCTCTTGTCAAGTGTGAACTTGCACAACACTGGCTGTATGATCCATGTCATGAATGTAGAGAGGGAAAGAGCAAAACAATCAGAAGAACTCCACCCATCTGCCACTCCAAGATGCATAAAACAAACACAGAAAACTGTTGGCAAACATAAATTTGGTCTGTCCACAGACTGAGTTAAAGCTACCAGTGATGGGGGGGGGGGGGGGGGGGGGGGGGGGTCCAATATGATACAGAGTGATTAGTCTCCATTTGCACAGTGCGAATGCAAGCAAGATGTGTGTGTTTATGCGAGGACTGTCCATATGGAGGACTGTTATATAATTCATACTGCAGGTGTTAAAGAGCTTATGCTTCCTGAATGAGAGACAAGCAGCTTTGAAATACTGCTGTCATATACAGCGTGCCTGCATGTTCCCAAAATGGCTGACAGGAGGAAGTCATTCAGGAGAAATATGCCCAGGACAGGGATACACAATGAGAAGGGAATATGAAGGGCACGGAACCAATCAGCGGCCTGTCAGCCAGCTTTTTGTCAAACAGGAACATGTCTGATGTGAGGCTTCCCTTGTGGACTGAATGCAGTATGTTTCAAATTCGTTTGAAGATGAGCAGATAGAAAAGATTCAAATCAAACCAAAAAAAAAATAATCCGCATGTGATTCAGTCAGCCAATATTCTGGTTACAATAATAGGATTAACTTTTGTTTCCTGCTCAATACGTGATTTGCTTTCAGAGCCTGATAAGGGTCCCTTTTAATTAGTTTCAGAAATTTTGATAATAAAAGCACTCAAAGTGATGCATGATTAAAGTAGGCAGTGATTTGGAGATACTGAATGTTCCCTTTGATGTGCAATACACTTTGCTGCATATTCTGCGCAGAAGCCATCGCTGCCACAGAGCAGATGCTGTTGCCTCTATTTGTCATACTACTCGCCCAAAGACAAGAAGAAGAGCTCCCATCAGCGGAGACTTGTACAACAAAGGCAGCTGGTAATTGATAGTGCTTAGTGAAGCTCTTGAGTGCGTGCTGAGGCTGCTGAAGCTGTACACTAAAGCTCAGTGGTAGAGTCCATCCTTCCTTTGACCTCTGCGGGCTTCCATCACCCCACTGGTGATACTGGAAACAGCAGAGACATGTGGCATTTTGTTTTTCTGGTTGACCGGGAAATTTCTTGTTGTTTTTTTTTTTTTTTTTTTTTTTCTTGTCATCCTGTGGCGTTGTGATGGGCACAAAAAACAGAACCAGTCAAAGAAGAACACCAATCTTGGACTTGTCTCGGTCTTGTCACCCATTAAAATCCAGCTCGGTCTGCCCCCAGCTCTCACGATGTTGCAGTAGACAAGACAATCAGAGCAGATGAGGAGCACATTTAAACTCATGCCTCAAGTCATGTTTGGAAATAGCTCTAATCTCTGGAGGTGTTGTCAGCTGCTGTGTGGCACGCTCAGATCACCAGAAAAACTGCATGTAGAGCAACTTTACTTGCAGGATAATCCAAGGGACTGTCCAGAGTCAGTCATGTCATTTCACAGGCAAAGCTTTTGACCGCTCGTAGCATTATGGACCATTGTTTTTATGTGTGCTCCCTGTGTTTTGCTAGGTTGTTTTTCTTTTTTTTTTTTTTTGCTTCTTGTGCATGAACACAAGCACAGTGGTCAGCACACCAGCAGAGGTGGGAGAGAAGAAGACAAGTAAACATGGATGTGCACATTGCTAGTTTTTTTTTTTTTATATAAAGAAAACAAAAACAGCTTCTCAAATGTTATATTAGAAAGATGGATCATTTCGGTTGTTTGGTTTCAGTTGTTTTACAAAAAAGCTCCATAGGGCTCCTTTAATTTTCAAGAATAGCTACGTTCTGTAGCTGGTACCTGGTCAACAGCTCTTATTACTGCACTGTTGTTCTGTGTCAAACCTTCCAAGAACGTCCCATTTATCATTGTCTAGTTGTAACATGACTGTTTTACTTGTGGAAGTTTTCTAAGTCTAGATTAAACATTTAACGTTGCTTTTAGTTATTTTTCGGCAATTTGGGAGCAGTACAACAAGCTTTAAACATCATATCGACATATCACCTGATAAAGTATCATTTGTAGTTGTCATTTTAGTAAATGGTTGCCCACTAACACACCCAGCAGACACAGTAACATTAGAATTTATTTGGAGCTGTCTCCAATCTGAAGAATATACATCCAATTTTCTCTTTTTAGCTCTGTCGGTGGAACTTGCCAACAACTCTTGAGAAAACTATCTGTCTCTTTAGCTGCCAAAAGTTTCACAAATCACTGTTCACCAGCTACTCTGCTGGTTGTTGCTGGGCAGGTACTGTACATTTAAGTTGCTGGGCATAAAACAAAACAATGACCTGAAACACTGAGGGGAAACTGCAGAGTTGGGTGATAATACTCAGAGTATTATCATACCTAAAAATATTGATTAGTGCAGCTTTAAATTCAATATTTTCAAGATAAAAAATGACAGTAAATTAACTTACACTGCACAGTAGGTTTAGTGATTATGCATGTTTTTTTTATATAGTGCCAAACAGAAGTTATCTCAGCGTTCTTACGTACTTCTCTTATAGAGGAGGTCTAGACCATACTCTTTACTACAATAAAGAGTATGGTCTATTGTGGGGGGGTGAGAGCCAATCCCAGTTTAGTTCAGTTTCATACACAGTGTATTATTATCATTATTATTATTATTGTTGTACATGCAAATTTTGTTTTAGGATTGTTGTTGCAGAATGCATGGTGCTCTCACAGCAACTTGATAGGCTCTGTGGTCATCAGGATGACCAGAGTTGTCCAGTCACTGGAGTCCATTGATTGAAACATAACAGTCAAGGAGAGATGTGAGAAAAAGAGACGCGAGTACTGTCAGACTCAGCCTTGTGTCTCTGCAGGGTCCTGAAATCCATCTATCGATCACCACCGGCTGCTCACTGCTTTCTTTGACAAGGTAAGATCCTCAAAAGGACATGAAGGTGCATTTTACTTCAAAAGTAATAAACTTTCACACTCAGTCTACAATAGGAGGAAATAAAATAGGTTAAGCTGTTGTGTCTCTTCTCCGTATCTCTTGTAATTTCAAGTTTTGCTCTTTGAAGAAGTGGTCAAAGACTTCAAAGGTGCTATATGTAAGTTTTCTCTACCGCCAAACATGGTTACTTGCAATGAGCATCTGCCATTGTTGTGATTACATGAGGTTAAAATACACCCTCTGGGAAGCCTTATTTCTTTATCCTCTCATGATGAACTAAGGCCAGGCTATGTAGCGATAGCAAAAACGTACATATAAAACCTTTAAGAATGTATTCATAATGCATTTAATGTTAAGATGTATATTAATGGTTGGCACAGAACTGTTTTTTATTATTGTATTGCTTTGTAATATAGCTTTTTTTAAAGTTTCTCCTTTTCACTCCCTCTGATGTGATATTTTCCCACATGCTCTCACAACACAACGATGCAGATGACTCACACTGTAACTATGTTTTATCATGTGGTTCATAGATGAAACCACATATGCAATATGTCCTTGTATCTCTAAGTGGTTTCCCATAGCAACGGACACAAAGCAGATGCTGAAAGGTCAAGGAACAGTGGTAGTAACTACAAAGTGGTTTCTTTACCTTATGTTAAGAGGTGATCACTTTAACGAGGAGCCAGCTAGAAAAGAATAGACTTATGACAACAAAAAAAAAATGTCAAGGAGAGAAACATGTATTCTTTTCACCCATGTATAAAGTAGTGAATTCACATTGTTCAGTCATTATAGAAATAGATGCCCATCTGCTACTGCAGCTTTAAGCTAACAAGAATAGGCATTGTGGATGACCTTTCAACTTGCTGCATGGATTTTTTTCTTAAGTGGTCACACTCTGCAGGTTGCATTTACACCTGGCTGATTACAATCCAGTCCAACCACAATCCAGTCACAGTGCATCCTGTTTACATTTATACTTTGTGATGTGTCTTTATTTATCCGAATGAGCCATCCAGACACAGACATGTTAATACCAGGGGCCAGATGCATAAATAATGCATACACACAAAAACCATGCATACGCCATTTCCTGTGCATGAATCGGTATTTATGAACATGTGAGTGTGCGGTAAGAATGTGCACACCTCATGCACTCTTTTCACCATGCGTACACATGGCTTTTCAGAGTGGGCCAAGTTAGATACAGAGCAGTGAAAATTCAAAATGAAGAATTTAACATAAAACAAAACAGACAACTTCACTGAGCTTGAATTCAATATTATCATTACAAGTTTTGCTGTTTCAACAGCAAAAGCTATTTGACAATTGATAAAGTGAACTAATTGGGTTAGTGTACTCAAATGTTTCCTTCAGAATAGTTTAATATTAAGTCCTCATTATTTATTGTGAGTCATTCTGTAAACCGTTTCCAGACTATTTTAATGTTTACTAATCACAGCTTTGAACGCCTGTCTGAAGCCTAATGAAGACGTCGACAGATGAAGTTAAAAGTAAAACAGGACTTTACAGTTGGAGTTATTATACTGAAGTTAACTGATGAGCTCCTGTTTGTAATCCCACCAACAATTGTTGAAGTTGTGTTTCTTTTTTTGTCGTTCTTTTCTATGCCATGACTGATAATTTGTGGTACTGACAGTGTTTTTGTTTTCAAAACCGATGGATTAAGGTGATGAGTGTCTTCATCCATTTATGGATTTATGCTAATTGTGAGAGTGGAAATGAGGCCCATGCACGTGCACCCAATTTCTTAATGAGTGAAATTTATAAAACAGAATCATGCGCACACACGCCTTTATCATTCTGATCAAAAGAATGTATATTCATATTTCTGGTCCTGGGCATACACAGAGTTTCAGTCATGAATCTACACAGAGTTCTATGTATCCGGTCCCAGGTGTAAATATAACTTCCTAAAGTGGACTCGGACTGATGAATACCAAATGGACCTGCTCTACTTCTGCTGTAAGGTAAAATGGGTTACTGTACCAAAACCATTTATGTTGCCCGCTAACCAGTAATCATACCCAACTAGATGGATAAAGAAAGCACATCCGAAAATTATAGCCTACGACAGACAGAAAAATACTTTAATATTCTAAGAAGCAGTTTGCCACTGAGCTTCAAATAAATAAAAACCACAGTTACACCTTTTCTTTTACTCCATCTATCACTTCAATCACTGGCTTCTCTCGGTGCTCATATTTCCTGCTGCATACTTGTTAAAAACACATTCTGCAGGATAGCGGAGGACCTTGCACTGATGAATCCCTCTTAAAACATTTCCAAGGCATGAAAATAATGCTGATGTCATGATGCAATGAGAGGAAATGTGCTCCTATCCTCATACTTGTCCACAAAAGCTTTACCCTTGATGCTGTAATAAAAGTGAAACAGCTAATAACAGAGGGCAGACAGGTGAGGAAGAAAAGAGGTGAAGGTCACAACATGATAACCCAAACAGATGAAGGAAGAAAACTGATGTGCTTCTATGGGTGGGATTTAAAAAAAGATAGACGAGATCTTTCTTCGCGAGGTCGAGCTCATCTGATTTTTGACTCTGCATCTGCCTTCACTTGCAAGACGGCATCTCTTACCTCCACCGTGGCAGCGAGCAAGGAAAACACAGCAGACGAAAGCACATGGTAGCTGATGCAGCTTTTTAACGACATTAGTTCAGCTCCACTGGGTTTGTCACATCAAATTGTTTGGGGATAGAAAACTTTAGCGCAGATCAATGCTCTCCTTTCTAAGGAATTGTGCATTGTGTGCAACGAGCATCAGATGTGGCCTAGTTTGCAATGCTTCATATAAGCTTGTTTAGCTGATGGGCTCTGTTGGGGAGGAGCTTCATTTGTGAACTGAAACTGATTAATTATCATGTGAAATCACTCAGCAAAAACAAAGTAATCCCAAGTTAATAGGCAATCAAACCAGGCAAATAAAGAAAGATATTTGTTGTAGTTGAATACTGCAATGATAATATTCAGCTGCATTGATAGACACAACCTATCACTGATTCATTAAGATTATCTGATGTATCTGACCTGATGAATTTAAGACTAAGGTTGTGATTTCTCCATCACTGGGCTGAGGGATCCCTGCTGGGCTCAAAATAAAAAAATCAATGTGGGAGATTTTTGATTCATACTTACATAATGCGTAGATATATCACACGGCCTGGTGCATACAGTTAATGTCAGCTTACAACATAAAAATGTCATAACACATAGAACCAGTGTGTGGGAGTGTTTACAAAATACCTGCCTCATGTTCTCAGCACCTCCACAGGATCACTGATTTTAAGATGTGTGGGCATGATTGCAGCACAGGCTTCTCCAGGCTAGAGCTAAACTAAAGTCAGGTCATTATGGATATAATTTTGGCTAATTACTGCTTTGTAATTATGATAATTACACATGGTGTTACACATGAGACCCGATGTTGGGTTCCACAACTGTGCCTCTGCATTTTTAGAGACACTTCTTAAAGCTGCACTAACCAATATTTGCACAGCAACCATTGCCCTCGACTATGTGTGTGTGGGTGAAAGAGGTCATTCATGGTGACAAACCCGAAGAAAATGATCAACTGACAAGGCATTTTCCCTCGGCTTTAAGGCACATTTGATCCTCTCTCAGCAGTTGTTTTGGTGTTTTGGCCCACATCATTTATAGCATTCAAGTTAGCTTAAATCTCTTAATGTAGCTTTAAAAACTTTAGTAGTAATTTTCTAAGTCCTGCCACACCTATGTAAAGCCTTACTACTTATAGGTTGTTTGTCGTAATCAATTTTCTGAGGACGACGTATGGTTAAAGTTATTTATTTTAATGCTGTTAAAAGTGTACATGAATGAAAAATGTATACATGAACATTAATGCAATGCACAGAATGGCCTTTATCACCAAAGAGAACAAATTTCACCCACATTAACCACGACCTCTCATTCCTTCAGCCTCCCTTCTAGCAGTTTGAACTATAAAGCCTCATTTTGTGAAGTTAAAATATACAATACAGTACATCTACACAAAATAAAGGATTTACATTTTCTTCTACTGCTTTATTAAATATTAAAGCCCCCTGATTATGATTTTTAATAACATGGTTCAACCAAGATTTCATTTTTGCATTGTTTGTTTGACTATTAGAGTAGCATTAGCCAAACGTATTAGTATGTAATAGTACTGCACTTTCATTAAGTTGAGACTTGCAAGAGCCAGATGACTTTTTGTCTCTTTTATGGTTCAAAATCCAAAAACACTGGATATTATAACTCAGTAGTGTCTTATGTGAGATATTTCCTTCCTCATAAGTATTTTTTTCACACATTTTAAAAAAATAATGGACCAGCAAACTGAAATTCTAATTTGAATAATTGTGACTTAATTCCAGTGTAGTTTATATTTATCAGCATTCATGTAAATATATTATTTTGAATCACTCATCTTAACTTTGCCCAAACTGATGTTGAAGCACACCTAGGGTCTAGTGCAACGCAAATGTCTTTGCTGCTTTCAGACAGTCAAGGCTGATATTTTCCCAGCCATTAAATGAGGTGCATTGTCAGCGCATTGTTATCTTGAGGCAACGGAAAGCGACAGCTCTATTGACCAACCAAAACTTGGTCTTAAGTCCATGTAGTGGTGTATTTTACTGTTATTTTAAGGGCACATTATTAAGAGAGTAATATGTGCCTACATAGGCTGGTGCACAGCACGCTGAAATGCACACTCACATTGCACTCGCACTGATACTACAACGGAGCGGAGGAGATCATATACAGACAGAATATGTCTTACATGTCTGCTTTTCATTTGTAGTTGCAAATAAAACTTTCTGCCCTAATTCCATTTTTGTCAGGGAATGGGGGAATTGAGGGGGAAAAGGATGATATAGCAATACACCAAGGTCCAAGCACAGGTGGCTTTAAAAGGGAGATAGAAGATGGCATTCTGATTGATTTATTCCTTGTTATACCCAAAACACACCTATGATTAACTAAGAGACTAAGTACATTCCTTTCAACTATGCACCTGGTGCTGTGACCATTTTTCCTACCAAATCAGAGCCCCTAGTGTCTTTGAGCTCAGTACAAATCTCACTCTTGCAAATACTCAAAAGTTTTGATTGTGTAGCACTCAGACATGCAAAATATTCAACGCTACAGAGCAGCTCAAATTAATGCGGTAATGACTGAGAATGCAAAAACAAGCATTACATCCACCCACTGTCCTCACCAATTTAGTATGTATTCATCTTCATGAAGCAAAAGACAAGTGCTGTGTGGTTTTGCTGAGTGTTGTATCTTGATAATTAGATCTATAATTGTATGGTGCACTGCAAAAATAAATAAAAAATCCAAGTTAGTCAATTAATCTAATGCTGAGTATGAAAATCCTCAGTGATAAATTGTATCTGCCATTGGGGTAAGGTTTTGCTTGTTCTCAATGCAAATCAACGTCTCTTGTTTGAAGATAAGAACACACCCACTAGCAAATTATATAGAAGTTAAAATAACAATATTTTGGAGAACAAACGGCCTGCTAAAAAAGATATTTTTGTAGTGACTATGTTGTACATGTTGCTTGATACTTCCTCTGGAAATCATAAAGAACAAAATGGTACGAATCAGAACATTTTCCATGGTGCCAGTGAAGTAGAAACAGCTTCTCAGCCTGATATAGACACTGTAATTAGTTGATGTTATACATTGGTGTATAACAAGATGGTGGAAATTCTCATACCTTGGAGAAAAAAAAAAAGGAAATGGGCCATGTTGGTACAGCCAATCAATGACAGGCTGGGTGAATGAAGAAAAAAATCAAACAGTAATTGAAAGACAATGCTCTGACTGATATATACCTTTTCCCGGCTTACAAAGCACTGGTGTATAGTGTGTTTGAGTTAACACTGTATATGCTCCAAGAGAAGTTAAGTTGTGGACTCAATAGTGGTTACACTGTAGTGGATATGATCCTTTTACAGAGTGTTTTTATAGGAGCTGAAGGTAGGAAAGAAAAAAAAAATGACAGACCAGATGAAGCACGCCAAGGACAGATAAAAACTATGATGTGTCTGTCTATGAACATTCACAGCCAACGCCATAATAACTTTATAGCTTTGAAAGCTTCTGGTGAATCGCAAAATCAGTCATGGTTTAATGACTGATGCAAAAACAACAACAAATTTTATCTAAGAGGGAGTTTGTGACACCGACAATGTGTGCAGTTGATGGAGCATAAATGAAGCAGAAAATGATTTTTTTCTCTCTCTGTTTTAATCACTGTCACCACATTGTGTCAGCTAATAGCTTGGTAGAATCAGATCCAATGATGTGGACACAAGTAAAAGTTAAATATCTTCAGGTTTGAGTTTTAGCTTTGTTTTGTATTGCTCTAAATTCTTGATATTTTTCAGAGCAAACACTACAAACTCAATGTGGTTATTTTGAGCCATTAGCTTAGCCACAATTTAAAGTTTAAAACTGCTTTCTTGGTCTTTCATTGCATCATTCTCAGAAGCTGCAGTTTAAACTTAGCCAGCCTTAGAGTTGTTAACCATTCCTGGCTCATCATCCAGACTGTAGGGTCATGAGGAGTTGTAGGCTGAAGTGCATAAACACTGCACTGTCATGTTATTACTGTTAACTTCTACTTACTCTACAAACACTGCTCTCTCTCTCTTACCTCTAACAACACATCCTACATAGTGAGCTATTCCTGAAAGGAGCTGGTCTACTTGTGTAACAATAGCTAAACTAGCCATTTTAGCTCGCCACAGAACAAGTCTGGACATTTGACCATTTTCATTTGAATTATAACAAGAGTAGGTCAAAACCTAGTATATGGCTGGATGGTCAAATTCTAATATTATAACCACAGTTTCTTCTGACAAATTACCAAACACATAAATCCAAGCCAAAGACTGTGCTGTGATTTCAGCCATGTTTACTTATAAAATGATCACTCAGAGGGAAAGTTAGAAGAGACAGACTGTCTTTCTTCTATCGTTATTTTTTTAGGACTTTATTTGCCATCATTACAGTCGTGAGAGAGAGAGAGAGAGGGAGAGATACAGGAAAGTGGGATGACATGCAGCAAAGATGCTGCCCGGGATGCCCCGAGACAGACTATATTTCTTACTTGTCTCTCACACAGCCTCCATCTGGGATCCACAATAGTTTAGCTTTTATTTACTTCCAACTCCAGAACATAACAGACTTTTATTAGAGGCAGGTCTTCATATCTAACTCCCTCGGTTTTATATGTAGAAGTGCTCATAGTGGCATCTTAGTACGAAGCCTCATTTTAAGTCGCTCCCTTTTGCTGTGTTAAAATTACTGCATTACATGTTAATACAAACTCAACACTTCCTGCAATTATTTCAAAGTTAAAGCCCTCGAGCATTTCAGTGGCAGAAACCCTTTATTTCTTCACAGGGCTTTTATTGATGTGCTGCAGTAAGTGTACTGTCTCATTCCCAGTTGCTGGTGCTTCTGTTGTTCACATGTTATTCAGATCTGCTAGTTTCTTTAGCAGTTACTGATGACTTCTCTCTCTCCTTCCCTCTCTCTTGCTCTCTCAGTGTGTCAGATGTTTAGTTATTTCTCTACCTCCTTTACTTAAAATGATACATGTAATGAAAGTACTGTATATACTGTAATGGAGGTGAGGCTCATTGTATTGGGAGTACTCCTCAGCTTTACTGCAGTTCCCAAGCAGCCAGGAAACCAGAGTGGCTCCTTAGACTGCCCATAACAAAAAGTTACCTGTTGTTGCAGTCCAGCCAAAACAAGTAAACCTTGTGTTTGGTACCCTACCTTTTACATTGATTCACTTTGCACCATTGTTCGTTGGGGAATACAGGTATCAACTTACGCCATGAAGTGACATGCAACCATGCATGCAACACAGGTTGTGACTATTCTCACCTAAGTCCAAATACTGACAAGACTGAGATGTGATACAAAAGCAGTGGTTTAGAAATGTTCAGTGACTCTTAAATTCATTAAAAAATCACATTCAGTTCTGAAAGTTAAGTCATAAGTTTATTTGTATTGCAAACACTACTTTCTACTTACTTACTAGTTTTCAGAGCTGTAGGGTATCTAGATCTTATATCCACAGAAGTACAGGGGCTGACTTCTAAATAAATGCAGCTATTTCTCATAAAATTCCCCAGAGAGTTGCTGCATGTGCTCTGCCTTGTTAATCGAGGTCTGCAGATATACAACTATGTTACTTCATTTGCACCTTACATACACAGTGCAATAATGTTTTAATTGCTTTTGGGGTTTAACCACTTTATGGATTCAGCTCTTGCAGTACACTATGGTCCTCGTGGCTTCACTGTATTGCACTTTGGGTAGCTAGAGATATGTACAACTCAACTAACAGTTGAACTGATTGCAACAATGTTGTAAGGGTCTTTTTGCCAGGTCTCTCAAACAAGCTTTTGTTGAAAGTACCTGCAAGTACATGTGAATTGTGCTATGCTCTTCTGCAAAGCTGAAAACTAGATTTGATGTCTCTCTTTGCATTTCAGGGGTTGCTGTTTAACTAACCTGCAATCCAAAAAAAAAATGCTGTCAGTTTGGGATTATCCTGCTATTAGATCAGACCAGCCTCCAGCAGATCTGTGGAGAGCTCAGACTGTACTGTGGCTGCAGCCCTTGAACAATAAACAAAAATAATAGAACTGGGACAAAGGTATTGTAGAAAGTCACAAGTTTGTTTCAAGTATTGGCTATGACATATGGTGTCAGATCCCAAGGCCTTATTGGTTCAGACCAATAAGTCTCAAGCCAAGTCAAAAACTGTTGTCTCAAATCTAAATTGCTTCTTTGTCAGCCTTCCATAAAATTGATCTTTGAGTGGTAATGTTCATCTGTAAGTCAGTAACTCCACCACTTTGGTCCAAGACTGAAATATCTCCACAATGTCCATATGAATTTCCATGAATTTGGAAGAAGATACCATGTGTGTTAATGCACACTTTGCTCATGTAAATTAAATATTATTTAATTATATTAAATAAATTAATATAAATTCATACTTATAATACTGCACCAGGTACAATTTACAGCATTAGTTCTCTGATCGCATTCTCATTCATATCCAAACAAAATTGATATTATATTATAACTGAAATATCTCTTAAGTGAATCAATATTGAATTGAATTGAACCAAATCAGGAAATCAGATGCAATACCCAGCCCTATCTGTTTATATTCCCAATTTTCCAATCGTACAACTTGGACAGTTGGTGATTTTCTTTGTTTTAACCTATGGTATATGGTGCCTCACTGACATCCACATTCAGTGGGTATATGCAATTTTAAAAGGTTAGTTTGGCTAAGTTGCATTTAAGGGAAACAAGATAATTTGTCTTTGTGTAAGCTGTAGCCAGTCCAGGTACTTAAAGTGTATCCACTCAGTCCAAGGTCCAAGTATGTATTCATGAAAAAAAAAAAAAAAAAGGCTACAGTTCATTCCTTTTGCCTGCTGTCTTAGATGTATGAAGTGAGTTGTCCTACACTGAAAACCAGCAGTGACAGTATACTGGATGACTATTTCAGCACAGTTTACATTGTTTTCAGTGGAAGTGGATCCCATAGCAACTCCAGCAGCTGACTACTGCCTCTGTATCTTTGATCACTATTCTTTCATCTTTTGTGGGCCTGAGAGTGGCACAAAATTGCTGCATAGCATGATATATGACATTCCATCTCAGCAGCGTATGAAAAATAAATTAGATTTCCCTACACCATTTCCTGATCAGCACCCCTACCCCACCACCACCAGATGCCCTCCCTCCTTTCATCACACCTGCCTCTCTCTTCCTGCCCATACATGTGGCGGCACCTCAGCTGTGAAACATAAAACCTGAAAGTGTGTTCACACCAAGTGTGTTACAGAGGGTTTCAGTAGTGCCATTCAAAGAGGGATTACCCCAAGTAAGACCTACAGTAAATGTGTAGATCCTCATTGTAGATTACAGATCATTTGTCAAGAGAAAGAACATAACTGAACTGTAACTGCAGACACAAACGTAAAAGATTTGATTTTACAGAAATAAATGAAACATTTTGGGAAATATGCTTCTTCACTATATTTCTGTATTAGGAGTTCTCTATATTGTACCTCTACCTATAGCTATTTCCTGATCAACAACCATAGTACTCCTTTGCAGAGTCTCTGACTATAGTGCTGGTTGCCATATATGATAAGTTGGCACAGGTTATAGTTTTAGTCCCTGTACACGAACAGTGGTACCAAACTTCGTAACCTTACTGTGACAACAAGACTGAGGTATGTTTCACTCACAGTAAAATTGGCTCGCTTTTCTTCGATGCACAGCTAATAAGTGATTTTTGGCTACCTCACAGAAGCAGAAACAAATGTAAAAACAATATTGACACATTATCACATATCATCAAGCTAATCTAGTGAACATTTTCTGTTCCGTTTTCATGTGGCTGACTGTTCAGACTGTTAATCCAGTGACATCTACCGGCTTTTCAAAAAAGATTTAACTAGTTTTCAGTTGAAATTAGTTGGCAGCACTCCTCCACAATCCGGCTTTGTCAGTCTGCTGTATGTTGTTGGACAGGTAGCTTACTTTCAGTTTTTACGGCTTTTACAGTTAAAATAGCTGTATGAAACCAATACACTGAAGTTGTAAAACCAAAACAATGGGCTGAAAAATGCTACAACGCTTTATTGAGCTGAGGTGAACCGCAAAGTAGCGTTATGATCCCTGTGGGTTTGTCAGTATGAGCAACATGTAGTCATTTGATCCATTGTTAATAGTAAAACAATGATTATAGTTCCTTTAAGGTTGACACAAATATTCAACAGCCGCTGGAATAAGGGGACAGGTCCAAGTCAGGGCCCTCTGAATCATTCAGTAGCCCCTTAGCAGCATCTCTGCCATTGATTCACAGGGGATCCTACAGAGGTGGCCGAACAGATCACCGAAACACATACATTCATAAGATGTTTGAATATATACTGCAGATTTATAGGCCTTGGTATTCTTCTTATTGTGCAGTGTGAATCTTAAATACCTGCGATATAAAAAAAACTATCAAATAGCAGACAAATTGTGGATGTTATCTTAGATATGACACAGAGTCCTGTAACACTAAGCATGCCCATTAATATTAAAGTCTACATCTGCATTGCAAGTGCATAATGATTTCATTAAGATATTAGGCTTGATGAATCATCGGAAGAAGGGGGGAACTAATTGAAACAATGCGTGATTGATTTCCTGAGACACAGCTAAGAGGAAAGCAACTTCTTTATTGAGTCTGAGCTTGTCAGATCTTCTTTCTGCAGGTCAAAAATGATTTATCAAGCTTTCACTCAGTCTGGTCTAAAAATATATCTTCATCTAGCTCTGTTTTATTTTCTTACCCTCGGGTTCATCCTTTCAACAACATCCGATGTTAATGAAAATATGTGTCATTCCCCCTCCACCTTATAAAAGATGCTTTTATGAACCATCAGGGAGACTTCCTGCATTCATCCATTCATTACCTGGCTCATATCCTTCATTTTTCTGTGCAAGCCAACAATAGCCAGACACCACTTCACTCTTTACGAGTACTGTACACTCCAAACAGTTTTTCCCATGTATAAAATGAAGTTATTGCCGCTGCTGCAATGTCACGAAGCCACAATTACATGACTCTGCGGAGGGCTTTTAATTTGAAATGATGGATGAAGTGGCGATACCTGGCCAAGGTGAGGGAAGGAGAGCGAGAAAGACAAGACAAAGAAAGACAAGAGCGAGAAAAGGTAGAATGGACAGCTATCACTAAGTTTGATAGATTTTTTTATTATCTATTGATATTTACTCCAGCCATCAGTGTACTACACCCGCACACCACCCAGGTATAACAAAACCCTTCGTAGTTGGACTGGCCATTGGGTATACCAGAGTAAATAAGTCACCACATTGGTGGGCTGGTGGATTGTCAAAACATCCATAAAGTTTTAGTCTCTCTAGGTCTCTGTGCATGTCATCCAGGGTGAGGATGAGAGCATGTGTGTGCAGGGACTGGCCTCACCTCAGAAACACAGGTGTAATGCTGCTTTTTTTCTGCAAGTTAGGAAATAGAATATTCACAGTTTGCATTTTAAATTCATACTCAGCTTCATATCTAAGTGCCTGAAGATCCAATCATCACAAAAGCATATGTCATGCGAGGAGCCATTAAAAACAAATGGTGTGGTCAAAGTTACTGGTAGCTACCAGTAGCCTTTGAGTGACGGTGAATCAAATTACTTTTTCTACCCTAACTACCATCAACCTGCAAAACATGCTTTCATATGAAAATATGACAGCCTTGTAATATTCTCAACATGATGAAACTACTCATGAAGTCAATCTAACATTGATCGTGTTGTCAGTTATAGTTGACTAATGTGTGTGAACTTCCACCTTTGTTAGGAATGGTAATATAACCTTTGAAAAAGACACACAGCTTCAACATGCATGTAATATTTGCACGTAGGTATAACAATCCTTGGGGGAACACTGCTAAACTAGATGTACATAGATACAAAATAAATTCCCCGCAGCCTGAGTTCAAACATTGTGTTGCTTCAGTATGGGACTGAGGCGAAACAGGTGTAAGTAACGAACAAGAAAGGCACAAGTGTGTTGTTTTCAAGTGCAAAATTATCAAATAGCAAAATTATCAAATGTTTGTATCCATGTCTCTTTGTTTGTTGGTTGGTTTGTTTGTCAGCGGGATTACACTAAACATGCTGAACTTCCCTGAACATCCATCGTCCCACACCCCCAGCATGTGTCAGCGAAGAGCCCTTTAAATTTCAGGGCAGATCCGGATCATTTACTATGAATTTAAATTTCTTCCTCTGAAGTATGGTGTATGTTGTTTGACATTGGCCTAGGTGGAGGTATGCGCTCTACTGAGCACATTTTCTAGTTTCACATTAGTTTGACCTTCAAAAACCTCCCGAGTGAACATGCATCATGCATCAAAAGCATGAAAGCACTCTTTTGATCACGTTAAATCCATCTGATGATTTAAGGAGTGTGTCAAGAATGTAGGATGGCTTCCACTGAGTCTGAATTAGTGACATCATCACCAGCAGCTGAAGCCTCATTTTGAGGCAGTTAACAACGATCATGAACGATCACAGCATCAAACCCATCACCATCATCGTCATCATCATCATCATCATCATCGTCATCGCCTTCACAAGCTGCTGCACTTGCAAAGTCCTTGTGAGATCTCATACATTTAGTTTTAAATATCATATCATTCACCAAGATGTTTTATTTTTTTCTTTTAAACATTGTCACTGCTGAGGAAGATTTAATGAAAAGCTCCAACAGCTGCTGTGTGGATGAAAGTGTTTCAAGGTCAAGACCAAACAATCAGTCTTAGTAAGGATACTATAGGTTTTCTGTGCAAGTATCTTATTACAACCCATCATTGTTAGGCAACAACTTCAACCTTAACCATGTATTTGTTATAGTAGCCATGATGACAAAGGTCATATAACCTGAAGAAAGTGCTTTTTTCAACCCAAACCACAATCTTTTCCTAAACCTCACCAAGATCTTTTTGTGCCTAAACCAAACCAAATTATGATGGTTCCACAGCCCCAACCGTGTGTTTATTCTTGTTACCATGATACTGAAGACCTAGTGCACCTACTGCTAGTACACTTTTTCAGTTGTATTGTTGTTTCCATGAAGGTCTATGACACCTGCCGCTGGTACAGTGCTTTTCTAAAAAGTTCAAAGATTGTCAACTTGAAGAAGAAAAAGACAATAAACAATATAATCATAATATCAACAGCATCTTTCACTGTTTAGGTGATGTCACTTGAGCACCTTGAGTCTGAGGAAACAGAGTTGTTTTCATGTGTAATAAATTCCATAATAAATTGAGCAACATGCAAATGTGATTTACTATATATCTCCTAATACATCCAATACCATCATTTCCTTTGACTCTACCTGCCTGGTAACTGCCCATGAATTCAAACTCCATTACTCCAGTCTGTACCCAAGCTAGGATAAACCCGATGCTGAAAAACTCCCTTCAAAACCACAGAACATATAAAACAACTGTTTACAACCTTTTTGTGCAAAACTGGTGGAGAGCCCCTTTAACTTACTGTGAATATAAAAACAGGGTATTGAAACTGAATGTTTTTTTTTATCCTGGAGGTTGTTACCAAACCGTCTGGCCTCCCCCTGAGGTTTGTGTTACTTATCGTGTTAAAAGTCATCTAAGCAGTGAATATCCTGCCCAGGCCTGAGGTTGCTTGGATAAGAAATGTCAAGGACTTTTCTGGGCTAATTTCAGGCCTCAAACTATTTTATTGGTAAGCTAAAAAAAAAAAAAAAAAAAAAAAAAAGTGAGAAAGGTGAATCTTACCTATAACGTGTGGTATTGTGCCATATGGTCCCTCGGAAACACCTCAAGCCCACACATTCACACTCAGAGAGCAAGATGATCAATCAGCCTATGGAAAGATAATAAAAGGGAAAACAGTTAAAAGCTCATCTGCTTCATTATTATTTTCTTTTCTTGTGCCGAAGATGTTACTTCCCATTATGTAAAGTGTAGAGAGGTCATATGAGGTCACATGAGTTCTTCAGATAAATATTGCACTGAATAATACAGCATGTGTTCAAATGGTTTCCATGAAGAATCGCACCACATCTGTACAGATTTAACCTCTGTGACAGCATGAATAACACATTAACCTCTGCGCTGCGGCATGCTCTGAAACAAGGCCATCCGACACACATGCTAAACAATGCCCAGGTGCTAGTACATACAGTATGTATTTGCAGTGATCCCATCATGCTGCTAAACCACAAAACCTCACACAATTCAGGCAGTGCTATTATCACGTGAAAGGAATTATCTGTTTCTGAAACAAAAGCCTATAAACATCTCCTTAAAGGAGAGAGGGCAGATGAGATTGGTTTATGGAAAATTTTTGAGCACAGCAGGGTGTTTGTGCAGGGCCACAGCTCCCAAGTGACATTATAATCTCAAGCAATGACTGAATGCACATTATGCATCTCTTTTCTCTCATTCTTGTGGCCAGTCATCACTACAAGCTGTTTGCCTTTCTAAACACGCAGTCTGAGAGCTGTATTATTTGTTTGCCTTGCCAGTATGTGTGGGAGTAGGAGTATGGGTGTGCATGTGTAGTCGTCTGAGTGTGTTTGTGCTCAGCTCCATGTATACACAACTGAAAAATATGCTTAAATTACAAGGTCAAACATGTACAAATGGTGGTTCTTTTATTTAACATGGAACAAAAGGAGAAGAAACATATGTTTCCTTAGAGTGCCAAACAAGGTTGAGGATGTATGTTAGTC
Organism: Trachinotus anak; assembly: GCF_046630095.1. Classification (NCBI taxonomy): domain Eukaryota; kingdom Metazoa; phylum Chordata; class Actinopteri; order Carangiformes; family Carangidae; genus Trachinotus; species Trachinotus anak. The sequence continues at coordinate 3,530,013 of NW_027273884.1, forward strand.
CAAAAATGTGGCCTTGTTGTAGTCAGTGTCGGATGAATGACAGGGTGCCCTTCGTGTCTTCCTCCATTGATAGTAAACATCTTTATACACCACTCAGTGCTCATCCTTTGAGGTGTCTGTGTGCAGCTTCTCTCATGCATTTGCTCTCCCACACAAGAACCACATTATCCAGCCTTTCTCGTCAATGCTGCCATAGACTTCCCTCCATGCCTCTCCCCGGGTAGTCATGACACACCTTATTCTCTAGGTTTGGAATCATTGCCGTGTCTTCCTGTTTGCCCTCCCTCTCCAGGCCCTCATGCTCTTGCAGAGCATGTCATTCTGATGATTGGAAAACTTGCAAGCGCATCCCCAACGGTGCTTTGATTTCTGGGGCAGATCTTTCTCATTATGACTTTTCTGTTGACCGAGAGCTCGACAAAAGAATAATGTAAGCCTCGGTTTTTAGCAGGTCCCTGGCTGGGCTTACCCTGTCAATTGCATTGTTCACAGCTGCAACAGGATGCACTGCATGCTCACTTAAGAAAACATATTTGGATGATTTAAGATGAAATTATCTGATAAGGTGGATGGTGGCTTGATGCTGATCACCTGAGATTTGCCCATTCATGAACTCATTATATATCATATTAGTTTTTAAAGGTGCAGCAGCCAGAGAATACAAATAACTCATCCACTGTCATTAGCTGTCTTCATTCAAATTCCATTTAAAGACACTCCTTCCAGCAATAACCTGCTGTGGTTTGCATTCAAGCTAACAAAATGAGGGAGGGAATTGAGACTTTACAAAAGATACCAAGAGTGCGCTGTCTCATTGTAACAACATTACAATTAATAATGTTCATAATGTATTTGGAATTTGTTTGTGACATCCTGCATCACTGTGCTTCACAGGTGGGTTCTTTACCAACATGAACTTAATCTATATGTAAAAGCAGCTGCTTTTACATTTAGTGGTTTATTAAGTCTCTATTGACCCATCCAGCCTGTTTAGGTGAGGTGAAAGGATAGGATTTGCAGTTTCTAAAGTCTGTCTGAAAACAACAGTCTCTATGAACATTGAACAGGTTTTGCTTGCTGTAATTATTCCTCCTGTTCATACCGGCCATTCAAAGCTTTCAGTGTAACTGATGTGGGACGAAATCCAAAGTTGTCATTCTTTGCAAAGATATAGTCCAAAGTTTATCTGCAGTTAATTTGATTCTTCAACAGTCCAATTTAGACAAAGCATGTGGGTATCTTCCAGATATGTAGTCTTTGTGTAAAATTTCCCTCTTTGTGTGTCCCTGGACAGTGTTGAGCTGTGGTGCCAGCACAGTAAGAAAAAAATGGGAATTTTATAATAAAAAGGCAAGATAACCACTTAATGTTACAAGTCCAGGGTGCGTAAAACTCAATTTACTTCAGATAAACTTTTGAATTATTTCTGCACTTAATGAGGGCTGTAGATTTGGGGCCCCATAACTTATATTAGGAAAGGATTTTTCAATGGCCAAACTGAACAGGAGGGACAATGAAAGTTTGTAAAAGCTGTTTCAGTGTTCATAATTTTAGGATAGAACGTGTGAATGTGTCTTTTCCAGGGGACATCCAGTAAGAATACAACCTTATGGGTTCAATGTAGCAAGTGCTTGTAACTGATATGTTTATTTCAGACTATTGCTTACCATGCTACTGCTGACCAACTGAATGCATCTGGTCTCTGTACAACATACTCAGGTCATGCTTAGTCACTGGCATGAATTATTAGTCTGCTAGCTCAGGCAAAAAGCAGTATGTTTGTTTGGTGTAGAGAGATCAATTTGAAGTATTGTTTCCTATTTCATAGTTCCTCTTCCTGTTTTAATTTGACACAACTTATGATATGAGTGGGTAGGGGTCATGCTCAAGGACAGTTGGACAGGACATTGATGTTGCAAAGGTCAACCTTATTACAAAAGCCTGTTCCATGAACTTAAATTGTCAGCAAAACCTTTATTCCAAGGTTGTTTTTGAGCATATCTGATGGAAGTGGGAGGAAGTCATGCCTACTTTAGTATAAGCACAAACATGTTTTGTCAGATTGTAAGAAACTCCATTAGTCTGACAATAGCTAACTGACAGTAACTGACAGTTAATCTATATCACTTTGCAGTCAGGGGTTGGTGATCTTGTAGAATCGCAAGCCACGGTAAGAATAGCTTTTTTTCCTGCAAATTTAGTTGAACTCATGATCACATAATCATACTATAGTTGTGTGTATGGTTGCCTGGACAGAAAGCCTGTCACCTCAACCCAAGACTAAAGGCCCAACTCACAAATCTCTGCAACCTCTTTCCATGTGGATTTTATTGCGAAAGTCCTGTTGTGCGCTCACTGCTATTCTTTGCCCACAATGCTGTTTTCTGATTCCAAATTGTGTCAGAACCAATCACATTTTTTGCTTAGTTCACGTGGAGTATTCATTTGGACAGTGCTGTTATCTATTTATGAGGCTATAAACAAGTATTTTATCTTGAAAGTGAGACCTGAAGGCAGGTTTCTTGTCCCAGGGACTGACTGCAACTCCACGGTCTTGGACAGCAGCTGTTGATGTTAGTTCTTGCTCTGCTGCGTTGGAGATTTCGCAGAGGCTGCAGAGCAGAACAAGGACTGCCGTCACCAGCTGCAGTTAGCGGGCTAGCTGTTTAACCATTAATAGTCTGGTTAGCAGTGATTTAACTTTTAAAATTAAATATCTAAATATTGCACCTTTTGATGATGCAATCTGTACAATTCATCTGGAAAGCAGATAATATGCCAAAGTAAGATTGTCCATGATATAAGATTGTCAGAACGTCCATTCCTACTTGCCGTCTGTATAATGAGCCTATATAAAATATAAAAGTATGCAAATTACAAAAAATAATCATTCTAGTTGAGGAAATTATCAAAAATATACTTGTTTTCAGAAGGAGAAATCACTGGCTGTGCAAAAAAAAGAAAAAAAAAAACACATCTCATTCCCTCATCACACTACATCACTCATAGTACTGTATGTCTGCAAAAATTTTTCGTGCTCCATCCACTACAGTTCTTTCACTGGCTTTATGTTAGGAAGAGGTGTTACTGCTGCTGGATGGACAACTATTTGAAGCATTGGGATTTTTCTGGAATTAAATTTCTTTCCTCCTCAGCCACAGTTTTTTTTTTTTTTTTTTTGTGCATGAGGGAGATGACAGCCGCACAGAACCTCAGTGGGCTGCGTAGCCTGCTCCACTGGCCTGATCACTCCTCTAGTGCATTGTAAGTGAGTAATTCAGTTGTTTTTCTTTTTCAGTAAAATATGTATCAGTCATGAGTCGGTAAACAACAGCCTCTGGCAGCTGGCAGACATTTTGCATTCTGGCTCAAACTGAAAACTGTCCATGTCGTGACCGCACTATGTTGGTGTTTTATTCCATATTTCAATTCCCTTCAACTTAATAGTCAGTTTACATGAAAGAGGCTACAATGCGTGCTGTCGCCCATATTATGCATCATCAAGTCATTAGCAACTGGCTCACGCTTAGCCTCAAAAGCAGATGGAGAAACTGCACACAAACGCCTCCTCCACAGGCCTCATTGGACATTACATGCGTGTCAAAGTTGTTAGTGGGCATGAGGCAACAGACAAACTGGGGTCTCAATGACAAGCCAAGTTGCCACAATGTCCCACATTGCGCCTCCCGTAGAGAAGTGTAATCACATTTTCCGCAAGGGTGGTTCTAGAGCCCGTGAGAAAAGGGTTTATCGAATTCACAGACATTGTCATTACGCAGTCCGTGTGGTTTCTCTCTGTATCTGAGGCCACTTATATCCTGCCAGTGCAGTTTAAAGAGCTTGAAGGCTGGGAAACACACACACACACACAAAGTTGTTGTTATGCTGGGAGCTATAGATAACACACAGAAGAAAATTACAAGGTAGATTGGGGATGTGTACTGAATTGCATTTGGCTGTCTTTTTTATTTTTTAATAGTAGAACTACATCCAGTAAATCCTTGAAGCAATAATCTGACAAATTTATTCTATTTTTATACTCTCACTTACTGATATGGTTTTATACTTTTATTGAGTAGTTGTCATTTCAGCTTCCATGATTGGTGTCTGTTATAATTTCTTTCTTGTCCTTGTATCTGGTATATAAAATGAAACTGAGGTGCACTACCTGAGTGGATCATTTATAAATACAAAGAGACATAGATCTTACACACAATGACAATTTAATATTTCTTGAAGTTGGGGACTTGCATGAGGCAGATGAACAAGACCAAGAGTCTACAGCCATGCTAGTGGCTCTGGAAGGTTGTACATAAGCACAGCAGTGTTTGGAGCCAGATGCTCACGTCAGCATGCTAACATGCTCAGAAGGACAATGTTAATATGCGGCTGTGTAATATGTATAATGTTTAAGTTTACCATCTAAGTTTAAAATGTTAGCATGATATCATTTGCTAATTAGCACTTACTGCAAAGTACAGCTGAGGCTGATGGGAATGTTCTTGTTGTCATGTTGTTTTGCAGGTATTTGCTGGTATTTGGTCCCAAATATTGGACAAATTAAATGTTGACTTGATGATGTCATCAGAGGAGATGAAGTTCATCCTGAAGGGGACATTAATGTCTGTACCAAATGCCATCGCAATCCATCCATTTTGAGATATTTTACAAGATAAGTAAATATTTTGGCCTGCTGGTGGCACTGGATAAAAACTCATCAAATCACTAAAACCAGTAGGATTCATGTGCTGGGTATCATGAGTATCTGTAGAAGCTTGCATGAAAATCCATGCAATATTTCAGTCTGGACCAGAGTGGACTGAGTGACCAAACTTGCCATCCCTAGAGCCTTGCCCGTTGTGTAGCTGAAAAACAATGAAACCAAAGCAGCAGAGGTAGAGAAATCCTGGCTTTAGTCCCAACGAGGGCTTAAGCTGTAATAACACTGGATCCTACACTTCCCATAATGCACTCAGTAGTGGCTTTTGTTAAACTCCACTGCCTGGTAAACAGCTACATCCTTTAAACTCCAGACCTCCAGTTTGTAATATAGGATTTTCAATAGGAATATATTAGTTTCCAAGTCCAAGTGAAATAACCTTGATGACATCACCAGGTTAATTTTGTCAGACTTTGAAAAACTCCCTCCAGAGTCACACATCATATTATACAACTGTTTAGAGGCTGAATGGTATTTCAAATGATGGCTTAACTGAGATTTGTGTGAAAAATCAGTTCCCTTATAAAAGAAAAGTAAAAAATATACCTACTGTTGGACAAGGAAACAAAACCCTGGTTCAAAGGTTGTTAAGTTACACTTTAACTAATAACACTTGAATCTCTTCTTCAAACTTAATCTGTAGCTGCAAGGGCAAAAACAAAAGCTTCTCAGTGTGTTGAAATGGTTGGGTGACAAATTAAAGCAAAAACATTGAAGAAGTGGGCTAACATTTCATTGGCCTGCTTAGAACTACAAACTGTGCCATCGCTGCCATCTAATATGGAGGAGTGTGAGTATGTTTACTCTGGTTTGGATGACACAGGCGACTGGCCATCTGGTGTCTTTTTTCACTGGGAGGTTGGTGGATGTGTGGGCCAGTGGTGAGTAAAGCAGAGTTTAAATAATGTCCGACGGTGGTTATGGCTTGTTTATTGTGTGTCCCTTGTCCATTTTTCTACCCCCAGGTAATGTTACTTTGGTACACAGTGCCTTTCAGAAACTGAGCAGATAATAATAAACAATATGAGCTTGTAAATGTAAAAATAAAATCTAATATAAAATTGAAAATAAAAAAAGCAAGAAGACCACAAAGTAGGACTGAGAATTTGAAGGGGAAAAACATCCCTGAGGCAGACGTGGCCTAATGCCACCAACTGATTCATTCATTTGGCAGGACAACAACTACTGTCAGTGTAACACTTCTCCTAAGATCAATATACAGCTACATATTATCGTCACTGCGTCTAAGTACTCTGTTCTCCTGTCTTCAAGTGCCTCTTAGATTTATCCCCCTCCTGATGAAAGATAATCTAACAACGATCCAGAGCTCTAGAAAAACAGTCATCTGTATGTGCATTTACATTTGTATTGACAAGTGCTCTCTTCAATAAAGGCTCACTAACCACAAGAGCTTGAAGAGAGGATGTAAAGAGTCCTACAGCCTGGCACTTTTGACAGGCAAACAAATTCTACTTTACTGCTGGAATATTTATTAATTTATGGCGAGATTAGAAAATAACACATGGGCATACAAATTAATTATTCTAGTTATTATATATTAACATTACAGCAACAGCCATATAAAACACAAACTTGCCAAAGGTCAAAAAGTAGAAAATAGTAAATAGGGGCAAAAGTGCCAATTTATATATATATATATATATATATATATATATCATAATATTAATAATAATAATAAAAATGTTAGACAAGACTTTAAGGACAACTACTCTTAATAACATAAATGATTTTTTTCCATCTATAAACAACACTATCCAAGAAATAACTTAGACGTCTGGTAGGAGTATGATAAAGGCCACATTCAGACTAACACTAGCACTGTGGTGTAAAATGATTACAACCTTCTCATTCATATCAATGATACCACTGTGTTTGTTCAGCTGCGATACTCAACTTCGGCAACAGCCCAGCCCAGTGTCATTCAGCAATGCAGTGCACTAACCTATTAATTATGTGCAAGCACAAATATCTGGTAGAATACCTCACAACTTGTTAACCTGTTAAAAATAAAATACCTTGCAAGAATCTAGACAAATGAGAAAATTGGTACCTTTGCCTCAAAGGAGTACAAACTGCTGTGCATTGTGTTGGTGTCTGATAAACCTTTACATTAGACTTCCTGGTTTTGTATTTCATCTTCTCACTGGAACCTGTAGCAACATGCTAGACAAGACTGAAGATTATATTTGGCAGCCTCTTATTTTATTTTGGTTCTATTCTTCTTTTCTTCCACTGAAGTTAGCTTGCTAATCAGCTAGCTGTGGCCCATCTTGTCACTTTCTGATACAGTCACTGAAGTGTCTACCCTGAAGTAGTACTGCTCAGAGGATGTTGATACTAATGTTGCCAATAGCAAAACTTAAAAATGGATCCTTTAAACCAAAATACTTAGATGCTGCCCCTTTAACTATGGAAAGTCTTTTTCTGCTTTGGTTAAAATGCAATTTAATTCTTATATAATATGTTTTTTATGTTAGTTTTGTAAAGGACTTTGTCCTGTCCCTGCAAATTACCTTTCATTTCAAAATAAAAGTCGAAGAGTCATACTCGAGGCACTGTATTTTTCTTTCTCTCTTTTTTTCGTCTTTTGTTTTCATTCATGAGGTATTATGAGGTCTATTTTTTTTACAATTGGGCACTTCATGCTAACTATGTTTTGTAGTGGGTACACGCTGGGAAAATGACTAAATGAAGCACGCTTAAAAATTAGCAGCATGAATATTAAAAGACTTGGTTTCTGAATTGAGTGTTACAGAGAGAGCACATCTGTCAACTGTCAACAATGTCAAAATTCCACTGTGGATGTCTGTGGGCTGTACATGCTTTTTGATGTAAAGTACAGGGAGTTTACCTGAAAAACACGTTATATAAATAACATTGTAATGCAGTCATGTAGGTTATAAGTTAACATTGTTTTACAGCCAAGCACTGCAAACAAGGGCTGTCAAAAATGTAACTCTGACACTGAAAACCATATAAATTAGTAAACCTGACTGGGCAACATGTCAGTGGAAAACAAGTTCATGTAACCGAGCATAAATAAAGAAAGGCAGTGATACATAGGATTGAGTATTAATGTTTCGCATTTTGTTATAATACAAATCTTCCCATATATATCATTAAAACAGAAGGAGCAGAGATTTGAAGAATGATGGAGATTTATGAGGAATCTAAATACCTAGGATATTTGGGGTTATGTTGTTGTCACCATGAAAACACTGCCAGAGCATGATAAAAAGAAAGATTTCCTTTAATATCAATAATAGCTCAAGATGTGACATTTATAGGACAGTGATAATAGCGAGCTTACCAACAACCCATGACATGAATGTCATTTTGTCAACATATGTTTTTATTTCCTGTCACTTTCCAGACTCAGGACAAAAGGAGAAAAGGTGTGGCTAAAATGTCAGAGGATTGTGATGTGACAGTTTGCGCTACAAACATGATGTCTGTGTTATTAGATCCTTTGTCAAACAGGAATTAACCAACACAACAGACGGCAGTCTCTAACAACACCAGTGACTTCAGCTGGTAATGATGGGCCCCACTATAAATTTTGTTTGTTTGTTTGCGACCAAGAAGCGGGTATGTCTCGCCCTGAAACAAATTTCAGTCTGATGTAAATATTAAACTGTGACTGAAAGCACTGCCTTGTTTAATCATTCACTACTCTGTACATAATGGACACAGGGGAGGTAAACAGAGATTTTGGACACTCTCTGATGATCATAATTGCATAATAATTGACAGCTGTTGAGTCACACAACTATAATTTTTGCATTTATAAAATGTGGTGCATTACATTCCCCTCAGCCCCATGTATCCAGACTCTGTTTCTCCCCTTATCTCCACAGACCTGCCCTCCTCTACTCATCCTCAAATGTCCTCAGACTTTTGTCTGTCCTGCCCATCTACACATCTGTCCCTCATTCCCAATCAGCCCTGTGTTACATAACTCCAGCTCTTGGTGCCCAGTCTTTGTCAGATCATCTGTTTTCCTTTCTGGTTTTGATCCCCAGTGGACGTTGTGTGAAGTATTCTCTTGCCTGTTCATGTTTGTTTCCCTGCCAGTTCATTGATTCATCTGCCTGCTTGTTCTTCCATCCACCTGTTTTCATTTTTATGCCTCCGCGCTGGTGAAAACCAGTGCCAGGAGCATATTGTTTTCAGGTTGTCCATCCGTCCATATGAACATATGTCCGTCCATCTGTCCACTCCTTGCTCGTGAACATGATATCTAAGTAACACCTTGACATAAATTCTTCGAATTTGGCACAAAAGTTAACTTGGACTCATGGATGAAACGGTTAGTTTTTGGTGGTCAAAGGTCAAGGTTACATGACCTCACAAAATGTAGTTTTAGGCCTTTTGAAAGCAATATCTAAGTTACTCCTTGAGAGAATTTCTTCAAATTTGAAACGCTCACCTGGACTCAAGGACAAACTAATTGGGTTTTGGGTCAAAGATCAAGGTCACCTCACAAAACACTTTTTACCCATTACACACGACTTCACACAACAATTATGACAAAATTTCAAATAAATGGTTAATATTTTATATGACTCGGGATAAACAGGGATGTGACCTGAAACTAGTCTGAGTGGTGGAGGTATACAGCTGTGAGGTGGTCATTCTAGTTTCCTTAAAACTTACTTCACTGCATCAGCTTTCCTGTATGTACATACTACTGACTCTATATTTAATTACATTTCTTATTCAAATCACAAATATAACTAATACAAGTAAACGTTTCTGGTAAAGGTACAAGTAAAGGTTTCTGCGGCCATGTACCCCACAGGATGCACTGTTAATGTGATAAGCCGTCTGTCATGGCTTTCATCACCAACACTGGCACCCACGCTGCCAAGCCCCCAAGCTACGACTAAGTGGCAGGCATGGACAAAAACATGAAAATTATTGAAACATTAGAGTAATGATTTCCCTGTAGGACTGGATGATAAGCTGTTAATAAAACACAAATGGAATAAATAATTATTTCTCTTCACCTTTGGCACATTGACAATGAATTAAAAAAAAAAAAAAACACTGTACATAAGCACTGTCTTGAGCCATACAACTACACAGTATTAACTTGACTGGTAAAACAGCCTTATTCTTAGACTAGCAACTGTGATCTTTTTTAATGTATCCACAGAAGTCATGTAATATGAATTTCCTCACTGTGGGACTAATTAATGCTATCTTATATTTTATGAAACCAAAAGTTGGAGTTACAAGGTTTCCACACGACAAAAATGACATGCTACATTTTATGCCATGTATGATGCAGAACAGTTGAGTAATGTTTAGCCGTTATCACATATGCCACCCCTGGTTCTTCACTTTAATACCTTGTCAGACACATTAAATTCCCCTCACTGGTACAGTATTACACACCCATTTCCCTCCCCCTCCTGGATAATAAAACCCCTCCTAACTACAAGTCACATATAAATAGAACATCCCATCACTCAGAGCATATTTCTGATAGAGAGCCAAAGCTGCTCAACTTTGTGATTCAGTCTCACAGCGGATGATTTGTATCCTTCAGACCAATCTCACGCTCCCTGTCAGTGCAGCTTTAGCACCATTTGTCAGGGGACATTACACGCCTGGATGGGCGTGCTGCATCTGCGGGATTTTCAGTTGCAGGTTAGCCCCTGACGACGCACCTTCCAATTGGTCTCAGTTGTTTCCAAGATGAATCAGAGCGGCTTTTAATAAGGAAATCCTAAGAGCTCACGGGCTGCACGAATAACTTCAAAGCGAAGTTAATATAGATCCCCTGAGCATTTGCCGCTCTGCCACAACCTTTACGCAAGCTGAAGAGTGGACAGAATTATCTGCTGTGACGAAAAACTCACTTTTTCAGGCTATAAAAAGCACATTTGTCTTTCTGCTCAGAGCAAATTTGGTATAGGAACACGTCAATAAGACAAAACATAAAGAATAATAAATGCAGAGATGGATGTTACCTTGAGGCTTAACCTGGAGTGCCAAATGCAGCATGCACACATGATATCATGACTATTCCTGCAACTCATATTGGTCCGAAAAGCTAACAAAAAGATATTAACCTGAGTGCAAAAGAAAAACACTTCATCCCCAGTGTAGGAGAATGTGGTAACGGTCAACTTTACTATAAAAAGGAAACATTGATAGAGGAAGGTCTATAACAAGCATTGTGCATGCAATCCATGAAATTTTCCCTCCACCAAGCTGGAGCAAGAGCAGCTGCCTCTCCCTGTGTTATCTGGTCCTGCAGCTGACAGAGACATCAAAATCCTGACACACATACTATATTGCACATGGCAAATTCATGACATCTGCACATGCTGCCAAAGATGAAAGCCATGAGTCTGGTACAAGGCATGTGGGAATAGATGTACAGTAACGAGAGCCTTGGGGCCTGGCTTAATGAGGAGTATTAGTGAACCATGATAGTGCTCTTGTGTGCAGCTGTAAGAGGAGTGGTGAGGCTGGGAACGGCGAGGGCTGGATGGATGAGGGAGCAGCAGTTTGTCAGGTAGAGGACAGGCTCACCTCGGCTCCCAGCAAACTCTAATGAGACAGGGGGACTGCAGACCAATAGATGAGCCCAGATTGTAAACGCTGACAAGTGCAATCAATAGATAGCATGCTGATATTAACTCGCTATCATCTTTTTGATATCCCACTGAGATGGGATGGAGTAGGATGGCAATTCCCAGCTTCAACAAATGGGATCTGTCTACTCCACACTGCAAATGTCCCAGATTAATTTTTCAGCACAAACATTTTGTGACCTGAGAGCGCATCATGAATCTATTTCTAGTTAATTGCTTAATTTGCCAATAATATACTATGATGAGGCATTTTACTATTTCACTGTTCCCATAATAGCAGATGGGACAGATGGGTAAAGATATGTATATTTTTTGGGACAGACTTCTGTATTAAGGACGAGTAATGGTGATATATTTGTCTTGTTTATTAGGTCTTGTTGATTGCTTTAAGTACCATCTCTGTATTTCTCTCATGTGCTGTGTTCTCCTCCATGAAGTGGTGATACTGATCTTTCGAAACTGCCAATCTCTGAATCGGATTTGAGGCTGGCCAAGGTACTGACATCAAGTGCTACATTTCTGTCAATATATTTTATAAATGGCCAGGTCACAGCAGAAAGTAGCACACTGAAGGTCATTCAAGCATTCTCTCAGGAAAGGCTTAGTTGGTGAGCTACTGTTGCTGGCGTGCTACCAGCTAACCTGGAACATGCTAGTCAAATCACAGTCATAGGCTTTGTTTGAAATCACTCCTTTGTTCACTCATTTACTGCTCCCTAAGTATTGGACACCCCATAGCTTATTCATAGTGAGCGGCAGACTGAGATTTCGGACACTTTTGATCATTTTGTAATATCACTGACAACTGTGACTCTGGATCTGTAAGATGTGGTGACTTGCATAGTGGGAGTGTAGCAGAAAGCAGTGAACATGGCATGAACACAATTTCTTCATCCCATTGCGAATTTCTTGAGGACACTATCTATATAGAGGACACATTTACTACCCTTTATTTTCATACCACATTGGAATTTACAAACTTGAGGTCACCAGACTTGAAGCTCTTTGACGTGAAATGATGAGTTGAATGGAATCCATGATTTCTTAGTGTTCATACAACTCATTCAACTCATCAAATGAGGTTTATAAAGTATGCCATTGAAGGTGAGTATGGAATTCAGCAACAGTGCTGAATTGAATTGATATCACTAGAATGGCCACACAATATTTCCATTTCAATGCTGGCCTTAAAAATAGTGTTTCCTTGGTAGCTGCCTTCAATGATTTTTTTAATGGAGGTGTGGGGGTGTAGTCACTCCCCAGCAACCTGAAGGTAAAGAGACTGTTGATTGGACATGCTTAAAGCAGAATTCCAGTAATGAAATACATTCAGTGGCCACTTTATTCAGCAACAGCTATACATCAAATACAACAGCCCTGCCATAACACTTTTTTTTTATGAAGCTCATAATGGTCAGGTAGTGCTGCAATGGGCTACATCATATTGAAAGGCGTTTTTTTACATACTGTACATGACAGGGGCAGAATGGTAGGAACACTGAATATACACTGAAACTTGCGAAACAGAGATAATTAAAAAAAATCTGATCTAAATCATTCCTCCAGGGGTCATTATTTTTTGACAAGTATCGATTAAGCACCAAAAGTGCTGGATCCTACATTTCCCACAATACATCTCAATGGTATGTTTGTGATGTCTCTTGAATAATTTTGTCAGACTTAACAAAGCTCCTCCAGAGAGTCAGGAGACCAACACATTTATTGCACCAGCTATGAAATAACTGACAAAATAAGATGACGTCGCTAAGGTTATGTCCGGTTTCTGAATATTTTCATGCCAGAGAAAAACAGCAAGTAACCAAGACCTTTTAAACACCAAAACCTGAATAACATACTGCGCACCATCTTATTGGAAGACTGGAAGAGTGGCTCTATTTGGCAGACATATTTGGATCATCTTTCTGTCTCTCTCTTCCAGCTAATTCTGTTCTCTTAGCTATACTCAGTGGATGTAATTAAATAAGCTTAGTCTAGGTTCACAATGCAGCGCATGACTTGGACTTTCTATAATTAGACCCCTTGAAAGAGCTTTATCTAAGACACAAGTGAGCTTTACAGATGCCATTTCACTTTTCAGTGTGAGAACAGAACAGGACAGGACAATTGGTTTACAGACAGTTGTCCTTCCAGGAGCTTCTGACTGAGCTCATATTGCAGTGTTTTTCTCTTTAGCTTATGTCTCATGGTGGTGATGATTATGAAGATGTTGATGAGGGAGAAAGTCTCTGCACACACCAGTTTCCTTGCCCTAGATTTCAGCAAATGCTCATTTTAGTCTAACCACCGTTTTCTTTGTACAGAAAGCGTGTCTGACATTGTTTGGAAGCAATTTTCAGTGTTAGAAAAGCTTTCCATCAATCCGAGAGAGAACAAAAAACCTCACAGGCAAACCCAACGCATCCATGACCTCTCTAAGGAAATCAACCCAATTTGCCTGGCAGATTGCATTTGATCTTTCTCTTAATCGTCCCAATCATCGTAGTCCGTGTTGCCTCCAGTATGGCGCCTCGTTGCCATTGCTTACCTGAACTCCTTATCTGTTTTCTTCCCCCCCAAAGCAAAATTGAAACAAGCACGGATGAACTCAATGTCATGGCAGCTTTGTCCCAGGGATAATGGGGGACAATGAGCCCTGCGGTGGCAGCAGTAAATGATGCCAATTTTCTCACAGAGCGAGAGAGAGAGAGGGCGGTAGAACGAGAAAGGCAGAGAAGAGTTTGAGGAGATAGCTTCAGACCTTAATCCAACTCTGTAAATCAGAAAGCACTAGGTTTTGCTGAGTGCTTGTCCCACTGAAGTGATTTGTATCATCCAATCATTGTGGGGCAAGCAGCACACATGCTCACAGAAGATATGTGATAGCATGGCCTTTTCTGTGTGGAGTTTACATGTTCTCCCTGTGTCTGCGTGGTTTTCCTCTGGGTACTGCGGCTTCCTCCCACATGCACATGAGGTTAATTGGCGACTCAAAATTGCCTGTAGGTGTGAATGTGAGCATGAGTGGCTGTTTGTCTCTATGTGTCAGCTCTGTCATAGACAGAGCCTCTACGGATAATAGTGGTATAGATAATGGATGGATGGATGACTTTTCAAAACACCTGTTTATCAGAAATAAGATAAAAAAGATGTTGAAAAAGTAATAACTGATAACTTGATACATATATAATTTGATACAGTAAAATAGATTTGTTTCTATATGTATGTCCAATGTTGTGTGTGTGCCCTAATTAAAACAGGCAACAGTTTTTAACATTGTGGTGTAAGTCTGTAGCCTGTTTTGAAAGAGTTGATTCTGAACCATCATTTAAAAACTTTTGTAGTTTCAATTATTTTCCAAGTCAAAAAATACACATCAGCCACAACATTAAAACCATCCATCCATTTTCTTCCATTTAAGCAAAGCAAGCAAAGTAGTCCAGATGTCCCTCTCCTGAGCAATGTTTTCCAGCTGCACCTGGGGGGTCCCGAGCTGTCCCCAGGCCAGATGAGATATATCATCTCTCCAGTGTGTTCTGGGTCTACCCTGAGAACTCCTGCTAGTGCCTCGAAGACATCCAACAAAAGGCTTTCACCATGAATTGCCACCTTAACGTGGTGGAGGGGTTTGTGTTTCTCAGTTGTCCCGGGAGCTGTGTCTCCCAAGGCAGATTGGTCCCAGGGGAGTGATTTAAAAACCACCTGATGGAAGGCCACCTTTGTGACTGCATCACCTCACCCGGGTAAGGGCACCCTCTTGGAGCCAGACCAGGGGAGCTTGCTGGCAAGCATATGGTGAATGGGCCAGAAATGACATGGAGCCACCTCCCTGTGGGCCCGCCACCTGCAGGGACAGACTGTGGGTCGGGGTGCACTGGAAGCCTGGCGGCTGGCCGGGTCGGGGGCATGGCTGTGCCGATCACTGGCTTCGCAGATTAACATTAAAGCCAGTTACCTGTTTTATTGTTGTGGCTGATCAGTGCATATACATGTGCATATTATATTTAATACATTGTTATTATATAAAATATAATTTACAGTCAGTTTAAGTGCATCTAAACTGACTGATGCTTATGGATAACTAATAAAACCACTGTGTGCTCCCTTTTTATTAAGCAAGATGTGATGTTAAAAAAAAAAAAGAATAAACAAGCAAACAGTCTGAAATAAGTGTGAATGACACAAAAGCAATGGGAAGTTGCAGGATAGATTGGAAACATGGTTTGGATGGCGGCATCTGTACCTTAACATTCTAAACAGATCAAAACTCCAGCAACACTTGTAGTAAACACAAGAATTATTATTTATTATTTATTTGACCAACACGTTTCAGCTTAAAAATAAAATTCTTCCACTAACAACAAGTGTTGCTGGTGTTTTGACCCGTTTAGACCTTTTCCTTTCTCCATGCACCTTGGAAGAAGGTGAAGTTGTGCCAGATAGCTTGTTTTGATTGTACCTCAATAACATTTTATCAAGAGGAAGATGATTTGTAAAACCACTGAATATGCTGCATGATGTCTGAGATAATAACATGAGCATGTATATGAATGAATGTCAGTGTGAATATGCCATCTTTCTCTTTCAGACCTAAGGTACTCACAGTAATAGGATCAGCTGTTTGGTCAGGTCAGGTAGGCAAACACATATTGATTCATGGCAAGAAGGTGGGGTCTGATTTGTTTCAACAGTTGCACTTGGTAGTTGTCACATTTGTCTTTGTTGGGTTTAGCAGGTCACCTAAAGGAGAGAGGGGCAGAGGAGTGCAGTTAGTGAAAGGAACTAATGGTTAACCTGCAAGCTGAAATAAACTTGAAAGGAAAGTTCATAATTTCTATCGTTAGTGTTTTCTGAAAGTACATTTTTCTACAAAAGTAACTGTGGCATCTTTGGATTTTCAGGGTATTAAATACAGAAAGATGTGACATTCAAAACAGAACAAAGAAAAAAACTGCCTCTTTTTCTATTTGGCTTGTCATGAGTTGTATCTGGTACAAAAACATGGTCGGCCATGACCACAGTGGAATTAAAGCATCAAACATTCAAATTACACTTTATAGTTCGGGACGGGACAGAAAAAGTGTTTTGGCTTTCAGCTTGGTAATTACACTCGTCAGTCTTTGATTTCTTGTCTGTCAAATCAGAGGATGGGTGAGTCTATTTGTAGGGAACAACAAAGATAAGGACATCGGGTCAGGCAGATTGATAGATAGATTGAAACCCATTATTTAGATTTAGGTTTTAGGCATCCTATGACAAAATCTCGGGTTTTTTAGTTTTAAGGAAGGAGGAAAGAGCTGGTGTCTAATAATGCAGCATTAATACATCTCCTCATTAAAATTCTGCAACAATGTCAGAGCACATGTCCTCCCAGAACTCACTGCTGCACCTCATCCTTGTGGGAGAAGATAAAAGCACACACAGAGAGAAAGGTAGACACAACGAGGTTTCATAATGTTTATTTTGGTAAAAAACGGCTCCAGGCAGCGGCGACCGAGGTGAATAAACAGAAGCAATTTGGAAGTCTCAATGCAATTAGTGCTCTCTTTACAGAACAATATAGCTTTCTTCTTAAGCTCTGCATCTGCCAGACGTCTGTCTTTGCCAAATCACGCGGCCAGGGTGGAACACAAAATGACACCAAATCTCACTGGCTGAAAGAGAAGAAGCTGCAGTGTCGTGGCAGTGGACAAGAGACGCCATATTAAAAGGTGTCTGTGTGATACTGCATAATAAGCACACAGCAGTGGTCTGGCATAACAAAGAAGCAGACGCCACTTACCCACACAAGTCAGGGTCTATAAAAGAGAACTTGCAAACACTTTGGTGCTGCAGATGGTGAGGTGGTAAATTGAAGCCAGACGTCACATTTTATCACTCTCACTTATAGATCCACTTTAAGCTAGCAGTGTTATTTGTGCTTGTGCTATAAGCACATTTCAAATGTAAAAGATATGAACCAACTCAAATCTCAAATGAAATTCTACTTAGTGTTTCATCAGCCGCTGTCTCACCATCACAAATCCTGGCAGTTGTGGAGCCACTGCAGCCACTGAAATGTGAGGATGATTCCAGGATGTGACAGGAGCCAGGATTCAGGAAGTCTGGCTTCTGCCTTCCCCTGACATTAAGTCTGAATATACTGAGTCCCTTTCACCCCAGCTGCATTAACTAGGGCAACTGATTAAATTATCATCATCTGTTGTAGAGAACAAATGGCAGAGGAGAGAGTCAATAGCTTTTAAAGAAACTATTTATAAGTTTTGTTATTGCTGCATAGCCAGCGTTGGCATTAGTGAGTCGGTATCAGAAAATAATGTGACAGACCAATCAGGCCAGAGCTAGCTGGTTACCATACTAATTTTAGTAGAAGAAAAGAAGAAAGAAAAAAATAAAAGCAAAACAAGAGGTTTGGTTTCCACCTCTGGAGACAGCTCTTGGTGAGTAAAGGTTTGATGCTGAACTCGCAGCATTTTCTTCTATGCTGGGAAGTAAACAGCTGTTAGCTATGTAGCAATAGGAAAACTTACAAATAGCTAATTTAGTAATATTGTCTAACAATGTGCACATATCACCAAGTGCAGTTTAGTTTTCATATTGTTTTTATGTGTAAAATCGCTGCTGTGACAACATGACTGTGCTGTGAGGCGCAGTGCATTGGACACCATGGTGGCTGCCACACCCTCTGCCTTCTGCAGCCACCTCACCTGAAATCACCTGTATTTATAATCAACTGTGACAATGGGAGTTCAGAGTTGTATTTAATGTGTTTCTACTGCACATGTTTAGTATGTGATTTCATCCAGTTTGTACCCGTCTATAGCCATAGATGCTTAACAAATACCAAGGCTCAGGTATAGCTTCTTCCAGGTCATTCCATAGTCTGAAGGTGCTACAAAGGGTTCAAGGCATCCACCTCAATGCCTGATCACTTTGTATAATCTTAGAAGTTGTCCTGTTTGTTGCCATCGGCCTCTCAAACTTTGTTCTGTTTGTAACACTGTCTCCATTCTGTATATAATATGTAGATCAATATGCATGAGGGATATGCAAATTATTTTTTGGGCACAGCATAAGGCTCGCCAAAGTGCTCACATTTTCAAGTTGATTGGGAGCATATGTCATGAATCTGCAATTTTGCATATGCGTCTGTGTACACATACACTTTTCCTATGGATTCTACATTCACTGTTTTGTTTGTGGACTTAAAGAAACATAAAATGCACTTTCACAATTACCACAGCATCTCCCGTAACCAGCTGCAGTTTAATTGTCTGCTGATAGCAATTCAGTGTCATACCTGCTGCTTCATATGCTACCTGCTCTCCATTTAAGTGGGCTCCTGATCCTAAGCAATTAAAACTCCTCACAGCTAAGTCATGGTTCATGCAGACACACTGGGACATTGTTTGTAAGAAGGCACATTGCTATTGAGTTTATTGCTTATCACTGTTTATTGCTTGAAGTGCCACAAATGAATAAGTGCACATCTCATTATTTGTGGTGGAGATAGAAATCACAGAGATAGATATATGAAAATGAATGAAAACCTATCTGCATGGTCACACACGAGAAGCCTGATCATCAGCGAACTGCCGTTGGGCTTCCACGTCATGATTCAATCTGACATTGTGTTCATTTTAGTTTTCTCTTTGGTCATGGTTGTTATTTTCCCCTAACCATACAGTAATGGCAAATATATCTGTTGCATTAAGATCGTCATTGTGGCAGAAGCAAATTTGTCGTCTTTTTAAACCTCTTGATTAAATTCTAATTCATCAACTCCAATTCCAAGTCGTGTCCAGAGCATTGCTAAGAGGGACAGTGTGTACTCAGCTGTCTTAAAAGGTCGCCTCAGTATTTGCAAAACAAACTAAAATAATTGAATTAATTAAAAAAAATAGGGGAAGAAAGAGACAATTTCATTTCATTTATTTATTTTTTTATTCATTATTTTTGCTGGTTTGTTTTGGAAAGGTTGAAGTGACCCTTTGAGACAGCTGAGTACACACCACCCCTCATAACCATGCTTGTTGCATTACTTGGAACTGGATTTTATAAATTAGAATGAGATGAACTGATTTAAAAAAAAATTAAAAAAAAACTTTTTGAGACATGATTTCATGTTATTGTGCCATGTGATTTCTGCCTGTGTCACAGTTGAAAAGCTGTAGAATATCCTCCCACAATCCCATTGATGAGCTCTTCCTGGAATGTGGGGTGTTACTAAGCCACAGAGATTTCCTGACTTCCCTGGTTGTAGCAGCTAGCTGTTGCCAAGTCCACCTCTGCTTTGATTCTGGCAACAAAATACGCTTAATGAGATTCCAGAGCCTGCGAGCAGTGTTCTCCATCCCTCCCTATACCCACGTACAGGAGCCTGAGTGCCCACACTGCCTTGTGGTGAGCTTCACATTGTTCGAGTGCAAACAGGCATGAAGCTGTAAAAGTTCAACCAGAATTCAGACAGTTACAATTTCACGCTGTATAATTGAGATGCTGCTGTTGGCATGCGTGTCGCGTAGGTCATCAACTGCTGTCGCTCTATATTACGGTTGATGTAACACACTGAAACATGGCACAGTGGAAAAGGGGTTCTCGAAGTGTGTGTGTCGATTCCGTGTTCTTGATTCATTTTTTACCTCCTCGTGGTCGTGCTCATGTTGTTTTTTAATGCAGACCAACCTAAAGTTACACAAGGAGATAGGAGGCCTTGGAAGGCGATGAATATGTAAACACAGGCATGACCACCTTAAGGTTATAACGCACAAACTTACACTGTTCCCTGTGGCTCTTTTCATTATACACCCCAAATGCTGTGGAAAATATTGAAAAAATAACTTATTATAAAAAAAGCATAAAATAAACACAAAATATATGAATGAAACAAAACATTGTGAAATAATTCAACTGTTAGTTATTATTAAGTCATTTCACAATAGTAGAATTTTGCAGGAGTCTTTTATTTCATTCTCATTTTTTATTTCATGTCACAGTTGAAAAGTTAAAAAAATATCCTTTCAATATCCCATTGATGAGCAGACAATATTTCTGGAGGTCTTTGACTTTGATACGGTACTCAATTTATTTCATACTGAACACTTTGGTGTTCCATGTATTTCCTGTGAAAGCGTGAGCTCCTGAGTGCCTAAAAACAAATTAACTGAGTTGTGTGGTCACTTCTTTCGAAAGCTGCATCACAGCTATCAATCAAGAATGCGTGCTGTCATTTATCTCTATAGGGATCAATCAAGGGGGATGGATGATGCCAAGAAATCATTTAAATGTAGAGTATTTAAGCCCAGAGTTACTGGATGCTGGATCAGCCGACATTCCTTGTGTCAGGGTCTGATTTGTATTAAGCATTCAACAGTATGAGAACACCAGAAGTCATCGAGACATTTCTACATGCCAAGAAAACACATACTGTAAACCAAACACAGATTTATACACACAATTGTCTATAGCACATTAATTATGTTGCCATAAAAGATAAGAAACAGATGGCCACCCACACAGCAAACAGACCTACACACTGTTGCTCCATATTTATGGGCGTTTTCACACCTAAAGTCTGTTTCACCTAGTCCAATTCAGTTGATAATTTTCTAAACTTTTTCCCCTGGGTTCGGTTTGTTTTCATACTGTATAAAGAAAAATTCAAGTGTACACAAAAGCATCACTACAAACCACGTAAGAACATTCACGCCATGCTTATTGGTCAGATTGTCTGGTAGGAGCAGGAACATAAACACAGGAAGAAGGTCCTGCACCCTGGACTGTGACCGTGGATGATACATCCATGACTGTGGAATCCTATGCAACATGGATCAGCCCCAGAAATAATATTTCTTCAAAGCTCTAATATGTAACTGAGCAATTTACCTACATACTATCCAAGAATGTAGAATTCGCTTTGGTACGTCGTCATGAAGCTGTTCAGATTCAGATTCTGTGAATAAGCTGATGTTGAGAATGTACAATGACATGCTAACCCCCACATTTAACTGTCTACCTCAAACTTGTGAGTTCGCCTGCTAGTGGGATCAGACCAAGTTCAAAAAACAAACTGCTACCGAGACCACCTCCTGAACAGGGTTTCGATGCAATTGTTTTGGCCCACACCTAAGAACAATTACTGTTTTCACACCTGACTAAATTAATGGTACCAAGGGGGAAAACGAACCTGGGTTTGATTTAACCAGACTAAAAAAAAAAAAGTGTTAGTCATCTGATCTAAGCCACAGAAAACACATCTGATCCCAAATCAAAGCCACAACTGGACTTCGACATGGAGGAGGCAAGCTGCTGCATTCCCCTGTGCAACATGTATTTAAAAGAAGTGAGGAAATGCTCCAGATCTACATGTAAACTTTCTTTAGTTTCAGAGGAAATTAGGTTTGTTTTGAGCATCTTACAAACATGTGTTGCTTCTGGTGTTCTGGGAATACCTCCGACCAGACCAGTTTATGTGCAAAACATGTTGGCCACTTATTTATGCACAAACACACAAAAAAAAGGCTCAGTGATCAAACAGGCTGTGAAATTGCTATATACATAGCAATTACATGGACATATGTTGGTGTCCATGAAGTCTGCTAAGAACTCAAGTACAAATTTATCATAAGTCAATAGTCATTCAAAAATCAAGGGGTTGAATTTTCTGGAATATTGTTTAGCATAGTAATTAGAAGACTGTTTCATGGATGATGATTACATTGCTCACTGTTATTTTGATCTGCTGGAAAAAGATCTTGGTCTGCCAACTTTACTTTGAAAAAGTTCAGTAATTCATGTAATCTAAAGTCTCTTTTTTCTCACTGATTCAAATATGTGTTATTGAACTGTTATTGTACTCTAAAAATATAAGAGAGTCTATAGTTGTGATAGCAGCTCTGTGAGGGTGCACTTAGGCTTTATTCAGAACAGAAACAAAAAAAAAAACTCTCCCTGGTATCCCATACTTGGATGCGTTAATGCATTAATTCAAGGTAATTTGTAATTTGTTACAAAATGAAACCAGATACAAACAGAGCATTGTTCCTATAAAATGAAACAAAATGATTTTATCATTATTAACTGGATTATATATTGATGTAACAGCGAGTGGTAGTACATTCGCAGCCAACAGTTTGCTGTGGGAGATATCGTCAGCATCAGATGCTAGATGCAGCCTTAGCCACAGTGCTGCTTGAAGCTAAATGCTAATGTCAGCATGCTAATACGCTCATGATGGCATTGCATGCTGATGTTTATTTGATATAATGATATAATGAGTTTCAGAATATTAGTTCAGTGTGTTGGCATGCTAACATCACACACTAAACAGTGTGTCCCAACTTGATGGTGTGGCCTCTGTGGACCACATAGACCACAAAGGCTGAACCTGAATGAGGCGGTCTGGATTTCCCCATTTATTCTCTCGCTGTTTTATTTGTCCTTCTTTTCCCTTTTAAAAAGTGATTCATCAGAGGCGTACAATGAATCTTGGAATAGGCTGGAACACAAAGGATCCACTTATTGAAGCCTTCATTTCCCAAGAAACAACACAAACCAAAGTATTAGACACAGTGATTTTTTTTTACCTGATAATGGCACCAATTGAAAAGTTAACTTACACTAACCAAGGTTATTACAAAGTTAAACCTACAAAGTTAGAATTCAACATGAGGGGGGTATAAAGATCTGTGCAAAATTTCACAGCAACCCATCCAACAGTTCTGGAGATATTTTATTCAAACTCAGAAGGGTAATGCACATGGTGTTGTTTGAGAAAAAGTCAAGCACTGACCGCAGTCAATAACTTTCATGTTCTAGGGACCATGAAGGTTTGCATTAAAATTCATCAACTTGTTGAGACATATCAGTCTGAGTCAAAGTGACTGACTGACCGACACTGCCATTCTACACCACCTGGCTGAAATATGGTGACTTTTAATGTGGAAACTGGATCCACACATGCCATAATACAACTCAGTAGTGTCTTTTATTTAACCTTCCCTATCTGACCAACAGCAACATCTGTAATGCAGACTTCCTGTTCAAAGTTCGTTTACAAGCCTAAATCCTTCTCAGACTTGACAAAGCTCCTCTAGAGCGCACAGAGGACATGATACAACTGTTTTCCCAGACTGAGCAGTACTAACCATGAGCACTGAATTGACCTTGACAAGTGAAATTGTTGGAGTAGCTCTTCAACTTTAATGCAACAGATTCACACAGTGAGTCATAAGGCCCTTATTAGTCAGTAAAACTCTTGCACAAGCCGACGTTATAGCTGTGAGGAAATTCCTAAGTCCTGAGAGTTTCCATTCTCTTTGTCTTGTCTTTCACAAGACTCTGCCCAGTCTCTATACATACACTTTTTCTTATCATGATTACCACCTAGATCTGGATCATCAAAGTGCACTGTCCTTCTAAATCACATCCAATCTCTCTGTGCCAATAGACCTGTCATAATAACGTGATATGATGCTTAGTATACCATGACATTATCTATCTGGGGGGATTTGCACTTGACACCTAAGCCGCATATGAGGTGTCTCAAAGACTGGAGGTCAGAAAGAATGCTTGGCACGTCCCTCTGCCCTGCTGTTCGGAAGCATTTTGATCCAAGAGCTGGGCGGGTGGACTGGGCTTGTCCCTTTGAATGCTAATGAATGATGTCTTCAAAGAGGCAACACTCACTAATGTCACCTTACACTATTGGGCCTGATGTAAAGGACGACTTCACACAACATCAAAGTTGCAGCCTTGTGCAAGAAAAGCATTCTCATAGCTCAGCAAAGTCACCATGAGGAACATGTGCACTTACACAACTGTAGCTTAGTCTGATTGAGCTGAACAGCCAGTACAGCCCAGTTGTGCAAACATGAGAGATGTACAGTTGGATGAGAACAGAATAGAATGAGTTTACAACAAAGTAGAAATATATGTTAAAGCGCACTTTAGAGAAGTTACTGATCAAACTCTCAGTGACACAGAGCTCAGTTACCTTTTCTTCCACTCTCGACAACCCAGCGCACAAGCCAACACATTGTCTCACCCACTTAAATTGCCATTTTCCCAGTGCAAATGGCCCATTTTTTTAATAATATACATCACTTCTTTTACTGCTTCATGCATTCTGTCAGTGTTACATTGCTATATGCATAATCTACGTTCTGTGACAGGGTTGACAGCCTAGCAAGTCTTTAAACATGCTGTTGTGGCTTTCTGAACTTCCTCTGCACTGAACCTGCTGTGTTTTCTACAACACTGTAGACTCAGTGCAGGGGAGGTGAACCTGACCTGTTGTTGGCTCTATCTTTAGCTCCGCAGCATGGTTGACACAGCTTGTGTGTAGGGCTTTGCTACATTATTCATCTGTGTTTGAGCAAAATCTGCTTGAAATGAATTAATGTTACCCTGGCTCAAACCACCAGCCATTTAATCATTATCAGGGTGCTAAACAGTTGCAACCAGTCTCACTGCATGTCCTCTCATGAGAAGAGAGTGGAGGTGTGGAGGGATTGGAGGAGTGTAAAGCAGCTCAAGTGTAGTGTTGGGATGCCGAAAAAGTCATGGATATTTTATATTTGACATTTGAAAGCATATATTTTATAATTACAATGAGCAACTGTAATATATGATGAATTTCTATGGCTCTGAAAATGCTAAGGTCTGCTGGGAGGACGAGTATGCATTGTATATTAATGTACAAAGCAAAAATGCAGTACATTCATGGCCTATATAAAAATGGACGTAGACTTTGGATCTGAAAAGCGAAGCCAATGTGGAAGTACCTTCAATCTGTATTCTATCTAATGACCACCAGGGGGCGACTCCACTTGTTGCAAAAAGAAATAAGATTGTGTTGAAGTCTATGGGAAAATGGCCCTACTTCTCACTGGATTTATTACCTCAGTAAATGTTCTGAACAAGTCTTAATGAGTCTTCATGGTCTCAATCTCTAGTTTCAAGTCTTCTTCAATACAGCATGATGTTCATGTTTTAAATTATGGTCCCATTTAGAGGAAAATAGACAATAAAACAGGGGATGCATTAGGGCGGGGCTGCCGTGTGACTGACAGACTGCAGCACACACAACCGACCTGACAATCTGGATAGAGTACAGAGTACAGAGCAGGTCCGATCCACCCTTCACTCCTCCTCAGCTCCACCTTCTCATTTCTTTTGGTTTTATTTGTACGGCAGCAAAATTACAAACTCGAGGCTTCAAAACGGCAGTTCACAAACCAATGGGTGACCTCAGTTGGTTGCTACTTGAGTACATTACATTAGGAGTGGGCGATCTGAAGATCTTATATTATGGACTATATATATATACATATATATATATATATATATGTATATATATGTGTGTGTATATATATATGTGTGTGTGTATATATATATATATATGTATATATATATATATATATATATATATATATATATATATATATATATATATATATATATATATATAATGCTATAATTAGATATATCATTTTGAAAGTTTAGTTGTTGCTAACCAGACCATTGTCAACTGTTAAACAGCTAACTACTCTGAGCTTGGCGTAGCAACACATGTTCAAGTTCCCATCAGAGCAGAACAAGAATGATCGTCACCAGCTGCAGTCTAAGATGGTGGAGTTAAAGGCAGGCAAGGCTAGCTGGTTAGCAATTTTCAGATAAAAACACTTACAGCAACATATAACACCTCATAAATAAATAACAGCAATGTCCAAACAAATACTCACATGAACTAAGCAAAAAGTGTGAATGGTTGTGACACAATTTGTACACAGAAGACTGCATTGTGGGCGAAAAATAGCTGTGAACGGATGAACATCCAAATGAAGCACCAAAACTGCAGAAAGACTTTCAAAATAAAATCAGAGTGGAAACAGGATGCAGATCATGATTCAGATCATGGATTGCGACCCAAAAAGACAAAATAATGTCGTGTGTGTGTGTGTGTGTGTGTGTGGAAACAGCACTTTAATTTTGCAGTAGCAACAAAATGGGGCTAAAAAACTGCAGTTTGTTTACTGCAGTTTCCCACAGAGACCAAGGACTACACAGCTAATGCCACGTTCACATCTCATCCTTTATTACTAAGATCAGCACAGTGGAAAAAACATTTGTCAGCATCCAAATTGTAATTTGATATCTACAATATCTCCTGCTTAGCTGAGACAACTATCAATGTGATTACAAATCCACCATCACTACCATTTACATCCAGTATGATCACTAAAACTATTGATTCAGCACATTTAAAAGGAAATATAAACGTCACATTTAAAATATAGTAAATTAGATTGTGTCTTGTTGTGATTAAAAATTACAGACATAGCAAAACAGAGATTTAAGATCCCTTGTTTAGATACTCTGTTTTCCCCCTCCATACATTCCCTAGAGATCATGCAAAGGTGGGTTGCAGTATCTGCACTTGTTATGTAATATTCAGGTTAAATCTAAAATATTATCTCCCTGTCTGTTAGACAGTTTGCTGACCAACATGGAAACATCAAGCCTCCTTTATCTCAACTGTAAAACCTGTATAGTTACTGCTGCTTGAATGTCTGACGCTGCATGATAGGAAACTAAGTTTGCACCTCTCATAGCATAAGACTCAGACATGGTGAAGAACTACAAGACAGTAAGAGACCTACAGTGTGTTGCAACACACTGTCTAACACCCCGCCAGGGTGATGCATCTAAGAGATGAGTAGGTGTATTTATAGTCTCATTTGCATACAAGATATATGATGAAGCTGCATACAGTAATTGACTGTGTAAGTTGAACCCTCCAGTGCCGTACGCAAGATGAAATATTTTAGCTCATGACAAGTACACAAAGGGGGATGCATTATGTATGCAAGGGTAATGACACATTTTAAATTCCAAAATTCTTTGTTGTTGTAAAACCTGTTTTGGGAGAATATTGAGATGAGGCTTACATAAAGACCCTGAGCCTGAAGCCTGTGTTTGTCTCCTGTCAGGTTGTAATGTACTCGCTTCTGTATGCAGGATGTAAATGGTAAACTGGATTACGTCCAAAACAGACTTAGAAAAAAAAAAAAAAAACAGCTTAATAATACATCATTTTATCTCCCATCATACACCCGTGCAAAGCAGCTGTGCATTATCCTCCCTGTTTACACAAAGTGATATTCACTCGCATGAAAAAGATCCACTGGCTGTGGATTAGTTTTACACCATTTCTCCTCATTCCACTGAAAAAAATGTGTGAAACATCGATTTAACAGCATTTCCGCCTTCTTCCTGTTAAACCATCCCTCAAGATGTTATCACTAAACCTTCAGGTACATTTACCTCAGAAGATGCACAATCCATGCACATAGGTGGTGCTGCAGTGGTGACACTGTTCTTGACACTGTTGGAGGGTCAGTCCTTGATGACAGAGGATGGCATTTGAAAAGGTCAGTCCATACTGTATGAATACACAGCAAGCCATTTTTTTCAACCTCCATTCAGTTTTGCTCTGTCTTCTCCTGCAGTTAACCAGTGGGTTAAAGTAATATGCAAATCAATAAACAACCACATGGTCTTGGTGTTGTATTATACACACTTCACATTCAGAGAACATTTCCAAAGTATTAAGAGATATTCAGTGAATTATGCGTCTGCATGATGCTGGCTGCCTGGAAGTATCCTCTGACAACTGCCTAACAACAGCTTAACTTCAAATCAGATGGTCTGTTTGAAAGCCCTTCACACTGACAGACTCATGCATTTGTCATCAAGACAGATTTTAATTACAGTCAAGACATTTTTATTAACATCTAGAGCTTATTAACTCAAAAGCCATTTGTTATTCGTTAATAAAAACACAATGTATAATTAAGGTTAAGTCCTGTCACATTTATGGATTAAGCATAAGTTGAGTAATGGATGGATTCACTGTAAATTGGTCTGTAGTCATGGTGCTAACTTGCGAGTACAGTTGTCGATGTCTGTGGACTGATCTCGGATGCTAAGTGCCTCAGTGTGACAGCCAGTCTCCTGACTCTGCTTCCTGTCAGGGTTAATCGCAGATGATGAGGGAAGTTGTCACATTTTGATGCTGACATCCTGAAATCACTGAAAATGCCTCATTCAACACAGCAAACATTTTTTTTTGTTGTTTTTTTTTCCCCATACTCCTTTCTTATACCTTTTGTATGCTTTTTTGAAAATCTTTTAAGACCAAGTCTGCATCTACTTGAAATCTTGTGTTTGCCAGCCTCCAGGGAAGGTTTTTTTTTTTTCCCTGTAGACTTTAAATAAAGATGGATGTAGTCTCCTTAGGTTTCTGAAGTTGAAGTTCAGAGTGGGCTGCTCTGCCATCACCATCTTGGCAGTGCCTGACTCCATCCAACTCCAGGCTAATCCAAAAATGGGCAAATGGGCATGTTGGTTTGTGGCAAGCATACACTCACCCACCTGTAACCCAAAGTGGCAATGCCCTCAATTGTGTATAACTTTAAGCCTTAATAGAATTTAAGCAGGTGGGTTTTATACATATGCTGTATGGTGAACCACCATACAGTTGTCATGAAGGGGAATTAGTTGTAAAGACCAAATCCGTTTTTTGTACCAGGCTGTAAACATGTTTATTTCAGCTGTATAGTTGGGACATTTTAACACTAGAGTCTATGAGGATTGACTCTCTTTTGAAGTTAGCCTCAAGTGGCCATTCAAGGAACTGCAGTTTTTGGCACTTCTGTGTTGGCTTAATTTCTCAGTGGCTTGGTTTTTTCCCCTTGTTGCAGTGACGTGGAGCCATCACTGTTGGCTGTGGTTTATTGCACTGGTAACTTTACCAACAATAATCAAAATACCTCAAACTTGCAACCAGGAGAGATCACTGCTTTGGATTTGGGTTTTAAGGAGAAGTTTTGTCAGTATTGTGTTCAGGCTCATTTTCTATGGAAGCAAAGAAAGGCCATGTTTTTGTTTGATAAGCAACAGTGTATGTTTGAAGTTAAACTAGTACTGAGTGTCCCTGTTGGAATTTAAATACCCCTGAATTATGATATTATTACTATAATTAAAAATCATGTGTCTGACTTTATGTGGTTTGAATTCTTTTTAGCAGCCTTTGCCATTTCAGTAACTGGACTATATTTGCAGGGTTCAAATTCAGATTGAAAATTCAGGTGTTGCTCACCTGAACATCTCTGACAGACAACCATCTGTTTCAATTCATGTGGTGACAGACGCTTTTTTGAATGTAAATTGTTCAAGGAGAAAATGGATGTCAGACAAGGGAATTCTTTGCCCTTTCTCCCCTGGAGCTCTGCACTGAAACACAGCTGTGGTCTCCTGAGCCAAGCAGCCTGCATGCAGTACAGTACGGCAGTTACATAATTGAGGAGAAACAATTAAAGCTTTCAGCCTGTTAGCTGTAATGGCTGCATGTCTGATTGTAATACCTGGTAATTATGTTGTCTTTGTTGAGCTCTGTGTGACACACAAAGATTTTTTTTTTTTTTTTTTTTTTGCCAACAAACACCAGACAGTGTTTCTGGCTGCCGACTTATTTTGTTACAGACATTTTCAGTACCTCACCAGACTCACCATGAATTTGTAACACTGTAAAAGCTACTCACTTGTGGACACACAGATAGAGAAACTGGTTTGTTGTACCTACTTATGTAAGTTACAATAAAATGTACTGTCAAGTTATTCAGTATATGACGTATATATCACCTATATTAATATCACATATATACATCCTCTGGATATATGAAGATATAGGTTTATAACATATATGAAATGCCCATAGTAAAATTTGTACATGTACATATATTAACAAAATACATATGATGATTATTTATATGGTATAATGTGCTATGCCCATATACATTAATGATATTTGATATTTATATTATTAAAACAACATACATATAAATATTCTATATGCTTGTATATGTTTTTCTGACTTTTAGAACTCACTGTATTTAATATCAACATTATTATATTATTGGGATGGATATATATTTTATGTAGCGTACATACATACATATTTGTATGGGTTAAACATGTGTGTGAATATATGACATTAATACAATTTCTCATAGGTTTCTTATATAATTTTACATGTTTTTATTTTATATGTGCATATATGACATATATGGAAATTCAATATATGTACATATATTACATTTGTGCATGGGAACTGAAATAAACTGATATCCATGGTATACCTGTGGCAGCTGTTCAGAGCAAAAACAGTACAGACAGTGTTGACTGTTATAAAATCAAATCAAATGGAAGAAGATTCAGGAAGGCTGGTCTTGACTCACAGATTCATGAGTTTGAAGTCTGCATAGCTGTTCACATCACTCTGACACAGGATTTTACATCTCTGATAAGTTATCACAGCAACAATCACTCTGTGCTTCAACTCCACTCTCATCAAATACACTGAATGATGTCAATATGTGTTTCATGTATGTGGGTTCGACTGTGAGTCATGACTCAGGAAATCAATTTTTGACTCAAATTCCCCTCACATCTTAGTATCTTTTCTTAACCTTCAACTCTGCCACTCCCGCTTGGGAAGGCATTTGGCTTTGCCTGCTGAATGTTCAGATCTATCACAGAGCACAGCCTGCAATTTCACACCAAGACCCAAGTCCACCCTGTCCAGATGGGACTACAGATTGTTTTATTGTAATGATTTTCAGAGGCATTTTGACAGAGATCCATGCAGTGTTTCTCAAAGAAAACACAAAGATTAGAGAATAATCCTAGAAATGAATGAATGAATTTATTTTTGATTTCCTACCACAGCAATCATCATCAGTAATCATCACCCACTGGATGTATGTTATGACCCTGTATGAGTTAGGATCTATTGTTCTAAAAGAGCTATTGATATTATATAACTGACAAATCAATAATGAATTATTCAAATATGCAAACCAATGCATAAATGTATGAAGCAACAAATAAATGGCTCAAGACTATGATAATGGATGTTGGATTCAAAACTGCTGTCAGTCAGTTTGCTGCTGGTCAAATATTTTATCACTTCATTTATGAGCTGAATTGCAAATCACATTATGTTCAACAAAGTTCACTGAAATAAATCCCATGTCAGCATCTATAACAAACTGGCCTGCGGAGGACACACTGAGGTGCTGCTCTGTCTGCACCACATCTGATTACCTTCCCCAAAACACACATAAAATATTCAATTAAACATTCACAACGCTGTCAGTCAGTGAAATACGACTGAATTGCAGCGGCGTCTCTTTGATGAAACGGTCATGTTTGTTGATAACACGCTGCATTCTGTTTGCAGGATCCTGCGAACCAGCTGCTGATGGCAATAACAAGATGCTGAAGTGCAAAAATACCCGAAATGCCCCAGAGAGGTATGGATGAAGAAACGGAGCTGGCTGGCTCTATATTTAGCATCCGCGCGGAGCGAGCTCCTCTGATGAGGCAAATGAAAAGTTGCTCCACATTTGCATGACGTGGGTCTTCGGTTGTCTCGCAGCACAATATATGTCATCAGTTAATTAGATGGAGAAAAACACATCCGTCTATCAATAACTGCTTTGATCAATAAAACATGAAAAGCTTTGTCAGCAGTCGCTCTGTGACTCTCTAAAAAAAGATCTGTTTTATTTTTACTTATTATATATACATATATTTGAAATGGGAAAAATGTATTTTCAGCAGATTTCCTCCACATTTCTGATCAGATCTGTATTGTTTTTGATTAAGCGTGAAGAATGGCTAAGTGCTTTGTTTTTTATGTCAATAATTTGTATTAATCATCACATATTTTTCTAACCCCGCAGCCTTTGCAAGATGGTTTTATGTGCTGTAGCCATTTTTTCCTCTAAATGATACAGCTCTGCCAGAGCCTAATTAATCACATATTGTAAAATATCAGTATTGTGTCTCTCTCACCCTAACCCTTTCCTGTGAATCCTTTTGTCGCATGTGTCGCCGTCTCTCAAATCTCACAAACTCAGATCTCCACAAGCAATACCGTTTGTTGAATAAACAGCGTGTAATCTAAATAGTCACCTGCTGCGTTGATCAGTGTTTATGAAATGATCTTTTGCTGTTGAGAACTATTGTACGTTATTAAGCCCGGGCAGCATTTCAGATAATACTGCACTGTATCAGTCTGCAATTCAGTCATTATAGCATAATCTTTACATACAGTGCAATTAACCCAAATGGGAGTCTGAGAGGGAGATTAAGGGGGAACAAAATAAGTTATGTTATTCTCATTACAGTAGTTAGTGTAATACAAACTCCCATGAAGCCATTTTGCTGAAATGTTCCCAGGACAGCATGCAATGTCAGTGTACGCCTGCATTTTATATTGATTGCGCTCCCCCTTGCTGCATCTACAAAGATTAATTTAAACATTTCAGGAAGCGTTTGCAAGGTCCCTTATGGAGTTGAACAAAACCAGATTAGAGCAACTAAGATTAAGTGCTTGAATTAAAATGTGTTCTTTCATAACAAGTGTACAAAAGCTGTATATTTGAATATTAAAACTTGACTGTTGAAACTGCACAAGAATAATAAGAGATTAATTCCTGTCACAGTGAGAAGCCCATGGAGGAGACCATGAATGTTGTCAGTAAATCTGCCCATTACATTTCAAAGCGCACATGTAAATATTTTGCCGTGAAGGTGGTGCTAAGGAGGATAAGCATTTGATCCTGTGGAGATCATAAATTCCCCCACCAAATGTCACTTCTCTCAACTTCTCTGTCTAGCTTCCTTTCTTCATTCTTTGCACAACTATTTCTGTCACAGTACATGTGAACGACTGAACGAAACACTATGAACATTAACATGAAGGCCAGCCAGAGCAGCCATAACCTCATTAGATTTCTGACGTCCTCAGAAAATAAGTGTTCTAACTTGAACCAAGTGTTAGTCAATTGTAGATGAAAGACGACAGCACATATCAGCCCCAACACATCAGACGTATTTAACACACTGGATAGACGTGAACAAGATAGGTGTGAGTCATATGAGTGCTTCACCAATTCCTGTCAACTACACATACAGTAACTGTTACTCAAACCTCAAGTCAAGAGACTGTGTGGGCTGCAGAATGTACCGTTTGTGTCCATTCCTCTTGTATGCACCCATTTTGTGTGTAGCGATGTTTTGGTGATGACTCATATTATTGTGTTTTTACTTCCGCCAAGGATGAGGAAAAAATCAAATTCCCACGCTGGTTTAACAATCAAAGTGTACTAGACACAAACGCTAGTGTTAAACAACTTTCTATTCAAGTGGCTTCACAGTGAAAATCACTGATGACTCTATCTGTCAAAGACTGTCAGCAAACCAAGTCTACCACAGGAGGCCGCGGGCTTTCCAGTAAGGTGAGACAGAAGCTGCAGGTCATAAAATAACAGAAGGCTGAGAGTTTGCAGAACTTGGCTGCCCTGCATTTAATCCATGACTTACAGAAAACAGCCCAGCTGCCTCTCCATTCTCAATCAATACTTTTTTAATCAAGGTGTTTTTTTTTTTTTTCTTTTCTTCAGACGCCTTCCATCTCTTTTGACAATTACTGTGTGCAGAGAAACTTTTCCTTCTCGAAGAGGGGTTAACGCTGAGATTTTCATGATCTAATTTGACATGTCAGTCTTTGATAGGATGATGGATCAGGAGTGATTGTGAGCTGTGTGCTGAGATGCATTTATGAATCAGTGGGATCCATCCTGCTTGTCAGAGAGGCTCTTACCATATCTGAAATTCCAGTGAACAACTAATAACTGACTGGTTTAGTTTCATACCATCACACACGTCTTTCCTGGTGGATATGTTCAAATTTTGCACCTAGAAATTGAAACAAACTGGAAATTTTGGGATTATTCATTTAAAAAATAAATAAATAAATAAAAAAATAGCACAGTATAAGTCTTGTATTAAAGTTTAATACTATTCAATACACTTCAATACTACTTGCTATGGAATAAACTTTTAAGACTTTTATATGAGAGTATGAACGGCATCTCTGTGCCTCATTATGGAGCCCCTGGAACATTTTCAGTACATCACTGTGAAATGACTTGGCACTTCTCTGAAGTTCGGAATGCATCAACACAAAACATTTTGACAGCCTGCATCCAGGACTGGCAAAGGTTGATGAGATGACAAAACAAATGTTTGATGATAATTGTTGTTCATAAGTTTGATGTGTAATTATGTCTTCTAATTGTTTGTATTCCTGTTGTTCATCTAATCGCTTTGCTGCTCATTTCTCCTCACAGTTTTTTTTTTTTTTTTCTTGATGCATGAAAATTAATGTCAATATTCTGGGTTGGCTGAGATTGTATATGGATATTATGACCGTGCAAAAATCAGCAGGAAACCTTAATATGATCAATGGTCCTGCTTGACCATCAGCCTGGTAAAGACGGAATAAAAACACATTTTCTTAGCACATTTTACATAAATACATTTTATTAACCAATTGTTTTTATTCTGCATTTTGGTTGAGATGTTCAGTGTTCCATGATCATCCTCTGTCAGTTTTCCAAAAAAGGTTTTTCACCTTTTTTTTCCTTGTTACACATTGAGTCCGAAGTAAAGCTGCAGTCATGTCACCGCTAAAAAAAACATACACAGCAGCCTACTAATTACAAAATACATTGATAATTTCTTACGAGTACTTCTTACAGACACTAACGAGATGTAACTGTATGACTGTATTTGCGTAGACTGACCGTCAGAACATGACGTGCATGGTGAAAGCTAAATTATATTCATTTGGCTCACAACAAAAACCAGACCGGACATCCTGTACCCAACGGCACAGCACAAATACATGTACCGTTACACCCCCACTACTAATTCCCTGATCCACACTGATTAATACTGATCAGAATCAGAAACCATCCGGAAGGTGCTGACTTTTGATGGAAATGAGGAGTCGGAGAGTCTAGAATGGAGAAAGGTGCTGCACCATTTGATTTTACTAATCCACATCTGCCCAAGTTTAAAAGTTTTGACAAAATAAATCATAGTTTGTAGGCAGTCCTGATTGTCAGTGGATAAATACAGATGTGAATTTATTTTCTGCACAGCAACCAAAGTAACAAGGTACAAATTGGCCATTAGTTTGCAGCTTGTTAGAGAGCTACATGATTTTGACTGCCTCGTATTAGCCCGTTCCTGGCTAGCAAACATATTAGCTTCTATCCCTCCAGGTACAATAGTTCACCAAGTTCGCCTTTCACTGTAACACTTTCTGGTCAGACCACTAAAGTAAGACTCTGGTAATTCTTCTTGGTATATTATAAAGATGATGTAAGGGATAACAAAGTCACAAAATAAAACAGAAATATGTCTTAAAAGCAAATGAAAACTGGAGTCTCATGAATGGTCATCTACTCCTGATTCCATGTGGGTGAGGACTGGAAACACCATTTTACTTGTTGAAATGATGAAAATCATTAGCAGAAGAAATGAAACATGGAATAATTGTTGGTCTCAAAATAGTCAAATAATTTTTATCAGTAGATATTTGTCTTTAGAACTCAAAAGTAGAGTTGTAAGGCTTTAAAGTCACAGTTTTAGCCATTGCAAGAAGCAATGTGGCAATATTTTGGGTGTGGCTCTAAAACGGTGGTCCTATGTCATACTGTAAGAGAGGCTAAAGATGTCCGTTGCTCCTAAAGATAGCCAGGGACAGAATTCATCTCACCACATGATCGCTGCTACATTGACCACAATCAAAGCACTTTACAATGAGAGCTGCATCACCCATTCATCCGCACATTCATACAGCTCTTTTTCCTACACATATAGCACTTTCCTACCATACACGCACATTCACACACCAGTGATACACTGGGGGCAAGATGCGACTCAGTCTTGCCCAGGGACACGTCTTCACCACCGACCTGTCGCTTAGTGGACGACCCACTCTATTTCCTGTACATCAGCATCAAACCTGATGTCGTACCCATTCTTTCTCACCTCATCACTAGTGTATATCTGCATCTGTCAACTGTCAACTGAAATTCCATGTAGTACTTCATTAAATCACAGCCTCCTGAAACACGATCGAAAGTATTCCTGGATACCGGCATATGATAAAACACTAGACGCTTTCTAACCTTGCAGCACTTCATTGTCTCAACTGTAATGACGCAAGCATGAGAAACATCCCTGATGACATGGCTGACTTACAGTTTCATCCACACATGTGAGGCAGGTGAACCGGATAAACAAACCCGGCAGTTCCGGGCGGTGAACAGCTGATAGAGAGGAGCACTTGGGGCCATTGAAAGATTATTGATGAAGAGGCTGATGTGATCCTGCTCTCAAACCTCCATCGCTTGGAGGTTGTGCGACTGTTCGTCAACCAGGGTGACAGTTTTGGGACGAGTTCATAAACAGCTGCTGTAGGAGGCTGAGCTATTCAGGGATCTCACCATCCAGACATTTTCTGATCAAAGCTCAGCGAAGAGAGGTAAAAAACATTTTGCTGCACAGAAGATTCTCTCCTACAGTTTCATCAGCCAGTTTTTTTTTTTTTATATAATCTGCATGACTGTGGGATGTAGCAGGCATTGTTTGACTGTCAAGTTTGGATAGTTCTTTGAACTCAATTTGTTTGGGTAATGTTTAGAGCACATCATATATTTCCCCATATTCCTTTTATAGATCGCTTAGAAAAGGCTTCAGTGCACCGCCCACACTCAAAAGACATCTGCAGAGGAAACAACACATCTCTGCATTATTCAAAAAACTGATGGCACATCACTTTCATTGCAGTGGGTCATGTGCCCAACAGTATTATTTTCTTACTGTCACAGAAACTAGGCATTTTACCTCCTGACAATATACATTTGTACTCTGTGTTTAACAGTGCATACAAACAGTATTCTACACTATATAGCTGATGTATGCTCCAGGTAGTGAGCTAGTGAGCTGAAGAAGCGACATTAAGCAGTACCAGCCCACTTATTTGGAAGTACGTTTATGTTGGATGATTCTGGAGCATGTAATTTCCATACAGTGCTAACAGTCAGTGCCACTGCAGGAAATAGTGCATATCTTAAGCATACCTTAGCCACAGCCCAGTCAGTCAGCTCACATTTAATGTAATATTATGTGAATGCATGCACAACACCTACATTTGGCATCTAGGCTTTTGCCCTGTTTCTCCCCACACAGAGCTCAGCACAGCAGGGAGTGACAATGAGAACAACAACTTTCCCCTTAGGAGTAGCTGCTGTTGAAGAGAGAATCTGTATTCAGTGTGAATGTAAGAGGATGCTCAGGTTTTCAAGTTGACTACCTCACCTAGCTTATGGGCTTCACTTCATTTTATTGCCCGAACCCGAACTGTGCTTAACTGTAAGTTGCCATGCATATGCATTATCTATGGAAGTTGAATGAAAAAGCTGGTTTTGGACTTTTGTATTTCAGCACCAAAGCAAATAAGCGGCTGTGTCATTAGAGCTTTAATCCGCTGTGATACAGCTACCCTCATGCAGCATCTACATTAAAACCATACTCCCTGAAAACACTTCCTTAGTTGAGTGACTCTCTTACATTCAGCAGGAAATCAACTAAACTCACTACTTTCTGACATCACGGTGATATAATCAGTTGTCAAGCAGATTTCTGT
Organism: Trachinotus anak; assembly: GCF_046630095.1. Classification (NCBI taxonomy): domain Eukaryota; kingdom Metazoa; phylum Chordata; class Actinopteri; order Carangiformes; family Carangidae; genus Trachinotus; species Trachinotus anak. The sequence goes on from NW_027273884.1 coordinate 3,567,994, forward strand.
CTATAATTCATGTCAAATGCAGTCTTTGCCAAACAGTGTTCCACAAAGTCAAAAGTGGAAATTTGAATTGAGTTAAAAAGTTGAAACATCCGCTTAATCAAATAGCCCCAGCTCATTATAGTGTAATGCAATCAGTGCACCGAGAGCTACATTTCACTTACTCAATATGTTGAGGAGTGACATATTGAGATCACATCAATATTCCATTGGCTATTATTAAAATTCATATTATGGAGGGTGGAGTGTGTGTGTGTGTGTGTGTGTGTGTGTGTGAGGTGGAGTGGTGGTTGCAGTGTAGGAGGATCTTTATATGGCATATCAATTAGTCTGTGTTTAATGTGATAGATGGAACAGTGTCCTCCTTCAGGCAAGGAGTCTGTTTCTAGACAGACAGGATACAGCAGGAGGATCAGATATCACCTCAAGGACTGAATTATTGATTTAGTGATATTACTGATATTCACTAATTGTCCACAAATGATGCAGTAATTTTTTGTCTTTATATAGGTTGTATTCATTAAGAATAATCATTTATCCCTAGTACAAATGTCTTAGTGCTGTTTTTATGGTAACAATATTTTCCTCTAACTATCATTCCTCACAGCATCTTTGGATGTGTGACAGATATTCATCTAAAAGTGTTCAACTTTGACTGGTGCCTTACAAGTACACATTTGACAGCCAAACGTATAATAACTCTCCTCGCTGTTTTAGGAGTCCCCCTGGAGAGGACACACAGGGAAAGGTAGCAAACTCAATAAAAGTCAGGCAGACATGGTATTGTGCAGTCCAAATTTCCTCCAAGATATTGTACTGGCAAGATATGAGTAGAACATTATAAACTAACCACTAAAGCACAAAGGGGCTATTTATACGTTTTCTCTGTTGCTGAACACGTTTCTTAACAAGACCGGAGGTTATAATACACCCTCTGAGCAGCATCTTCAGGGCTAAGTGGTGGCTACAGTGAATCGTTATCGGAAAGTGACGAGACGGGCTGAGGCTAGCTGGTTGGGTAGCTGCTAATGTTAGTAGAGGAAAACATATTAAAGAGGATCAAATTGCTTGTTCAAAACTGTTGAATAAGTCAACAGTTTCCATGTGCTGTTCCTGTTGTTTCCCATCCTGTGTTACTCAATGCTCATGTCCACTGTGAGGACTTCAGTGCATAAGCGAGGACCTTGAATGAGACTTTCGAATGGAAAACAAACATATGTAAATTATTAGGGCTATTCAGGAAGATGAGTAAGCATGATAGAATCTAATCGAACCCTCTGTGAATCATTGCACACAGAACATTTGAATGAATACCACAACTCCTCAGCAATAAAACACAATTTACAGTCTGTCTGCGCTGTCAGCTGATGCTGATTGTCCTTCACAGTGCCCTGGGATTCTCAACCTATAAAACAGGTATTATTATCCTCAACTAGTGACATAATTTGGTGGAATATTCTACAAGGACTGTGTGCCAGGCATCGGTCCTCAGGGGAATGTTAGAGCCCTAACCTCACCTCCAGCTATCATTGGCTCTCTGTGAGCTGCTCACACGCCCCAGGAAGCACAGCTGAAATGAACAAAATCATGAGGAAATCAGTAGGCCAGAGCCAGGAAGGAAAGCAGAATGGGATGAAAAAAACGAACAGACAGGTAGGAGGACGGAAAGAAGGAAGGAAGAAAGGAAGAATGGAATAAAGAAACTAACAAAAGACAAGTGTTTGGAAGGAAGGATGGGCTGAAGGAACAAAAGACAAGACAGGAGCAAGGAGCAAATGATAGCAGAACGGAAGGAAGGAAAGACAGTAGAGAGGGAAGGATGACATGAAGGAAAGAACAAAAGATAGTACAAAGAAAGGAAGGAATAAAAGATGAGAAGTAGCAAGAAAGGTTCAAAGGAAGGAACAAAGGACAGGGGAAGGAAGGAAAGACAGGGTGAAGGAGGAAAGGAAGAAAAAGAAGGGAGGAATTTAGGAAGGAAATAAGGGAGGAATAAAAGATGAGTGGAAGAAAGGAACAAAAAAGAGTAGAGAGGAAGGAAGTACAGTCAGAAGGATGGCAGACAGGAACAAAAAAATGGAGAGAAGATTTGGGGAAGGAAGGAATAAAAGATACGAAGAAGGAGAGAAGGAAGAAAAGACAGAAAGAAGAAGAGAAGGAAGGATGGAAGGCAACAGCAGAGTGGGGTGGTGAGAGGAAAGAGGAAAGGAAGGAAAGAAGAGCAAAAAGGAAAGGAAGGAAAGAAGGAAGAAAAAAGATGGGAAGAAGGAAGGGAGGGAGTAACAGAATTATAACAGTAAAACATTTTTTCCTGTTATTCTTCTGTTATATACTGTTTATTATGATTGTAAATACAATAAGTAAGCATAGAAATATTGATGCACTTATCGTCTTGGACATTTTAAATTTTTTGAATTCCATTTACTCTTCCCATTAAAGCAACTCACAGCACTGCACAGCTCCATGTGTCTGCTGCCCCGGCGCTGACACATGTAGGCTGTGGAGCGACACGGTAAACATGATCCTGTCAGGACAGCTTTGCAGGACTGACACTTTCAAAGCTTTCTGAAACTGATGTCAACATTCATATAAAAGCGGAAGACATGCAGGCCATCACCTTTTTTTCTCATATCTGTGGATAAATAACCTGCAACGCTGCAGTATGTACGCTGCAGTAACTGTAATTGGCAGCATTCATTGAAGGTCACAAGTGGCTTTCTCTTCTTATGCAATTAACCCAGTTTCTCAGCGAGGCAGGAATCTGTGGGGAAGCAATTAAAATCCAAATTCTTCACAGTGTGTGGACTTCACAGGGAAAAAAACCTTGGACAGCCCAACGTTTGTTTGGAAGTGTTTATTAGTGATTTTCTTCTCATCATATATGAAGATTTCTATTTTTTTTTTTTTTTAAGCAGGGTAAAGGACAGAAGGAAGGATGAAGGAAACAAACTAAGAAAGGACGGAAAGAAAGTGACAAGGAGACACATGGGAACTGTCCTGTTTGATCTGAACCATGATTTTGATAAAAATCTAATATATTTGTTCACAAAGGTGATGCAGGTCATATCTATTCACTCCACTCCTCTTAATACAACAGAACAGGCCAACAGAAAAGAAGGCACTCCCTCTCTCCATCTACTGTATTTGTTCTCAGGCCTCCCTCTGTGTGTGTGTGTGTGTGTGTGAGCGCACTGTGTAGTGACCTTGAATTCCTCCTGCAGGCAACAAACAATCCTCTCTCCTCCTCCCACGGATGAACGTTGCGAGGTGACGTCTATGTGTGCGCAGAGGAAGAAGTCCTCCACCTCATCCGTTCACTCTTTCACCTGCAGGAAAACAATGAGGAGAGAGGCAGGCAGCAGGTGAGGATGAGAAACGGCACCGCTCTTCGTGCAGCTTCTAAGGGTTTCATGCCCAAACCCTGGCTGAGGTCTGCACTTAGATTCTGTTATGGTCGGTGTTATTTTTGGAAGAATAGATGCATAACAAGGAAATATAACTGACATATTTTTTATGATTGCATTTGGGTTTTAGTGGGGCTTGAAAGAGCTGTTCTGAATTGGGTTGCTAAATGAGGTATGGTGCAGCAATTACTCAAAATTTACCGCACACATTTAATTTGAATGATTTACAATATTTTGCAAATACTGAATTAATTAAATCCAAAATTTGCAAGCGTTTGCATACAATGCAGTGGTTGGTTGAGTTCATGTTAAAGGAATCTGTTTATCTTGTTTTATTCCACACACAGCAGTGTAAACACCACATGCTGTAGTTACACAAGCTGTTACATATCTGCTTGTATACATTAACAAATGAGATGCAACATGTTGAATAGTGAGATTTAGAGGTGTTTTTGTGTAGTGTGTAAATGTCTGAGTGAGTCAGGCTAGCAGTTTCCCTCTACTACCAGTCTTCTTGTTAAGCTAACCTAATCACCTACCTCCTTTACCTTTGCACTTAAAGGTCCTATATTGTATAAAGTGAGATTTCCATGTCTTTCTGATTATAAAGCAGGTCTAGGTTCTATATTGATTCTGTGAAAGTATCAAAGCCTATATTCAGAAACTGAGCCTTAAAATGAACCTTCAGGATGTCTGTAACTTTGTGATGTCACAACCAAACAGTTACCGCCCTCTGCCATCCCCAAAGCCCTGTCCCCCAGACCCAGCATCCAACCTTGCAGGATTTGGTTTGGAGTGTTTACCTGAAATCTGCTTTATTTTTATTCAATCACTCAGAAAACAGTCAAGAACTGAGACACTGTTTCTGGAAAATCTTGCCCTAGCAAATGAATCACAGTTATCTGTGTGACTAGACAACACCTTTATTACATTATTTTTTTATTTCTGTGAGCTGTCTCTTTCAAGAAAGTGTCTTTAAAAACAAAATCATGAAATCCCCATATAAAACAAGAAAAGTCCCTGAATTTCATCAGATGACCAAACCACCATCTGAAGTGGATAAAATCAATGATGTGTATAGTGACAGGAATGACCCCACTTACAGTGCTGCACCTCCACTTCTGCAGGTTAGCTGAATAAACCAGGTGCTTTTTTAACATTCAAACATTTTTGAGTGCAGTTTCAACAGGAAGCCTCTTGAATCCCCTGTCACTCCCCACAATGCTGCCCTGCAGGTCATGAAATGAAGCTGTCCCACCACAGAGCCTTGGGTCAACATGATAATTGGGGGCGCCTCTTTGTGTCACACTGACTTTGCAAACCACCTAGGCGTGCTTTCCAGCCAGGTGCCTGCAGCGTACATCACTCAGCCACCAGCCAGCTTCACTTGGAGCTAAGTGCTGTGCCAATTATTGCATGACACCGTCATCCATATCTGTTCTCATGGAAATTCATAATTTATGACACATCCTCATCTCTGCCTCTGGGGATCTGAATACTATTATCCTGCTAAAGTGAGATCTGATTGGGCAGCTTCTATCTCAGTTGCTCCTTTGAAGTCTCATTTCTTCAAGTGCCCTTCCATAGTCTTTATAATGTTTCACCATCCAGCGGAGGAGACATCCTGTGAGCCGGAGCAACACCAGCTATTCCTCTCTCAAAATGGCAGCTGTAAACCATTGGCTGAGAGTAAATGCTTTGGGGTGTTGGAGTTAGTGCTGAGATATTTGAAACCATATATCTGTTTGTGGACTGACAGTCCCTCCATGACCCTCTCTATTTTGGCCTCGATCTTGTGCAGAATACCCCCCCCCCAAAAAAATACTGTAGAAATAGTGCATTTTCTCTCCACTAGCTGCTTTCATGCTCAAGTGATGTATATACACTTCACATGTATTTGATGAATGTGGTATCATTCAGTGGCGAAAAAAGAGAGCACCATTAAAACAGTTAATTAAAAACTTGTTCAGGCCCTGAATCCTAGCATTTGCCTTTATAACTTTTTTTTGTCTCTTTTAAAGTTTAAATTTCCAGTTATTATCTTGACTTTTCAACCTAAGAATTTACATTAGCTTTCTCTTTTCAACCTTCCCAGTGTGCTAACCTCCATTTAGCCACTGCTAATTATAAAACCTAAGGTGCAGTGTGTGTCTTTAAGCCTCTAGGTTGCTGACAGCTTTTCTGATATAGCACAGGAAAGAAAGGTTAATAAGGAGGGTGACATGTTTCAGTGCATCATGAACATATGAGTCAGCAATCATGTGTAATGTAATGAATCATCTTGTCAAGGTTTGCAGAGTCGATGGTTTTTAAATATGCTATACATTAGCTCTGTGTTGTAGCTCAGTGGTAGTTTCTCCTGATAAGTAACAGCCTGAGTAGTTTCAGCAAACAACATCATGAAACATCCTTCCTTTGAAAAGTGTGGTCAAGGGAGAATTCCTCTGGCTTTTGCCAACAGATGATCTTGTGTGATTATTTCACTGATGAGTAAAGACTTGACTGTGTTGTGTTAATCACACAAGACCAGAACGTCAAGCTGTCATGACGGGAGTGAGTTTTATGATACAGTTTAGCTTGCGTGGAGTTTGTGAAAAAGCTGATGGCAGCAATTTGGCAACGAAACTAATAATCTTAAGCTTGCATCCTGACACCTGTTAACGTTATCTTTTATCCCGCATGTCTTTAGTTATTACCTCCGTCCTTGATCACACTTTCACAGTCATCCCACCTGTCAGACCTTGTCCATTTACTCCACAACATCTGTCACAGTGACTGATGAAAAATGCATCTGTTTGTGCAGATAGATATAGATGGACAGAAATGCATCTGTTTGTACAGAGAGATATCAGATGTAACATGATTTCCTTTGAAGAAGGAGGGAAATAAAAGAGTTAACTGCATTGTAACTGATTTTTTTTACTCCAAACCTTCTTTTGAAGCCCTGTACGAACTGAGCAACACCAAAACACACAACATCTAAAGGGGGTGTTTGATCCGGAAAGATTGTTATGGTAGATGACAGGCTGTGTCTACTTTTTTATAAATTGGGGGGAGTTAAAATGCGTTCACCCACCAAGATATCTGCTGGGCACCCATGGTGACAAAAACACATCAGCTTGAGTCCATCCCCCTCTCCCTTTCTCATATTTTCCAGTCTATTGCCTGCCATTCCACTGCCTCATTTGAGCCTCTTTCCCCTCTTTGGGTGGGTTCTGCAACTCCATTAGCAAAAAGGTTCTCTGAGAAATCTGCAGGTGTGTGCCAACTCTCAGGGACTTGCTACTTACTAGTTACTCCCGCAGGTAATGCCATAGTTCTCCTTTTTCTCTCCCCCACAGAGGTAATATTGAATATTTAGTGAAAACTTTGTTGTCCAACACATTAAATTTCAAACTTCTTGCTTCAGAACCAAACTGAAATTGTAAATAGAGGTTGTCTGTGTGTATTTGTCACACAACACCGACAACAAAACATACACAAAGTTATAGCTATAAGCTATATTATGGAGAATTAGTCACCAAGCAGCTTTTGACCCTAGACAAGGTCGTGTTTTGTCATTACTGAAATAATTCTGGTACCATAAGGCTGATTTGTTTTAAAACTAAGCTAAGCTGTGATGAGTGTGTTTTTACCTGTGCTGAAAGGCAACAATCAAAGGTGGGGAAACAAACGTCAGCCATGTCTGCCATGTCTGGGGCTGTCCAACTTAGTTTGAGACCTTCACATTCAGAACACTGCATGCTACATGTTAGCATGATGCACTGGACCGTTGCTGTGTCTCAAGTTGGGTACTTCAGTTAGTACACGCACATGCAGTACACTGTGTACACTGGGTGAATTTCCATAGGTTAATGTTGTTCTAAATGATTCCAGCTGCTTTGCTCTCCTGACTTGAATATAGGGCTGAATGATGAAAAAAAAAAATCACATTGAAATTATATTGGTAGAAATTGTGATTGTGCCATGAGTCGATTTCAGGTGGAATTATCATTTTTGCATTTCAGTTTCATTGAAAAAAAAACCATAAAAATGTTGATCATTTTGGTTTGGGGCTTGTACCAAACAAGCACATTCCCCTTATGTCTGGAGAATATAATTTGTAGGCTGGTGCATCTCTGCAGCACCACAACACTTTTGGTGCTAACAATGCCCAGCAATTTTGTGACACATTTTACCTTTATCAAACAAAATTGCAGCTCCTGTGATTTTGCACTTGTGATATTGCACTTGGCCATATTGCGATTTTGATTATATTTTTGATTAATTTTGCAGCCCTGCTTGAAAATGAACTTTTCCGTGTGTGTGTGTGTGTGTGTCCTAATGTCATGCATTCATGGAAATTAGGCTGCCATCTGCGCTGACGATGTATCATCCTTCCTCAGATGCCGTTTTCACAAGTTTGAAAATATGTTGGTCGTCCTTCCTCTTCTGCTACGAAGCCAAGATGGCGACTGTTGAGTGGGTGTTGGGTGAGAAGTGTCCATTTTTTTTACACTAAACTTTTTCCTCATTTTAGGTGCACCATCAAGGTGCTTGTAGTTCACTGCATGTTGCCATACATGTCATTGTGAACACATACAAAATGGCAAGTGTGAGTACAGGAACTACAATGTCACTTGTGTTTTGGGCACAGCTGGACAAAAGAAGAATATAGTTCAGGCAGAGCGCTGAGGGGATGCTTGTATCAGCTTATTGACTTCCACTTCAGCAGCACCACAGACTGCATTCCCCATATCAGACCACACAGTTGAATGAAAGCCTCATTATAACCTTCATGAAGGGAGGATTTGCCGCAGGACTTTTGTATTAGACTGCATTAGTTTTAGCTGGGTGTACCTAATAAAATGCTACCTAATATATTCTCCTCTGTAAAGTCCACTACTGACAGGATATTTGGCAGCCTGCTGAAAGTGCCCGTCCAGCACTACCCACAGTACATACACCACTATGCACCGTGCACAAAGTCCTCAACAGCAAACCCTCAGACCAGCCAGACTCGCCAATGAGCATGTTTACCCGACGGTTAAGCTCCTTACCACATCTGCCTGCACCTCTTACTGCCTGACAAATGTACAAGAACAATAGACATCGCGTGCACAGCTACAATAATGCGATAATGGGTTCTCAGCAGCTGGGAAGCGAAGGGGAAACATTTCTGTATTGGCTGAGGGACCGTTGCATTAGCAGTTACTCCACCAAATGACATTTTATTACACATCTGATAATACAGATACAAGTTATTTTGTTCCTTGTGCCATTGGGGTCTTCATAAAGGTTTTCATACACTACACCGCCTCATTCCCCCCCACAAACGGTGTCAGCAACAGAACCCAACACAAACTATGACAGGCCACACTGGAAGTTACACTGATGCAACAGCCCTCAGGTGTAAAGAAACATATGTCAGTCACACTCTGCTTCTTCCTCCATCCACTCATGTCAGAATAGATCCTGAAGTAAACTAGGCTGCTACAGTGAGCTACAGGAGCGTTTGTGAATGGGTCAGTGTTTTAAAAACTTGGCAGTTACTTTAAAGAATAAAAGAAGGACACCAAAGTAGGTCTGCTTGCCCTTCAGATTATTCAACATGAGTCGGACATACAGTACATCTTCCTCATCAAAGCATTAGGTCCATGGTTGTCCAAACCTACTACTTCAGTCTTCTTGGTTTTTGGCTGAATGAGATTCACCTGCTCGTGGATTTACTGCGCTCCTGGATGTTTCTTGATCAAAGGTATGTTTTCAAGACTACTGCCTTAGAGAGGCTTTAATACTTGTCTACACAGCCAGCCATGCACATCGCTGATGACACATGCAGGGCTTAATGTGATTTCCATGTTCTGCTTGTCAGCATTACCTGACAAAAAGCCCGTGGACTCATTTAGATCATGCATACTACTGATCCATGAAGAGTGCTTGTGAATGTACAGACAAACCACAGGGCTGGGAGCGTTTACTGAAGCTGAAAGGGTTTGGTAGCTCATGTGCAAAGGTAGAGGCTGTAGTGAACTAGATTTACAACTCCTGATTTATGAGCCAATAGCCAATTCTTTGTTCGCAGAGCTACTGTTACTCTGTGTACTAAGACACGGGTGATACTAAGAACTGCTTGAGAACCACTACAGTCACTGACTCCGCATGTGCCCTCTTGGGTCACGGCTCAAATTCTTATCACAGTCAAGGACCTGGCCTCTGCTCATCTATCTCTCTCGCTTTAACTCAGTCTAAAGTATGAACATCTTGCAATGCTTGAACCCGATCCAACCGGCTTGTTTTTCTCCTTATGTTCCTCTCTGGAATGTCGCTCAACTCCTATCATGAAATGAAATTTCTGTCAGCAGGATGAAAAACGCCAGGTGACTAAAAAATATGGTGTTGTGAGCTCTGGCAATTGCTCACAACCTGCAATGAACTGTCAAGCCACGAGGAACTCTAACCTCTTTGTGCTGTCCCAGTGTCCCAGCGCACAGCGAGACAATGCAGGGAGGAAACAGCAGGAGAATAATGAGGAGGGAAGGAAAGGAAACAGGTCCCTCTGTTTGATCAAGAGCTGAGGTCAGAGAATTCATTTAAATGGCTTCTCTGCAGAGTGCGCCAAAGAACAGACACTCCTGCGGATGCACGCACGCGCAGAACCACGAACACACACATAGAACTCACTGCTTCTGGCTGCTGGCAGCTAATCATTAGCAGCCTTTGTCTGACAGTTGTTGGAGATTGCTACAGCAAAACTCCATCCCAGTGTTTGTCTGAAATTGTCAACCTAGCAACGAACAAATGACTATGCAGCACATCTTGTCTACTTTCAGTCAATCCAATTAGTATTTTGTGCACCATACAATTGTGAATACTAGGGCTGAACGATATGCAAAAAAAATTACGAGTGACAATTTTAGTTGGGATGGTCATTTTTGCATTTCATTTTCACTGGAAAGATATAAGAATGATGGTGATGATGCGATTTTTCCTTTATCTTGTACCAAATGAGTATGTTCCCTTTATATCTGGAGAACAGGATTTGTAGGCTGGGGGCACCTCTGCAGCACCACAATGCTTCATTTGTGGTTTGTTGTGACACATTTTACCTTTATCAAAAAAAATTGCAGCTCCTGCGATATGGATGTTTGCACTTTCGATAATATTTCAGTTAATTTTTCAGCCCTAATGGATGTATACCACTTAAACATGATTTATATATGTGATTAGGAAGAACCCCTAATGCTGTGTAAATCAAATCTAACACTATTAGATTTCATGTGATTTTGTGGAGACAAGCTTGTACGTACAACATGTGTCATTCATGAGTTGTGCTGCAGAAAAAAAATTATCACAATACTATAAATTATATTGCATATGTAGATGTATACATGTATACATTATGGGTGAAACAGGTCTTGATATCAGAAAATAACCTTAACCTCTACTATAAGAGAAGATGTCAAAAGAATACATAAATGTACGTGTCCCTGCCCTTTCCATGTTTTCTGAACAATGTTAGATCTTACTTTACACCCACAAGGGAACAATGAAAGGCAACAACACAGAACTGAGACATGCGTTTGATGGTTGTGTGTCTTTCTTCGTCCTCACTGCAGAGACACCTATAATCAATGTGCTTGAGTCCCAGTTACAGTCATGTTAGCAGAAGCACACAGCGACACATGGACATAATACACTCTTGCACGTACTGTAAGTCACCACTCTCTTAACCTCGCACATCATCCACGCCTGTGAATGCAGCACACAGACAACAATCACGCTGGCTCTAAGTGCCTGTCTGTGACTTTCTCCCCATGTGAGGTTTAAGTCACGTGCCTGGCTCTTCTCATTAAGCTAATTCAAGGCTTTACTCAGTGGCCAGCTTTAAATCCCAAGCTAAAGAACACTATGTGGCACAAAGAGGTAATGAAGGCTGAACCTACTTTGTGATGCCACAAAAATGCTTCTCCAGGCACTGCCAATATCTTAATAAGGCCAGCCTTTACGAACCTAGCATTGCCAGTACCCAGCAGCCACCTGTTTATGGCCATAGGTGTCTGTGGATAAAAGGAAGTGAGCCTTCTGCTCTCCCTGGATAGAAGTCAACAGCCTCCTGACACACTTAATCCATCCTGTGGAAAGTTCTCATGAATTCAGGGGCAGACTTTCTAGGCAAGGCTTAGCCATCATAAATTAGCCTTGTCTTCTATGTTTGAATTGTTTTGGGGGGCATTACCACATTCAACCCCTGAACACTGCAGCTGAATAACTTCCCTTTTCTTTTCTCGTGTGTTCACTCACTGTAGCTCCTCCTTCAGGAAACCCAAACTGAGTCGAGCTTGGCATTCAGAGAAGCAATTTGTTAAAGGACTGTGGAGTGCTCTCGTCTAATGTTTCATTAAATTATCCCTATTCACCCGCCTCTAGTCGGTAGTAAAGCCTCTTATGGTGGCACTGGGATTTCGAGCAGCAGGGCCAGGGTCACTTGCAATCTGATATTTCTTTCCGTGGATGGGATGGAGAATGTTTCAAAGCCACTCCAGCCGGGGTTGTGAGGGTCAAGACTTTGTTTTTGTCATCATATGTGGCACTGTGTTCTTCCAGCTGCACAGCAGAGACTAACACAGACCAATATGGAGCCGCAAAATGAGCAACATGAGCTTTGTAGTTTCACACATGGATGTTTTGCTCCATGCTGTGTGTGAAGACGCTCATAAATTTTCATGTATGTACACAGTTGTGCTCTCACATACTCTCAAACGCACGCACAGAATGAGGAGCTTTAACTGTTTATCTCTCCTGGATGTGAACCACATCACTATTGAAGCGACAACCTTGTGATGGAGCTAACATAAACCTTGCACTTAACCCCTAACATGAGATTGTACCTTTTTTCAAAAGCAACACATCATGTAACAAGCTGTTGAAGCTTAAGGTTAGCAACATCTATCCTCCCTCTATATTGTACTGCTGTCAACCGCTTGGCCTTTCCCTTAAGGAAGAGACGTTAGCATGTGTGAGGGCTGTAAAGCTCCTATTGCTAACGTAGCTGTGGTGTGTCCTCGGGAAGCTGCTGGTGTATCCTGGAGTTTGCTTATCAAAAACAGAAATATGTTTCCACAAAGCCTGAGGCATACTGGTATCTCAGAGGGCAAAAGCACATACTGTACCATGTACCTACAACATTATGCCTGGATCACATATATATATCTATAATAGATCTATGCTGCTAACCAACCGCATGCAAATTTCATGTGAATTCTATTTAAAGCCATGCAATGCAAATGTGTTTGGGGAAAAAAAAATCAGCTTGTGTTATATGCTGAACTTGTACAGACAAAATGTACTTTTCACATAACTATGGGCAAAGTAAAGGAAAAAACCAACATGAAATGTCTCAGTAAGGTGTCGGGCCACTGTGTGCCGCCACAACAGCACCAGTGCCCTTTGGCATAAATTGTAAAAGTCTCTGAACTATATTCCCTCACTTAGTGTTTTAAAGTTGGTGGTGGAGTTCTCTGTCTAACAGCCCTAAATCTACCCCAGGTGACCAACTGGGTTTAGATCTGGTGACTGCGAAGTGGCATATGATTTGTGCCGTATGGATGGAGGCACTGTCATCCTGTTTCCCCACTCCTTTTTCAGGTTTTTTCTTTGATTTGTCATCCATCTGTACATTTTTTCTTTTAAGTATAAGCCAAACGTTGCTGGCAATAGTGCATGCGTGCAACACTGTCACTCTGATTTAGTGCATCTGCAGATATGATACGGGAATAATGGATTCTCTCATTTGAAATTAATGAACCTCCACTGGAGAGTAATGCATTCCATGTATGATCCCACATCCTTTTGTGGCCTTTGCCGTGCGTGTTCCTTTCCCTATGAGCTGTTTTTTAAATTCTTCCAACCTCTGGAGATAAAACCTAACCCAAGTCCCACGCTCGTTCGCCTTATTTGTATGTATACAATGCACGTCAGCCTCCTCCAGTAGCATGCATCAAGCTAATCAGCTAATTCACTACCACACACACTAAGCAGCTCAAGTGCGTTTCACTACCACCCTAGCGCGTTTACAGCAAAGAGGGTAGGTGTGGTGGCATGTTTCCAAGGCTAGTGCCCTCTTTTCTCCCAGTTAGTACATGTGTGGTGTTTTAAGAGTAGACTTAACACATGACGCTTAATTGAAGTACAACGGCAGGCACTTAATGCGTGCACCACAATCCCACTGCCTTTTGTTTCTTACTATTCACTGTTGCACAATTACTCAAAGCTCTTTCAACATCCACCTTCTCATGCAAAGAGGAAGGGAGAGAACAATATACGCCACCATCTGACACAAATGCACCACTGAACATTTTGTCTCTGCAACCTTGGGTATTTCTTTACATAAAGTGCAGCCATGTCCTGAATAACAATCTGCGCAGAAAACCTTTCTGATCGGCTGCATATGTTGACAAGGTGAAAATGTTTTACCTCGGCAACTGAGCATAAAAATTGAAGCTGCCATGTGATTATAGCACCTTCAAATAACAGAGGAAAAGGGCTGAGAAATTTGCTATGTGCCAGAAGTGAAAGCCAGGATATTTTGACTTTTTTAGCCATGCTGGCTGTGGATGAGGACAGTGCTGGGGTGTCAGTCCACCGCTTTGGTTCAGACTCATCTGTCTTAACAACTGTTGGATTGCGTATAGGCATTCATGGTCCCCAGAGAATGCATCCTGACTTTGATAATCTTCTGACTTGTCCTGTTGTAACTGTTGTATGGATTTGCATGAAATTTGTCACAGAGATCTATTCTCCTACAGCATTAATTGTTCATCTACCTCATCATCAGGTCAAAATTTCAATATTCAATACTTAGACGGAAGACCTGAAAGGCAAGTGAAATATTATTTTTTTTTATTTATTCATTTATTTTATTTTATAAAGTAAGATTTATATATATATATATTAAGAAATAAAGTCCTTTTTTTTCTTTTTTTCTTTCTTTTAGGGCTTCTTCTGTAGGTTATTCTAGTTGGCTGAATGGATATTCAGTCAGCTGAGTTCCTGAAAGGATGGATGTGTGCTCGGGTACTGTAGATAAGATTATTGTGTGTCTTTGTTTCTTCTACCTCCTGGCAAATAAAACAAAGGGCTTGAATATAGTAAAAAGAAGAAAGGCATTCATTAATGATTTATGTTTGTCTTTTTCCCTGATGATGATGGAAAGAATGCCTGAAAACACAATTAAAAACATTCATGAACATGTAATGACTTTAGCCTTTCTGCCCAGTTGCTCTTTGCCTGTAGCTGTAGTGTTTTTTGTTTTTTCCTTTGACAGTTTTCTTTGAATGGTGGCCAAGGCCAACTGAGTCCAGCATTAAGTGCCCTTCAGTGCAGACTGCTTCCTTGTATCTTCTGACCTTTGCTCAGCGCTGACGCCATTGCTTGTGTATGTGATGTGTGTGGCAGTCTGGACCCGTCAGCAGTTGCTTCGCTCTGGGAAATGAGTGACAGTATGGAACCTTATTGTTTAGGAAATTGATGCATATGTGCTACGTGGGCTGATGAATTTTCTGTCTTATTTCATGGGGGCTTTTTTTTTTTTTTACTCTTTTATTTTTAATGAATAACTTGTTGCATCATTTTTCAAGCAGAGAATACAAATTCTGCTGCTTCCAAGAAAACAGAGACTCAATGCAAATATTTCTCCTAACAGTCAAATTATGAGCAATGCAGTCAAGCTCCATCAGCATTTAACATTTAACCACAGCTCTCCTTGTACGTGAAAACATACTTGGCAATAAACCTGATTCTGATTCTGATTCTGATTCTGATTCAACATACTGAGAAATATGATTACCAGAAATACTGTAATGTAATGTCATGTAATAATTACACACTACATCTTTTATTTAAACAAAAATTCCCTGCTTACGGTTGCTTTTAAAAGCCACTTGACACGATGCTTCCTCTCACTTCTCACTCAGTGAGGTGTAAGATTATTTGGCAAACTGTAAGTACACCACCCACATGAACAGCATCTGTTGCTACATTTCCCACAGTCACACTGTTGAGCCTCCTCAGACATCTTGGGACTATGGGAATTTAATTTAATCCATGTTGTTCTTGGATTCACTTAAACTAAGTGGTTAATCAATGAGTGATTTTTTTTTTCATCCTTAGCAAAGAGCTCTAAAAGACCTCAATATCAGATCATTCCATAAGAGCTTGGGAGAGATTTGATGGCCTAATATATAATCCTTTTTCTAGAAGAAACTAATTTACCCATTTTGTCCTCTATTATTCTGATTTTAATCTTTCTGATATTAATCTGGCATAATGTCCTGAAGCCTGCATGGTGGGCCTGTGCTGTAGCACTGTCTTGGTGTCTAGTATGTTAGACATCAATCATCCACAATCAGGGTCTTCAAAGCTTCAGATGAGTCTTTTTGTGTATCCTTAATCTTGGGTATATCTTCAGCAAATCATACGATGAAACTGTTTTATCAGCTGTTTACATGGTATCTAAACTTCCACTGTTGTCTATGAAAATCATACAGACATATCCTTCTGTATTATTTGCAAACAGCACGTAGGAGGATGAAATTTGCCGAGCATCAGTGTGATACATTACATGATGAAAAATGATGGGAAAAAAACAAGTTGCCCTCCATTTACCATTTGTCTCCATTAATATAACAAAATGTTATGTGCAACTCAGATGCATTCGAAATGCAGAGAGATTTTTCATTCCGCTTCTGGACGTTTTCCAGCCCTGCTGGCTGGTAGTTCTAGCCTTGACATTTGTCTGGGATTAAATTTGAGGAAAGTTGGCCTTCACTCTCATGTGCCCTAATAAATCATTAAGTGTATCAAATCTAATGTGCTTAAGTTTCAAATGCATTCTAATAAATCATGGATGACCCGGACATAGCCCCAGTCTTAATTTTATACCACAAGTTTGTTTAAAAACTGGGGTGTGGACCATGTGCTAACAGCAATTTTGAGAAAATTTCCATTCCCCAGAGAACTGGCAGTGCCCCTAAAGTCTCCTACTCCTGACACTCATTCTTGACCTTAGCATATCTAATTCCTCAAGTACCTCCTCAAGTCCTAAAGCAACATGTGTGAAATTGTTCTTACTGTATGAACTTACTATATGAACTTTTCTATAATAGTTTTTAGGTTAGAACTGATTTTGCTGGTGTACCGCAAGGCTTGTGCTGGAATATCATTGAGCTTTATGTCCGACCTTTTCTCCTTTCTGAGCTAAATTACAGCCTGAGGATCCTCAGGCAAGGCGCAGTTTGTAAATTGAGCCTGACAATGAAGACTGATTAGGTTTCAATGTATCAGTCGAGCACAATGCCTGAGGAGATAAGGCAGTTTCTACACTCGCTTTTTTTTTTAATGACTCCTGAAAACATCCATCCATTATCTAAATCCACTTATCCCCAGCAGGGTCCCAGAGGGCTGGACCCTACCCCAGCTCACACTGGGCGAGAGTTAGGTTACACAAAAGACAGGTCAACATATTTTCACAGGGCTAACACATGAAGACAGATATCATTTCACACTCAATGTCCGGTATCCAGCCTAACCTGCATGTCTGTGGGAAGAAACCAGGTTACCTGGAGGAAAATCATAGAGCTCCAGGCCACCATAACATATTTTTTTACTAACTTGTTTATACAATTGTTGTACTTTGTTGACTTTTTAATGCTTATATTACTTTGCATCCATTGTATTAGATCTGATTTAGGTGGCACAGAACTTAAAACTGCCACACAATTATCAGCACAAATATAAATTTAATGTCAGAACCCATCTGTCCCCTACACCTATAGTATAAAACAAAAATGAATAAATAAATAAATAACTAAGACTATGAATAATAAAAAAAAATATATATCACATTCGTCCTTTCATATTTTAAACATGAAGTTAAAAGTGGTACGGTGCTCTGTCTGTTAGGAAGTTTTGGACAGTGACCTTTTACAGAGAGAGCGAAGCAGCTGTATGAGAGGTCATTAGTGTTCAGCACCATCACCTGTCAGCTGCTTCAGCTCTGAACCTCTCATTACCCATTTGGCCACATACCTACATGTTCATGTGCCTGATCTTCTCAGTGGAAATTTGCACTATTACTAGAGAAGATAAGCTGGTGGTTGGATGAATGGACATAATTCTCTGTGTGTGTCGAAAAGGGGTGCTCCATTGATTTAGTATTATTCTTCCATGGATTTTGGGGACTTGCAAGAGACAGAAAAACTAATCAAATTCCAAACACCAGAGGCAGAAATATCCTGACTTTTAGACTTTTAGACTCTTAGTCCCTAGTATGGTTCAAGCTCCAGCAACACTGGATACTACACTCCCCATAATGCAACCTCATAACAACTAACTTTCTTTAGACCCCCAAGGATTGATCCCGGGCTCCTCCAGTCTGCATGTGTGTCCTTGGCTAAGATACTGACCCCCACACTGCCCCTCATGTGTCACTGGTGTAAGAGTGTGTGTGTGGTAGAGATGTGCAGTACATATAGAAGCACTGTATGAATGTGTGTGTGAATGTGACTTTGAGTGGCGATTAAGACTAGAACTAGAACACAAGACTAGTCTAGAACACCATATCAATGCAGCCCATTTACCATTCTTAATTTATCCATTATTAAATGTCAGATATCTCATTAGCTTCCCTCACACAGAGTGACTTTGTGTTAGCTGTCTGAAACAGAGGGCAGCCAGCTTATTGTCACAATGTGGCTATGAAAATATCAGTTCCTGTTTCAGGTGTCTCAATCACCTGTTTTGTACAAAGGAAGAAACAATTCTAAAAACTATGTTTTAATATTAGTAGTATCATCTATAATATTGCCAATGGCAATAAAATGAATTTTTGCTAAGAAATAAATATACAGATGGGTGATAAATTGTTGGACCACCGTGTGCCGCCAGAACGGCTTCAATTCTCCTTGGCATTGATTTTACAAGTCTCTGGAAATCTCCTGGAGGGACAAACACCATTCTTCTGATGATGGAGAGCACTGTCTAAAACAGAATTAGAGTCATGTCATTTTCATACTCATCAAACCATTTAGTTTCTCCGCATATTTTTCACGTTCTTCCTTTAATTTGCCTCCCATCTATATCATAGATATTAAGATGGACGTAACATCTGTGACATAACCCACAGGTTTTGGAAGAACGGTTTTGAAGCTTAGAGTGAGGTACTCCGCCATCACCGTCTTGGCATTGCCCTACTAACTCCAGACTAATCCAAAAATGGGTAAAGAGGTGGAGCGTGTGTGGAGCCGAGACTCTGATGCAGGCCAATTTAATAAGTGTGGAAAGCATTGCTGCTAGCATTGTCAGAACAACAGGGCATCTTGCTCAAAGGCGAACCCAAGGTTCATTTGCTGGCTAATGGATAGTTACTAAGTTACACAAAGCCTCAATTGAGGCTGGCCAATCAAGGAACTGCAGTTTCTGGCACTTCTGTGTTGGCTTCATTTTTTAGCCCTGGAGGTTTCTTCTTGGTCTGTATATATGCTTGGTGTTTGCTTTGAGTGGTGTACTTTTTGTAGTGATAGCACCCTTGATTGGGTGTGAATCTGTGTAGGTGGGCAATAAACATATTCCATACAACATTATGGAATATCACTTCAATTTCAATGGCCATAGAGGCAGTTCATCCGCCTAGGGGACAACAGTGTTAGCCTGTGTTTAGTCCCATCTGTGATAGGAGCACTTCCTACATTACTTAATTCTGTAGATAGAGGAGTAGAAAGAGAAGCTTATGCTAGCGGGACCCAATCCTCTGTATATTGGAGGGCAGGCATTAGTGTACACAAGCTGCCACAGAGATATTGAAATAAATGAAATCAAATTTCTAGTGGGACTGCTAGCATTAGCAAAGCAAGATAGGCTAACTTTTATACAGGGCGTGGAATCGAGTTTGCCTAGTTGGCTAGCATTCATTTTCTGACTGGAAGCTGATATGTCTCTCTCTCTTCTCTCCTCTCTCCTCCCCCCACCCCCTCTTTTTATCTTCTCCTAAACCCAACCGGTCGAAGCAGACGGCCGCCCACCCCGAGCCCGGTTCTGTTGGAGGTTTCTTCCTGTTAAAAGGGAGTTTTTCCTCCCCCCTGTCGCCAAGCGCTTGCTCGTTGTGGGAACTGTTGGGTTTTTTCTCTGTAACAAAGTAAGGTCTTGACCTTACCCTGTAAAGTGCCTTGAGATAATGTATATTATGATTTGGCGCTATACAAATAAAATTGAATTGAATTGAATTGAATGTCTTAAAGCTGAAGGCCTGGTGATAAAAGGTGAAAAGACCTTGTATCAACATTCTTAGGCTACACAGCATGATGTGCTCCAGTCAGCAATGCATCACAGGTGCTGACAGCAAGGCTGCCTCTCAGATGTCAGTCAAAACAGATTGATCTTTTTTAAATCAAAACTTATCACAAAAGTTGCAGTATCATATTAGCTTATATTTTCTTACACAACAAGTTTACAGGTAGATTTTTTGTACCATTGTGGTTCATGAAGCAGTGTTGTGATAAGAGGGTCCCCTTATTGTCTTTGTCTCACGTTCCATCAGCACACACATGGTATAGCATGTGCACCGTGATGTGCTTTCCAGGAGCACAGAGGTGATACACAGTTTTGCTAAGTGCACAAGGGGGTTATGCATTGCAACAGCTGGAGGTGGAGGACGAGCTGATATCAAATGTTTTCAAAATCATACAACAAGAAAAACTTTTGAAATATTTTACAAAATAATAAAGGTTTGTAAGGATACATATATATATATATATATATATATATATATATATATATATTTTTTTTTTTTTTTTTTTAAATAATTGACGGTAAACAATCAACACTCATCATGGTACATTTAATTTGCAAGTGAGTCTGACTCACACAATCACTAAGTGTTAGCTTATTAGCTCACTCCTTTGTTGCAAAAGCAAACACATCTCTAATCCTGCACAGCACAACTCTGTAAGTCCTGTATCCTTGACTTGACCTCCACAGTGGAATAAACTGGCAACACGAAGCTGAAAGCTTCCCTTTCGCTCCTCACTTGCATTCCACAAGCACATGCGATCACTATTGAATTAAACATACACCAGTGAGCTCTTGCTGAGATCCAACAGGCTATACCTAGTAGACAAATCCCAGTCCAGAGATGTGTGTTTTCCCTCAAGGCTTAGTTTATTCATTCATAATTCCATTAACCTCAATTAGACATCTGCTGACTGTAAGAGAGCACATAAATGACTCTAAACGAGCCAGATTGTCTGCAGTAGTTGAATAAAATGCAGAGTGTATCTGCCCTTGAGGTCTCCCATTCACTATGAAACAATGAAAATGAAAAAGCTGCACATTGCTGATGCTCTTACCTGCCTGTAGAAGCTATGTGGCTAGCTGTGGAGTCTTTTCAAGAACAGTCTAGACAGATAGAGACTATTTTTATTCTCCATTGCAGGTGAGCAATTCAAGCTGAAGCCCTTCTATCTTACTGCCTCTCTGTAGGCAAGCAATAACCAAACCAAACTTTCTTTAAAATTGCAGTTACCTCCACATGTGAAGTGCTGCAGCAGTTAAGGTTCTGATTCCAGTTCAGTCCCTTTGTCTCAGCTCCTATTCATCCACCTTGCTAAATGCCCATAATGCCTTAAACAGATTTGGACTTTGGGTCTTTTGTACCATTATCTTTTAAAGTTAAACTGATCAACTGTAAAAGAAGATGACCAGAAATATTTCAAGAACACCTTCACTGGACAAAGAAATAAATGAATGTGTGAGTATATTTTTCAGAGCTTCTTGCTTTCACTTTAATATCAAACCAATTTTTACATCTTTTTGAAAAAATATTCATTTTGAATAGGCACAATTCCATTAGAAGACTGATCTATGAGACCATGCTTGTTTTCTGTTGTGAGCATTCATTTAATGGGATTTTATTCCCAGACTGCAAGTGTTTGGTCCCTCTTTGAAACATGCTTAATTCAGCTGTCCTGAATAGCAAAAGACCAATTTCTAAAGTTAATTTTAGTGTAGCTAAGCACTTGTACAATGTGTTGTACATTTGTAGAGACAAATGTGTGAAAATAGATTTTGGATATTTAGATATAATTGTCCACTCTTTAGTGATATTAAAACAAGACTAGTGGTTGAAATCAGCATGCTAACATGCTGATCCTAAGGGGAACATGAATGTGTGTACCAAATGTCATGACACACCAAAGTAGTACACTCCATATAATGCCTTTTTTATACCAAAATTACCAGGTAAGTGCGTTTTTTAAATGCGGGTAAACCCACTAAAATAACCAATTGACTTCTTTTATACTGCCAGCTGAGTTTGCCTTTCAGAGAGGACACACACAACTGCGGGGAACAATGTCATCACATGCAGTTTCAGAGCATACACACACAAACCTCATCCCCAGGTTGGTGCTACTTAAGTGTTGAAGCCATTGTGTAAGAAGCTTCAATTGGTGATTGTGTGTTTTTGAAACTTATTTTGGGCCTGCAGCTTACTCTCTCATGCCTGACCAATGTCGCTGTGGTGTGTCTGTTTTAGTAGCACCGTGCTGGGATGGTGACAGGTCAGAGCCAAAAAACGTCTACTGCAGAGTCATTTGGCCTGGGTGTCAATGCTGATTGGACCCTTTTCCATTTCTGACAAAAGCCAAATGTTAGCCGGTCTTAGCAGGTTTTTATGACAAGTGAAAAAGGGGCTTTATACTTGAAACCCGCAAATCTCAGGGGTTGCCAGAGGAGAAGTTAGGGGATCACCAAAGTCATCATGATACATCCTCCTGGGACCATGAATATCTGCACCAAATTTCATCGCAGTTTATTCATAGTTGTTTAGATATTTCCACCTGGACAAAAGTGGTACACCAACCAACCAAAGAGACCAAAACTGTCATCTATCCCAAATGTTAGGGGAGAGGTTTTACCTCCTCTTTTTTTATTTTTTGTGATTGAAGTGCCCTTGGACAGAACTCTACACAGAAACTTATTAATAGATGATAGAGATCTTAAATAAATACTCTCCAAATTTAATACAGTACATCTGTCTGATGTACAGGTAGGTATGGTACAAATTTGTTATTCATAGCCCACACTTGCACTTAATAGAACGAGTCATTTGAATCATTTATTGCTTGCAGGCTGGTAAGGAATTTCTGTCACACAATTGACCAGCTGGTTTCAATGCACTTTCACTTCAAGCCCATAAAATGTATTATGAATTTATCACCTAAGGATGTGAACATTAACCAGAGCCAGTACACATTAATTAATGTGTACTTTACAAGCAAAGAGGCTGACAGCTCTTAGCTAGAAAATTATAAATAGACCACATTTATACATAAGTAGATTAAAGTGAGTTTATGGAATTAGGAACAATTACATAAGCTAAATCTTGTGAAATAAACAAAATTATTTTGGCAGCGAAATTGTTAATTCTTTACTTCCTGTTAATCATTCTTCTCTGTTTTCTTTCTCTTTCATTTTTTTGTTATGTGTCAGTTGAGTACTTGCTGATATGAACTCTCATTATGAATTCTTAGTGCTACTAATTCCTATGTATTTACCAGCACTGTTTCTATCTGGAGGGAATGATATATTCAGGTCAGGTCTATAACATTTTATTTGGCTATAATATGGATAAGGTAATTTCTTTTGCTGATCTTTCCTCTTTGTTTTATTTTGTTTTGTCTAAGAAAGCAATTATATTGCTGGTGCCATTAAAACATAGAATAATATCATTGTGAAGACATGGTCTCCGAGTTATAAACTAAGCCAGAGGAGACACAGCTAGTCACATTATGTCTGATACAGAGGCCTGATTCATTCAGAGACAAAAGTTGTGGATGTGATGATGATTCTCTTCAAGGCAAAACTTTAGCTGAATTGAGCATGCAAGGTGAACCACACTTATTGGGTATGGGGAATCTCAGGCATAGTGTTTGACTGTTTTTATACCATTGCACTGTCTGTAAAAAATATGAAACTCAGGTTTATTGAAAAACTACAGAAACAATAAATGAATCCTCTAGAACTCAGAAGATTCAGTACTGGGACAAGACCACCAAACCCACAATGATGATTTGTGGATCTACAATACTGTAAACAGATGGGGACTGTTGATCTGGTCGACTCATTTACAGTGATGCAAAATAGCCAAAAGGAATCCCATCACCAGTAGATGAACTCTATATATTCAGGTACACCTTGCTGTAAAATGCCTGGCAAATCGGCAAACTAGAAAGCAAAACTCTTTGGGATTATGGGAGAAAAAATACTACATGCAGGACAACTGGTATTTTGTCTTATCTAGCCATGATTGTATTTATTCATTATGTGTAATGCTTTTGGATATGCTTCATGCTTCATCCATTCATATCCTGTTCAGGCTATGACATCAAGAGCTATTGTCAACGCTCATAAGAAAGCATCCTCTCCTGCAAAGACTTGCATTTTTCTTCTCATATTAAAAAAAAAAAATCACTTGTTCTGTTTCCATTCTTTCGTTCCTCCTGGGAAAGTCCCATGGTTCCTCCAGCCCCCCAAAGAAAATAAAGAGAACAACAAGAACAGGTCAGTCTTTTGTTTGCCAGGTTGGCAGAGATGCCATTTTACATTGCTTAATGCCACACTTCACACTTTTGAATCTGTGTAATTAAAACAGGTAGCCCTTATAGGCAGATTTAAGGTAAAAAGAGGTTGCAGTTGCAGAGTGCAGGCCTGTCAATCAGTGTCAGCTCAGGCTGGATTTCAGAGGAGGGTGAAGGCATTCGACACAAGACAGAGAGTTATAGTTACAGCACCGTTCTAGCTAGAAGGTAGACTCTAGCTTAGCTACACTTGCCCTTCTTATTTGTTGGCTTGTAACTCTCATCATTTAATACCATCCATCTATATCTTTGATAAACATCTTAAATGAAAACTGTATTCTCTTTCTGTCCTTCCTTTTGTTGTACAATTACATAATGGGGTACACATGAGGGTAAGTATTAATTGCAAATCTCCACCACACCTGACTATGTGCAAAGACATTCATGAGGACTATGAGGCACTCCCAGGGAGTTACATAAACACCTCCCTTTATGCCTGCCAGCATTTCCCTTTAAACCTTTATGTGATTAATATTTCATGGAATCATTTGACTGTTTAATGGCTTGTTTTGTATTGTATTTATATTATGTTTAGTAAGACCCTGAAGAAATAAATGCCTATATTATAGATGCATTTATTGATGCAGTTGAGAAAATAACCACTTGGTCTGCCTGATTAATTCAAGCTTTTGTTTACTGCATGTGTCACATAAATCAACCACTCAAACCAAAGACAATGGGTTGTACTGACCTAGACCTTAATGTCAGGTTTTATATTACTAGTCCTGTTTCCCCAGTCAGTTGTGACATTGTTTGCTAGTGCCTCTGTGTGTTTACCTTTGTTCTGTTCATTATGTGGACTCCTATTTACTGCTACTTGTTTGTAGTTACCTGCTGTCTCTGCCTGTCCATCAGTTTGTGGCTGGTCCTCATCACGTAATCTAATCTAACTAATGTTTGCTGAATATGGACCAGATCTTCTCTATCACAGTCCTCTTAGGTGGGCACATTGAGACTAGAATTCAATTCCCTGTGCCATTAAAGGGGCTATCTTTAAGTTTTCTCTGCTGCTGAATGTCGTTTCTTGGAGGTGGAGGGCCAATTAGCTTTCATTGCTGTCATTAGCCGAAGGGATCAAATCCCACGCTGTGAATGTTTAAAAATTGTCTTCACTATGGGTAAAAAAATTACAATGCTTTGTGTGTCATGAATTAAAACAGACAGTGTTTTAGACATCATTATTGTAGCGTTGATGACGACCTGAAAACACATTTATAGATAAATGCAGGCATGTCAGGTTTACTTATTAGGCTACCACCAGTAATAACACACCCATATTATGTGTCACTTTTGCTTACTTAATATTTTTGCACATTTTAACAGCTTTTGCCCTTCAGCATGTAGGAAGAACAGGGCTGTATTTGTAGCTGTGCAGTCAGAGGTGAGACATCCCCACCAACGATAAACACTGGACAGTTAGCCTCATTAGTGTGTAATGACGGGGCAAAGCAGATATGGCTAATTCATGAAGCATCCACTGTGTTCCCGAGGCCATTCGTTTCACAGCTCCTCCTTATTCAAACAAAAGTTAACGTGATGCTAAGAGTGCAAAAATAACAATAACTGAAACATTCAGCTCTTACAGAGGGGTAGTTTTAGATCACCTAATTAAAGTGAGAGATGATAACCTCTGTTACAATAATATAAAGCCCCCACTCTTCAGATTCTACTCTACTTTATGATATTATGACAGTAATTACAACCCAGATTGAATGAAAAGCTCACCCTCTTTCTCTGAACTTGAAATGCACTATAAACCATATCTTTCACGCCTGGGCCTCAGCCATAAAAGTTGCATGCTGTAAGCTGACCTTTTATTGTGATATCAAGCACTTTCTGATGAAAGCTGCCAGTCAATTCAGAACTTCAGAAAAACCTCCTCACAGACAGCCAGTGTCAAAAACGCTCATGAAAAAATAAAATAGCTTTCAAAGAATAAGAGCGGGTTATGAGCCCCGCTCCTCATTAATGTGTAATGACATGATGTTAACTTGGCGCTGCCAAAACAGTGTGGCTCCTCCATTGTTTTTGGTACATGTATTCCCAATCCGCAGGGCTTTCTATTATTTATAACAGCCCACATCTAGGCTGCAGGAACTGACTGACTGGATTTGAGCGCTGGGCATGCTGGGAAACAGACAGATGACACCACTCTGCTGTTGTCAAGCAATCCACTGTACAGTACACTGTTGACATGCTTGGTCTCTCTTCTGGGGGAAGATGAGTGCTGAGAGACAGCCAGCAGTCTGGTTCATACGCTATCTTTAGGTATAATGTGTTTGTGTGTATCAGGCTTCAGCGTGACTATCACTATGAGCCTGCCTCCCTCCTCACACCTCTGACATGTGATTGAAGCCTCTTACATTATTTCTTACAGGAAGTTTAGATTGAAAAAGAAACTGCACATCAGAGTTTTTTGTTTTTTAGGAAATAAAAGATAGACAGGCCTTTCATGTTAAATATGAGCTACATTATCATGTGCAGCTGTTTCCTTTGTTGACTGTTTTTACCCATTCCTGTGCAGGTGGGATCTGATTAGCAGGATGGCTATTGTTTTTTTTGTTTTTTTAGGTAGATCCAAACCAATAAGTCTGGACACAAAACAAGCACCTGCTGCCTGTAAAAGCTCACAAGGAGGGAAACCGCACAGCTAAATAAGATTTCACAAATATATCTCAAGTGTACACATTCATCTCTGGGCCTCCATTTCACCCAATATGAAACTCCAGGGCCGCGGTTCATTTTATTTCCTCTTCTGAAACAAATATTGAAAAAACCCAGAGACAATCTTGTGATGGGATCACACCAGCTGTGAAGCCCGTCAACATGTTGACACTCTGACCCATGAGTGCTCAGTAGTTATTACTACATTATTACATCAGCGCTCATGGGTCGGACCACACCTGTATCCTGACTGTGTCTTGCACGGCTTGGATGCTAATGGATCATTTTGTAATTTATTTAAGTAACAAAATCTGTCCACAGACAAACACCTGCCAAAGTCCTCAAAACCACCTCTGCTGTAGTTCTCACTACTGAGTTCTCTGACTTTAACAAAGTCAGGTTTTTTTGGCTACTTCTACTTTTCGCAGCAGCTGCTGTGGAGTTCATGTTGTTTAGACATCTCTGTATTTTCTGCTGCTTTATTCTGCTGTCAATCCTATAAGAAGTGGCAGCTATTTGATTTATGTAGCTTAATATGGCTACATAAAGTCTATGGACACCTGCTGGGGTGTGGCAATTATCTGTGCTCCGGCTGCAAAGTACCTGACTTGAATTAATGAGTTGCTTTTGGTGTGGTTCTCATCTGGCAATGGTATATGCAGTGAAAACTGCATATACTGAAAAATATAAAAAAGCCTAAAGATGTTCTTTAATAGTTTTATCATATATCATTATTATTATAATCACCATACAACAGTTTTTACCACTCCCTTTATCTGAGCACATTTTTACACAAGTAATTTTACTTCTACTTTGGTAAAATTTCTTTTAAGTAACAGTATTTTTTTTTCTAAATAAAATGTTCTTGTACTCTCTCGATCTCTGGCTCCTGCTGCAGTAGGAGTCTCCAGGACTACCATGATCTCACACATACACACACATAGTAATAGCATTACTGCCTGTCATGACTTCCTGCGATATTCATTTTCCCTCCTTTGCTTCAGGAACAGAAAAAAGTCAAGAATCAGTGTTAACCATAATGAATGAACAGGAACTGAGGTATCTGAATAAATTGGTGCTATTTATTATTCCTTACTGGTGCCAGATGGCATTTGACATTTGTTTTTTTATTTTTTTTTTGTTTTGTTTTCTTTATTCTCTTTCTTCAGTCAACAGTCTCCACAGGCTAAGTGACAAGTAAGCTAGCTCTAATATGTGAAACTAGTGAAGAAAAATTCAATTTTGTTAAGAAAATTTAATGAAAATTTAATTTCCTTTCGTTGTTTCAGGGTAGAAAATGACATGAATGAAGCGCTGGACTGTCCAGCTACAGCATAGGCGCATGTCATACAGTGCTGAATTTCCTCTTTTGAGATGCTGTAATGAAATGTTCCCAGCTGCTGCAGTCCCTACTTTTCTAAAAGTGTCAAAAACTTCCAAAACCCATTTTGGCTGTAAAAAGGCAGAAGTGAATCAATCAAAGCGCCTGCTGATTACATCAGAAGTGTGTCTCCCAATTTTTACTCTTTCATCCAGTCCGCCTGATTGAACATCAGACACTTTGTTATTAATCAACCTGTCTGAAGACTGAACAACGTCAGTCAAAGCGTGTTTGGGCGTCTCTCTCTAAAGAAATCCACAGCTGCGTGATGACATTTAGGATTTTGATGCCAACATCTGAGAACTGTGCAGACAACCAGCAGAGAGAGGAAGCAATCGAACTCAGGCAAGCACCCAAGTCGGTCAAGCCTGGTTATCCAAGGGAGAAAAATCAATGTTCTCCCATGCTGCTCTGCACAGTATTCACACACGGCAGCACTCTCAGAAGTAGTGGGGCCAGGCGGACATTTAAAGAGAGTGGTTTAGCAGGGATGTGTTTACTTTAACTGTTAATTAGGAGTGCAGGAGATCACGTTGAATGTATTTTTTAAATTTATTTTCATGCCATTATATAGTATCACCCCTGCAGTTTGAACATATTTCAAATTCATTTTTATCTTTTTCTTGTCATTTTTCTTTACCAGCTAGCATTCAGTTGAATAAATGGCACACAGGGACTGGATGAAAATTAGGATGGGGTGGGGTTAATTTAATTTTTAGGATTGCAAAAAAGAAAAAAAAAAAAAAGCAAAATCCTTCCCCAGTATCTCACCATACAGCCCTTGATCAACAAAAATAACTACAAAAAAGCAAAGCATAAATAATTTATGATGGTGTAGCCTAATTTTAACCTTAATAAAAAAAATAATTTTCACATCAGCCACAGAAGTGCAAATTACAAGTGGAATTAAGACAAGATGCTACACTTCAATTGTAACATCAGCCAACTTTATGTGACAGTGGAATTTAAATATGAAGAAAAATAACACAACCTTTTTCTGTCCTCCGGCTGGGGAAAAAAAAGAGACATATAATCCAACCCCTTCTGACCTACTCCTAATAATCTGGGTACAGTCCCTTAATTCAAAGGTGATCTCTTGATGAGCAGTGCAAATAATGTCTGCTTGTGCAATAAAATCAATCCATAAGGTAGAGTCATACTTTTTTTGTTCCCAGACAGAGCATTCAGTTATAAATAGCAATGGAATCAGTATCTAACATACCGTTAAGGGCGGGGTCACTGTGGTTCTTGTAGTGACCTGGCACAGCTCCAGGCTTGTCCTTCTGGCACGTAGTGAGTATTGGACACAGTGTTCTCATAATAGGCCTCATGAAGGAAGCAATGTACAAACAAAGTTCCTCTTATTTTTGTTCCTATCCATCAATTTGTTGTTATTTTTTCTTCTCTTTCTTTTTTGATTCTTCATTTTCTTACCAAGATAAGAAAAAAAAATGTTTCAACATTGGAAACATATGTTTCAAATTTGTGGAACATAACAATTAAAAAAAACAAAAAAAACCCAACTAAAAACATGAATATCATATAATCAAATTTAGATTAATAGTAGGATTTTTTAATTTGTGTGTTGATCCCAATTAAGACTAAAATATCCTTGTTGGATCATTGTCCATTCAAAATGAACATTTAACAATTGGTTTGTGTGTAAATGCCTCACTGGGGAGGGGCGGGTCCCTGATGTGCCGGGCAGTGGATCACTGTGTCGGGGGCTTCAGAATCTGATGCTCGTGGTGCAGCATCGCTGCGGCTTGGACACCTGTCAGTTCCACTTCTCCAATTATTTCTTGAAGTCTTACCTCCTCCTAACCCCCTACAGTTGCCATTGCTCATCAAGTTGTCATTGATGGGCAATGTGTTTTTTTTTTTTTTGTTTGGTTTTTTGTTTGGTTCTTTTCATTTCTTTTGATTGCAGTTACCATGTGTCCCTCTCCATTGCTGAGTTCATGAATTTCCTGTAACATCAGTACCGACACTGACAGAATCACGTTTTTGTCCAAGTTTATTTAACAGTATGTTGATTTCATTACAGCTGAGGTTCTGCTCCTTACAGTCTGTTTTTGGTGGCATCCATCCAGTTCTTGGCCATGTGCCATAGTATCTGCACACGGCACAACACCTGCCCTCACACAGTGTTTAGATGATCCTACCTGTGCTAATAACAAACAATCAGCCATGTGCCCTGAGTTTATGACCAAGTGGGATTCATCATTCAGGACACGAGGGTAAGAGCAGATTGGAGAAGAAGATTTAGTGCATCTGAAGTTGACTTTTCTTATTTTTTTGTCTTAATAGAAAAGTAAAAGAAATTATAAGAAAGGATTTAAGACAATGTGGCTGCATGACGCTCAATGTATCGAGTGTACGGTGTAGCAACAACACTGGCAAATCTCTTTAATTGAAACGGTTGATACATGAAGATGCACCTGTGACAGAGCTGCTGTGGTAGTATACACAGCATTAGGAAAGTTGAGTCCATGAAGAGAATCCTCGATTTTCATGACTAATGCCTACCATACACAGGAAAGACCGACACCCTCTCACATCGTAAGACAATGTGTCATTAGTCACAGAATTTTCATTCTACAAGAACTCTCTAATTTCAATTTACAAGACTGGGGATCTTGCAGGGTAACCACTTGCAAGACTAGACTGCTTTGAGATTATTTCCCATCATGCTCCTGGTGGGAGAGACTGGGAGAAAAACTTGTTTTCTTGTCTTTTTTTCTCTTTAATATTCTACAATATCATTGTTACTATTATTATTCTTATCATATAAAGTGAGTTACTCAACACTGTAATTGTCATTGTTTGCCCCTGAAATGACTGTTGGGACTTTGTTTTTATGATTTTCTGTTTTATTTTGAAATGATCTTCCTTGTGTCCAGTTACCCTTGCCGTCCTCATGTATTTAATGCCAGCCTTACACCTCTTACACTTACACTTCCATGCTCACTATCAACTTGGTTTGCTGCTTCTTGTTTGGTCCTGGAGAAAGCTTCATTGAACATCACTATTTGCATGAGAGACTAAAACCTTATAATAATATTAAACATGTTTGATTTTGAAGGATCGTGAAGACAAAAAATGACTGACTTAAGACAGCTCAGACGACCACCTTACACCAAACGATCAAGATGAGGGGAGCGCGCCGCAACTCTAGCAAAACTCTCATGATTTTATTCCGACATTGGCAACAGTGAAATCTCTTGAAAAGTCGTTTGGTGCGAGGCCTGCATCAGAAAATCTGGTGAAAGCTAAGACCAGGATAAATGCAATCTCGTAGAACTGGGTGAACGATTATTATCTGTTTTAAATTGTGGTCTTTACTCTTCTTTACAAAAACCCTTAATTTTTGCACTGCAGACATGAGCTGAAGAAATATATTCACAGACAAAGTGACACTGATGTGGTCTTTGTCATTTAAATGTGACTTTTGAAAGAAGAAATAACCTTTTTATCTGGCCAATGAAGAGAGAGAGATCGCTGTATAACTGCCATTAGTAGACAGTTATAAGTCTTCTCTATTTCCACTACTTTTTACACATTGTATAATTAAACATTTCATCATACATATGAGGTCACACCAGGTTTTGTGGTGGGTCAGTTCATCTCTTTGTCTTCAGCTTGACAGAAACTGATACAGGTATGCCCTGCCTCCATCCATTAAAAGATCTGACACCAGTTTCTGGGTGCAGGCAATTTATCCTTGTGAAAATTATTATTATTACTTTTTTTTTTTTTTTGTGCTGAAATGACTGTTATACTACACTAAATTTCAAAAGGATTTAATTATACAAAAGCTTTTGAAGAGATTTGGCCTTGAACTGTTTTGATCTTTGTTTCATCCTTCTCCATTTTGCCAGCCCTTTCAAAGACATGAATTCCTGCCACGAAACCAAAATGTGCAAAAATGTGATATTAACTCCAAAATATTATCAAATTTATTGAGTTTATTGAATGTGGTAATAATTCCAGTTTAAGTGAACATCCGCATAATGTTCACACAAATTAATTTCCAATGTCAGTCAACTCTTAGAAAGTGTCACTTCACTTTTTCTAATATGAATGGCAGGAAACAGTGTTGAGTCGGATACAAGATGAACTCAGGGATGCTCCCATAAACCCCAGCTCCCCCTGACAACAGCTTAACAAGAGCTCTGACAAAGAAGAACCACTGACATGCTTCACAGCTGTTGTCCAGCTTCATGAATCTTTTGCTGAGATCAACTAAAGCAGAGGAGAAGTCAACATTACCGCAGTGTGATCCTTGAAGTTGGACAGTGGGTTTGGTGGGTTACAGTCAAACTACTCATGCCACACTAAACCAAATAGGGCTTTTCCACTCGGGACATTTTGACATGTCACAGTAGAAGAAGAACAGGTGGAAATAATAAAACGACTCAGTTTCAGGGTCCTTGTATTGTGGGTGCTGGCCGCCGTTAATGAATGGAGCCTGAGGAGGGATCCTTTGTTATCATTTACGTAGAGCTGAACTACTGGAGGAAAACATTTATACTTCGTGGTTTGTATATATATAAATAGTTGTTTATATATATATATATATATATATATATATATATATATATAAACAACAATTTTTTCACAGAGGCATAACGCATCCACATTAGAAGGTTTTACATCATGATATACTCTGTATTACTCAAAAATATTTAAATATAATAATGGCATTACAAACTGGCAAATTTACTTGCAGTTAAGCAGGTTATTAATATAGATAAACTGTTGGTGTTGAACAAATTTCTCATGCGCATTTGGTTTCAAAACAAAGTAAAACTGAACTAAGACACATCTGAAATGTTCGATACACAGATGTTCTCAGTAAAAAACCTTGGGAAAATTCACCTATATTACATGAACCAAGCTATGCAGGACTGTCACAGAGTGTAACTCCTCCACCTCATGTAGTGACCCTGTAGCTACAGCATTTTTGACATGGGTGTTTGACAGTTTTTCAAGTCATGTATAAATACATCTCCTCAAACTGGCATCTTCCCAGATTCCTTTCAGACAGCTATAAAACCTGTACTATAGAAACCCAACATAGACAGTGATGCTCTGATCAGCTATAGGCTGTTATCCAACCTTCCATTTATTAGTAAGATACTCGGAAAGAACATACTAAAGCACTGAAATTATTCTTACTAAAACAATCAGCGTTTAAGCCAACAAGCGAAATGATCGTCTTGAGTTGGCCGATCTTTCTGACTGTGTGTTAAACCGGATCAAAACATAAGAGGAAGAAAGTTTGACATCAGTCTTGGAGATCATGTGATCTGCTGTGGGGCCTTGGTACATTATTATTCTTACTGTACATGCTGCCACTTGGTGACATCATCAGAGAGCACAATGTATGTTTCCATAGTTACACCGATGACACACAACTGTACATCTCTGCTGTACCAAATGACGCTGTATCTATGAACTCCATTGCTTCTTGTCCTCTGGTGATAAATAAATGGATGAACAATCATTTCTTAAAGTTAAATGAGGACAAAACTGAAATCCTCAAAGGGCTGCTCAATAACCTGGGGAAATTAACTCCCTGGATTAAATTTGAGGTTACAAGCTGTTGTATTTTCTTGGATGCAGATCTAAGCCTCAGGTCCCACATCAACAAGGTGATGAAAAGATCATTTTCCCACCCCGCTGATGTGGGACCTGAAGCTTAAGCACGACAACATAGCTAAAGTAAATCCATTTATGCTGAAAACTTGACTCATGCCTTCACTTCAAGCCGACTCGATTGCTGTAATGCACTTTTTACTGACCTCCCAAATAAGACTACCGAGAGACTTCAGTTCAATCAAAATTCTGCAGCTCAGCTATTTACCAGAACCAAGAGGAGAGAGCACCTTAGTCCAGTTTCCTACACAAAGAAAGGACCAAGCTATACTGCTAACTCCCTTTTTAACTATATACCTCCTAGAACACTGAGATCATCTACTGCTGGTTTATTGAAGGTTCCCAGCAACAGCAACAGAAAATCAGAGATGCAGACTCTGTCAGTTACGGCTCAGAGCTATGGACACACCGCCTATAGACATCAGAGGAGCAGCTCGCTAAATATTTCTGAAGAAAGCTAAAAGCTTATCTCTTCACTTTAAACATAACAAGCTGTGACTTTCCTGATACAGGTCTGAAAATTGGCCCTTTGCGCCACACTTCTTTTAAAATGCTGTTTTAAGCACTGATGTCAGTGGTTGGCTGATAAATTCAAAAGAAAAGACTTGTGTGTTTGGTGTTTTAGCCCCTGACAGCATCACGGAAGAAGGTGTTTATTTTTGGGGAATATTCAGGTGTCTTGTATGAAAGGTGCTATCCAAATAAAGTTTATTATTACTGTATATTATTATTATCAGAGGCTCTTGCACAATCACTATGATAAAATATTTTTTGTCCTCATCTTATCCCAACAGGACAAAGGGATCCATGCTTTGGGCAGTATCCTTGAAAGAGATAATTTGCTGTGCATCTGCTAAAGGCCATCTTTAATCCATCTCCACCATCACCACTAGGTCTCATTAATGCAGGTAATTGAGCTAATTCGGCCCCTGTGAAAACTCATTTGACTTCTAATCACATTCTGACCACTCATTTGACATAGCAGGAGATCTGTGGATTCTCTTTGTTTCACCGGCACCGCTGGACTTGTTTACTCGAATATAAGAAAAACAGCCATCATCGCAGCCGTTATAAAGAACATGCCAGTTCTGTTTTTCTTATCTTTAAATTGACGCCCCAGGACGATGTTCACACATGCACCTCAGACTAATTGAGAGGAAATACACCTGCCGGGTGATGTAACAAGTGTCGGCTGAAGCTGTATAGTGTTTACAGTAATAAATGATACTAAAGTTTCATATCCAGCACTAGGGTAGTAACTGTAATTAAGATGTAAGGTGTCTCTTGCTACTTCAACAGCTGTAAAAATATCGCCTCAAAAGTGTTAACTGCAGCTCATATAATATACATTTTGATTGGAACTGTAACCTTTAAATTGCCTTTCGTGTTTTTTTTTGTGTTTTTTTTCTCTCCCAACAAACATTTTCAGCTACTGAATAAACATTATGAAGCACTTGCGACACAATCTAAAAGGTCATTCTTACCATTCATAAATGCTAGGGGCATTAAGCACGTTAGAGGGTGTCAGAGCAGCCGCTGGGGGAGAGCCAGTGAAAGAAGGGGACCATTGAGATAGCTGGACATCAGCCTTGTCAGAAATCAAACTACCACAGCTATCAATTCAGGTCTGGGCACAAAGATGCTGTGTGTGTTTGTGGCTGGGTCTGGGCAGAGCTGGCACTCTGAAATGTTTGTTAGTGAATAACAGCTCTCTCTTTGATTTTGTCCAGGCCCACAGACATGGAGGATGAAGCAGCCGCGGCAGCCATTAAGGTCGCCGGTGCCACGGCCATGAAAGTACGTCTACAGCTTTACTGCTGTCGATCTTTAAACATGTCACAGTCATCTATGATACTGTCTGAGGCTGCTCACCACTTTGAGTAACATTTAGCATTATGGGTTGGTTGTGGCCTCTGAAAAACACCGACCTTTGATAGAAGCTCCTCTAATGATTTTCTCACCCCACTAAGGCGTTCCATAAAAGTGATATAGGCTGTAATTTTCTCCAGCAATGACCGCGCCTGAAAATATGATTCAGGCAGTGATGAACAGTTAGTACATTTTTGCAAGTGCATGTGCTTTACTTGTGTATTGCCATTTCATTCTCTCTCTCTCTCTTTCAGAAAGCTCTAGTTGGTATGTTCTTTTTTTTACCTTTATTTATTTGGTCATTTCTCTGAGGGGCAGCCACTCATACAGGAACAACCTGATTACATTAATACATACATTCACATCTGGAAGCTGCTCAGCACAACGACAGTCTGACCCACTGTCCACTGAGCGGCTCCACTGGAGCAGCTGGGGTTAAGGGCCTTGCTCAAGGGTACCACAGTGGACTTGATGAGAGTTGATGACAAGTGCTGTTTTTTTTTTTTTTACACCTGATTTAATCCTGCTGGTCTGGGGATTGAACTGAATCTCTAACTTCCCCAGCAGTTGTTTGGAAATTTAAAGATACATGACAACCTTGCAGTTCAAGATATATCACCATTGTGCCACCAGGGAAGCAGTGCTTGCCCAGTTAAAGTTAAAAATAGACATCAATTAGAACGATATTGAAATGGAAGCGATCTCAGAAGAGATCTCAGAACAGATATTCTGTCCCCTAAAGGATCTGATATTGCATGTTTGTATTCACCATGAAATGTACTGCCCACTTGTGGCAGCAGCAGCTTGACTTCCAGCTGTTTGTATCTTTAGTTTCTGTTATTTCTGCGGGTGTGACTGTGTCCTGTTGACAAAGGCTGGGGCTTGTCAAGCGGAGAGGGGAGCAGCATTTTTAGGACATTTGTGCATACGTTAGTCTCAGCCAGTGGCTCTGTTTACAACATTTTTTCCACATATTAAGATTTATGGCAAAGTATGATTATCAATGAGACTTACAGGCAGCTTTAGCGTCTTCCTAACAATTCACTAATAGCTGGTTGTATAAGACATGCTGGGAGAACACAGACGAAACAGTTGAAAATATTGATTTTCTAAATGGTTGTTCAACAGATAGTTTGTTTACTGGCCTTTTCCTTTTTATCTTTACCTCATGTGGTTCTGTGTCCACCACAGCCTCTCTGCTGTTCCCTGTGTGTGTGTGTGTGTGTGTGTGTGTGTGTGTGTGTGTGTGTGTGTGTGTGTGTGTGTGTGTGTGTGTGTTTGTGTGTGTGTGTGATTATGCAGCCCTGCTTATTGATGTTGATGCATTTTCAGTGTCAACGTCATCGATTACGGCTACTAATCACAGTTGTGTTGTGTGTGTAGTGGGCGATAGAGCCAGAGAAAGAGAGAGAGGGAGAGAGAGAGAGAGAGGCTGGTGGCCAGAGCAGAGAGTTCGGCGTTATCACTATAGCTGTGAATGTAGCAGTGCAATGTATGTGCACTTGAGGTTATTCCAGGTCAAAAGACCCAAGTCACCTTCCTGCTTATCCCCTATGCTTCCCAATTATAGTCCAGACAATGAGCCTGGAAGGTTTCCAATGCTGAGGCTGGGAAATACAGGATTCTGCATTGTCCCTGGACTGTGTCATTGTCAGTTGATGGTAAACATTCTGAAGATTATAAGCAATTTTCAGATATTTTTCCTCTGCACCGCACATTTGATAGTTTTGTGTCAGTTTGAAGGAAAAGTCTCTATACTCCCTCAGCCAGGAAGGAGTGCAGGAAGGTGAAGATACGGTTTCCTCCCGAGAGCTCAACGCACTGCAACTTAAGAAAATACATGCAAATAGACAAAACACAGGTAAACTCAGACATCTTCATCAATCTGACAACACATGCAATGCAAATACACACAACACGAGCACTTTCATCAGGGCTGTGTGACGTCGCCTTTCTTCATTTGACACATGCCCACTTCAAAGCAGCAAGAAAAGCACAGATGAAACAGCATGGACAGAACATTTTCATTTGAAGGAACAAAAAACAAAAAACCTTAGACACTTGTTTGGCAGAAATGTTTGTACCCATTTAAGACTCCATTGCTACAATGATAAGTCAATAGAGGAAAACTGTGTTTTAGGGCACTTTAAAGGGTCATTGTAGTGATTAAATGCTGCACTAAAGTTCAACCTTCAAGCAGCTCATCTCTAAACACCTGGACTATCCTGATTTTTAGTATCTTTATGGGTCAAACTCCAAAAATGCTGAGTCCTTCACTTCCTATAAAGCCACCATCTTTGTATGGCCCCCTCCTGCCTGAAAAAAGCTCATGTCTTTCAAAGTCCACATGTCCTTTTTGCAATGCAAATATTCTGTTACAGAATATGTTAATACCCCCTCATAATCTTTCTGTGCTGACCTCCAGGGGTTTATCTTCTCACCATGCTGCAGTGATGCAGCAGTGTACTCCATGGTTTGTCAGTACACAGTGGCATCAATGAGCACAACAACAGAGCACACGTCTAACTGCAACAAACCTGAAACCTTCAAACGAAGAGGGCAGTGAGATGCTCCTTTCCATCTGTTGTTACCGTTGATTACTCTTGTGAAGTCTCCAAGCCTGAGCTGAGATAAATAACCCTGATGACATCATTATGTGTATTTTCTTAGACTTGAAAAGGCTCCTGCTGAGACAAAAAAACATGCACTGATACTGTTTTTACAGGCTGAGTAGGACTAACCATGCAGCTGTTAAATCTCTGCTGTTCCCTTTAAGTTCTGATATACTTCCATAGATGCACAGCTGCTAATAATGGCTGTGCCAACTTCAGCTGACGGGAGTTTTGTTAAGTTTAGTTACTTTCACCTTATTCAGTAAAACTCTCATTGTCTTATTGTGTGTATTTGAAAATGTACAAACCAACAAAGGAAATGCTGCTAGCATGTCTAGAGAGGAACTATAATTGATTACCCAATATCCTTTTTCTTTTTTTTTTTTTTTTTTTTTGCTAATGCTCCCACTATCAGTTGTGCACACTCTTCAGCATCACTGCTGGGTGACAGCCTGACTACACAGACTGGAACTGGCACTTGACTAAGATCAGTGGGTGCCTTGTTTGCAAGGAGCAGTTGACGCCACAGGGCCATGCCATATGCAGCACCATGCAGAAAAGAGCATGCAGGCGAGAAATCGTTCCCCTAAAGTGAGCTGCATGATAGATGGGAGAGGAACATTGAGTGACACATTTTTTTGTTTTGTGAGTATGCTGAGTCTCTGTCAGCAAGACAGCTATTGTTGCTAGACAGAGAAGAAGCAATTTATTCAAGCGGAAGAATGGAGCAACAGTTTCTTGGATAATTTGCCTTTCAGTGATGCTGAATCATGTGGACAAAGCGGATCTCAGCGCGGGTCCAGCTGGTGTTGTTCATTGATTATCTCCTGGTAAGTTCACAGAGATGTTTTATGGAGGAGAGCTCAATAATATATGGAGCTCAAGGCTGTTTAGAAAAATGATATCAATTGAAAGTATGATGAAACAGTTACTCTAAGGGAGCCATATGATAGATGCTCTCCACCACACAAACCACAAACATACAAAGAATGAAAACTTTCTTGCTTCTCTTATTCTGACAGTCCTGCCCCCTCAAAAATGTTATTTTACTGTCTCACTATCATTTCCCAAATCCAACTCTGTTGACACTACTTCACTGGTTTCTCCACTGGTTGGTAAACAATTGAAATGAACAGCAGAAGGAGACCAGTCATTACATACAAAACATTTTTGGTAACCCTTTTTTTTAGTATCAAGCAGATCCAGATTCTATATTAATACTGTGAAAGCATCAGAGCCTCAGTCCACAGAGAAATGCACACAGCCTGTATTCAGAAACTGAGCCTTAAAACAAGCCATCAGGACTTCTGTAACTTTGTGATGTCACAACAAAGCAGTCCCCGCTCTCAGCCATGCCCCAAGCCCCGCCCACCTGGACCCACTATCTAACTCTACAAGATTTGGTTTCTCTGAGTGTTGAAAAATCTGCTGAAATCTGCTATATTGTTATTTGTTCACTCAAAAAAACTGTCTGCCAATCAGAGGAGAGGCTTAGAGCCTCTCTGAGTCTCTCCTCTGATTGGCTCACAGTTTTTTTGAGAGATATATTCTTACGGATATCAAATAAAACTGAACCAAAACTAAAAAGTGTAAAACATAGGACCTTTAATTTATAGGTCATTCATTATGTTGCAATTATGTATTAATGTGAAGAAATTTACAAGAAATAAGTAAGTAATAATTCCACATACACTATATATTATATCATATATAATAATATCATTGTTACAGTAAGTAGTTTATAATATCTTTGGCATTAATCTCCCTTATTGCAGTGTGTTGAAATGACCTAAATGTCCTATGCTGTATGTGGGTTGTACTATTAACTATAACAATTAATTCCCATATAATCACAGTCTAACCCTCTTTATTCTGCTTCAATTTACTCTGAAGTTACACATATTTTACAGTGATACCCGGGAATTACACTACTACAGCTTGTCATTGTACTGATTTTACTGATTTTACTTGGCTGTTATTTCTTGGCAATTTCTTCACATCACCACATAATTACTACATAATTAATGGCCTGCAAATTAGAGGGTTACCACGATTTTTTTCATTTGCACTTTTAAATTTGGTAACGTGGAGAGTCGAGGGACTAATATGAAGTGCAAGATGATTGTCACATAATGACAGAAGTAGTCAAACTACCAACAGTAGCTGTGTGAGCTGTGATTGTACCTGCAATGATAGCATGGTTGACTGTAAGTTTGAAACAGTGTTATTCAACCTTTTGAGAAAATAAAAATGGATTATAAGAGTAACAGTATATGTCTGTTTAGAAATCATTAGAGACCTTTGGCAAGAGCCCTCCCACTGCTGTCATCTGACATAATCTATAGCAGCTGTGTGCTTCATTTTGAATCAGGCAGGTGAAAGCAAATCTGAAAAACATCGTCCTATACAAAATATGTGTTTTACAATTCTCTCTCCATTGTGCAAACATGAGCCATAGTCAGAGCATACATAGCTGCAGATGATGAAAGCTTATATTGTACATTTTCTGGTGTCCTGGGAAAAGTATGTAAATCTTGCACATCAAAGCCTGTTACCATGAGTTGGGGAGTACTACTGCATTATGTGAAAGAAAGTTGTATAAAACCTTTTGTGTCTCCAGATGGAACTGTGTGAAGTCACTTGAGTCAGCACTGATTGGAGCTGAAGGCTACAAGTCTGCAAAGTATAAGAATCTAGGGTTGTGGTGTTAGAGAGAAGTGAGCTTACCAGACTTCTGCAGCCCACTCCTCATCTCTTTTTAAAGCTGCATAGCTGCAAAGCTGCATTATCCGCTATTAGCATACCACACCCAAATCTCCAGCGCAACTGTTGGCAGTCAATTTGCATTGTGTGTAATGTAGGCCGCCATGTTTTGAAAAAAAAGCAAATAAAGAGCATGATATCGCTGGTTTTGGTTCGATTGACAATGCTATAGGAGAGTGATGCTAGGTGCTAAATGCTACCTTTACCCACTAGAATAACATTGCCCACTGCTTCATACACTTCCAGGATTGCCCTAGTTTCAGAAATCAAAGACAAGTATACAGGAAGGCTGAACATAGATGGAAAAAATCTAAACTTGAAGTTCACCACCTACATATCATGGTGTTATTGTTTAAACTGAACCAGACTATTAAAGTTGCGAGAGCTGTCTTCCTGCTGTTCCAGTCTCATACTTATTTTTTTTGCTGGCGAGATCGATGATCTGAGATCCAATTTTCCCCTGACTGTTTTACCGTCTGCCCCACTCAGCTGCCCTATTTTACTGTCTGAATTTGCTCTCACCTCGCTCCAGATCCTTTCAAACACAGAGGCACATGTGTGTCCTCTTCCTCTATTCATAACAACTCTCTCAAAGATGATCATGCTGCAAACTGCCGCTGCCTTTTTTCCAATTGCCAGTCAATCGATTAATGCCTCTGTCATGCAGCTTTCAAGACAAATTACTGCTATGCCAATGAAACAGAGATGATACACCTTCATGACTGCTTAGCCGCCAGCAAAGAGTGGACATCCCTTCATTTCCTCCATTTAAACCTTGACAAAACAGATATTCTTTAAATTGGACCTAATAACTTTGCCGATGCAGTTGATCAGATCACTTCTTAATTACCTTTGATCAGTACATGACTTTTGACCATCATGTTACCAAGCTCGTCCAGTCCTGTTTCCTTCAGACAAGAAATATTGTTAAAATCAAATGCATCTTTACTTCTACAGAGCTCGAACTATTAATTTACAAGTTCATTTCTCTTGTCCAGATTTTTGTAATTCCCTCTACATGTGCTTCAGTCAAGCTGCTTCTTACGGCTGTAGGTGTCCCTGGTGTTTGGTTTGTCTCTTTTCCTCTCCTGACTTCTCTGTAGCTCTGCCCAGGTGCTTCCTGATCAGTCCTTCATGAGGTGCACCTGGGTGGCGGTCGAAAAATCTTTTTTGCTTGGGAAGGTTCCTAACTGAGTGAAATGACCTGGAAGTATCTAAGTGGCAGCCATGATAAATGCTGAGGGAAGGAGCTTCAGTGCTTCTTATTTTATCTCCTTCAACATAGGATGCACTGGAGCTTCCTGTGCGAAAGGAAAGGAGACAATGGCATCCCACAATTCCTTGTTTAAAGTGATGCACCATTGTAGATTAACCCTGGAAACATCTACTCTATGCTTCTTGCACGATGCAAAACTTATGGAAATGAATTTTCTCTAGTTTCTCTAGTTTCTCTATTTGCTCAACTCTAAAAGGTCAAAAGTGCCCATGCCAGGAAATGCTATGCACTTAAATGTCTGCATATAATTTATTCTAGCCCCTTCCTTATTTTTATTTAATTATCATTTTAATGGCCCAACTTTCTCAACTTGTATATTCATTCCTTTCATGTTATCTTCTTTCAGCATCAGTCTTTATGAATTCTCTTTCATATCTTTCCTTGACCTCATGACGTTCTCCATCGAGGTGAAGGAATAGTGGTTAGAGAAAGAGATTTTTTTTTTTTTTTTAACTTTTCGACCACTGCTCTGGCCTGGGAATGATGTGCTTAAAAGCTCTGGTGCCTGCATCAAAAGGGAGAGGCTTCTATCGGGGAGGGGGGGTGGGGGGTTGCCTCTCAGCCTGGATTTTTGTGTTGCTGTTGTGTTCTGTTTTTGTGTCTTTCATAGTCTTCATTTAGAGTCCTGGCTGTTTTTTGTATATTTATGTTAAAGGGTGGGAAGTAATGCTAGAAGATCTTGTTAATTACATGTGAGGCACTGCATACCCTTGCTGCTCCAACTGCAAGACAAAAGGTGATTATGCCTTTGCTGTTTTATCCCAAGCTCTCCCATCAAATATGTTGAATCTTTGGGCTCCTTTAGGAGCCCATGTTTATAGGCAAGTCTTTTTATGGACCTTCATCCCTGCCTCTGGTTTAGTTTGGTCAAGTGCTATATTCATAAAGCTTCTCTCACATACTTACTCTGCTTTAAGAAGGACACTATACTACACTGATGAGCACTTAGCACCACATATTTTGCAGAAACATTACAGCAAGGCTCTCAGATAGCAGATACTGACCCTCTGTTACCACAACATGTCAATACTTTAATATACTACTTCAAATTTCACTGTTAATTTGTTGCATTAACTCTCCCACAGGATCATATACGCTCCCAAATATCACATGAATCGGACACTTCTATTGGTTCAGTGTCTGATTCAGAAGCTTGACTGTTGGTTGCTTGTATACCCAAAGTAAATGGCAGCAGCAGTGTATTATTCTGAGCTCAAAGTGAGGAGAAGTTGGTCTAAGTTTGTTGTACTCACAGAAGAAAAGACAGAAAGACATGACCAGTCAGATATTTAGTGCAGCAGAAGCTTCAGAGCTGATTTTTCAAGAAGAAAAAACAAAAAAAAAAAAGAATGAGAAGAACTCAAGAAAAGATAAAGTTAGAAACTTTAAATCACCTCTAGCACAGTCCAAACAAATGTCTCCAACTTTCTGTGTTAAAGTTTTCTTTCATTGTTATGGTTTGCAGCTTTTATGTATAAAATAATTCATCATATTTTGGTGTGCAGCTAATCCCAATTACAGAGTGCGGAATCCTTTGAGTGACATCATTAATCAGCTGAGGTTGTGCTGATTCTGAATCTGAAACTTTTAAAAATGACAACTTTAAAAGCACAAAGGTGTGAAAAA
Organism: Trachinotus anak; assembly: GCF_046630095.1. Classification (NCBI taxonomy): domain Eukaryota; kingdom Metazoa; phylum Chordata; class Actinopteri; order Carangiformes; family Carangidae; genus Trachinotus; species Trachinotus anak. Next base: position 3,611,919 of record NW_027273884.1, read on the forward strand.
AAACCCAGAAAAGTCTTAATGTGGGCCTAAGAGGGTTGAAAGAAGAGTTCAGACTCATCATTGTGAACTATTCATAAGATGACTGTTTGTTAAAATAACTCCTTTGCATTATCTTCATCAGTGTGTGTGTGTGTGGCAGTCTCTGTTTATTCCTTTGCACCCACTTCATACAAGCTACAAATTGCGGCTTTGTTGCCACTGTTGACATCAAAAGGATAGCCTGCTGTGGGATTATATGGGCTCAGTGCCTCAGGCTGTGTGGCTTTTTTTTGTGTGTTCACTTCACCAGCAAAAAAACGAAAAACACTAAGATATTGGAGGTTTTTTTTTCTGGCACGCATGTTCTGTTGGGAGCAAAACTCAACATCTCAAAACAGTGATCACTGCATACTATGCACACTGGCTGAGACAGATCACAACTGCCGCTTCATCAGATGGGATTAGCAGGGACACAGTGGGCACTCCTATCACATATTCAGCTCTGGCACCGAATGATTTCTGCTGTGAGCTGATTTTTTTTTTTTTTTTTCACAGGGTCTGTGAAACCTGCTGTTTTGTGTTGGAATTTGCAGATGCACAAAATGATCATCAGAGGCCCACAGCGCTACATTTTTAAACTCTCACCTAATTTCCCTACTTTTGGCAGTTTTCCCTGCATCCCAGGATATGCCTGCCAGGGGCTTATTACAAATTACTAATTGCAGCACAATTACACCACCTCATGTAATCGTGTGGAATACGAGCCATGCAGTGCAACACATCTTAGTTACTGCTAAAAGGAAGGGTGCCAACTAAATTACTGTATTTGTGCTACAACAACAATATGGACTAATGTCACACTGCGATCTGTGTAATCTTAGACTTTTGTCAGCATAGATTTGGTATTATAGCTGCTTAGAGATAGAACTAAATGAAACATGATTCACAGAGGCAAAACAATAATTCACATATTGCACAAACCAAAGGCTCAGCCCAGCAAGGATGTCTTGTTTTTTTATCATCTGATTCATTTGAATACCTTACTGAGTCTTCTGGAGAGGAGGTACCTTGAGTCATTTATCAGTTAGAAACCAACATACTAGCTGTGTTATTCTGAAAGTGCCTAACAATGATGTGCACAAAAGCTGAACGAGCTCCTGTTCGTTTAACTGCTGGGCTGATTTTTGTTGTTCTGACCTTCCTAAAAAAAAAAAAAAAAAAAAAAGTAAAGCAAGATTACGGACCATATTTTATTGGCACAAGGACAACAACAACCAGAGCACAACGGCACGTCTCAGGCACACAAACTATGAGGGCATCTCCAAGTGCACCTGGTATTTATCTATGTGCAGCAGCACGGTGTGACATTAGACTCACAGGGGGCTTTGATTGATAAATAAATACTCTGGAAACTAATCACATCACTGGTCTCGTTGCTGTGAGACAGCTGAGCCGATCACAGTCAAGCATCACAACAGTAGCTTGACACAGAAAGAGAGCTTCTCCAGGAATTTGTATTGTTGTCGTGTACACACACAGCACCACAAATCTGCAGCCAAAGACAGATGGTGGTTTTTTCAGTTAATTATTGACAATAGAAATAAATAATAAAACTACAGCATCAATCCGAGCTCTATTTCAGTCTTAATTCTACTGTAATGGTCTCACGATATGATAATTGATGGAAAATTGCTTTTAAGACATCTATCCTTGGTACAATTTCAAAGGTCCAGACAGTAGCTGTGTCACTAATCCATACTATGAACTAATTCTATACAGTATATGTTACAAACCAATCATCATAGCAGCTGTTTTAGGACTTTATATCAACATATTTGACCATTTTCAGCAGTCAAATGGCTAATTCTAAACTTCAACTTTCACCACCACCTGCACTTTATTTTTATTGCATTATGGCAGGACAGTGTCCATCAACAGCAGACTCAAGCACTGGCCATATTTAGCATGCGTTCTCAGTATACTTCATTCTGTCACTTTTGTAGTGTGAAGATGCTGCATACTAAAAACCTGCACTGCCAAAAGACTCCCACTGCTACATGTTGGATATGAAATTAGCAGACAGACATGGAGAACAAACTGAAGGTCAAGGAAACAAGTGCTACTGGCTCCGATGTTAGAATCACAGCAATCAAGCTCAATTACTCAACAACCACACTATCAGCTCAGGAAGACTCTATGACCAACTAAACAGAAGACCACATTTTTAGATGAAGATTCAAGGTTTTTTTTTTGTTTGTTTGCTTTTGATGTGAAGTGGGTGTAAAAATGGGCCAGAGTGGTGCTTTTTGAAGGTTGCTCTTGTTGTGAGCATGACAGTGTTTGCATGACGTAGTTCATTTCTGTGTGAAAGCTACAGTTTATCCTCTGAGAACGAGAACATCTCTGATGAATTTCATGGCAATTAATCCAACAGTTGTTGAGACATTTCTCTCTGAAAAGGTAACTGTGAACTTGTTAGGATTCATCCTTCTGGGGACCATGAATGTCAATCCACCCAATTTTCGTCAGGTGATATTCCTTGTAGGAACGCAGCAGAAGCATAAGGCTGTATGATTGAGTTCAAGTAGATGGGTGCAGACCCAGAAGTCACTCTGTGGGCAGCATTAGTGGCTTGAGTAGCCTGTTGAGGTGGACTTGTGCCCTTTTAGGCTGATCAAAGACCGGACGGGCTGCCCCACTCTGAACCATCTGTAGGAGTTTCACTGTGATTGAAGGGAGGCCTGCGAGGCGGACATTGAAGTAGTCAATGCCCTTCTGTAGTTTCTCTTGACTAGAGTGATGGAGCAAAACAGCCAACACTGCCATAGACCCCTGCTGCTAGTTTAGCTAAGCCTAAGTCTAAATGCCCAGTTTATAGAACATGTGAGGGTTTTGGTATGTGTTTTAACAACTGCTGAGATTCATTCTGTTCAGTGTATAATTTCCTCACTTGAATCCATAATAAACAAGCAAAAGAAAAGGTTGATGTTCAAAAGAAGCATCAAGGGAATTACTGTGTGCATACTGTGGGCTCATGCTGAACGAGAGATGTAAACTGGCTGCTTTGAGACAAGGACAGTGCTTTGCAAAGAAGCCATCAACAGAGCAATCATCGGGGAGGACCCGAAAGGAGTACGGTGAGATTAAAAGACCTGCTATCAATTTATCAGAGATGCTGCTGAGAGGGAACTTCAACTTTAAAGCAGAATTGGGACATTTTCTGCCTAATGACTGCAATTTATAACCGAGCATGCACAACTCTGAGGCTGAAATCTTGAGAGCCAATTATAATGAACACTTATAGTTGTACCCTTGTGAATTTTACCTGTTGTTAGCGCGACCAATTCGGCACCAAAATGTGATAATATCGCTTTCGCATATGCTCTAGATATCCTATGTTGTTTTTCTGACACAGTCAGGTTTTGACTTAACATCCAGTGAGCCAGCAGCTTTGTCACAGCAAGACAAGCGGAATATCTCATTTCTCGTCTACTTTTTAATTTCTCACTGCAGTAAGCCCTGCAGCAGAATAGACAGTCACCTTTGTGTAGTGGCAATTGACCTTTTGGATCCAGTTTGGGTGAATCTCACTGTCTTAACATAAAATTTCATGAATAATAAGTGGGGCTGATCTTTTTTTGACCACAGAACCTTCATCGAGACAGTTTTACCCATTTGCCAACGACGGTGACTCATTGCTTCTGTCTTGTGTTTTTTTCCCCCCACTATGTCTTTATTTGGCTCAGGGGCTTAGGAAGATAAGCTTTTCCAGCCCTTCTCTAAATTACAGCTGCTTCACAGTGGCGACATCCCCAGCAGAGCCTGAATGTTATCACTCCACAGTGGCACAAGGAGCCCTCCATTTTAGATCTCTGGAGCTAAACAGTTTTTGTTGCTAACCTTGGGGCCCACTGCACATCAGTGGGTAAGAGGAGCCGCTCTGACAGAGCTGCTGTCATGCTGTCAGTGATAACTTAAGCAATGGCTGTGTTTTCTAACATCACAGCTGGGAAAAGTGTGGGGTGGTCATGGGAAACAATTTGTGTGAGTATGTGTTTGTTGTATTGTCATTGCAAGACATTGAAATTACTGTAAGTGTGGATGTTTAAGCCTGCAACTGTGTGTTTGTGGCATAAATGGCTGCAGTATGTGAAGTAATGGAACTAGCAGTGGACAATCTGATGATCTTATTCAGATAGATATTTAATTTCAAAACCAACCGTCACCAGCTACAGTACAATGGTGGAATTACAGTCCATGGGACAAGGGACCTGCCTGGGACCTGGGAAACAGGAGGCAGGACGAGCCAGGTCCAGCTGGTTAGCAGCAGCTTAACTTTCAAATTAAAACATTTATTTGTAGTACCTCACACACACATAACAGTACTGCCCAAATGAATACTCAATACAAATGAAATAAGCAAAAAGTGTTATTGTTTGTGACACAATTTGTGAACAGAAGACAGCATTATGGATGAAGAGTAGATATGAATCACAACTTCCAGGCAGGACTTTCAATATAAAATCAGAGTGGAAACAGGATGCAGATCGTGACTCAGAGCATGGATTGCAGTTCTACCCAAACAGACTGTCGATCTTTTGGGCAGATTGCCCATCAAGTGTTCACACACATAGGTCTCTCCCCAGTTTATTTACCCATAGGAACTTAAAGACATTTCAATGTAGTTGGCTCTGTGTCTGTACAGCAGTCATCATACCATTTTCCTTCCACTATCACTATATTCTGTATTCAGTACATATTCTCTACTTTTCTTATTCTATTTTTTATTTTATTATTTAGAGCTTTTTATCTTACTTTCTACAATTTGCCCTTGTGTTTTGTGTAAACAGGCTGCTCTAACGCTGCAATTTCCCTCTATGATTAATAAAGTATTCCATATTAACTTTGGTTAAATTAAAGATATAATTGATATCTTTATAATGATAGTGTATAAAATGACAACAAAGAATTATCACCCGATTATCACCTGCCCTTGGTTTAACCTTTGTAGCCACTGTACAAGATGACTCCATCAGAGATTAGCTGGTGAACATAATGCAGAATTTAACACATACAGAGCCAAATATTTATCATCAGGAGTCAAAGAAAACTCAAAAAGAGAGCTAAAAAAGAGTGATTATTTGATTTATGTCTGCCAGATGGCCACAAATACAACTCTAAATGAATGATAATGTCACTGCTGGATGAACATATGAGCAACACATTTGACATATCAACCTAAAAGGTGATAGTGTGTGGGAAAACACCAGCCCAGTCAAGTGTGGCAGCTAATGGAGACTGTGTGATATGATTGCAAGTCTGTTAAAATCCATCCAGTGTTTTAATTTCTCACGCTGCTGCAGTGATGTAGAGGTATACTCCAAAGTGTCTCAGTACACGATGACATCACTGCTGGGTGTGGTCACAGTTACAATAGTGCACACTACTGACCACACCCATCAGTGAAATGCTGCTTTTTTATTGAGTTACTCTTTAACTTTTAGGCCAACATAGATGAGATGTGCTGACAGTGGATGGGATCATAACAGCTACTGAGCCTCCATGTCAGCAGGTCTGGAGGTAGGATTGTCAAGCTGTGGAATTGTTTTAAAGTTAGCTGTGGTTTTCCACAGTAAACAAGTCAGACGAGGAGAAGGAGGAACATTTGTGTGAAAACCAACAGCACAAACTCTACTATAACTACCAAAAACTGCGTCCAGTATCTGAGCTAATCACTGCGAGTTCGCAAGTTCGCAGACACTGACATGAAGACATGTCACCTTTCTCCTCAACAGGCTGTGATCCATGAGTCTGAGAGCTGTAAATTACTGTAACAGGCGGGGGGACATCACACCATGAGTTTGTTGTCAGGAAGGCAGGTCAAAGCCAACTAGGGTGTATGATCTGGAGAGCAGTGCACCATGGGAAAGCTCAGGACTCACAGCATGAGAATATAATGTCTCTAAGAATGTTTACCTGTGCACCATCTTTATAGACAGAATAGTAATTTCAGGGATTTTCAGTGATATTTGTCATGCAGTATATTTCTGTTGAGTGCATGACACTCAAAATCACTGCCCTTTGCTCGCAGTCTATCAGTTGTGCTGAATGCTTTGTGAGCAGAGAAAGCCTAAGACTCCGAGGCTTTCAAATTGTAAAAGTTTGTTGAAATACAGTAGGGCTGAGTGGGCAGGAACTGCTGACTATGATGAATGATCTCGCCATTAAATGCCACTGTTTTCAAAAGTGCAGCAACAACAACAACAGGGAATTTGTGTGGGAGAGGAGAACAGGGTCACAGTGAAATTAGAATGCCAGCTCTCAGTGCTCACAGGCCTATTGAATTCACAAATCAAACAAAGGAAAGAACATGAAGCATAAAAGAGGGGAAGGTGAATTTAGCCTTTGTAATCTGACTCACAGTATAATTTTTCCTAATGTATTTAGAGTGCTTTGTGGTAGTAACAAGAGTTTGAGTCATGACTCAGGCACACTGTCGGCCATACGGCTTCAATAATTATTGCACCAGAAAATGTCTTCCCATTGACTTCAGCTGTTCTCGAGTTTCACATGTGTAGCTGCTCCTGCCTGTGGCCCCACGGTCATATTGGTCAGTCAGCAGTGACATCTTAATGTTCCGACTAGTGTTTCACAAAGGAAGAGAGCCGTCGCCTATGTAAACTCCTGGAGGCTCTTTCTAGAGCTCCACAGTGGCCCTGCCCTCCGAGTCTGCAGCTGACTTTGACATACCCTGGAGTCAAGTGCTTCCTGCTAGGACTGCCAGCTGAGGCAGGAGACAGCGGAGGCAGGTGAACTAACACCAGCCAACATGCTTCTTTGGAAAACATTAAGCTGCTACCCAAAGGCAAAGGACCAGAGAGAGTGTTTGTAACTTTGTTTGTTTGTTTTTTGAAAATGACAAGAGCTCATGTTGGCTGAAATTAAATATGAGTGTAAGAGTTCAGAAACTCATTAGACTGTCACTATTTTAAGGTAATTGTTGGGTAAATAGTTGTAATAGCAGGTTTATAATCACTCTACACTACTGTGTTTCTAACGTTTCACCACCCACTGATCCAGAGGAGGAATTTCTGGCACTACTTAACCTACTTTCAAGGTGCATGGAGAGTAGAAATTGTCTTAAAGGGACAATAGTTGAGCCAGTGGTATAAAGCCAGTCACTGTGTCACTGTTTTTTTTTTTTTTTTGGTAATTGTTCTCATCTTGAAACAGAACAGAGCTATTGTAAACATGCTGATGTTTAGCATATGTAATGTTTTCTAAATTCACCATTTTAGTAATGCTAACATTTGCTTAATTATCTCTGGTGGTGATCCCCAAAGTCATTTGCCTTCATCCTTGTGGCACCATGGACATCTGCACCAATGTCATAGCAGCCAATGGTTGTTTAGATATTTCAGTCTGGACCAAAGCGGTGGCCCAACGGACACACCTACATCATCATCCCTGGAGTCACGCCATTAGCTTAGCTACAATATGGTTTCTTTTCTCCTTAAATGCAGGTTTACAATCCAGGGCTTAAATAAATCATTTAAATCATTATGTCCACCAACAAATTCCTACAAATACAAATATGTACTAATAGGAAGAAGATATGCAAAAAGAGGGGGGTGGGTGGGTCTATGTTGTGTTTTTCTGTACTGTTTAAAAAAAAAAAAAAAAAAAACAAAAGATGGAAAAGAAAGAAATTGCCCTGACCTACAGTTCTCAGTGATTTAGCGAATCCACCCTTAACATGACGTCCATACCTCCAAAGCTTGGAGCTCCACCCAAGCAGCTGATTTCTCTAAATGGAGCCTCAAGTGTCAGACATATGCTGTACTCCAGCAGCTGGGCCGTAGTCAGCGGGCATGAATGCAAACAAAAGACCAACTCAATGACAACAGGAGCAATGATTAAATTCATTAGGGAAATGCCTCCCGCCAATGCATGGCAATTTGAGGTGAAGAAGCACATGAAAATTCCCTGCAGCTGTGCTCCATTCACAAGAGGTGTTATTCCGTGTTACAACAGATCAAACGCATCTGACTGCCTGCATGTTGACTCCTCCTAGCTTCTGTTTTGAATGTTTTTGTTGATTTGCTATGTGTTTCAGTGTGCGCAGCTCGTTCGCCTGGTGAAGGTGAGTGAATGAAGCCATAAGGGAGATTTTTCTGGAACGGAACCAACTCCAAGTGTTTCTTTTTTTTTTTTTTTTTTTTAAACAGCAGACTTGGAGACGAGAGTTGTGCAGGGACACCATAGAGGCTTTAAGGCTAAATCCCAAGTTATTTTCCACTTAATTTTTGAACTACAATTGCCTTCCATCCAAGCTATTCCATGTGAGGCAGAGCTGAACAGGAACTGATCCCTTTTCTATTATTTCTGTGTGGAGTTTAATAAAATAGTCCTCCCATTCCTCCCACCTCTCTCGCATAATTTCCCTCGCAAAACAAGAACTTTCTAAAATTCCCTGGGAGCCTTCTGTGCATGTCGAGCTTCTCCCCAAGGTAAAACTGGCCTACTTCTGACTGCATCCTCAGCATCCATCTGCCAAACCCGTAAATTGCGTTTGCCTGCGATTGCAGGTTATCTCATCTGTCAAAGCAGGTCTATCAATTTCACTGAGAGTCTCAACAGAAGGCATTAACCCTCCAATGTTATTTAGGCTTCAAGCATTGACAGACAATAACTGCTAGTGATATCAACACATCTGGTGAGTGCTGTTGACAACTGTGCTGTGACTCTTAGCAATGAGAAACTAATGACCTGAATAACAATGAATACCAATGAAATTGAAGTCATTTAAACAGCTCCTGTTCATTTTGTTCTCTGGCTAGAATAGCATGGTCGTCAATAAGCCACATTAAGCCACATTAGCAGGCCCCAAATGCACTGAACCCTACATTTCCCATGATGCAACGCATAGCATTTTTCATTAGATCACATCTGCAGGGTAAATCCATGTGTTTTTCAAACTCCATGCAATCTTTTATAACACAGTCTTTCAACTAAAGGTTTGTGGTCTCCCAGTCCAACATAACTATAATGACATCATCATGCTCCTTACGACATCATCAGTTATTTTCTGAGACTTGGCAAGCACCTCCAAAGCAACAGACAACATTATACCACTGTTTTCACAGGCTGAGTAGCACTCCTTGTTGTGAGTAAACTGAACCTGGCTTGTAAAATCACAGTGACCCTTTAAATCCTGTTTCAATTGTGAAACCTTATTGTTCAGGTTCTTACCGCGAGCAATGATTAAACCCTTTCACATTATCACACTGTTTTCATTGTTATTTGATGGATTGCTATTATAAAAAATATTGATTTTAGCTGCTTTAAGAAACTGAATAGAGATCAAATAATTAGAAAGTATGTGTGTTGTTGCTGTGTTGGGAGCAATTAATACAAATAATGAAAACTAATAACAAATAAATAAAAGAGGTATTTTTGGTCTGTGCAGACTCATTGTAGAGCTGGACAGTGAGGCCGACTGACATGGCTATGGCAATACCTGGTAAGGTTTGGATTTATTGTAGAGTGAATCACTTTGCGTCAGAATGACTTTGTTCCCATGAACAAACACCGTTGAATCTCTTTAATAAACTACAGGGCCTTGCTGGACTCTCTGTTTTCTGAGTCCAAATCCTTCACAGTGTGATTTTTAGAATAACAGGCATTCAAATGCCGATTAAAGCCCCACTGTGGGAGTGGAAATGTTCCCTCCTACTGCAGCTGCAGACCTCTGTGCGCTGTCCATGGTGCTGAACTGTCCTCGCCGGCCGAGCACCACTTCCTGCCTCCACACTCGGGTTCCTCATTGAGATCCCGCAAGTGCCGTGATACCACTTGTAATCCACAGGAGGGTGGTGATTACAGTGGGTGGCGGCGTGACACCGCCGCCCGTGGGGCCTCGCGGCGGCCATCCACTCCTTAACCAAACACGTGCAGACCTGGGCTATATTTTCTGTGGACGAGTGAGAATAATCAGCACGTAAGGGACCTGCGATATAACCCTCCCTCTCTCTCTCTCTCTCTCTCTCTCTCTCTCTCTCACACACACACACACACACACACACGCACAGCTGTCCACCCGTGCAACTTAAAGCGAGTTAATAAACGTCTTATCCTAACTGTAATCACAAGGGAACATTTTGGAAAGAGTAAGCTAATCTCTCCCTCCCTCCCTCCCGCCCCTCCTCTCTCTCTCTCTCTCTCTCTCTCTCTCTCCCTCCCTCCGTCTTTCACACACTCACGCACAGAAAACAGCACACACATTGGCAGACCCACAAAAACGCGCACGTCTATACACACCCAGGATTAGTATGCGTCGGACACAACTCTCCACCCTCTCAGCTTTCTGGGTTTCCGCGCAGCGCATGATCTTTCCCGCGACGGTCAAAAATAAATAAATATATCAATAAAATAAAATAACATAACAGAAGTGAATACAAAACAACAGTCGCAAGTGGCAAGGTTCGCCACACAGGTTACTTTCTGCACCTGTAATTGTCCAGGAGTGTGAGACACCACTCAGCCCATTAACACGCCGCCTTCCATTAGAGGTGATTCAAACCCAACGTTGGTGTTGAACCTCAGGGACAATAGATGTCATTTAAATCGAAATTGGTGCATTAGAATTCGCTGAAACCCCCAATAGAAGGTGAACTGTAACCCAAATAACCACCACATATGCATGGAAAAAGCAACATAATAAACTACTAACTGCATGGCAGTCACAAGTCATGCATGTATCAGACAGCTGAGGTTATTCCTTACCTTCAGAGACGGACGAGTATCCATTGTGTGCCACCACAGAGGCTCGACACAGTATATTCTGTTCCCTGGTTCAAAGCTACAGCCGCTCCCTTCCCATTCATCCACTAATTCCAGGGGACGAACTGCAAAACCAGCTGCCTGCCCAGCCGCACATCGCGCCTTCTCCCGCACTACTTCTTCTTCTTCTTGACAATTTCCCCCCTCACCAGCAGATGCTCTCTAAACGTGCGGGTTTTTTTGTTGCTTTTTTTTTGCTGGGAGCCAAGCTGCGACGATGAGCTTCACAGCATATCTGTAGCTTCCCCTTCAAGTAAAAATAACTAGCTCGCTGGTGTGTGGGCTCCTCTATATATTTCCAGGCGGGTTTGTTAGAGAGTGGAGCAGGCGCTTCTCTATGTTCTTCCCGCGGTGCAGTAGCCTATAGTTACTTGTCAGTGAAAACACAGTATGTCCCACACAATATGGTTTTCCTCAGTTTGGCTCCTAAACGCTGACTGAAGACGAAAGAAAGAGAAAGAGAGAAAAAAAATGTGAAGTAGTAGATCCGAAAGAAAGTTTGTTTTCCTTTGTTTCCAATAATTCAGGAGTTATTTGTTTGTCCAGGGGTGAGCAGACGGAGACACTCGGTGCGAAGTCTCTGCGCTCGACTGACTGCAACGGAGCGGCGGATAACCCTAGATGGCACAAACTCCGTGGAGCATCGCGCAGCCCGCTGGGAGGAGAGGCGGGGGGGGGGGGGGGCAGATGCAGCCAGGTCAGCCGCAACCACAGCGCCTTTACGGGAAGGGACACACGGGCGAGACTGTAGCGATGATTATGCGTAAAAAGCCACTTTGGCACGGTCCGTACGTGTGTGCTGTGCTGTCTGCAGGAGCTTAAGGACCGACCACGGATTAGTGTGTGCTTAGGGGTGTTAAGCGTTCACAGCAACAAAGTAGCCTATCAGGGCTGTGGGCAATCTCGCTCTTACATTGTCTGTCAGTCCTTTGAAAATGAAGAGCGTGGTTTCCCGCAGGAGGCTGTGCGGACGCCGTTTCCGTTCAGTCCTCAAACTGCCGCTCGCATCGTGCTCGACCTTCAAAAATCACAGGGGTTCACTTCCACGTTTGTGACATTTCGCAGGAAGGGACACAGCTCCTGAGAAGTGAAGGAAGAAAGACCAAACAGGAACTAACCGATGATGAGGTCCTCGGTAACTGAACTGAGGAGTAGGCCTATATAAAGCCATGAAGTGACTTCAGAACAGACTGTTAATCAATGTTTTACTGAGGTGGAAAGTAACTTACTCAAGTAACGTCACAAGTACGTTATACCTGATTTCAGAGGGTCATATTGTAGGCTACTTCCTGCTTCACTACTTTTATCATCAGCTATAGATTACAAGCTACTTTTCAGAGTAAGAGTTTACATGCTGCAGAAAACGTGATTAGTTTGTAAAATGATGTAATAAGATGTACTGCTGTAGACGAAATATAATAATATAATATAATGACACTACTGGGGCCATTCTGTATAATGAGTACCTTTACATTTGACTCCTTGTGTAGATTTTGTTGCAAATAAAGGTAAAGCCTCTGCTGCTTCTGTACTTTGACTTTTATTTAAATCAAATTTGGAAGTGACTGCACCACTATTACAATCTGGCACTGAGGAAAGAGCTTCGAAATACTCAGATGATCGTGTGGGAAGATAAAGTAGACAGAAATTATAATTTCACAGTTGAATGACAATTTAAATATTAAGAAAAACATGGAGGGTTTTCAGAGGTTGCATGACCTCATGACCACTTGACAAGAAATAAATGAAATGGGGCACTGGCTGCACGTTCTCAATGAACTGTTCTCTGATTAACTCTGATTAACTCTGATTAAGTCAAGCTTTAATTAGCACAAAAAAAAAAGTTTCCTTTCCTCTCCATTAAAGTTGAGCAGCACGCTGAGGTGTTACCACACAGAGCTGCATCATTACTTCATGATCATTTCCACCTTAGTGAGTCAATCATCATATTCAGGCCACATGCAGTAATAGTGACGTCTATATGTCAGCTATAGACACCAAGCTATGGGTCCGTCACTCTTTAATAATCATGTTGAAGCTCCTCCACAAACTTACCAACTTTATTTCAAACAGCTACACAAGAATTATTCCAGCATTTCATTTTTTACAGCTGGATTCAACAGCTCTGCATGTCATCGCATTTTGATTCAAATGTTGCTAAATTCTTTTTGGAGCACGGCCATAAATGACATCACCTTTGACCAGTGGGGCTCATCCACTTTGAACCTGTGAGAAAAGCAAGAACAGAAACATAAACAGAAAACTTCCCTGTCAAACAATGACTTTTGTATCATGAGACTAATGTGTTTTCACATCATGAAATATTGTCTTGTGTCATAAAACTATTTTTTATTTCATTTTGAAACTTAATTCTTGACCTTGTTACTTAATGTTAACTGAATAAAAGCAATCTGCTGAGGAGGACCACATAATGCATTAGAAAGCTCTGGAAAATTATATTAAATGGACCTAGGTTTTTGTCAAACATTTTTTTTCTTACTATAACTTTAATGCTCACTTCCTTTTAACTCTGTCCCCTAGGAATTACATTTTCATATTTTCACCAGCAAATAAATTTGAGATGTGACCCACACTTGCCAGTGTTAAGTAGCCCTGTGTCTACTGTGACTGACCTCCTCTCTGTCACTTCGCTGCGGTACAAAAATGTAGCATTATTTTTACTCAATATAACTTTGCCAAGGAATGCAATCCAGGCAGAAATTACAAGTCCCATCAAAACACGATCAGCAGAATCAAACATCATTTGTCGGAGATAAGATTGTTGCACAGTCAGTTTAAGGACCTCATAACTGCCTCTCTGCTATTTGCAGATGATGTGGTTCTGATGGCTTCATCAGATCGTGACTTCCACCATGCACCGGGGCAGTTTGTGGCCCAGTGTGAAGCGACTGGGATGAGAGTCTGAGGCCATGGTTCTCTACTGGGAAACAGTGCTTTGCTTCCTCTGGGTTGGGGGGGTTGTTTCCCTAAGTGAAGGAGTTTAAGTATCTCAAGGTTTTGGTGTTGAGTGATGGTAGGATGGAGAGGTAGATTGACAGACGGATTGGGGTGCTGTCAGCAGTGAAGTAGGCATTGTTCCGGACCATTGTGGTGAAGAGGGAGCTGAACTAGAAGGCAAAGCTCTTGATTCACCCGCCAATCTACATTGTGAGCTTTGAGTAGTAGCCGAAATAATAAGACAGCAGATACAAGAAACTGTGGCTGGGCTCAACCTTAGAGATAGGGTGAGGAGCTCAGACATCCAGAGAGGGAGGCTCAGAGTAGAGCTGCTGCTCCTAGGCATCAAAAGGAGGCAGTTTAGGTGTTTCAGGCATCTGAATAGGTTGTGTCCTGGGCGCCTTCCAGTGGAGCAGTTCCAGGCTTGTCCAACTGGTAGGAGACCATGCTGGAGAGATTTTATATTTCATCTGGCACAGGTTAGGCTTGGGAGCCCCCAGGCAGGGCTGGAAAATGTTGCCTGGGAAAGGGATGCCTGGAATACCTTACTTGACCTGCTGCCACCACAACCTGACTCAATTTAGTGGTTGAAAAAGGTTGAAAGAAAAATGACTATAAAGAGCTGTTCTTGTCTTTTGTTGCTGATTCTGATTTCCATTGACTCCAGTTGAAGTTAATACACTGGTTGTGGGCATAAAGTAAGATTTTTTTTTTTTCACTTTATTGTTGAGCAGAAAAAGATCCCTGGCAGCTATCTTGTAGTGGTTGGATTCTGTAGGTGGAGTGGAAGTGCCTCCCTTCCCTTCTTTTTCCTTTTTTTGCTTTCCCTCTGTTTGTTATCGATGCAGACAGTGGGAGACAAGAACGATGTGCAACTCTTGCCCACTGTGCCATTGATCCGTGTATAGATCTTCTTTTCAAATCCCCGTAAAGCAACATTCAGAGGGCTGAAATATTTCATTTCAATTAGTTCAAATATCTCTGAAGGGAATATTACTATTATTATCTTTTAAAAGATGACAAATATGCAAGTGTTATGCATTATGTAAACACCACAGGTGTTTAAATAGATCACAGCCATGGCGTATAGGAAATTGTACCACTGTAGCGCAAATGTTTTTTGCAGTTTTTGCAGTTCAAGTGTCTGTCACAGTGCAGGTACTGGTGGAGGAACTCTATGGGAACAATATGTTTTGTGTCAACCGCACACAAGCATCATTTCAAAATTTGCGCTCATTTCATGATGGTTTATGAAACTGGTGAAAAGGTTAATAAACCAGACTGTCTATTATTTCACCTTGACACACAGCTGTGGTTCTTTTGCCTCTTGTGCATAGCCTTTGAGCTGTAAAGATATAGTAATTATGATTCCAATCAAGGCTTTTAGCCACAGTTAAATTACAGCAAAAATGCTGTAAGCAGGCTCTAAGTGCCCCTCTGTAAATGGAAGTGACGGCAGGGGCTGTTCCATTTAGTTAAAGCACATTTCATGACCAAACTATCAAAATACTATTTGCACAGTCAGACAGTTGATCAAAATAAACAGAAACACACTGTGGAGAAAAATTTAAAAGAACACAGAAACAAGATACAACATGATTTATCTCATACTGTATGTACACTTAACAGCAAACATGACAAAGGCATGACAACAAAGGCATGGAAATAAGGGATAATGGGATAGACAAATGCAGTATCAGCAAGTGGGCAGCAGTGACAGCAGTGATTACAGTTTTCAGTAGGCTGAGTGGAGAAGTCCAATAGCTCAGATGGAAGTTGTTCAGAGAGACTGAGACACTTTCATGCACTCTTTAAGGCACTTTCTGTCCTGAGAGCCTCCGTGTACACTCAAAAATATGCTACATGAAAAGGTAAAGGACAAGACTGGAATACTTTTATTTTCCTTACTGTCAACCATTACCATGAAAAGCACAAAACCAACAATGAAATTGTCAAACCAATTCGTACTGTGCAGTCTGATATGTCTTATGCCTTTGTGCCATAAAGATCCATTGTTTTTCAAAAACACATTTGTGAGCCACACTATTAAACTGGGTAGCATGTTCCTGCATTATGATGAACACAGTCACTGTAATTTATTATGACTAAATCTCTCATACATGTAATCCGCCACTGCAAGTAGTCCCCAGAAATGCACAAGTACCCCGGACAGTACCCAGTTGTTTTAGGAAATTACAGATAATGAGGAGTTACCTGTGTTACAAGTACATGCAATATAGTAACTGAAATGATGGCTTGAGTATCTTTTATGATCAGAGAGAGAAAATTATCAAGTTAGAAATTCTTCAGGGACTGCAGTCCTCCACCAGCAATCCTCAAAAAATGTTATCTTTTGGTATGTTTGAAAGACCACCATCAGGACTACAGACAAAAAATCACCTCACAAACTGTCTGAACCTTGCAACCAGAACATCCAAATTTTTTTATCTCCAAAGATTGTCAGAGAAACTATGTTGGCCACATGGTAAATCATTGATCTATGTAGGAAATAATATTGGCCCAAGAGTGGACCCCTGGGGCACAGCACACTGTAATTGTGCTCTGTCACAATGACAAATCTATATGTTTATATATATATATATATATATATATATATATTATGTTTACCTATTGTTTTCCTTCACAGTTGTTTCACAAAAAAGCCTTCCAGCAGCTCAGAGTGCAGAATGTGTCATCTCTCTTCCATGCACAGGAAGCGTTAAAAGTAGCTTAAAGCCAAACAAAAGAACTGCAACATGGAACTGACTGAAATTCATTAGTGAATGAGAAGAGCAAAGGGAAACAGAATGGAAAGTGTGACATTGTTACGTTGTTGTATTGATGGAACTGGTGGTGAGAAAATGTACATCATGCTCATAGATATTTTTGAGCCATTTTAAAAGATTTATGTAGGAACTAATGGGCTTTTGGCTGGGTGCCACCGCCAAGGTCACAAAGTAGACTACAAAGAGATGAATGAATGGATTGTTGGTCAAGGTCTCATGGGAGTGGTTAACAGTGAGTACAGTGTAGAGTAACGCTAGCCTTACCATGCATGGTATGGTTGCAATTGTGCCTTCATTTTCAGTGGCTTAATTTGCAAAATTCAGCAATTTAAGTAATATATTGTCTTTTAAGCCTTTAAAAGGAACTGACGTGGGATCAAAATCATGTTATCTACACCAGGATTTCATCTTTCATCATTCACTGAAAAAAACCCACCTGTGCTGTTCTGACGTATTAATTCCTTTTCCTTCCTCTCATTATTCCCCTACTTGTAGTGAATTATTTCCCCATATACATTCAGTTCAGGTACACACAAGTAGGGCACTCAAAGGCACTGACCTTTCCTACCCTTGGACTTTTGGGATTTTGCAGTGGATAATTGTAATTAATAAGTGGTAATTGCATTGTAACTTTTTACTTAGCTCACTACAAGTCACTTTAATAGACTGTTTAGAGAACCAGAAGCTCAGAGAATGTGTTTTTATTAGCTAAATATGCAAGCATACAAATAATGTGCCTTGGCATTTCCTCCTCAAATGCAACATTCGGTTCAATTCAATTCAAGTCAATTTTATTTGCATATCACCAAATCATAACCTGCATTATCTCAAGGCACTTCCGAAAAGAAGCTGTTCCTGCTGGGGGAGGTTTGTTTTTCCTTTTTATGGATAGACTTCATTTTCCACTATGCAATGATCTTTATGTTATGTTATCTTTTTGTTATGGCAATCTTTTTTAAGAAATATAGTCATAATAATAATAGTAATAATAATAATCTTAGTCAAATTCAAAACCACAGCTGCACTTTTCTTCTAGCCTCTACAAGATTCAAGGTTTTCTGCTTGTTTGTCACCACAGCAGAGCACCATACACTAGATGAGTTGCATCTCAGTTCCCACAGCTTGTCAGTAGAAAATGGAGAAGGATTCCCTTCACTGTCTTTGTCCTCCGTGTTTTTACGGCAGCCTGACAACATCATGGTGAAGGTGCGTGGCCTTGACCCTTCATTATTCTGTTACAATCCATCAGAGGTGAAGTGGATAGAGTTTAGTTTGTCACTCCATTTCTATTGATCTTTTGTCTTGAAACACTCAGTCAATTGGCTGTCAGGGTACTGTCCTCTGTGGGGACGACGTAACTGAATAAACCACTTAAAAACACGGTTATAGTAATGGAAAAAAAACAAAAAAAAACACTCAATAAATTAAATGCATGACTAATTTAATGGTCACCACAGATAATTGTGTCATTGCCACAATCAGCCAGACGAGCTTTCATGAAGTGTGTAAAATCAGTTGATTGATGTTGTTCACTGTTACCACATCATACGATCACAAGACCATGAGTGATGGGAAGATGATGTAATTGTTATCTATTTGTAATCATGTAGCACTGGAGCTGTAAAAGATTACAGCTTGTGCTTCATGTGCGCTTGGTCGCTTGTCCTGTCATTTCACAGACTGACCTTCTGATGTCTCCTTCTGTAGAGAACAAAGACGTTTCCTTTGTTTAATGACTTGCTCTTATACTAACATCAAATAAACTACAAACAGATGATTCAAAGTGATTCTCATTTTAATTTGAGAGAATTAAAATGAAAATACACATTTTAATCAAGGTTCCCTGCAGAGTTTTCTGGTGGTGGTGGTGGTGGTGGTGGTGGGGGTACCTCCACACTAACATCTGAAGAAATTATTAAACTTTTATGAAATGTAATTTTAAGCTATTAATGTTAAGCTTCAGGGAAAATGAGCAGTGGTTCTACATCACACAGCAATGGCCACATATTTAAAGAGTGAGTTTGAACTGTTTGAACTATCATCAAGTGAGATCAGTTCACTGATAATGAAATGAGATGCATTAGGACGTGTCTGATAGCTGAGCCAGTGACTGATCAGTCACAATACATTGTCTTCTCAGTGATTTATCAGCAGTAGTGGAAAAAGTATTAAGTTCTTTCACTGAAGTAAACATAGCTGTATGAAGTATAAAAATACATAATTACAAGTAATAACCTGCACAATTTTACTGAAGAATCAAAAGTAAAAGTGCTTGTAAGGCAAATCAAGCGTTACATTAAACATACATTTACTTAACTCTATATATTATTGGTATACAACCCTATTCCATGCATATATTTTTCATAAAACATTAAAATGTCTCTGTTTCAACATTTGTAATGTTGCCTTTGTTCTATTTTCAATTAAATATGGGTTTACATGATTTGCTCATCATTGGATTATGTTTTAATTTACATTTTATACAGCATCCCGTTTTTGGAAACCGGGTTGCAATATAAGAAGCCTTTTAATGTTCTCAAGGTGAAACTAATTCTAACTCTGTATACTGTTAGGTAAATCATTTTTTACAAAGTAATATGCTCGTATTTAAAATAATTATGTGAAAAGTAAGTAATAACTAGTAAGCTGGAAAACAAATGTAAAGGGGCAGCCTGTGTTCTGCTGCAGGTCAGCTGTTTGAGTCAGAGAGGGAGAAGCACACGTAAGTAGGAATACAGCAACCTATTTCAAAAATGTAGTTCCAAAGGAATGCGTTATTTGATGGCAAAATAAAGTTGTGAAAATATTTAATGTAAAGCGCACATTTCAACTGAGATTGGCTTTTTTCAGTGACCATTTTTTAAGCAGCTTTAACACAGTTTTTCTCCTGACCCTGTCCACAGCAGCACATCACTCAGCTTCTGTGTCAGTGCTTGAGTCTACTTCTCCTATCTCGGAGCACATCGATCTGAATCTACTGCAGGTAATGCACCGACTATGTTTAAGTAGCTCACACAACCCCATGTCAAATAACCCAAACTATCACTTGAAGATTTCATGAAAACACAGTTCAGTGTTTGCCTACTATCAGTTTGTATCAGCAGCGGGCTGCTGGTTTTGTTTACTGTTGCTTGGCAACATGTAATACTTTCAAGAAATAAGGTGACGGAGCAGCATTATTTCTTCATTTAATACTAAACTGATTTCCCAAGTAACAGTTTAGCACAACTGTTGCATAAAGGCAATGTCAAACCTGGCGCTGTGGTGATTGTAATGTTCTACCCACTGAACATCTGCAGCATTGAACATGCATCTATATCACATCAGATTTTCTAATTGCAATGGTTACATCACACCATGAGTTTTCTTTAGGCTAAGCCTAAACTAATTTACCCGTTTCTTTTGTTTTGAGCGGGACTGAGAGTGATTTAGGCTGACACGCAGGTTCATCTATTGCTGATAATAACAGTCAGAGCAGTATCTGAGTGTCCTGCAGCCGTGGCTGGAGTGGTTGATGCTGTGTTAGAGGAACGTGAACTTGGTCCAGGAGCATTGGCTAGAGCAGAC
Organism: Trachinotus anak; assembly: GCF_046630095.1. Lineage (NCBI taxonomy): Eukaryota > Metazoa > Chordata > Actinopteri > Carangiformes > Carangidae > Trachinotus > Trachinotus anak. Next base: position 3,632,051 of record NW_027273884.1, read on the forward strand.
AGTTTTGGTTAGAGGAGGGCTGAAGGTCCCATTGTCGTGGCTGTAGCAGTTGATACGGGGTTAGAGGGGCCTGAACTTGGTCTTGGAGTCGTGGCTGTAGCAGTTGATACGGGGTTAGAGGGGCCTGAACTTGGTCTTGGAGTCGTGGCTGTAGCAGTTGATACGGGGTTAGAGGGGCCTGAACTTGGTCTTGGAGTCGTGGTTGGAGCAGTTGGCTTTGGGTTAGAGCAGATGGAGAATGGAGAAGCATCTCCGCTGTCAGCGTCTGAGTTTTCCCAATTATTTTTTTTCTGACTGCTATTGTCTGTTGCTCCTCTTTCCTGATGCATTGCCTCTTAAAAAAGATTAAAAAAAAACCTATCCTGAGAGCTTTGTTTTGACATTTTTGCATTTTAAATAAAATCACTAGGGCTAAACCCAGCTAATTAGCTTTTTTTTTTTTTTTGCAGTTAACATTTTTTGTGATTATGCTGGGTGTGCCAGGCGCATCTGTGGCTATATGGATGCTATGTTCTCCAATCATACACCTCCTTCATCTGCAACGTTACCACATTGTCTCAGATCTGTACACTGCATTGTCCTCAAAATCCACCAGTGTACCAAAAATGTGCTTGTGGTGCCTCAAACATTGCTGCTCCTACACTGTCAGAATGTGAACTCAGTGTAGCTAAAGTAGCTTTCAACACAAAGCAAGTGATGTGCAGGGCATGTTTCAGTATTGGACTGTGAAATTGAAAATACCAAATTCAGAGTTGTTACACTGACCCAGAAGTTGAGGTAAACCACAGCCATTGTAATAGAAAACTTACCCCAGGGAAGGGTTAAGATGTCAGTAAATGTATTTATTTTAGCTATACTTTTAATACTGACAAGTCTGCAGCTATGCTAGTGGCACTCTGAGAATATACTTTGGTTCAATGGAACTTTGAGTTAAATGCTAACATAAGCATGCTAACATAATCACAATGATACACCTAATATGCTAATGGTATAAAGCTTATTTTTGTCATCACCAGAGTATAGCATGTTAGCATGCTTACATTTGCATTTTACCACTGCTCACCTAAACTAGTTAAATTATAGTGAGATTTTGCAATTTGTTTAAGCAATTTAATTGGTAAATTGTGTTTTCTTTGATAAGGTATATTTCTCGGCATCAGAACTGGTAGTAGAATTGCATATTAGGGGGGAATAGAAAATAATTGATTTAAGTACACTGTTGGTTGGTCTAGTTGGAGGGGTTCAGCATTTATAAACCTCGGCCAGCAAGGCTCTCTGAGTGTGGCTGTAAAACAGGTAGTTGACTTCTGCAAGTTGTATATATTTCTTTTTTTTTCCTGTTTTGCTGAGGACATCCAAAGTTGTGTTCTCACTATTTTTTTGAACAAATAAAAGCACCTTAACTTACTTTTCTGACTCAAGCCACCTTGTTCAGTTTCTAACACAGCTAACCCACAGTTGTTTTGACAACTGCTGGGGCTGATGGGAATGTCAGACGTTAAACAGGTATTTGCTCATAAACCTCACTTTAACTTGAATGTGTGTCACGGCAGTTCATCCAGTACTTGTCTAGACAGTTCACATAAAACCAGAAAATATATAAAAATAAGTTAAATCTAATTGCAGCTGAATCAAATTGTAACCTGTCACTTTGAAGCTTTGAAGCACTTACCACCTCTACTAACCAGTTCCTTGGATGACACCCTGTAATCGAATGATCTAAGTGTAATAATATGTCAATGTCAACAGGTTCTGCACCTACACGTCTAGACTATTCCCATTTTTAGGTCAATGCAAGCGTCCACTCAATTTTCTCTCTAAAAGAGTGAACTCAAACCACCAGTTTCATTATCTCATGCTGCTGATAAATCTCTCACACATTCTCTTTCAGCCATATGCACAATTATTGAAGAAATGCAGTCAGGGTCATTTGCCTGAAAATGATGAATTAACCGACCAGATGACAGTCAGTGCCCAAATCAGTCAATCAGTCCATATGCCACCCTGGGGAGACAGAGAGACACCCGTCTTCTCATGACAGTTGATTTATTTACTGATCAGTGACCACTTCATCCCCGGGGAAAATGTGTTCATGGGCTTTGAGGCAACAGACAGAGACCCAGTGTGGCATGCAGATTAGACTGTGAAGAAATAATAAAGGTCCCTGAAGTATATCTAGGAGTTTTTAGTTTGAGTTTGGTTACTCTGAAATCATCAGCTCCTGATGTTATCTCTGTTTCTCTCTAAATGTTCTCCTTTGTGAGTGGTATCATTTAATAAAGGAAATCAATACAGGGTAGTTGCCGTCACCTGGAGTCACCTCTTCACTGATCTTCACTTCCAGATCCAGATTTCACTCAACCTCCCGTCTTTTCTCTGAGGGTCGAGAAGGTAGCACTAGAGACAACGCAACGACAAAGGATCAAGCAAAAATTGGAAGAAAGTGGAGAAAAGGAATCTGCAGTAATTGAAGTTCTGCCCTTTAATTTTTTTTTTTACACCTTTTCTTTCTTGGCCAGTCACTGGAGAAAGCAGCCTTGGTGGTTGGTTTATGGTAGAGATATAAAAACTGGGTGTTGTAGACCTTGTCCACACATGAGAAAGAAGTTTTTCACTGCTCTCAGTCCGTCCAAAAACCAGGTTTCAAAAACGGGTTGCCACAGCATCATGAAACCCTTGAATATGGACATTATTAGCTTGTGTTTGCCTCTCTGTTACTAACTACTGCATAGTAAAGGCGGAACCAGATTTTACATTTCACTTCAAGTTGTTCAACTATGTCTTTGACAATTAATACATCTTGAATCTTGAGTCTTGAATCTTTTATATATACCTTGCTGTATTTCATTTACTGTAAACCACTAAAATGACTTATTATAGGTAAATCTGTACGTGACACTCATCCTCACACCCTAAACCTTTTTAAATGCATGTCACATGTTGATGTAAGAAATGGCAGCCAATAGCAGTGTTGAAGCTGACATATAAAAACACAATGCTAGCTCTTTCAGGTGATTACAAATGAAGTGTGTGTCTGTAGTACAGGTTAAACACACAGAAGCTGGACACTGACAATATCTCACAGACGAACCACAGACAATTAACATACTGTTTCCAGAATGAATGCAAATGCACCATTGCTGTCACTTATCCAATGTTAGCACTAGATGTAGACGCTGTACATTCTGCTGTATGACATCAAAATATACCTGACACTAAATACTATATGCAAGATGATTTATGTCGGTACTGTCAGTTAAGGTAGTCAGCTAAAACACATGGTAACAGTGTCTTAACTTAAAAGATGTTTCTTCCTCTCTCACCTAAAGGCTCTGACCAGATTGCCAGATACAATAACAGCAGGAGACTTACAGTACTTCTTTTTATATTTATTTATGTGTTTCATATATTTTAATACCACAAACACAAGTCTTCAAGTTGATTTTCTCATTAGTTCTCAGTGTTATGGTTTGGTTTCTATCTCCTGTATTCTCAGAAACACTGTCTACCTCTACCTGTAATGTATATAGCACTTCTGATCAAGTGTGTCTGGGATTAATTTACTGCACAATACTGTATGTAAGATCTTCAAAACGCTTTATAATTCCTGGAGGCTGCAGGAAAAGAGTTCAGTGTAATTATCTGTGTTGCTTATAGCTGAAGACAGTGTGACTTTTATGAGTATTTTACATTCTTCCTGTGGCGTATACGTCAGTGTTGCGGAAAGAAAGGCCACAGTTTGAACTCGACCCTTTCTCAACCACACAGGCTTATATAATCAAAACGATTGGGTATAATGCATTGCTTGCTGATGGATTTTTGAGTGTTCAGCATAAACACATTACCTAGCTTGAAAATAAAGGAATATTGCTTTATGAATATGTTACACAGCAGATCATTGAGTGTACGAGTGTTGAGACACAGCACCAGAGTTAACTGTCCTCCTTAAGGCATAGCTTGGAGAGATTATGTGAAAGAAAAGTTCCTACAATTATCTTCTTTTTTCTGCAGCATCCGTGAAAGCTACTTTTCAAGCTGCTGTCAGATTATCACTTAGACATTTGTCGACTTAAGCAGATTTTCAGTAGCACTCCTGATTTGCAGGGGAGTACAATACAATGTTTTCAGCATCTTTTGGGCAAATTTCATTTGCTTTTCTTGCAGATGGCAATTACCTCCTCAGGTCTGAATGCTGACAGGGCATTGTGCAATGGCTCTGCTGTGAGAGACTAATACTGTACATCCTTGTATATGAAATATGGTATAGGAGACTGTGGAAAATGCAATGGCTGATAAACAGCTGTGGTGCAGGAGAGAGGAACCTCATTATTGAAATGCAGATGTACTTTGGAATACTAGCGAAGCGTTTCATCAACACACATGTGTGCCACAGATAAGGAAATGTGCGGTTTCTCTTTTAACACCCACCAATTGTGGTACATGTCATGTCACCTGGCTGTCATCCAACTGGACCTCAAAACTACATGACACAATACAATAGCTGTGTCCCAATTCAGGGGCTTCATCCATCGAAGGACATGGTCTACGAAGGTGTGGCCTTCTTGCCGTCATAGCTCAAAACCGAAATGAGACAGTCTGGCCATATCTGGCCCACTTTGCATCACCACCTGTGCCCACCCTTACCGTTGAGTCACAAAGCCACACCTTCAGGTTTTAAGGCCTTTGGTTTGGTTAGCAGTTGTACTGTTAGCTGCTCAACTGAGCTCCGATACTTACATTTAAAAGTTTAATCTTCAGGCTGTCTCACACACAGAGAAACATTAGCCTTCACTTCAAGTCATTTTTCTCACCACTTGAGGAAGATAGTCCAATATTTACTTTCCTCTTAGCTCTGTTTTGGTCTCTTCCAGCTCCTGAAAAAAATGTTGTTCTATTGCTCCCTCACTATTGCCAGGAGCTATTTGCTTAGTTTGTCTGTTGTTTCTGGTGCTGGGTAGGTAAGGTTATATGGGTTTGTCAGAGCTATTTTGCCAAAAACACCTGCCTGTTCAAGCTTGAAACAGAGATGATGAGAGTGGTGAAACTGAAAGAAAACAGTAAAGTTGTGGGTCATAAAACCAAAATAATGAGCTGGGGAAAATACACTCCACTGAGCTAAGGGGAACAGCAGAGTCAAGTGATAATTCTCTGTAATTCTCCGACCTCTTTCACATAATACAGGAGTCATTTGATCCATTGTTAGTATAAACAAAGTACATAATAGCTTTAAGAAAACATTTGAATGCTTTACTTTATATTTACATTGTCTTTATCTCTACTACCTCTCAGGGGGAAAAAAAGCTCTTTGTTCCCTCGTTTCTTCCTTTTCCTCCCCCTCCTCACCTTCTTCTGCCCTTTAAACAGCAAGTGACTGACAAACCCGACTGATTGAACACCCCATATTTGACAACATTTAAGCTCCCAATCAATACATAATCACCAGAAATTTAATTACCCATTCCCACTGTGGATAAGCTGCTTTATTTAAAAAAAGGCTACCAATAATGCTTTATGTGCAGTGACTGGAGTGGAACATTTAAAGCCAATAATGATCACATTAGCCTGGTCACGCAGGTGGGGTCACGATGATGGCTGAGCAGCCTGCACACAAAGCCTTTCTGTCGCCAGTCCATTATTCTGATGTAGGCTATATGTATGTATCGATACATGTCTAACTCCACCCGATCCACCCAAAATACATGTCTCAAAATATGTCACCTGTCTCCAAGCCGAAGCCGTGCATTTGGTTTTATCTTTGGACATTTGTTTTGTCAGGAACACACTTGTTCTATCTCTTATTTCTCATACTCACATGTTTGCGCATGGATGCACACAAGCATAAAGTGCCTGACTGTAGATAGTTTACTTGAATTAAATATGTTTGCTGAAATATGTGTTTGCCAATCGATAGATTAGAGTTGAATTGACATTGAAAAAGTAATTTTGACATGGAAATTCCCCAAGAAAATGTTACAAAAATATAAAAGTAAAGTAGATGGTGTGCTACTCTGTTTGAACCAACTATCTGAACCAAACTTCTGCGATGGTTTTCCAGATGGTTTGATTGGAGATGGTCAGGCATCCACGGTGGAGGAGGTGAAGGGTTGGAGGTCACAGACTGTTTGTGGTGCTAAATGACAACAGAGAGAGAGAACGCTTTTAAAGTTTGACAGCTTACAAGTGATTGGAAGACTGACTTGTCAGGTTGTGATTGGATGAAGACGGGAATGAGCTGGTGGAGCTTGCAGATAGTTGGAAGCGTGCTTGTGACTTAGAACTCATGCATGATGAGACCTTTCGCTAAGCTTCATGACTACTGAGCTGACTTTGAAATGTAAAATTGCTGGTGTTCCCCTTGAATATTTTTGACCAGAAAATGATTAAATGTCCTGGTTCTGTTGCAATATTTATGTGATGCACAACCCAGTCGATTTTGTGAACAGTTGTGTGCATTGGTTTACCTTCAAGCTCACACCTTCTGCCCTTCCACTGGTCACAACAGCTCTGACAGTCGAGCCGGTATCCATCAGACAAACATCAGACAGATGACTGAATGATGTGGCTGAGATGCATCGAGTGTACACAGCCTGTCAGGTGGAAGAACAGAGAGAATAAAACAGCAGTGAAAAAATACATGCAAGCAAAGGTTACACATATGTTGTATCATAGAGAAAAAAAACCCAAAGAATTCAGCTGCAACAGAGTGTACAGCCAAAGGCAACTCTCATTTCTGCTGCATTTGTTATTGATCTGAATTAAAAGTCTGCAACATAAGTACAGTAATATTATTTAAATTAGTGTCAGTGCTCACTGTAGTCACGTTGGTTGTCATTTTTAATTACTTATAGTCAAAGTTGTAATGAATAAACATGAATCAAAAAGTTCTGCTTGTGTTGCAGTGACACACAGATGTTTACAGCACATCAGCTGAATCAATTGAATATGGCAGTTTTATTGTTTACCACTACAATAATTACCATAACTACTGCATGTCAGTCATTCCTGGAATCAATACCTCCCAGCCTTTGTCTTTGCCTCAGAGATTTGTATCTTGTCAAAACATTCCCAGCAGAACAGCAGCATGGATCAGGGAAGTGAATTAATGAGGAATTCAGCCTGATAGCTGCACGGCTGAATCTTATAATCACTGCAACACAGAATAACCTGTAACGTGATGCTACAAAGCCACTGTTATGTGCTCATCACAGACACACACACACACACACACACTTTGTTCCTATAGGCAGACCTCTGCTCTCCCTGAAAGTATTACAGCTTCAATTACAATACATATGTGTAGTGTGCTGATACAATGTGCTTTTCATACAATTGGAACAGTATGTTTGAAATGCTAATTAGACATTTAAGATTTTGTTAAACTGATTTAAGAGAATCCTACAGTGCAGAACCACTTCTTCTTGCTGAGGTGTAATTAAACTCTGGGTGGTAAATTCAAACTGGTGACTGGTTGACAATGTTGATTGGTGCGACCCCGTCACCAACTTTTATCACACATGCTGCAAACCTTGATAAATGTTTGCCATGATTTTTACTTCCAAAACATGGTGTGGATAGATGGGTTAACTTTTATTATTGTTATTGTAACTACAAGGAATGGCCAAATGAAAAAAATTGGCATAAACAAAAAGTATTTAAAATTTATAGCCTAAACTTCCCAGCAAAATCCATTCATTCAGTTCAATGTTTATTTGCACAGTTCACTAATACCTAATCTTTGAGGGGACGCAGGATCCAGTTTTATTTGACAATGTCTTTAAAAACTGTTCTGCAAAAGAAAATTAGTTTTCAGACAGTTATAGGATCAGATCAATACTACAAATAAATCTTTTCAATAAACTTTGTCAGTTTATTGTCCCATTAGTTACTGAGCTAATCTAACAAGCTAACGTGTTTGCTAGGTGACTGTTAGCTACTTAAGCTGGAACTTTATTTGTCCTTTTCAATGACTTTTTATTGAACAAAATGATGCTCAATGGTTCACAGGATGCCCGGGGAAAGTAAAGAGAACAGCAGGGAGTAAATAAACAGAAGTTTCAGGAGCTGTTGTGACTGACTCGTGCTAGCTCAGGTTGGTTGGCGAGTTAATGGTTATCTCAATAGCTCCAGTGCTTCAGCACTAGCCCTGTGAGTACTTGCATGGTTTACCTAATGTCACTTTGTGGTGTGACTGTACGCTATCCCCATAATAACTACGGCTAAAAAAGATTATTAAAAAACATGAACAGAAAACATGTTGCTGGCTTGTTTGTCTGGTTGGTTAGCTGTGATATGCTAAGTAAACACACCACTGGTTTTCAAGAACAGATTACAGGAGAAGAACTCAGTCTGGGAAAAGAGTTGTATAATGTCCTCTGTTTCTCTGCAGGAGTTTTGTCATATCTGAGAAAAGTAACCCTGATCTGCAGTACCATTAAATCAAAAATCTGTGACCCCCAAATTCTTCTGTCAACTCTTTTGACACATCTCGCTTTGACATGAGACATCTCTTTGCTTATCTGCTGCAAGGCCGAACGCTTCAGAGATGTTGCTCCATCTGCTTCTGTCACTTTTCACTTAGATGTCTCTGTCCAAGCTGTGGTGCTGAGATATCTATATCCCCATCCTGGATTCTGTTAGAACAAATATTATGGCTCAAAGGACAGTTTGCAAACTTTATCATTACTTACTTTTACATCTAAATTAACCATTTATCTTAGACAATGCATTAGTATTTATTTTTAGTAATGCATTGTCCATGGATGGGAACATCTAACGAGGGTCAGTCCATTTTGATCCAGACTGAAATTGAAGTAGGCTATTGAATCATGGCCGTAAATTCTGTCTTGTTTAGCTATCTCTGTCTATTTTTCTTTTGTTAATTGTATTACCTGCTAACAGATTGCACAGATTATTCAGTCACCTTTTTTAATGTGTAAGATCTATACCATATGCCATATTTCATTTTACCCCGGTAGCCAATGAGTATAAAGATCCCAATAACAACTGGCCAGATCACCATTAAATTTGGTATGGGTATATTTGGCCTTGTTTGGCCCATGACAGCTTGAAAAACATATGAATTTTACATTACCATCACATTTGCTATGAGTCTTCATGATTGCAATAGAATCAATGTTAATATTTTTGTTTGGTCCCAACATTTCCTCCTATAACACCATGACCCAAAATGTTCCACTAGTTCATCAGTAAATATCAAAATCCAAATTTCAAGTGTCAATACTTATGTCAATATGATATTTCAGTTTTTCCTTTTTTATAAATTTGCAACCGTTTCTAAAATCCAGTTTTTGTTTTGTTATTATGGGGTATTGGGGGATAAGGACTATATGTAAATCAGCCTACAGTCCGCAACATCTGTCTGTTTTCTTGTTCATTTACAATGTTCTGCACCAAGATGAATCCCGACCACTGTGCAAGGTGCTGATCCTGAGACTGCCAGGGAAGTAAATTCAGTAATGTCTGTTTATTTTATTACTGCTGGTCATCACTCTGTTGTTTTCTTTTTTTATTTTTCTTACATTTATTATCATTATTCTTTCTTTGAAGATATTGGACCAAAAAGCACAGACACATAGTGTGTGTAACAAAGGGAAAATATCATATTCACATCAGTATTATGTTTCTAAATACACCCTATACATGTGCTCTGTTTGTTGTAAATATGGCATAAAGCCCTTAGTTATATTACAGTGCTGAGCAGAGCCATGTGAAACTCAGAGCCCCAGGGTGCTGCCAAGAGTGGGTGGAAAAATCTTCATTTTGCCATTTAGACTTTTATGTTGCAGAATTTAATGTTTAAAGTTTTCAGCCTCTGTGTGCTTTCAATTTTAATCTGTGTTTGACTGGATTTTTCCTACCTCAGAATGTACTGAATGTTGCATATTGGTAGTGCATACACTTAGGTGTGTCACTTAAAGTTTGACACACAAAAACATACATGGTATCAGACAGTACATTGTATTACATTGTATACATTATATAGTATGCAGTAAGATGGATTTTGCAAGCATTAGGTTGGTGCATGTATCTGAATTAAAAATCAAAAAGTAATTAATTTTGAATAAAAGTTATGTTAATGTACATTTCTTGTTCACATCTAGAATACACATTAATTATGATTACACATCAGGAAAAAACAAACACACTACAAGATTACAAGACAGACTTTACTTCATTAAATCCAGTTCAGGTTTTCCTGGTAAACAGAAAAATGTGGGTGTTATAATTTGATGAAAGAAATTTAAGCAAGGTCATCCAACCATTTCCACAAACCTTCACAGCAACACTGTTTGTCTCCACAAGGTTTCAAGGATTTTCAAGATCAGTTTTAGAGCTTTGTAGTATTTGTATTGTTCACTATCTGCGTTACTCTAATGGCTGCACTTGCAAAGATAATCCATTTTCATTACTGTCTTAATTTGGTGGTTCTCTGAAGCTTTGAGAATCTTTTCTTCTAAGGGGTAATTATGACCATCAAGTTCTAAACATAATAGCAACACAGCCAAACTGCTTAATGCTCCCACTTTCACAGTGAAACATGGTGAAAAATGGCTTTGAGTGCAAAATGCAACAACAACATGTTTTACAACTAAATATTAAATGCTTGTAGTGAATATAAAATAATGAAAAAAAACTAGCTGTATATTTTTTAGTATAGTACAGTACAGTATCATGTATGCTGTGCTATGTATTGAACAGGGTAACATAAATCTTTTATGTGGATTAAAGAGACTTAAGGGAGACTAGAGGGACTTTTATTTTGAAGGTGACATGTGAGCACTTTAGGTGTTTTATTACCAATTTTACCAGTCTTTCCCGAAGTGCTCTTAATATCATTTCATGGGCATAAATATTTGTTCACTTTCCTAGGAATCTTCTGTGCTTTATTTTTTACAGGAAGTTATTTTATTGTGCAATCTACTGCCACAGAGAGACCCTGTGAATACTTCTCCACTCTCCAGGTGTACGACCCACTTCACGTCCATTACACACTCATCACTTACATAAATGGATAAAAAAATGGTGAGTTATTGGAAGCAAAACAAGGCAGGTGATCACACACAACAAGGTGATGTTTTATGATTGTTTAAGTCGAGTCAGTTTTATTTATATGGCCCCGTATCACAAAACACAAAGACTCCTTGAGGGGCCTTTACTATCGGTAAGCAGACATCACCCTCTATGTTCAGATAAGGAAAAAATCCCCTGAAAAAAACAATTCCCATTTAACAGGAAAAAACAAAGTCTGTTGATAAAAGCTGATAAAAGCCTGTTGATGTTGTGGGTCTGGCTGTTTCATCAGCTCTTTGAAACTTTCTATAGGACTTCTAATGATCAAGAGATGAGGCTCAGCAGAGTCACACAAGAGAAAGAAGAGAGCAGACTGATGCTGTGAGTTAATGCACTCTTAATGTTTGAATTAGTTACTTTTCTTTCTATAATATTGTATAAATATTAGGTTTCCTTTGTTTTGAGTAAGTCTTGTAAAATACTCACTTCTCTGTAAGAACATTAGGACTGATGAGTCAAGATGACCTCCTTTTCAAGCATTTGTGACTTAATTAATGATATGTACTTAAAATTGGCTACTTTTTTTGAGGATCCAAACCTGCCTTTGTGTTTGACCAGCAAACTGCTCCTGATCCTGAGTGCTTCATGATTAATGTCAACTACATGTATGAATACAGATACAGTGTAATTATAGTTATCACAGGGGGGCTGGTACTTTTCACTAAGCTGAGAAGAAGACCATGACAGCAGCCCGAAAAAAAAAAAAAAAAAAAAAATGCACAAGCCCGAACAGGAAATTCTTGCCAACCACTGTTAATGCACCGGTTCAGTTTGTTCCATTTTGTGTCTCAGGGGCCTTCACTTTCATTCAAGGTTGTGAGTGTTTATATCGAGAGTAAATTATGGATTGCTCATTATTCAAACATTGTAAGCTGCATAATTGCTTTAAGAGGACTTCCAAGAGCAGAAACAACTCATTCTGCTATGCTGCTGCTCTTAGTGTGACCATAGAAAACAAGGAGGTGTGCCTTGCATACAAAAACACTTCTGGATGTTTTTTTTTTTTTTTGAAATGAGGTCAGTGTATTTGATAGTGTCCAGTGTGGGAATGCACAGCCTCATTTGTCCTTTGATTGTAGTTTCTCAGACTGGGATCAAAGGTTTACAAGGCCGCATTGAGTTCTGTTCCATTAGTCACCATATCCAGTGTTTCATGAGAGGATTGGCAGCAAAATCATCTCTGTGTCTCTGTTGGATAGTGGTCTATTGTGTCTATGCTCATCAGCCTCTGATGCCTGTCTCTGTTTCACATTTGAACACATGAGATTCTTTTTTTCCTGCAACAGTAATTTGTCTAACACTGAAAAATAATACAGTATTACAGAGCACTGAGTTTCTCACACCAACAGTTTTTTCTTGTTAAATTCTCCTGCAAGACTTTGGAGCCTATTCACTTTGTTTACTATATACATTGCATATTCCCACACTTGCCTGGCTCAGGGTTGAGGTGGCAACAGGTAAGCAAGCAGAAATCTTGCTCAACGCCCTCTACACCCTGAGGCATACCCAGGTCAGATGGGGCATGTAATCCCTCTGCTGTGCTCTGGGTCTCTTCCAAGTTGGGAATAGCAGGAATACTTTCACAGGTAGGGGCCTAGGAGGCATCTTAATGAGATGCCCGAATGACCTCAAATGGCTCCATTCAATGCAAAGGAGGAGCAGTACTTCAAGAGTTTGAGCCCCTAATCCTGTCTATAAGGCTGAGCTCTTCTACCCTGTGAAGAAAAACTCATTTCAGCTGCTTTATCTGTAATCTCATTCTTTCAGGCTTGACTAAAAGCCTATAAACACAGGTGAGAGCTGGAACATAGACTAACCGGTAAGTCAACAGTGCTGACTTCAAACTTAGCTTCCTCTTCACTACATAAGTCTAGTACAGCAACTGCCTGAAAGTGGGACTATGCCACCAAATAACAAGTGCACTTGTTTGCACACACAAAAAGTGCCAGAAACAGAGAGAGTTGTCAAAAGAATTAAAAAAGGAAAGCTTTAATCAGAGGTTCAAACCTGCTACTTTCTCACCTCCACACACCTGATGAATTTACTCCATGAAATAGGTGTGAAAGTTGTATTCCCAGTTTCAGAACAGCACAGAAATTGTTTGATACAGCCCGCCCCAATTCTGACATTTGACCATCGAACAGTGAAGTATGACTGTGCCCTTACTCCACCAATTAATTTATTTGTTCTCACAATCAATCGTTTCATAACTCATACACATGACCCTGACACACTTGAACTCCATTACAAAGGGAGCAATTCTCCCTCTTTCTGGCAGAGAATCATGGCCTCAGATTTAGGGGTGCTGACTCTTGTCTCCCATTGGTTCAAACTTCAAACATCTGCTACACTTTACATTTTAAATAGCATCAGAAATTAGCTCAACACACCTTGCTGCATGGCTAGCTAGCCATGTAGCAAATATCTCAGTGAAGCATCTCATAATAGGGCGAGTGTTAGACTGCTGTACGAGATGACGCCCTCGATCGCAGCAACATCTTGGGTTTAAACACTACAATGAGCGGATTAACAGTATTTCTGAACTTTTAATTTACCTTCAACCGACATATATTGGTGATAGCATCAGTGGGATGAGATCCCGCATCCACTCCATTCTTTAAGAAGAACACTGTCTTTTCATAAGCAGACAGTCACTGCCCTGACAGACCAGTGTCCAAATTATAATACAATTAATTGAAAAAAATAAATAAATGAATAAAATGGAAATTTTAATTTCCATTAATACAAAGGTAAATACATACAGAGGCCATTCAAAAAAAGAAATATCAGTTCATGTCACATTATTACTTAATTAATGGCTCTATTTTTAATAATAATTTCTGTGCATTTAATGGCATGTTAATTTCTTTATTGAGTCATTTATTTGTTAATTTGTTTTTTATTTTAGCAGTCTCAGTCCTCCATACATGAGGACATTGCACAGATATGATGACTGCATTATTACGCAATATAATGCTTCAGGCAAATTGTTGTTGTGACAGCTGCATTTTGCACTGAACAAACATCTGCTTTAATTTACATAAAACCTCAACGAGCAAATCCATTTGGAGCAATTGTACAGTATGTGTTGCTTATGGCCAGATATTTGGAGAACATAAATTCTACCCTTCAAATCTTCACATACAAAAATCAGATAAGATGCAAAACCTGCAGGTTTTACTTATGTTTGAACCCAGTAGTAGTAACAAAGCCATTGCCTAAACAGACAATATCCATTCAAATATACTGCATAAGTAGACCCGCATTGTGCCACACTAGAAGAACTCATTAACATGACCACAAATTAAATAAAAGCTGCAAGGGCTGCAGTGGGAGAAATAAAATGGTCAATTTATATGCAAATCTCAACCTTTTACAGACAAGAGGCAAAAATAAAACCCCTTTTCTCACAAATACTTTCTGCATTACATGTAATGATATACACAGTAATGCGCCTGCCTGTTTGGGAGAATTTCTGTGCGTGCACACGAGGTCATCTCAAATATGTCAGCCTTTCCCATTTTCAGCCCATGCTGCTGTGAAAATCACTAAATAACCTTTCAAAATGATTTAACAATATCTACGATTTAGTCCAAACATGCAAAGGAGATCTCTCCCTCTCCCTGCATGATGTCTGGTATAGTAGCACAGAGCAACTCATTAGAAGTGCGGTGCACCAAAGTCAGAGCTGTGTGTGCAAAGGGTTACAAAACAAAAGAACAAGTAACAAAAATACAAGATATTCAAGTTCATTTTTTTTCCTGCGGGAAATTCAATACTGAAACTAGCATGATGTCACCAAGCACCAGTTTCTGCAACCCTGCAGCACAGCTCTGCCAACAATGGTGGCAAATGATCCAACACAGCCACAGCCAAAACAGGTGCAACACAAATCAGCCAGCTTACCTTCAACAGGTAAATTATTCACTGGCTGTGCCACTGGAGGTTTTTCCTCTGTTTATCTCAATCAGGGTGTTTTAGTGGAGCCAGGTCTGGCCCGTGGACACCTGCTCTCTTGTGAGCAGAAGCACTTCTCTTTCATCACTGAAAAAGAAAAATAATGGGACGCACACCATGATGAGTGGGTCAACTGAATAGTCAAACTGACCAGCAACAAAACCATGTCTGAAATCACCTCTTAGTTATCTAGAAAGCTGTGTGACCTGCCCCATCCTGGACTGAAGGCTAAATTTTCATGATCCAGTTATCATGTGGTTAGATGCTCCAGGAAGCTGCAGGTCACAACAACAGTGTCACTAAGCCTTGCAGCCAATTTGTCCCAGTGGCCACTTACAGTACTGCAACGAAAATTCCCTGTGGCCCAAAATGCATTTCCCCATACATCACCTTTATAAAGGAAACATCTGTAAAAGCTTTTATCTTTGCAAAATTTTCCCAGAGCCTAGAAAACCTATTTTTATGTGCATGAGATCATCCCAATGTGAAGTTTATGGGCTGGGCAGGACCACACAGGAAGGGCCAGTGGACGAAACACTAATGAAGATGTACAGTGTGCTGCACAATGTGGGAGCAAACCTGGGAGCTGGAAAACTTTTTCTTTTGGCTTAACCAGCAACTTTCATTTAAATGAAAATGTAATCAATGGATTTAACACAAGACATGTTAGAATCACTGAAAACAAACAGAAATGTGGGCAGTGATTTAGTGGTGTGGAACCAGGACAGAACATCTCATGATGAAAAGATCTTGGTCTTGGCAGCAGAGATCAACAAACCCAAAAAAAGAAACTGCATTAGGAGCTAAGAAAGTACACAAAAGCAAGGTCTGCTTTTCTATTTTCCACATGTTAATTGTGTGCATTTTGATCCAACCTCTGCAGGAACAAGAACACCTAAAAATAATTCAACTCTTCATTTTAAGATGGAATAGGATTCAGTAACCCACCATCCACTGGACTTCCGAAACAAGTATTTGAACATTTAGTGCAAACATCTGCAAATAATACTATAATCCCTACAGATACTTAACACAGAAACGCAAGTAAAGCCCTGGCCCCAGGTAATCCTGTTTCCCTTCCCCTCTTTCTCCCACTCTCCATCCACCTTTCATGGATATTTGTACTTTATTGTTCTTCTGTCACACTTAACATTCTTGCCAGTTGCAGGTATGATAGATTTTTTTCTACCTATTACCTTCACTTTACTTTCAGTGTATTTACCAATGTTTTTTAGATTATAAATTGTCCTTTCAATTATTATTATTTTTTGTGGTTTCCTTATTTTCTTTTGCAGTCAGGATTTGGATTGGAAATGAAGGTGAATATGTAAATGATTGTGTAGAATATGATGGACTTATTCTGTCCTCTCCAGGGAGAGTGCAGTTGAAAGTCCATGATAACAGTGACCATACTGTGTGACAGTAGAGATAAATATAGAAATGGTTCACTTTTTTGCTCCAAAGACTGCAATTAAACACCCACGACACGATGTTTCTCAGGCACTTTACACCTGAGTTCTTCCAGCAACATTAATGAAATATGATCAATGTGTTTTGTTTTGAGTTGAAACTGGGTTCTTACAATTTTCCAAAGCCAGTGAAGGAATGGATCATGTGGATCATCAGAGAAAGAGAGAAAATTGGATCGGGAAAATGCCTAGTGGTAAGAAAATAAAGAACCCAACCACTGTGAGACATGACGCATGTCAAAGCTTTCACATTCACAATGGAGCAATGGAGCAAACTGCTTTTTTGTCCATTACTTGTCTGCTCCCCTCAGAGCACAGCAGCCCCCTAGGACATGCCCTCAAAGACAAAGCAGGGGACAGAGCCCGCTGCTCCTCCAGAAGTGGATATTTTTGCTTGTGTGGACTTTGAATGTAGATTCAAAGCATCTCTACAGGCCTACACAATCTAATGGATATCCTATGGCGTTTAACAAGCAGGGAAAGAAGCTTGGAGGGAAGGTATGCTTTAACATAGAAGTATTCTTCCTTCAGCAGAAAAAAAAAAAATCACAGGAACTTATTCAGATGCACGGGGTGGCATCTTTTTGTTTGTTTGTGTTTGAGTCCACTGTGTTTGTCATACCTGCAGACACAGGCACCGAAACCATGGGTGATTCTGAGCCCAAGTGTCCACGGAGAATGCTGAGCACTCATGTGCCAAAGTCTGCAGTTGGGGCCAAATTTATATTGATTTAATCTGAACTCCAGAATGGTTCTAGGTTGGATCAGCCATAGAGACTAAGCTGCTGGTTCATTTTTGCTGTCAGGCCCCTGCCCCTAATTTTAACCACCAATCACAGAGTGCCCCCCCCCCAGTTCATCCAATCTAGCACTTACCACACTCCACCTGACCCAGCACATGCTGTGTGTACCTGGCATGGCGTTATCCTTGCATTTTGTTATATATCGTTAAACTTTTCATCTCCAATCCCTCTGTGTGTGTGTAAATGTGTCTGTCGTCACTGTTCATTTCCTCTGGTGCTGAAATTCATGCATTTGACTTTTCCAGATCCATACAGCAACAAGTCATGTAGGCTGTGGTTTTTGCAGAAGGTCTACATTAGTTGTTTGGTTGAGACATTCAATTGTTTGAAACACAGATTAAAATATATATACCGCCTTGGGTTGAATGCCTTCACCAACCAGCCAAGTTGCAGGAAATATGGTCACAATCTCCTCTTCCTGAGTTACAGCATTGACTAATGGCCAGAAGTGTTTTTGCAGTACATTATGATGTCACAGTGAAGTTGAACTTTGACCTTTTGGATATGAAATGTTATCGCTTCATTTTATTCTTGTAGATATTTTAGGTAAATTGTGTCATAATTATTTGTGAGTCACCTTTGACCACCAAATTCTGAACAGTTCATCCTTGAGTCCAAGTGGACATTTGTGCCAAATTTAAAGAAAATCACTCAAGGTATTATAGAGATATCACGTTCACAAGGCCGAAACTATGTTCTGTAAGGTCAATCCAAAAACATAATGCCTCCGGTCCAGGCTTTCAGCAGAATTGAAGCTTAAAAAAGGCCAGAATGTCTTGATATTTGGTCACTAGATTACTACATTTCCCATAATACAGCCTATGACATGCTTTCATCAGACCCTCTCTGCCTGGTAAGTGCCCTCATCTTTCAAATGTCACACCCCAAATCTTTCTGTGAAAAATTTCTCCAAGCAAGTTGATGACATCACTTATGACATCACTGATCACCTTATTAGGGTTCAGATTTGAGAAAGCTCCTCCAGAGACACAGAGCATCTCACACCTCTTTTAAGTTGTGCTCCTCAAATATATGAATTCAGGTTAAATTTGGTTTAAATGATATTATGGATTTAACATACATCATATTGATTCAAATCTATATTCTATTATGGCCACAGCTCTGGCAGGCTTAGTACAGTTAGCCATAGTGTATAAGAGATGATAACCAGCCTGTATGGCTCTGACCTGTATACTGTAGTCCAGGCAGGAGATACATTGAGTACAACAGAGTAAAGTCCTGGTCAGGAGTCTATTTGCCACCATGCACTGGGTTTCTTTCCAAGTTAATGCTGCATTGTCACACTGTGTCATTTTAAAGCAATGAAAAGGGTTTGTGTCTGACATTAATGCTGACTTTGTGACAGTCACATCTAAAGAGTTTTGCCAAATTGAAGCCTTCAACACTCAAGGGTCCTTTTTTGTATTAAAAAAGATAAATAGGGTTAGTGTATGTGTGAAGAACCCACTGAGGATTATCCAACTCTGCAGTTCCCACAGCTTTTTGGAGCCTTTCATCATCTTTGTTCTGCATTTTTTTTTTGTTCTTTTTTTTTATGGCCCAAAAGTTTACTGTTTTGGTTCACTGTCATCGTCCTCATCAAAGTCATTTCCAGCTGTAGCAGGCAGCTATTTTCAGGATAACAAAAAAAATTACAGCATTAGTAATTAAGTTAGCCTCTGGCTGGCTAACTACCTGGCACAGTGGAACATTTAGCAACTGAATAGTCAGATATTATCCTCAGGAGTTGGTGGAGACTCTGGTGGAAAATTGGTGGAAAGCTGATATACACAATAGACTAATGTTTGTGAGTGTGTATAGGTTATGTGATGACCTGGGTCATGATGACCTGGGGTGTGGTGTTCTGGCTATTGTGAATTTCTGATAACTGCCAAGAACATCCCAGAAGAGTGAAATGAATGACCCCAGGAGAAGGGCTGAATGGAGACATGGTGTCACTCCCACGTTGCTATGGTGGAAAACAGGATATGGGGATACTGCCAAGGACCAGTCTTATCCTGTTTTGGTCAGATTATAAAATCATGGACCTCTGATCTGTTAGGTGGGTTTTTTCATATTTGGCTGTCAAAGAAGTGTGTCATTGCTGCTGCTGAATGCTGTCTCTCTCCTGTTGTGTTTTGGAGTCTGAGTTTATTCTTCAAATTAGAAGTTTTCAACAAGACCAATAAAAAAAAAAAAAGCTAAAAAGAGATATTTGACTTATATACACTAAGTGGCCAGAATGATAATGTTGCTCTGTGTCTTTTAGATGTGTAAATAATGTTTGCCAGGACCCATAGACTGTGCTGCTGTCACTTAGAGGCTAAAAAAAAAAAAAAAAAAAACATCAATTGATGCAGCTTTAAATAAATGTTTTATTATCTTTAGAAAAAGCTGCATATTTTCACAGTGTATTTGTTGTATCTTTTTTGCTTCTTTTTTGTGGATCTGTGTATGTGATTCCAACAATTACATATTCAAAAAACATATTTGTAGATAATTCCAAGTCTTCATTGGTATGATGATCTATGTTAAAAAAATATTCTGTGTAAATGTTGTCCAATCCTGTAATCTTCTGACATGCAGTAACCGAATATGAAATATGATTTATTTTTCCATTTCTACTCCTCCTCCTTTTCCAGTCTTTCAGTGATGTGTTGTGATGACCCCAGCCAAGATGACTGACAGAAGCACAGTGTTGACAACGACAGCGAAGGTGGGGTCTCCCTCATTAGTGTGCATCTGCTGGCACTTGGTAAACTCAGTGCAGAGCATGGGATGACCCATATTCCTGCCCTGTTATCTCTGATTGCTGCACTGTGGCAGAGGCTTGATTAAGTGTTTTCAGCCACTGTGCCACGCTTGAAGTGTAGTGGGAAAAGTGAAGGCGAACATTTGACTTTCAAATGAGCCTGGCAGAGCTAAACTTGGAAGCCACATATAGGGGGTCTATTCTTGAACATTTGAAACAGAAAGCTAGAGAGGTTGAAAGGAGCAACATAAACAAAGGACAGAGACGTGAAACAAGAGAACAACTATGAGTGAGAGCCGCGAATCGTCTCAAGAAACTTGCACGTTGTGGGTAAACACAAGTCTCCCATCACTGTAAAATAAAGTTATTGCAGGAGGAAGGATCCAGCCACTAAATCTGATTTATTCTGATGTGTGTCATTCAGCTTTCCGCCAAGGCCCTGTGCTATTTGTGGTCACTGTGGAGTGGAATGCTTAATTATTGTGCATAAAAGTGTGTCAGCATTCGGTGTGTCACAGTCAGAAAGACAGTGAGGGTGAATGTCTGCTGGAACACCTTTGCAGTCATTGAAAATAAAGGAGTTTGCATGTCGACAGAAGTCAGACTGGAGTATTGTCAAGTGTTCTCCCACTCAATTTAGTTTTAGAGAGTGACAAATTGCCTTGAGTGTTGGTGCACCCTCAGAACCTGTAATGAGTGAGGTCTTATCAACAAGCAATCATCAGATCTTATTTTAACACATTTAGAGGAAGTGAATATTCATACAGTGCGGTTGATTAATGTGTCACACTGTTAAATGGAAAAGAACTTTTGCAAAGGGTGTCAAGTGCTGTGTGTATAAAGAAACTGAAAACAGATTAGTTAGGCTGGTGCACAGACTTGAGCAATGATCAAATAAATATACACTTCATATTAATATCATTTTCTCCATATAAAATTCGCAGGTAGGGTTTTTTTCACCTGATGCCACCATCACATCAGCTGACGATCTTGCATCAGATTTCCTCACATTTCATCATGAAATTGAAATAAATTAATATTTCATATAAATTGAAATAGGAACATTTGACCTTCGTCACCTGCCTGTGAATTTATTGCACGTCCAGAAGTCCTTCAAACTCTCATACCAGTTTCCAGTTTGCAAATTGAATTTTTTCAGCTCATTACAATGCTGACGGACACAATATTCTGGCATCTGCAGCAGGTGGCAAGAGGGTAACCTAAGCACATAACTAGTGCCAAGTACCAGTGGGTTTACAAAACCGCAGTGTCCCAAGCAGTCCAGTAAATCTAGGGATTACATTTATATTCTACACACTATTTAGTAAGGGCAGTGGATGTAGCACTGTCATGTGGGAGACCGGAGCTTCTGTCTCCATAACCATAACTGCAATTCCAAACCACATGTTTTAGCTGCCTTATTATAACCACACCGTTACAGTCACAGCTTACCAGGCAGAACCACCAACATTTTTAAACATTCTTCTAAAAACATTGGCACTGACTGGATGAAACAAGAAACGGAAGAAACAAACAAAAAAAATTAACTGTACATTCTAGGTGATGACTGGGTTTTTCATGTATCCCAATAACAAAACCACATGACAAGAAACATTAGCACGTTAGCAGCTAGCATCAGTATGTTAACCTTGTCATTGTAGGCATGTTAGCAAGGCAACATTAGAAGCACAAAATATAACTGAGGCTGATGGAAATGTCATCACTTAATCAGGGATTTGGCCATTAAAGGAACTCTTAGTTTTGCAGTCGCTACATGGCTGACATTAGCATTAACAGCTACTCACCAGTCCGGAGGAAACGTTCAGCATCAAACTTCATTTCTTCACTCACTTCTTCACAACTTCAACTGAAATTAGCATGCTAATCAGTTATCCCCAGCCCATATCAGCCTGTCTTGTCCCTTTCCCATAGCGACTCAATGTAGCTTTGAATGTGTCCTGAAGACGTAGCATCACTCGGACAGTGTCTTATGACCTCCTGTATTATTAAAACAATAATCGCTGAAACTCTTGTCAAGCCACAGTCGCCACCACCTGTTCCTGGCATGAAACCACGTTCAGCAGCAGAGAAAACTTACAAATAGCCCCTTCAACAAAGTATTGGACAAATTAAAAGTGACCTGATGATGCTGCTAGATGAAATGTTGAGGGCTCATCAAAGTTATTCCAAATCACCCTGAGGGGAATCAAATTCACGTCAAATTTAACAGCAATCTATCCAATGGTGGCTGATACATTTTAATTGCAACTAAAGTAACTAAAACTAAAAGGCTGCAGGAGCTAACAGTGAGGCTATTGAGAAAACTGATATTAAAATCTTAAATCAGGCTTAAAACAAATTACTTTTGATTATGGGTCAGTTGTGGTTGAAATCAGCCAACGGGCAATGACAAGTGTTTTGAATTTGCCATGCACGTTTCCATATGCAGTAACACTGAACATATTGTTTAAAGAAAAAGCTGAAATGGGAATACAGACTGGGGAAAAAACACTACTGGAATAACCAGAGTACTGTATATATTCATTAACACACTGATTTATGCTGTTAAAAAATTTAATGAAGACATTAATAAAGTGAGGAAATATGAATCAGCACTAACACTAACAGTCTCCTCTGTGTCTACATACACTCCCGGCTGCTCTGCAGATTTAAAGGTTACCGGTGAGATACTGTTCTAAAAATAATTGACTGTGTAGACTCTGACTGCCGCTCAGACTAAATGAGGGGCATGGTACACTAACTTTCAAGTAGCAATAATGCAAGGTCATTGAAAATTTGCAATCACGACCAAGAATGCAAAGTGATCACGGCTCAAGGCACAAACATTCACAGAAACAATACTCTGCATATAATCAAAACATCAGGTGTGGCTGTAATTTGCTGCTCCAAGTGGAGGACTGTAGTCTAGACATAAACAGGGTCATTATATCTTACCGCTCATACTGCTCATAAAGCACTTCTGGAGCTTTCTCAGCACTGGCTATGAAGGTGAAATAAGTAAATGTTCACAGTGGTGTCAAGACAACTCAACATATTTGTACGTTTTGTAATACATTTTGCTCAGGGTGCTCCTCTGTGACTGTGCTCTAAATTTTAGAGCTTCAGGGACGTTCCACCACAAGCCAAAGTCTCTGCACACACTGACATCGCTGTGTAAAAAAGGGCCAGAAGTCCTGAATGAGATTTACCATCTCTGTTTGCATGAATGTTTTCCATTAACTTTGTTTTGATGTGTAAAATTCTCTTCACAGTTCTGTTCGCTTCCTCATGCATATATGAACTGACAGATTCATTTCTCACTCAACCAACAGCAATGTGGATGCAAATGTCTTGACCTGACAAAGTAAATTATTTGCCGCTTTTCCAAGATCCAGATGAAAACAGCTTTTACTCATCTATGCCTGATGAGTTTCTTTGCAGATTCATGCAGGTTCACTACATTATAAACACTGAAAATATCTCACCTTGCTCATTTGAGGTCTCATAAAAACCTCATCCTACCTTTTGAATTGCTCTTGAAATATAAAACACAGTCCAGGATAGATATATCCCCCGCTCTTCATCAGAAAGAGAATTTGAAATGCTTAAACCTTATATCTTATATCTGAAGATTTGACCCTTATCATTACACCTGGTAGATAACCTCTTAGTCAAGTCAAGTCAAATTTTATATAGCCTCACAATCTGTACGGCATTATGACATCCTCTGTCCTTTGACCCTTGAAGTGGACAAGGAAAAACTCCCTAATCAAACCTTTAATGGGGAAAAAATGAGAGGAACCTCAGGAAAAGCAAAAGAGGGGGGATGCCTCTTCCAGGATAGACAGCCATGCAATAGATGTTGTGTGTACAACCAGTAGATTTATAGTATGAACCACCAGGAATACAGCATCATGGAGACTAAACATCAATGAGGAATATGATCTGGGAGGACCTTGAGCAGCTTCCAGGTGCCTCCAACAGATATGACCTGAGCCACACAACTCCCTCTCCCTAATAAAAACCTGAGGCCTGTATTTTTTTTAAATTAACATTGGCCGTCCTGGATAACCTGTACTACCTCAGTTTACCTATCCGGCTACAAGCACGTTCATGTGAAAAAGTTTTTGATTGTGGGCTAGATCATCAGAACCATTAATCAATTAAACCATTAACCAAAGTAATTAATATGATATGAGAAGAAACACCTGTCAGTAAATGTGGTTACAGCTGCATCCAAAAGTGATAAAAACAACATAATCACATAGAATAGAAAAGAAAGACTACACACAATTTCCAATTATTAAAGTCAGGCTAAAGATATGCTGTAAATAAGTGCATGAATTACCATTAAGTTTCTTACTGAGTGAGTATTTTCCCTCTTTTGTCTGATGATGAACAAACTATTTTGAACATGTGATGCAGATAAAAGTGATGTCAGACTATTTCTGCAGCCAAAGCAGAGAGGAGAGAAGTAGTTCATGTCTGTTGAGGTCAATCTGACTGAAAGGTTTATAATAACGGGAAATATTTGACAGCGTGTGGATCATTTTTCTAATCAAAGGAGTTCAGCATAAGTTCCCATGGTGATTTATCCCAGTCAGAAGTGAACCACCATCATGGTTCTGACAACCCAGGGTTAAACCTGAAGTTACCTTGCTAACCTCAAATCATGCTTCATAGTACAGGCCTCAGGAAAGAGGACAGACTACACAACCACACAAGAGGCAAAACCATGCACACTATTTACACATCTAGTAGAAGACAACAGACACGCAGGGGGAGAGGCACACAGCCTGGTTGCTCATGTGCTTGAGGGAATAAACAAACAGTGGTTATCAGAAAGTTTACAGTCATCTCATCGGCAAGACAACATGGACTAAACCGTACATCCTGGGTTTAATAGATTCATCGAAACTTCGACTGTCTTGTCTGGGAGAATAGCAACATGTATTAGGCCTGAAGTAATCAAAGAATAAGCCAATAGCTGATAGTTAAGGCATAAAGACAAGTTTTAAGGTTAGATATGAAGGCCTCAACAGAGTCAGACAGTCTGATGTCAGCAGGGAGGTTGTTCCAGAGGAAGGGTGTGTGATAGGAAAAGGACAGACAGAGGCCAAGAGCACAGGATTGAATATAAGGTTTAAAGAGATCAGACAGGTAAGAAGGTGTCCACTCATTTACAATTTTCATATGTCATTATCATTGTATGTCTGACATGGATAGGGAGCGAATGAGGAGAAAGCTAAAATTTCTGTCATGTGGTCAGATTTTCTGGATTTTGTTAAAATTGGAGCTGCAGCTTTTTGAAACAGTTGATGATTTTTGGAACGATCACATGGCAGACCAGAAATTGTTACAATAGTCAAGTCTGGATGTCACAGAGGTAAGGATAGGGTCACAGCATCTGCCATGGACAGAAAAGACCAAATTTTAGCCCTGTTACGCAAGTCAAAAAAGATGCTCTTGATGATGTCTGTAATGTGCTGATCAAAAGAGAGGGTAGGATCAAATGTAAAAGTAAGGGTCTTGGCTATCAGACTTTGAGAAAGTGCAAAGTTGTTGTGGGTTTCAGATACTTCAAATTAGTGTCTATGTTGGCCAGCATCTCAGTGTTATCTTATCTCATAGCAGACAAGCAGGCCATAATTTAAGAAGGGTGATCAGCTTTTACAGGAAAATACAGCCCTGGGGTATTCCACATTTTACATCAGGAAATACTGATGCAGTATTATTGTTTGAATCACACTGTTCCTTTAGATAAGTAAAACTTGCTACGTGAGAGACGGCATGTTGGTTTTCCACTTGGTCTAGAAGTAAGCAGTGATCTATGATATCAAAGGCTGCACTGAGATTGAGTAAGAGAAACACAAAGGTAGAATCCAATCCATAGTAAGCAGAAAATAATTTACCACTGTAGTGAGTGCAGTTTCAGTGCAGTGACAGGCCCTGAAGATTGAAAAGGTTCAAAGAGATGAACTGTCCGATACGTGTGTGGGTTGAAAGCTGCCGAGGCCCAACTCTGTCTAGTATTTTTGAAAAGAATGGAAGGTTAGACAGCTGGTCAATAAGTTTTAAGAGAACCTGGATTATGGAGTGGCTTCTCAAGTAACAGTCTAACCACAGCCGTTTTAAAGTCAGTTGGGATGATGCCAAATGTGGATTGTAGCTCCCAAAACAGAGATACTTAGAAAGTCTTGCTGGTAGAGAGCCAAACAGACAGGTATAAACACCAACTTTGACATCGACTACAGAGATTTAGTTTTAAGAATTTATAAAAACAGGCCTAGGGGGATTCAGCATAATGCTTGAATGGTTCTGCAGAAAAAGGTAGAAAATTTTGTATCTAATCTATTTTACTGCAGAAAAAGTCTAAAAAATAATGAGCCCTGAATCTAGGATTGTGTTTATTTTTACTGATTAAGCAAGAAAAATATGCTTTTCTAGCAGGGGACAGAGCATGCTTGTAATTCAGTACACACCCATGCCTCTGGAGGTACAAAAAACTTCTAGTTTCGATTGTCGCCATTTGTGCTCATTCTCCTGCATTTTCCTGCAGGCCTGCTTAAGGGCACTTGTTTCTTCAGTAAACTATGGTGTAAACCTCTTTAGCAGAGGTGTGTTTAAGTCACTGGTGCATTTCTTTTAAACAGGACCTGTCACTGCACTGAAAGGAGCAAGAACCACTGGCAATATCTTACCACAAGTAGTTAATGATGAATGTCCAATGTGTTTGGTGGTAAATGCATCAACGGCAACAGGCTACCATGGCTTTAAATTTGATAAGGTAGTGATCTGATATAACCATCGCAGCCATTATATGAGTATGAGACAAGTCCCAACCGTTTTTACCCTCCCTCTTATACCATGATGAAAATCAGTGCATCTACTGTCTATCCACTCACAACGCTGTGTCAGTGTTTCATTATCAGATCAACTGCACAGTCTGATCTGGTTTGTCCCAGGGGTGTTGCCATACCTAGCTATGGTGGACAACTCAGATCTGTACATGACCAAATGCCAGGTAACACAGTTAAGGCAGAGACACACACACACTACCACTACAATATATTTAAGTAAATTAACTTACCAAAAATCAGAGCTTGGCATTTAACTAAATGTTCATGTTTTATTTGCCTGTTGCTTATATGCTTCTTATTCTCATTTTTGTCTCTACACTAATACGAGGTGGTGTTAAGATTTAGATTGTCAAAATAGTGAAAAGATTAGGAGGGATGCTAGTTTTCACTTGATTGGTGCTTTAGAGTAAACTAGTCTATTTTTGGCTGAGGAACTCTTGGTTAAATATGTTTGCTCCCCCAGACAAAATGGACATGTGAAGCTCTTTTACATAGAAGAGGAAAATAAGTCATCGCTGGTAGTTATCACTTAACTTTTGAGTCTTCTAATGGGTAGGGGCTCCATGTTTTGACAAATAAAAGCCTGGCCACTGGCCCATGTATAAACTAGGTCACAAAATTGTTTGCAGTTGCCATGAAGGCAGTGTTAATTTCTGTCACACGAGATAATTAACTCTAAAGTGACAGCTCAGCTCAGCTCACGTGCATAGCTTCTCTTGTGCATAATGAAGGGAATGATGTGTGAATGAAATTAGGAATCACCCTTTCCCAGTAGATAGTTGTCAACTCTGGAGCACTGTGAAAGTAAATTAACTTGGAAGCACTCATTCATCATTTATTGCTATATTGTTGTATTTCTTTACTGTTTTTACATTCTTGTTATGTCTTTAAAGATAAAGCATAATTATCACTGCCCCACCTCTCTTCACATCTCAACACTTCAGACTGCTTCAGAGGCAGGGGCAGAGTGCAGGGACAGTGGAGACAGCTCCATTGCTGAGGTGAGTGATGAAAAGGATTTGACAGTTTAGAATAAACTGTGCAGACTGTCTTCCCTGAATTTTATGGAAATCAGCGGGGCTATTGAATAGGAAACACTTCAGTCAAGGTGCACCATATGACCAACATAGAGAGAAGAGCATCATTCATTCGAAAGTTTGATAACACAGTGTCAGATAATTCCTTGCTGAACCCCTTTCAATGCACCCTCAAACCAATGCGCCCTCAATTTCTTTTAAAGGCACCCTTACACTTGTGTGCTGGTTGACTAATATCCTGCTTTTTGAGGTGTAATTTTGGAGTAGTGCTCAGAACTATGGGTACTCTAAATTTGCAATGTCACAGGCTGGTTACTTAGAGTCAGTCATACTTGCATTCATCATCAAATCTATTGTCATTGATTTTAAAAGCACAGACCACTCAAAAAATCGGAATGATTATCTTACCTGCACATTACGCCAAAGATTAAATTAATGCAGCCCTTTAAAAGTTTCGGTGAGTCCTCAAAATAGGTCCAGTGAGCCCAAATTAAGTCTGTGTTAGAAAAATACTGGTCATCCAGATCATGGACAAGGCTTCTGTCACATATTAATTCATTTAATCATCATATGTCATCATGAACCAGCCTCTGAGCTTGTACTGGGCGCACCTGAACAACAAATAAGAAACCAGCTGCGATAAACAAAATGACAGAGTGAAGTCAGGTAACCAGCTCAGCATTAACATATGATACAAGATGATGGTTTTATGTTTTATAAATGCCAAAAATCTTACACATGGGTTCTTTAATATGAAGTTTTTGTCAGTATAAAATATGACAGGTCTGTTCAATTTGTTTCAAGGAAAAAGAGGCAAGATTAGACAGGGAAGAGAGTGAGAACCAAGCTGAGATATATAACAAGCCAAATCAGCCTGACGCAAGAGTCATTCCATACCAGCAACTTCCAAAAAAATAAAAAATAAAATTCAGGAAAAGTGGTTCAGGGGCTATCCATAGCTTAATTATTCTCCCAGTAAAAATGGTGTTTGGGTTTTATTGCATAGAAGCTTTCAAAAGACAGTGACATGTTTGCAAAAAAAATCAAGCATTTGTGTCAACTGGTTTTAGTAATTGGAAAATACTAACTGGGTCAAACACACAAAGTTGCCATCACAACACACATATACCAACAAAGAAGTATTGAAACACAGCCACCTATAGCCAGGAAGCAGCAGCAAAGAGAGGCAAAATAATGTCTGATTAGAATAAGCAAGTCAGTTCATTTTCTTGCTCGCCAGGGTCTTGCTCTGCGTGGCTACGACCAGGGTGGGAATTTCATGGTGGCCACAACAGCCACAGCTGTCATCGCTCCTCCTTCTGGCCACGAAAGATAGATAGATAGATCTTTATTGTCATTGTAGATCATACAACGAAACTTTGTTGGAGCAAATAAATAAATAAATATAATATATATATATATATATATATATATACGCACACAGCCCAAGCACATCTCACCCATACCCATGACCACTTACTTATTCATACCCATAAGTTTTAAAATATGCAATAAATACTCTAAGATATATATAGAAATAAGGGGCAGAGGAATACGCAGTTGTTGCACAGAGTCCATTAATGCGCTAAGTCCATTATTCCACTGGGTCTGGGGATGACAGTTCATCTGTGTGTGAGTGTGTGTTTGGCGGGGTGGTGCTGTGATTTCTGCAGCCTGTCCACGGCCCTGGGGAAAAAGCTGTTCCACAACCTATTCGTGCTTGTGCTGAGGGTGCTCAGTCCACCTGAGGGGAGGGTGGTGAAGAGGGCGTTTCCAGGGTGTGAGGGGTCCTGCAGGATGCACTGAAAATCATTGTATGCCCTACACACACTATGGCCTTTGTGCTCATGCTAGCGTCAAAATGTTCAGGTTGCTTTAAAAGCTTCACTGCAGCAGTCCTTGCAGCTTGGACTGGTTGTGCACATATATTGTACTCCTAACTTCTCTCTCTCTCTCTCTCTCTCTCTCTCTCTCTTGCTCTCTCTCTTGCCTGCTACACACACAACATACAGGTATTCCTGAAAGGAGCACTACTTATTCTACTTCCTATTCTACTACAATATTCTGTCTCAAACTTCTCAAATTTACAGCAGATCTTGCACAGAGATGATAAATCACAGTGCAATTAGCTTGTTTAGTTCTCTCTTGCACTATTTACTGTGCAAAATCATTTTTGACACTTGAAGACTGTTTTTACATTGATCTGCTGAAAGTCATATGTTTCTCTGAAATGAAATCATTTATATATTTATAGATTCTGGTAAATTGATACATGATAACAAGGTGCATCTCAATACATGATAACAGACTGCATCTTCCAGCTTTTTTATCCCAAATGGCCTTGGCCCTAAAATGACAAAATTCCTTGCTTTGCTACGACACTGATGAAGACAATCTAAGGCAGATTCTGCAATTCAGATTAGAGGATAATGATGTGCTGAAGAGATGGCTGAAGTGCTGAAATTCAAAATGAGATTTTGAATATCAAGGAAAATTGCCCACACTGCAGTACTCCATTATTATTGGCCATATGTATCCATTATGTGGATCATGATCTTGCCCCTCATGCAGATGTTATACATCTATATGAGGTGTGTTGAACAGCAGGAAAGGATCTGGCTCAGGTGGACAGAGATGTCCTCCTGCAGTTGTCCTGTCTTCAAGGGCAGACCTATGATGGAGCTGCAAACAGGTCTGGTGAAATCCAAGGAGTTCAAGCAGTTCTCAGAGAGAAGCAACCACTTGCTTTTTATGTCCATTGCTGTCCTCACTGCGTCAACATTGTGACTCAGACAGTCTGTGGCTAACCCCTTGTTGTTTCTGATGCACTGAATTTGCTCCACAAAGTCAATACTCTCCTCCACCAGTCTGGAAAATATTATTATATTTTTTATGAAGAGCTTTCCCAGTCTGAAGCAGGGAGATCTGGAAATGATGGCTTGTGAGGATAGTGGCCATTCAGGCAGTCATTAGACGGTATGAAGAGGTATCGCTTAGTCTGGAGGAAATTGCTGCATCTGGCTCCTCTGAGATGTGGACAACTACAAAAGAACTTCTGGAGTGCTTTCAGAGGGGGTCACTTTGCTTGGTCTTCTACTTGCCTCTAAAGTCCTCAAAAAACTAGAGTGCCTTGACCATTCCCTTCAGAGCAAGGGTGGAAGTGTCATACTCTTGATGGCCTGAAGTTGATGGCATGAAAAAAAAACAAACAAAAAAACAAACATGCAGGGTTAGTTTCATGAAAGCTTCCATTGGATTTATGCAACAACGTGTGACATGATCAGTCAAATAGGCATTGAGATCTTCCAGATGCCTCAAATTCAGAGACTGACCAGCATCCACTGAAGAGCACTGCTGTTGATGTACAGTTAAACAAGTGCTTTCCCCATACTAGCTTTGATACTCTCAACAAGTCCGAAAGAGTGCTAGTCCCTGGAAAGGTAGACAAAGATTTTTACCCAGACCTCAATCGCAATTCACTGACGGTGCAGCTGGCTTCAGTTCCAGCTTCAGTCTCCATCCAGCACCATCACAGGCAGTGAAGTCCATGCTACATTTGTATAAGTAAAGTCTTTGGTTAGATTTCTTCTCTGAGTGCCACGCTCCTTGGCTTTAGACGAACAAGGTTTTAGTGCCCTAAGAAAAGTCAACATCGTTTGAACTGTCCGGGTGTCTGCGACACCTGGCAAGACAAACTTGATCAGATTTGCCATCTTTTTATCCCTGCAGATGATAATAGAAGGTATCTTTTGGGGGGCTTTTTTAGACTAAGTATTGTTTTTAATCTTTTTCAATGTCATACCAAAGATATAAAAAATTTTAACAATCTAGCTGTTACAAACAGTAGGGAGTATGCTGAAGGAGAATTTTGAGAATGGGGAAAAAAAGAACCCAGACATGCACAGAAAGAAGGACATACTCTACTTAAAAAGAAAAGAAAATGAAGGAGGGCAACAAGGACGTTATTCAAGATATAACGATGGAAGACAGGAAGCCTTGTGCACAGAGAGTATACAAGGTAGGAAGAAGGGATATATGACAGGAAAGAGGAGAGTAGAGAGGAGAAGGAGAGAAAGGAGAGAGTAGGGGATTAAATGAAGAGAAAGCTTTTAGTTTATATAACCGCAGTGCAACCATTGCATTAACTGACACAACTGGTAATTTTGTGAGGTTATGGAGTTTATTAAATGAAAAACAGCAAAAAGCATAAACCCATGACCATAAAGTCATTGTGATTAATTGTGTCACACGAATTGCAACATTTCATTTGATTTTTGGGTTCTGTGTGTTGGATTTTAAAGTCCAAGTTTTCCTTTTCCTATATTTTGTTATATAGATTTTTGTGCATGTAAAATGTCGGCAAAAATGCAAGACTAAATCTACACCCAAAAGGGAGAACCTCTTTCAGTACATATCTCACTTTTCTCTTTTGCTTGAAATGTGTCGTTGGGGTCCATGCCTCATTTTCTTGACCTATTGACACGTCCCTCAGTGTCACCCACCTGCAAGGTGGACCAAAATGAAAGTAAAGGCCAAGCAGGTCCCATCTTATGTTGCGATATGGGAGACTCTACCACACCCTGTAAGTCTGCATTGTTATTTGTGGATATGTGATGTTTAACTGAGTCGCAGGCGATTGCTCATTGCTCAGCCAATGCATTTGTCTGTGCTGATTCCATCGATGGAAACAGAAACGACGAAGCAGTGGTGCCTCTTTACCTTTGAAATAGTCATGGCACACACCCGCACACCCACTGCTGCCTGGGGTTTTCCCGCTCCAGTCTAGCTCGCGAAGTTAGATCACGTCAACCATCTCCTTATTCAAGATTGGGCTCTGTCTAAAACTGATAAGGCAGAACCGACGCCCTTGTAAAAGCCATGACCGCTTGTTAGAATGTGCAGTTGTGGCAGTGTCAGACAGAGGATGAATAGAAGACAGTATAAGAAAAAATAATGTCTTTTTGGAACATTGAAGCAGGTAAATATATTTTAGCAGGCACCAGTCGTGAAAGAAATTTTGTTCACGTCCAGTGTTCCTCTTGTTTTCCTAGGCTTTACTCACACTTCGAGAGTTCAGGCCATAAAAACCTTCAATGTCTCACTGTTTAGCTTCTTTTGTGACTGTTTGTGTCCAGACGGAGCCACAACTATCCTCCACAGCTGGGGTACCCAGGGTCTTATATATAAGGTGGTAGTAAACATAGGGAATATTGTTCAAATCTAGTTAGTGTCAAGGATGAGCTAAGTAGGTGAAAGGACGAGACACATGTAATATTAATTAGGCAAGAACATGTAGCATTGCGGATTTTGGTGTCCAATAGCATCTACACATGAAGTGAGGTGTGGTTAAGTGCTGCAACCATGAGATCTGGGAATATATACCCATGGTCAGAGAAGACATCTTCAGGAAACTGATGTGGCACCACTCTGATTCACATGCTGACTGTGTACTGCTCATCATTTTATCCTTGGCGCCAGGCTTACAATAAATGCCTGTGCCTAAGATATCTGGACTCCTGGTGATTGTCTTCTTCTCCAGCTCACAGAGATTTCCACCACACCAAGAAAAAATTATAAAAACTAAAAATGGCCATAATTTGTCCTTTTTCAGTTATTTGCCATTTGAAATGTCAAGTATACTTTGGGACCAAAATACATTAAGATCCTCTGCCACAAAGCTGTTATGATGTTATCCAGCTACCTTGATGGATTTGCTCACACACATTCCTCAAATCTGTGCCACATATAAATTCAAGACTGTTGCTTCTCATGAAAGGTGGCCAATGGTTATTATATTCATGCCTTTTATCATGACATGTCACTCTAAATATTCGTGTCGAGTGCTTCTCAGCAGCAGGTTATGTGTGCAAACAAAGCCACCTAGAAAGCTGGCTAACTGCATATTCTATCATCTGTTATGTTAGGATAGGAATTAGAGCTCAGGACCAGATTCCTTGTGTTCCACTTAGTAACCTTTATTTAAACCAAAACTCTATATGATACTATGTGTGTCTGTCCAATAACACAACTCTTGATACCACTACATCCCCTTTCTGTGTGTTATACTGTACAGTCAAGTAACTATGTCGATGTAGCATAACACAACTCATTGTTAACATTACAGCTTTGAGACAGAGACCTCAGGTCCAGGTGAAACTTTATGGAAATGATTGGAAGATGAATTTAGTTTATCAGAGAATGCATAGGGATGCTTTGACTACCTTTGGCCTCTCCACTTTATTCACTATATTGATAACATTGAAGAAACAGCACAGAAATTGCAACTAAATGCAAGTATAAACAGATCCTTAAATTTAAATAAACGAGGAGTGGTAATTATTAAAGATGGCTCTGAATCATCATCATCAAATCGATTTCTTTACCTTCAGCTCTTTAATATCTTAAAATATGTGACTTGGGGCAAAGTACTCCCTCTGGATGAAATTACAAAATGTGCCCATAATTTTTCTCATCCTAGTAAAGCCAGATGAAACGATCAAATAACATGTGTTAAAAGCACCAGAAGAGAGGAAATGGCATTTAGTCTGTTGAAAAATATTCGGGGTGAGGACCCCCACAGCCCCTGCTGTCAACCCTAATTTTCAATGCTTCCTATGCCCCAAACCACCTGCTGATGAGGCTATGCTAACACTAACAGACTGACTAATCAGCCGGGGGCTAAGACTATGTGGAGTCCTATTTAAATAACATTAGGAGAGAGGAGCTGTTCTAACTGACAGACACATATCTAGCAGACACATCCCATCTGCAAAAGTTGAACAGCTGACACAAAGCACTGAAAAAAAGAAGAAAGGCCTAAATTATATGTTATCACACAGCGAGTAGCAGAGGATAAGTCACATTTTAAGGGTAGAAATTGAGAAGAATGAAGAGAAACTCTTTAAACTGAAATGTAGACAGCAGTCTGTTTGAAAATCACAAAATACAATCACAGGAAGCAACGTCACAAAGTGTCACTAGTGGGTCTTTGAGGGGGTCCTCAAGCACTCCTCTTCACCTTGACTCATTACGCCTGCTCACCATGTCAGATAAACTCCACAGAATGGCATGGGCAGGTGATTTGGTGCTTGCACACGGGCTGCAAAGTTAAATGACTGAGGCACTAGAGATGGAGAGCGCACTCAAATCACTGACCAGCATCCCAGTCAGAAAAGAGACCAATTTTCCAAGAGTGCTTGGTTCCTCTGCCAAGTGCCACGTGTGGTGATGAGACAACTCCAGGACTGCCTATAAGACCTCTGATGAGCCAGGATGTGAGTGTGAGGAAAACAGTAAACAATACTGGAGATAAAAGGTTTCAGGTCCTTGGCACAGTAAGTGGTTGTCAAGGCGACACCTAATAAAAGTCAGGGGGAACCACTAGCAGCTCTGACACTGTACTTTTTAGCTTCAGATCAGATTGATGCATACAGTGTGTGTTTATATGGTTAATGTGTTTTTGGCATTTGCAAACATTTGCATGAAACAGATCAACAGTGATTAAGAGAGTTTTAAGACTGGATTTAAATGTCTCACTGGGGCCATGGTCTTATTAACCACAGAGTAGTGTTTATTCCACAGATAAGAAGTGTATGAAAATGCTCTATTGCTTTTTAATTACTTCTTCAATCTTGTGGTGACAAATGCTGCCATACAAGTTTAGTGTGTACATTAATTTGCTGTATATGGACGACCAAAGTATAGTTAATATCCTGGTACAAGCATTACTTATACTTTTATACTTAAGGAGTTCATTTGTTAAGAAAGAAGTAGATGGCAAATGTCACAATATTTGGTTTTATTTAGTCTTTAAACAGTACAATACATTTTGCAGGATATTTCATCAGAGCATATCTCTAATAAAATCCCAACACACACATTCACAAGGGTTTGACTCCAAGAAAACCTTTTTTTTTTAAATTCTAGACCTCGAAAGAAGCTTTTACAAAAATTAATTAATTGGTGGAAATTAACTACAAGCACATTTACTTAAGTGCTGTACCTAAGTACAATTTTGAGGTAATTATATATTGAGTATTTCCATGTTCTTCTACTTTATACTTCTACTATATTTAATGAAAAAAAACTATTGTTCTTTTTACTTCACTCCATTAATTTGACAGCTATTGAAACATACTTTACAAAATTATATTTTTCATAAAAAACAGTGTAAAAATACAATGTATAAGTACAATGTATTGTTAAAGATCAAAGCAGTGGTTCCTAAGCTGTCAGGCTTCTGTCTCCTTACAAAAACAAAAGACCAGGGTCTAATTGGGGCTCCGTGTCACATTTCATAACTTCTCACATGGTTTCAGTTAAATAACTGCTCAAGGATCAAAGAGGTAAAATCACTAATTTCACAATATTTTGTTGTTTCCTCTCCCCTACCCTGTTAGTATTTCCTCAGCCCTCCAGAATTATCTTTGCCCTCTGAAAGGGCTCCACCCCAAAATTGGCAAAGACTGATAAAGCTACCTGTTTGTATACCAAGTACTTAAAAGTAGCTCCACCTCCGCCAACATTAAAATGCTACTTGCACATTGATCCATTTGCATAACTGTGCTCCAAGTCAATAAAAAGAAGCAAGTAGAAAAATTCACCCAGGTTGGTTGCAAGTTGTCATGAACATATAACAGATTGACATCAGATATAACAGATTCAGATAACAGAGGTTTATGTTGGAACAGTTTAAACCTAAGTGCAAAACCTATCCAGACCTTAATTTGTTTCAGATCCTGCCAGAACAGGATCTCTCAGATTGGGATCAGCACTTATTTCATTGGATCTGGCTCCTTCTTTATCACTATCAAAAACTTCAAAAATAATTTTGTGTTATATATAACATTATCTCTTCTTCTCGTCTGATTAATAAAAATGAAAGATTGCTTGGTTTTATTCAAGCGTCCCAGTAAGTCATGACCATGAGACAGTGAGCCAGCATGAACAATACAAGGACCCTGAAGTGGAATCAGCTAAGTGGAATTCAGTCATCATTCCTTTTATTATTTGGACCTGTGCTTTTCCTAATGTGACCTGTCAAAATGAGGTCAGTGGGACCTCAAGGTTGCTGTTATAACATAGCGCGTAGGTTCCTTACAGCAGTATTTCAGTCATTTGGAATCCAGACTACTGTTTTTTTTTTTCCTTTCCCGCCAGCAGATTAATTGCTTTCACCTGCGCTCCCAGGTGTAAATCACTCCTTGATTAGAGGCTGGACTGAAAGCCCGATTCCACATCCACCCACATCCACCTCCAACTCAC
This sequence comes from Trachinotus anak, assembly GCF_046630095.1. Taxonomy (NCBI): domain Eukaryota; kingdom Metazoa; phylum Chordata; class Actinopteri; order Carangiformes; family Carangidae; genus Trachinotus; species Trachinotus anak. The sequence continues at coordinate 3,669,284 of NW_027273884.1, forward strand.
TGTACCACACACCATTACATTCCCTGAACACTTCCTCTTCATTCTGACTGACATTCAATTAAAAGTGTTGGTGAGGAATCAGAAACGGATGTTGACAGATGAGGAATTGAGGTAAGATGGAGCATGAATTAACAGCTCTGGGACGCACTTCGCTTCGCTCTAACATCATGTTCTGCGGAAATTGCAGATTTTATAAGGTAAAAAAAAACAAAAAAAAACAGTTCATATATCAATTAATTATACGCTAATGCAGTAGAAGGAGAATTTTCATTTTCCTAACTGTCAGTTACAATGAAGCCAAGTTTCTTCAGATATTGCCAAATATAATGTGAAAAGCTCTCTGTCACATACAATTTATCAACTTGTTGACTGTGGTGCTACTACAATAACAACCAGTCTGTCAGAACAGAACTCTGAACAAACATATAGGTCATTTTTTTTCATTCTTCTGATACGACCCATAGGAGTGTCTCCTGAAATAGCACCCCTGTGGCAGCAGGCATACCAGACCTTTGTTGTCATGGTTACAATAATGAAAATGTGGACTGTACTGACAGCGGCATAATGGATGTTAATCTCTATGGTTAGCTATGGTTAGCTATGGTTAGCTTTGGTTATGGCTTGGTTAGGTTTAGGAAGCGATCATGGTTTGGGTTAGAATAAGCACTTCCTCAACATTCAACTATCTTTGTTGTCATGGTTCCATTAACACCTACATGATTAACCTTTTCGAACGTTCATGGATAAAAGACACAACATAAATTACTACTCTCACATGGGAATCAAACGCTACGTTCCTGTGTGGTACTCTGCTTTGTTGACCCATCTGTCCATCCCACTCTCCTTCAGACACAGACTTTGTTGCTCTTTATTACTACTACTAATTACTATGGCCATTAGATGTTACCTATCAACAAAACTATGGGTCATAATAGCCAGCTGCACAAATGATCTATGACCTCATTTTGTACTGGAGGACAGTCTCTACAGTAACTGCTGGCTTCATACTGGTGTGAATCTGGTCCATGTACCGAGATAGTTTGTCACATATAATTGATAACAAGCTTCTTGGTTTCTTTTAGGTGCTTTCTCTTGTGCCTCTTACCATCCACACCATTGTAAATGCAACATATCTGGTTGGGCAGGCAGACTAATGTTTGCTAACTTGCTAAATGTTGTAGTCCACAGCTGATGACTTTTGGTAAACTATTTGCAGGCAGTATAAAACAGTATAAAAAAAGCTAACAATTGTAGTCAATAGCGTAAATTAAGGTTAAGGTGCATCCATGTGCATTGAAAACTCTAGCAAACAATAGTGGGGGCTTGAGGATTCATGAATTTTCCTGAATAAATGTATAGAGAGCAAGAAGGAGAGAAAGACTGGAGAGAAATAACTGGAGGTTGAGGCTGAGCTGGTACACAAACACGCACAAAGACAGCTAACATAGCAGTGCAACATCTGTGAGGTCTTACACATAGAGAACCGCAGTCAGTCCCAAAGTTCCAGGCTCTGCTCCTCTGTTTCACAGTAAAAAAATCCTTTTGTCATTTTTAACTACACTATGATTAAAAGCAACCACAGTATGGTGTGTGGCTGGTTGTATGTCTTGATAAGGATGGCAGTCTTTTGAAAAACAATCTAACAATAGCTAACAATAGTTTCCAATAGCAGCACTGTGGCTGATGCCATTTCATCTTACAATATGTAAAGGAAAACCACATGATTTTCTCAGAAAGATTCATGAAAGAAAGTGATGCTATAATTTCAGCTCTCTATTCACAGTTTGGGGTGAATCAACATGGACTGCACATGTGGCCAAATCTGTGCAAATCACAATCTCTGTCTAAACACAAGTAAAAGATTCCTCCTGAAAGATTTATTGCAAAACAACATTATTGTGTTTAGTAGACTACATATCTTCAAGCAGGAGAAAAATTGTATACATTATAAAGGTCAGACAGTTTTCTTTCATTTAACATTGCTACATTGGAGCATGATATAATGATGTCCCACTCCAACCGAGAGTCTGTGCACTTTATATTTTATATAACAGAACTCAGTAATTAGAGCAGAATGCATTAATAATCCCAAGATTCTTTGAGTTATACTGCAGATCGCTGGTGAGGATGAAAGCAGCAAAAGCTAAGCGGTGTCAAATTCTTCAAAGGAGCAACTCGTTTTTGAAAGAAGCCTTTACATGTCCACCGATGACAAGGAGTTATGGGAGGAAGAGAACTTGACAGAGGAGAGAGCAGCAAGAGCAGCACAGACTGAGCATGAATGACCAGGTGAAGTCCTGATGGATGTTCCATTAAACTTCTGACATCTGGATGAAAAACTAGGACACTGTGATCTCCTCCACAGCACTGAGAGAGCCCACAGAATCACAAGTGATCATTAGAGACATAACAAATTCTTTATCATCTGTCAAAAAAGGCTGGGGAATTTAACAAGAAAAACAACTCCCTAGTATGAAGTGTGTGAATCTCTTTAGTCCTCATCTCAGAGTGCTTCAGTTGTGCCAAAACACTTATTTATAGACTTCGATATTGAATCGAAAATAATCTCAAAATGCAATTGCACATTGTTAACATAAAATATACTGTATAAAGGCTGTTGTCACAGGAGCATGAGCAATGACAGTGAAAGAACTTTCTGATTTCATTGTATTTTGCACTATAGTTTGTTCCATAGGTGGACTGGCCATCAGGACTATTGGGAGAAATTCTGGAAAGAAATAAAAAAATAAAACATAAAAGAATAAAATTAATAAAAGATGATGATTACAATTATATTTAAAAACAATAAAAATGCATTTTAATATTTGAAAACATTTAAAATTTAGCATATTAAGATTGCATAACATCAAGCAACAAACTTTTTCCTTAAGACAAAAACTTTCACCTAGGTGTGCACTCTTCTATTAAATGGCACCTCGACTTTGAGGCAAACAGGAACACAGATCCCCTTTTCCCGACAGACACAAATGCACCACAGGTTGTGCAATGTCACTGTGGGATTTAACTGTGCCAGGCAGAACCCGAAGTTTCCCCAGAAATAACCACCCTCTTTGGTGGTGCTGTGGGGAGTAACACACACACACACACACACACACACACACACACACACACACACACAAACACACACACACACAGCATAGTTGTCTTTTCTTCCAATTCTTTCAAGACAAACTGCTACTGCAGTTTCTCCCCACTAATATATTAGTGGTTGCAGGAAGTGTTGAGTTTGTATTAACACATAACGCAGTAACTTTAATAGGACAAATGGGAGCGGATCAAAACAAGGCTTTGTACTAAGATACTGGTTTGACCAATTATAGTTATCAAACAGAGGCAACTAGAAATAAAGGCCTGACTCTAATACAAGCCCGCCTCAAATAAAAGTCTGTTTGAGGTTAACAAAGGCTCTGATCACTATCTGTGGAGATATAGTAGTGGAAAACTGTTTCCCCCTGATGAAACTGATGAAACTGTTTGCACCAAATCATTTTGAAAGGGCAAGAGCCATTGGGAAAAGTCCTACACTTGGCTGACCAATGGTGTAGCTTCATCACTCACTCACTTCTATCACTCACTAGGTCAGTCAGTCACAGACATTTGTATATGTGGCACTGTAATTTTATATTTTATTGTATTTTTTGTTACCACTACTACTACTCAAAGAAAATATAACATGTTTAACACATTTATCATTATGTAGATTATGTAATGAGGAAGAGGAAGGCCTGTTGCATATGTTTTTGGTTTTTTTTCTATTTTCCATATGTCGCAAGGTTATGGGACAATATTCAAGATTGACGAAGGTCCAATAACATTTATTTTAAATATGCACCTTGAAATACCACTATATTGTTTATTCTACATTTACAAGAAAATCTGGGGAAATAAATAATGAAAAATATAGGATTAAAGTTTAAATGTTTATTAATGTAATAACAGTATAGTTTCTGTAAGATTTCTGCCCTCCACCTGAAATTAAGGTCTTGAAGTTATATATAAATATAATTAAACAAGTACCCGAAGCCAGTGTCAGTATATAGTATAAATATAACATCCAGGCTGCATGTGAAACAAACACTGTGGAATCTCTAAATATCCATTACATCGAGTCACCTGTAGCTGCATAAATTACGCTGAATGGCATGAATAGAATGTGATGCAATACAACATAAATTCACTGATAAATAGTCCCTTAAAATTGAAAAGCTATCACTTTAAAATAACAGGCCTTTCTAGACACCAAAGATCTTTTCAAATATGGAGATTCAGGGACAAACATCACAAAAACATGACATATTTGCTGGCAAAATTGTCCAATTAGAAGTACTGACATCTACTGACATGGATATGTCAGTGGACAGGAAGACACAGACCCAGACAGGCTGCTAAGTTGAATCTACAGTCAAAAGATCCACAGAGACTGAGGCTGTGGCAAACCAACAGCAGTTTGAGTTTTTGATCATGTCAACTGTTGAAGTTCCTGGCTCACTGGCAGGGTGTGTGCACACTGGTGCCAGCGCCTGAACACTTTCATGTTTTCATTTCACTGCTAACTGGATCTGAAGTGCCAAAGTCTGTGTGCTGCTTATAGAAAGTGTACCAGCTGCTGCCAGACTTAAACAATAAGATGATCCTCCGTGGTCGTTACATTGTGAGCCTGTCTAATCTTAGATAAAAACAGGAAATTCTACCCTGGATAAAACAACAAAATGCAATTTCATAGTGTACAATACTGTTAAATTAGGTGATAAGATTTTAAAGCAACTATGGTCAATATTTATATAATGAAAATGTATCAAATGCCAGTGTGAAAATAATGTGTTAATGTGTGAAAGGGTTTGCTCATAGTTGTGAACCTGCAGAGAATTATCAACCGAATTTGCATCTCCCCTCAGCTTTATGCAGCTTTATAGCGAGTGTAAGTTTACTGTTTAACTGTCTGACCTACAGCTTAACAGTTCTGATTCACTCTCACCGCTCAATAGTAATTTTCAGCCATAACAGGCAGCTGTTTTCACCCACTGTACACTACCTGCTAAACAGTAGACAGACACAATCAGAGACAAGCTGGTGGACACAGTAGAGCATTTAGCAGCTACCAGAGGCCAGATACAGTGACAAGTAAATGAAACAAATACAATCAACTTTAATTCACACATCATTGCACTGTTCTTGTCCATATTGAATACATCCTTCAAACATTCACAGTGTAGGTTGTCAAAAGTATTAGCACTGGCCCATAATGAGCAAACTAATCTTTGCAATCTTGTTATGAGTTGCCTCCAGGAAATAAACATATCCTTCTTCTCTAAAGTCTGACAATGACAAAAGCTTTCACTTCTCTATGTTACCCAACGAACTGCCAGCCATATAAAAGCAGTTTAAAGGAGCTATTTGTAAGTTTTGCTATTGCTTAATCATTCCTTTACTTGCCAAGAGCTTTCTCCAGTGGTGGAAAGCAATGCCAATGTTAACTCTTGTTTTGCTTCTATTTCTATCATTTATTGTTTTCCATAGAAGTTAGCATGTTGACCTGATAAATACAGCCTAGTTGGTCTAGTTGTGTCATTACTTTCCGATACTGAGTCACTGTAGCATCTGTTTGCCCTGAAGAGGTAGTGCTGCTCAGAGGATGCATTGTAACCTCTTGAATTATAGATGCAACAAGGGCAGAAGCTCTTGGCAAGACTGGTGAGTAAACAGCTGTTAATGCTAACAAACTCACTCTGTAAAAAGTTTAGATTGCTTTAACCAAACTGCCATGTTTTCCCCTCAGGGTTTACTGGAGTTGAATACAATCATTGCAGATAAGAGAAGGGGGCAAAAGAAACCTAAAACCTTGTCTTAAGCACATTGTGTTTGTCAGATCAGATCTTATTTTATGAACAATTAATGCAGGAAACCAGGTCATGCATTTCCCTCAGGAGTTGGTAGAGACAAAGAACAGGGCAAAAACAAAAAACAGCGAAAAACTCCATATTCTGCTTTTTATGTAAATCAGCATCTGTACACTTGCATGTCAGTCACATCAACTTAAAAGGTGATGATAGTGACTTTGAGGTTGCAATGCTCAAACAAAACAAAACAAAATTGTTGGACAAAAAAATGGAGGAAATCTTTAATCTTTTCTGTCCAGTCTTACGACTACTCAGGCAAAAATAAAGTTTGTCCCCAGACTTGTCAGCTGCTCAATTGTGCTTTGAGCTGAATGTGAAAATAAGAATACTAATATGCTAAAGATCAGTAGTTGAGCAGCTAGCATGGTTAAAGGTTTCCATTCTTCTGGACACTGTGTATGTAGTTGGTGTTTTCTACAGTGCCAGGAGAAGTTTTGGTGTCTTTATGATTACTGATAAATACGTGGAAAAAAAATGTAGAATTGATCAGTAATGGTTGGGTTTACACATGTAAAACAGGAGCGTACTGTTGACTAGTATTTTATACATGTTGAGTTGTTTATCAAATCTGCCCTCCTCATAAAACTGAATGTTAAAATATTACAATGTATGTGGACTTGTAGCTCAGTATTAATTACACCATAGTTTACTTCTGCAATAACATGACTGATAACATTATTTGCACATAACCAGATTTTCATGATGTACACTGACAAAGAGCAAATGACTGAGATCACTGTGATATGGACATGTCGCCAGCGTGGCACTGTTTGTTTACTGTCAGATAAGATCACATTTTATTAGAAACAATAGCATGAAGTAGCGAGCAAAATCAAATTATGTTCAACATTGTGCTGCAGAGATAAATATCCTGCATTCAGCAGCTCTTTGCATCACATTAATTCTTTGGCAAAGATTAGCGTTATGTGTACAGGAAAGTAAAGTCGAGTCGTTTGTCTTCGAATTGGACCCTTCACTAAGAATTAATTGTTCTCCATATGCAGAAGAATAGCAAAGAATCTGACTCTGTCCGGACTTCATTTGTTATAATTACTGTGTCTAAAAAAACAGAGGAGAAAATATTCTGATGTGTGGGATAATTTGAACCATTCATCAACTGCTGCTGCAGTCAAACTGCTCGCCAGTTCTACTACCAGAGGTGGAAGTAGACCAGAGCCAGATTCAATTGTAGAGCTGGTAGACACTTTGTAACTTTATCATTGTTATTTTTATAGATTGTTGTTGTTCGAGTAGCAACATTATGTTAGTGTGTGGTGTATAAAGGCAAATTTTCCAGCTTTAAAAAATAGTTTTAAGTAGAGTAAAATTATCAGAAAGGAATATCAGGGGATGATCAGATGGCAAGATAGGAATAGCTGAATTAATGCCTACATCTTAATTGATTCAAGTATCTGGTGGTGTGGTCCCAGTCCCAGTCAAGCCAATTAGAGTTATATATATGGGATTAAAAATGGAGATGTTGTCTTCTTCCGCCACAGCCCGGACAACAAACACCGATGTGATTGTCACACTTTTTCGTAAAATTGAAGCGATTTTCATAGTTTAAACTGTTTACATCCATGTTTGACTGCAGTCCTCTTTTAACTGGCGTTTGCTGGGGCATTGCTGCAGATACTGCTGCAGACTGTCACTTAACAGAACAGCTTGAAACTGGTGCCATGTATGTGTATCACTTCACCTGCTTACTTGTGTATGAGACATGCAAATTGGGGACCCACCTTTAAAATCACTGCTCCATTGCACTTCTACAGGTGAAAAACAGGGTACCTGTAACTGATTATATCTTAAACATTACTTGCTTGTGCTTGTGTTTTTTGGGGGGTTTTTTTGTCTGTGTTATGTACTGCTGATTTTAATTACTTTTGACCCAAATCTTTGACAATTCCAAACCAAACTCATAGAAAAGGTGTCATTGAAAATCTTCTTTCGTTGATGCCTTCTCAGTATATTTACTTGCCTTCTTTTGACAGCGTCGTGGCCTTAAAACCAAGATAAACCCACAGATGAAATACACTGTGATCACTCAGCAGCACTATCTTAAATTTCATGCAGATGGAACCACACCATTATAGTCACACAGATTTGTAAATCTATTCAAGAGGTTGAGTCTTATTCCTTTGTGCTGTCACTTCAGTCGCTAAAGGTTTTGTCCAGGCAACAGATCAAAGCCATTTACCTTCCTGGGCCACTTCCTGCTTTTGTAGTATTATCCCATTAGTGAAAGGAAGGTGAAATCTTAGCCAAAGCTGCAGCGTAAGAGCTTGAGAACATGAGTTAGCTATTAGGAACATTTTCAATGGATCACTTTAGATATGTTTAATATTGTAATATTATTAGTGCCCCACTGCCAGCTACACATTTCTACTTCACCATCAGTTTTTGGAGCTGTCCAACTCTGACCCAAATTGTTGTAATACATCCTCTCCCAAAGCTGCTGGAGTCCATTTATTCTATTTTCTCTGTATGATGGAGCATTTCCTCAGGTGAGAGACTTGGGGAGAGGCCAGCATATTTATCCCACGCTCTTTCCCTCTGACAGGCTTAGAAGCCAGGGACCCGTTGCACACTGTACATTGTCCATGACACTGACAAAACACAACAGGCTGCAGACATCCTGAAATCAGAGGGCAGTCTCACTCCCAAGTGGTCACATACAGACACTGGGTCAGGACCCCTTACCATCACTTTATAATGCACTGGGTACTGGTTTACTGTCATTTTTCAAGACCACATTATGGTTTTTAAGTCACAGTGAATTTTTTCTGGATTAAACCAGACCTGTCTTCTGCTATCCTTAACCGACTGCTGTGTGTACAAAAACTTAACCACAGACAAAACTCTCTGCTGTGACAGTCGTGTGCTTTGTATGTACATTCCAAAAAAACATAATCCATCCATGCAATTTAGTTGTATTGAATTGTTTGGTCATTTATAGGAGACAAGTTGACAGTGTAATAATGCTGTAGTGCACTCTGCAGATTAAAAACAATGCTAAAGGGGTATGTTAAAAAGTGACAACAATGGGTCCTGTATTGTTTACAACAAAATTAGCACATATAAGCAGATCTTTTAAATGTGCGTGAACCTCACTAAAAACACACTTTGCACTGCCAGCTGAGTTCGCCTTTCTGTTTGCACTGGGGACACACACAACTGCAAGGAGCAATGGATCTGTAGGGTCCCATCCCTTGGTTGTTTCCCGGGTCAGTGTCAGAGCCTCCGTGTGAGACACTTCAATCGGTGATTGTGTGTTTTTAAAACTAATTCTGGGGCTGCAGCTCACTCTTTCATCCCGAGCGCAGTGTCGCTGCAGTGTTTTTGTGTAACAGCACCGTGAGGGCAGCTGACAGGTGTGTTTACAGTGTTTACGCTCGGAAAGACCTCACCGCTCAGAACAGGGATGAAAATTTGTGTGTTCACAATGCTGTATTTACATCAAGTCCGACTGGAGCTGGGGCCGATAAATACCTGCATCTACTACAGAGTCATCTGACCCGGGTGTTAAATGTAGATTGTAGCCTTTTCCATTGCCAACAAAAGCCAGATGATAGCTGGTCTTAGTGAGTTTTTTGAGCAGTGAAAGGGGCTTATGTGATGAGGAGTCAATACATGTTGGAAATCAGTGACCCCATTTTTAAGTTATGATGCACAGCAAACTAGTAATATATTCCTAAATCAAAGTCAGGAATCAGCACAGTGTCTCAGCAGAGATAACTCCTGCAGGACTGAGCTGAGTAGAGCATCAGAGGAAATCCCTCTGACATTAGAGGAATTTGAATTGCATACATAACATGACAGATGCCTTTCCCTTCCTGTTGATGAACCTCAGGCAAAATCAGCAGTGCTGAAGACACAGCCTGTGGGTGTATGCATGCCCATGATGTTAACAAAACTGCATACGCTGTGTGGTGGTGGTTATGGTGGTTAGCTTTTTCTAGACAAGCTACAGTTTGAATTGTATTATACGCACAAGAGGAGACACTGATGGTGACAGACCACACGAGGAAAAAAAAAAAAAAAAGAATTAGAAGCCACTATCCTCTTGGTTGCTGAGGCGTGTGGCAGAGGGAGGCTCTCAGTGCATTTACATTATACTGTGCACAAGCTTGTCATGTTCAGGCAAATATGAAGAGGAGCAGAAACAGATCAGCAGGTATATCCACTGGGAATATGATGTAGAATATGCTGCTCAGTGGAAGAGTCTGTTCAGCCTGACTATAATCAGGTAAATACCAGTAAACTTCAATGTAAACATGATGGGATTCCAACTAAAATTTTATCTGTAAGGAAAAACATATTTAATGCTATTTTTTGTTTTTATTTTACCATCCGTTTGGCCTCTCTCGTTCCCTTACCCTCCCTCAACTCTAAATCCAAATAAAAGGAAAGAAAAGTGTTGACATGACCTGACAGGAAGGTGAGCACACGCACACAGTTGTGCGCTGACACATCTAATCATCGCTACAAAAAAAACAAGGAAATTGTCTCCCATCATCTCTGTACGATTCTCTTTGGTTTGACCACATTTCAAGTCTAATTATTTTGCTTGTGTTTAGTTTATTTTTTGAAAAACAAACAGTCTTAGTCCATTGTTAATATAAAATATTTGTTAGACTGGGGCTAAGGGAACTTATTTGGTATTTTGTGTTTCTCATTTGATTTCTTGCCAAGAATTAGATCAATACCATTCTTCCATTAGGCAGAGGCCAATCAGGAGGCAAATAGCCTAGCTTATCTCAAAGACTGGAAACAGGGAAGAAGCTTGCCTGACTCTCTCCAAAGTTCACAAATACATACCTGTAAAGCTCTCTGTGTTGCAACTACTTCTTGGTGAAAGGTGGGCAGGCTCAATGATTTCCCCATGTCTCTGCTGTTTGCCTGCAGTCCTCATGTCCATTACAAGACATCAAGAAATAAATGTGCCTGGCCACTGCTCACTAGTCTTTATTCTAAGCTAGGATAATTGACACCAAAAAAAAAAAAAAAAATAGATAATGACAGCTGATAGATGAGACACTAGGGTCTAACACTGTACTTAAGGGACAGACATAATATAGATATTTTCTGTCAAAAAGTATCTCCCAAAATGTTCACACTGCTCCTTTAAAAGCTTCAAGTAGCACTAATCAGGTTCTGAATTATTAAGCAGACTGAGATTGCACTTGATATTTTGTATGTCTTTATTGTGTTCATTATAATGCCTTGCCATCAACTTTTCCACAAAACTGAATTAATATGTAGTCATACATTTTAAAACATTCTGCTGACAAATAAAGATATCAAAATTGGCTCTGTTGACAATGGTAGATCACAGAGAAGAGCTTCATCTCGGAGCTTCTTAGTTTTTTTCTGGCAAGTCAAGTCATTTAGTAGTTTTGTGGCGATAACAGTTTGTAAAACCTCTCACGAGAGATCACAAACTCTCCCATGGTTGGCCATTACAGAGCTGCAGTTCTAAACCTAAAGGGGTTTTTGAAATGTTTGCAACCTCTGATAACGGTGAGAGCATAATGACATGATAAAAATGTGGAGGAATGAGTATCTGTCCATTTGGGAGTCTTACATAATAAAATCTAGAGAACTTAGTCCAAGCGAGGACAAAATGAGGTATTTATATTCAGCAGCCATGAGGGCCAGTGATATAAACAGTTTCAGCTTGGTAAACATGATTTAGTGCAGGATTTGGCAGCTCCATTATTGATATTTTATGGAGCTCAGCAACAGGTGTGTTTGTCAAGATTAATTATGGACTGGAAGTGACACTATGTTTGTTACCTCCACATGTTGTACTGTTTTAGCTGAGGCTTGGGACAGATGTGTCACAGCCTGAGGGCATCATTAAATGATCATGTCTCTCTCCTTCCTCTGAAATGCAGACCTTGTTTTGTCATTCATGGGGATGCTGTGTCATATGATTTGGTGCATCAGAGGTGTAAGCTGATCTCCTTCCTCAGTTATATTAATCCTCTTTCAGCACAAACAAGCTTTCTGTTTGTCTCCTGGTTTATGACTTTGAACCCTTCCCAATCAATGCTGGGACCGTTTCTCAGATCAAGAGCAGAGACAGAGGTTACGATCTCTACCCCATAAAAAAAAAAAAACATTTTATCACATGACCAAGGTTTCTCACTTAGATCATGTGATGACACCATAGCCAGGACAGCTCACTGTATGAAGTCCATAAGATGTGGTTAAAAGCTCATTAGTTGAAGCTAATAGTTAAATAGAGCTTTGAACTAAGATTATTTTTGTGTGAGAGGGAGGGAAGAATTTCCAATCTAATTTTTCTGTTTCATCAGTTTAACACTAATATATATTTGTTTTCTCTTTCAGAAACTCCTGCTGGGTCCAAGGCATCTTTTGGGGCTCTCAAAACCAAACAAGTCTCCCTTAACACTACACTATTTGACCACTGACAACATGTTATGTCCTTTAAATCTGCAGCCGAGGACTATGGTAGAGGACTGCCATATAAAGCCAAGGCCACCACAACGTGAGGTCACATGAGGGTCTGATCGACCCACCAGCCCTGTGAGCAACAGATAACCCACCCTACCGCCTGACCCACAGCTGCCCATCAGACAGCTGGAGTCCACTGAAGGCTGCTTTCCAACTGAGCTTTTCAAGATGGTCATCGAAACGTTCAGACTCTGCCTACAGCTCCCAAACCAGGTCCCAGTGAGAGACTGCATCCAGTAGTGCACCAGATGACTAAAGACTTATTGATGAGTCATACAAATGTGAAACCGGAATATTGCTGGAATAATGCACAGAATAAAGGGATGTTAATGACTAAAGCTTAATATCCATCAGCAATATGCATCTGAGTTTTGGCATAGCTTGATTTTTGTATGCTTTATCCCCATTTAATTATTATCATTGTTATTTTTATTGCTGATCAAACCTGTCTAAGTAACCACATCCTGTTTTCAAATCCACATGGGGAAACCAGACATTGGAATCTAAAGAAAAGCAGAGCAATCCTTGACAAGGGTTTTCTAAATATTTCAGCATTAACTCTGTCTCACACTGCTGTGAAGACTCTCATGGTGCCCCCAAAGGTATGGTAAGAGAATACAAAAGTAATTGCAGATCTAAGCTTTCTGTGCATTTAAATCCTCTATTTCCAGAAAAGGACAAGGACACTGACTTGTGAACAGAAACTTTGAAGATGAATAACAGCCTTGCTGGTTTTTTTTTTAGTTTTTTTTTCTTTTTCTCATTTCCATTACAAAGCTCACTCCGTTATCGCAGTTGAAAAAATTGCATGACTTTTAGCCAACAAATAAAAGTCTATTGTTCAAAGTTCAGCAGAAAAGCCTAAGAAAATTACATGAGCATTTGTGTTGTGAGACTGACTGTTTCTTGCTGTAACTTGCGTAGATACTATAGAGGATGACATGAACATTACAAAACATTACAAAAAGATGTCACAGTCTCTTGACCTTGGTAGACATTTTGATATCTCTGTATCTGTACACAGTATTATTTGCTACTACAAAACTGGGAAGGAGAAAACTTTTTTGGGACTTTAACACTCACTTTGAACTGAAAAAACAAAACACAGCAAAAAAAAAAAAAGCAAAAAAACTCCTTACTTACTCTCTTGCCTGTAACGAAAAGAAGATTTTCAATCACTGAGAGACTGATACCCTAAACCTTTCAAATGCTGTACGCTTTCATTCTCAAGCACAAACCCCCAAAATGCCCTATGGGAAATGCATGGAGGTGTTAGACAGGGAGGAACATGTTGATTTGAGGGAACATGAAGACACAGGTTTTGAAAAACTTGCTCCAACAGTTGGAGTGTTGGGAACGTTGTGTGTCTCAGATGCAACTGAAATGCTCAAGCATCCAGAGACTGTTCTGAGTTTAAGAGGAGGGTATTGTCAGGATTAACACTCATGCAACAAGCTAGCAGCTATTTTACAAACTTTATATATTAAATTTAACCCCTATCCAAAATGAGCATTGTTAAGGAATAATTTGATGTTTTGGGAAATAGGTTTCCCTGTGTACATCAACACAGATGACTGACAAATCATTGATATAGATGCTAAAAAACAGAGCTCCTAAAATAGACCCTTGAAGTACCCTAAAGTGCAGTCTATAAGATTGGTGTCTATTTATTCTAGTGCCATGTTGTCTGATATCTAAATAGAATGATACCTAGTTCATTGTGCAATATGTTGTGACGGTTTTGATAAGAAGACCTGATTCGCCTTATAAAATGCCTTTTTCTAAAACAATACATATTGTACCAACTACACCAAATCTGGACATTTAGTTAGAGCATCTCTTGATCCATATGTTGTTGCCAACAGATTGGAGACCAACTGATTAACTGTTTAAGAAAGGCATTAAAGGGGCTATGTGCAAGTTTTCTCTGCCACTGAATGTGGTTTCTAGCCTGGAGCAGGTGGTGGTGATTGTTGCTTGACAAGAGCTTCACCCATTGTTAGAGTTATAAAACAAGATGTTATAATACGCCCTGTGAGTAGCACTACATCTTCAGGACAAAGTCAGTGAGTTGCTTTGGGAAAGTGATGAGATGGGCAAGGGCTAGCTAGTTAGCGTGATAACTTCAGTAGAAGAAAAGATAGAGTGATAGAGTCAACATTGGCGTTGCTTTCCACCTCTGGAGACAGCTCTTGGTGAATAGAATAATTAAATTTGATGCTGAACTTGCAATTTTTCCTCTAGGCAAGTAAACAGCTGTTAATGCTAACACTGCATATGCAGCAAAAGGTAGACTTAAAAAGATAGCTTTAAATGATGTTGCAATTACTTTTGGATATTGTGTTACTTTGTTAAAGATGCTGAGGACCCTTCTTTTCCTTTCCAGTCAGGATATGAATGTGTTTCCAAAGCTAATGACAAAGCAAATTTCCTTTAGCATACAGTGTAAGATTAATATCCAAAGTCCACAGCAGTTTTATTTACAGTTTTAGTCCCAAGATTTTTAAAAACAAGCATATCAGCATTATGATCTGACTGGCTTATTTTAGAGAATAATCCCTTTGTCTCATAGTGTATATTTATTTTGTCTAGAGAAAGTTTTACAGCAGACCTGTAGGTTATTGATACTGTATATGGAGCTCCACTTAGACAGTTTTAAATTTTGATCAGAGATTCCTGTAATAGAATTAAATGATTTTATTAAACTTTTTGGTTTATTGCAGGCACCAGGTCTGTTTATATTTGTGATTATCTGTTTATCATTTGATTAACAATTCTAGATCTGAATTGCACTGAAACTGGAGGTTATTTTGATGATAACAAAATTTTCTTTTCCTTCAAAGTTTTATACCCTGAGTTATAAGCCTGTGAATATTCTCATTTGTCCAGGTCATAGTATCTCAAAGGAGTTACTGGTTCCAGTCCAACTGGACCAGTCCCAGCCTGGTCAGGTGCGAGAAAGAACTGATGAAGCCTCTTGGATGAGAGGTGAAACGTCTTCCTAGACAAATAACCAAGTCCAGTTGTTTTCAATTTAAAACTCCTTTGAGATATCCTGAGTTATATACCCCCATAAGCCCCTTGTGGTCATGTTTCAACCAGGTTTCTGATAAACATAAAAAGTCCAAAGTTGGAAGTGTCTCAACCTGCTCCTTTTTTGAGAACGCATTTCTAATCCTGACAAACAGACATTTGGGTTCACATCTTGGATCCCAGATAGCTTTGGCATGATTTAATGTTTTGCCTCAAACTGCCTTCCTGTGTTTGTATGAGTTTGGTTCTATTTCAAGGTTAAGAACACAAATCAGCATGGCTGCTGTTCATGACATTTCAAAAGCCAAAACAAAACAGAAAATGCAAATTGTATGAGGAGAGAGAGCCAGTGTGTATCAGTGTGCTTAGTCATTTACCACAGTGACTGACCAACTAATAGCAAAGCATTGCAGTTCGGGTGTTCATAGCAAATCATTTGACCTCCAATTGGCTGTTATAGGTTGTAATGAATCTTTGTAAGTGGTAATTATAGTTTACTTCTCTGCAAACAATTGAGGTTTGTCTATGGTCTGTTTCTATTCATTGTAGTAAAGGAAATGGGAAAATTCTAACTCAGTCCTAACAGTTTATAATATTTTAACCGTCTTGACAACAATTTATGTTTCACTGAACCTACCTATGAGTTATTATGGCTTGGGGTTTGGAACGCCATAGTGGTATTTATCTCTATGATGAATAATGTTCAGTCCATTTCTAATACACCCTCATATATTTCAGAGTATCTGCAGGTAAGTGTAAGAATGCATTAGGTCTGGTAGCTTTTGTAGCAATGAGCCTACATAAGCTGCCTGACTTCCTGCTCCTGCCCAGTTGGACTTTGTTGCAGCAATGTCACCTCATTCCCAATTCCCAACAATTAAAGGAGAGAGTACATCCATTGTTGGGTAGTCGATCCATCACTTTTTTCCAGATTGAAATACCTCAACAAATGCTAGATGGATTGCCATTTTGTTACATTCATTACAGATCTTCCTGGAGCCAAGATGATAAATCCTAATGACTCTGGTGATCTGTTGACGTTTCCTCTAGTGCCAGCATTTTGTATATGTGCTCATGGTTCATAATAAAATCAATATGACATAGTGACTTACTTAAATTTACCAGCAAGCTTCAGTTGGTGGCGTCATCAAGACACAAATTCTAAACTAACTGTACTGCAACAATGACAGTGACTGATAATGAGGAACCTTGAGGTTCAGTGTCTGTGAGTGATTATAGTCTAGGTTTAGATTTATAGCTGATTTATAACTGCACACTGCAAAATGGAGCTAATTTATAGCAGACAGGGTCAATCCAAGCAAGAGTTACTTTTCCTGCTGTGGGTAGACTGATTAGCAAATCATCACTGAATAATTGTTCTTCTTTCCATTTCCCCAAAGCCTATGTGACTGCTATGTTAAGTGTAAAATAGATATTACATTAACTCAGGTGTCCAGTGTCACTGTTCATGAATTAATCATGTCTCAAAGCAAAAAATGTAAATCTCTCTGGAGCCCATTGCAGGGTAACTACTATACCATCATACACTGACACATTGAAAGACTGGTGATCTGTGGAAAACAGTGCCAGAAAAATTAGTTTAAACATTTCATCCACAAACCACACAGAACAGCGTACAGTATATATTACTCTTAAGTGTTCTGTGGGCTCCTGATGAATTCATGAAGCCTAAATAAAAAATCATTTCACCTTTTGCAATTTCACATTCATTAATTTTCATCCAAATTCCATGGAGTAATTAAAGACAGTGTGGGTGTGCGCAGGTAATTACTTTCTCTGCAATATTAATTCTCCTTAATTTCAGCAGGAGCTGTTGAAGACAGGTGATGTAAAAACCAAAAAGACAGTTATGATAGCAGCGCAGACAGCTCGTGCTTATCTTGATGGGCATGACACTCTCCTATCAAAACTGTTCACTGGCTTCTATATAAATGCATCTGACATAAAAGTGGGAGGAATATTTGTGAGTGAAGAGATTGCAAGGCACTTAAATAAAGTCAGTGCACTATGTCAAAATCCATCACAAGAAATCATCCGTGGACATCCTGATATGAAGCATGGAAAAAGTTATTCTATTTCAAGTAATGAACTGACTGATATTCACTGATGATTAGTTAAAAACAGCATGTCAGTGAGTATGAATAAAAGCTCTGCTAATGACCTGGGGCTGTACAGAAATCCCCTTAAACGTAATATTATGGTTCAGAGCAGACAGCTGGTGGTGTTTTGCTGTCCCTGTGGCTTTTAGTAGGGAAAAATGTTAAGTCTGTCTTAAGGGTAGCGCTTAAAAAAAGGCCACATTGAAAACACATGGGTTTATCCTCTTGGGAGAATGAACATTTTAAATACATTTAATGTTAATCTGCATTTCAGATTATGAGATCTGCTGCATGGACATTTGATATTTTAGCAATGGAGGAAAGCTCGCAAAGTGTCCAAAATGGAAACTGTTCATCCTCTGGTGAGGGTGGATGGAAATTTTGTAAATGTCAAATTTATCAGATTTTGGTACTTTTCATGTTCATGTTGAGGTTTGGCTTGATGGTAGTGCTAAAGGCAACATCTGGTTTCATCCTCAGGGGGACATGAATATATACACACACATTCACAGGGTGTCTCAAATTAGGTTTTGTTATGGACTAAAGTGTAAAGTGTTTCTATTATCACCCATCAAGTTTTGAATTTCATCTTATACTACAAGGCCCATGATTAAATATTTATTATTTCAATAATAAAACTTATTATATTTTGAATACATTCATTACTTTCACTTCAGCGTTGATTGCTTTCATAGAACGAGATCAGGATGTGTTTATAAAAAGCTGCTAATCACCTGTATTATTATCTCTCTACGTGTCCAGCATTTGAATGTGAAAATAAAAGCACAGGCATATGCAGAGAATAATCCAAACACGTTCCCACTCATTTTCTATCTGTGTGAGTGCAAGCATCTAATCTATTAAGCCACATGTTACATTCCACAATAAAAGATGGCATACCTGCTTCCTGGGGGCTGCGCAAAGGAAAGTATTGCCCTCAATCTAAAGCTTTCTGTCTGTCACAGCAGGGGTGGTTTGTGCAATAGAGGTGAACCTGACAAGCTGCTGAAGTACTTTTGTTCCTCACAGCCTTTTGTCCACCAAATAAGAAAAAATGACACACAGCAAGATTGCTGGCAGACTGAGAGCGCACAAACATCCACTCACTCCCTCCAAACATCACATCATATTCCCATCAAAGCATCACTAATCCTTAAATGTAAGAGTTAACCTTTGTAGTGTGATCATTTAGAGGGAACTTGGAGGTGTCATCCTCTCAAAATAAAAATCTTAAAGGTGATAATTGGTTTTAATCTCACTTTTATATGTAAATCATAATGTACCTGTGATTTTTCAGCCCTCATTGAATCTCAGCCTCCTCCTCTCCCACAGATCTGTCATGCTTAGAGAGCCAGAGACGGGTGTCAGGACCTTTGATGTTTCTGAAGTTGACAGGCAAGTCCCAAGGTGTTGTCACTTCTCTCAGTGTTATCTCTGTGCAGATAACAGCAGGATCTGTTAGCAAGTGCCATTCAAAGGTGTGCAGGAAGTACCTGCACTGGCAAACTGCAGATGACACTTGAGCTAAAAGAAGATCCCTGATGGGAGAAGGATAGGTGCTATGGTCTGTTGCTATTTCCATAGTCTGTGCCAAGAATTCCTATGGCTATGCTATTATAGACCCGTCATATGGCTGGTTGCATATGCTATATTTAAATCTATTCTTATAAATATACATTACTTCAATTCTAAGTTTTCTGTAATGTCAAACTGATAAAATGCAGTAATACATGCAGTACTAAAACGCTTTTGAATTTATATCATATTTGATATCTAAGTTTCCAGATAATGCAACCACTGTTCTATATTTTTATTATGGTCAATAAACATAGCGATGAGACCATCAATACAATAGCCTGTCTCTTAATCATTTTTCCCTGTCTGGCACTCAGCCCGATCCTTTTCATTTCTACTGACCGCATCAATATTTAAAGGCACTAAAAGCTTGTTTTCCCAATCAGCTTTTTACTGTGACTCACGGGGTACAACATGAGCACACAATTTTCTGCCAAAGCTAGAACAGTTGTGGTTATATCAAATTGTGTTTTGTCCTTGCCCATCTCGCTGGTCTGAAGAGAGCGGGGCTAAGTAGGAAAATTTGATTCAACATGAGTCAGAGCACAAATTAGGATTCAGCAATATTTGAGTTTCAATGTGATGATAGCAGTGGGGTTGCTTGCTCATATTTCCAGGCCACTGTTTGTCATATCTGACCAAACCACAGCCACATGATCCCGGTGAAGCAATTCAACAGAGTTTCTGAAATATTAAACATATTCTGTTTAATGTAATACAGAAGTAATTATGTTTCTCACAGCTTTAAAGGGTATTCAATTATTTTTGACTACCTGGGGCAGCAACAAGTTGTAAATGTAATACTGACATATCATCACCATATAAAGTTGATATAACAATCACATGAGCAAACAGTTGCACAAGGCAGACGTATTATCAATAGCATCATTATCACTCATTTGTAGTCACGTTTCTGTCCTCCACTCCTGAAGGAAAATATGAGAAAGCTGAGACTGAACCACCATAGTAAGTAAGTAATGTTGGGTGCAGATCCAAAGCTGAGGAGTCCAACTGAGTTGGGTGCCAATTCTCTGAAGGTTCATCACTACAAACAACCTCTGGTAGGATAAAATCTATTGCTTAGTGCAGTTTTGAGATTTAAAATCAAGATTTCAGGACCTTTAAAATTATGTCACAGATAAACAGTATAGCAGGGGTCTGCAAGCAAGTTTCGCCTTGGGCCAATGTTTTTCTAATTCATTAGATGGCGGGCCAGAACATAATCAAAGGCTGATTTAAGAAAATTGATTAATAAAAATTGAATAATAAAAATGCAAATAGTTGCCATTATATGTCAACTATTTCAAAAGTTTGTCAAGCAAGCAACAGAACCTTTGGAATTTCCTGTTATTACTTAAAATAAGTAACAGTTATCTCATAACTCTCACAACAGTTTGAAATAAAGCAATGCTGAAAAAAAACAAACTTTCTCATTTATTTTGTAAAAATCACTGAAGATGAAATGAATCTGTGGGTAACTATGGCACGAATGTCATGACAGAGATGTATTTTGGCACCAGAACAACAATTCATGCTGCAACCTGATGTGACTGTGTCTGTCATTCAATCTCAACATGGCTAAAAGTATAATAAGCATCTTCAGGAGGGGTTAGATTCTCCCTTTGGACATTATAACTACATGTGGGACTGTCAGCCTGAAAACAAATCATATTCTCAAATAATATGATTATAATAAATAATCAGGTGGGCCAGACCTTGCCCTGCAGGTAGCGGTCCACTGCAGAATAGGCTCATTAAAAAACATGGTTAAGTAATCACAAACAGTGCAAATGTTGGGAACTACAGATTAAAACACATGACTTGTACAGTGTGTTCATTGTAATGAGTGGATGTCACAGTCTAAGCATGTGGCTCACTGAAGTGTGTTTAACAATACTTTTGTGTGTTTAACAATACTTTTTTAATATGATCAGTTCACTGTTGCTTTTGCTAGCTTCATAGGATTTATTCACAACTAGAAAAATATACAATATTCCCAGATTTATCTGTTAAGCTACAGGCACGCTTTGAGCCAAATTGTCTTTGTTTAAAATTCATAAATTTAACATCAGAGTTGTCAGTTGAAATTTAACTCATGCTGAGAAAAATGTCAGACTAACCTGAAGACTTTGTTACAACAGCTTCAGAGATTTTCAAGGGGCAAGCTGTGGATGTAGCTGTTGATCAAGAAAAAATGGTTCAGTCCTTTTTTTTTGCATTGCTGAGTCAGTAAAGAGCTCATCATTAATTGCAAATAATGTTGCACACGATTTCTTTGTCATTCTGTCTTAATTAACTCCCTTCATTACCATCAGAAAGTACCAGACTGTTTGGTAATGTAAGATAACACCATATTTTATTCATACAGAAGACTGGTTTAATTCAGTCCTGTCTTTATAATCCAAAAGGGCAAATATTTGCAGAAGAAAGCTACACATGTAACCTAATGCAGCAGGGTGATAACACTGTGCACAGAACTTGACTGAAGTAAATTAACTCCAAGTTTCCAGCAGCTGCAGTGTGTTAAGTGCCATTGTATGAATATCTCTTCTGACAAGTGTGTGTGTGAACTAAGCTTTAAGACTTGCCAGTATTGCATCAGCTGCCTGACAGCCTGTCCAATCATATGCAATACGGAGAAAGTCCATGCTACAGCTTAGGTATCAGAAAGTGAAAAATTACACTGCACGTGCCCACTACGATATGTCAAGAGTGTACAAAAATTTTAAAAATTGCTCACATATGTCATTGTTTCATAATTCCTAAAAAAAAAAAAGACTGAATGAATGAATTCATTTATAACACGAGTCAAATACTTAAAATGGAATTTTAAGGAAGAATCGCAAAGCTTTATACTTTCTCTTTAAAGGTACTATATGCAAGTTTTCTCTGGCCCCAAACATGGTTTCATGCCAGAATGGGTGGAGGTGGTGGTGATAATGGTCCGCCAAGAGCCTTGCTGCATTTATATGACAAAAGGTTAAAATACACTGTCTGACATGGTGCTATGGCCTAGAGAGGCTTTAGCCATAAAAAAAACTCAAGGAGATGGCATCATTTTTGGCCCACAGTGTTTTATCAAAGTTGAATTACAGCTAGGGTAGGCAGGAATGTTTTGGCGTCAAGGAGCAAAAATCCCATAAAAACCTTTCACCGTATTGTAATTCAATTTATCTGAGAGCAATCTAGACTTCTGCACCTCCTCTTGGCTCTATTTCCAGGCTTTAGAAAATCTATCTAGAAAATCAGGAGACATTGGCCAATCACAGGTCTTTTCAGAGAGAGAGAGAGAGAGAGAGACAATTCCTATTGGCTGTTCTACAAATGCAGATATGTGTGAAGTGAAGTGTTTCAAAGATGGACTTCTACCTACTTGGTTAATTTTCCTGCTTGTGTTGCGTGCCAAAAACAAATGATGAAAAACTAGTGGACCCCAGGAAGAGTTGCTACCTTGGTATCCAAATAAATAAATAAATAGCAAGCCCCCATAGCACACACATTTATCAGTTTAAATACTTTGTCCTGAAAAATGAAAGCGTTATTAGTCAAAGTCCGTGCTGTCAGTGACAGTGAGAAATCATTGGGTGGCATTTCAGACTCTGGCCAAGTACTGTGTGCTGCTAGGCCCTGTTTGTTGTCTGTGGTTGTGCACCATGATTCAACATCCGTATTTCAAAAGGTGGGGGGGGGGGGGCTGGCACCAGTCCCAGCTGACACTGGGCAAAGGGGGGGCGGGGGCTTACACCCTGAACAGGACGCCAGTCTATCACAGGGCTGACATATAGAGACAAACGACCATTCACACTCATATTCACACCTACAGGCAATTTAGAGTCACCATTTAACCTAATGTGCATGTCTCTGGGCTGTGTACCTGGAGGGAACCCACACAGGCAGAGGGAGGACGTGCAAACTCCACACAGGGCCCAGGACCTTCTTGCTAACCACTGCACCACCATGCTGCCCTAGGATATATTTAAACTGTTTATCATTCTTCCCATCATGAGTCTGTTTTTAATACACAGCGTGCTTGACAGTAATAGTGAAACAGAGATAACAGATATTGGAATCATTACCATGGTGTACCAATCCACACCAGTCTACCAAGGTTACACTTCCTCACAAGTAGTGTCCTGAAGATAAGCAGGAAGGAATGATTGAATAAAATAGGCTACTTGGACACTGGTTCAGTAAGGCTGTCGCTGCCTGATATCATAGGTCTACCTGGGGGATTCTCAACACATTCAGGTATTTTCAGAAGCATGTAGGAAGAAGCTATTTGGGGATTTTCATTAAGTAGCATTCTTACTTAGGCTTCAGAAACCCAACCATTTTCTTTTGTCTCTGTGAGGATCTCTCTCAGTTCTATTTTGAGAGACTTAGTTTTTTGGATTATGTGTCAGACATGGAAAAAACTCAATGTTAGTTACATGACGGTGAGACTCTAGTGACTGAGACGCTGCATCCAATTCACTTTTTTCTTTACAGGATGCCTGTCCCTGAATAAGTTCTCAATAGCAAAATTCACTTTTGATGGTGGAAACTACCACAGAGACAGTTTAGCCTCTTAAAATCCCCCTGGTCGCCAGCAACCTGGTTGCAAATTTACAACGTTTTTTCTAAGTTTTTTATTACATTTTTAAGGTGTAAATGTTTACACTTTTGTTAATATTGACATGCTGTACCTGGTTAGACCATTTAGAGTATCCACAACCAGCAAAGCAGTGGTGACTCCCTACTTTTGAACAGGTTGTGTCTGTCCGTCCCGCAATTATTTACATTCCTTTTTTTTAAATAAAAGTATTCCAAGTGGGTATGCTTGATGTCCTTCACTTTCTGATTACAAAATAGGGGTCTCCCTGTAAAGATCCATTCAGATTTCAATCCAGGGGGCCTGGATGGAGACAGCGAATGTACCTGGGCCTAAAAACAATGACATGGTTCTTTCAGTCAGAGAAAGTGCTGCTATTGGTTATTGCCTTTGTGTCAGTTGTTCTATCTTGAAGACAGGTGTCTGTCCTGTTGAATGAGATCAAACAAGGGGATTTCTGAGCTGATGCTGATTGGCTGTGAAGGGTATGAAATTTCCCACCTCATAGCTGAGAGGATACAGGAGGAAATGTATGAGAAAGGGAAGGAGCAACACAGTTTTGAATTGTGTAAAAAGGCATGAAAATGCTTCAGTGTGTTTCCTACTGTTTATAACATACCATTTAATGACATTTTAAGGACAATGTGCTATGGGGGCTTGCTATAGTCCTTCTTATGCAGGTCTACACCTGGATGAATGGGAAGAAGTCTTTGTGTTAACCCATGACAGAAATCTTTTTTAAGCACATTATCTGGTGGGGGAGGGTAAATTGAAGATGTCTGTTTGTTTTGGTCTGGGTCAGAGCTACAGCTTAAAGTTTTCAATATCATTTTAAATACTATTAAGCACAACATCAAGGTGTGTCTAAGTTACAGCCAAGAAAGCATATGTCCTTTTAGATCTTTATAACAGCAAGTGCAATGTTTATCATGCTTGTACTGTGCTGCATATGTCTCTATCATCACTGTATAGTGTTATAGCAGTAGCTAAATCATTTTAGCTAGACAGCTAATGTTAAGACAGTTAATGGTTAGCAAACACTAAGTTACTTAGTTTTTAGTTTAGACATTAAGAGAAAAGAGACATTACATCACACACATAAATGGTGAATGGCTTTATTTAAATCACACCCATCTCTAAAATGACATACTGAAGTCCAAGATATCCATTGTGTCTTGGATGAGGACACATGCACTTCAGGATGCAGATGTTATGTAGCATTCTGATGTTACAATTAGCATTAGCTAGCTTAGTTTATGGGGTATTAGGTAAGATATTTTGGATAATGCTTATTAGCTAAAAATAAATTTTTCTACCATTCATTTAATTACTGTTAAATAAAACTATTTTTTTTGTCCCTGTGTATTCAGTTAGATCTTGTCTGATAACCTTCCACTACTTTTTGTCATATTGCCTCACTTTGAACAAAGGAAATCAATAACAAGATACTGTGTGCCACATTTATCCTTGGAATAAGAAATATTGATCACCAACACGAGCGTCCTGAATATCCAGTGCAGTGATTATTATTACATTCTCACACAGTCACATCAAGGTGAGAAACTTTGCAGAGAACTTACATAAAAAAAGCATATTTCTGTGTCTGCTTCACCCCCTTCTGCATCTGGGAGTTCCATGAAATCTCATCCAAAATGCCCATTGCTCATTATTTCAGTTACACCCATTTCTTTTACATGCTTGAGAGGCAACATTTAAAGTCAGAAAATCTTTTTCATGGCTGTGTGTTCTGCCTTTAGGTAATCTGCAGTCAGGAATACTAATGTGCCTCATTTTAAAAACAACATAATCATTGATTTGTGGTAAAGCAGATTGTATATGTATATTCTACTGCGCAGATCTCCAGCTTTTATCATCATTCCGAACAAAATACTGCACAGGGAGCTTCTTATCCTCTATGAGCTGCAGCTGTTAGAGACCATTTGTTCGCTTCTGGGCTATGACAAAAACCTAAGTATGGTGTGCACACAATTTCAAGACATGCTTCATGTGACCATTGACATTTCACTGCTGTTCCTGTGGGGTGGGGGTGGGGGGGCTGAAAGCAGTCCAGACAAAGGAATGTCCAATATGCTCAACAAGAGTTTTTCAAATTTTTAAAAGCCCTCTTCCTGGGGTCGATTGAGGTCTTCAAAGCTCTTCTGGTTCTCTGTGTGAGTTCAAAATAACAAGCCTCATCCTGCTAGTGGTCTCTCTCACTGGCTCTTATTCTGTTTTACGAGGTCTATAGGAGACAAATCAAATTTGGAACATTTGGAACAAGGTAATCCTAGGGTCAGGTAGCTGTGGGTCACAGGGCGGTGAGGAAGCAGGTGTAGAGATTTAGTTTGGCATCAAGTAAAAGGCAGTTTCACAAAACTTAAATATTCACTGACAGACACATGATCTCTGAATGTAACAGTCGTACAATTCAGTAGATTTATATCAAGGTCTGTACATACATTACAAAAAGAATCTACTCTCCTAATAACCACTGAGGAAGTTTCCTAATCAGACAGTCTGCTCACAGTGTAAATGAATTAAATAAAAATATGCTCATCATAAACATTTGCCTACTAAAGACTATAATAGACTCACAATCAGTGAAATAAATGCTCTTGTGGGGGATAATGAGCAGCTTGTAAAGCCCATCAAATCTCACTTTAACTGTTGGAATAAATGCAAATATGTGAAGAGAAGGAAAAAAAAAAAAAAAAAACGTGTTATTTTTTTCTTTTCTTTGTTGCCAATAAATGTAATATGCATCCAAGATTATGAGGGAGGTGTTGTAAATTTACTCAGTCACTCAAACTTCATTGAATATTCCCTCTGGATATTTTCATCCTGGTAAATTAATAGTGAAGGCAGTATGGTGGACGTGAGTCTTTTAATGGCTTTGGAAAACAGAGTAAAACATGGCTGTTTAAAATACTTTTGGGTTTTTTTTCTGCAAAGGTCTGCTGTGCTGTTTTTATGATCAACATAAATTGCATGTTAATGTCACCGATGTGTGAACACACAATACGTCATGGCAAATAAAATTAAATCATGTGTGCGTTGGGAAGGATCAGTGAAGGTGTTCACGTGGTCATTAACACTAGAACAGAAATGACGGTCATTTTGATCGATTTGAAACTTACATGTGTAATGACTTTGTTAAATGAAAAAATACAGCACTGCTGGTTCCTGGCTTTTTACTTTTCACCTGTTTCGGCCGTAGATGATCATATTGACCACACAGAATTTTGCGGTATTCTATTCCTTATCTGCTGTGGGCTTGGAGATGTGTCAGCACTTGGACAGTGATAATTCTGATGCAGGGGGCCTCTCGGAGGTCCAGACTGACAGTGACTTTTCCTGGGTGGATGAAAACACTTCCAGAAAATTAGGCAGCTGCTGTCATTAGAGACTGCGGATCCAGATATTCTGTTCAAGGCTTACGGACCAGGTGAGCGCCACTGTTCTGTCCTACACTGAGCCAACTAGGGTGCTCAGCCTGCCCTTGGAGTCATCTCAGCCAGAGGCTGCTGTGGAAAAGGGAAGGATGGGGCGGTGTAGACTGTCCCTCAACCAGCTGAAGCTGCTGGCCTGACGGCACACACAAACCACAACACTGAAAATGGGGTCACGGAGCAGCTCACCCGGCAGCTCACCCAGTAGTGTGCATACCTTTCAGCAGCAGCCCGAGGTGGTTTGCTGTATGTCATTCCCTCTCTCTCTCTCTCTCTCTCCCTAACTTTCCTGTCTCTCTCTTACTGCAGCTATAGAAGAGGGAAATGGTTTAACCAGGAGTACCATAAACTGGGACAAGCCTTTTTTATGCCTTTAAGTAATAACCTTATTGTTGGATCGCTGAACAGAGTGAGCAACATGGGACGGAAACATCTGTCATGGCAGTGAATTCATGTCAGTACTCTGGATACTGGATATAATGTTTAGGCGGCAAACATCTGACGAGCATGAAATGAGGGCACAGATTGTAATGATATGTACCGGTCTAAATGCTGATAGTGGTACAGAATAAGACAAACAGACTCCTGGCTGTATCTAAGCTTTTTAAAGTTGATGCTGTCAGCCTGTTTCTCATGTAATTTTTGGCTGAATTTAGAAAAGTAGTGAGAAGGGTTAGACTGAAACAAGTTGTTGGCAGTGGGATCCAAGGGAACAGGAGACAAAACACCAGTAGAAAGCTGAGACACTGAAAGAACGTAGGAAACAAACAAAAACTACTTGACAAACTGACAATTTCGTGGTCTGAGGTCAAAGGTCAGGATGACTGTGACCTCACAAAACTTTTTTGGCTGTAATTCAAAAATCTTTATGCTAATCATGACACAGTTTTATGTCCAAACGGTCAAAGGTTGTCTTCTTTGTGACACCATAATGTTCTGCAGAAACCCTCCTGGCCATTACTCAATGCTGTGACTCAGGAATGGAAGATTTATTTGTTGTTGTTGCTTAAAACAGACAACTATTACTACAGTTGCCAGTGACCCGAGTTAGTCATATTCCAGACACCAGCACAAACACAACATAGTGAATGCACATAAACAAGTAGCCTAGCACTCCCTGATTACTGCTCACACACAGCTGGTTGATACAGCAGCTGTATTAAATCATACAGTCAACCAGACAGAGTGAGTAAATTACAGAGGAGGTTAATGGTGAAGATGAACTGCAGACCATTTTCAAAGTGTGAATGTGGCCACTCGGAAACAGACCTATCATCCAGTAGTAGTTTTTAGTAAGAGTTTTGCATTGAATGGTATGTATTCATTCAGATGTAAACCTATGTGTCTTAGAAGCCCTGTAAGTGATTGGGCTCGAGCTTCAAGTGGATGCTTCCAGGCTCACCTTGGCCTGCCTATGCTCAATTCTGCACAGATAACACACTTTCAGTATGCAATTACCCTTAAAACCACAACCTTCATTTCTCTTTTTGTATGGAGATAAAACATGTTAATTAGTCAGCTTTGGAGGTGTTGGTGAAAGCATTATTTTTAAACAGCTGTTCCCATCTGTTTCCAGTTACTATGCTAAGCTAATCTAACCAGGACCTGACTCCAAATGCAAACAGATGAGACTGATGTTCCTCATCTCATTATAAAAACATTAAACAAACAATTATATTTTATATCTAAATACTGAGGAATTTCTTGAATATCACAACAACACAAAACAACAAACTCATTAGATAATAGAATCATTGCAATCATATGAAAGAAGAACTCACAGGAAATAGCACCGAGACATTCCCTATCGTCAGGAAGTGGATACCAGTAATCCTGTAGACGTTTCACTGAGTATCATCAGAGTGGAGCAGAGGGGGGGGGGGGCTGTAAATCAAACACCCTTGAATGGTGCATTAAAAGTGAGAAAACCTACACTGGCTTGTTTGAAGAAGTCTGGAAAAAGGTTTCGGGACCATTGCATCACTTTCTGCCTGAAGCCGGCACGCATATACAGGTAGTCACGCGTGCACACACCATCATGCTGTATGTGCACAGCCGATGTTCCCATCACACATGTACAAATGCAAGTTCTCTGTCTGACTAACTCTCACTCACACCGTGTCTGATCACAGTTCAAACAGCCGCAAAAGACCTGCCATGTTTGCTTCTTTTCATGACTGTGGTTTACACAGTGGTTACTCTGGTATGCATGTAATTTTGTGTGTCATTTATCCTTGTCTTTATTGTGATATGGTTCAAACTTATGTAAAACTCTGATGCTGAAGTGATTTTGTTTTACATACAGCATATTACTACATTCAACATTGAGTAAAATAACACATTTAAAATTAAAATGTTCTATATATATATATATATATATATATATATATATATATATATATTTACATTCATATTTATCTATACATAAGTTGTGTACACACACACACACACCAGACGAATATATGTTTGTAGATTTTACATTAGAGGCATGAAATATAACATATGACACCAAATCATGAATTAGTTTCCAAAACAAAAAGAGTGGGACAACAAAAAGGATACAGTGCCACAAAGAACCTGAAATAAAAACCTGTCATTTTAAATCTTTTTTTTTTCCTTTGTCTTATACTCTTAGGGTCCTGCAGACTCAAGTAATTTCACTTACACTGGCTGATTAAACCTCTACTCAGGTTGAAGTTGGGCAAAACTGCACTGGGAATTACATGAGATCACCAAAGATCATGTACCAATAACAAAGATAAAAGTGTGAGTTGTCCAGTTCTAACAGGTGCTACAAAACTAACAGCAGAGTGACGGAAACGTTAAACACACCCACCACACAGCAGAGGAGGAGTAACAAGTGAAATAAGTGAAGAAAATCCTGTGTGGGTGAGCCACAGCTGTGTGCATCAACTTTAAGTTTGAAGTGTAAGTTTCAAAAATTCACTAAATGCTGGACAACATTAAAAAGCAATTACTCTTAAAGCTACAACACCTTGCTGTAATGCTCATGCTCTGACATAGAGGTGACAAGACCACTGATTACAATGTTATTCAAGTTGAAGGGATCTGCGATTGGTGCAAATGATCAACATTTTCTACAAAAAGACGAGACGTCAATGTGTGTTACCACAACCAGAGGCTTAACAATGTGAGCAAAATGTCTGTTTGTGATTTGTCTTATCATTATCATGTTTGCAATTTAAATTACTTTGGTTTTTGATCAGTCAAATGCAGTTGTTTCTACATCGCTTAAATTAGATCAGATAATACAATTGCTTGTTGTGAAGGTCTCTTCATGATCCTTTTTTGAGAAACCAGTCAGAAAAAAGTTAATAAGTCCTTCACCCTATATAGTGGCTCTATGGCGGCAGACATACCAGACCTCGGTTGCCATGGTTACAGCCATGCCTTTTTAGGTTTAGGAAAAGATCATGATTTGGGTTGAAATAGGTACTTCCTTAAAGTCTTTGTAAGAGCTAAGGTTCACCTGCCCAGTACTTCCTGCAAACAACCCCAGAAACTATTCACTGATTCACCGCTAGTCTCTGTCAGCATTCAGGCTTTAAGAGGTTGTGTTTTTTTATTCTTCCTCGGGTTTTTGCCACTTTTACAGGGTTCATTCAATGTGTAGGGTGGATGTTGTTAGGTGTTGTTGTTTAATAAGCCGACATCCATTATGGTAGATTAAAACATACTTAGGCCTAAACAGAAAAAAAAGGGGCACTTTGGATAATCACAGTTTTTTAATCACAATTGTGATACAAATATAAAATGTTCAGATGTCTTCCTCACCTCTAGCTAATAAGGCTCTCCCATCTTCTCTCTGAGGTGATCCAACCACAAGCACATGTTGTCTTTAACTCCAATCACATCAAACATATTTGAAAAATATCAATATTTTTCCCTCAGACATTAGTAATTCATTTGGCATAGGCAAATCCTGAAGCTATGCAGTCTGCACTGAGCTTGATTTTAGCTCCATGTTAATTATACAAATTATTGTGCACAAATGATGTTAATTCTAAGAAATGAAATGACAGACCTGTCTTCCTGATGCGACATCCATGACCCCAGCTTCTTACCCTCTCTGTAAGTCAGAATATCTGTCTGGAGTTTGTAAGGCTGGTACAAGGTGGCAGATTACACCTCCACAGCTGCCTATTATGCTCAAAATTACTTTCTGGCCTTCCATTCATCTTGAAGATAATATAAATTATGTGTAGACAACCTTAAGGACCCCACAAGATCAGATTAGAGACACATCAATGAAACACATTTAACCTGCTCACCCCATCGTAGACAGTGCCACAATGTGACTCATCTGTATGTAAATACAGTGCTCTGATTCCTTTTTTTTTTTTTTTTTTTTTTTTTGTCGCAGTTATTAATTCAATTTAGTGAATCACAACATAAATTGAGATAATTTTTGCTCTCATTACATTGCTTGACTTATTTGATAGCAGTAATAACTTTATGTCATTACATGCCCAAATAGATATGTGAATTGAACACGGAAGGCGTTCAAGGAAGGCGAGGAAAACCTATAGAGATAAGTTCATTAAGTGGAGTGAACCAGTGAAAGAACAAATGATCTGAGGGACCTTCATCTCAGTGGAGCTATCGAAACTCTGTTCTTCAAAGAGATGCAGAGTTACACATGCTAAACAAACTGACAAAAATATACTTTTCTTTTTTTTCCCTTTAAAGCAAATAAGCTTCCCGAAACAATTTAATTGCTTTAAAACAGGGGGATGCTTTTTTCGCCTACATCCCTAGCGTCACTTTGGAACAAAACTGTTGAACTTGGAGTGGAGAGGGATTCCGGTTAACGGCTCCCCTGTAGTGTTTTCATAGCTGAGAGAGAAAGGGGCAAAAAAATAGTCCCGGCTTGATTTTCTTCCATTATTATACATATCGCATCTCTGCAGTGCATTGTCTGTCGCCAGGCTTGGCAGTGTGTTTCATACACGGTGGAAAGTCATTCCTCCCAGGAGAGCTGTTCTCTGAAAATCCCCAGCATAACTAAATAGACTGGCCTTTGCTATTACGCTGGCTCCTGCGTAACCTTCATTGTTTGGCCAAGCCCTCTTCTGAGCCACACAGACCCCCCTAATTTTCTCTGCTGAAGGGAGAATCACTGCTGAGAGAAACATTTGGTCATTTTCAGGAGCTCCCAGACGCTCCTTTGGCAGGAAACGGTGTCTTTGGAGACGGTGTCATCAATCAACAGCCATATGTCAGCTTTAGAGATTGGCATCGCTGTGTGAACTGGCTGAGGTCAGCTGCTAAGCCGTTACGGTTTGAAATCACTTTAGGGATTCTTTTATCTGCAAAGGATCACTTTCCCCGTCGACATTTTTCAAATATGCTTATTCACTTTCTTGCAAAGAGTTAGATGAGACAGTCAATACAACTCTCATGTCTGTCAATTAGATATTGAGCTAGAGTTAGGAGACGGTTCACCTAGCGCAGAGAGTGGACACAAAAGCTCATCGGGACAGAAGCCAAAGTAAACTTCCGTGCATCCTGCAGGATTTGGCTGCGAGTCTCACATCACATCGGAAATGTGATTATAAAGTGTGAAGGGTGAAAAGCAGAACTCTTAGTTTCTTTTCTGCACAGTTCAAAACAAGTCATGAAAGCCAAATCAAAGAGGGAGATTCGTGCCGCAGCCCATATGTTTTTGTTCAATCTATTCATCATCTTCAGTTCTGATGTGGTGCCTGCAGAGGTAAGCCATTTCTGAAGAATGGCAGGATGTAATTATCTGTGAGGTTTCACAGATTTGTATCTCTGCACAGATTTGTATTTAAGGGTGTTTGAAGCAGGTGAATGTGATTTGAGCATGTTTTGTTACCGTTAGAGCAGGTTATGTAGAGAGAATCCACTGATGGTCCACTGAAAATCACAAAGTGAACCAGAAGAGTCAAGCTTTACTGTGACTCTGTGAGTGACAAATTTCCATACATAAAGGTCTTTTTAATGAAAGGCTATAAATGCATCATGCTGTACCAAAGTGCAAATCATTTACTTTTACTTTTCATCTCAGGCAAACTAGATACCTTTCGTACTTTTTGTGAAAGGAGGCAGATTATATTCTGAAACAACACATCTACATGTTCTGTTGTTATTTTCACTGGACAACACTTCAGTTTGTCCAATTAACAAAAACTAATGACATTCTCACCAGGTTTGCTGTACCTTAGTGCAAGTCAGCAAATGTTTACACGCTAACACACGAAACTAAACATGTTGAATATGAGCATGTTAGCATGCTGACGTTAGCATTTAGCTTGTGCTGTATAACAGAGCCTGTAGACTCTTGTTCAAAAGGTCATGTTATCAAAGACAAAACCTGTGCAGGGTTTGCTCCTACATGAATGCAACGTAAACGTCAGTGCTGGTGCTTATGCTGCATTCATGCACACCTCCTTCTGCCCTCCAATCCCCTCCTCCTCCCACAGACACACACACACACAAACAGACACACACCTAAGGCTGGGGACTAAGCCCCCACAGTTTCAAGATCCTAACAACGCCTCTGGGAAAAGCCATCAAATTTCATGCAGAAATATAAATGTAATTAGGGGAATTTATATACAAGATGTGACAGACTTTCAAGAATAAGCCGTGCAGCAACAACACACTGATGAGTTACAAGTTACAGGAGGATTTTTTTTCTCATTGTTTTCAGAGATTACAGTTAAATAGCTGCCTGTTTATGACTTGACGTTCTGCATACATGCAACTTGCAACACTGAATATGAACTTGAACTTCTTTTGTGTCAGCAAAAGAATTGCTATTGTGTTTAGTAAACATCAAAACCAGTGTTGTTGCTAACATTTCTGATTAAAAAGCTTTCAAGAGCAAAGAAAGGAAATCTGATGCTTGTATAAAGACTGCCACACAAAGCTTGCACCATGTGCTGCAGCACATACCAGCATGAAACTATTGTGCTCTGTCACTGCAGACTCATTCTGTCTTCAAAAAGATGTGAGCATTATTCTGTGTGACAAAATTTAAATTACAAATACAGGTAAATGGTTGGCAGCATTTGACAGAAAGAAGTGATAACATATGACTCTGTATCAAATTTCATCACCAACAAAGTGTAGTTAAGTCAGTTCAACTGCTACAAGACTACACAGGAAGTCCAGACGGCAAACGTGATTCTGACCAGGATGTGATCCTAGCACAAGATTACAGTGGTGATTCATGGCTAATAGAGTTTCATGTGAAGTTTCCCTTTAATCCAAGATTTTAAAAGTAGTATTTAGTAGCTTCAAGGTCATTGTATATTTTCAGATACCGTATGCCGTATATGTTCCAATGTGAAGGAATGATCATGTATTCAGAGTGAAATCCTCAAACAGCATGTTATTATGGCTTCATCATTAACATCAAAAGAAGGATGGATGGATGGATAATGTTGTCCCAAATCACACGCTGCCGTTGTCCTCTCACCAGAAATGACTACCGCAACATGTGACCATGATTGTTGCATGCCTGCCGGCTGCTTTGCTCACACTGACTTGAAAATAAAAGTTTCACTCTCCTGTGTGAGCCCCCTGAAACATGTGTCACCCTTCTTCAGTTCCTGTTTCACAAGTAGAACAATATGCAGGTGCCCCCCCCCCCCCCCCCCCCCCCCCCCCTCCACGCTACATAACCATTCAGGGTTGTTCATTGTTTTACAGTAATTTTTTTTTCTGTTTTGACTGCGTCATCCAGGTTCTTAGTGCACTGCATGTTGTTGTACTTGTCAATGTGAGCACTCAAAATAGCAAGTGTGAGCAGGGAAGTATGGGAACTGAGACACAGCACAGAGTCCTTATTTTTATGTCAGATCCATTCCCCAGTGATTCAGCCTGACATTTTTTTCAGTCTTCAGAAACAGGATCTTCATGGATCATCACAAGAAGTTAAAACCGTCTTCTGAGAGTTTGAACAAAACTGCAGCATCATGCACTTTAATTGGATCCGAATGACCTCTGCTCGCCATGCTGATCAACAGGAAAACTTCATTATATGTGATATTTTATCTTTTTGTCTCCCCACTGTGTGATTTCCACTGGTGGATTAAGAAGAATAAATTACACTCATGGTTATTGAATCTTTAATATCTACTTTCAGCTATAAATTATTTTTTCATTTAACCTCTATGCACATGTCATGTTCTTCTATTTTTAACAGTCAGTGTTTGGACACAATTGGATTTAGCCTGGTGTGCTACTGATGCAAGTGCTGAATCTAAATATGCTGTTTCATGAAACAGTTGTTAAAAATAATCCGAGTAGGAAACCACCTAATCACTAATCCCTTCTGAAAGGACAAATTAATTAGCTTTAAAGGTCTCTTGACTTTGATGTGTTTTTTTTTGTTGTTTTTTTTCCTCCTCCACCTTTCATGCTGATGCTGGAAAATGATGCGCATCATCTGAATGTCATCGCCTTATGTAACCATTTTTAGATCTCGACGTGAGATCAGGATCCGTGTGTTTTCCTTTGATGTAGTTCGTTTGACATTTTTAGCATCCAGTCATCATTAATTCATTGAAATCATATCTTCCAAGCGCTCAGCTGTGTGGAACGCTCGCAGGGCTGCTCGCTGCTAATTGAAAAGCAGACCACAGAAAGCTAAAACATTAGCAGCCATGTATGTTTGACGACTGGAGACCAGGAGGTGAAGATGAGCAGATATGCTTCACAATTAAACCGCAGCGATTAATTGTGAAGGAGACAGTGTGAAGAAACACAGCGAAGTTAAATAAATGTGGTCAGCTGATGCTCTCAGAACACAGTGGGCCAGTAATTAATGAAATTTGGATGTATGTCTTCAGATAACCTTTAAGTCTGAATTACACTCTGTCATTTTAATTACTTATAGTAGCCTACCCACAGACCATGAGCTAATTAAACACAGCTATTTCAGCCACTTCTTATTTAAACTACAACAAATTAGACTCTGATAAGAAATGCATGCATTCAGAGGGGCTGAATAATGCAAAGTTGTGCAGCCTCAGTGTACTGTCAGTTAATGCTAGGCTTGTTTACACACACCACACAAATAAAAATATAATGGCATTTGCATCTGTCTGAATTTATTATTAATGTGTTGCGTGTTTACTGCACAACCTGGACATATTTTGTTTTTTTTTTTTCTTTCACAAACACTCACTTCTATGATACAGCATTGAAATGCTACATCATAGCACAACTGGTGTACAGGATCTCCAGTACATTTTATATTTTATACGTATTATATATACATTGTCTCCTCTCTATGCGTACACCATAATCTCTCCTAGAGTTCTACTATCAGCCAAAACAGGATTCTCACTGCATGTACAGTATGCTGTTAGTAGCCCATAAAATTACCAAAACATTATGACATTTGCACCCATCTCTATGCATTATTAAATTTGCAATCTCAAAGATTTCAGTCCTGATTGGAAGACACCTGTAGTTACTGGTGGTAACAGAAAATGTGGTTTAATGCAACAGGTAACGCATTTCTTGGGGCAGCAAAACAAACTATTATCATTTAAATGAAGAAGTCAAACAATAATTGAACTTTTTCCATAATTCTGAGCAACTATGATCTTATTTCATGTCACAAGTCTTAAAATCATGTCAGAAAATGCTGAAAATGGCCTTTGTCTTACTTAGTATGTAAATGCTAAGGTGACTGGCAAAGACATTGCATTTCCTGCGAATACAGTACTTCAATGCAGTGATTTTTCTGGGAATGTCGCAACAGACACCCTGTTCACAATACTGGAAATATATATATTGGAATACTGTCATAAGTAGGCCATAGGCTCAGTCACCAGTGTGTTACCTCATATGATAATCTACTTTTTGCACTAAGGACATAATAACAAAAAAGAAACAAGCTTTAATTTTTTAACTAACCATATGCATTTCAACATGGCTCTATGTATTGAAACACCGTCTGTTGGCCCCCTTAGGTCCAGAATGAAATACTGTATTTCAACACTTATAGCTGGACTGCCATGAATCCTTGACTTCGGTGATCCTCTGGCTTCCTCTTTGTGGTTTTGAGTGAAATCCAGGTCATAGAACAGATACTTCAATCAATCAGAATTTCAATTGTCCAGTTCTTTTGTTTCCAACCAACATACCTGCAAAATTCCTATTTGTGTTTTGTGGTAATTACCAAAAGTTAGACTAAGATGGTGAACATTGTAAACATCATACCTAATTAACATCAGCAAATTAGTTTTGTCATTGTGAGCATGTTGACGTGCTAATGTTAGCATTTAGTTGAAAACACCAAGCAGCACCACAGACCAGAGGTCTGACTTGTGTGTGAAAAACCAAGTATTTTCTATCTATAGGAGAAATAAATTCTGCTATTACTACATAGCCAGCGTTAGCATTAACAGCTGTTTACTTACCCGTCTAGCAGAAATGTTCAGCATCAAACTTTCCTTCCTTTCATTCCTTTAATCACCAAGAGCTGTCTCCAGCAATTGAAATGGAAATGTTAACACTTGTCTCTATCATGTCTTTTTATCTACTTAAGTTAGTACCAGCTAACCCCAGTAGCAGCTAAATGTAGCCTCCAATCTGCCCTGTTATTAGTGTATGGTGGTGTATTATAAACTCTTGTCTTGTATACACAACAATGGGTGAAGCTCTTGTCAAGCGACAATCACCACCACCTGCTCCAGGAATGAAACCACATTCAGCGGCAGAGAAAACGTACAAATAGCCCCTTTAAGTGTGCCCTGTGGAGTTTGCTTTATATTAATTCATATTTGATTTTAACAGCACTGCATAAAGAGAAAACTTTATATTCCTTTGCTTTACACTTCACCATACACTGACAGTTTTTAAAAATAGTTTGTAAGAGGTTATTATGAAGTTGTCAGATATTTTTATATGTATTTATATCCAATAAATTGCATAACCTTTGAGAACCTCTATAAACAGGCCACACTAGAGACATTTTTCAACAAAGCAAGCTTTTACCAGATGGTTGAGAAAACCATAAAAAGGTTGTGTTTCTTGTCTGTTCACGGTATTTCCTGCTTTTCATGCTCTGGTCTTTCAGACATTCATTTCAATGAAACAAGCTTTAAACGCTATACAACACAGCCAGTTACTGTCTTCTCCCTACAGACCATCATCTCTCCACGGGGTCTGCTAAGCCCAAACAGTGTATACGATTCTCATCCTCAGAGTCAATAGTGAATTCTGCTCGGAGTCCTAAATCCCCTCTCTCACACAAGCTAGTGTTAATACAATGAGATTTGTGAGCCTCTTGCCACCAGCAACAGGCAGAGGCGAGGGACAGCCAGCCATCCAGATCAAATGACTCAACTCTCCTGAGTGCTATATGCTGTCAACTTGAAGAATGCCATCCTGATTTGTTTTGATTAGTGAGTATAAAAAATGGGAGACAAAGCGGGGAGAGAAAGCGGAGGACTCCCTGGTTTACACTTGTCTGCAGACTGGCTGCAGTGTTGTATCACATGCTTTATGTTGTTTTTCCTGCACTGACACATCATTGACCTCCTCACTCTGAAGCACACGTGTGGGTTTGAGTGAAACAAGTCACAGACGTCCTCTTCTTTTTCATCCTGGGGATCCCTGGACAATCTTTAAAACCAAATATTTGCTACATCCTCAGCACATCAGAGATGACCTTCCACTGCTGTCACTATCAAGTCCCACCGAACCCATTACCAGACAAATCATCTATGGAAATGAAAAGTCACTATTTCCTCTATCCTTCCTCCCCTGCAGTGAGAGCCCAGATCCCACTAGACCCCCTCTCTCCTTGAACTCTTTATCCAATTTCTGATGAATGTGATATCTGTGTAACATTTATGCTTTATGTGCTTCATTAAATCATGTGAAAGTACAATTGCCCAATTCAGTCTCCTCTCCAGCATCAGTCATGACTAATGCAGATGAGAGTGCTGAGGCTGTGGAGGTGGAGAACACCCAGCCTTGTTCTGATGAATATGCACAATGCCCCACTGTGCTTTCTTTGGGAATGTATGTCCTGTACATAGTTAATAAAGTATTTCATATTTTATCCTTAACACTTATGTATAATAATCATGTTCAGTTTCATTTGCTAAAATATAAATCGAGACAAGGCCACATGTTCAAGTACAAGAACAACAACCAGTGCACTAACGTCTTCATTTTCAAGCCGTGTGATGAGCTCCCCGTAGAGTTTTAACAGTGTCAGCTCATTAATAAGTTGTGTGCTATTTAAAGGACTCTCATGATCAATTTTTAACAGCTTGTTTTTTTTAACTTGTGACACATTTATTCTTACCTTCAGATTTGGGTCAAGTGTTCGTCCCTGGAAAACAAGCTGCAGGTCTTTCTGAACACAATGTTTTAAACACTGCACATTTCCATTTTGCACATGCACGCTGTTACAGCAAACTCACCTGTGGCCCAGGATTACAGACAGAAGAGGTTATATTGAGCTTAATTAGGAGCTATGTCTGTATACGGACACATTTTGTTACCGTGATAGCATCGCTTACATGAACGATGCAGTCAGGAAACTTTAGAGGTGTGTACAGGAGATCAACAAGACGGCTGAGTTCACAGATAAGTGTTGTCCGACCCATGAGTGCTGAGTATTTGTAGTATTAATGTAGGAACAACTGCTGCATACTCACGGGTCGGAAGTTATTTTTTGGCTTTATTACGATAGAGACAGAGAGAAAGACATGCATGCGGGGTGACATGCAGCATAGAGCCTGAGTTGGACTCAAACCCAGGCCACTGCGGTAAGGACTGAGCCCAGGTGAGCCACCAGGGCACCTATGGGTCGGAACTTTAACATGTTGACAGGCTGGTGAGATCCCGTCACAAGATGGTCTGTAGTTCTTATTTACTACAGACCTGTAAGTTGATTGGTTGAGTGGGCTTTTTAGGAGGCCTGAGCTAATCTTCCTGTTTCCGTCGGAGGCTCACCTGAGGAGCTGTATAGTTAGGATTTGAACATAGACTATATATAAAGATGGATGCAGCCTCTGTGACATCACTCATAGATTTTTGAGGAGTGGTTTTGAAGCTCAGAGTGGGCTGCTCCACTGTCGCCATCTTGGCAGTGTCTGACTCCGTCTAACACCCAGCAAAGAGGTTTGGGCGTGTGTGGAGCTCAGACTTCGGTGAATGTTGGTTTGTGGCAAACATACGCTCACCCACCCGTCACTGAAAGCAGCCACAACCTTAATTATGTAAAACTAAGCCCTGATGAAATTTAAACAGGTCAGTTATTTAAAAATTCATCCCCCACTACAGTTGTCACAAAGGGGGAAATTAGCTCTAGAGGCTAAAATCATTTTTTGTGTCAGGCTGTAAACATGTTTATTTCCGCTGTGAGGTTGACATTTTAATATGAGAGTCCATGGGCAGTGAGTCACTTTTGGAGACATTTGAAGAACTGCAGTTTTTAGTATTTTGTGTTGACTTCATTTTTCAGTCCAAGTTGCTGCTTGGATTTTAACAGAAAATTGTGAAATGTCTCCTGCTAATATGCTGGGGTTCCTTAATTTGTCTCAAAAGGTGGGCAAAAATGTCAGTTTAATCTGTTTTCATTTAAATCAACGCAATAAAATGTGCAAAAGGTGGAGGGGTCTGAAGCCCCTGTATATGATCTCCTCACACTGACTTCCACTCACATGCTGCACAGCCGTTATCTCTTAAAGGACCTGTCTTGTCCTTTCACGGTGAAGTTATTTTTGGGTTAACCTGTCAACAGGTTCTGTGCATGGGAAGCAGCGCACTAATTGGCTGGCAGCTCAAAGCTTGAGGGAAAGTGTTGGCACTGTGACTCTCTTATGATCACCATCACGATGCCTCTAAGGTCACTGAGCTGCATTAGACAGTTCCAGTCAGTTTATATTAGAGATCCTTTTTTCCTAAATGGTTAAATAAAATCATGACACATTCGTTCAGCAGTCACTGAGTTAGTGTGCTGTGTTTTGGCCACACTCCATCTGGCCCTCTTCTGAAATGAGCCTCTCCATTCTGACTTTATTGAGTGTGTTAAAGACAGGTCACTGCAAACTGGGCCACAGATCTATGGATGGTGTTGCAACCCACTGGTCACCCACAGAGGTCAATGAAAGTCACAGTTTATATAATGGCTTTTTATATCATTCTCAGGCAACACATGCTGCATGGCAGACTGCCTGCTCATCTCTTCGGCTATGTTCACAGAGCAGAGGAAATGAGCCCAATCTGACTTTTGCGCGTCATATTTAACCCTGTTTATTTAATGTAGCTCTAAAAGTGACTCCTGTGTGAACAGTTGTGTTGGATCTATGTGTCCTTTACTCCAATATTACATTTGTTACGACTCTGCATTAACTCATGAGGAAAGATGAAGGACAGGTGCAATACAGATATTCAGTGGGAGGAGAGTAAGGTGAAAGACTACATAAATATTCAGCATGTTGCTTCAGAATAAGTAAAAGTCATAAGCAGGCTGTTGAAAAGCTTTTTGAAATGTGGGTGAACGCAGCCACAGGAGAATGTGTGGGAATGCAGAGTTAAGAGCCTTAAAACTAACTTCAAAGAGATAAAAGAATGACATGCATAAAGCCACTATATTTTCCAATGAACACAAACATTTTTTTTTATGAGAAACATGAGCCACCAGAGCTGTTTAATGACACCTGATGTGGAATTTAATTAAGAGTTGTGATTATTGGCGGAGTGGTTAGGAAGCTCTTAGCAGCTGATTGCCGGTTCGACTCCCGATGGGCCCAACTCTTTCCTGCGTGTCATTCCCCCTCTCTCACTGCCCCTTTCCTGTCACTCTCTACTGTCCTATCAATAAAGGCAAAAAATATCTTAAAAAAAAAAAAAAAAAGAGTTGTGATTATTGGTGTGGTTGTGTCGCAAGTCTGAATGAGCATTATAAGCATCATGTCTTTGGTACAGTATAATCACACACGGGTCACTGAAGAGATGTGACCTGCTCACCCAGTCAGTGAATTTCAGATGTTGAAAGACTAACGTGAATAAAAAGGTTTTGGCTGAGCGCAGTTTTATTTCTTTACCAGTGAAAGGCATGACTCAAGCGGTAGGCTAATTGTGAGAGTAAATACTGCTTATAGCCATGGTTTTGTTGACTTGTAAATTATTTCTGAGCCTGTGTAAA
Organism: Trachinotus anak; assembly: GCF_046630095.1. NCBI lineage: Eukaryota > Metazoa > Chordata > Actinopteri > Carangiformes > Carangidae > Trachinotus > Trachinotus anak. The sequence continues at coordinate 3,711,622 of NW_027273884.1, forward strand.
CTAAACATGTCTCCTACCAGAGTGATTGAGACATAATGCATGTTCTCATAAGTATGTTTGGCTAAGTTTATCTAACTGCAGTTAATTCAAAGGAGCCAGAGGAAGCTTTTGTTTTATGGATGTAGATGTATAAGTTAGAGTAATTGATGTTGGTGGCTTGTCTTTAAAATTAGCTGAAAGAAAAAAACAACAAGTAAATGCGATCTGCTTGTACAGTATGTTCCGCAGTGGAAATTGTGCAGGCACATCATGTTTGCATGAATTATGAATGGTAGAGAGTGGATATCTTGTTCAGCATAGGAATGAGGTTCTGCAGTCAGTTATAGTTCAGGGGGAATACTGGCACTAATTCAGTGTAGTAATTGAGTTACCAAGTCAAACACTCAGTTTGACAGTTTGAGCATTTTAACTGACTCATAACAGCTCAGCAGAATACTTATAAACTGAACCAGACAGGTAAGTCCAGGTCAAGACTCAGGTCATCTGAGAAGTTCAAATCATTTTAAGTCATCTTAGATAAGTTCAACTCAAGTCTCAAATCATCAGAGTCAAGATTCAAGTCATTTGAAATAAATTCAAATGAAGTCTCAAGTCATCTTAGATAAGTTCAAGTATGGCTGGGCAATAAATCAAATTAATTTGATTAATTCCAGTTTTTGTTTGTAAAAGATTTTTAAAATGCTTAAATCGCAAAATCGAGATTAATGCTTCCTCTGTCATTTATGAGCCAGCGTGAGTAATTCTCTGGAGTCACCACAGCGCAGTGGTTGGTGCAATTTCCCAGACACCCCTGTATGTCTGAGCTCCTCTGGGTAAACAAACAAGAAGTGTGAGCTATGGCAGCTGCAAAAGACGACAAAAAAATACCAAAAGAAGTTATTCATGTTACTTCAGTCATATGGACATGATTTGGTTTTGCAAGGTCTGACCTGGAACAGACTACCGTGCTTGTGCAGAGTTTGTAAAAGTGCTGTTAAAACAAAAAGTGGCAGAACACCAAACCTATTCCAACACCTGTGACAAAAGCATCCGCTGGAATGGGAGCAATGTTTTCTCTTGAGTTCATGTAGGCAGAGCAAAATCGATATAAAATCGTGAATCCTCCAGAACACGGAAAAAAAATTGAGATTTAATTCTTTAACCATATCGCACAGTCCTAAATTCAAGTCAAATCCCAGGTCATCTGCACTAAACTCAAATCAAGACTCACTTTATCTGTGATGAGTCCAAGCCAAGTCTCAAGTCATCTGAGATGATCTGAGTGGGCCACCGCTGCAAAATTATTGCTGCCACTTCTTCAGATTCTTGTGAAATGTTATAAAGTCGCAATTACACAACTTTGCAGAGGTGCAGTCCTGCTGTGGACTGCTGGCTGAGATCAAAGCAGGCCAGACGACCCGCCAGCTTTTTGTACTATCCCACTGGATAAGGCAGTGAAAATTTACAAGTGGCAGTAAGATTGGGTGCAGTTGTGACTGACTGAGTTCTGAACAGTTTTGGAAAGATATGCAGGTTCATCAAGCTCCGATTCTAATAATCATTAGCAAATAAGTGTAGAAAACTTTACCTGCAGCTTCAGGTCTAAATTAAACTTGGCTGTTGTCAGTTTGTGTATCCTTAGCACAACACCGTTAACACTTGCCAAAGATAGTTTGTGACTCACTGAGTGATCTTTAGTTCGTACTAACAAAGTGAGATGTCTTCCCAGTAATTCAAGCTTGTAGACTATATTTTTTTAACCACAACCTTCAGTATTTGTTCAACATCATGATGATGATGTTGATGATTGGTTCAGTCCAGGTCAGGTCTAAAGTGATTTGAGATAAGTCCAAGTAAAGACAAAAGTACTTCAGGCTAGGTTCAAATCAAGTCTCAAGTAAGTCCAAGTCCAAGTAATTAGAAGATTCTCCCTGCAAAGCTTCAAGTACTGTTTACTATTAGTACTTTTTTTTTTTACATATCTCAGACCTTGTCAATGGCAAAAAAAGCATGTTAATCATACAGTCAGTGGAAGCACTGCCCTCTGCAGATACTTGTACAGGCTCTTGTTAAAATATTTGAACAATGACGGATAGGTACGTCCCCTGAAAGGCTATCCTGTCAGCCTGGGAAAGGTAAGTTCTTTATCTTCTAATGAGTCCATTTCTGAACCCCTTGTCTTCCTGCATGGAGGTGTTCAGACACTCAGTAGTAAATGATTACTTGGATGACTGTTGACACCCTCATAAAACAGGGGGTGTTATGGGATTCAGGTGGTAGCTTTGCTGGCGGAGTTTCAAGATGACATGATCAAAGTTAACCTTTAATATTATGGCACTGGTGGAAGCATTTGGTCCACAGCTTGAAGGTGATGTAAGTTACTGTCATTTTTATTTCACCATTTTTGCTGAATCACTGAATCTGCGAGTAACTGCCACATAAAAAAAGTGAATAACCTTCATGAGGAAGGAGAAGTGAGGAGTCCATCTTTTATAAAATCCAGGATTAGGGAGACATTGACAATGACAATGTCAGAGGCTCACCAAGGTCTTTAATGGAAATGCGGCTGGACATCTGCTCACAGCCATTCTGGGATGAAGGCAAACTGACTTTTCATGAAAACAACTACATTTATGAGCAATCTCACAGGGTATCATAAATATCTGGCAGAGGAGATGGAAAGTGACGGAGACATTATTGTAAAAGACTGCCTCAACTTCAAATATCCATTATAGGGGGAAAGCATGAAAGAGAGCAATCTTTTTAACATGATAAATGCTCCCTAGTCCACAGAACACAATTTAGAAATCATTTAGTCTTACAATAGTCCTGTGGGGGCCGTGATAATTGCATACTGGAAATCTGTTCAGTTCATGAGCAATCTATAAATAAACATTGCTCTTTAGCTATGAGACAGTAAAAATCTGCTCCTCATATTACTACATCTCTAAATCATAATAAACAAAGAGAATATGGTTGAATAAAACGCACTGAGGAAGGCTGTGTCCAGAACCTGAGATTACAACATTTTTTCTTGATGCTGGCTGCATGCAATTCCCAAAACATAAACAGTTGACAGGGAAGTAGTTTTACTTTGAAATTTTTCCCGTGAAGCACAGAGAGTTTGTAAATCTAAGTGTAACCTTAGCAAGAGGGATCAAGCTGAAGTGGTTTGGACAGGCACGTAGCTGGGTTTATCGATTTCTACTCACCACAATTCTGCACTTAAAAGGGCATTAACATCTACATTACGTTGGAGAGTATCTCAATCATCTGCGAGTGGGATATGGTTTGTGTATGAGCGCTGACATTTTCCAATTATTCATAGAGCGACAGGAAATTTTGTTTCTTTCAGCTTTTGCTCAGTATTCATGTAACACTGTGTGACACAGCCAGTGAACAGATTGACACTGTTAATAGCTGTTATTAATTTTCAAATAATACTTGCAAATTTAAATTGGTGTCTCAGGGTGAGCCATTAAAATTTCTAAGGGAAAAGATCCAGATTGAGAACAGCCCTGGTTAATGTGAATGAGCACCAAGAAGTTCCTACAATTTAGGGTTTCCATTTGCTGGGAAGGTATTTTTTTTTTTTTTTTTTTTTTTTAGAATGGTCACCATATAGTTTGACATGATTTTCTACTGCATTGTTTTATCATACAGTGCAATACAAAAGCTTACAATGACAAAATGTGAAGCAGGGTTCAGGAAAGCTTAATTTAGTTCATTAAAATGTGCTGTCTACTGGAAAATGTTGTTAATTTAAAAGTGTTGCTAAATGTGTTTCTCTAGCCTCACTTTGTGTTGTCTTTTGTGTCGTGTGTTAAATTGTGGAAATACTGAATAAAAACAAAACAAGTGTTACTATATGAAGTGTCATACTTCTACTCCACTACATTTGAGAGGGAAATATTGTGCTAATTACTCCACAACTTTTATCTGACAGCTATAATCACACATTAGGATTCTACATAAAACATGTGGTAAGGTTATAACACACAATGCACTGCTTAAGATTAAACCAGTGGCCTCCATGATTTTTGGATCGTGATCCCTGACCCTATTAACTCCTTTGAGAACTTTACAATGAGACCAAATTTCAATTGTCAAATCTCAGCAGATAACACAATCTGTATTGCAGACTATAACTACACTGTAATTTCATTTATAATTTTTTTAAGCAATACTAATGGAGTTACAGTCAGAGGAATTACATATTGCGTGGGTTGTGTTTTACAGCACAGAAGCATATACTGTATAGTAACACTTATAGAACTCTGAATAATAATGTCACCATGAAGTAATTACTGCTCTGCACACCTTCTGCACTGTATGCACACAAACATGCCCAAACACACTGTGTGCCCATGTGCACTGATAAGCTACATGTGTGTTGTGCAAACAACAACACAGAGACACAGGGTAAGTGTTTTGTGTCCTTCAGTGAGTGTGCAGGGTGTTGCGAGCTGTCTGAATGTTTCATTACTCCGATGGAATATGTCTGAAAAGCTGACTACGCGGCATCAGAGAGAATCTCATTATGAATTATGGATGAATTTCACTCTAGAAAGATGAAATTCTGCAAGAATAACATTGTTTACTGAATTGGAGGGTCCTTGGGTTGTCTTTGCCTCATCCTTTGAGCCTCACAATTATGTCATAATCTAACTAATTTCAATATTATAATTGAATTAACACTGATATAAAAGCCAGAAAAAAAAACATGCCATTACCAAAGTCACAGTGGAAGCGCAGTGAGGAGTTCAAATGTTGGTTTTGTGCAGCTCTGCCAGTCTCACACATGAAAACCCAAGAGGAAAAGTAAAATACAACAACTACAAAACTTTGACATAATATACAAACACATCTACACTATGTAGTCTTACAAAATTATAACCACTTTGACAACAGTAATACTAACAGAGAAATCTGGGTTCTCCTTCTCAGGGTGTCTGTCCCACAGCTCCTTTAGTATATGTTACAGTATGCATTAAGTATGAGGTTCTCATGTGAACCAATGTTCCAACAAAATGAAATTAGTAATTTATAACAACATACTGTACGATCCCCCCACTCACATCTGCCTCTGACTTAATGGCATGATCGCCCTGCTCGATGTAACTCTGTCACGCCAAACTCACCATATATAATAGTGCTTAGTGAGGTTTCTGACAGCAGCAGGCCTAGGTTTATACAAATATAACACATGGGCTGTTGACTAATAGTTCTGATGTATGGTTTAGAACCTAGCCAAGTCTTGAAGATTAAAATAAATCCAGAATTCAATAAAGTCTTGAAATAAATCCCTAAGAGGACATGTTTAACTTCAGATTGATGCTGTTTGTTAGTGGAGAAACAAGGATTATTTGGACAAGCTTGATAAAGACCAACAAGCACCACCAGCCAGGTTTTTATTGACAGGACCAACCCACCCAGTACATTTTTCATAAAATCAGTGTGTCTCATGTTTTGCATTTTGCGAAGTAGTGAAGACTATTATTCATATGAGACTGTTATGTCCCGATGTGGCCAGGGGATGTGGGGAGTAACACACAACAAATCGAAACCCAGGGAAAAAGAGAGGAGGAAAGCAGAGGTATACAAAAAATAGAAACACCTACGGAAAACGGACTTCTTCGGAGGGAAAAGGCCGATTTGCCTGCAACGGAGATAAAACAAGGTGTTAATTGAGAACCAAGACCAAGGTAAAGCTCAAGTCACAAACTACCGAACCCGGTACACCATAGCTGTTTACAGCACACACAGCACTCAAAGCTGCCGAACAGCCCACTGTCACCAACTGGGTTCCTCCTCCAGCTTTTAACTCCAAGCCACCCGATTACATGGCCCAACAGCAACTATGATACTTTATTGTAAGAAAAATAATGTCTGTTGTGCTTGGTATTATCATATCAGACAACATGTTGATACAGAACATCTTGGCTAAATGTTCATCAAAGTGTTCAACCCATTCCATTATTATTATTATTATTATTATTATTATTATTATTATTATTATTATTATTGAGTATTATGAGTAGTAGTAATAAGCTCATGGCAACAATACTTTTGTTAACAGAGTCTAAGACGACATTTATTTTGTAAATCACATGATGTTTATTGAAATAACTGACATCGTTAATTAATGGTAATTTGATACATTTTATGGTTTAAAATGTCCTTGTATTTTTGTATAGTTGTGGGGGGTGGTAGAGCAGGTTGTCCAGGTTGGTGGTTCAATCTTCGGCTCCCTCAAACCCGGGCTGTGTCAGGAAATGGCATAAAACCTATGCCAAATTAAATATGCAGATGGACATCCGCTTGGTGATTCCTCACAGGAGCAGACAAAAGACAACAACAACGTTAATGTTGTTAGAGTAGCAATGCAAGAGAGGAGGGAGGGGGGCAGCGACTGCAGGAGGCCTGGCCTTGTGGCTACGTAGTGTGTGACACAGAGGCTGAGGGAACAAAGGGAGACTGACCACGGGTCAGTGTAGCACGAGTAGAGTCAGAGACAAGCAGCCATGAGACACTACTGTTGGACTTTCCTCTCCTCTGATGGGCACGCAGGGAGTCTGGTGCAGCTTTGACAGTCACAATAACCTCATTTATGTCCCTTTGAGAGAGTTACTGTGCAGGTACCTGTGTTGTGGCTGATAGGCTCTCCACTGTGAGTGTTTGTGGGGGAAGTGTCAGTAAATAGCCATAGCCCCGCTGTTTATCGCAGTGAACATTACTGTTTGTCAGCCCTAAGGAGTATAAACAGACTCACGTTCTTCTTCAAACAGGCCACTTTTGAAGCCAGCGGTAGTTAAGGCCTACTGGTTTAATGCATATGCCATTCATGTAACCAGCCGAATCAGGAATCAGGGCTGCACAATTAATTGAAATATTATCAAAATCACAATATGGCCAAGTGCAATATCCAAACAGCAGGAGCAACAATTTATTTTTTGCTGACAATCAAACGACATACTATAAATAAGCATTGTGGTGCTACAGAGATGCCCAAGCCTACAAGTCATATTCTCCAGTTGTAAAAGAAGATGCTTGTTTGGCACAAGCCCCAGCAAAAATCACATCATCACCATTTTTAATTTTATATCAGTGAAAATGAAAAGCAAAAATGACTATTCCACTTGAAATCGTGACTCATATCTGCCAAAATAATTGAAATTTGATGTTTTTTGCATATTATTCAGGCCTAAGCTGAATTATTTAGTGTAGGATTGTCTGCAAAACTTTGGAACAAGATGGATAGTTGAAAAAAGTGTAAAGAAGAAGCTGTTATGAAGACAGAGCTAAAAACAGATACAATAAAAAGAGCCTTTCAGCACACATTGGCCTCCAAATAAAGAAAAAAACTATTACAAACTAAACACACTTGCTGTCTTTAAAGAAAACGTAACATAAAAAAAGTCAGCCCTCAGTCATGCCAGTAAGAACTACAGACTACAGACAGCAATCACAAATTTACACAAGACTTGAGAAGTGAAGCTGCACAGTTTTTGTCAGGCGGTACTGTCACTTCTGGAGAGGCTGAGTTTCTATCTGCTGTGTTTGAGCTTGCAAAACTCTCCAGATTTGGGCATTTTGCTGTATGGACAAGGTTGAACATAGAGTGCTTGCAGCTGTGGTTTCTTCTTTCTAAGCCTATTTTAAGTGACGTAACTATTACTCAGCTTTAAAACCTTGTTATAATATCATTTGTGTGGTGTGAGTGTAGATAAAACTTGACCAGTTCAAGATTAGCAGCCTTGCTGATTAAGGCATCGTCACATTTTGAGTTTAATAATCAGTGCCATATTTGCATTTTCATCACTGATTGCGTAATATTTTTTTCATTATTAGCTGTAATCATTTGTGCAATGTGACCTGATTTGGAGTTGCAATGCAATTACACTGTTTGGACAGCCCCCAGATTGATTAATACCCATTCAGGTATCTAAAATCACTCGGCTTTAACTTTGGTAAATCTTACATTAGAAAGCCTTATTTCACTCTTTTAAAACTGTTGTGTGTGCTGCAGAGACTAAGTGGGGACAAGTGGCTTCTCTGTGTGCAGCTGCCTAGCATCCACCTATAGCCCGCATGTGAGGTGTCATCCACCGAGAGTCTTCACATGTGGCATTTAAAGGACGTCTGTGAATTCTACCTACAGACAATAACCTACACGTTCCTTCTATAAACTGCATACACATCACACAAGGTGCCACCCAGCACCACAATTCAATTCTCAACCTGTGGGAAACACTGATCTACTCTGAGTGTTAAAAGGAAATAGGATTAAAATATAATGAAAGTCCATTTAAAGGTCAATTAATCCATATGTTTTATATTACTAAAGGATGAATAATGCAGTTTTGAAAGCAGTAGCTTGTGATGAACCCAGCCTTTTAGTATATTTTGGATTATTCATTTGATTTGCTGGCCCGCAATCTCTGATCTCATCAACCACCTTTCTGTCAGAAGCAGGCAGCTGTCTTCAGGGAAAAACTGCAACCTTTGCGGCATCAAAATCAGTGGCTAGCTGGTGAACATAATGGAGCTTTTAGCAGCTAAACAGCCAGATACTCCCCTCAGGAGTTGGTGAAAATCAGAACAGCATAAAAGGAGAGTCATTAATGGACTTACATTGGTTGGCCAGACAGAAACATGACTCCAGATGAATGCTGATGCTGCTTTGTAGCTGCTGGATTTTGCTTACATGTTTGCTATAATATAACAAATTACAGGATAACATGGTAGACACTGTGTTTTCAGCTTGTTATGTTGTCCCCAAGTGGCTGAAAATCAATGAATGCTGCTTTAAAGGACTTGTTTGACATTTTTGGGAGATGTGAAGATTCTTCTACAATGCTTACTAATTAATCCTTTTTCTTTTTCTTTTTTTTTTCCCGGGATACAGACATTTAGGGGTAATGTCCCACCATATTTCCTGGCCAATAGAGTGCTACAGGAATGAGTCTTAAAACCTGGAAAGAAGTTAGCATTTTAGCATTTCCAGTTCTCTCATTCCAAAGTCTATGGAGTTTTTTTGAATGGGTTTTTTGCCAGATGACAGAAATAAGGTCTGTGGTTAACACAGACTCAAGACATTTTCACATTGTATTCTATGACAGAAAATATGTAAATGAATACTCCTGTCCTGATTTCTTTAAGCTTTTGTATCTCTTAAAAAAAGATTGGTGGCTAAGACGTAGCTAAATGAGACTACAGAGGTTGTCATGCACAATAAACATCATCTTGTCGATCTACTCACCCGTCCGTTGTGTTTGTACTCAAGTTTTTGCAAACTTTTGCAGTTCGTTTATACCCTAACATTAGCTTTCTACTATTTCTGATTGTATTAAGGCTTCAAAAATCATAAAAATTGTGTTCAATTATGCTGATTATCCTGCTGACCAAAACGTGCACTTATCATGAACTTTTGTTTGTCGCAGATCTTATTTTCTGCAGTAATCCAAAAGCCGATGTAAAAGTCAGCAGTGTGATGCTAATTTCAAGGTTGGCCTACAACAATGTGTCATCCTTGCAGCACTCTATACCAATATACTCCCTGAAGTCTTGAGTGTCAACATGAGGTTGCCAGGAAACCAGTGCAGACTAAAGGAAGTTACTTCTTCCAGTTAGTGTTCAATGTATCAGAAAGAAAATCAGATTATATTAGGCTGATATAAGTAAATATAAATGAAGAAATAGTGAACTCTATACACTACAGTTGTATGAGTTGCAAAATAAAGTTTCAATGAGTAAAACAATTAACTCAAAAGATGTGATTTATATTCAAAAATTTGCAATTTGACTTCTTTCAATTTAATTTATACATTTTTTTTTACCTGATAAGACATCAGTCTGAAATTCTTAATAATGGCTATATTCTCTCTTCACGCATCAGTACATTTCGTTGCCACTTTAAACTCTTTTACTTCACTGGTTTTGCTGTCTTTTTTTAGAGAAAAGAGTATATTATCCACTGCTGCATAATAAATATGGTGAATACATGTGCACAAAGCAGAGAAGAGAAAAATGAAAAAAAGGTTAATAGCAGTGTATGATATTACTGATTAAATCAGTTCTGACTTTTAATAAGAACTCAATTCATTTCACCACTTTGCTGGAGTGAAAGTGGCCTTGAAATGAAACTGATATTTGCTGCCGCACGCAGTGAGATAAACCTGGCATTTTCTGTGGTGTGTGCTAATTTGTTATGGTCCAAGGATGGTTGTTCAGGTGGCCACTCACTGACAGGAATAAGATACAGTTCTTTTTAGTTTAGAAACTGACAAATAGTTGAGAATGTGATTAAAGGTGCACCAGCTGGATTGAAGGTTATGTAAAGAAAGAGGGCTGTCAGCACTTTTATAATAGTTTTATAATTCAGTTTGATTAACTTGCCCTTACTTGTCACCCTTAACTTTGTGTCAGTCCAAAGCCTAGTCTGACTGGATTATGTTGTGAAAAACAATTATTTTCTCATGCTGTTTATTCTTTTAACCTCACATTTTTGTGAGAAACAAACTTGACTGACCAGCTTCATGTGTTCATTTTGTCAATGAACTAAAACAAAAAATACTTCTTGACAACCTTTATACACAACAAATCTAAGACAAAAACCAAAAAGTCACCAATGAAATGATAAAATGGAATTTTCATTGAGAAATAAAAACTACACAATCATGTGGAATATGTATATTCATCTACAGTTCCACAGAAAAAAAGCAAGCCAGCTAACAATGAGAGAATAAAACTCACTGCAGCAAAAAAAAAAACATCTCAAAAGTAAAACCCATAAGTTGCAAACAAATGATGGTGTAATCATGTAAATAGTTAGTCTTTTACTTTTTTGATAATATGTCCTTTTGTTTACAGTTCCTGCTGCTTCTTTCTCACCGATCAGACTTTTGCCCTCACTGTCAGCTGCTCTCCTCTGTGCAGCCTGACTTTTTGTTCGTACTGCAAGAAAATAGTGATGGACAATTCCTTTCTTCTGTAGCACAAATGTGTGCATTATTTTTATTTTTATTTTTTTTTAACATCACAACAGACAACCAGACATCCGACCAACAGATCAGGAGAAAATTAACTTTATTCTCTGTCTCAGCAACTCACTCTTGCGAGATCTCGCGACACAGATCTCTTCTCTCTTGTCAGTGTTGGTCTGGTTTCACTTTCCAGCCAGAGAAGTTTAGAGGGACTTATGCATAAAACCATGAATTAAAAGTCAAAACTGAAATAAAAATTAAGTTTTTCTTTGCTTAATAATACTATTATTGTTATATACTGTTTTTGGAGGGAAAAGAGAGACTATTGTTAGACTGATATGATCTTGTGCTGACTTGATCACATATTGTTGTGTTAAAAACCAGAGAACACAATCTGCAAATGTACTCCAGGCCTGAAGGGGGCAAAGTAACAAGTATCAGTGGAACCTGAAACAGCAGCCAGTGCTCATAGGGGGACTGAGTTCACCTGCACACCGTTTTGGAGAGCATGGGAAGAAATGTTTGGTGGAGGTCAGTCATATGGATTCACTCCTGGCAGGAAGGCAAGAGAGAAAACAGCTCATTGTCAGCACAGAAGACACAGCTGGTAGGAGGATATCAATGCTGGACTCTGCATTTCATTTCAGGCCCTTTAATCATATTTATTAATGCTGAATGTAGTTAATTTTTGTGCAATAGTAAAATTGTACCTTTTTTATTTGGACTATTTAAGTTTAAACAATACATGGATTATGTTAATTTACTAACACACACACACATATATATATATACATATACATATATTTATTTATTTCTTTGTTTAACTTTAAGGTTATCAACCTATTCCATTCAACATCCATCTAGAAAAATTAAAAACAAAAGAAAAGGAATTGAGTTGTCTCTGAATCTTTGTGCTGAACAAGCCATTTTCAAGTTTGGGGAGAGCTGAAGAAACTTAACACCCACACAACTTGACACATATTGAGCCAGCAGATAAAAACGAGTCGGGTGCAAATCAGGTGCAAATCAGGTGCAAATTCATACTGTATCTACTGTTTTGTATTGTTGTTATGCTTGAATAACAACAATATGACTTGAATCACGACCATGCTCACTTAGGAGACAGGAAGTGTACACCATTTCATACCACTGGCGCTCCTTGCAATGTGTCATCTTTTGTTATAGAGTACCTTTGATCACAAGCCAGAAAAAAAAAAAAAGAGTTGCCCCCAAACCCAAAACAAAGGTAGTGAGTCACCCCTCCCCCCCAAATTATCCACCGACCTACCACAAGAGGGAAGTAGAGAACATACAGCACTGCACACTACCACTTATGGTAAATTACTGTATGCCCATAGACTCCACATATTTATTTTCATACAGTGTCAGGCAAATGCGAGGAACATTTGAGAAATCTGGGTGTAATAATTACGAGATATTTTTACATCCTTTTCAAACATAAAAAAAGCATCTCTCTCTGAAAGAAGTGCCTGTGTGAAGTACCAAGTAGTAGCAGCAGCAGCAGAACTAATACTGTAATGGTAGCAGAGGTTGTAATGGTAACACTGATAGAGTGCATCCGGAAAGTATTCACAGCGCTTCACTTTTTCCACATTTTGTTATGTTACAGCCTTATTCCAGAATGAATTAAATTCATTTCTACCTCAAAATTCTACACACATTACCCCATTATGACAAAGTGAAAAAAGTGTGCTTGAAATTTTTGCAAATATATTAGAAATAAAAAACAAAAAAAGTCACATATACATAAGTATTCACAGCCTTTGCTTAATACTTTGTTGAAGCACCTTTGGCAGCAATTACAGCCTCAAGTCTTTTTGAGTATGATGCTACGAGCTTGGCACACCTATTTTTGGGCAGTTTCTGCCATTCTTCTGTGCAGAACCTCTCAAGCTCCATCAGGTTGGATGGGGAGCGTCGGTGCACAGCAGTTTTCAGATCTCTCCAGAGATGTTTAATCGGGTTCAAGTCTGGGCTCTGGCTGGGCCACTCAAGAACATTCACAGAGTTGTGCCGAAGCCACTACTTTGTTATCTTGGTTGTGTGCTTAGGGTCGTTGTCCTGTTGGAAGATGAACCTTCGCCCCAGTCCGAGGTCCAGAGCGCTCTGGAGCAGGTTATCATCAAGGATGTCTCTGTACATCGCTGCATTCATCTTTCCCTCGACCCTGACTAGTCTCCCAGTTCCTGCTGCCGTAAAACATCCCCACAGCATGATGCTGCCACCACCATGCTTCACTGTAGGGATGGTACTGGCCAGGTGATGAGCGGTGCCTGGTTTCCTCCAGACATGACGCTTGGCATTCAGGCCAAAGAATTCAATCTTTGTTTCATCAGACCAGAGAATTTTGTTTCTCATGGTCTGAGAGTCCTTCAGGTGCGTTTTGGCGAACTCCAGTCGGGCTGTCATGTGCCTTTTACTGAGGAGTGGCTCCATCTGGCCACTCTACCATACAGGCCTGATTGGTGGAGTGCTGCAGGAATAGTTGTCCTTCTGGAAGCTTCTCCTCTCTCCACAGAGCAACGCTGGAGCACTATCAGAGTGACCATCCGGTTCTTGGTCACCTCCCCGACTAAGGCCCTTCTGCCCCGCTTGCTCAGATTGGCCAGGCGGCCAGCTCTAGGAAGAGTCCTGGTGGTTCCCAACTTCTTCCATTTGCGGATGATGGAGGCCACTGTGCTGCAGACATTTTTCAGTACCCTTCCCCAGATCTGTGCCTCGATACAATCCTATCTTGGAGTTCTACAGACAATTCCTTGGACCTCATGGCTTGGTTTGTGCTCTGACATGCACTGTCAACTATGGGACCTTATATAGACAGGTGTGTGCCTTTCCAAATCACGTCCAATGAATTGAATTTACCACAGGTGGACTCCAATCAAGTTGTTAATATATTTGCAAAAATTTCAAGCAAACTTTTTTTCACTTTGTCATTATGGGGTATTGTGTGTAGAATTTTGAGGTAAAAAAATGAATTTAATTCATTCTGGAATGAGGCTGTAACATAACAAAATGTGGAAAAAGTGAAGCGCTGTGAATAATTTCCAGATGCACTGTATATAGTAGGCACTGGTAGGTTAAACTGTTAAAAAGTGGAGCAGTGCAAAATTTAGGTGGAAGAACAAAGAATAAAAGTGTATAAGCATGAACTGTGAACCAAGCACAGTAATATTAGTAAGAGTGTATGTGTCCTTTGCTAAAGCACACTTACACCCCTTTCCCCAACTCCAAGGATCCTCTGTCTGATACTATATAGTCTTCACACAATGATTGTAAACTGTAAGTCTCAGCAAAGACAGATTTATCTCCCAGTTTCTTTTTATGATATTAACAACTTTTACCCTCAAGCTCTTGCTGAAAGTCCTGGTAGTTGTTTAGAATTTGTATCTCTCTTGTGTATACTGAATTTGCTTATTATTGTGGCTAAGTGTAACACCATATATCCTGAAGAAGACATCAAGGAAAAATATTAGTATAATATAAGATTATTGTATATGACTATAATCGTGAAATGGTGAAAGTACCACCCTCATTTATTCCTGTAAAATATAAAATCTATGTTAATTATGAAAATCAGTAACAAAAAATAAGATAGTATTTTTCTGAGAACTATTACAATAATACAGAGTTATTCTCTGGAGTCATGGTGTTACATACTCTACATAGTGTTTATTAATCATTGAAAATTAGCCTTAGAAAGCTCTCACCCATATGAACAGCTGGCTGATGTAGCCATCTCCTGTTATAAACTATAGCTGATTACAGAGTTCACACACACTGCAGGATGTCCAGTAAAAGACAGCGATAGAGCTGAAGTTCAGAATTTCTTGGTCAAGCTTCTTCACCACATACAGTACATCCACTCACACCCCACTAGTGATTTCCAAAGTGGAATAATAGGAGTTATTTTAGGTTTTCTGCACATACCACACTTTATATATATATATGATATAATAATAAGTTCCAGACTCTTCATCTTCTGTTTCTCTGTGAACGGGATGAGAAGCTACGGCAGTGGCTCCTGGATGTACATAACATGATTGGATCACCATGGTAATTGACTGACAGTTGTGATAACCAACAGAAACCTGATAAAGGTAAATGAGAGGCCCTTTTAAAGAATTATGATTTAAAATGCTCTTGATCTATGCTCAGGCACTGCTCCAAACTCCTGTCCCTGACTCTTATCTGTGCTGGCCTTGTCCAGCGACTGCTTCAAAAAATGAAAGCATGCTCTGTACAGCTGCTCTGGCAGACTCAGCAGCAGAGCCTCGCTGGAGAGTGAATATGAATCAGTTTAGCCTTGATAATAGTGCATCATATGTGTCAACCTCCTTAGACAGAAGACATTATATTCATAGCTTGACCAGGACCCTTACAAAGCATTGTGTTTTATCAGTCAATACCAACCACAGCAATTTGTTGTTTAAGATTATTTACTGTGATACGTTCCTGAATGTTGTTTTGATGTATTCCCACGAAACTACAGGTGTTGGGGAGACAAGTCTAGGGACAGGTTTCAGTTGTCAATCCCAGAATTCAATTCAGTAACTTGAAAAAAAACAGCCATAAACTACACCAGGGAGCAAGTCATACATTTATTTATTCACCTTAGTTCTGTTCAGTTCTTAATTTGGATTATAGACAGAAACTTACAGTGCTTGTGACATTATGATCTATTTCCTGGATCATAATCTGTTATAGTAGACCATATACTGGCCTACCTGGGGCTGGGTCTCATTATGTTACATTACAGAGGAAGGAGATGATACCAATGAGACCACTCCACTGGGCCTCCACTGATTCCAATATTAGCATGTTTATTTTTTTGTTTGTTTTTTTTTAAATAAAAGCTATCATTACATACAGTACTCTCATATAGCCAACCTGAAACGAAAACAGGTGGTGCAGTCAGGCACACACGTCCTTTTAATTCATGCTTTCATGGTTTCAAGTCACTCTAAATGTCTGTGGTTCTGCGGTGAAACCAGACCAGAGACAGGCTTGAATAAAGTAAACTTTCTTCTGATCAGTCAGTCTAAAAACAACATTTTGACATCAGAATTTTCTGAAGATCTGTGGCTTGTGAAAAATTTATCCAATGTTTATTTCTGTGAGTATAAGGAGAAAGAATTGGTCATAATCTGTAATCACGTTTACTTCTCCCATTGGATTGAACAGACTCAGACCTGCTGCTGGTCTCCTGAAGGAGCGGGGAGGCAGACAAACCCACGTCACACAGGTACAGGAAATAACTGAAAGTGAACCATCTCACTTCTCAACTGTCTCTGGCAAAGCTACTCCCAAAGCTACTTCTAACTTAATACAAACATCTAGTACAGCACAGAAAACATGATCAATACTTAGACTTTATTTTTCTTGTAGAGATCCAGTAAAGTTGGTGAGTAGTAGAAATGCAGTGCTGCAATTTACCATGTCAGCAAAAACTGAAACAACTGCTTGCTGCACTGAACAATGTCCAGGGCACTGAGCTGTCAATCAGAGACTAAGCCAATGGGGACGGGTAGGGTAATAAAGCAATTATTAGTAAACTTACCAAGAAAGGAAAAATGTTCATAAATTCTTCTTCCGGCTCCCAACGAAGGCGGACGCATCTTCCCCCTCTCTCCTCTCCCTTTTTTTCCCTGCTTTGCATCTCACGTCTCGTCCTGTCTTGTCTAAACCTTGGAAGCCTCTCTCCGCACTGTTCTCCAAATCTAAAATCATGGAATTGGTCAACTGGTCTCTCAACGCAATTGACAGGATCTTCTCGACGAGAAGCCCAGGTTCGGGGGAACCTGTCTGCCCTGGCGGAACGTACCCCGCTGGCTACATGAGGGACTCCTGGGAGGACTGGAGGGTCGTGTGCCTGGCGAGTCTTTCCGTTGAGGACATCGAAGATCTCTATATATTCGGAACTGTGATATCAGGCTTTCTGCTGATTGGATTAGGCATTGCCCTGGTGTATCGGAAAATTCGGAAGACGGTGACAGCAGTCCAAATCCCCACGCTGCCCGACATAATTGATGGAGTGAGTAAAGCTGTAAGCACTCAGACTGTGATTGTGAACCGCAACTTGGGAACCACCTTGGAAGGAGCTGTTAACGCTCAGACTGTGGTCATAAATCGCAACATGGGTCACATCTTGGAGAAGCTTGCAGCTTTGCAAAGGAGAATGGATGGAGATGACCAGAATGGACTAACAGAGTAAGCCGTGTCTATTGAAATACGACTGCTCGCCCTAACCCAAACAATCATAATCTAATCTGCGTTCCGGCCCCCGCAGCACCGGCCTTGGCCAAGACCGGTGCTGGAACAACTCCCCCACGAGATCGCTGCAGTGAGACGCTTCTACTCCTACCCCCCCCCCCCCTCCACGGACACCTGTGGATTGTTGACTCCGTCCAGGAACCGATCAAGGATGTCTCCATGGCAACTTGCTGTGTTATCGCGATGACACCCTGCGAACTGAGGCACTGATTGTGAACTAGACGAAGCGACTCCCCAGGCCTATGCACACACACACATTCACGGACACCTCTTACATGTATATATGCAACTCACAACCCAACCCCATCCCACGCCTTCGCCACTTCCTCCCATCCAGCGCGGCGGGCGGGGTCCGATAGCTGCGCCTTAATGGCAGCGGCTGCGGCTGGCTGCCTGTCTGCACTGGAATCACCTCCTCCCCCCTTTCCCCCCTCCCCTGGAGCAAATTGTCTTGAGTCACTGTGTTGTAAGATGTGTTTGTTTATATATGCCTATGTTGCTGAGGTTTTTTTCCCGAATCCCACACTGTACCCCCCCCCCCCCCCCCCCCCAGGAGTATAGTTTGGGTTCTGTTATTTTTTCTCCTCTCCTCTCCACTTGTTTTTTCCCCATTCCTCCTTTTTAAATGGCGCCGCAGATGGCTGCCTCGGTGTTTTGGTGCGCTCTGCACCATTCACTAGAACAAATTCCTTGTACGTGAAAACATACTTGGCAATAAACCTGATTCTGATTCTGATTCTGATTTATTTTGACAGCCCTTTCATATAAAAAAGTTGAAATTTAAAAAGTCAATTTAGGTGCTGGTCCTTTTTAGCTGGACCATCCAGCTAAAATGGACCACATATACACACACACTCTCATAGAAGTTACACAGAAATTGAGGGTTTCAAACAGGTTCATATCCATGCAAAATCTTAACAATCCTTTTATAATTATGCCCTGGCCATAGTGTGGCAGGAGGATAGGCAGAGGAAAGGAGAGAGAAGAGGGGAGAAGGGAAAGGAAGGAAGATGTCAATACAACCAGTGGAGAAAGGACAGAATCGGCGGGGGGGGGGGGGGGGGGGGGGGGGAGTATTAATGAGTACCAGGAGTGAGCTGAGAGAGGTGGTTACTATCTTAAACCAGGAAATTGAAGTAAAAGCAAAAAGTATGACTAGAAGCCCTGATGTCATTTTTTAAAACTGAACTATGACTAAATAAAAAATTGTTTATTATTAATTTGTCAAAATTAACATTGATATGCTGTCTGACTGTTGACTGTTAGGTGGTTAATTTACATAATAATGCAATGATTGATATTAGATAAGAGTAGACGAGTAGACAAAAATTGTATTTTCTTTTTCTTCTTCCTTTTTTTGCACCTCTGTCCATTAGCTCCTTGTTTAAGAATTCAGAATCAGACTTACAACGGTTCATGAACCCGCGTGATGAAAAAGTGATGTTAATGCAATCCCACAAGGAGTCGGCTTGTGCAGGCAGACATCGAGCAGCGATCTCAAGGTGACCCCACCAGGCTCCCATAAATGTTTTATCAAGGCCTGCACAGAGCCGAGGTCCCTGTCACAAAGGATCGTCTCTGTGGGTCACGCATGGCTCTCGCAGAAGGAAAGTGGTGCTTTGCACACATGTCATTATACACATGTTAATATCCACTCTGACATGTTATTCTAGATAGCATGCAGGGAAAAGAAAGAATCATGAATTAACAACATTAATGATTTCAATGTGAGTTTAATGAATTGCACCAATGACAATAAATGAAACATTGTACTGCTCTTGTGAGCTGTTCGGTTGGCAGATTTCATTATATGCCTCTGTTCTCCCATAAAGGCTTCACTTAGAGCACAGTCCACTTCAAAAGGATTTCATCGGCTCTCCATATCAAACCAGAAAAGAATTGCCCTTGGCATTTCTAAGTGATGCATGACTTCTCTTGTATTTCTGTCTCTCCTTTTAATCTCTGAAAATCCCTGGCTGTCAGTCAGCATTTAGTCCCCCTTTGACATGACCAAAAAAAATGTGACATTTGCAAAAAGAAAATTTAATATCAACTGCGCAACAAGGAGTTCATAAGTTCACAGTAATCCTTATGTCTTGACAAACCAGGAGTTCATAACAGAACGCAAATCAATAAATAACGGTGTGTGTGCCATTGTGTATTTATTTATTTGTTTGTATGGCTCTCTGATAGTCTGTTCCAAAAAGGTGAAAACTAATTACACTCATGTGAGAAGCATGTGGCTGAATGTGAATTTCATTTACACGCTTTCTTTTTTTTAAATTTTCTTTTAATAAGCAGTTGAGTCTCTGTATCTGCACATCAGACAGCAAACAGTATAGTTTTACTTAGATATTAAAGTGTTCTTAGTTTTCTGCTAAAACAAAATAGGTATGACATGTGACTAAATCCCAAATAAAGGTCAACTTACCATCTTTCCACAACTTTCTACTGTATCACATAGCTTCATCAGCACATGGAGTTTTCTCAGGTGCCTCTAAGATGGATCTGGTGTGAGCTCAGTAGCTGAACTGACTTGCTTTCCACCATCTCACAGGGTCTTCCGCAGCAGATATTGTTTTTAAGTTGAAATATGTAAGCTAACCTTAAAGTGATAGTTCGGGTTATTTGACAAGGGGTTGTGTGAAGCACTTATCAATAGTCAGAGGTGAATAGTAACAAAGAACATTTACTTGAGCACTAGTGGAGTACTGACTTTCACTCCACTACACACAAACAAATCTTGTACTTTTGACTCCACTGCACTCTTACTTTGAAGCAGAACTTTTAGTCAGTGGAATGACTTCTTTTATTTTCAAAATGTGATAGACCATATGCTGTGTTCGTCACAGGAGAAAAAAACAATTACAGCCAACTCTTACACTGTCAGTCATGTTGTGCTTGTTGGATTTATGAACAGATCAGTTTCAGCTTGGGAGTGGCCCAACGATGCTGTTAGATAATGTTACAACCCAGCTCGGTAAAGGGGAAAGGGGAAGCAACATAAAACCGGTGGTATTGGTTGAGCCAAATCTATTAGTGGCAAGATGTGTCAATAGTTGTACATACACAAATTAAAGACACAATTGATGATGAGTATGAACAGAAAGAGGGGAACAGGGCAAAACAGGTGCTGCTAAATCAAAGAACAGAATAAAACAGAAAGAGGACACTAACTGAGTTGAGGTCTCACACACAGAGCTACAATAAAACAAAACAAGAAAAGCCTATCTACACTCCCTATCTAAACAAAAGGACACGAAGCAGCACCCCTATTCCTAGTGACGACTAACAACAACAGAAACCTATTATGTGGTGCAATCAGTCTAGAGCAAACACTCACTAGCCCAGTTCCCTCAAAGCTAAGTACCTCAGTAGTACAAAATGTCGCAGCAGCACAAGTCACACAGATCTCAACAAATCGTTGCAACAATCCCACGAGGTACCGAGACGAGCTGTCTCACACATCCGCTCTGCCCACAGTGAATGTGACAAGAAGGGAGTCCACGCAAAGTTAAAGTAAAAACAAACAATTTATTATAACCAAAAAGCCACACAAATAAGCAGTGGGGTGTGGTAATTATTAAGTTTAGCCATGTTAGTGGTGTATGTGCTGTGGAGTAGTTGTATGTGCAAAAGCAAATAATGCCAAAACAAGTGGATGTCAGTAGTTGGAAGGATGAGGACAGGTAAGCACCTGGGTCAGCTTTTATAGTCCAGAATGCCCAGGTGAACTGCATCAGCTGACGACCCTCCTATGTCAACCAACGGCCAGGGGTGTCACACGCCCAAACATGCAATATGAATATAGAGCTTTACATCAATCACTGTACCCAGTCTTACCAGATCTAGATCCAAAAGAGCAATTTAAGGATGAGAAACAATTAGCAGAACAAGGCGATTGAATTGCAAATAACAAGTCAAATAGCAATCATACTTGTTGCATTATTTTGAGCCATTGCAACGGAATCTTGTTCTGATGTGCACTGTATGGTGTACAGTTTTAATGACAATAAAAAGTCTATCTATCTGTCTGTCTATCTATCAACTAGTACATAGCAATAGAATTTGCTGTGTACATCCATGGGGTATAATGTTAAATAGTACCCACCTCAGAATGCAGATTTGTGTTCCCTAGAAACACAGGAAAGTGAGGAGCAAGTTCTGCTATTTACCCAAAGTATTTCATCAAATTGTTGCTCAAAATGAGCACCAAAGCTCATCAAGTGTCCAATAAACCATGACTGGTAGCTAGAAAGAGCAACTCAATGCCCTGACCACACAAGACTCCAGCTACCAAACACACAAAACTGGAATTCACACCACACCAAAAGTAGCAAACCCAAAGGTTCCTCCAAAGCCAAAGGCTCACTAAACGACCAAATTGCCCCAAGGCACGAAACACAAAGGGGGAACCAAGCTACAACAATGCTCACAAGCAAAACACAAGCTGTCGTGCTTATGTTTACAAAGCTACCAGGCCCAACCATCAAACTGAGAACACACAACATCTGAAGCAGACCATTACCTCACTGCAATTCTTGATCCTCACTTACCTAAACAAATTGTACCATTAGGCCTGGATAACCTGAGGCATGATAGGTTCAAGGCAAGTTAACACATAACCAGATAATGGATACAGATTTTACAACACTCGCCATTGAATGTTTAGCATGACAAACTCATTAACAAAAGCCAATTCAAGTACAAGTAGTATGGAATTCACAGCCACAGCAGAGCCCAAGTATCAACCCCAAATATCTTGACTACAATAAAGTACCAAAGGCACTTTGATCCACACTGCTAAAAAGCACTTAATTCCATTTAGCATTAATAAGTCACAATGGTCACAAACTAAAATGGTCTGTAACACCAACTGTCCAATTCACAACAGACCAAGCCTCCGTGTTATATATCCTGACTGAATGGGTTTGGTTATCCCAGACAAGCCCCCATTTGTCACAAGCTGCTTTCTGCATCCGGGTGATTCAGCTGCTGCGAAGGTCGGGAATCAGATGCTCCAATTAGCTCCCAGCGATCAGTGACCCGCAGGACCCACGCAGCCTACATTGCATATCTTTTCACTAGGAAACAGGGTTAATTCCACGGTGGGGGGCAGCGTTGGTTACGGCTAAACAGATAAAGATGAGGCGGAAGATTCTTCATGAAAGACCCAGACCTTATCTTCAGTCCATGTTTGCAATTTTAGAAATGAGAAAGATTCCTTTCATTTTAAATGTTTGCTGTGTTCATCACGACCAAACTTCGTCACTGCCTAAAAAGAAAAAGAAGTATGAAAACGAAAATGGCTCCTTTTGATGATTCAGTTCTGTTTTTATGTCCATCATATTGTACAAACTTTTTATTCCGCAGGTTCTACAGTGAGTCAGTCATTCAGTTGGTTGTTTAGAAAATACGAGTTGACAAGTTGTACGATTGTATACATAAGTATTTTTTGGGGGCATTTTTACCTTTATTTTGATAGCCACATGGAGAGATAGACAGGAAATTCAGGGCGAGAGAGGGGATGACATGCACCAAAGGGCCATAGGTTGGACTCAAACCCAGGCCAGGTTAGGATTAACCGTTGATGGTACATGCTCTACCAGGTGAGCCAAAGTGAATATTCAAGGGGTACTCTAACTCAAGCACAATTTTGACTGAACAACTTTCACTTAGAGTAATATTTTAGCAGGAGTACCTATACTGTAACTCAAGTTATGGAGCTGTGTACTTTGTCCTCCTGTGTCTAAGCGGCAGCCATGATAAGAGCTGTTCGAATTCTGTAAATAATAAGGAAAGGAGCTTCAGTGCTTCCTGTCTTATCTCCTTTAGCAGAGGAAACATTGGACCCTCCTTTATGAAAGGAAAGGAGAAGATGTCGTCCCACAATTCCTTGCTGCAGCGACATTTAAAGCAACACACCTATGGATGTATTGGACAGACCATAACCCACATAAACATAGAAACAACAGAGAATCTTTTTTATGATTTTGACACAATCCAAAACTGATGGAAATCCTTGTCTGAGCTCCAAATCCATAACTGTAGATTTATTCTCTTTCAAATCTGTTCAGATTTCTAGTTGACAATATCATCATAACAAAATACTAAATGTCATTTCACTAAATCTCCTCCCATTGTGTAAAACAATAAAAATCAAGTTTCTCCATTTAACAAATGTGTAAAAATGTCTTAAATATTTTTTTTATGTCTGAATATAATTTATTCTGACCTCTTACTCAGTTCTTTATTTTTATTTAATTATTATTTTAATGGATCAACTTTTTCTGCATGTGTATTCCTTTAATGTTATCTTATTTCAACATTTTAGTCCTGTTAGTTTTTGTGCTTTTGAAAGGAATATTTATCTCCCATGTGTTATAAATAAAGTTGGTTTTAAAAAAAAAGTCTATTGAAACTTCACTTTTCCTAAGTCCTCATGAATTATCCTTCTCATCCTCTCTTGACCTCAGGTCAAGGAAAAGTGGTTAGGAAAGGAGATTATTTTGACTTTTTGGCTGTAGCACAATGTTTTTACCTGCAGTAGATTCAGATCAGCACGCTCCCATTTTGGAGAAGCAGTCAGGAGCACTGACACAGAAGCTGAGTGATGTGCTGCTGTGGATGGGGTCAGTAGAAAAGTGCATTTTAGCCACTTTAAAAGATGCCCACAGAAAAAAAGAAAAGAAAAGAAAAAAAAATAGTGTATGCTTTATTTTGAATATTTTCACTGCTTCATCTTGCTGTCAAACAGTCCTTTTCTTTAGAGCTACAGTTTGTGAACCGTTGAACTACAGAATTCCTACGCACAAGCACACTGTGTTACTCTGCAGATCAACTGGTTTGGTGCACTTGTGCTTAGGATTACGATAGGTCAGTGGCTGATAAAATGTAGTACTAAAGAAAAGGGCTGACTAACGGCAAGATAAAGTGGTGAGAATATTCAAAATAAAGCACACATTTTAACTGATGTTAGCTTTTTTCAATGAATATCTTTTTAAGCGGGTAAAACCTGTTTTTTCTGCTGACCCCTTCAACAGCAGCACATCGCTCAGCTTCTTTGCCAGTGTTCATGCTGCTTCTCTGAACTGGGAGCTGATCTGAAGCTACTGCAGGTAATACACTGATTATAGATAAGCACCTCACACAACCCCACATCAGATAAGCTGAACTATCACTTTGACTCAGACATTTGTAAGGTCAAGAATTAACCTTGTTGCTTAACATGGACTGGTGGAGGTCTGTAAAGTGTAATGGATAGGGCATCCCGGTGGCCTAGTGGTTAAGATGCATCCCATATACTGTCACTTTATGGCATGGCATGCCATTCCTTCTCTCCTTCTGCCCTCATTGACCCCTTTTTGTCTCTTTATGCACCCTGCTGGGCAGATGCTGATTGCCAGCCGATCTCAAAAAGGCTACTTGGAAATGCATCTGAGAAAGCATATGCAAGCTCCACTCCTCCCAGGTTTAACTGCATCAGTAAGCAATCTGTAGAAGGCAGCTGAGGTCACACTGAAATTAAATTGAAACTTCTAGTGAGACTAAATTGAATTTGAATTTAATCAAGGTACAAGGCACTAATTCCTGTGACCACTCCACTGTCCACTCTTTGAAACGGAAGTATAAAATGATCTTTTTTTTTTTCTTTTAAAGCACTATTAATAAAAATATATTATTTACTGAGATCACTGTTACATCCACTGATGTCGTAAAGTGTGTGTGTGAGTGTGTGTGTGTGTTCTTCTCCAAGTGCGTTGAAGGTTTGCCCCGTCCTCCTCTTCTGTCCCTCATTGGCTGCCTGAACCAGCTCACCTGGAGCTTGTGCCAGATCAGTCAGCTGTTCGTCGCTTCCTCATCAGTGGACGCCTATATCAGCCTCCCAGAACTGCAGCTCCTCCCTTCTCTTTTCTCTTTTGGCCACCAAGCTGTTTGCTACCCTGTTGCTGCTGTGGTGATTTTTTTTTTTTTTCTTCCCTCTTTTGGATCCTGTAAACTAGGCTCTGTCTATGTCCTGGTATATTTCTGGTATGTCTGCTGGGCAAGCCAAGTTGATAATGTAAGGGAACTTTTTGTAGGGGTTCTCTGCCTTTTCCTTTACCTAAGTTTTTCTCATGTTTTATGGACAGTCAGGGAGGTCAGAGTTGGTTTGTTGTTTGCCTGTGTAGGTCACCTGAGTTTTATTTTCTAGCTTATGGGGGGGTGTTATTATTTTGGCCTTGGAGACCCTGACGTTTCTGTGTTGGTCTTGTTGTTCTTTTGTTACCTGTGTTGCTTTGGCAATAAATACCAACTCAACTTGCTATGCTCTTGATTGTAGTTTGTCAGTGTGAACTTGTTCAGCCTGTACTTTTTATGTTACTCCCTGTGTTCCCCTGGAGATTCTCTTAAGAGGGTCGTAACACATATGAACAAAAAGCAGCAGCCTCCAGGGCTGAAAAATGAAACTGACATGGAAGTGCCAAGAACTACGTTTCTGAATGGTCACTTGAGTAAATAAACTTGTTTACAGACTGGTACAAAAATAGTTTTTGGTTTTTATAGCTAATTTCCCCGTCCATGCCACTGTACAGGAGGTGACATTTTATATAACTCACTCATTAAAGTTTTATCAAGACTTAAAGCTATGCATAACTGGGGGCTGGACCACTTTCACTGACAGGTGGGTGTCGTCACAATTGCTCACCCACTCAGTGTCTGCTCAGCATATTTGTGGTCTTGGTGCCTTTTGGAGGATTTTCTATGCAAATTGACTCTGTGCTCCTGTTTTTGAGGTGAGTGAAATTCTAGAATTATCTATATGTAAGCACTAATTAGCAGGTATTGGAGTCTGTGCTTACAATACCTAGCTTGTTAGCTTAGGCAGTAGGTAGGTAATGAATTAGCTTTGGGTTAGCCTTCAAGCAAGTCATCCAGCTGTGCCAACCATGCTCACAGGAGCGTATGCTTGCCACAGTTATCAAAGCAGCATGCACTAAAGTCTCAGCTCCCCCCATTTTTGAATTAGCCTGAAATTATTATATATATCTTTCGATAAAATAATTGAGGGCGTGCTGCTCTGAGAAACAGGTGGGTGAGTGTATTCATTCCACAAACCACCTCGCACCAAAGTCTTGGCTCAACACCATTTTTGGATTAGCGGGGAGGCAGAGTCAGTCGGGCACTTGATGGCGACAGCAGAGCAGCCTACTCTGAGCTTCAAAACCACAAACCTGTGGGTGATGTGAGGCTACATGCGCATATTCATATACAGTCTATGATCAACAAGCATCTCTGTGATAACTCCTTCCACTGGCAAAGACAGAGTGATGCAGTTGAAAGGTCTGGAAAATACTGATAAGTGAACCTTGAGTTTGTTAAACTACTACTTCCAAACTACAGAATAATAGTTCCTCCTTTAAAGTCTGATGCCTTATAGTTTATAACTGGGGTAGCCAGACTATTCTCTGCTCTTTGCTAATGACGCATTGGAAAGCACTCCAGTACAGAGGGTAACTGATTCTGGATAGCACAAAAAGCAGTTGGGGTTGTTGGAATATCAAACCACTGCTCTGGGCAACACTGACACACTGACAGTATTCACATCCAAGACATCGTCATGGGGAAATGTTTGGAGCTACAGCAGCACACAAGTCTGAGAATTACAATGAGAGTCACATAACACACACGTGCTTTAATTACAGATAAGCACATTTTTGTCCTCACCAGTGGATTATAAAGCTCATCAGGTGCAATGCCTCACTGCTGCTGGATGGATGAGCAACTTTATTGTGCATGCTGCAAAAAATGCTACTCATCTAAAAAACATGAGTGGAAAATGTTACATCAGCCCAACTCAAAGAGAAATTGGGCAAAAAAATGATTGCACATATATTAATGTAAAAAAAATGTTTATATATATATATATATATATAATATAACATTTTATTTTTATTTTAACCACAGCTTATATTTCAGGAGCAGCCAAACTCCCACAGTCCTGGGATCTGCTTCACCACAAGCGTTTAATTGGTTTGCTTGTTTGGGGCTCGTATTGGTTTTCTTCTGAGCTTATTGAGTTTTACAAAAGGCAAAATGACTTTTGTAAATGCCTGAATCACAACAGATGTTGCAACATAACCTTCTTATTTTATTTCATGTATTTCCTCTGTCTTTACTGTGCCTAATTGCAATACAGCTTTTCATTTCAATCTGATGGCACTGTCTGTACCACTAGACCAACCCATGTTGCCTATAAATACCCAGATAAAAATAAGCAGGCAGCAGTGTCTTTGTTAGTCTAACACAGTGCATATGTTCAGGAGACAGCAGCAGTCAAATCTGCAGCATTTTGAAATGCCACATTGTTTTGAAATGTCTCCTGAAAAGAAAAAAAAAAACACTGCATGACAGCCTAGATAGGTCCAGCGCCACTTACCTTTTCAAACGGCTGACTGGGGGACGTTTTGAAGCAGATTCTGCTTGATTCTGGCAGGTGGAACAAGGGAAAAAAAGAACAAAGCATTCTGAATACTTCATTTATCTCCTGCAGGCAGGCCCTTATCTTAATACTGCCTTTTGGCCTTATTGTGGTCCATTCCAATCCAAGGCGCAAGCAAGTGCTTATCCACTGTGGGGGATATCATGCAGCGTCATCTGCAGCTATTTCCAGCTGGATTCAAGTCAAGAATTCTGAATGGCAGAGCCACTTTACAAAAGGGGGGGGGGGGGGGGGGGGGGGGGGGGTGTAATGATTTCGCCTTTGAAAAGAGTCACAATAGTATCAGAACCCATTAGTCTTCATGGTAATGAAGTGTGTGACACATCATTTTTAGGCTGGGGAGTTATAAATGATCATAACAAATATAGAAGAACAGAGCCAGATCTGACAACCACAGAAACCCAAGGTGAGTCTTGTACTGTTGTGCCTTTTATGATCAGGGATTAGACTATGTAGATCTGAAGCATAGAACCAAAATATTAATTAGTGCAGCAGTGAGTATAATACCAAGAGATGTCCTCAACAGTAAAAATAAATCCTGCTCTAACAGAATGATGAGTTTTATTTGGCTTGTGAAATTTCCATTCCTAAGGAGGGATAAGACGCAGTGATTACCTGCCTTCTGGCCATATGGAAGCTAGAATTTGGTCTAATCTGGTTAAATCTGGATTACTGTGTTTACATTAACATTTAATACCTGAGCGTCCGTAATACTTTTGCCATAAATAAGTCACTTAACATAATAGCCCTGACTACAGACTAAAGAAAATATAACACCCATCTGTTTATTGTGGAAGAATATTTGACAACCACTACACTTGAGTGATGGTTAAAAACTAAATTGCTTCTGCATATAACAACCAATAGTTTGTCTGTTTACCAGTGCATTTAGAAAATATTCAGACTCCTTCAATTTTTTTTTTTTTTTTTTCACATTTTGTTATCATGTAGCCTTATGGCAAAAAGAAGAGAGAAAAAAAAAAAAACCTTACCAATCCACACTCATTACTTCCTAATAACAAAGTGAAGACAATTTTTGCAATGAAATATCACATGGACATAAGTTTTCAGACACTTTGCCATGACTCTTGAAATTTAGCTCAAGTGCTTCTCTTGATCATCTTTGAAATGTTTCTGCTCTTTGCTCCACCTGTGGTCAATTCAGCTGATTGGACATGATTTAGAAAGGCACACACCTGTCTATACAAGGTCCCAAAGCTGAATTTTCAGCGAGAGGAAGCAGAGCAGGTTGCCCACAAATTGGAAGGTCAGTGATTTGATTCCTGGCTCCTACAGTCTGCGTTTTGAAGTGTCCCTTGGGCAAGATACTGAATCCCAAATTGTCCCGTTGAATCACTGCTGCGTGAATGTACATGTATGGTGGAAAAGTGCTATATGTGAATATAAATATGAATGTGTGTGCAAAAAGGTGAATGAGGCTTCCATTGTGAAGTGCTTTGAGCAGATGATAAGACTAGAAAAGTGCTATATTTGCACAGTCCATTTATCATATCAAAACAAACACCAAGCCATGAGGAGGAGGGAACTGCCTCCAGAGCTCCCAGACTCAGATCTGGGAAAGGCTACAATGCACTGAAGGTGCCTAAGAGCACAGTGGCCTCCATGATCCAGTTTAGAACAACCACAACTCCTTTTTTTTTTTTTTTTTTTTTCAATTCTCTCAAACAAGTTAATTTGGGGATTATTTGTGTATCATTAGCCTCTCATGGTCTGACAATATATTTGCGTGTTCTGGTCATCATGAGCAATACAATAAACCAATTGTGCCTATTTGAAACTAAAAATGATTTGTACACTGTTAGTTAAAAATGGTCTAAAGAAATAAAATACCAAAGTAAGCATAAATCTATATACTATGGTTATAGATGAGTTAAGTTACTTAGCAGATAAAACATTTTACTACTTGATGAATTCAAAGACAGATGAAGGAATAAAGGTGTAAACCCTTTTCAAACACAAAGAGAGAGCAGGAA
The DNA here is from genome assembly GCF_046630095.1 of Trachinotus anak. Taxonomy (NCBI): domain Eukaryota; kingdom Metazoa; phylum Chordata; class Actinopteri; order Carangiformes; family Carangidae; genus Trachinotus; species Trachinotus anak. The sequence goes on from NW_027273884.1 coordinate 3,741,354, forward strand.
ATATAATTTATGGAATTCAAGCTATGGCAAAAAAAAAAAGTAGACTCAGGATGATGTGACTAATCTGTATTAAGATTTGCTTTGTTGATTTATCTGCTACAAAATAACTTTGTCAGGGTTTCTGTATTAAAATGCTGAAGGATCATTGTCAGCCATCACTGACCAAGATTAGAGACGGCATCAAAACTGATGAAAGAAGCACGTTTTCATAACTTATCTTAGGATTACAGACATCTGCATGAAATATACATTTGATTTATCATCAAATTCATAAATCTAAATTACATCTGAGCTGCTCTCAACAACAGGAGTTGCATGTGTGGCTATGTTGTCGTAATAAGTTTGATGAAACACATATTTCTTGTATTATGCTAAGTACATTGTGAGCTTTGAAGTGAGACAGAGCGTATTACAAGACAGTCCATCACTAATGTGAATCATTGTGCAGATAATTACTCAGTTCATCTGAGAATTACTTTTCCATACGTCATCATTATGCTAATCTGTGATTTTCTGTTTGGACTGTTAAAATGATCTGTTTCTACATCTGACCTGTGATCGAAAAAATATCAAAAAATCCATCGATCCATAATCAAAGTAAACGGAAGTACAACAGTCTCCTTTAACTGCTGTAAATAGAGCCATCAGCCGACTGTGTATCTCATGTCCTACTTTTCCTGGCACTCAACAAAGTGTGAAATATGTTTTCTGCAGAAGAAAGCTGAAGGTGAGCACCTGCACTGTCAGTTAGAATTAGTCTTAAACTTTATCATCCCATAACTCCAGGTCCTTGAAATAAATCGCAAATCTCCTTTACAATATAATCTTTATGAAAAACAAAAAAATATCACAAGTGAGAAAGCAAAGTGGAAACAGGGAGAAGCTCTTCCAACTCTCAGTTGACTTGATAAAGTGATGAATCATTCAAGTTACTATCAACTCATGGGGTTTATTCTACAACATCAAATTGTAAAACTGGAAATCAGCTGCAAGTGCTCGACATAACGTTTGCATTCTGTCATTGATTCTCAATAAAGCAAGGCAATTTCTCATTTCACCTCCAAGAGCACTAGGAAGACATGTTTTGACACAAGGGCAGATCAATACAAGTTTGACTCTACGTCTCAGCATTTTTCAGAGTCTTGAAGCCACCAACCACAGGCCCCCAGAAAAGTATTGTCTCCATTTTCCAGCTGTGCCTGTCTGTCAGCGGCTGAACCTCTTCCTCCTCTGTTTTGCATGGTGGGGCTGGCAGTGTCTGAGAGGGATGAGCGGTGTTGTGTGGAATGAGCTGTGCGAGGAATCCTGCATGTTACCATGTCAGTCAGGGTAAAACTGAAACCACCGGCATGTCAAGCAAGCTCATGTCGAGAATTTAAATCTTTGAACACAGCTCTATTGGAAATCAGTCTTTCGTTATCGTCCCTGGTTGTAGATTGAGGAGCCCATATACAAACTCTACACAGTCAGGTAAAAGGTTATCAGACGAGGGGCAAATACATCTGAATACATCAATTCATTGTGAGATAAATATTTAAAATGGATTGTAAAAAGAAATATAATACACACACAAAATGTTCTTTTCCTCACCACATCTCTTTTTTCTTGCCACCTTTCCAATTTTCCTTATGCATATATAATAAGATCGAGATGTCCATGCAGACACTGAGCAGCATGATGGTGCCACCACTTAACCCTCGCTGCCAATTTCTCAATTGCCAATTTGTTCCAACAGAAATACCACAGGGAAAAAAATCCCCTGCAGGCCAAAAAGCATTTTCCCCATAGACCACCATTATAGATGAGACATCCTGTTGTCAAAAAACTGTTGGCAGGACACATGAGCTGCAAACAAGGCCAAATATTACTCCTTGTATTATGAATTTTTAAACTATGAGGGTTTTATGTCACTCAAAAAAGAGACAGAAAGAAATTCTAACTTTCTCTCTAGGCGATCATTTTACAAGTAAATGTGTCTGAGATCACAGCTCAGTCTTTGTCTTTAATTTCTGTGTTTGGTGGTTCTGTCAGATGATCCTGTGGTTATTAAAAAAAGATTTTACAGAGCAGCAGCTTAGCGATGAACAGGAAGTTAAGATGTAGTTTTAAGGGGCCACAGTTCAGTCACTACTTTCAAACTTGTTCTGTTGTCTGACAAAGAAACATTTGTAAATGAGAGGAGGTTTATTAAAATACTGTAAATGTGAGCACAGAGAGGAGAGAAGCAAACAGATGAAGGGCTGAAACCAGCTGACACACTAGGACGAATGCAAATACAACATGATGATGTCTGTTGTTTACAGTGGCTCCACAACAGGCTGTGGAGGGGGGCAGTCGCAAAAATGTGTTACAGCCACTTTTTAAAAATACACACTGAAAAAAGCTAATATCAGTTCAAGTGTACACTTCATTTTGAATATTTTCAAAGTTTTATCTTGTTGTCAAACAGATCCTTCCTTTGGAACTCACAGAACACTGCACTACTGTATTCTTACGCACAAGTGCATCTACCTCGCACTGTATTACGCTGCAGATCAGCTGTTTGAGTCAGAAAGATAAGTGCACTTGTGCGTAGTAAATACTGTGCCGATGCACCCAGCCGATTCTCTAAACATGTAGTGTGCCGATCCAAATGGACTGCAGGTAATACTCCGAATATAGATAACAACCACACACAACCCCACATCGGATAATCCAGACTTTAAGATAGTTATCTACGCGCTGTTTGCTGTTTCACTACACTCATAACCAGCACCAATCATGGCTGTATTAAATGCTTTATGTAAGTATGGTGAGGGAAAGGAAATGTGTGGGGGGAAAATAAATTCACCAAGTAACACCTGTACATCTACAGATTCATGCAATTAATCAGCCAATCAACTGGCAGCGTTGTAAAGTATAAAATTCAGCAGCTCCAGGTCAGGAGCCTCAGTTGGTATTCACTTCAAATATGAGAATGAGAAAAAAAAATGACAGTGACCATGGCATGATTGTTGATGCCAGGCTGGCTGGTATTAAGTACCTCTGCTGCTCTCCTGGGATTTTCATGCACAACAGTCTCTAGAGTTTACTCAGAGAGGTGTGGAAAAAGAAAATAAGAGAGCCGGAATTATATGGAGGGAAACACTGTTCAGAAACAACCCCCCCCCCCAAAAAAAAAAAAAAAAAAAACTGAGCAGTTGAAGACTGAAGCCTAGTGTGATGAATCTTGTCTGCTGAGGCATCAACAGCATGAATCCATGGAGCCAACCTGCCGCTGGGACCAGTGGCAACAATTTATTCATATTCTAATGGCTACTTCCAGCATGATGGTACACCGTGTTACAAAGCAGGATATGTGAATATGAAGCCGGCAAATCTGCAGAACAGGTGTGATGCAGTCATGTCAACATGGACCAGAATCTCAAAGGACTGTTTGAAAGGACTGTAGAACCAGCAGCCCCTCGCTCACCCTGTCACCTTAATTAAAAGAATATAAAGAAGCGATTCCACGATCATCCCACCTATCAGTCGCTGTTTATTCTACACAGGTCACGGCTGTTACAAATTACATCTGATCATCGTCCCTACATGCGACCTGCATTTACATTTTCATGAATAGAGAAATCTCCCCGCAGAGATCAATCGTTAGCCTTGGCTGACCTGACCTTGCACAGTGCTGTCAGTCACCGGACACGAGCGCATGAGTGGAGGCGTAGGGTTCTGTAGTGCTTGGTGCATTTGTATGTGCGTATGTGTGGAGGTCTCCAGGGTGTGAGTTTAGATGAATGCTGTTTGTTGGAGAAGGTGGGTGCTGGCAGACCTTGCATTTGCTATTCCCCATGCTTCATATATTCTGCCAATTCTGAATTATTCAAAGGCATTAACATTCTTAACGCTGGCTAATAATACATTATTGAGGCAGCAGTGGACCCTACTTTGGCAGAATCACATTTTTAGAGCCTGATTCTGTTGTTCAAAATACACAATTAAACTTGGATGGTTTCCTCTGTGTTCTAAACAATTAGTTAGGATGATACATTTCCTAAGATATTACTCATGTCTATATTTGGTGGAGCTTACAGACAGAAAAAAAAAAAAAAAACTGCTTGCATGCTTAGATATGCATCAAAGATCAGTCCAAGCTTTACTGCCTGGTAAGGAAGGTTGTGTCGCAAATGAGATTTGCAGTGGAGTCATAATTAAACTATAAAACTTTAGTGGAACAATAAAACACATAAAAGTACAATTATATGCATAACAAATTGCTACAATATTCACTCTAGTTAATAAAATCTGACAAGGAGTCAATAGCTTGACAGAAAACATAAATGGTACTCAGCATAAAAGCATAAAATACAGAGTGCTTGTGCAGACAGAAAATGCTTCACTACGTGCAAATGAAGGTTTGTACTTACAGTGCAGATAAAGAAAGACCCTTGTTCTTTTAATGGTCAGGTAAACCATTAGAACCCAAGGCTGGATTACCAACCAGGCAAACAGGGCAGGTGCCCTGGGGCCAAGGCTGCATTAAAGTATCATGGGCCCTGGGGCTACTAACCCAGTCCCCCATCTGATAACTTCCAGACATTCAGAAGGTTTTTACTGTAAGCTGAATTATCCATAGAGGTCTCCCCTTCTTCATAACAAAGGCACCAGGGGATTAAAAGTGCTAGAAACATTGAATAAAGCAGTTTCGCATTAAAAATCAGTGTTGTCCGTGGGCACAGGACATCAGGGAGCCGAGCTGCCACTAACATTACACAGGATGCTTCTCTGATAACTTAAACCCACGGTATGAAACTCCTGTTGCTCAGGGTCTCTCAATCAAAACAAAAATATCATGGGCGACATCATGAAATAGGGTAGGATCATGGCAGCTGTTGTCTTCACTATCATTGTCATAACTTCTCCCAGTTTGGTTTCTTTCAGTCTCAGTAGGTCAGGAGGTTTTTACCAGGAGCCGAATTTTCCACAGAGGTCTTCTCTCCAAAACAAACAGACCAGGTGTTTATAACCATTAGAGTCATTGGAGAAAGCTTGAAACAAATTTCAATTGTTTCTTTTATAAGTTATAAACCAGACGTTCGGGGGGTTTTTATTTGCAGCAGAATCATCTACAGAGGTGTCCTCCTCTCCAAAACCAGGGGATTTAGACTGAAGGAAATGACAAATAAAGCTGTTTCACTTTAAATTTAATGATTTGCCACAGGGCGTCTCGAAATAGTTGGAGGCTGAGACTGCTGTGCTTCGTTTCTTTGATAACTTATAAATGAGACATTTGGTAGGTTTTTACCAGCAGCTATTATCCACTGAGGTGTCCTGGCATGCACAAATCCTGACAAACGACCAAATGATACAGATAGTTACCTTGATTAAAATCACAGACTTCACAAGGTTTGGTCCATAATTTAAGTACACAACTCACAAAATATATAAGTCTAGTCATTTTTAGACGTTTTAATGTGGAAAGTTTGCATATTGTACCTTTGAATGTCCATAACTCCATGTGGGAGTGCAGTCTCATGTGTAAAGTTTGTCTAAGAGGGCGCCACAGGGTCAGACTTTGAAAACCCCTGATGTAGAGTATCCCTAGCAGGACAATTGATGACATTTCTCAGTGGTCTTAAGTTATCCTGGAAATAACAACAACTGTACTTCTTTGATCTGGTTTCACTGAGCAACCCAGTGTGTGTTTCCTTAGCCGAAAGGAGAGACCAGCAGTGGGACTCCGCTGCAGGACGAACCCCCCACCCCACCCCCCAACACGCCTCTCATGTGGGCTTGATACGACACAAGCAGACACTGAGGAGACACACAGGGGTAACCTCAGCAGGAGATAATGATGACATTAGGGTCCTTCAAAATGTCCCCCTCACCAGAGACATGTTAGCATCAGGTTCCATTATGATGCTGCAACAATTACTGTACACCCAGGGAGATACAAGCACACTATTACCTCTCTTTATGATGCTCTCATCATCCGAGTTTCCCCACAGAAGCTGTGGACACAGAGTTTTCTGCAGTGAAAGAAAAGAGTAGAGAAGAACAGCAGGTACACCACGTACCTTCACAGGTGCAGGAGGGAAACACAGATGGAGGCTGTACACCACAAGAGTCCCCACTCCTTCCTTTTTCATCTCACTCGTATAGACTTCTCCCCCCGAGCTGATCCAACATCCAGCCGTTTCATTACTTTGAGGTGGAGCTGAGGTCACTAATGTTGGACAGGCTATCAGATCTCCCCGCTGGGCCAAGCTATTGAGGCTGGAGGGAAACACTACGCCTTCCTAGATATCCTGCTTGTGCACTGTCCTGACCCTCCCCATCCTTTCACTCCTTACACTGGGGACAATCCTGGCCTGAGGTCCATCCACATGTCTGAGAGCCTGTGTGGCTAAAGCAGCGCCTCAGGCCATGAAAACCACTGGCGATGGAGCCTTGATGCAGGAGGCGCCTCTGCTGTCTTCCACCGGCTCTAATGAAAATCCACGGACAAGTAAAAGAGACCCAAGGGTGCATGCAAATCAATATACGCACAGTGAGTCAGCAGTACAAATTTGTTTTCATTAGCAGTTCTTTCTTTTTCGCCAGTTTAATATAAGGTTTTCACAGCAGCTAGCGATGCAGCATTAAGGAGCATTTCAAGAAAGTAAAAGCTCATTTCAATTAGACTGCAGTGCCACTTCTTCATGCCATCGAACATCTGTTTGCTCTTATTGTTGAGAAGTATTTTCCACCTGGCAAACCAGGGCTGATTCATAAGTTAAAAGGCTTTGCAGCTTTTTTTTTAAAGCTTCTCTTGTATGATCTCAGTTTTTTGTGTTTCATCAACAAGCCAATTTGCACATTAATATTGCTAATCTGTCTCGTCTGACAAAGACTAAATACTTAACCAATACGACTTACCAAACAACACATCATCTGACTCATTAAGGCAGTATGTGACGACTGGATCATCTCGCCAACGTCAAATAAAATCACCATATCATCTCAAACACTCGTCTTTTGTGTGTAGAGAGAATAAAGCATTAAACAGAGCACAGAGGCCTTTCTCTGGAAGTGCTCAAAGTTGAAAGGGAGTCAGGAGTAAAAAGATGTGATCTCGAGACTTTTTTTTTTCCGTGTTATGTGTATGAGTCTTTTGCAAAATATATTCTTTATAAAAATGAATGAGGAGGGAAGAGGGAACGGGACTACGGTAGAAAACTGTAATATGTTTGTTTATCCTGCAATGATTAAGCTCGTTATCATGAAATTACCTGATAAACAGGCCACAGTGCAGACTGCAAGTGCAATCATCTTCACGAATTTCTGTCAAGACTCAAACATGTATCATTATTATTTTAGGGAGTTTGGCATCCTCTGTAATAGAGTTAGGGTCTTAAATGTCTCTACAGGCTGTTTCTGCAAACACTGCAGGACCATTACATCTGATGTCTCTCCCATTGTTTCTCTCTCTGTCTATTATCCCATTGTCCAAATAAAACCTGACCGACCTCTTTCATTTCTTACGCTTCACTAGGCAAGACTCATACTCATGTCATATCAGTCAAAATAACTAAGTATGGCTGCAACACTGACGAGCACCAATTCTCTATTAATGCAGCAAATTGTGTGAGGCACCATTTTCTAATTAGATATCCTTTAAGGCTTCATAAGCTATAATAAATGTTAATTAATAATTTACTAATACATACTGTATACATCAGCTATAAGTCATGGATAAGAACATTTTGGGTTGGCAGGGTGTTTATCCTCCTCTAGCAGGACACTTGCTTCTTCATCGTAGTTGCCTCAGTAAACCTTCTGCACAGCTGGAAAAGGGCTGCTCAGCATCTGGACCAAAATGAATTTATTAATAACTTGTTAACATTTCCATTTAAAGGCTCGGTGGATTTGCACTTTCTTATTAACTCATTAACATTTATAACTAACTTGAGGTGTAGTAGATTTGTCTTGAGATGCACTACTCAGCCTGTGATCTAAGCTCTATGATAATTTCTCATGTGGTTCTGGAGGAGCTTTGTCAGGTTTGAACAACCGTGATGATGGCATAGTGATGTCATCATTGGTTCTCTAACTTAACTAAAAGCCTGGTTTCTGGAGTTTGAAAGATTTACCAGACAGGGAGGGGCCTGAAATGTAAGATCCCTTGTATGTGGAGCAAAACCTCCAGCTGAGAATAAGATTCAACATCAATTTTACCAGTTTTATTTATTTATCGGTTTGAGAGTTTAGCTTCATGAAGGTGCAACTCTAAGTTGTTTGAGTACTCCTTTTGGAAAATGTGAGAAACCTGTGTTGTTAATAATACATTATTAGACTTATTTATTTACATAATACATAATTAACATCAGATTTTTTTGTTTTTGTTATTTTTATTTATTTTTCTTATTTTAGTGTTTTTACCATATTTATTATTTGGCCTATTACTATTAACTATTGCAGACTTGATGGCTTATTAGAAAGTGAAAGAGGGGCTACAGTAATGACTTGATGATTGATGACTCACCAGACAGAGAGCTGCCCACCCAAAACTTTATTAAAGTGATAGTTGGGGTGATTTGACATGGGGTTGTGTGGGATAGTATGTAGTCTCTCTACTTTACAGTCTGTGTATCATGGGCAGTAGATTCAGATCAGCCTGCTTCCAATTCCGAGAAGCAGTCAGGAGCGCAGAAGCTGAGTGTTGTGCTGCTGTGGACGGGGTCAACAGAAAAACTTATTTTAGTAACTTAAAAAAATACCTATAGAAAAAAGATATATATCATATAGCCTGTGGGACAATATTTTCTCAGTTGTTGAACTACCATATTCTTATGCATAAGCGTGCGCTTATGCTTATCCGACTTAAATCTGTGGAAACTACAATGCTCGCCATCAGTGTGCTTCTGTAGTAACATGGTAGTTCAATGGTTCACAAACTGTAGTTCCAAAGTAAAGGGCTGTTTGACAACAAGAGTGGTGAAAATATTCAAAGTAAAGTGTGCACTCAAATTCATATTAGTTTTTTTCCTGTGGGCATTTTTTTAAAGTGGCTAAAATACGTCTTTGCAATGCCCCATTCACAGCAGCACATTGCTCAACTGCTGCTTCTCTAAACTGGCAGCACACTGATCCAAATCTACTGCAGGTAACACACTAACTATAGATCAGTACCTCACACAACCCCATGCAAATGACTCCAACTAAACAATAATTATTTCATAACTGAATTCTTTAGAATTGCTGCAAAATATGTTCCTATTCATTAGTTAATTAGTTAAACAGTGCATTGTACTATCATAAAGACCTTTAAGCCTTCAAAACTGAATTTGTTCTGCAGCCAACAACACACAGTGCAGATTTAAATTTCTAGAGAATAGTCTGCAGTTCAGGAAGTTAATGAGAGGCAGTAGCCAATATACTGTTGTTATAACCATTAGCACGAATACATAGGCAGCCATGCTGGAGTGGGGGATGAATGGCACCTCATGCATCCTGCAGGGACGTAGACATGTCACCTGGTAAATACACTCCCGAACAGGAACTACTTTTTCAAACAGGTCCTGATTCACATTCACACTGTCAACTCTGACATGTTTAAATGTCATTGCTGTCACCAGAACTGGTGACAAATGAAAAAGTGAAACTGATGATTCATTTTACTGCATGCACATAGACAACCTGGCTACCCTAATCATCCAAGCAAAGAAACAACAGCACATTTATAGTTCTTATTATTTTCTAGATTTACATAATTGCTCTTGTTTTGAGGGTAAAAAAGGGTTAAAATTCTATTATTTAGCATTTCAGAACTGTTTTCTCTTGCTTGACAAAACATAACCATCAGTCTGTCTGAACTAGAAGCTAATATCTTGCTCTGCCATGTAAAATCTTTGTAGGAAGTGTCTGTGGCTGCCTGACAACAAGTAAGGGTGCGTCAAAGGGTCAAAATAGTGCTCGGTCCTTAATCTCATCGCAGTTAAGGAGTTTATTCTGACAGCCCTAATTTATATTATTTCCACTCTCATGTGAACTGAGCAGTACGTAATGTAACATATCCAAAATATATGTGCAGTCATACGGATGTATCAAAACAAAGACGTGAAACTTCAGCAGTGACGATGAAGTCATCCCTGTCTGTGTTCACTGGGAAGGCGAGAGCTGGGTTTTATTCCACCAGAATCCTGCTGAAGTTCTCAACTCTGGAGGAGCAGGAGGATGAAATTTCACGTGAGACATTTTCAGCTGCAGCATTCAGACATCTGTCAGATAAATGTCTCTCACACACAAGAGCACACATCTCTGTATAAACCATTCTGTACATTGTCAACAACGCTGAATCCCATTTTCAGTCTTTTTCAGAGGCATGCATCATAACAATACATCCCTCCTCAGCCGCAGTGCAGGCAATTTTCCACACAATGCTTCACATCATGCCATCGAGCACAACAATGGAGCAAGGGAACCTGTCTGCTCTCAGATACTGCTGTGCAGCACCAACAAGGGCAAGGACAGGCTCATTACTGAAAGGCATGATTCATCATACCCTACAGAGTGTTTACAGATGTGCAAGACTCTCATCTCTTGTTCGGCCTGTGTACTAATGTAGCTGTGAAGAAGATGAAATCATATGAGTGTCCCACATCTAGGACATAGGAAGTTGAAACTATGACTTACTGTAGCTTATAGTCATTAACTAGTGTCCACTTTTAAAGGTTGACCTGCAGAGGGAAGACAGGTAAGGCTTGATAACTGATAATTATGACTTAATGGCATAATTATGAAACAGTAAGCTGTAATCAAGAGATGCAATGTCCCACTGTTCATTTATTTTATGTCAGAAATAAGATGCATATTCATTTTAATGACAAACTGAGTAATAATTGTGCAAGTCACAAAATATATAAAAGTTCAAATTATTAAAGCTGCTCTAATTAGGATTAGTATTGCTATTAACACAGAATCTCTCATAGTCATACGTATATACACATATTGTGATGAATCCAATCACCAGAACTGGAGCTGCCTGGTATGGCAGCGTATGAGAATAAGTAACTCATAAGCTTACATTTACATTCAATATTTATTATCCCATTAAGACTGGATGAGACGTGTGTTTCTCTGGATGAGACGCACACACATAGCGTATGATTACTTCATTTCGTAAAATCCATTATGGTAAATGTATTTTGTTAATTCTTTGCCTTTATTCTAATGTTCATTATCATTTAAAAAAAAATAAAAATAAAGGTTAAAAAAAGGTTGAGCTGTTTAATTTTAACATTTGCAAAACCCTCAGGTTTGAAGAGGTTGTTTAAAAAGAGTCCTCAGGTTTTAGATCATTTTTCAGAGGGCACCTCAGGTCTTGGGGTATGGGGGTATGGGGTAAATATGTGAAGTTAATATTGAATAATTCATTCATTCATTAGCCATACCACTTTATCCCTTTGGTGCTGTGGGGGGGCTGGACCCTATCCCAGCTGACATCGGGCAAAAAGCAGGGAAACACCATGGACAAGATGCCAGTCTATCACAGGGCTGATACACAAACCAACGCAGGCAACAGGAGAATATGCAACCTTCCTGCTGTGAGACGATAGCACTAACCACTGCACCACCATGCTGCCTTAATAAGTTATATGATATTGAATAATTCTGTGCTAAATCAGCCTATATACACTATAACTGATAAAGGAGATCACCCTAAGAAGTAAGGAGCTGAAAACCTGACATGAGCTCTATCCTCACTCACTCTGCGAGGTCACACAAGGAGAGGCTGATCAACTTGAACTTTAAAACTCCTCTTGTTTGAAGAGGACTATTTCCTGACTGGCAGTGGGAGATTGATGAGGCGTGACCAGCCAGAGCCAGCCGCAGCACAAGGAGCAGGGGGTCGAGAGGAGAGAATTTGCAGAACTGATAGGAACTGACCAACCCGCAAATGTTAACAATCTCACATTAGTGCACTGGAAACGGTTTGGAAATGTGAACTTAGTAAAAGAATATTACTTGATCATAACCCTGATGTTATCTCACTTAATGAAGCACATGCAAAAGGCAAAGGCACTTACAGGCTTCTACCTGTTCAGACACAACCAAACAATGTTCAAAAAGGCAGTTATACATCTACACAAACAAGTCTTTAGTGCTATAAAGGCATTAAAAGGATCTGGGAGAATTTCTTTTCTAATTAAGAACAAATTGTTTGAGTCTCATGATGGGGATATTAGCTTTACAAGTTAAAGATTTAAAGAGATTTTCTGGAGACTATTTTGTTATATTCACCTGCTATTTACCTCCAGAAGGATTCACAAGATCAACTGGTTCTCATTCCTTTTGTGGGCATTTAACAGCTCAGATGTTTAGTCTATCTGATATGGCTGGTGTTTATTTGTGTTGGGATTTCAGTAGTTGTATGGGTAGCCTTGGCAATTGTATAAATTATGTGGATAATATTCCTGACAGAAATAATTTAGACAGCACCATTAATAACTATGGGGAAATATTAATGGAGTTGAGTTCTCAGTTAAAGGAAAAGCTGTTAAAGACTATATTATTCCACATGCAGGCTTAAATACTTGCAGGCTTAAATACTTGTGTGTTTCCCCTTCCAATTACTTAATTGTGTGATTAGGGGGAGAGGGTTTCTTTTTTTCTGGTTAACAGATATAATTTACCTTTCTACTCTTTACTGATGTTAAAGGTGCAGGTACAGTAAGACCTTACATAGCTAAAGATGACTTGCATTTACCATATTCTAGACAGATTGTAAAACAAAGGAGACAGAGATTGATTTTAGTCTTCTCGCCAATGTAACTCCATATATTTGGGCTTAATTAAGCAACTAGGGATCATTAAAAATGGAATGAAAATTGGTCTGATATACTGTGTTAATACAGAATTAAATATATGTGCTAATAAAAATGTATGATTTTGGAAAATCTAACAAACCCTATTAGAATCGACATTCACAGACTTTCTGGGACCATTTCAGAACAGCTGAGACAAACTTTCAAAGATGATTTCTGACATTAGAATTCAACTTGGCAAACCAAAAAAGGCCTACCAATGAAAATGGTGAATGTTGCTCTGATTTAGTTAAAAAGGTCTTTGCAGATTTGTGTTCTGGATGCAATAAATAATTTGATTATGATTTGTTTTTCTTTATAGGGAAATAAATAGTTTAAAAGAGATAATGGAAGCTGATGTAAATAGTAATAACATTCAAAAATATATTTTGAACGTAAGATTTTCTGTGAAAGAGGTTAAAAAAATGAAATAAATAAATAAATAAGATAAAATAAATAAAAATTGCAAAAAGCCACTGGAATTGATGAAATTTCCTATTAAGTCTTGAAGTCGCCAAGGTTTTTTAATGAGTTATATGTTTATGTGTCAATTTTTTCAATGAATTGTTTTGACAGTGAGAGCTACCAAGCTACCCCTCAGTTACAAGGCGTATGTTTTACCAGCTGTGTGCATAAATTATATTCCTCATTTTTAAACTGCAGACTTAAAGATCAACTTAAGAGGACAGGTTTGTTAGAAAAGCCAGTGCATGTATTGATCTGCAGTCATTTCAATTACACACGCTAGACCTACATTTGCTTGTTTTATTGATTTCAAGGAGGCATTTGTTTGGATTAATAGCAGTTGTTAAATTCTGGTGTTAATGGGACGTTTCATTTTGCCATTTAGTCTCTTTATGAAGCACCCGTTGCCTGTGCATATACATTTTTGATGACGACAAAACAAATTGTACATTTAAGACAATAATCACTGAAGAGAAGTTCTTTTGGTTCAGTGGTGCTGCATCAGTACAAATATCTTGATTTGGTGCTGAACAAGCACATGATATTTAAAGGAGCTACCTGTAAGTTTTGGTATTGCTACAAAGCCAGAGTTAGCATGAACAGCTGTTTACTTAGAAGAAATGTTCCAAGTTTGGCATCATGTCTCCAGAGGTGGAAAGCAACGTCTACGTTAACTCTTGTCTCTATCACATCTTTTCTTCTACTGAAATTAGCATGCTAACCTGCTAGCCCACCTCCTCACTTTCCAATAGCAACTCACTGTAGCCTCAAAATAGGGTAGCGCTGCTCAGAGGGAGTCTTATGACCGCTTGTCTTGTATGGTTGAAACTCTTGTCAAGCAACAATCACCACCACCCGCTCGTGGCAAGAAATCACATTACTCAATGACATTCTGGAGCTCAGGAGTAAAATGTGTCTTATGTATAGACAAAATTGATCTGTCGATACGTGGTCTGAACTAAAATTCTGTATCTATGACCTCATAAAGAACAGATACAGCATAGAACCTTATGTGAAGTAGAATTTAAACTAAAGACAAAGATCAGTACATGTATGTGCAGTTATGTTCAGGAACACTATCATTAACCTTAGAGACAGGCAGGTTTAATGCCACTGCAGAGGAGGAGACGTTTTTTTGTTGTGTGTGCTATAGGTGCACACAACAAACACAGTGTCCTGAAATTATGAACAAGGTTCATATTTTGTTTTTCTGTCCTGCCTATGATGATGTTAGGGACATTTTAATACAATGTTCTCCATTTATGTCAACCCCACAGCTGGAAAAATCATGGATGAAGCTGAGGTTGTTTGCTACCTTTAAAAATTCAACTGGCTGACAATCATATTGCCATGACAACAAATCTGAAGCCACCTGTTATCTTGCAATGTACGTCAGCGTGACATAAGTTTAGGATGAGGCTGTGTGGGCTGCATTCAAATTCACACAAATGACATGTTGGTTGTATTTTTTTCCAACTGGATTCCTCAGGAAAACTGAGCCCTGCTCATGCCTGAATGTTGTTTTCCACATTAGGTGACCGACTTTGGCCTCTTATATTAGTATGCATGCATTGTTTCCTGTGAATGTGTGTGGGTTTGCAATTTGTGTGGGAATGGCAGACTCCACCACTGACAAAATTACTATATAAAGAGACAAAATTGCAAAATGAAAATACACTGAACAGCTTTTGCTGAAAATAGTCAGAAAATGGGGATTGATACAATGAGAAGCTTGGGGTTTATAGCTTTAGGTCTACAATCACTGGATACACTAATGAGGATTTTTATTTTTTTGTCATTTTTGACTGTTTTTCTTGATGGCAATGAGCTCATAAAGACCTGTTTTATTAATGTGAATTATTTTGTTTGTTTGTTTCAACGGGAACAGCCAAAAAGAGAAAAAGGTGTTTATAGTGGGAAAGTATGTTTTTTACACCTGCCATGAAAGGTGAGCAGGTAATTTATCCTGTTATGTGTTTTTTTGTCTGTTCTGATCCACCTGAAGACCTGGGCCAAGTGACAGTGTCATCTCCAACTTATCCGGGAATTCATGTGGCTCGAGGGCCAGCTTATAATCATCACTGTCATTGTCAGGGCGAGGCACAAAGTGGCCATTACTGTCCCCATTGAATGGTTGACCTGACCTCCTCACAGTGTCCCTTGCCAGGAACATTACTTCATTTGGCCCCGGTTAGTCCCTCCTCGGTCAGGTAATAGCAGTATAGTCACTGTCACTTTTTGGTGGTTTGGGAAAACCGAAGCCCCATTTGCATGATGAGAAAATGGCCTGGGGACTCATAGTTAATTAATGACTATCAACTGTAATTTTAGCTCATCGCGAAGCTGATTTATCTGCAATAAGTAAAATCCCCAATATTGGTATTATTAAACAACAATAGCCTATTGTTCAAATTGGACTCTTAAGTTTCAGATGTTGTTGATTTTGCTTTGTTCTTATGGAGAAGATTTAAAATACCTCCTCAAAGCAATCTTAAAGGAGGTATTTATAAGTTTTGCTATTGCTACATATCCAAAGTTAGCATTAAGAGCTGATTACTTACTAGTCTAGAAGAAACGTTGCAAGTTTCGTTGCAAGCAGCACCACTGTTAACTCATTTCTCCATCACATCTTTTCTTCCACTGAAGTTAGCACGCTAACCAGCTAGCCCACTTTGTCAGTTTCTGATAGTGACTCACTGTAGCCTCCAATCTGCCCTGAAGATGTAGCGCTGCTCAGAGGGCAGATCATGACCTCTTGTCTTGTAATGGCAATGATGGCCGTGGCTTTTGTCAAGTGACAGTGACCACCAGCAGCTCCTGGCAAGAAACTACATTCAGCAGCAGAGAAAACTTACAAATAGCCCCTTTAAAGCTACATTTTTATATCAACAGTTGATCAGTGGATGTGTAAAGTGTATTGAGTTGCTTGTGATGACAAACTCATGGAGAATTATTCACACACACCTTGGCAAATCCTTATACTCAACCTTACTGGTTTGAAAAAATAATAGTAATGATAATAATGATAATACACTTTATTTTTATAGCAGAAATAGTACATAATAGCAAAGAATCATAACATTTACAAATAAAATGTAAAACCTCAGTTGAATCAAAAACACAAGACAAAGATAAGATAAAAACAATTTTCAGTACAAGCAATTTTAAAGTTATGTTGCAAGCACGAATTTCTTAACCATGTACAACAACAACACAATAAAAGATTCTTAAAATGAATTCTGTGTTCTTAAAAACACCAGACCTCCTGTATTAACCTTTCAGTATCAGCCTTGGAGAAAAAATGTTCAATGCTCTGCTGGAAATAGTGTGCCTGGGTGATAAATTATAAAAAACAAGAGCTCATTACATAAAGTGTGATTCAAGGCAAACAGTGTTTAAGACTGAACAAATGCTGGTATTATAGGTTTAATTTGATTCATGCTATGAGGCTTTGTAAGAGACAAGCCCTCATTCGTAGCCATGAACTGCATCATGCGTTACCTAGAAAAGGATCATTTATTAGAGCTAGCTCTTTGTCAACCCATTTTTGATCCTGTGATATAACTCACTGGTACATTTAGCTGCTCAGGATTTATTAGTGGATATTACTGTTCTTCACCTCTTACATTTGGTGCCGCGTATTGTGAAAGTGTCATTGTGTGTCCTCACATTGCTCCTACATTTACACACAGACAAAGCCAGCTGTGCACACAGCACAGTTTGTCCTTTCAGGAGGAGCTCAGAGTGCAGGATTTCCTGCAGTGCTCAGCGCCTGTCACAGTGATCATCATGTGCATCACAGATCAAGGTTACTGTAAAAAGAAAAATAATAATAATAATAGGATCAAAAGAAGCACTTTTCAAATATTGTCATAAAATCAATAAAACTGAATAATATGCATATTAAATACAGAAAATGAGACATTCAGTCACGAGAGAGAATTAAATCAAATCTCTCAGATGTTATTGGCACGCTTAAAAGTGGGTGTTGCTCAGTGACTACGGCAACATGATAGAGTGTTGCCAGGTGTGCAACAATTATTGTATTGTAAGAAAATGTATCCCTTTGTAATTTTACACACACTAAATGTGAAATAACCCTGACATGTTACAAAATCTCCTCTATATCAGTGAAAGGGTACAGAGCTGATCTGGAACCAGCCTGATTATTCTTCACGCACTGTGTTGATAACATATAATTGAAAACTGACCCTGACCCTGCCATCAGTCATGAAATCACATCTCCATTGTCGCATTGTGAGACAGCCGCTGTCACCACTCACATCATCTTACATAAATTTCTTTGTTCATGTATTTCACATGTTTTGTTTGTTATGGTTTATGGTGGAAAAAAATCACTTACCTGTGAGATCTGCTGGCACAGACATTCAGGAACTCCTTGCTGTGGTTCATACACCTCCAAGTACATTGTTAGACCAGCGAGAGGTGGATAAGGATTAAATAAACAGGTTAGACCTCAACCACTGTTTTCACAGGCTCACCATCTGAAATCCAAACACACAACAACTACCATGATATTGCTCTTCTAGCTTCACCCTAACCAACAGTCAAGTGTAATTGTATACCATTGCATATGGTGGCTTAACTAGTCATGCAGAATCACATTTGATTCCATGAGTTTATGAAACCACCTCTGATGAGTATTTTTTGTTGTATATACAATACAGTGAAAAACAACACATTTTTAGCACATAAGAAGAGACAAATGAACAATTAACACAGGAACTTAAAACAACTACTTTGCATTTCACTGTAGTGTTTCTCCAAGGTTGACTGCAGGGTGGGTGGAGGGGTTGCTGTAACAGCAGGAGCTGCTCAGCAGGTCTGACAAGGATCAGGCTCCCTAGCATCAGCATCCTCGCCGCGGTCACCACACTGGGTGTGTTTAAAAAGACATTGATATTTGGGCCTCACTTTTAGACAGGAGGGGTAAACGTCTGTTAATCTTTGGTTGAAGAGGGATTTGTAACACTTGTTGGAAAGTCGTCGAGTTGAGGGGGCTAAGACACACACAGTGAGAGGAAAGGCTACGGTAAATGACAGCAAAACACACTGAGTTGAAATGAAACAAGTGCACATAAATTAATTGTTTTTTTAATTTTCATTTATTTCTTTTCTTTTTTCTTTTTTCTTTTTTGGTTTCTTTGGGGGTAGACACCAAAAGGAAACCCTTAGAGTAAACACTGCACCGTGGCTTTAAATTTGAATCCAAGGTAAAATAACGTTAGATATACATTGAATTTCCCACTCACATGAAGATACTCTCTGCCTGGGGCTTTGATCTAGCTATATGTCAGTCTGCCTCGCCTCAGGCCTCTGGGTAGAGGGCAGCTGCAGAGAGAATCACCATTTGTTTGCAGTTTCCTCAGCCCAGACTTCAAAGCTGGTCAGGGCTCTGAGCTTTTCTAACCACAATATGTACCCTCTCACAGCACTTTAGGTCTATCATTAAGACTACATCAACGAACGATTACACCCAACTTTATGTAAGGAGTAGAGCTGAAACCTCTTTGGTATATTCAGTGTGTATTTAAGGAGAGTGAGAAAGGTCATGAGACTACAACTCAGCCTTGAAATATATAAATGTTTGAAGAGCAAACAGAGCAGAGCTCCTACTGGAGGGGAAAAGCCAGGAACTTGACTGCTCTCCACTTGAATTAAGGCAAATAAACACAGCATGTCCCAACCACTGCTGCTGCGGTCATCTGTCACTTTTATTTTTTTATTTTTTCTTTCTCCGAACCCACTCAGAGAGGCTAAGTGGACCAGAAGTGGATCTATCAGAACCGGGAAAATAGTGAGAATAATAAAAGTCTATATTGGCCAAACCTATTTGAGGAGAGATTCTGAGAGAAAAGTTTCATATCTCAGAGAAAAATTACATGGAGCAGAAAAACTTTGTAGAATGTGATCAGATATACCAACAACTAAGTTAGAGTGAGTTGTGCAGACTGTTCAAACAAAGAGCAGAGTCACCTTGTCTGGATCCTTTTCACATTTGGTCCATCATCTGATTTAGTTTTCTAGCATATGCTTGTTTTTAGTCACGCTAACAGTAGGCTCAGGGATGGCACTGACAGTAGCTCCATCACATTGGTCTAGACTGACATATTTAATCAACTGCTGTATTTTTTACTAAGCTGCTGTTTTCTGAACAGACATTCATGGTCCACAGAGGATGAATCCGAATAACTTTGGTAACCTCTTGACTTTTCTCTACTATCACTATTAGGTTGATTTGTGCTTTCTAATTAGAGAGATGTTTGATCAGTTATTGGATGGACTGCTAGGTAATTAAGCACAACTATTTCATGGTGCCCAGAGGATGAACACTATGGACTTTGGAGATGAACTAATGTTTCCTCTAACAAAATCATGAGATCAACGTTTGTGGCTCTTAGTGAAAAAAAAAAGCGAGAATTTCAGAAATGCCGCTGGGCCCGTTTTATCTCCAGGTTTAAGAGAGAGCTTTGGAATTGAGCGGTCCCTGATTGGGTCTCATCAGTCACGACCACCAGTGAAAGCCACATGGATAATGAAGTACAAGTGTTACTGTCCTTGTTGTCATTTCTAGCAGCTGCTGTGCAGTTAAATTCTTCATTTTAATGCTACAACTGTATTTGCTGTTCCTCATTCAGAGTATTTTCTGCAATTAAGCAGCTGCAAAGGAGACAATCTGCCCCCTGTTTAAAACCAGCATGCACATGCCTGGTCTACGTGGATGGTCATGTGATATGCATTTTCAGGTGTGGAGGTATGAACGGAGATTATTTCTAATAAAAACAGTCATGTGGACAGAGATACAGAGATGGTTCTCACTTTAAAATGCAGTTTAAAATGAAAACATAGTAGTGTGGACAGCCTTATTTAAAAACCAATGACAGATTGAAAATTGCTTCTGGGTATAAGATATAGATAGACAACATTTTTTTTGCTGAATTTTAAAGTTTAGAGTTGGAAAATTGAGGGAGAGAAAAAAGTCCCTTCAAAAAGAAAACCGGCAAGTTACCTCCATCCATTCAAAATGAAGCATTCCTCTCCTAAGGGTTGGTATATATGCACAGAGGAATTCTATATAGACTCTCATTCTATGCCTGAACTTCCTCTGTGTGCTCTCTTGGTCACCCAATTACAAGGTGAATTAATTTGCTTGTGTTGTGCCTGAAATCCCGGTTAGCAGGGCCCTCCAGCTCTGCACACCTGCTTTTCTCATCATTGGCTTTAGTTCCTCAAGATGTTGTAATTAGTTGGAGACATGGTTCAGGCTATAGGGACCTGGATGAAGCAGATGTTGGGGGGATTGCAGATCCATGAGGTTAGAGGAAAATGAATACAGATGTAGTCCCCAGGCTAATTCTCTTTATTCATGCAGCTCTTTCCCACGGTGCAGCAGGTGGGGGTGAGAATATCAGGACAGCTCGGGCTAGTAAGTGCCAAAATGTCAAACTGTCATCTTTAAATGTATTTCATTTCTGGAAGGAAGGTTTTAGATTTCAAGAGACACAGTTGGTGTATTTACCAGAAATGTTAAGCATCCGATCTGAAGGTCTTAAAATAGGCTACCTCTTTAAAATCAGAGAAATAAATTCTTTACATTTAGCCTAAAAAAAATTCCATGAGGCTGCATGGGACCTTTTACCGCCACAGAATTCATTATGGAACTGTAGCAGAAACGACATTTTGCGTGTTCCAACATCTTAAAGGGTACAGTTACTGAAATCCCATTTACCCTAAGTATCTCAGGATAATCCTCAGCTGAAATGACAGACTAAGTAAGTCCGGACATGGATAGATGGATATAATCTTCTTATGTGGCAGCACAATAGCTGCAACTGGAAGTTCCATGGCTGACCAGTCACCTCTGCTGACCCATGTCAACCGCCTCAGAGTTTAACAAGATGTGGGATCAGAGAGCTTTACCTTCTCTGTGGGATGGTATCAGGAATAGTCAACAAGATGTCACAGCACCACTTCAACTGCATTGTGGAATAAACAGCTGGTTCATTATACTGATTCTGTCTTGAGGTATGTGTAAATATACACAACACTCTCATGCTGTCTGTTTTTATGTTCCTTGAAGATGTCTTCTAGTTTAAAAAGTCAGGACTGTTTTGTTTTTGTTCATGTCTACAAACAGCCCAGGTTGTAGTAATTCTCATTCAAATAATATTCAATTATTTCCCATATTTTACACTTTTCCTGTGTTTTATTTGAAGTAATTATATCAATAAGAAAATATATTAGTGGTTTTAAGAACCAAAAACCACTTCATTGTAGTTTTACATCTCCTCTCTCAGGCTTCTCTCTGGAGCTCTGGTAACAACTAGCTGGTGAGCCAATCAAAAGAGAGGCTTTGAGCCACGCTTTTGATTGGCTGACTGTTTTCTGAGTGATCACATAAAAATACAGCAGATTTCAGGTAAACACTCAGAGAAACAAAATCCTACAAGGTTGAATAGTGGGTCCAGGTGGGCTGGACTTGGGGCGTGGCTGAGAGCAGTAACTGCTTTGTTGTGACATCACAAAGTTACAGATGTCCTGACGGCTTGTTTTAAGGCTCAGTTTCTGAATACAGGCTGTGTGCATTTCTCTGTGGACTGAGGCTTTGATACTTTCACATTATTAATATAGAACCTAGACCTGCTTGATAATCAAACAAGACATGGAAATCTACCTTTATACAATATGGGACCTTT
This sequence comes from Trachinotus anak, assembly GCF_046630095.1. Lineage (NCBI taxonomy): Eukaryota > Metazoa > Chordata > Actinopteri > Carangiformes > Carangidae > Trachinotus > Trachinotus anak. The sequence continues at coordinate 3,763,351 of NW_027273884.1, forward strand.
ACAAATTTACAAAGAAATATTCAAAAATGATGTTTCACCTCATATTATTTATGAAACTCTTGATATACAGGCGTCTTGTCTACAAAACACAGCAGCAGTGTGTTTTTCATAAAAGCCTGAAATGAACCGGAGCACAGTGGTGGGAAGGAAAATCTGATTTTGTACCAACAGCCAAAAATACAGTGGTTTTTCCTGCCATGTGGGTGCTTGGCACTCTACTGATGATGTTAGTCACTGGTAGATGTGAACATCCAGGCATCTGTATGATGTACTGAAGTCTCCTCCAAACAATGCTGCAGAATGATCCCACAGCAGCGTGTGTGGTGTGGGAAGGTGGTTTTCCATCATATGTTCCTTATCTCCATCCGACACATTCTCAATCCAAACTCATCACATACCGATTCGTGGTCAGGACTTTTTAACACACTGGGTACCCGTTTAGCATCATTTTTCAAATTTTTTTTGAATGAATTAAGTACTATGGTTATTAATGGCAGTGAAGTCTCCAGGAGGTGGTTTAGGTGGAGGTCAGGTGTACAATGTGCATGACTGTCACACCAGAGGCTGGTGTTCACTTCCTGTCAGTGGTTATATTTGAGCAACAAAAGCACTGTGGTTAAGGTTAGGGAAAGGTTGTGGTTTGGGTCATGTTTAGGCACTCAGCTCAAAGCAAATAAATGTCAATATAATTTCATTTTTTGACTTTTTTAGTGACTGACTGTAATTTCTTTTTTTAATTTTTCAGCTGCTGAGATCAGCAGTCGACATGTACAGTGAGTCCACACCACCTGTCCTCTATGGACATACTGAGAAGGAACATACTACGTTAAGACTTATCAGTCTCTAAGATCTTCTGGAGCTGGTCAGTTAGTGGTGTCTGGAGTTAAAACTAAACAGGATGAGATGACATTCAGCCACCATGGAGCCCACTGCTGGAACCAGCTCCCAACGGATATTAAATCTGACCAAACTGTAACTTTCTTTAGAAAGAAGCTAAAAACTGCTCTGATCTCCCTTGCCTTCATTTAATCATTTAATGTTGCACTTTAATTGGAATTTAATCAGATATTACCTGTTTTAAAATCTGTGATTTATACTATTTTCTTATTTCTATTTTTTTATGTTTCTTTTATTTCTGCTGACCACACTGAATTTCCTCTGTGTACCATAATGTGCTGTATGAATGAATTTAATAATGCAATTTTGATTCCATTTCTTGAACTTTAGATCTTGTTTTTCTAGTTACTAAAGACACCAATCTCCAAACTCTTAAATGCTAAGTACCTTTTATAACAGCTCCATGCACATCACTTCAACGTGTGGAGAAATCCAAAACTTGACACGCTTCAAATGCCTTGTTACAGTTGATGAGCTTTGACAGTTTGGCCTCAGGGTTTAGTAATATTTGATCTACTTTGAATTATAAGCTAACCAAAGTAAATTTGTACTACTTCTTGTTTAGGGTATATTAATTGGCTTGGAGAATTGTGCTTTAATGTGCAGTCGAATATTTGTCAAAATGCAATTTTTGCTGCAGTGAGATGTTGTTGGGTAATTGTCCTCAGAGTATGTTCATGTCTCCTGGAAACAGTGGGTGTACGTTTTTGGAAAAGCAGCCACGGCAGAGACAGAGTGAGGCGCTAATATGGGCTGAGTGCCACACTGTTGCATCGATAAACTGAATATTCACAGTAAATGGCAACAGCTGTAAATGTGTGTATATATATGTGTGTTTGTATATGTATGTGTGTGTGTGTGTAATAGGGAGACCTCCCTGTTTAGAAAAAAGATGAATAAGTGGTAGCTCTGAATGCAAGGACAAATGTCAGCTTCCTTTTTGCAATTCATTTAATCCTTTTTTCATTCTAGTGGCAACTCGTTCATGAACTCACGTTTTCTCTGTGGGCAAGATAATGGAAATTTTATGTTAACATCAAAAGTTAATGTTGTGTCTTCATGCATTTTTCATCATGTCATGTCAAGACTCTGGGGGAAACGTTTATTTTTCTGCCAGTTGTCAATTTTTTTGTCTTTCCTTCACACATCTGCTTTGGTATGTTTTATCAAAGGAATTACAGAGCTGTGAAAAATTTTTTGAAAATATTTGTGCAGGGCTTTGTGAGGTCCAACCACACAGACCTTTTCTTATACCTTGAACACATTCCCAGCTCATCAGTGGAGCCTTGAAAAAGACAGATTGCTCCAATGCATTTATGATGATCCTCAAAAAGACTGCTCGCACAGCAATCTTAAAGTTAATTGTCTTGTCATACACACACTTCCACAAGGCTGTACTTGCTCAACAGCACACCAATCAATTGTGTATAATGTCTCCAGAATAATCCAACTGGCTCAAGGACCCGTGATGAACCTGAAGATAAAGGAGGATAATACCTTTCTGGTTCCCCCACCTCTGCTGCTGCTGGGTGCTGTGTTCTTATTTTGACCAAGTATCTGTCAGGCTAAGCCCTCCAAGCATAATCATTAGTGTTATTATTTATTATTAATCATTAACCTGCGGTCAGCAGTAGGGTAGATAAACAGGGAAAGTGGCTGTCCTCGCTAATGAGAGCAATAACTCTGGATAGATGAGATGACTCTGTCACGGGGCGACATGATGGAAGGAATCATTTGCAGGATGGTGAAAGCTGAGTCACACTTTTCATGTGGCATCAATACCTGTGAGTTGTGAGATGACAGAACAAGCTTCTTGACAGACACCCCTGACTTGAGCCTCCTATTTTTGATCATAATGGTATATCATTTTCAGTGATAGAGACTGCTTCAAGTCTGACAACCGCTGAAGAAGTCCTAATACAATGATTTGTACCTGTTATGTTAGAATATGATTCAGATATGAATGCCTTTTCTAATTGCTATGCAGGCTGGTTTATAATACTCTGCAGTCACTCAATGAGAATTCATACCATAGAAAAAAGAAAAAAAAGAGGTGACTTTGTACTGTGCCTCAATTTGAGATCAATACAACTTCAAAATCTGACATACTGGCCACAATCAGTTTATAAAGTCCATCATTCATTCTAGGGCTGAACAATCTTATTGCAATAATTTTGTCAGATATTTCAATTGCTTCAGTTGGAGTGATTATTTTTGCATTTCATTTTCACAGATTTTTTTTTTAAATGCGATTTTTACTTGGGTTTGTACTGAACAAGCATGTTACCTTACGTCTGGAGAATATGAATTGTAGGGCGGGGTGATTCTGAAGCACCCAAGTGGCAGCCTCCGAGGCTGAATAATGAATCCACTTGAGGCTAGCTACAAAAGTGAGTCAATCACTATAGACTCTAATGTTAAAATTTTCAACTTCACAGCAGAAATAAACATGTTTACATCCTGGTACAGTACATAAAATTTTATTTTTTTTATTTTAGCAAATTTTAGCTCATTTCCTCCTTCATGACAACTGTACAGAGGCCAATATATATACACCTCACCCATAAAAAAAATGTTGAGGCTCAAAGTTCTGTATAATTAAGGGCCAGGTGAGTGAGTGACAGGTGAGAGAGAGAGTATGCTTGCCACAAACTTGCACTGAAGTCTCAGCTCCACACACACCTCACCTCCTTGGCCATGTTGGATTAGCCAGGAGCTAGGTGGAGTCAGGCCCTGCCAAGATGGCGACAGAGGAGCAGCCTGCTCTTCAGAAATCTATAGGTGACATCACTGAGGCTACGTCCATCTTCATTTACAGTCTATGGTAGCACAATGCTTATGGTGCTAAAAATGTACAACAATGTTGTGACACATTTAACCTAAAAAAAAAAATGCCATATTGCAATTTCAGTTATATTTTGATAAACTGTGCAGCTCTAATTAATTTACTATCAAGCTACAGTGTACAGTCAATTGTTATGGAGTGTAGTCTTAAGGGATTGAAGAGTAGTACGAGTATTACACATTCCTAGAGTGCAATCTGGGTGAAAATGTAATCTAGTGCTTGTAGCCTCATAATTAGACTGAATTGCTGTTAACTTGTGAAAATTAAATTGCAATTAAAGTGACACTGAATATTTGAAGGGAATGGTGATTTAAAAAAAAAAAATATCTCTGGCAATTGGTGCTATGAGTTATAATAGCACTGCACTTAGGAAAGTAACTGCCAAGATGACAAGATCTGACAACATCGTTGTAGTGAGCTGGAGGAGAAATTGTCAGAGTTCACCATGGATGTGTTCCAGTGGCTATAATCAATAACAAACTCAAATGAAAATATGACAGGGGTCCTACACTATTTAGAGATTAACCTACAAAGAATTATCACCCTAATCTGCACAGAGTGATTCTCAGCTCACTGTTCAGCTGTTCAGCCCTGAGCTTCCCTGTTTTCGGCTTTTAGTGAAAACGCTCTAAAAGCTCACTGACCACTAAACAGCAAACAAAGACAGAATCAGTGTCCAAAATGGTGAAGTGTTTGGCAATCAAAGAGTCAGGAGTTGGTGGAAACAGAAACAAAGCTAAAATACAGTGAATAATGAAGTTGGATTCATCAGGTGGATAGAAACACAACTCCAAATGGTGGTTTTGCTCAGTAACTAAGCATATACAGGAGGTATAAGAAGAACTGGAGACCGTGTGCAACGATAGCATCCAGTTCATTCTTACGAAAGCCACTCACTGGGCACATCCACTAGGACTGTGAGTTGCCTCACAGGGGAAACCACATTTGGACAAACTGTGGTGTCAGTAGAGGGAAGTAAATATTGGAATGGCCTATGTCTTATAATAAAGAAGTATCCTATATATCCTACCTTCAAAACACACCTCAAACGCTGGCTTAAGTAAAAACACATCTGTGATCATTTTTAATCATGATGCTGCAGAATGTATTTTTCTTTTTCATGTGTAATCTATATTTGTACTTGTGTTTTGTTTTTTGTTTTTTTGTCTTTTTTTTTGTTTCATTTTATGTTACCTGCCTAGGGACTACAGATGTAAATTAGCATGTTTGCCGCAATCCAGCATATTTACATTGTGTATTTTATGCTTATTTTCATTAACATGCATTCTCCTTATCAAATAAACAAATGAATAAAATAAAATAAAAAGCTTTTGCAGGCGTCACTTTTTGGAGTCAGTGAAGAACACGAGAATTATCCAGGCCACGCCAGCTGACTGTTGGCTCCTCACAAACAGAGTGGAGCAATTTACTGATGTCATAAATCATACTGATGTCATCATTTTACAGCTAGTCCTTTTGTGTATAAGAAAAATGTTTTTGGGCCCGTGCACATCATGTGAAGCTGCAATACCCAGCACTGATCCCTGGGGTTTGCTGTTTACTGACTGGTTGAACTCTGACCTCCTGTCCTTGGAGGAGTTTTGTACACTCACAATTTTCCTGTACATTGTGTTGTTATCATTAGAGATATTTCACACATGCCCACTTTTGGATCCATCTCCAAATAAATTGGTCACAACACTGTCAGCTTGTTTACAACCTGTATGATGCCTGGCTGCTTCTGTCTCTCCCTGTCCATTTTTTCAGAGATGTTATGTCATGTTCCAAGATGTCAGCCATTATGTTGAGGGACTAAACTGTAGTAATCATTTCTGTAATTGAATTTACAACAACCTGTATAGCTCCTTTGATCTCATCCAGGCTTGCTGCCATTTCTGTGGCCAATTTGGTGTTTGTTTGGATGTTGGCAAGAAGGTGACATCCTCATTTGTAACCCATCATGTAAAGCTCTGATTGGCTCAATTTTTTTCTCCAACTGGGGAAAGAGCTGTCAATGTGCACAACACCATAGCTACTTCATTCACTGAAAGAGTCTTAGATACAGGCAGCGGTTCTGAGGTCTGGGACCACCCTAGAATGTTTGGCAAGTGAATTAAGAAATCCAAAACATCAAGTTCAATTTTCTTCCAGTTATGAAGGTGTGTAACTGTGAGACTGGGCAGAGCGTTTCAGAAAAAGAAAGCTCTGTTCTCCATGTGTACACTGTAAATGACAGTTAAAAGAAGAAGAATTCAATGAAAGTCTAACTCTACCCTGACAGCTTTTTGGTCTCAGGCAATTATAGCCAGCTCTTTTCTTTCTTCAGTTTATATCTGAACCTTGTAAACAGTTCTGGGTGAAAATCCCTGCTGGATTTTAAATTTATTGACTTAAACTATATGATTTTATGCTAAGAGGAGCAGCTGTTTAGAGTCTACATGTGGCAAACTGCTTTCTTTTCATATTTGCAATAAATTATCTGTGTCAGTGTTTGTTGCCCGGTCGGATCCTGGTTAATCCCTTGCTGATGTTTCTGTTCCTGTAGTTGTTTTGCATTCTAATCTCAAATTGCACCTGTTTTACTGAATCTGAGAATGTTCAGCTGTTTACCTGTTACTGTAAAGGCCTAATCAATCAGCTCTGTACTGTATAATTTTGAGGTATGTTTATATCAATCATCAGGACTTGTGTTTCTGCGCTGATCTAATCTGATTTGAGCAAAACATCATCGACCGGGGGTACTCCATACATTTTACACATCAGCTTGTGAAAACAGTTCTATGACTCTGAAAGAGCTCTGTCAAATCTGAGAAAACTACCCTTTGACAAACACCATTTCCCATTAGCACTGAAATGTTTGTGGGCTAACTGCATAGACTGTAAATAAAGATGGATGTAGCCTCCATGATGTCACCAATAGGTTTCTTAAGAACAGTTTTGAAGCTCAGAGTGAGCTGCTCCACCATCGCCATTCTGGCAGTGCCTGACTAACTCCTGACTAATCAAAAAACGGGCAAAGAGGTGGGGAGTGTGTTGAGCCGAGACATCAGCGCATGCTGGTTTAATAACTGTGGCAAGCATCCACTACCGTTAGCATTGTTAGCACATCTGGACGTCTTGTTCGAAGCTTTGTTAGCTAATCGGTGCATATAGATAAAACAATACTAGAATTTCACTCACCTCGAAATACAGGAGGATAGACTTCCTCTGTTAGTCATTAACCGCACAATAAGCACATTATTCAATATTTGTATGAAAGATCCTCCAAAAGGCACCAACACCACCAACATGGCCGATAGATCAAGGTCAGCGACTCAATCTAGCTGAGGTGACACCAAGCAGACAGCTAGTGGCTAGCCAACTGTGCAGCTTCTCCCTCAATTACGTATAATTTTAAGCCTTTATAAAAATGTATACATGGAGTTAAATAAAAATTAACCCCCTGTACAGTTGTCCTGAAGAGTTGTCCTAAAACCATTTTTCTAAAAGGCTGGCATTTTCTGCTGTGAAGTTGGTCGTTTTAACATGTGAGTCTATGGGAATTTAATAATTTTTGGAGCCATCAATTGAAGGAATTGCAGTTTTTGGCACTCATCAGAGCTCCACAGGAAAGGAGAGCCAATAAGCAAGTCATGAGGTCAACGGCTAGCTCACACATCTGTAGTAACAGCAAAACAGAGAGGACTGATCTAACAAGTTTAACACATGATTTAGGAAAGGAGCGTACACGCACTGGCACAATATCATTGCTAATCACTGTTTAACTTTGTTAAAAACATTATCATTTCATTTTCCTATTACAGCTGCTGTAGTGGAGAATATGGACAGTGATTCATTGAGAGATGAGATTTAGTAACTGAAGCTCAAGAAACAGAGGTAGACAGGACGTGATAAGATCTACTATATAGAATTTGGGATGCAGCCACTATTTCTGGTGCATTATGGGAAGCGTAGGATCCAGTTTTTTCAGAATTACTGCTTTTATGAATGTGCAATTCTAAATAATTGGAGAACCTCTTTAATAGTGTTGTTGTTTAATATTACACCATTATAAGGTCTGTAATTCAATCTATGTGTAATAACAAGTTCCAGCCGTGTGTACCTTAGTCACAGTTAAAGGCTCAAGTTTAACGCACACTGGCCATGTTCACATTACAACACATCATTTGACAGACATAAATTGACACCTGTAACTCATACCGGTCATGTCCAGCACACAGAAGTAGCAGGTATGTGCTGGTGTTGGGAGCAGGACTGCTTCCTTTCTGTAGACAGTGGTGTAAACTTACCATGATGTACATCAACACACCACCACTGCGCCAGTTTACAGAAACAATAGGCGTTTATTAAATGTCCTTCAGAGCCACAGTCTAATAGAGACACATAAGAGAACAATTCATAAATAAAAGATACTGTTACACTGTGAGCATGTGCTGCATTTCTTGTGTCAATCAAGCCACAGCATTGAAAAGGTATTTCAATATATTTCCCTTGGAAATTAAACATCTCCTATCTGAATGCTGCCAACAAAATGCCTTGTGTCATCAAATTCAAACTGTAAGTCATTCATTCACTCATATGAAGAGGAAGGGGCTAACAAGGCTGGGACTTTTAATATGCTGGCAAACTTTTAAATCAGGAGAGAAGGGATTATTTTACAGATCCCCTCAGACCCACAGGTGAACAGCTGTAATACCACTCTGAAACTCCTCTTTTTCCTCCCTCTTTTTCATGACATATACTAAACAGCTTCTCACTGAGAACCCATATTTTAGTTGTTGTTGGTGGTGGCTACACAAATAACACTAGAATTTTTAGTAGTCAGGGTATGTATCATCATATTTATGTTGAATTATCATTTTTATACAGTAGCAAACATATCTATCTTATTCTGTTTGTTCTTCACTGTTCATTCTTCCTCCTGCATCTAGCTATTCATTCCCTGATTTCATGGTCTGCATATAATTCATGCACCGCAGAGAATAGATTTTTGAACACGTTCCAGGATCTTGTTTTACACTTATTTTATATGAAGAAAGGAATTTTGCAGTAGAGATGGAGATGATTTCTTCATTTCTGAAACTACTTGCATATATACCTGCCACAGTGTCCTTACCTGATCACTGAGCCATGAAATTACCACTGATTTTCATCAGACTTTTGATCTACAACTGAAGTTTCATTTCAATCCTCAAACCACAACATTGGGTGACTGTTGCTTACAACAACAGCACGGCTGAGCTGAGGTAAAAATTAATATTTACAGTTTACAATAACACAACGCCTCAACACTTGACAAACAGCCCACGTGTGTTTGCACTTCTTTTTCTGGGGGGGATCTAGACGAGTTGGACCATGCAGCAAGGGTGGAGCAGCAGCATAGCCCAGCATAGCATAACCCTCCAACTGCAACCAGAGGCCTGTACGAAGGAGCTGGTTATCAACTGGCTCAGTTAACCCTGAGTTTTCCCGTCCAGCTACAAGCGTCTTCATGTGTGGAGTTGTTAATAATAAGCAACATCTCCTCAGACAAAACAGACAAAACGAAGTTGTATTTCAGTTTAAATATGGATTCAGTATCACCCAATGGAAAAAAAACTGAACTAGAGGAATAAATTACAGATACAGAGGTAAACTCTAAAAAATATTTTTTTAATGGTAAAACACCTGGAGAAGATGGTTTTAGTATTGAGTTCTATTAATGCTTTATATAAACATTTATACAATCTATTTTATAATTGATATATAATGATATTGTCATGTCTTAATCAATGCCTGTTAGCATAATATCACCTGTAATTTCAACAGACAACAAATACTGACTGTATTTTTTTTTTCTAGAATACATGCAATGTGTCTTGAAAGAGTGGTTTTATTTTCATCTACTTGAGGTCATTACGCCTCAAATAACATGATATGACTTTTTCAAGTAATACACATAGCTGCTTCACCTCAGAATTCAGCAGTAATGCTATCGTTGAATGGTGAAAAAGCATCTGATATTGAATTTTTATGTTAAACTCTGGAGAGATATGGCTTTGGACCTATACGTGCACAATGGGTTAAGTGCTTCATCATTAGACATTTTTCTGTGTCAAGAAAAACTATATCTTCGTCCTTTGAGCCAGCTAGATCATCAAGGCACAGATGTCCAGTCTCACCAATAATTTTTAAGCTCAGAATTAGAATCCTCAGCATGTTCTCTCAGAGCTCGCCATCAAATCAGTGGTATATGATTTCAAAATAAATCTCTATGCAGATTATATATTATTAACTCCCTCAAATCCAGCATGCCACATTTATTGAATCTCCTAAAATAGTTTGGCAATTTTTTGGGATATGAAGAAAACTGGAACAAGACTGAAGCAACCCCGCTGAACACAACTCTTCCTGCACATCGTGGTCAAAGCCTATCTGGCAGAAAGATCGAGGGACTGAAACATTGTGTTATTAAAACAACTTTCTCTATTGGAAGATATTCTAGACAACTATTCCTATCACAAATAGTGTGAGGTTGGCTGCTGGATACGACTGGGAGAGAAAATTACTGAAGAGAATAAATAAATTTAAAATTTACTGCTGGAGTGAATACTCTTATTATTGAGTGGGAAATTGGTAATCTTTATAATTTGGGACAAACTGTAAAGACAGGAGAGAATAATGATCGGGGCACAGCACCTAAACTTCATAGACTTATATCTCTCTCCTCCTGTAGTGGGAGGAAGTTAAGTTACAATGGTACAGTGATGTGGAGGAAAATATATATACTGTAAGGCAACATACAAATAACTTATCATAATGTGTTAGATATAAACTCATATATCAGACAGGACCCCAGGTGTAGGCTGTGCAAAGGTGCCCCTGAGACAGTTCAGCACATAACAGCAGGGTGTAAGATACAGGCAGGAAGAGTGTGCATGGAGCGCCATTACCAAGTGGCTGGCATAGTGTACAGGAACATCTGAGTATGGGCTGGAAGTCCTAAGGTCAGAATGGAAGACACCTCTTAGGGTGGTTGAGATCCTGTGGGACTTCCAGATCCAGACAAACTGGTGATGGCTAACCAACCAGACATCGTGTTGGTCGACAAACAACAGAAGAAGGCAGCAGTGATAGATGTAGCAATCCCAAGCTCCAGCGACATCAAGAAGAAGGAACACGAGAAGGTCAAAACTGGGAGAGTGGCTCCAGCAGATTCCAGGGACAACATCTGAGGTCCTAGGGCTGTGTTCTTCTGTCCAGAAGAAACAGCTAAGATACAGAACCCTCAAACTCCCAGGCCTCTGGTAAAGGACCCGGTGAATGAATCCTAATGTGTGGAACCTCTGGATCATTATACATGTGTGATAGTATTGCCCAGAAATAAGATAATAATAATAAAAAGATAATAAAATTTGGGGTAGGAGTCCAAAGTATGTTATGTTCAGTATTAAATGTGAATGCACCACTATGCTAAGAAGTGTGTTTCTTCAGGATGACCCGCTGGCCGAGTGGTTCAGGGTGCATTCCACATGGGTGTCTAAAGCCCTGAGCCTTGGGACTCCTGGCCGCCCAGACTGTTTCCTTCATGTCTCTCCTTGTATTTCTAGTGTCTCCACTGTTGCTGTTAAAAAAGGCATAACAATGCCTCATACAAAACTTAAAAAAAAAAAAAAACTGGAGGAAAACTGGATGCAATCAAATATGCAATAATAGCATCTGATAGCACTGGCATTCCTTCCTGAGAAAAGGATCATTCTTATGAGCTGGAAAGCACAGAAATCAAATTGTTTTTGTTTTGAATTACTGGATAAAGGACTTAAGTCTGTTAATGATGGAGTGTGAAGCCTTGCACAGATTTTATAGAGATACTGGCTTAGATTGACAACTTGAAAACACTATATAAATAAGAGACATTTAGTTTAAGAGATGATTTGCAGTATCAGAGATGCAACGTCAGTGCAATAAATAGAAGTCTGAACCTTGTATGTGGAATACAGAAGTACAACCAAGGATGATTGAGTTGAGTTTATGATGCAATGATATCTCTGTCTTTTTATCTGTAACCTCCGGCTTTTGTGTGTACAATGTAAAAATAAAAGAAACCTCTGCTTGAAAGGATTAATTAACTGGATGACAGACATCTCCTTTCCTGGATCCACTAAATCATCTTCATAATGAATGTTTTTTCACTGCAGTAAAGTGGTAATCACTTGGCACTTGACACTTAACACACTAGACAGGAAGCATTTAATAAGCAATTAGCGTTTGTTTAATTTGCTAGTCCATATTCAAATAAACCTTGTTTACTTAGATGTAGATGTGATGACATGTCTTCAAGAAATAATCAGATGCAAAATCTAATAGAACATGATGTGAAACAGACCTATATTCAAGGCACAGAGTTGCATTAATAGGCCAAAATCAATTACCCAAATAATGGGTAGTGACACCTATTAGGCCTCAGATCAGAAGATTTACATATTGTTTTCATAAACCTCCCTCTCATGTTTCTGTGACCTTTAGACATACGAGTGCTCCAAGTCTGACTCTCCAAACTCTCCTAACTGCACAATCACATCATGAATTGCTCGTTACAGCTTGATGAAGGCCACTTGTTCATGACACAGTCTGCAATTGTGAGATTTGATCACTGGCACAATCGGTGATCCCAAATTGCTCTACCTGTTCCAACAAAGTTAGACTTGTCAGTGGTTGCATTATGATGGACTTACACCAAACTACTTTTCAAACGATTTCACTGTCACCGACAAACGTCTAATGTCGGAATGAAAAGTGATGTAAAGTGATCGTCTTAGCCGTCTTCAGTCAGTCTTTTTATTATTTATCTTTTTTTTTTTTTTTTAACGTTGTAACATAAGGTTTTAGTCTTGGATCATGCAAATGGTGAGACGTTCACTGACACTTTCTCCAGCACCAGACAGGAAGCAGCAAAACCAAGTTCATAGTGAGCATGGAGGCGATTTCAGGTAGGTACAAGGATGTCAGTTGTTTGGACCTGGATACAAGGAAAACAATTTCAAAATAAAACATAGATACTAGCTCATTTTAGAGGCAGATCATGACAATTATAGTGTTCTGAAAATATTATTGTTATTATTATTTTTAGTAGTAGTAGTTGTATGTTGTTGTTGTTGTTGTTGTTGGTATTACTATTATTATTTATTTATTTATTTTTATTTCAAAGATAAAAAAGTCTTCCTGTAAATTTCCACCAGGAGCATGATGGGAAATAATTATCTTAAAGGAATCTAGTCTTAGCAAATAGTGACCCTGCAAGATCTTAACAATATCTTGTACTGTTTGCCTGAAAACGTATGACTTATGTTTCAGAGGGTGTTGGACTTCAGTGTTTAAAAGTCGTAGGCATTAGGGTATCTAAAAAAATGTGATCATCAAAGGAGGGCCATACTCTGACAGAAAGAAAGAGCAAATGGTTAAACATCAAGTTAGATACCAAAAAACAAAACAAAACAAAAAAAACCCATCTTGGTAAAGCTGATTTAAATTGATTTCTGTAATACGTTTACATTACAAATTCTCTTCACTTCTCTTCATTGGGTCTCTGTCCATTTTACAAGTGATTTGAAGATTTTACTGATCACTTTTAAAGCACGCCGGGGCCTGGCCCCAAGCTACGTAACAGAAATGTTAATAACCTCATATGAGCCAGCTTAGATCCTCTGGACTGGCCCCTCTGGCCGTTCCAAAGTTGAGACTTAAATCTAAACGTATCCATGCTTTTGCTGTCAGGGCCCCTCGGCTTTGGAACAACCTGCTGGAGGTGATAAGGCTCGAAGAATCAGTCATTTCATTTAAATCATTTCTTAACACCCATTTTTATAGACTTGCTTTTATGTGGTGTCTTTTTTTTATCATTCTACTATTGTTTTTTTTCACTTTCTACTCTCTCAGTTGTTTTATTTATATTGAAGTATATTGTATGTCTTTTCTCTCTAACTTTACCTTATTCTGCCCAGCTTTTGTTTGGCCTCACCCTCTGGCTTTCTGTTGTTATAGCCTGTTATTGTTGCCTTTGCTTTGTCGTCAAAGCACATTGTAAACTTTGTTCTCAAGGGTGCCATATAAATAAAGTTATTATTATTATTATTAAGGGATTCCTTGTGAAGTGATGTGAAACTGATAGTGTCCAGAAAAGCACAGGTGTCACTAACAATGTTCATGATGGCTCTGTTCTGTTCAGTTGTCCCAGGGAGCTGAGCGTGTGACAGTGAGCCAGCATGCACAACACCAAGACCCTGAGGCAGCTTAATGTAATTAAACATCATTTACACTAGTGATTTTCCATCCTCTTGTTTTTATGCACATTCTCAATTTGAGCATAAAAAGCCAGAGAGGAGGCGTCAAAAAACAAAATGCAACAAAGTGCTTGGTGAATTACTCATCATGTACATAAAGTGTGTGACACACATGTCCACTGAAGCCTCTATTTCACTGAACTAAAAATATTTGCAGACAAAATCATCAGATCTGAGTGCAGTGATGAGCCTTCCTCAAATTATTACATAAATGGCACATTTCCCTCATGTTTCCTGATTGTTGCTTCTTTAACTATACCTTCCTGTTGTGTCCTCTTCTTCTGCAGTGTATTAATAGCACCCAACTGATCTCTGAGAAGTAAATATGTGTTAGTTTGTACTTTTTTTCTGGGAATCCAGTAAAATTTGCTCTAGATTTGGATGGAAACCTGGCTAGTGATATGTCAAATTGTCTTCTGTGAAAAAAAAAAAAAACAAACACTCTATAATGTTTTCTCTTTTCCACTGTGACAGTTTATCAGACAGTTCAGCAACAGACAAATTGTGAAGTTCACAGTAATTTTTCATACTAAAGTAGATATATTAATATGTATCAATATCGCCTCTTCTCATCTCATCATAAGAGTATCTCACCCTCCTGCTGGGGAACTGGCTCTTGTCTTCACTCCACTGATTTGAAAGGTGTTACATCTGATCAGTTTTTGTTGCTGTTGTATTCCCAAGCTCATTATATACCTATTATATATTCACCAGTGGTAATTCGGGACCTAATTCTAACCAGTTTGAAAACAGGTAACACGGTGGTGCATCCAAATTCTGTGTCCATGTCATTGGCATAGGCAAGCAGAATGCAATAATTGGGTAACGTGTTCCTAATGCATCTAATGAACTCTGCTCATTTGCATGCCTTTCTGAGCCTGATACGCCAAGTAATTATCATTCATAAACTGCTATGAAAATTAATGCACAGTAACTAATCTGCAGCTATGATGTGTAAAATTGTTGCACAATATTTGTATCAGCACTGAAACTAAAGCCCAAACACCAACAATGGCAGAGAAACTGCAATGCTTAGACATGACTGATGGCATTTCATTTTAGGTTGGAGAGTCAAGGACGCGCACAACGGAGGTTGGAGAAGTGTTTTGGATTAGACGCTGCAACATTATAATGAAAGCCTTGCTTCACTGTTTTGTGCTGTCAGTCAGTGTACTGAGCTGAGACCTGAGGTTGCAAAAAACAGAGCCATAATGTGTCTTTGTGTTGAGTTTCAAATGTCAGGACATCTGCAGCTTTTTCAGACGACGAAAAAAGCTTCACTGTTCCAAAAAAGAGCATCTGTTGTCACAGAACATCCATTTTTATCAGCAGTGCCATGTGAACTCTTAACTCTGCCAGCACCTTCAGCTAACCCATTGTGCTGCACACAAACACACCATCCTCTGCTCTGTGGTGACTGATGATCAGTGGCACTGGCGTCATGACTTTAAGCTCAGCTGTGGATGACACATAAAAAATGACTTTAACATAGCCTCATAAT
The DNA here is from genome assembly GCF_046630095.1 of Trachinotus anak. NCBI lineage: Eukaryota > Metazoa > Chordata > Actinopteri > Carangiformes > Carangidae > Trachinotus > Trachinotus anak. Next base: position 3,778,913 of record NW_027273884.1, read on the forward strand.
CCTAAATGACCTTTCTCTTTTGCTGCTGATATCATGAACACCTGGGCTCAGACAGCTTTTAAATTTAAACTGAAAAAAAAAAAAAAAAAAAAAAGCCCAAAAGTCTGAAGCACAGCTAATGGCCATTACCTCTACTGCGTTAATAAAAACTTGCTCAAAACTTGGTGCATGTCCTGACAGTGGAACTATAGAGGAAGGATTGTGGAGTAATTGAAATCAAAAGTTTTTATGCTTTTAAAAAACAGAACATTTCACAACAGAATTTTGATGTTTGTTCCGTTCAAGTGTAAATTTTAGCCTGGTGAAGGTCCTAGAGTGAAAGTCATTTAAATATATATATATATATATATATATATATATATGGATCCTGGGCACCATGATAGTTCTTAAAGAGTTTCCTGACAATCTTGAAGGATTAAATCAGAGTATTGCCTCTGGACCAAAGTGCTGGATGGACAGTGTCACGAGTGTTACACAAAGCAAGGTTTGATCCAACAAGGCTTCATCCTTAAACAGCACAAGGCATTGTTTGGAAACACCTTCCAAAACATAGAAGCATTTGCTGGAGACTGTCCTCCCAAGACAAACGACAGCATCAGTCATTTCAGTATAATATGGCACGTTTACTTTCAAAGTATGAAGCCCTCTAGTGGCCAAAGGAATAATGACTTTTGTCAGAAGCAAAGGAGGAAAGAGGATGACAGTGAGCCGAAAAATTTACAGGAGGCAAGACGGACGTAGCCTCTGTGACATCACTCATAGGTTTCTGAGGGGCGGTTTTGAAGCTCAGAGTGGGCTGCTCCACTGTCATTATCTTGCCAGTACCTGACTCCACCTAATTCCATCTGCCAGAAGATGGCATCCTGCTGATAGGTGTATCAGGGTATCAGATGAGGAAATGCTTATACTGTATGTGCTGTCTGGTTTCATTGGTTAAAGTTGTTTGCTATTGTTTTGCGAACGGCTAATTTTGTCATTTGAATAGTTGGTTTTCTGATCTCATGCCCACATGAACAAGACAAACTGACTAGGTCAAGAAAGATCATAGTTTGGGTTAAAACAGCTACTTGCTTACAGTTGGGGAACAATCGTGATCATAGTTAGAAGAAGAAAGTCGAGTGGCTCTCTTTACATTCATATATATTGTATGAAAAGTCATACACGGGAGCTAAAACTTCAAAAATGATACACACGACAAACTGAAACCATGCACACCATGACCCATGCATTAAATATTTTCTGCATAAGTCAGTGTGCTGACTTCTCAGTTTGTCTGTGGTTTAAATAAACCAATGCTGGCTGATGGTAAGAAAAGGTAAGCAAACAGCGGTCTCCACTGTCTGAGGTTTTGTTGATCCGCCACAGTGCTGTGACTCATGTGTCCACCCTGACCTCCTCCCTCTATGCTTTTTCCTGCTTTCATAATTCCTACGTCTGCTAGAGGTCTTTGTGCCTCGAACCTTAACATTTGCCATTATTGGGCATTGGTTAGTCCTTTTTAAGGAGGACAGTCTTCTTTGTTTCCAGAAGTTTGGCCTCATATAAAACTGTGATTTAGTAATTTTCCCATCTCTGAGGCTTGTTCTGGATCATTTCTACTCTTCACTGAAGTTATCTTTCTGTTTTTATACTTAAAGATCTTTGAAAAATTCAGTGACGCACCCAGTTCTCTTCAACACCATAGATGGACTTCCTGACAGAATGACATTTTATATCTTCCACATAACTTAGGTAAAATAATTGTTTTAGACATGATTTCATAGCATCATAATAGGTCAGATCTTTTTGAAGTAAAACACACCAGGAGCTTAAGATACAGTTTGACATTGACTTGAAATGGCTGAATTTCAATAATGTGATCTCAGTGACTTTGACTGTGGCATGATTGTTGCTACCAGATGGGCTGGTTTGAGTATTTCTGAAACTGCTGATCTCCTGGGATTTTCATGCACAACAGTCTTTACTTAGAATGGAGTGAAAAACTAGAAACAGTTAATGAACAGCAGGTCTGCAGGTGGAAACTCCTTGTTGATGAGAGAGGTTGGAGGGGATTGGCCAGACTGGTTGGAACTGACAGCGAGGCTACAGATAACCACCCTTTACAACTGTGGCGAAAAGAAAAACATCTTGGAAAGCAATCTCTGAAGCAGCAGATGCTAGGGTCAGAATTTCATCATCACATTTCCACATCATGAAACCATGAAGCCAACCTGTCTTCTATGAACAGTCCAGGCTGCTGGTGCTGGCGTGATGGTTTGGAGATTGTTATCTGAGTATAGTTGCTCACATGTGAATTGCTTTATGGCCACAGTTTACTAATAGCTACTAATAGCTACTTCCTGCATGATAATGTCACAAAGCAAAAGTCATTTCAAACTGGTTTCATGAACCAGCTTGTGCAGTGAGTTCGGTGAACCTCAGTCTGAATCCAGTAGATCACCTTTAGGATGTTGTAGAACAGGAGATTGGCAGCATGAATGTGCAGCTGACGAAACTGAATTGACGTGATGCAGTCATGTCAACATGGGCCGGAATCTGACAGGAAAGTTTCCAACATATTGTGGACTCCATGCCATGAAAACTGAGGCTGTTCTGAGAGCAAAGGGAGGCTCTTAGTTTTAGAGCTGGTGCTCCTAATGAAGTGCTCAGTGAGTGTGTGTGTGTGTAGATGTAAAAATCTTTCAGTTTTAAGAAACATTTGCATTGCCAGAGTATATTCAGTTCAGCACCACATACTGTATCAATACTGTGAGCCTGAAGACAGAGGCACACTGTAAATTAGCTGTTTCATACTGTAGCAGCACAACTCAACTGAGTGCTCAATAACTTGGCTGGAGGATTCAGTTACATCTACAAAATAAGGGAAACTTGACACATTCTCAAAGCACACTCGACATTTTTTACATGATTACAGAGGCGCACAGTCCCTCACTCTGGCTCTCTCTCGTGGTTAATATTGAGTGATTAGGATGGGGATTAGTGTGGGCACAGTGAGCAATCTGGCATTTTGAAGAGGCTTTATCGCTCAGGCTGCACCGGGAAGCATTTTGGCTGTTTTATGTCATTGCTGACACAGTCCTCCCACTCCCGGCAATACACTCCCATTGTGTTTATGGGCACTAGTGTTTCCTACAGACACTTATCTTGGCGGTGTGGAACAGCCTCTGAAACAATATTTAGACCAAGTGCTGATACACTTTTCATCATGAACTGAACTTCAGTAGGATGCTGACATTACATAAATGTTTACCTGATAATCTAAGTCAGAGGTATTCAACTGAAGTTCATAGAGGCCCAGTTAGACAAGATTTCCTGAAGCAAAGGTCTGGAGGGATCATAACTAAAATGAAGTGCTTAATTTAGGCCCAAGAAGCGTAGCTTCAGTTTCCCTTTCTCTTTCTTTTCTTCTTTCTTCTTTAACTCAACAGTTTCAACCACTTTTATAAAAAAAAACAATCTCACCACATGACCACATCCAATTGAAAAGCTTTAATACCTCATTTTATTTTTCCTTTTCTCTTAAACCCCACTTTGAACACTTACGTCTACGAGGTTGTCTATTGTCTCATCTCTCACACACTGACTCAAGTCGCAATGATTGGCATCATGTGACCAGTGCTTTAAAGGCTAGAAAATCTGCACTAGTTAACATTTCACTTCATCAAAATTTAATAGTTCTCAATAATTTGTAGGTTATCTGGGTCCAGATAGGAGAGCAGCTAGGTCCATAGACTGCTATTAGTGACCTCTGATCTAAGTTGTACCTAAATTCCCTTTAGTTAAGCTAAGGTCTTTCTTATCGGCCCGGAACAGATTTGGTTGTCTGCCTATCCTTATATTTCACACATCAAACCTCAGTGTACAAAGTTAGTTGACTCCTTTGTTGGTGAAAATAAATTTGTCCTTTAATGACAGTGATGAAGAATGTCTGATCATCCTACACAGAATGATAAGGTGAGATGATGCACGCTGTCAGACTGCTTGAATTTATTCAGAAGCTGTAATTATTCAACTCCACATTTTATGTGACAATCAGTCTTTGGGAATGAATTGTCAGCCCTTCAAACAGGCAATGCAAGGGCACTTTGCAAACAGAAGATGGCTGGTGATTTATGAATTCAGTGAATGGCTCCAAATCAACCGAGAAATAATTGAAGAGATGCACTTCATGTGAGCTCTCTAAATAAAGCCGGTGAGCTTCTGTTCAATCATAACGTAGCTGTGGTGACTTAGATATCAATTTTCACTTAAAACAGAAGAAAAAATTTGAAAGTGGTAGTCTGACATTTATTTTTGTTGCCAGTGTGTAGGCTGATGTTTGAGTTCCATCATTAAAATTGCATGTCCTTCACATGGAATGCAAGACAAATGTTGACATTACAATCTACCAGAGGAAGAGGCCTGCTGGAAATGGGTCTTCGCTTGAGTGACAGGCCAGGATAGATTTTTTGACAATGAGATAGTAGAGAAACACAATCAGGGTCCATTTAAGCCAAGACCTGGCCAGAAACCCTACACACTCACACACAAATACCTACCAGCGATCATGCTTCCCTGCAATCATGCTTTGATGGTCTTTACCAGCTTGGCTTTCCTCACCAGGCGTGAAGGTCATTCGCCTTTTCTCCTCATAAAAGTGCAGGCCGTGTTTCAAGTTGTCAGTCTCACTGGTTGATTGGCACAAGAGATCCTCTGTAGGGGACTTTTGAAAGACATAAACACAGAGAAGTTCTAATAAATAGTACACTCACATGAAATGTCTGAAATGATTCAGAGGAGCGAAGGCACTTTTAACTGTGATGGGTCATATAGCTGTATACTGTCCTTACTGGATGTACTGTGGTTAAAGGTCCCATATTTTACACTTTTCCTGTGTTTTATTTGAAAGTGTTGATATCCATAAGAAGTTATATTTGTGGTTTAAATACAAAAAAACATCTCAGTGTAGTTTTACATATCCTCTCTCTGGAGCTTGAATAACAACAGGTTGGTGAACCAATCAGAAGAGATGCTCTCTTCTGATTGGCTTACTGTTTTCTGAGTGATCAAATAAAATTATAGTAGATTTCAGGTAAACACTCAGAGAAACCAAATCCTCCAAGGTTGGATGGTGGGTCCAGGTGGGCGGGGCTTGGGCCATGGTTGAGAGCAGTGACTGCTTTGTTGTGACATCACAAAGTTACAGAAGTACTGACGGCTGGTTTTAAGGCTCAGTTTCTGAATACAGGCTGTGTGCATTTCTCTGTGGAGTGAGGCTTTGATACTTTCAAAGTATCAATATAGAACCTAGACCTGCTTTATAATAAGAAAAGACATGGATATCGTACTTTATACAATATAGGACCTTTATCTTTAGAGGACATAGATTTTGTCAGTGGTGCTCAAAAAGTTAATTTACTCTGCTGTTTTGTACTAAGAGCAGGGGTGACAAAGATTAACCAAATCATATTGGAAAATCGATGTACTGCCACAGATCCAAACCAAATTCTGTGTGAAATTAATCAAAAATCATTAAATTGATAAAAACAGCCTTTCCAAGCATCTCCTCCTCTCTCTGCTCATGTATCTCTATCAGTAATGCATCTTGGTTGTGTCTCTTGCTAGCTAATTACATTCTCCAATCACACAGTTCCCCAACTGAAAAAGGAGCATTGTATTACTTTTTGCTCTTGCCCTATGTTGGACTTCTGGTCAAATGCCAAACTCCATTTCGGTGCTCAGTGCTTGTACTTTCTGCAATGACAATACAGCTGAAACTAATCTAATTTAATCTATGCTGCCTGAAATCTTTACATTGAAGAACAATTTATAACATTCTGAATAAATTCAAGTGTGCTTAGTGGGAGTTGTTTCACACTGTGCATTAATTACACACAAAAGTAACAAAATGTGCCAGTGGTACCACAAACCTTACAGTTAATTTAAGAAAGCAACGTGTGTCCTGACAAAAAAGTCACCAACGGGAGCTGTCAGCTCAGGCCCAGTAATATTAGGAGCTGACCCAACTTTCAGAGCACCCTGGCCCCGACCTCCTCCCATTTCAGGGCAACTGCTGAAGGAAGAAACTGGTTTATTTACATGTCTTATTTGAACCCGCCAAATTCAGATGGTTGACACAGGTCTATTTGATAACACTCCAGTGAAAAATTCAGGGGGACTATAGCCAAAAAATTGCATTACTTCCATGAGCTGAGGCTACGCATCTCATCTGAGACGTTTCTGATTCAGTACCTGAATCACAAACTGACAAAATATTTTTTTCTTTACTTACTTACACAAACAAATAAAACTGCAAATCCCACTGAATGTGACATAAATCATCTGGAATCCACTTTGAACCACAGTTTGATGTATTTGTGTCAATTTTGTACTGTTTTGTCCTCTAAAAGACATAGATCCACACCCCTGCCTAAAAGTAAGTGTGCACCTGTGACTTTCAGTTGAGTTTGAAATATGCTCTCCTTACCAGATTGCAAACTCAATCAGAATAAATTATCAGGGAAAGTTTTAATGATTGAACAGATCTTTACAGGAAGTAATTAATTTTAATTCTTGAAGGGCACATGATAGATTTTTAGGATCTAAAATGATTAAAGCCTTTAAACAGGCATAATGTTATTTCAAAGAGCAGCCTGGTTCACGCATTGACTGTGTTCTGAGTGAGGCCACTATCTACACAGGAATTGGCACTGTTTTAACTTGCAGAGTAACCCTCGGCTAAGGAAGGTTGGCATTATTATAATACAAGCGCAGCCACCTGGTAGCACTGACCTGAGAGAGGCTGATTAATGTGGTTCATCAGCCCAGGTCATGGAAGCTGTGTGTAATGAGACCATAATTGGAGAGAGGCAAGAGTATCGTTCTCTGGGACTAATCCTAAGCTATTGGGGAGAATATTGAAAATAGATCCCTCTATTACAACCAGGGGCAACTGTGGCTTTTGGCAAGAATCTGTTTAAAATGCATTTGGTATATAGCCCACTGAAGAGCTGAAGACTAATGAATGTTAATCCTATGAAAATTTTTCAACTCTTTCTTTTCTATTTCCGTGGCATCACCCCCCCCCCCCCAAAAAAAAAAAAAAACCCATAGTGGATTGATCCAAGGATTACTGATGATGGGGAAGCCTCTTCAGTTACCTGGAGCACAATACGGGCTCTACATTACTTGATGCAGCAGACTCTGAAAAGAGGTTTTATAATTTTGCTGAGCTATCTGTTGCAAATGACTGAAATGTGATCCAAGGACATTAAAAAAATGAGTTAATGGCAAATCTGAATATATATCCTGTGCGTTATGTAACTGCGTGTTAATGAATTAATCGAGAGAGAAAAAATAGTGATTGAGTTAAATTCTGGATGCATGAGTTGCTTTTAAACTAAAAATATGCTTGGTATTTGGCAGCACTGTGACTGAACATGTGTGTACATTTCCTGTTACTTCAAATAACACCAGTACAAGCTGCAATATTTTTTATGTAATTGCAGTAGTTGAACTTATATCCTGGTAACTTCTGGAAAGCTTTATATTTGCTGTCCTCAATAATTCATAATAAAGAGAATTATCACTTTAGACAGTAAATTCAAGCTTCTTCTCAGTACTGTATATCTTTAGCTGCACTATACAGTGTGTGGTCACATCCAGAGCTCTCTCTGGCCATTTTGTTCCAAAGGCCAGACATCCATTGGCAGCCCTGAGTCTATTGATTGATTTGGTTTTAACTAGTGGTCATAAACAACACATAGCCTAGTGTGTCAATAAATACATTAACATGCACACTATATTCTTTTTATAGGCCTTATCCTGGTTAAAATCACTTTGGAAATATGATGTGTAACATAAGAAACCTTGTTATTTACAGTGCATGCCTTATCCAGATTACTGACCATCTGTGTAGGAGTGAGTTCGTGAGTCTGTTATTTGTGTTTGAGCTGCAGGTAGTATTACTACCTCACTGCCATTTGTCAATGTCCTGACTATGTTTTATGATCCAGTATTTATTTCAATTTGATTTACATGGCACAGCTTACAGTGCACACTTAGTCTGAAATAGGTCTGAATTCAAATTAACAAAGAAATTTGATATGTTTGACAGCTCTGTTGTGGAAGGAGGGTCTGGACAAGATTTATACTTTTCTATTGCTCAGCATCAATAAAATACTGAAGTTTTCAAGCAACAGCAGCAAGTTAAAGCAACTATTTTTAAGGTTGCTAATGCTACACAGCTAATGTTAGCATTAACAGCAGTTTACTTAGCAGTGTAGAAGGCGCATTGCAAGTTCACCATCAAACTTTTACAAACAAATTCCTTTATTCACCAAGACCTGTCTCCAGCAGTGGAAAGCCACCTTCTTATTTTGCTTCGATTTCGATTACTTCCTTTTTTCTAAGAAGTAGCGCTGCTCAACCTCTTGTATTGTAAGTGCAATCATGACTGAAGCACCAAACAAGTGACAATCAGTGGGTGCTCCTAGCATGAAACCATGCTCAGTGGCACAGGAAACTTAATATCCCCTTTAATATCTCTTTTTTCAAACTCAAAGTGATGCTTGCTGTATTATCATTTATTTAAATTTGGCTGCAGCTTATTCATTTTGTGGCTAATTACATTGCAGTTTAATAGAGTGAAAATATAGATCAAAATCATTACAATATCATTATCCAGCATTTAACTAATTAACCCCTGCATGACACGAGCTGAGGACACACCTGTGCCCATTCATGCAAAGTATCCCAGTTATGAGTCTTATCCCCATGCTGATAATATTCAGGATGTGATGTTTGAATGGAAATGAGTAGTATAATCTGGTTTTCTATGTCTGTGTGATTAATGATATGTGAGTGAATGTCAGCCCCCCGCGGAGTGTCCCCTACTCAAATCAGGTTTATATTGCAGTGCGGCTGTTGGGTTTATTTAACAATGTAGTGCATGCATACACCACAGTGGGACAGACTTTTAAAATTAAATTGAGTTTCTGAAATGAATAGCTAAATAATTCTTCCTCCTTTCTCCCAGTCACATCGGCTAGTAAAAGTATAGATGATGGAAAGTTACCAGTTTGTATAGGATGAGAAGCTGGTGATAAATAAGTGTGACATATTTCACATTTGTATAGTTTTAACTGCTGTTCATCTGCTGTCTTCTTTCCAGGGATAAAAATAAGCATCTTGAGGAACTTGAATAATTTGTGAGCAGAACAAATCATGTCCTTCAGACTGTTTTGATGTCTGAGGACAAAAACAGACAGAGACAAATCCAAAGTCAAACCACTGACCTCTCTTCTCCCTCTGCACTTTCAGTCAGCTAGAACCATCTGAATCTTAATGCCTGTACACAGCAGACACATCAGATGTGAGCATGCCTCAGACAATGTTGTTGATGTTGTAGCAGCTTGGTTCCTGACAGTTTTTTTCATGTTTCCCAAAATGCATTGTGGAAAAGCACTGAGGTTGGATAAGGTGATAGATGCAGCCATTCAACCATAAACTGCTCATGAGCTGCTCTGAGATCTGCCCTCTTGTCAGAAATCTAACACCTCAATTTGTTCTCAGGATTTGCTCATATGCTTCAACGATTCATTTTATCATTGACCTGTGATTTCAAAGACGAAAAATAGCTCAGAGCTATAATATGTCTAATGCTGTGCAACTTAGTTTCTGATTTTACAAGTTTTCTCTGAGGATGACAAATAAACATTTAATACAAGAGGAAGGAAATGAGGAGAATGAAAGATCAGGCTAATCGTTACATAAAAGGTAAAATGAAATGCTTTTCTATTATAGACTTTTTATAAAAATGGCTGCAGCCTCTATGAGGTCAACCATAGGTTCCTGAAGAGCTGTTTTGAAGCTCAGAGTCAGCTGCTCTGCCATCTTGGCCTGACTCCTCCAAACTCCATGCTAATCCAAAAAAAGTGCAAACAGCAAAGTCCAATATTTGCATGAGGCACCAACACTACAAATATGGCTCAGAGGTCATGGTCAGCAATTCAAATTATCCAGCTGTGATGGCACCCACCTGTCACTCAAAGTGTCCATGCCCTCAATGATGCATAACTTTAAGCCCCCAAATGACAGCTGTTAAGAATCCATTACAGAGACCCAGCATTTATTATGCCAGGCTGTAAACATATTTATCTCTGGTGTAAATTTGGGTGTTTTAACATGGGAGTGTATGGGGACTCACTTTAGGAACCAGCACCAGCCAGAACTCCAGTTTTTGATAACTTGGTGGCTTCATTCTTGAGCTCTGGATGTCGCCATCTGTTTGACTGTGACATTAAGCCTGCTGAAGAGACAGGTGCTTTAGTCCTTTTGTTGAAGTGGCTTTTAAATCCTATGGAGAACAATATGACATTGTAAATCATCTGTTGCAGTTTCATTAAAGCAACACACTCTGTAGTGTGTCTCTGTTCCTTTTCCTTGTCCATTACATTGTTTTATGAACACCTTTGTCATTTCATGCAGTACTAATTTCCTGCCTATTTCCTGGAAATATTTCTTAAACAGATGTCAGGCCTGTGGTGCAGCCATCCATTTTGCTTTCTGGAGCGAGAATTGGACATTGAATCCAACTCTGTCAATACAGGGGACAGCAAGAGGGGGAGGAAAAAAAATCAGGAAACAGGAGCTCCATCCTCCTGCCTAAAATTGCTGAACAGCAAATGGAAACACGAGTGGCTTTTTTTTCTCACCACCCCCTCTCCTGTTTTATTTAGCGTAGGAAAGTAGAGACAGTAATAAGTATCAATTTGAATAATGCATAGCCATGCCCACGTCTTTTAGTAGCAATCAATTATTCAATGTTGTTTTGCTCCCACTCAGCATGTTCCATAATAGTACTACTAACTACCGTCATAGAAAAACTGACACCACCCCAAATATTCCTTTTATTCGGGTTTCATGCATAAGCAATGAAAAGAATACAGCAAACACGAGAAGAAGATGATGGGAAGGTAATAGTGTTCTTTTCTTCCCCTCTTCACCATCTGCATAGAGATTGAAGTTGGAGGTTATAGAGGTTGTTTTTTTTTTCATCTCTGCCTCAGTGCAGTTGTGTATGAGAAGGCTAAAAAGGAAAAATGAGTATTTCAGTTTGTTTTTGTAGTCTGATTAGGAGGTGGTTTGTGGAGTCATACCACACTGTTAGCAAAAGTAAAATGGAATGTGTGTACAGTATGTCCGCCTACAGCAAAATCACCACACACAGTTTTTAAACACTAGGCTACAGTGTTAGACATTTCTTCCCCACAGTGTCCCTCACATATTAAAGAGGTTTTATTGTATGAGGTTAATATGGTGGTATCAAAAGATCAAAAACACACCTAATACTAAGTAAGTAAGTACGTTTTTTTTCCATGAAAGGCAGTTTTACCAATTAGCTCTTGCCACAGTAAAAGCTCATTAATTGAAAGTCATCAACACCATTAACACTGTTGATCGTTTTATTTTAACTTTCCATCTTGAGTCCAAAAAATGTTACTGGAGGGCACTGCTAAGCTGGAGAAGAGCTCTGAAATCACTAAGATTTATGAAGGTTTCCTATCAAAACCAAAAATTTCACTCCCCCAGATTTGCTGTGTGGATTTTTTTTTTTTTTCAAAACTCTCAATCATCCCTAGGTGTGTTTTGATCAAAGCTCAAGTAAAAGTTTTATGCTGTGTAAAATAAAATTCAAATGGATCTGATGAATAGTGAAATACAGAAATATCCAGCGTGCTGAGCAGTGGTTTGTGGCCAGATGAGGGAGGGAGGCCATGCAGGGCAGCATTAGAAAGCAGAACATCAAGCCAGTTTCTCTGTTGTTGTTCGTACCAGGCCAATGGAAGTGCTGTGTGATGGCGGCACTCTGTCTTGCTGAGCTCCAGATAGAGGTGTCTGTATGTGACCTTGCCCTGGAAGCTCTGTGTACCTTTTGGCACCGTGAAGATTTGTGAACCACTGTACGTAGTAAACCACATCGCATCATAAGGCAGCAGCACATCAGGCCGAAGTAAATCGCTGTCTTCCTTGCTCCTCAACACAAAGACGTGGTCAAAGGTCATGGCTATCTGCATTTTAAAAAGGTGATTGAATCAAATATTTATGACTAACTCACAGGCAGCTTAAGCCTCACATGTTTGTTTATTTATTTAAGGATGCATTGTGAATGTAGTGCGAGACATGCATACAGATCATGGGTGAATCTGCGCAGAGACATTTGCAATGTTAATGCAGGCATCCAGCTCCTTCACTTTTCCCCTCCCATCTCCCAGCGGATAGCGAATAAACGATTGAATTCATGTCCACTTAAGATTTGTTTCAACTTCATCCAACCAGGATAAAAAAGAAAGAAAAAGAAAGAACTACAGATGCGAACAGCTTACAAAGTAGAAGCAATATTATAGTCTCCGCTCTTCTCTTTGTTTAAGGAGCCATGTGTTCCAGCTCCCTGTTGTGTCTCTGGAATGACTTCAAAGATTGCCTCTTATACAAATATTCACTGCTTGAATCTACTTCCACATTTAATATTCATAGACCATGTGCTAAAAGATGCTGTCCAATAGTTCAAAACAGGACAGCTTCCTTTCTATCAAAAATGAATAAGCTGTAACAATTAACAATGGATAATGCAACTTGTGAAGGAAACAGTTTGTATTGTTCAGTTCATTTGTGCAGCAACATTTGGATGCCGAGATCTCTACCATGCTAAGTAGCAACAGGAACATGAATCAGCTGTACTTTTGTGTGTCAGTTTGCAGCAATGTCAGCTTCCTCTCTGGCCAAACAGTCAAGCTAATGGCCTGATGCCCAGGATAACAATATGTCCAGCCTATTCATCCTCCTCCACTTCCTTGTGAAGTGCAGGTGAGAGGAGCTGAGTGGTCCTTCACAGCACCATCAGCGCCCATTTTGCAGTCTCACCTATTTTCAAACCCTCCAGTCGAGTAACTCCTGACTTTACATGCAGCATCCTGTTAGAAACCACATCTCGCAGCTATTTCTGAGGAACCACTAAGATGATCGTGTTGACATGCACCATATTTGGCACATTTTGACATTTAAAGGTTCCTGTTGCATAAGTATTGCACTGTAAATATGCAATTTTCCACCAGCGCTGATTATCTTATTTTAATGAAGTTGGTAGAAAGGTAAGTAAATAGTGGCTAATGCTAATGTTGACTGTGCAGGCATAGCTAAACCGACAAATAGCTCCTTTAAAAAACCAAAAAAATCTGACACTTTTATTAAAAGCCATTCAGCATATCTAGTCTCATTCTACGGTGTGGTCTTTCCCCTTCATGTATAAGCACGTTGTGAAATATAATTTATTGCTGTTTGTTTTTCCATGTTATATTTGCATTTACGGCCTAATAACTAATTGAATTTATTTGTTAACCAATGATTTTTCTTGTGTTTAACAGTAGAATGAATTGATTTTTATTGTAACATGGCACACTGAAATAAAGTCACAATATACAGTAGAAAACAATGGAAACCATACGACTATTGCTGAGTTATACAACTAGGAAATTTTTTGCTTGTCTACAGATTATCATTGAGATTGACATTCAAGTTTCATATTCATCATTAAAATAAAAAAATAAAGACTGAAGACTTGAAACCATCAAGTTATTATGCAGTTGGAATTCTGTACTGTTGATTATTGAGATATTCTGTACTATCTCTGTCCCTTCAGCAGTTAAACCCTGCTCACCACAGTGCCTTATGCTTTATAACGGATGCCAAATTTCATTCTCACTTGTCCTGATTTGTATGAGGCACCAAGCAACAGGGACCCAAATGCAGACATAGACCAGGCAGGCAGGAACAGTTCAGTGATTTGAATGGAAGAGCTGATTATAGATAACACGTATAGGCAGGCAGTCAGGCAGGCAGGCAGGAAGGTAGGAAGGAAAATAGGTCACAGGATGGCCAGAACAAAGGCCACAACATGCAGAACATGAATGATACAACAATCTGGCAAATAACTGTGGGAAGACGGGGTGACTGGGGAGTGAGACACAGGTGAGCAGGGGGATGTGGGGTGTGAAGTGACTGCAAGACAGACAGAGGACTGGACACCAGGGTAGGCACCCAGCAGCCAGAGTATAAAGCTGGCAGATGGCAATAGGAACTCAATAGGTCCTACAGTAGAAGCCCCTGTAGGTGGACGGCTGCAGGAAACCAGAGATGTCAGTGTGAACTGGTGACTAGAGTGCAGAGCAGGCAGACTAGGCCTGGCCAGGTACTGGCAGAGAAGGCTCAGCTCTCTTTGTCTTAATTTCAATGATACTACCTGATTAAATTATTTCTGTGGGTCAACTTACAACAACCTATACAGCAGCATTGGTCTCTTTCACTCTTGTTACCATTATTTATATCCCCATTCTAAATCCTGCCTATAAAGCTCTTCTTGGTCAATTTTCTCCAACTGGAAGAAACAGTAATCAGTAACGCAAGACTTATATGAAATGTTAAAGACATCAGAGCAGTGGGTGGTAATCCAGAAGTCTTCAACAGAGCTAGGGGTCAAAACAAGGCAAATTTAATGTAAAAGAGGTTAGCTGCTCACTAGCTAATATCTAGACAGTGTTTGTGTACTTTTGATACAGAAAACAAATCAACCAGCTCTATAAACCATGCTAGTTGGTTTGGAAGTATCACCTCTCAACAGGATCAAAATTAATATCAAGGTCAGAATAAATTGTTAAGTCCAATAGCAGCTGACACACAGTAAAGTGCTTTTGAGCTTTTCAAACAATTTTATTCGGCCATATTGCCCGTGGTGACCTCTGCTGTGCCAGGAGCACTTAGCGTTCCCCAGTGACATTTAGATTTCCTAAGGTCAAATCTCTCCTAATGGCTCTAAAACTAGTTTAGATGTCAGCAAGAGCAATTCCCTGTAGCGTGCATTTAGACATACTGTAGGGCCATAAGCTTGTGCGGTGAAGCGGTGGAAGAGCTAGCCCACTGGCTTTTTACAGGTTTCCCCTCGATCGCATCAACAGCATCACACCTCTGGCACTGATGCCATGACACAGTTGCATTTTGGGGAGAAAGAAATTCACAGAAATATTCTGTGATGCAAGTGTTTCTAACACACAGTACAGGCTACCTTCCAGGAAACCTTTTGCTGACTTATTTATGAACTTATGGGAAGTGAAATATAAGTTGTGTGTTTGCAAATTCTAAAAAAGATCCAGTGACTCGCATTGAAGACAAAATAGAAAAAGAAAAAATATGCACAGCATGGGTTTTCACGACGTTTACACAGCTTCTCTGGCATCTGATTGCTGAAAAAGAAATTGCATCATTACTTTTACCGCAAAGATTTATCACAACTCTCTGTTATTGCTGTCTCTAAGGGTGATGTTTTTCCAGGTTGCAACCCTGATTGAAGTGCCTGCATTCAGCTACTTTTCCATGCTACTTGCCACACATTATGTTGGACTCAGTGAGTTGTTCAATTAATGGCTTGTTTTTGTCCAAGAACATCAATTTCCTACTTCATTCCTGGTTGGGGACACGTTTCAGGGAATCAAAACCAGTTCTGGGGAAAACAATTCCCTCTGATTGCCCGCATTGTGGGAATTGTGGTACAATTCTATTATAGACACATTTCAGGGAAATGAGTGAAAAAAAGAAAGGAAAAGTTGGTGCATCCTCGTTACAGAGGGGAATTCAGTTTAGTTCGACTTAAGCTTGTTTCATTGTTTTAAGAAAAGGATAAAGAAAAGAGCAACATGAAAGAGCATCATTAATATACTACCATAGGTCAGACCTGTGCAGTCACCACATAGGCATCAAATATCTCTCTGGCAGCACATGGTTTTGTGAGGACTAGTTGAACAGCAGCTGATAATAATTATGCTCATGTCGAACATGAATGTGTGTAAATGAATAGAATAAATTATCTCTTTTTACCTTTCAGCTGACACTTTAACTGTGGGGGTCTAACTGCAAACCCAGGTCACCCTTTGTCACAAGGTGTGACCTGAGAGTAACCAGCAGGGCTTCATCAGCAGATCTCAGGTCAATAAATCAGAAAGGTTTTCAGGAGCAAGGCCATTTAAGGCCCTAAAGGTGAGCAATACATTTTTGAAATTCTAAATCAATTTTTCATCTAACAATGAGGATACAAAACTGAACAACATTTTTGATTTTGGTCATCAATAAAGAGGTTGAAGATTACATGTCGACCCCTTGCATCCTGCTTAATACTGTTTGACAGACCAGTAAGGAGGCCAGATAAAAGATTATATATATATATATATATATATACAGCAGAGTGTCATCAGTGTAAAACTGGAACAAAAACGTTGTGAGCTTGATTTACCTGGCCAAGAGGTAGCATATGCTGTATATGGAAAACAGAAGTGGGCTCAAGAACCTTGAGAGACACAACATCTCAACTTGGCTGTCAACCAAGTGGAGTTTCCCAAGGTGACTAAAAATGTTCTGTTAGAGAGGTTTGAACAAGGTAAGCTAAGAGCTATCCCCATGATTCATTTTCACATCTCTAAGAGGTTCAAAAAGTTGCTATTATCAACAGTATCAAATGTGGCACTTAAATCTAAAAGCAGTAAAATCTGAGCAGTCACCTCTGTCTGCAGTTAGCAGTAGGTCAATAGCGACCTTAACAAGTGGTTCTCTATACTTTGAAGTGCTGCGAAACCAGATGGGAAACTGGTCTAAACACTGTTGTTTTTCATAAAAGAAATTAACTAAAATTAGATTACTTTCTCTAGAATCGTGGAGAAAAAAGTTTTCAGTTTTCAGATTGTCTACAGTTGCTTGAAGTGATAGTTCGGGTTATGAGGATGAGGCACTTATATGGTTGGTGTATATGTATTGACAGCAAGATGAAGCAGTGAAAATATCCAAAATATAGCATACAATTAAACTGATATGACCCACATTATTACTTGGTGGGTTCAAATTAGGTTTGTTTAGCAATGGGTGAGTAATGGCATGTTTAAAACTGTCTGAGAAAGAACCAGAGGCTAGTAAATGGATGAACAGCGCATTTATAGACAATAAATAAATAGATATTCTTGAGAACAAAAGATGTGTCTAGGATTGTTTGGCCTTGGCAGAGGTATGGGCCCTACTGAGGGGCATTCTAGTAATGTTTGTTTTTGTATTTTAATGTGCTTGTTTATAAGTCCTATATCTACTGTATTTTGATTGAATGCTTTTTGAGTATTTTGCAGTGGTGTAGCATAATTTTTGTGTGTAATGACAGTGTATTCATTAATCTACATATTTCATAACAAATAACTATTTTCCTTCCACATTTCAGCAGGTAGCAAGGTAGCAAAAAAACAGCACTTTTGGAAGAAACCAAAGTCAGTCAGTCAGAACTTACTTGGACACTCATGTTCCTGCAGATAGAGAACTTCAAGATATGGGAATCAGTTTGAGTTGGAACATTAATAGATTTCCGACCCATGAGCATTCAGCAGTCATTACTATATTATTCCATGAATGCTCAGTACTCATAGGTTGGATCACACCGACTGTGCCTTCATTTTGATCTCAACTAAACACCTTATAGGTTTTGTGACCGCATCTTGCACAGTGATGTTATCACAGTGAAAAAATGTATCCACAGACAGATATAGAAACACCTGCCAAAGTACTCGACCAAGAACCACTCAATATTTTCAGCACTGCCTACTCAGGACTTAAGTTAAGCCATGAAGTCCGGCTTCATTTGATTGTACTGAATCTGCTGCCAGTCTGCATATTTTTCATCAACTAGGCTGTTATTGATTTGTCTGTTTCTCGTATTTGTTTAATGCATTTTCTTTATTTCTGAGCATTCTATTGGGATCCTCTGGGCACCATTTAATCAAAAGATAAAAGTTCTCTTTTAATCATTGCATATGAAATATATTTTCGGTTATCTCTGGGTCTTGTTTATATGGGTAATTGGTCATATTTGGCAAAAAACAAAACAAAAAACAAAACAAAAAAAACAGTTTATAATAAAAAAGGTTTTGTTGGATGTGAGTAATCAGCTGTGGGGGTATGACTAAAAACACTATTGTAGTAATTTAATTAGATCTGTTCAGTGTTTCAAATGGAAATAATATGTATAATTATTCATTACTGGTTCAGTGGTTTTGCCTTTCCAGCAGCAGCCCACAGCATCATTGTTAGGTACTGGAAATGTATATTTTATAAGCTACTGGGTGTTCTATTACTTCCAGGTTTGTAGGTGTACCAAGGGATTCTCTAACTCTAACCCTTGGTATATGTCACACTTTGTATACTGTGGTAATGGCAGTCTTGCGTGGGCACAGTAAACCATCTCATTACATTCCTATCTTCAGGATGAGAAATCCCAGCTGATGGTGCTCCGGATGGACGTGGATAGAAAGCGGGTAGCCCCAAAGCCTGGCTGCTTCCCAGGTTTGCAATGGTAATGACTTCCCTGACATGTGGATGGATGCACAGATGTATTGACTTCAACCAGGAATGCTTGCCTCCTCCTCTTACTCCTCCTGAGCTCTGCAGCTCTCAGCGGAGAGACAGAGGGTGGGAGACATGTGAAGAGACAGGCATCAAAAGGAGTGCATCTCACCACACTGTTTGCTGATCGCGGTACACACTCCAGCACGCCAAATCATAGCGAAGTGAATCAGTGTGCAGGTCTCAGTATGGAGTGGTTTAAAGTAAAGAAATACCATTCGCCTCTAACAGAGACTGCCTGCGGCTATGTACACCTGGGATGTGCGCCAGCAGCGCTGCTCTATGTCCACAGTTTCCTGCTGCTATATTCAAATGTCTACTCCTCAGAATGAATTGACATGCAGATATTAGCATTTGTTGTCAGAGCTGCCAGTAATGTGTGTGCAATAATGACAAGTTGAGCTTAGCTGATTATACAGTGTACATATGGCATGTCATCTTAAAAGCACTGGAAGCCAAAAGGACAGTTGTTTCATTGACTTGTATGCCGTTTAGCACAACTATCCTTGAGGTTTTAAGATAAGGTAAGCCCTTGTCTTAGCCCAGTGCGAGTAAGAATTGGACCTTTCCATATTTCATGAGGCTGACAGGTACATACCGATCTAATTCTGTCCTTGGAGACATTCACAAGGTTCCACACGCAATTTATCTGCAGGTCACCTGGGGGGCTCCATAGAAGAGATGGATTAAGTGGTAACAGATTACAGCCCGTGAAGCACCAGCAGCCTGAGTTATGAGTGTAGTTGTCGATAAAGTCCTCCACAGGCTATACTACAGCATGTAGAAGCAGCGGGTTAGTGACCATAAACAGCCACAACTGACCATGAGTGTCGGCGTCAAAATGGAGGAAGTCCCCTGTTTGAAGACAGATGGAGATGGGGGAAGATTTATTCCCCTCTGTAGTGGATTGGGTGGTCATATTTGAACCACTTGTCAAGAAGATTGGATGCGATGACAAGGAAATGTGGGATGCATATTTGCTCGTGAGGGACGGTAGCAATTTCTTTTGCATTAGCAAGGCCTTGTAAAAATGATGCAATTTTATGTCACGACTCTGTGGAACAACCACTCTTTGAAAATGAAGGTGTACATTTGAGCTTGCGATGACAGAGGGTGAGACACTTCAATCTGTTTTGCCTCATGCAAAACATATCCAGACATATGCCAAGTGAAAATGTCATCTGGAGCGAGCTGACTTTATTGTTATCACTTCACGCGCCTGTTAGGGTGCTCGAGCTTTAGCAGCATTATGGAGTCAGATGGAGATTTTCTCTGATAGATGCGGGTTCTGCGTTAATATAAGAATCAACAGCGTGAGATTACCCCTGGTTACCGACCACTTTGATCTCCTTGAAACCTGCAACAAAATCGTGGTCAAATCAATACAGTGTAATGCAAGGTGAGGAAAATCAATTTGTTCTCAATTACTTTGCAATCAACACCATCAAAGCATCCATCCCGTCCGTCCTCAGACTGTCAGTACCAGGGAGAACTGGATTATAGTAATTAAATCATTTGGACAAAAGTGGCTAAAATAAATAAATAAACATTACACACGTTCCCATAGGTGTGGGCACCTATAGTTTCAGCAGGTTCCCAAAAGGCAGTTAGATTTTAAGGTTCCCTAATCAAATTAGATGTGCATCAGTCTCAAGAGACATGAACTCAGTGGAGATGGATACTCCTAAATAAAAGATAATAAGGCCTGTTAAATCAGGATTATCCCCCTAATCTGGTTTGTACTGGCCAGGGAGAGCAGTGTCCTCTCAGCTGAAAAGGCTGCACACACACACACACACACACACACACACACACACACACACACACACACACACACACACACACACACAGGCAGCACCCGTGCAGCACTGCCACCTAGCAGCCAAATGAAAAACATTTTCAGGTTATTGCAGTTAATTGTGCTCTTAGTCTAAATTGTAACTGCAGAATGTGTGAAAAATCATTTCACATAGGATGTAAAAATGGCCCTCTCACTGCTGGAGAAAGGAATAATGAAGATCTCTTTCTGTCTCTTTCTACCTTTTTTCTTTAGCCTCTGCAGCTCTATATTTGACAGATACACACACACACACACACACACACACACACACACACATAATCAGTGGAAATCCCCTGCAGGGATTACACTGCTATGCTAATTAAGTATCCTGAAAAGATCAAGTGGGCAACATGGCAACTGACGTGACGCCCACTTTGTGTGAGCCCCGCTCTGACTCACCAGTCATGCTGTGTGACCAAAGGCAGTGGGTGGGTTTGAACCTGGGTTGCTCTCCCTGGAGGACAACATTGTTACCTTTTTCAGTCCATCAGCGGCGCCTGCCCTGGGGAAACAGTCGATACCAAATGTTTGAGCACTTAGTCACTGTTGTCAGCTGTCCGATACAGCAGATTAGATCTCACTTGGCTGCACATGGCTGACAAATCGTCAGAATTGGTTACGGCTGAAAATGCTGCATGTGTACCGCTGCAGGTGGGTGGCCGGGTGGATGGGAGGAGGGTAGTAAGATGATAAATAAAAATGCTGCTGATCTTGAGCATCCAAATCCCCCCTGGTTCCTAAGCTTTACTGTAGGGCTGCAGGGAAACAGTAAGCATAAAAACTATTAACCCAACAGCCTGTCAGACATTCCGCGTACTGCTGATGCTGATGTCATCTGTAATACACATGTGCTTTGACCCACTTAGTCACAGAAAAAAGTTGCATGCAAGGTGGAAATCAGAGCAAGTCCGTTGTTTGGATCTTATTCATTTTATCCTGTAGCTTTATATTAAAGCTGCACTTATCTGCTGTATATTTGTACACCACTGCATCGAATGACTGTTGATGAAAGACAAATCTACAGGGAATGTTGTAACTATGTCATTCCCCTCAGCTCTACAAAGCTTTTCTAGCATCTTTCAGATCATTGTTTTGGGTTTCTGACCCACAACACTTCAGCTTGTTTCAGTCCCACAGCAATTTTGTTTCAATATGTGATGAATATTGGCTTTTATGCCCTCATTTAGCTCAGGTTGTCTTTTTCAGGATAGTTTGAGGGTGTAATTAAAAAAAAAAAAAAACAGCTTTTAACAATGTGGTGTTAATGCTTTTTGCCCTAATTACAATGCTTCACCTCATGGTGGTGTATGTTGTGTACTGCACCATGATTAGCTTCCTCACTAGTTGTGATGAACATGTCACGTGTTAAACTCAGATTAAGGCGAGGACAGAGAGACCTTCCCCTTCTGCAGATTAATGTGAAAACAGCTTTCTAGTGTTAAACTCTGCACATACTTTCTTTCATGCTCAGAGAAGGTCGAACATCCAAGTGAAGTGGCAAGCAAAACACATTTTTTGATGGAAGGGGGCTTTAAAAAGCTTGAAATAGCCATTTCTATTTCCCCAAGGACCTAATTTCTGTCATTCTCTGGAGTAATATTAACTAATCATCTCGGTATAAGAAAACTTGTCTATATATTATATAAAGTATTGAACAAATCAACAGTCATTGACTGTGCAGATCCCATATAGTTTCACATTTTCTTTCTCACGCTTCTCTCTGGAGCTCTTGCAAGAAACTTAAAATGCCTTAAAATGAGCCGTGTGTGTGTGTGTGTTTGTGTGTGTGTGTGTGTACCAGGATGGCATTACTTTGGCAGGAAAATGGTAAGTTGTACACATATATACATATATATATACATATATATATATATTAGGGCTGTCAAAGTTAATGTGATAATAACAAGTTACCACGAATTCCTTTTCATGCCACTAACTCATTTGACAATTAAATTAGCAATGATTAATGCACACACGTTCTGTGATAATGACCTCCGGCCCACCCCTGTACTTTGGGAAACCAGGAAGCAACACAGCAGTAACGTTGTGGATGGCAGCAGAAACAAACCTTCTTCAGCAGATATGGTTAAAGAAAAGGGTCTTGTGAACAGCAAGTTCAGCTTCAAAGCCTGCAGGCAGAACCTTTGAGGTTATTCTGGAGAATATTCTGGACAGTCATTGTTGTCATTGTTTTGGATTGTTGCAACAATACACATGCATTTGCATAAAGCAAGCATATTTGTCCACTCCCATGTTGATAAGAGTATTAAAAACTTGAAAAATATCCCATTAAGGTATATTTAGAACAGATATTAACTGTATTTAATTTTATTAAAGTGAATATCATATATATATATATATATATATATATATATATATATATATATATATATAGAGAGAGAGAGAGAGAGAGAGAGAGAGAGAGAGAGAGAGAGAGACCTGCTTTATAATCAACACACATGGAAAAATAATTTTCTCCAATATGGGACCTTTAAGTATAGCATCCCAAGTGGGTTCTCTTCCCGGGCCCTAGTTGGTTTGCAGCGTCAGTCAGCTGCTGCTGCTGCTCCATTGGGTCAACTATGTGGAAAATCGAACACTGGCCCTCCAGATAACAGAAGACCCAACTCACCAGTAGGTCTTCTTGAAACCAGCAAAGGGGTTAATAAAATGTTGGACTCAAAGTCGGCGCCCAGCACAGAGAGGCATGGTTGTGCTTTTCAGACAGATCTCACTTCCTCAAGGTCCTGCTCTGCTTTCAGAGCGGCTCCAAGCTCCTGATGGCAGATAATTGCAGTAGCTTTTAGAAGTGCAGTCTACGTGGCTGTGACAGTTGGTTATAATGCGTCCTTGTATGAGTGTCAGTTAAGCGTGTGTTTTTAGGTTTGTCAATGTCTCTGAGAAAGGGGTGAATGTGAAGAAAACAAAATTTGACAGGAATCCTGGGCTGTGGACAGTTTCTCTGGATAATGTGATGCTGGAATGTCTGCATTAGGTATTTGGGGCACATCTGTGTCTGCATAGACCAATGGGCCAGGTGCATCATTCAGCCCCTCCGTTTGATTCATCCCTTCATTTCTGTCCACACTGGAACAGCTGAAGTTGACATGTAGATACTCTGCATTGTGCTACGGTGTGTGCAAAATAAATATACCAAAACCAGGGGCCAGGCCAATTTACATGGCCCACTTACATCAGGTAGCCAACACTCCTGTGGAGCATGAGTAGTATTTAAAAGTGAATTGCATTGTGCACAAATTGCACATATTTACTCCCACTTCTTTTCCTTTCCACTCATAAATACAAGAGGCCATCTGTTTCTTTAGTGCCTGAAAAGCAGCATAATTTTATGTCATATGATGAAAATAGTCCCTCATTTGTTTACCACATTAAATTTTTAGTACGTTCATTAACATGGTCATTCTAACTCATTTGAGTAATTAGGATTGCTATCATATTATACTGCTTTCAATGATCAAATTCAAAATATAGCTATAAATGTAATGGTGTATTATCAACAGGAGGCTAAAGCACAGAGACACTAACTGACAACAAGATGAATTTTACAGTGATGACGTTTACGATCAGCTGCCAGTTTATTAGGTACAACTAATACAGCAGTCCTGTGATAAATCCTACCTTCGTGAAGGTCATAATGTTTTTAGAGAGGCGTTGATTAACTGTCGTCATTTTGGAGGATTTACATTAGTCTGTGGTGCTGTTGAATTGTAACATATTCTTATTTTGACCACCCCATCTAAAGCAAGTCTGTAGAAGGCCATTTTATTGCAGGGCTGTTGTTTTAGACTGTTAATTTTAGCTAGATGTGCATAATAACCTCAGTGTATATACAGCTTGGAACAGAAAATTAGCATCAAGGTGTGTCCAGAAAAAACCTGAAGTGAATTTTTACCTAACATTACATGCATTTGATCACTAGAGCGTTTAGTCCACCTTTGTCCACACACCTTAGCAAAACCAGTTTGCAACACAACTCTGTCTCTGTGTATGTTTTCCTCTCACTTCATACATTCATGGAGAAAATTCATAAATCTTCAGGATAATAAAAATATTTAGCTCAAGCTGACTCTTTGCCATAGTGTGGGTCTCCCTGGGTCTATTCGCATCTCTGTCTGAATGCACCTTTTATCCTTCTCATGTCTGAGGAGACACATTGGAGACACATTGAGTAAATTAGTGAGCCTTGCGCAATGGTCACAGCGCACAGTGATATTCATTCGTCCATGTGAAATATGTGAGGCAGGAAGCTTGGTTAGATTGTAACTACTCATTCACAGGGTTAGTGCTAGATGCTAGTCATCAAAGACAAAAGCATCTCTCTATTGTCTCCTTGTTATTTTGTTGCCACAGTTTATTTAAAACATGCATTTGTACCATCTTCTGTCTCTTCATAGTCTGCAGGACATTACTCTTTGTGGAACAATTTTTACTGTGACACAGGAGGCTAAGTAAAAGTGAACAGCGCAGCATAGCTGATAAGCTACATTAGCTTTATACATTCGGGACTCCTGGCTCTCCGTCCACTCAAAGGTCAGCACTCTCAAGAAAGCTTGCTATTAATCAATGCTGCAAGTTTGCAGGTCAAAGTTCAACAAAGTTCAACAAAGTTGAACTTTTTGTGGATACAGATTTATTTCAGCTCATCCAGTGGTTCCTCTGATTGCGGTGATTCCATTAGAATGAACTGAAATTGCAGCTACATTTTGGCGAGCATGTAGATGTTTGTAGTTTATGGCTCAAGTGTACAGAATGAATCACTATTTGGGGTATTGATGATGATTCAAGAGAAGTTTTACATGTAAAAACAAAACAGGTAATACA
Organism: Trachinotus anak; assembly: GCF_046630095.1. Lineage (NCBI taxonomy): Eukaryota > Metazoa > Chordata > Actinopteri > Carangiformes > Carangidae > Trachinotus > Trachinotus anak. The sequence goes on from NW_027273884.1 coordinate 3,804,054, forward strand.
GTATGTAACATCGACACTCAAGGTAATCACAATTACTTGTCTTGACATGTTGAAATGTTTTACTGCTGATGTAAATGTGTGAAGTTGCCCCTTTTTGCCTGCTCTTTAAAGTGATGCACTATACAGTAACAAAAAAAACAAAAAAACTAATGTATATCTTGTCCCCTGCCTTTTTCAGTCCAACAGACTTTCTGCTCTTTCTTTTTCAAGCTCCCTGTTGCTGTCTTGCTACATGTGCTGGGGTATGATTGAGAAATGTTCAGCTTATCCTTCACCTGCATACCAATTAGACTTCAGGTCCCACTGGCTCATATTCAGGACTAAAAACCAGCAGGGCTGCAGGCACATACCTTCACTCCTTCACTGGAGAGAGCACTTAACAGCCAATAGAGGGGTTCTCTGCAGCCCCCAGTTGGCGCCCAACGTGGGGCACTGATTTCCGTCACAGCTTAGTCATCCAGGAACCTGTGCTCTAAAGCCTGCTTTCTGTCTTTCTGATGAGTGCACTGTTACCCCAGACTTAGGAGACCATCCCACTGGCCCTTTAGAATGAAAGCCCAGTGATTGGAGTGGCTAGAGTGAAGAGGATAGCCTGACGTTAAGGCTGTTGAGGTAATCATCACCGGCACTCATGCACCTGGCCTCGAAATCATTTGAGACGTAATAGGTTTGGCTTAGGTCATGCTTGCTGTTGCTTATCTGTCTTGAGCTGTAATCTGCTAAAAGTACTCTTATTTTAAGTTAAGTGACACATGGAGTCTGTGAGTATGAAAATAAAATGATTAATACCCGAAGACTGTATATAAAAATGCAGAAGTGCCTTAAATCTGCATTCTGTGTAGTGGCCAGCAGCGCGACAATTCCACTGGTAAGAATAAGTCACACTGTGTAGAAGTCCATGGGAAAATGACTCTACTCCTCACTTGATTTATTACATCAGTAAGCATTTTCCTAATGAGTTTATGGTCTCAGTCACTAGTTTCTGTATTACCTTCTTCAAAACAGTATTGTGTTCATTTTGTAAATTAAGGGCCTATCAGAGTAAAACAGACAGGGTATGCTTAGGGTGTGGCTACCGTGTGATTGACGGATCATACCACACACAGTTACCTGCCCATTAATCAGGATAGAGAACAGAGCAATGAATCAGAACTTTGACCTTTTTTGGGGTTTTCTATTCATAGAAGTTAATGATAAAGTTTTGTTTGTCTAAAACGTATTTTTCAGTCTTGCTAGCATTAGCTGATAACTTTTCCTATGCGGTGCCTGGCCCTGCCAGGCTGGTAACCTGCATAGACTGTGGTCAAATGTGTGTCAAAGCCCAATAACCACTGTTAAGATAGTGAGGGTTGTTTTGTGTATTTGGAGCATGTAATCCAGCAGCTCTCATCAGCTTTATGGAGCTTCATAATGAAAATTATGTTAAAATAGAAGATCTTTTTTTTTAAAAAAAAAAGAGTCAGATATTTCCATCAGGAGATGGTGGAGACCAAAAACAGAGCTGAAAGAGAGGGAATATTGCATGGATGTGTATGACATCACCTTCTTCAAAATGACTAATGTTGCTTGGTAACATCAGCATCTATAACAAATTTCATTACAAATACAAATGAACCAAATCATGTGCTGTACAGAGAATAAGTCCTTCTGATGTTCTTTGTACAACCTCTGGTCAACCTTGACATGTTTTTGCCCCCCTGAGTGTTAAGAATCTAAGCATTACAATATTTTCTCTCCATTTTTTAAATTTTTTTAATTTTTAATTTTGAGCCTTCTATTGCATAATTATAGCCTCATGGAGCTGCTCACACAGCCAAACAACCTTAATCTTAATTACCCTCATTAACCATCTGTGGTAAACATACTACATACAACATATTTGTCTTAGTTCCATCTTTGTGTTTAGGTCATCATAGTTTCCACATCTTCATTGACACTACAAGTTTACTTTCTTTAAGACAATCATCAATTCTTCATACCAATACTGTCATTTCTTTGTTTTTCAGAAACAATTTAATTAACATGCTCACAAAGGGTTCCTGCAGCTACTTAAGGGAAGTTAGATTTAAGACCTTTTTAAAGACCTTTTTTTAATGCCACTTCAAATGAAATTTGAGACCACCTTCAGTATAACCAAAACTGAAGAAAAAAAGCAGCATCAATTACTTAGAGTCAGGGGCAATTTTGCCCAAATGTTTATTATGACGTAAAAATAATTACTTTGGTTGAGTGAAAATGTTTGATGATCCACTTAAAATGTAAAAAAAACACTTTCTAGGATGAAACACACAACATAAAACTACATGAAAATTATGAATCATCAGTAAAAAGCACAGATTGTATATAAAGATGGACGTAGCCTCCGTAACGTCACCCATAGGTTTCTGAAGAGCGGTTTTGAAGCTTAGAGTCGGCTGCTTCACCATCACCATTTTGGCAGTGCCTGACTCCACCTAATTCCCACTTAATCATACCATGGGCAAAAAGGTGGGGCGTGTGTGGAGCTGAGATTCAGTGCATGCCAGTTTGCATAGGCTCACCCACCTGTCACTCAAAGGGGTCATGCCCTCAATTGTGCATAATTTTAAGCCTTAATGAAATTTAAACAGGTGAGTTATATAAATTCACCCCCTGTACAGTTGTCATGAAGGGGGACAACTAGAGACCGAAACTATTTTCTGTACCAAGCTGAAAATATGTTTATTTCTGCTGTAAAGTTGGGTATTTTAACATGGGAGTCTGTTGGGATTGACTCTCTTTTGAAGCCAGCCTCAAATGGCCATTGGAAGAACTACAGTTTTTGGCATTCTGCACTGTTGTTCTGGAGGTTGCCACTGACTGAGTAGTATACATTTGCATAGCTATTTTACTGAACTCATCAGTTATGACATGAAGAGATGAGAATAGAATTGGGAAATACCTGGCATCTGGCATCTGTTGGCAGGTTGACTTGGCAGTTTTATGTTTCTCACTCTGCCTGTAGTATTCCACTGCCTTGATTCCCATTGTGGGGGAAGACATGGTGCCCAGTATGTATCACCTTGTAGTAGTTTAAGCCATGCCACAAAATCTTGGTCGAACAGCCAGTTTTCTGAATTTGCACTTCCCATATCATGGCTAGTTAGCAGGCTAGAGTGCTGTTGGTTCCGCTATCCTGATCTGCATGACGTTAATGTGAGAGGCATATTATTTACGTTACGATGATAAATTGCAATGTTTAAAATGCAATGATTCGTAATATCCTACTCCCAGTGTGTAAGCATTTTTAAGATTTCAAAACACAAAACACAAACAAAGATAATTTGAAAAATCGATTTAAGACATTTTAATACCACAAAGGCCTTATTTCTGGATGAATTCTGGATGAATTATGGGACCCTGTGTGACTGGGAAGGTCAATCAGTAAAAAATGCAGAGAAAGCTAATATGTTGTCTGCTACAGGTGCCTCGTTATAGTGATTACACTCCAGGGGGCAATTTTCAGATTAACTGCTTTTTAGCTCTAACAAAATAAAACATCTGACTGTAAGTGTATTTAAAATGAATTCACAACTCCATTATGTAATATTGCAATTATGAAAAAAAAAACCCAACATCTTAAGTAAGAAACACGCTGCTACTGTTTGAGATAGAGGGCTCCAGTTAATTTGAACTAATTGTTTTACTGTTCAAAGCAAATACAGCAAAGTACAATTAATTTTGAAATAAAATGTTACTGTGTCTTACATTGTTTGATACTGCAACAAGTTTCACGCTGGATTATATCTGTGGAAATTGCTCAATTTAGGCTTTGCCAACCAAAATAAACCTGATACAATCTGATACAGTGGCCAGGCTCACAGCAGCTGGTGTTTTAGAACAGACTGTTACATATGACTGAGCAATAAAAAAATGTACCAAAAGTGACATTATGAATCTCTTATTGGCCCAATAGCTGTTAGGTGTGTTGGTATGTTTGGTAAATGAGGTCTTCTAATCAGGCTGTTGTGTGTAGAGTACCCACTTGTCACAATTGCTGAACAGCATTGTCAGAAGACCCAAATGCAGACACACACACACACACACACACATACACAGGCAGGCGAATGCAGTGAAGTAACATTTAATGAAAAGATGACAGGCTTACAGGTGGATGGAAGAGCAAGCAGGGAGATGGATCAACAAACTGGCAGGCAAAGAAATAGGGACAGGCAACAGGATACAAGGAACACGCAAAAAAAGACGATATGACAGAAACCACTGAAAAAAATAGCGCTGGGGCTGAGAGAAAGAGAAAAGCCCCCCCTCCCCCCAGGAGAACTCAGCTGGACAGCCTAGGGGCAAGGCAGAGGTGGAGCAGGAGATCTTGTGTGGACAGCCTGGGGGTGGGGAGCCGATGAGCAGGACACCTTGTGCAGATAGCTCAGAGGCAGGACTGACTGGCAGAGCCTGTTGGGTGGACGGCCCACAGGCAGAACAGACACACGATACGGGTGGGTATTGACGAAGACTGGTCTGCTCTCGTAGGGAGCGGTAAAAGCTGGATCTGGAGGCAGAGCAGAGCACTGGGGTCCATAAGAGGCAGCCAGTAACAGGTGGCCCACAGTAGCTGAGGCAGAGACCCCCGACTCTGAGACCACTTTTCCAGTATGGGAAGATAGACATGTTTCAAATTAAGTAATTAATTAATTAATTAATAAGAAAAACATATATAAACATATAGAAGTTTTATATTTATGTTATAGTTGACATATATGCTCTCAACATATTAGACAATATAAAAATTCATCATATATGTATTTCACATGTTACATACTTATATTGTCATATATCCGGAGTCTGTATATATGTAATAATAATATATGCCCTTATTGATGACATGTATGGCAACATCACTCTTGATATAGTGACATATACAGTATGTCATATATTACATTTCTTAGGGTAAACAGGTTAAGCACAGTTATTTATTTATGTTGTTGTTGTTTGTTTATGTTCTTGTTAGCATGTAACAGGCAGTGGCTGACACAGTGTTTGTGCTAATGGAAACTCTACTGGTGAGGTTTTGGGTTTACTATGCCCAAACACCATCCCCGCAAGTCGGAGGGATTGGTTCCTTAGGTTATGTGACCTAAGAATCCTTGGCTGTCATTGGTTCACTGCAGTTCAAGATGGAAATACTCAGTCATGACGTTGATTGCTTGAACTTGATTGTCAGGGGGGGTCTTTAAGGCAGCTGATTAAAACACTGGTGATAATAACTACATATATATTTTGGTGTTTTCCTGTAGGTGACCATGATGCAGTAAGACTGAACCAGTGGATGGTGAACATGAATTGGAAGGAATTCTGTTGGACAGTGTTTTTTCCTCATTTTTGCAATCAACATCATATGGCTAGACATGTCAAAGTCATTTAAGTCAGTTCCAGTCCATATCCTTCTATATCTATATTCTTTGTGACATTCATAGAAGACTGAGAACAGGTTTAATGGCACCTGTAGATGACACACTGCAAAAGACAATTAAACAATTACATTTTAAGTATATACTACTTTAACTTTCTTCCTTCCTTTCTTTCCTCCTTTCTTTAGGGAAATCGCCTTGAGAGAGCACAGCAGTCCCAACCATTTTCTTTTTTCCAAGTCATCAGATGAGATGCTCACAGACAGGGGTACGATTTTGGTGAGTAACGACACAGGAGAAAGCGGCTCCTCGCTTTTATCTTGCAAAGTGTCAGGGGACAATAAAGTTGACAAATGCCATCCTAGCGTGACATCTGCTGCCGATTCGAGCAGTGCAACCTAACTGAAAATGCCAATGGGAACATCCCACTTAGTAATGACATCTGTCAGGCTGATGCTGCTGTGACACTGGATATCAATAACAGGTATCATAGTTATGAAGCTTTACCAGCTACAAATGCAAAACTTCACTGGATCACTGCTATAACCTGAAGCCTCAGAGGTCTCTAAAACAGAAAAATCAAGCCACAGAGGAAATCCTAAAAAAGTACAGAAAGTGGCTGGGAAGGCAACCCCAAAACTTCAGGCATTTAAAGAAAAAAATCCTCACTTTAAAGGGCATTGCCAAAGAACTCAAGAAGAAGCTGCTGATATCAAGTCAATGTGCCTCTTTGCTTGAGTCAATTGATGAAGTGCCAAAGCACATCTCGGGAAAGCTACAACAGGGGAAAAAATCATCTCACTACTCTGAGAAACTGAAGCAGTTTGCCATCACGCTGCACTTTTCCTCCCCTAAGGCATATGAGGATGTGTGTGACAATTTTCTTAAAGCTCTGCCACAAAGTAACACCCTCCGCACTGGGTACAGCTTCGTTTCAGTCGATCCTGGATTTACTCTGGCGTCTTTCACAGCGCAAAAAAATCATGTAGAGACAGACAGAGAGTAGGGGAAAGAAACAGTCTGTGCTCTGTGCATTGCGTATTTTCTCATAACAAGGATGGATGGATCAGAAAATGCAGACATCATAAGGTAGAGCTTTTGACCTACATGTGATGCCCCTACAAGCAACTTCGCCATGATAAGAGAACTTGATGCTGAACTTGATGCTGACCTAAATCTATACATTTTGTTGTTGTTCTTGTTTGTCTTGTCCTGTGTCCCCGCTCATGGCCTCTACCTTATTGTGGTGAGTGAGTTTTCAGATGTGATGGGTCGCCTGTGTTGAAATGTTGACTAGCTCCTTTCATGAGCTTCCTCTTTGTTTAAAGGAACTATTTGTAACTATTTGGCTATTGCTACATAGCCAACGTTAACAGATTAACAGATGTTTTCGTACCAGTCAATAAGAAAGGTTGCAATTTAGCATTAAAACAACGTCAGTGTTAACTCTCGTCTCTATCTTTTCTCCTTATGAAGTTAGCACGCTATAAAGCTAATCCCAATCACCACCACTCGCTCCCAATACTGAAACCACATTCAAAACTTAAAGTAGCACTTTGCTAAATCAAAGACAAATTTTTACTTACATTTATATCAGGCGCCAGATGGGAATACTGGATTGAAAACCACATTTTCAAACAAGATGAGGCAGTCTATAGGACAATTCAGTAGTCTGTCCATCTCATCTAGTATGGCTGGTCAGCTTATGGTCAAATCCTGATTTTATAACTGTGATGTTGTCTGACAAAATCACCAAACACATAAATTAAAGACAAAGACTGAGCTGTGATTTTAAGCTCTATTATAAAATGAGAGAAAGTTAAGAAAGACAGACTGTCTTTTTGGTGAGAGAGAAAGACAGGGTGACATGCAGCAAAGAGATGCAGGTCAGGTTTAAACCTGAGCCACCTCTGCCAGGTGAGCCACCGGAACACATCACTGACTGGCTATCGTTATTAATTAATCTCCCATACAGAGCACAGCCTCCGTCTGGGATCCACAATAGTTTATCTTTTATTTACTTCAACTCCAGATCTTAACAGACTTTTATTAGAGGCAGGTCTTTATGTCTAACTCCCTGTGTTTGATATGTAGAATTGGTCATAGCAGTTAGTACAAAGCCTTGTTACCAATGCCTTTTCTCTTGCCCTCCCTTTTTCCGACTCTCTCTGCTTGATGTGTCAGATGTTTAGTTATATCTCTACCTCCTTTAGTAATAATGATACATGAATGAAAGTAATTGATTTCCTGAAATGGGGGTGAGGCTCAGCGTACTGGAAGTACTCCACCACTTCCCTGCAGTTCCTGAGCAGCCAGGAAACCAGAGCGGCGTAGTGGACTCGTCATAACAAGAAGTGTAGTCCTAAGCTCTTGGTCGACATTCATATATTGTCCAGTCATGTACCAGGTTTATACCCAGTCTGTTTGAAAAAAGTATCTAAATCTAGCGACAGTGTGAAAAATTAGCAACCCTGCAGCTATAAACAAAAAAATAGAGAACTTGTTTGCACCAGAAAGTCCGACTTAGTGACAAGTGTGGAAATATCATCAGTCAGTCAGTCAGTCAGTCAGGGACATGTGAGGTTATAGGGTGTTATAGAGTGTGGCACAGCCAAAAATGGATGCAAAAAGCCAGTCTGTGTGCAGTCCTCCTCCTTCAACTAATTAAGAGCTACAAGGCTACCAGCACCAGTATAAAACTGAGCGATGTTTCTTCATCTGATACAACATTTTCAAGTCGCAGAACATGTAATGCTTTTCAGTGAAGTGTTAGGTGTTTTTTTTTCTCTTCATCATTTTGATAACGGTCATATGGTATTATATTTGATGTATGTTTACTGCACTAGTTCTCTTATGCTTTATGTACGTTGAAGTGTTCAAAACAATCTTCTGTTCAGTCAGACAGTAGAGCCCTATGAGCTCCTAATCTGGCATTATATTGATGATGATATATTGATTGGTGCTGATGGCTTTGAACCTGGAGGAGCATCTTGTGTGTACAGTCTTTGACATTTTCATGACCATATATGAGAATGCTAGAGTTTGGCTAGTATTGTATAGTAGTGTAGAGTAAATACAGACCTTTATAAAAGCAGTTTTGTTAATTTAACATGTACTGTATTTACAGATAGTATATTTTTATTTCAAAGATATCACAGCGTCTTCTGTTCTCTCTTTCAAATTTTCCTCTCTGACATAAAAATACATTGAATTATTCACCTGTAAAGAAGGAGAGTCAGGACCTTATCACACTGTGGAAGGAAAAAAGAAGCTCCAAAAAGACCTCATCCTACCAAAGCTGATGATGATACAATGATCCTCGAGCAAAACCCAAACCTTAAGGGAAAAAATGCAAGCAAAGCAACTGCAGAGTAAACGGATTCATGCGGATTGTATCTACACCCTATTTACTTTACTATAATCTACTATTTGCATTAACTGAATATGACAAATTCATTTTTCTGAATCAAAATGTACAAGCAAGACGCCAGACTTTATTGCATGGATTATCAGTGTCAAGCAAAACATTTTATCTGTAGTTCAAGATACTAATAACAAAAAAGCAGTAAAACACACAACACCCATGAGCTTTAGAAGATTTTTGTTTATTTTTAATTTTTTTATCATACACCCCATGGTGTATTTATACACACCAGTTGTATTGTATTGTATTGTTACTTGCTGTATACTTGCTATGTTTCAATAATGTTTTATTTTGATATCTACATGAACTGTTTAGTGATGTGAAACAGAGTCTTACAATTTTATTTTGTATTTCTGTAAATGCTTAATAAAGGTCTTAACCAATGAATAATTCATTCTCCTGATCTATCAGTGTTTGATATATTGAAAACATATTACATATTATAATTTATAAAATCTGTTAACCCTTCTTGGGCCATGTCACGTCACCGGATTCTGTCCTCACTGACTTGGCCACCCCCCTGCACTGTACCAAGATTTTGCACTTCCCTACCGAGTCCTGTTTCCCCATATTAACAGCACACAGTATATCTAACATGTCTTGAAGGTGCTTTTATTTATTTGACATCACCCTTTTGTCCACATTCTTTTCACCACTACTTTTGCCAATGCTTAGACCACCCCATTTTAGAAAATATCCCCCTTTACCTCACTTGTTGAGTCATGGGGGTGAGGGTTTATGTGTTTAATGTACAAAAAGGAGTTCTTACTACTGAATGTGTTTAATGTCATAATCCACTGATAAATGAAACTCATCTGACAGAACAGTGAAGAGTTACAAACACTATTCAAAGCACCAGTCTGGATGCTCAGCATCTCACAGCCTGTTAGCAGCTTGCTATTCCTGTTTTGTGGACTGAGGGAAAGCTTCGTGTGTGCTGGGACTGGATGTCAGCTGAGGATGCAGCTCCTTTAATAAGTAACATAACAGAAAGTAACATAACCGCGCTGTAAAATCCTCCATGGTCTCCACTTCACAGATGCAACTGAACCCATGGGAGCAATCCTCCCTGATCTTCATGGGTGTGCACTTTAGAAAGACTCTCATCTCCAAAACCCTTTTTGGTTTATTAATTTGATATTTCTTTGAGAATATCTTGTGTTTTTTTAATAATTCTAAAAGAAAATTCTTATCTCTGCTAATTATGATTGCTTAATGATCAGAGGAAGACACAATTTACCATGCACTGTCCTGTATTCATATTAAAGTATCACTGATACTATCTACTATCTACTATGATCTACATCACCCATAAACTTTATCAAAGTGGATTTATTTAACTCACAATTTTAAAGAATGTCAAATGCAAACAGTTCTTGGCACCAGGGAGTTGACAGCAGGAGCAAAGGAAACTCATCCAGAGACCTCCTATTGAGACACTGGCTTTAAAAGAGGAAGCAAAAGTTTCTTTCAGTGTTTTGATACTGAGTTCAAAGCAGCCGCAGGCTGTTTGATTACTGTATCCTACACACACACACACACACACACACACACACACACACACACACACACACACACATATATATATATATATATATATATATATATATATACATATATATAACCTCTTAACATTCAGTATTCCCCTGGATTTAAATACAGACAGGGGACAAAGTAAAGTAAAAGCCTGAATAAATGAATGCTGATGCTTCCACACAGATGCACTGCACGGTGCAATTAAGCACTTAACATCCAGTCATGCTCTGTGGCCTGTGTGAAAAGAGCAGGCCCAGTAGGTGTGAAAAGCCAAATAGAATCATAAAACCAGATCAGAAAATACATAAAACCAGATACATAAAACCAGATCCTTATAATAGAACATTTTAACTCAGTCTTAACTCCACGCAAACTCCACAGCTTTTTCAGGATAGTTGCAACAAGGGACAGTTTCAACAAGCTTTATTCCTCCAATCAGAAACATAGACTGATGACACACACATGCTCAGTTAGACCCTCCTCTCACCAGGAAGAACTGGTGTCCCTAAGCTAAGCAGCTATATGAAAAGAGATCACACAACAATATTTTTAAACATTTTTAGTTGAAAATAGACAAAAATGCAGCTAATTTTGTTTCACAAACAGATGCAACATAAATTGTTCATTTTGATGTATAAGAAAATACAAGCAAGTTATTTTGGTAATTTATTTTGTGAGACTCTCATGGTCTTATAATATATTTGACTGTTTTCTTCATCATAAGCAATATAATAGATAAATTGTGTCTATTTGACTCAAGGTAGGCCTATGTTCTATGCAAAATAAAACTATGCAAAATAAAAAAATAACGGATAAATAAACTTGATAAATAAATAAATAAATAATACTATATAATTATTATAAAACAATGTATATTTTCAGAACATTATGCTTATAGAGACAGAAAGCAAAAGTTCAGTCGTGAAATTGGATGTAATTTTGATATGTCCTAACCATCCCTGATCTGTGTTGCAACTGTCCCCCGGGGTTGCAACATCTAAATTCTTCCATTCAAATAAATATTGTGAATGACATATGTAATCGTCTTTAAATGGTATGGGTGAGTAGCAGACAGATGTACGTTTAATATATAAAAGCTTGGTTGGTTTAGTCCAAATAGTCTCTGAGTAACTCAGAGAAATGCAAAAACGTTGCAACCGTCCCCAGTCTCCCATAGATGTGGCAACACCTACCTTTTAAGTACTAAGTTGTCAAATCAAAAATTTGTTTTTGTTGCATATGCTTGAGCTGCTGCTCACTGTTGGGGGGTGATGTTCTTATGCCAGGTGTTGCCATCAAACAGATGGGGGGGTCTGGCAGTCTGGTAGTTTGTAGAGTAGCCTACTGATGACCTTTAGATTACTGTGGATTGAACAAATGTCCTGCTGTTTTTTTCTATGTCTCCAATGTTAGGATGGGATTATTTTTTAGCTAAAAAATATGACTTCTAGGCAAATGCAGTATGGTGGTGTTGGCTCAAATAAGCTGCAGCACCCTGATCAGCACAACAACTTAGACGTGCAGGGGCTCAGGGAAGCCCTGTGCTCTGTCATCGATGAAATCAAATCAACGGAGGAGGAAAATGAAGTTCACGCACACTGGCTTCCTGGAAAACAGGCAGACTGAGGTGAGCCAGCTCCAAGAGGAGTTCAAAGAAAAAGCCAACCTCCTCATACAGGTCAGGAAAGAAAAGACCACCTGGAGACCTCCACCTGCTGGCTCAGAATGAGAAGGCACTGAAGAGGAGCACCCAGCAGAGGAAGAGCACATGTGAGGCTTTGGAGCCTCAGTGAGGACCTGGCTCGCAGACAGGTAAGCTGAAGGAAGACGTGCAGGAAATGAAAAAAAGATAAAGATCTGCTCTATGACTCAAAAAGGAGGAGGAATGGCTTAAGAAAGTGAGCCAGAGAGATCAGGAGATTAGGCACATTCGTAAGGACAGTCACCTTCAGGTACGCTGTCTCAGCTCGGTCTTTTGACTTGTTGGATTCTTATTTGTTTTCCATTCAGAATTAGTGTTTGGAAGTGAAATAAAAGAATAAAATATGCAGTCTTTTTCTTTTCAATTACAAAAAATCTAAAATGCAGCAAGAGGAGAGGAGGGAGGAAAATGAGGAGCGACAAATGAAGCACCCTGAGCTATGTATATATAATTTTAATATCACAGTGTGGTCGTCGCCTGGCCAGTCAGGGCTGTAGACTTGAAGAGTTTTTCTTTAGCTCTGAATAATTATCCACTTTGAGTTTGTGTCTACATGATTGAACAACTGTAAGACACCAGTGTTTAAAGTTTGTATCTTCAGTGAGCAGTGTTGTATTTTATCTTCATGAACAGAGGTGAGACCAGTCAGAGAGGGTTTACAGGAAAATGTTTGGACATGCTTGTTTCTTATTCTTTGTTAGATGAGGTCTTTTTTTTTTTTTTACTGGTAAAGGGGTTGATGCTGAAGCACAGAACATCATCTCATGTGCAGCCAGGAAAACAAGGTGCGTTAATGTCCATATGAGTTCCAGGCTACATGAACATGTGAGCACAGCATTATATACAGCTGATATATTCAGCATGTCATTGTTGTTAGTTAAACCATTAGCAGTGATACTCAGTAATTTCTGAGCTAAGTAGAATCAAAGCATTCACAGATGTCTTACCTTTTGAGATGAAAAGTAAACAACTTAGAACGCCATAACAACAATAAAGCAATATTATTGATAATGATAATAGACATTTTTAAGCTACGGGTAGCCCTCACATGTAAGAATAAAAAATGCATGGAGACAATCCAGGTGGCTAATAGTCCAGCTGACGCCCCTTTATGACAGTATGAAATGATACAGGGCCCGTGGGTTATCATCAAGACCAGACATGATAAGAAATAAAGTGTGAACTTCTCCTTACATCTTTAAATAGGCAACTCGTTTTTGACTTCAAGTGGATAATATGGAACTGGAACTGTTTTCTAGTTCATAACTCTCTCACACACTTTGGCAGGATGACTAAATTTGGAGTTTAAATACACTCACAAAAGGGCTTCAGCCAGCTCTGATATATGCTCAGTTTAACTAACTTTAACTAATTAATGATTGGATAATCAGACGAACCCACCCCTAATGGTAGCAGTCAATCATTCCTTCAACTTTAATTTATAGTGTGGTTCAATGAGAGCAGTTCACTTTCTTTTGCACGAGGTAAAAAAGGTATGAATAAAAAAGTTAAACAAATAAAGTAAAAATCAAACAGTTACACAGACCTTAAAACCATACCAAACACACCACCGTCTTACCTCTGTGCACTTTTTGTCCGGGACGTTTTGTGGTTAGTGTTTTCCCTCAGATCTAATGAAGGAAAATACTAATGTCCCAGCATACAATGGTACATTGCTAAGGGGCTCTGTTGCCTCCTGTGATGACCCTGCTTTGAGGCATGTACTGGGCTGCAACCCTATCACCAGACAAGAATACTATTTTGTTTTTTTTTTTGTTTTTTTTAAATTCATATCAATATAACGCTTTAACTGTGCTGATAATTTGCACAGTGTATGCTTTTTAATTTGTTTCCAAAACACCACCTCTGTCAGGTTACCAGAATGGACATTTTAGGCTCAGATTATGAATGTGGAGAAACTGTACTGATAGATACTGGTGCAGAGCAAGCACTCAGAGTAATTGATGGTCCTTCACTTACAACTTGCCCTGCTCTGCTAGTGATGTATGGCAACATTTCACACTCTTCAAGCTGAGGCCCCTCTCCTCTGCTTGATATCACATATTGGTGAATTTCACTGAGTGTGCTGGCATGTTTTCATCTCTGCTGCAGTTTGTTTCTTGGCACTGGTTATCTCCTCCTAGCGTATGAGGAGCACCTCTAAAGCCTCTAAACTGAGTGTGTGCCAGGCATTTGGACAGATGCCTAAAGAGGCAGCACGCCGATTCCAAACCCCCTGGGCCTCACCTGTATTTGATATGCTGCATCAGATGCCTCACAGTCAGCCATGCATTTCACAGGCCAAGCTTGGGGACCAAAAATTGTTCTTCCTGTGTTGTGAGAGGGCCTTCCTCGGGGTTTGTAAACATGCCTTCTCATTAGTGTAGTCAGAGCGTGCTTTGTGCCAGCGATGTAGGAAACAGAAACTTGCTCCCATCTCTCTTATCCCAGGCAAGTCTTGTCAGAAGGTACATGTGTTGGTACCAGTTTCATTGTGCTTTAATTTGTGAAATCCTGTGTTTCTCTGTGGGAAAAGTTTATCATTCTAACTTTTGCAGAGGAAGTCTGTGTTCTGCTCTTTTTCTTATCACACCAAAGCCTTCCCTTAAGACCTAGGGGAATGCACCTAGTTAGTTAAGAGCAACACAAAAATATATTGCTGCTGCTTTCAAGAAAGGAAAAGCTTTCTTCTGTGCCCCAATTTAGACTGCCATGAATAATGGATATATTTATCAAGAAACTATAACTCTGACTGGGTAGAAATGTTGCATGTTTTCATATACAGTGTGCAAATGTTTCAGACACTTAAGTAAAGTGAGGATGTGTTCAAAAACAATGCCATGAACAGATTCTTTTTTGTCATTTAACTTAATAAAAACAAAATCAAATCAATATTTGCTGTGATCATCATTTGTCTTTGGATTTATGTTGTCTCAGTGTCTTCTGTCTCTTCATGTAATCCCAGTGTGGGGGTCCATCTGTTGCAGGACTCCTTGTTCTGCACAACTCTGGTTGCCATGCTGCTGAATTAATTTAGGTTCCTAAAACCTGCCCAACACTGTATATACCCATATTATTGAACTTATTACAGATATTGCATATTGGGCTACTTCATACCCATGATTTAAATAGCACATTTCTAATGTAAGTGCAAATGTCCAAATGCTCTACCTTCTGTCCCCAGCCCATGCTTGGGTTGCCAGCCGTCTTTGTTTTGTTCTCTTTTTTGAGCGACTGTTCCGGAAAATGAATTATCCCAGTTTTTGTGAATATGCGCCTCTAGTTTAGAATTTCATAGTTTCAAATAAAACCTCATTTGTTTCCTTCTACAAGTATTCTGTTTTCTTCCTGGTTATGTCCAATCCTGTGTCCATTAATGTATGAAAACTGGTACAACAGTCAAGATTGGCCACTGGCCATGCCTATACTTTTACCTGATTGGTAGCAGAAAAATGAAAATGCACCTTGTTACCCAGCAACTGCCATGTGCATCCACATCCAGGACCCCACTGTGAATTTAGGCAGATAGTAGTGGTTAGGTCACATACCATATGGTCATACTGAGTCCTGAGCAGCTGGTCCCTGGTTTGACTCCCACCCAGCTGGACCCTTTACTGCATGTCTCTCCCCCACTCTCTCTCCCATATTTCCTGTCTGTCTCCCCATCCACTTTCCCTGTAAAATAAAGGCATTTAAAAAAAATACTTTAAATAGGGGGAGAGACTGACAAGGAGGACGTCCCAACAAAATCATATGAAAAAAAACTTTTTATTCTCTTTCAAGAGCAAAAAGAAAGTCTCTTTGGGCCAACAGAGGCTAGCCAACACTGTTAGCACTGACCCTGAATATGCGAATGAATAAAGCTGAGTTCAAGCTCACCACTCAGCATTGCTAGTCAGCCTAGGTAGGTAGCATGTTCAACCTTGTGAAAGAGGTACTATGAAAACCACATGCATAAAAACACATTTGTCTGCTTTAAATCAGCTTGTATCTGTCTGTAATATTTGGTGGATGAACAGCAACGTTAACTTTGAAAAGCAGTACAGCTATGACTGACTCTCCACAGACACACCGGAGAGCCTCTCGTAGTGGAGGCAAAGTCACATGAAGCACATTCATTCAGTCATTCAGTCTTTACCAGCGTCACGCACATCACATCAGTCAGTTATTCCCAGTTAGGATTCCTTCAGTGTCAGCTGTTCGCAAGTTTGTTTTTTACCAGGAGACAAATGATGTGCTCCCCTCCAAAACAAATGGATTTGGTGATTAAATCTGGTAAAAAAAAAAAAAAAACATTGAGTTAAGTAGTCTCATGTTAAAAACTCTGGTTATCTGACACTTTTCAGCTTGTTTGCTCAGCTTGCTTCTCTGAAGTTCCACATGTCTAATGACTAAAATCCTTCATCTGGTTAAAATAAATAATATATATATAATAGAAAAGTGTATTGTATCACTGTAGCTACCCAAATTAAGGCAAAATATGGCCACAAAAAAATAAATAAATAAATGTGGCTGAAAGCTACATAAAAAACTATTTTGACAGCTTTTAGTACAACACTGATATAACTGGCACCTGACAATGTGATGATGTCTGCTTTCTTACGTGCCACCAAGGGGTCTAGCAGATATGCAAGAAGATACTGATTTAAGGTAGTCAGGAGTTACTATGTATGGTATGGTATATTGTTAGAACACATGTTACAACCTATATAAGATCTGTGTTCAAGAGTTGCTCTTTTTATTTCCTGAATGCTTGTTTGCTGATTATTGACCTGTTGATCATCCATAATAAAATGTTCAACTGAGCTTCGACCTTCCAGTATCTACTATATTATTCCACATCTGTCAAATTCTCCAACCTCCAATAAGTTCTTATCATCTCCTCAAGAAATCATTCTTACAGTATAAGTCATCAATGACAGGCACCCAATTAAAGGACCATGACCTTGATTAAAATTACAGATT
The DNA here is from genome assembly GCF_046630095.1 of Trachinotus anak. Taxonomy (NCBI): domain Eukaryota; kingdom Metazoa; phylum Chordata; class Actinopteri; order Carangiformes; family Carangidae; genus Trachinotus; species Trachinotus anak. Next base: position 3,821,065 of record NW_027273884.1, read on the forward strand.
TCTGTAGGTCTCAAAATTGCAGGAAAACTTTGGGATAATGTAAATACACAACTATAGTACACAAATATGTCATTTCTCTTGAGCAGCCTCTAGTTTAGGGGTTGGCAAGTAGGTTTGGACTCAGCCAGTTTTTTCCTAATCCATTACATCCAGAACATAATCAAAGGTTAAATTTAAGGAATTGAATGATAAAAATGAAACTGGAATTTAGTTTGTTACTGTTCACGTATGTGACGCTGTGGCCCACAGCCACATAATATATGTGTAACTGATTTCCTAGACTGGTGTAATTTTTTTTTCATATTACATATCATGTGTCTGTTAAGCCAGCAACAGAACCTTCTGAACTTCCTGTCAGAACTTTTCAGAGTAAAAGCTCACAAATAGCTAAAAAGGGAGTGATTCTTTTGGCAGGTGGTCCTGCCATGATGACTGTGCACTATAGTCAGTCATTACTACAAGGTGCCCACTGTGAAACAGGAAATTGATGCAGTTTTTGAACCGAAAAATTTGTGTTGAGTGTAGATTTCATTTCAATGCACAATGTTCTTTCATGTGAAACTTGAAAAGTCCCAAATGTACCAAGAAGAGAATGACATGGTGAAGTTAACCCACAGTCCAGTTAGGTCTGTCCCTTCATCAGCTGCTGTATAGCTGCAGCCATGAGCCTAATACCACTGTCGTCATCTGGATCACTGCCAGACACATCCCCCAATGAGGCAGCAGTTTGGGAGAGCTCACCCACGGCCTTCTCCTCAGACCTTTCCATCCTCTGAGCTGGCTGCAATGCACCATGTAGTGAGCAGCTTTTAATCAAACCACTTTCTTTCTATGTTTTTCCACAGTACTCTGAGAGGCTGTAATGGCATTAAACCACTTCCATATATCATCTTTTTGTGGAGCCAAAATACCACAGCTTTTTTTTTTTTTTTTCTCCCAACTCTGAGTATTGTCTCAATTTCTGCATCACTGAAGTTCTTCTGTTTCACTGTTTACTGCCACTTTGGTCCAGAGGATTACAGAGTTTCTGAGGAATCCCATTATGTTAAATCATGTTAATTAAAGTTCTGTGCATGCATTTGCCATTTGCAGAGAACTGGGATTCATTAACATATGCATGTATATACTGCAGTATGTGTATCCAGTGTATCCAGTCTCTTAGTTTCAGAATTTATATGTGCAAATATTCCCACAACATTATGAATGTTTCCTGATTAAGATGCACTGTCTTACACTTTTTCTCATGTTGCTCAATTCATGAGTCTGTTTATGAGGTCACTTGCTCTGCTTCCATTGAGTATTTATTGAGTAGAAGCTTTTGCAGGGACATCCAGTATGTGAAAGGCACTGTCACTCACACAATCAGAAAAACAAATGTGGCAATAAGCAACTGTGTGGCACTGTACATAGAAATGACTTCTGATTGTCATCCAACTAGAATTGCTTCATGTGCAGCATTCACAAGAGTACTTAACAGGGTACTGATGGGAGCAGGCATCGTATGACTGAAAAATCAAAAGTGAACCATCACAAACCAGGTTTGTGTCAATATTCTTCAGTACAGTGGGTCATGTTTTTAAGTGCAGTTGCATCAACAACATATGATAACATGATTATTCACATTGTATGGAATCTCAATTTAGCTGGTGCTCCGTATAGAGAAAATTATTTGTGTTATGTGAGGACATGAATTTTGCACACAGCGGTTGAGCATTCAACCCACATCAGTTAGAAACAGATTTCAGTTCAGCAGTGCAACTGTGTTTGTGACGTTAATTTAACAGTTTATCTACAAAACCTCATCTGCAAGGAAGCCCTGGCCAAGACAGCAGCAAGGTCTTTGGGGTCATATTACAGAAACCTCCTATCTGAAGTCTAAATACAAGATAGGATGGGTATAAGGTAGGAATTTTCCCAGTTTGGTATTACAGAAGCAAATTCACACTAACTTTAGAAATCCTATCATATATTACTTTATCCAATCTTATCTCAGGTTAGGAAAACCCTAATCAGACATTGGTTATCAACTTTTATGCCTGTTACCTAGCAACCAACGCTACTTTTCTGATTTCATTTCCCCATACAGAAATGTATTATATAACATATGTGTCGCTATTTCAAGAGTGGGTTAGGATGCATATTATACATTATATATTATTATCACATATATACATCCTCTGGATATATGAAGATACAAGTTAACAACATATATAAAATGACCATAGTAAAATCTGTATATGTACATATATTGAAAAATATCCATGATTCATTTTTTATGTGGCATAAAATAACACGACCATATACTGTATGTTAACAATATATATTTATTTCAAGAATATATATATATATATATATATATATATATATATATATATATATATATATATATACATATATACACACATTTATTAAATCAACATACATGAATTTGCTTATATATGTTTCTCTTTTTAATTTCTCATTCATTTTAAACATGTCTGTCACGGTCTCAAACCCACTGTAGAAAATATCAACATATATTGACAGGCTTTGAGATACAGTAGATATATTTATGTAACATACAGTTTGTCTACATTATATATATTATACATAAACATACATATTTGTATGGGCTTGTCAATATGTTACATTTTTCCAATTTTTAATAGGCTTCACACATAATTTTTACATATGTGGTTTTATTTAATATGTACATATATGTCATACATAGATGTATTATATGTACATATATTACATTTGCATATGGGTCATCTCTCTGAGGTATTGTTTAGATTTTTTATTGAAATGTACAAAAAGTTAAAAGTGTTGGTAACATCTGTAGAAAAATTCAAAAATGTTGTTTTTGGGAAATTTACAAAAACACTAATTCAGGAGATAAAAGAGAGAGTAGGTTAAGGTAGCCTGTATCTACTAACGAGTGTTTTGTCATCAATCCACAACACATCATTAGGGTCTGTCATGAGCCTCTTAGTGACTTAAGTCTGCCTGTTGACATTTTATTGGTTGTGTAAAAGAAATAGCCTAGAAGAGCAGCCAGAGTTTATTTAAGATTTTACATTAGAAGTTTGTGCAAAACACTTTTCATATTTAAGGTTAGCATAGAAACATTGACTTGGGAACTATTCATCTGCAATAGCTTTTTTCCTCAATCAGGTCCTAACTCTAGTTGCCATGGTTACCAAACAGTTACGCTAGGATCTACAAGTTGGGAAATTTTAGTTTTTCAGCCCAAGGATTTAAAACAGAAAAAGCAAAATAAAATCACTCCCCCATTTGAGGAGCCAAAACTATTCACACAAGTGTTCAATTCAAGTCCTGGAGATGAATTTGCACTGTTGACCAATGGCAAGCTGTCTTGACAGTGCTGACCTTTGAGGGGATGGAGAACCAGAGAGCTGTCTTGCTCCATTCATTTTGAACTGACCTTCTCTGTCAGAGTAAAAATTGTTTGACAAAAGAGGACCGGTTTGCAGACGGGTATAAGAGAGGAGTACAAATACATCTTTTGAATAAAGCGCCTGAACTTATTGTCCCATTAACAACTGAGCCCTGCTAACGGGTTTGCTAACACATTGTTAACACATTGTTAGGAAACTTATTAGCTCAGAGAGCTTTATTTGGCCTTTGAATGAAATGGCATATAATGGTGGGGAGAGTGAATAAAACAGAGAGAAATTACCAAGAAGCTTCAGGAGCAATTGTTACTGATGGGTAAACTGTTTGCAAACAGCAATTTACCAAAAGACCCCCCCACTTTGCGTGGAATGTGAAGCTCATGGTGATGCTCGAACAAATGTCAGGGGACCACCACAGTCATGAGGAATCATTCTCTCTCTGGGAACCATGAATGTCTGTAGAAAAGTTCATTTTAGTTGAGCCTGGAGTTGATGAGATTTTTCAGTCTGGACCAGAGGGCCTGTTCAGACCCGCTATTAACATCCGTCTCAGGCGATCTGATCACAAGTGGACAGCTCTAAGTACAGGTATGAACACATCCAAGATACACAGAGGACGCATTTGAGATCCAGTCACTCAGACCACATCCGGGATCAGTCTGGTACACATGTGGCCACATTCTTTTAGCAGTGTGAACACTGGGCCACACTGAAGGACCACCACCTACTCAACTGACGTCCTCTGCCACAGTCTAATTAGTCCCACCAGTTTCATAATGAACCAAAAAGACTTTACTATTTCAAATGGCTAAAACCTTATTTTACTGTGGAGCTGTGTGCAGAGCAATGGTTCACTCAACTCCTCCTTGCCTCTCTCTCTCTCTGTCTCTCTCTCTCTTTCTCTCTCTCTCTCTCTCTCATTTTCTCAGACACACACACAAACACATTGACAACAGACCCAATGGACTGGCTAAAAACAACAGCACATACACAATTATTTGCATATGAAGCAGGAAAGTGGGAGCTGATCACGAGGAGTCACTTGAGACCCATGTGGAGACACATTTTAATGCCAGGTGCTTCGAGCTGTCTGCTTGTTATTGGATCACCTGAGACACATGTTAATGCTGAGCAAGGCCAAAGATTTTGGCCGACCAACACTGTCATCCCAGGAGCCTCTAGCGTGGCTAGAAATAAATACACTATGGGAAAAAAAACCCAAATTCTGTCTTTGGTTGTCTTTGATACAAAGAGTTCAATCATCTCAGTGCATGGATCTCACTGCAGAAGAAAACCAGCACCTCTAATCTTTGAAGACACTTTTTCTATTCCACGCTTAAAAGATGAATCTGAACACACACAAGGCATCTTGTATATGTATTTGTGGATTTAGTCACTGGACATCCAGTTTAACCACCCACTATTCCTCTCCAGTGTCTGTTTCAATAAATAAATGCTAAATATGCTTTTTATTACTATTGTGTATGTGTCAGTATATTTGCAGATTGAAAAGATGCAAACAATCCTGCATTAAAAAGTGAAAGGTAATACACCGTACTCTCCTGGAATTCAATTTGATCGTGCTTTGTTGCCATTAATCAGCACACCAAGGCCTACGTTATCGATTTGGTTTTACTATTACCACTTTTAATGAAACTTATGAAATTCCACCACATTACAGTAATATGCTATTTAGGAGAAAACGGCACAGGAAATCCATACAAATGAATTTAAGTCAGCGAGGCACTTAGAGCAAATAGTAGAAGATGCCAATATTACTTTGCTTTCCAATCTGTAAATCTATTCCCGGTGAGTCATTATCACCAATATTCATGTCAAGCACCAGAGACCTCTGAGATTTATTAGCATAATAAAATTACATTAACCGTTGTCACCTGAGACTTTATTTACCCCATTAATTAGCTTATTTTTCCTCATTTACTTCTGCAGCTCAGGGACATATTCCACGCCCTCATTCCATATGGCAATTTATGCTGACATCACACCTCCTGACTTGTGGCTGTGCAATTACTACGTCAGTGATTTCTTCCACAACATTGGTATGCAGGACCTGGTTTAGAGTGATGACCTTCTGCTTTAGTTACATAATGATGACAAACTGGTTTGGATATATAATATATGGAATAAAATTCCAGGGTAAGATACGTCGATATGTCAATTGCTGAAGCTCTGATCTGCTGTGGGAGTTGTTTCTTATCTCACTTGCTGTAACATATAGCAGAACAGTCATAGCCATCTGCTGAAAGCAGATAGGGACCTGTCCTTTTCAAGTGCAACAGGCATGACATGCTCATACTGTATCAATATGGATGATTCAACACAATTCTGGCATGTGATTTGCCGCTCTGTCTTTGATGGCTGTCCTACGGCTCTTTGTACATTCATGGTGAGTTAGTTTGAATCAGAATCAAAAGACGCATCCAATAATCTGTCAAGTTCTATTATCATTTCATATTGTGATGGTTGGAACAAGAGCAGGGAAGAGATGCCTGCTAATTGAGCACAAACACATTCTCTATGTGTCCATCTGTCAAGTTAGAGGAACTCTATTTAGATGTGTAGGTATACATGTACAACCACAAGGCAAGGAGTGTGGTGAGTCTTTTTAATGGCTGTTCAAGATTTGTGAATAACCCCATGGACAAATATAAGAGCAAATTAAAGAAACATGGCACAATATTATCATTGCTACTGACAGAAGTAGTGGTATTTTTGTGGTACAGGTGTGAATGCGCCCACCAAGCAATGAGGACACAAGCAAACTAATTCAACATTAACTTAACACCACCAAAAAAAAAAAAAAGAAAAAAAAACATTGTCATGTTAAGGTGGCGGTTAGGTTTGTGATGACCTGACAAATGGAAGTATTCACTCAACCTTTAAATTTCTTCTCCAGACGTGTTTAAATTATGTAAAAATACTCTATTGTTTAACATGGTTTCACCACGTAAAAAGTGGAAGCACATCCACGCTTCTCACTGACAAATTCTGGATCACGCCCTGTGCCCCACCCACCCCCTTCAACCTCATCAAAGCCACGACTTTCTGCCCAGACTCTTTTTATGCTAACTGTTTCATTTTGAAATTACTGTAATAATGTGTCTGTTGTGATTTTACTTCCTGTCTTTTTAACATCAGTAACATCAGGCACCTCCTCTCCTCACCTGTCAGTAACACCAGGTAGAGCCTAGAGCAAAGAAGATAAGGGGTGTAGCCAGAGCCTGTCTCATAAGACAAGTCCTGTCTTATATAACATCATTGTTTTATTACGTCTACATACTTTAAGTTAACTTAAAGTACTTCAATTGACAATTATGGGAAGAAAATCCCTCCACTTCCCTCACTAGGTAAATATTTACTCTGTTAATTTCACCTGAATACAACTGTGGAAAAAATGTATTATTTTTCTTATTGTACTTCTTTCTACACATGGCTGATATACAGTAAGTGGCACCTGCAACTTAATGATATATAACCAACGCAGATTTTTTTGTCAGGGTTATACAAGCATGTGATCTTTTCCTTTCCTTCAGTAACATCAAGGAGACTGGCCTCTCCTCATAAATCTTCTTCCAGTTACTCCAGGTAACTCCTCTGGTAAGTCTCAGCATCACTCCCCCTCTTTAGCCAGGTTATTAGCCAGCATTGTTTTATGTTCCCACATTATCTCTATACTCTTTCACACACCCCTGCTTCTCTCTGTCACACATTGTTGGGGCAATTTTAATTCTGGAAATTAATGTGTCATTTAGCTTTTGGCAAAATTGTATTTAATTAATTTACCATATAACTTAAATATAACAATTAGCTTACAGCCTGTAACATCTCCTTTCAGGATCTGAACAGGTGTCGTCCTTCATTCCCCCTCTGCTGTCACGGTACATTTTTAATCTAATCTTGGCTCTTGCTTGTCAACTCTCCAGCCTGGGTGGGGATGTTGCTACATGTTACCAGGGAGTCAAATTATAGATCCTAATAGTCTAAACTGAATTGTAACAATGAACCAGAATTCAGAATTAGTGCTGTAGTACGGCAGCTGGACTTGCTTGAGGTTCTTGAAGATGTTTCTCCTCTCATCTGAAATGTTTCGTCGGACAACTGAGGAAAGGTGTGACATCCTTGAATTGTTTTTCATATTTGCAATATAAGGCAAAATGTCAAAATAAAATCCTGGGGTTGATAAACTTACCTGAAATAGCTTCCTTTCTGATATTTATATTCTCTCACATACTCCACCAGGTCTCTGCTCTTAAATGTCCCAACTGGACTGTATATTTCAGAGACCCTACACCCTCTGCAGAGAGCACATACTTGGCTAGCACAGGCTGTGTTTTGTGGCTCCAAATGTGTTGAAATACAATTTCAAGATGAAATCAATCTTCATGTATCGTATTTTCGAAAACAGGCATCACCCAGAGGACTATCACACTGAAAACACCTCTGAGCAGTGGGGTGGGGGTCAACATCGTGGCTGCCCAGGTGACTGCCTAATTCTGCCAAAAGATTTTTCCCTAATTGTGATGCATTCACTGACTGGAACTGTTCAAACACCACACCTATCTGCTAAATGTCTCAGCTAATTAACTTCCTCCATCTTACTTTGTCACAGGGAGCAGGGCAGGGTAACGTCGCGATCTATTTCAAGTCGATTGTGAAGGGAGGAGCAGCTGCAACGCTCAGCTCTGAGCCATTTTCATATTTTCATTTCCAGTTCAACTTGAAATGTGAAATGTACCGTATAATTTAAATGAAATTATTCAAGGAAAGATTGAAACATTTACATTTACAAATGCAATAATTCATTTACAGTCACATTTTTATAATAAAACACAAAAGTAATTTAACAAAAAATCTAATTTCTGCAGATGTCAATCTAAACAGTAGCTTTTCACTCATCAGTGTGAAATGGTAGAAAGTAACTAAGCCCATTTATCCAATTGTACCAATTATCTGATTAAGTACAATTATGGCTTAGCCTATTTAAATAACTGAAGCTCTAAATGTATGCAATATTTTACAAATAAAAAAGAAAAATTAGAAGAACTTTCCTCTTTTCTACCCCTTAAAAAACATCAAGCCCTAAGATTGATTGCATTAGAAATAACAACCTCATGACAAAATATACAGTAATAATCAGGAATGAAGTACATTTAGCTTAAGATGCTTCTGTACTTTTTCTGAACTTTTTCATACAGTGATGTACATTTAGATTGTTGTGTTTGTAGCTGTACTTAAAAGTACAATTTGTAGATTCTGCCACAAGGAGCTTTTCAATCAAAACAATAACAAAAGAGGCTGTTATGTGACATTGTGAACTAGTGTGGGATCATGGGAGTTGTTGTCTTCACCTGCTCCTCCCAGTTTGGATTCCTCAGTCTTTCAGAGGATTTTTTACTAGGAGGAGAGGTGTTCTCTTCTACTAAACAAACTGACCAGGCTTCAAATTAAAAGTCAGTGTTTCGCTGATTATGTACAGCAGACAAAGGACATCAGGGAAGGGTTAGGAGCTGTGACTGCTAACCTTTGTTTCGATTGTTTCTTTGATAACTTATCAACCCGATTTTCATGAGGTTGTTACCAGCATTACCAGGGAATTTAAAAAAAAGAAGAAACACCAAATAAAGCAGTTTCACATTGAAATTTAAGATCCTGACTTCCAATGACTCAAATCCTTTATCAGGTTAAAATATACCATTGAAAATGACCAAGGTTGGTCGGCCCGGTAGTCGAGTGGTTAGGGCGCGTACCATGTTGAGCATAAGATGCTCTTAGCAGGCAGTCACCAGTTCGACTCCCAACCAGTCCGACTCTTTCCTGCATGTCATTCCCCTCTCTCTGCCCCCTTTCCTGTCAGTTTCCACTAAGCTATTATAAAGGCGTAAAAAGCCCAAAAAAATAATAAAAAAAAAAAAAAAAGAAAATGACCAAGGTGTAAAAAATGTATCATAAAAATGTGGCTTAAAACTGGATAAATGAAACAGACCATTAACATGATTAAAATCACAGGTTTTGCTGGATTTGAAAATTGCTGGAAACATTTGGGATAATGTAACTACAGAGCTCAAAAAATGTTTTTAGACAGTTAATGTGGAGTTACACATTATAAGTTAAGTTAGATAAAATATCTTATGTCTTCTTCCATATCTGTCAAGTTTTTCTTGTCTATTCTCTGTCCAGCAGAGTCCAAGTAGAATTCTTTAACTTCAGCACTGATTTCTTTGATGAGCTCTACATCTCTCCACACCCTCTCTACAGTGCAATCACTCCTGGTATCCAGATCACACCGAGCTGAGCCACCGAACATCAGCTGACCTTGGACTTGCCAGTGCTAAGTGTGTGTTTTTCTTTAGTTTTATTTGACCCTCAACAAACTCGGGGTGTGATGCCTCTCCACTGTCTTTCACGGCAGGACACTTGACCTCAATCAAGCCATAGGCAGAGCCCTCACTTGGGTCAACTACTTTGCCATCTGGATTGGCTCCACGGTGTGGACCATCAGGGTGGATGATGAGACCACATAGGAGAACATTAACATCAAAGGTCTCTGCATAAGTTTAATAACCTGTGGCTCAAGTTCCAAACCTCTCTTCGTGGCTTTGGTCTGCTGGGCACTGATAATGATCCTCACAGAGAGCAGTGGCTTCTGATCTCACATGAGCTGCTTCATAGAACTTGCTCTCAGTAAGTCAAGCACAACGAATGCTGACCCACAGCGGTCTTTTGGATTGATCCTGTGTTCCCTCTTCAATGATCCCTTAAAATTTCAGGTGACACCTCCAGACTCTGCATATGACAGAGTTCAGCCCAGCCACTAGGAAAAAATGGTTGGAGAGTGTATTTGGAGAGAGGTACAGGGAGAAATTTTGGAGCACTTGGATGGGTGAGCACATCCTTGGGCTGCAGCGCAGCTGGACACTGATAGGACAGGCATGAATCTTTTGGGATATCTCTAAATGTGAGACCACACTTGACATCAGGTACTCTATCAACAGTTTTAGCAAACAAGTGGTTGTGGTCGAGGGGGAAACGAGAGATGCTGCTCCAGCAATCACATAATGTCAGACAAAGGTCCTTAAACATGTCTGTGTCTCAGTGTATTTGATCCTAGGTATTTTTATTTGTAATTGGTGATTAAATTACCTTTGTGTGTTTTGCACTGAGTAGATGGCACTCAGTTCCTACCAGAGCTTTCACACTACAACCTCGTACACTGGTTCATATACATTTTACACCAGATTGTAACCTGTTTTGCAACAGTTATGCACTTTTAAATGAACTTTGTTGGTAACTTGTTAAAGTAAAGCAGTATAAAAGTGAGTTTTTGATTTTGTTTGTTTTTTGTATTTTTTCTCTACCATGGTACCCAGTGTACTAAAAGGCACTGTCTGGTAAAGTAATGTACAAACTTCTTCCAGCAGCACAAGAGCATGTATACGCTGTCATCTGAGGTGGTATGTTTGTAGTTTTAAAGGTAATCTAAAAAGTGCAGTCAAGACATTAATGTTTTTTAAATAAAGTTGCAAAATATATGAAAAACATTGACAAACATTGCTATAAAAGCTGTTATGTGTCAGTTGTTGTGAGTGTGTTGTAAGCATTGTATTAAATGGGCATCTATAAATATGAAGCCATGAAAGAATGTAATGAATTGTTTTCATCATTCATCAGTGGTGTGTGTGCTGTGGTTATTAGTCAACTCCTGTTTCTATGGACACAGACATTACCTTTAAACACAGGTGGGAAATGAGAACCATCTGTTCAAGAGTAACAATGCACCATTTAACATCAGCTATTTACATGCTCAAGCTGATGTGGTTGATCTACAGCAGCTGGCCCTGATTATCACTTTCTCACTTAATAAGTGAGACTGGACACATGTATAAAACACATAGCTGACAAGAAACTTTGTTTATCAAAATAAACTTGGAATATAATCTAACTCTTAACAGGTCAGTACTGATGTATAAATTAATTTACATGTTAGCTTGCTAGCATGTAAACTAAAAAAACTAGCATACTTGCTAGCATACCTAGCTTCATAATCAAAGAAGAATTGATCTATCCCTTGTCCAACTTTGACCTTTTCACGTCTCCTTTAAATTTTCCAACAAGATGAACAAAATCTGTGAATCGCTGTGAATTTGGGGACAGAAAGGAGATACTCAGAGAAAATGAGCTGTTCGGTGACAAAAGCTCATAGCACCATGACTGGGAGTCGTTTCCCTACCTCAGTTTCTGTCGCCACATTGATGCAATAGGCCTATTTTTAATGCACCGGTTAAACACTGCCTCATAGCTTTTTAAATGTTATCTTGTCTGACAGGATGATGTAGGATGATACATGGTGTAATAAAAACAGGGGACTGCTGAGTAGAGAAGAGTTTAACCCAAATTATTCATTTCTAAGAAAAGTATAGCCTGCTCATTTGTTTCAAAATTTAAGTTTTCACTTTTTTTCTTTTTTTTTTAAATAAAACTTTTCAAAAAGACAAAAAGGAAAGAAAAGAGAAACTTGCAGTACAGAATCTAAACGTCTGCTCTAACCTCCTGAGATTCATAAAGTTAGGTACTGACCATCCGCCGGAGTACACACACTCCAGTATATTACATGACTTGAAAATGGCAAAGAAATGCCTTGGGAAAATAATTCTGTTCAAGACTGGGAACCCAGGTTCAAATCCCCCCTTACATCTTAACCACCCATCATTTCTCCACCTTTACACTATTACCACAACTGTACAATGAAAGAGGGTTAGTTTTATTTTAGGTATAAGTGCAAATTATATTTAAACTAAGAATCAGAATCTCTCTCCTCCTGTCTCAGCTCCCCAAGTGTCCCAGGCACAGTTCCAGCTGCTCTTTCTTATGTGAAAATAATTGAGTTTGTGTTGTTCTTGCATATAAATTATCTCAAAACATTAAAGTGCTCATGGTTCCTACTGATGATGTTTGTACTGTAATTTAATTGCTGCAATATGTGTTTAGGCAGGTACTTCAAAGTTAACAGCCACACAGGCAGTTAACCAGCTGACACCCCCACCACTGCTCTGTACGAATTACTGAACTACTCTGTTTTGCAATTAGAATTATATATGCTGACACCTCTATATAGCCTGTGTGCATGCAAGCAGTAGTTTAAATTGACTAGAGTGACAGACCCATGGTGGGAAAATGTGGTGTCAAAGTGAAGTGTAGCCTACTAAAGCTATGAGCAACCAGCTCACGCTGCTGCTGTTAGCCTAAAAAAGCTAACATTAGCCTTTGTGAACATTATGTGTGGAGACAACAAACGCCAGCTGCTGCAATTCACAAACAATAATGGCAACATTTCAGGATATTAACATTTTGATGTTTCTGTTGTTAATATAAAGTTAACAACTGAAACTATAGATCTGAAGTTTCCTCCTTTTATTTGAAATAGAACAATAGAGATATTTACTGTCTCATCTCTCATTTATTTCCACTTCTAGCATATTTTAGATGAAACTTAACTGTAAAGAAGAACAGATAGTTCCAGCTAAAAACAAAGAGTCATTTTGCCTGAACATCTTCTGTTCGGTCTCCAGTGATCACAGCAGGTAGAGGTAGAGCAGCCTGTATGTAGCCCGAGAGGTTAAACACATGGGAAACAAGATTAGGTCAAAACCTACTACATGACTGGACCACCTATGGCCAAATGCAGATTTTTATAACCTCAGCGTCATCTAACAAAATCACCAAACACAAAATTAAAGACGAAGACTGTGCTGTGATTACAGCTATTTACTTAAATAAAAGCGACAGAATATGTTTCCTAATTTGTCTCTCTCATACTGTAGCACACAGCTTCTGTCTGGGATCCAGGGTTCAACCTTTATTTATCTCAACTCTAGAACGTAACAGACTTTTATTTGAGCCAGGCTTGCATTAGAGGCCGGTCTCCATTTCTAACTCCCCCTGTTTGAAATGCATAATGGCTCATAATGGTATTTTAGTAGAGGCCTTGTTTTCAGTTGCTCCTGTTTGCCGTGTTAAAGTTACTGCGTTATGTGCTAATACAAATTCAACCCTTCCTGTAACCAAATTAAAAGCCCTCCAGCATTTCAGTGGGCAGGACCCCTTTATTTCTCACCATGGCTTTTATTGCTGTGCGACAGTAAGCGTGTTGTCTCATTTCCAGTTGATGGTGTTTCTGTCATTTACATGTTATTCAGCTCTGCTAGTTTTCTTTTGGAGTTACCCATGACTTCTCTCTCTCCCTCCCTTTCCCCTGCTCTCTCTGCTCAGTGTGTTTTATGTTTAGTTATTCTTCTGCCTCCTTTAGTAATAATGATACATGTAGCAAAAGTAGTATATTTGCCGCAATGGAGGCAAGGCTCAATTTAGTGGAAGCCCTCCTCCACTTCCCTGCAGCCGAGCAACCAGAGCAGCTTGATATACTGCCTGTAACAAAAGGTGTAGCCCTAAGATCCGGTCGGCATCCACACATCCATGGTCCAGTCATGTACCAGGTTCCTAAGGTTTCTAATTCTAGCAATTATGCACTAAGTTGGCAACACTGCAGGCTGTAAACATCTCTCTAATGGAACCAGTTTGTGCCAGAAGCTCCAGCTCAGTGACGTGGTATTTGGCTGACCAGTGGTGGAAATGTGATCACTCATTCAGTCAGTGAGTCAGGGACTGATGCGATCCAGCCAAAAAGACTTTGATTCTCGCTGCACTGCTCGCTTAGCTAACTGCTATGAGTGCATGGTAATAGCGTGAAGGGAAGTGATGAGTGTATCAATATTCTTATCGACGCTTCTCTCGCCTGAGCTGCGGAAACAGAATATTTGGAGAGAATTTGTAAGACTTTTTTAAGAAAATCAACCTGAATCAATAAATGTGAAAGCAACAGAAATCACACCTGTGAACAGTTGCTATGAGTTTTAACAGTCTGGTAATTTGGCATTACCACAACTCTGTCCATTAAAAGAGAGATAACTATAACGAGCTGGGCCCGCTCTCCATTATGCAGCTTGAACACAGCACATTGTGTGTGGGAGCTGTTGATGATTCAGCAGGTTTTGAAATAATGAGTAACTCAATAATGAATGAAAAATGGAAACATCTACTGGGAATCTATGCTAGTTTAGCAAGGCAGGCTAACTAGCTTCCGCTGTCCGAGTGGAAAACTAACTTAATAGTAAGATGAATCCTTCCAGATGTAAAAGGACAGATGGCTTAAACCACTAACTGTATATGACTAATTGTATGTGGCTTGTAGCAAAGGAAGAAAAAAAAGTCTTGTATCAGCATTCATGAGCTGCAGGGCTCCCGTCAGTCTCCTAGCAACACCAGCCCTCAAATGTCAGTCTGACACGGGAAACACCCATCCTCAAGACTCAAGCCTTGAGGATGGGTTTTGCACAGTTATTTCAAAAAATTGTTTTATTTTGTTAAGAAAGGAATAAAAAACAATACACATTAGATGCCGTATCACTGTAATTTTTAGTTGCTTAAACAAAAAGGCCAAGATTTCAGATGTCAGTTTACTTTAAAAGTCAAGATAACAGCAACCATCATGTCAGTTACATTGGTATCTAATTTAGAAAAATACACTTAAAAACTTATAAAAACCACTCCTGCCAATTTAATGCACTTAAGCTACAATTTACCTAACACTGGTTTTAGCATGACATGGAAATACACAGCTCCCCTCAGTAGTTACCAGTTAACAAGTAAATAGGGAAAATCATGAGTCTAACAAGCAAAATGAGTGATTCAAGCTCCTGGTTTAAATTAGGCATGCTAATCGCTGCTGTGTATGTCCTATGTTGATTATTAATATTCATGTGGTGCAATAATACTCACATTCTCTTTTATAATACGTTCTGTACAAAGACTGACGTTAGGCATAATTTATGCTAAGCTAGTGCTGTACTTCAGGTATTTGATTGTTGTCCTGTAGGGTGTGACTAATCTCCTGTGCTTCTCATTAAAATGAAGTCTATTAGATATTATAATGAAGTTATTGGCTGTGCTTGACAGACCACTCTGCTTTAGTTGTTCTATGTTGCCTTTAACACATTCAGTGATGCATAACTAAACAAAGGCAGACAAATGATTCCAAAGCTTTTTTAATTAGATCAGTGTTGGATCTCGGCTCCATTGTTACAACACAAGAAGAGCAGGATGAGGCCTTCAAGATAAACCTTCCTGTGATGTTGTTTATGGTTCCTCCTGTTTTCCCCCGTCTCCTCCAGCGTCACCTGGAGAAACACCTCGGCAGATGCTCTGACAGCATGTTCTCTCTTTGTGAGAATTTATAGCCAGTGATGTGTGTTTAGGCTAAAAAAAACTCTACAAGGCCAGTTACCCCCCTAAAGCTTAGTTTCCCTGCGTTTAGAAACAATAAGGGTGAATACTAAACCTCTGCAGGCCCATATGCTTTCTCCCCTGTCTCCCTTATGTGTTTATCAGTTGCTGTCGTGGAGCAAAACTCCAAATCAATAAAGCAATTAGTACATCCCAGCCCCCAACTCTCACCAGGGAAGATTTATTGGTTGCGACGGCAGCCAGGGCACACCGGGACCTCATCATTTCTACGTGGCTGGCTGGATACCGAGAGCCACACAGGTCCATGGGCTGGATGCTATCACAGGGGCACATCCATGCCAACTGAGCATGGCTGTAATGTCAAGGTCTGTTCCAATTGTATATGTCAGAGAGGCCTGACCTTTTCCACATGTCTCACTACAACCTTCCAGCTCTGGAAGCTATGCTGTGGACTGGCAGCTCATTCTTAATCAATACTGACTCGTTGATCTTCACTGAAATTTCTATCCTACACTGTATAAATAAATAAATAAACACACACACACACACACACACACACACACACACACACACATATACATAAAATTTCCATTCATTGTCATTAAAATGTCATATGTTCTTGTGTAAAACGGCAATTTTGCACCATTGCCAGCACCCGATTCATCACAAAAGGCACTTATAATGTAATAAACTTAACTATTGCCTACATCCTGTAGGAAAAACAAAAATTAATGAAAAATACATCACTTGCTGCACTCCATGCTAAGTTGAAGTGCTCTCAGTCTGTTGTTTATTGGCTTCCATCAGGGAGTAGATCTGTGCGTATTTCTTTTAACATTTTTCAGTGACATTAACTTAATGGATATTTTAATAGGTTTTGTGTCTCTTTTCTCTGGCCCTATACATATGATTCATACAGTTGATTGCATGTTGCTTCACCAGAAGAACTCCCACATACCCACTGCTTATACACACACATTCACGTAACCTTTTATACTGAGCTTGAAGTGTTTAACTCTGAATATGTATGACAGAGCTAAGCCGTATTGTCATTAGAGTGAGATTCTTTAGTCCAGAAGGAGAGCACAGCATGTACATCCACAATGTATGGCTGTGTAGAGTATATAAAAAAAATTAAAAAAAACAGACAAAGGAGTCATTGTGAATCCCCACAGAGTTCAGAGATAGAAGAGATGCAACGCCAGGGCTCCGTGATATTTCATTGAGTAAAAGTCCTCTGTGAAGTTGTGATTACCCTGAGGTTTGGTCTTGATCTTCAGGCATTGTTTGGCAAGCTTTCTGTTTTAACCTCCAAACTGGGAACTCCTCTTTCATTTCCTCCACCTCTTCCTCTGCCTTATCCTTCACGCTTTTCCTAGTCACATGTAACACAGATGCTGATTGGCAGAGAACATTCCTCTCTATATCTTTTCATTAGAGGGCTGTCATTTCAATCAAGCTTGGGTAGAAACAGCAGATGGTCTTTATTTGCCACGAACTTGGCAAACGATGTCGCCGTGCACCTGAGGATTATCTACTGGATGATGAATTAATGTGAATTATGCTACCGCCTCCTTCGAGAAATCACAGCTTAACATGTACACTGAGTTGGGCATCTTTAATTAAGTCCCCCTGGAGAAATAACATGTGTTTATGGCTGACCCTGGAGATAGCTCCTTTCTGGCAGCAACAACAGCCACATCAATCTGACCTTTTCTTTTAGAGCTGTGGACGCTGTCTTGTGGGTCGCTCTGTTTTCAATATAATACAAGCCCTTTGTATTTGTTGCTTAGTTATTTGTCCCTGCTCGTGTTAGTGAGTCCTTCAATACACTGCACTCATCTCTCCATTAGTGAGACAAGTACAAGGCACCCAGACAGTGGATTCATTTCCACAGAGAAAGGACTTGTTCATTGTTTTTATAAGCTTGATTTAGTGTTCCTTTCCCAGCCGCATGCTTTTCTGTTTGTGAGTTGGACCTAAAAGCTGCTAAGCGCTTTACAGCACGCCCCCTTTCTCCCCAGCAAAAAGAGATATCTGAGAGCGGGCACAGAGGACATCCACTGATGAAGGCCACTGATATTCTGCAGCAGAGGATAAAGCCATGATTCTCTCCTCTGTGGCTCTACTCAAAAGCCAGCCAAAGCTACAGCCTTGGGCTGTGGCCTGTAATGTTTTATATTTCAAAATGTAGTAGAGGGTGGCATATCTGTCTCTTGTTTGGCTGTTTGATTTAGTTTGGCATGTAGCAAGAAGGTGTCATTGCATATGAGCTGGCCAGTACTTCACCAGACAGGACAGATGAGGTCTTACTCTGCCTTTTTGTCAATGTTACTTGCTATTAAAGGTTCTCTAAACGAGATTTCAAACAATAACACAGATATATTTTCTATGTACAGATATAGTGGGGCACTGGCATCCTGAGCAGATAAGGAGTCACACCGCCCTGTTCTTTGTCCTCCCCACATTTATGAACACACAGGGACTGCCCACAGGTGAGCTGGCACAGTGTAGTATGCAGCGTTCAGGTGAAAGGTGCCTTCCAGAATTACCTCCACTGAAGAAACCATGTTTTTCACCTAAAAAGGCTCTGACAAAGAAAGAGCTAGAGTACAGGCACACTGACCATGGCGACTACTTCTCAAATCCTGGTCAGCCAGTGGGCTGTCATCCAGAAAGTTTTTTACATTTTCATTGGCTCCGTGTCCATGTCATTCATGCAGCCTGTCCCAGCAGATAAGTCTAAAGCTTTTTCCCAGTCCAACCTTGGAGCCAGTACTGGTCTGGCTTTAACCAGATGAAGAGCCCTGCAAGCCCCTACACTAGGCATGATAACGCTAGCTAACTTGCTGTGTCTGGCAAATGTTGCTACTGCTAGCTGGTTTAATGCCAACATTGCTGTGAAGCACATCACAGCAATGCTATCATGGGCCAATGGCTGTGGTTAGATTGTTTCTTGTATGCTCTCGTGTAAACAGGGTAACTTTATTCAGTTGTGCTTCTTATTCTCTGTTTAGTGGCCGCTTTCATGTCATTGATTGTCCTGTCCAAATTTCTGTAATGTAAAACTACTGTAGCAAATGAAGGCAAAAAAACAAAACAAAAAAACAACTCAAAATCCAGGTGCTGCGGTTTAACTTCTTCTTATTAGATATGTGATATTAGCATGATTGCAAAAGCTAATCTCCTATAAAAAATCTATCTGAGGATAGTAAGTGGACTTACACATACAGTATATATGTGTTCATGTTGGGACAGCACTGTAAGAAAGATGTTAATTTGAACATGAGTGTATGCTGCTATCCTGATATGTTCTAGTTTGCTATTTCAAAATTTAAAAAAACAAACAGTTAATGAGTCAAGCCCTGGAACTGTAGTACTAACAGACTATAATAACTGACTACTAATAACTCTGGTAGACTTAAAATTCATAGTTAGTTACAGTACAAGAAAATACATATGTACATACAAAATAAATACAGAAGACAAACATAAATTAACAATTTGTACAATAAAAAGACAACAAATAGATGTCCTGCACAAAGATATGCAGAGATGAACAACAATGTGCCAAAACCTGGCCATGGTCTTCTCTGAAGCTGACCTGAAACCAGCCTTCAGACGGGTCACAGCCAGCATCAACATACTAATCCAAACATTACCCTGGCAAAAGGCCATGGATGGAACCATGAAACTGAAGTGCTGGTCACCATATATTAACTTGGCTGTTGAGTCCCCTACAGGGCAAGCTCAGACATCTTTGCAATGAAAGTTGCCACAGTCTGCAGGATCATCTGCAACGTTGTGGAGGAAATGACCATCCTCCACAGACTCGGCCATTTCCCAAAGGCAGAAGAGCTGAAGGAGGTGGAGGAGGCTTTGTATGCCTTGCTGGCCACAAGGCATTCTGCAGAGCCGCAGAAAAAATCCTGCATCAATAGTAAACGATCCCCCTAAGTGATACTGCAGGGTATCTGTGATGCCAGGGGGCATTTTTTGGATGCATACATTGGTAATGCAGGATCTGTGCAAGACTGATCACTACAAGCAAGCCCTTTATCCAACAGCAGTCTTCTGTCTCTTACTAGATGGAGTATACCCACGCCTGCAGCACCCTGTCTCCTTATTGACCTGAACATCAGCCAGCAGCAAGAACATTACCCCCTCATTACTCCTACAATCACACACAGGGAATATTACATTGGTTAGAGAAAGATACAACGGGCATCATGCAAAGGCCATGAGTATCACTGAATGTGCCTTTGGTATCCTTAAAACATGTTAGCTCTCCATCTTCCTGCTGGCACTGTTCACCCTCTGTTTACTCCTAAGGTTATTGCAGCCTACTGCATCCTCCACAATGTCTGTGAGCCAGCAGATGATCCTCTGAATTAAGAGGAGGAGGAGGAGGAGGATGCAGGACCAGGACAAGATGACAGAGAGGATGACTTGGACGAAGATGGGATGGGATCACAGGAAGCTGTTTGGAAACTGCATCTGAGCCAGGCCTGTTGTCCAAATCTCTGCTCCTGCAGAACTGCCTGCAGATGTGCCTGTATGTCTAAGTGAACATGACTGCATCTAGAGAAGGGTTTCCTGCCTACATGTCGATGATTGCTGCATGATTGATGGTGTCTTTTATGTAGGATTTGTGTATTATTATTATATGTGTATTTTCTGGGGACCTCTCATGTTTTTTAAAGTTTGAATTATGTAATATTGTAAATAATGATACATTTTTTTTGATTAATTATATTTTTTGGGCAGAATATGTCAATTAAATGCCACTTTCTCCACATGCAGCTGCTAAAATGGCTACATGTCTGACATATTCAGATTCAGCCTAGACATTGACATCTGTAGCGGAAGGTGTCAATCAACACATGAAAAATAGGGTGTGTCCTTAAGCTCCTGAAAATGGGTTTCAGTGTCACTTTAATATGAGTTGCTGGACATATTCACTGTCCTGCTGCCTAAACTGATGTATTCCCCCCCCCTATTCTATAGCCCATTGTAAAAGGTTGTGATGCTTTACCAGTTCAATAAAGTATTAATCATTATGGAGGATGCACATTTGACCTTGACACTACCTCACACGAGCACACTTTCAGGCACAATCGCTCTCATTCACTCTCATCCACTTTGTCATGAGGAAATATGTTTCCTCATTTTTCCCTGGATGAAAAGATAAAAATAATAAATGCACAGTATGCAACTACTGCCGATAGGGGGTCTCTCAATCAAAACAATAACAAAACACGGTGTTGCGTGACGAGAAATAGCGTGGGATCATCAGCGTTGTTGTCTTCACTAACATTACTATAGGCTACAGTAGGGGGCATGGTAGTGCAATAAGCACTGTCGCCTCACAGCAAGAAGGCTCTGGTTCACACCCGGGGCCTGGGGCCTTTTTGTGTTGAGTTTGCATGTTCTTCCTGTGTCTTCTACATTTCAAGTCAGTCTATATGGTGAAGAGTTGCGAGCTGAGACCACAGCTCTGTTTCGACTGTTTCTCTCTTATGAACCAGATGTTTGGGATGGTTAAAATAGATACATATTTATATACATACAATGCATTGTGTATGAAATGTTAGTGATAAATTGAGCACTTAGCAATAAACATGGTAGTAATAACAGGGCATTACCAGCAGCAATAGTGCTTGAATCTAACCAAAAATATCTGTCAATTTTCACTGATGCAAAACTCACACTGGCACCATATCACAAACTGTAAAAAAAAAAACAAACAAACAAAAAAAAACGGATAGCAACAAAATTGTATTCATGTCAGGACATGTCTCTCTCCTCCACCCCTTAACCCCACTTGCAGTGCTCAGAGATGCCAGTCCACAAATGTGTTCTTGGTCATTCAGAGATGACTGATAAACAGTTCAAAGAAAGACAGCTTTTATGATGTAAATATAACATTTATCAAGAGCTGCAACGATGAGTTGATTGGCTTCGTTGATAGACAGAAAAATATTTTATTAACTATTATAACAACTATTATAACAACACATTCATAGTAGGGTCAGCATAATACATTTACACTTAAAACATTTCCTCATCATCTGCACACTTTTTCCATAACTACATGTTTTCCTTTGATTTGTCTTTTAGAAGAGGCTCCAGTTGCCCACATCACTCTCCACAAAGTAAAACAGTTGAGAGGCTGAAGGAGAAGATTTTTAATATGGAGGGGAAAGTGGAGTCTTTGACAGAGCAGAAACATTTTCTCTGTGAGAGACTGGAAGACGGTGTGTTTTTAGAGGACAGAAACTGTCAAATGGCTTTTTACGATTACATTCAGTATTATGTTTGTGTGGTACTGAAGTCAGTGCAACAGTGTGATTTTCAGTTTCTTAAAATCTGAAACTGTAAATATTTTTTTCCCCAGTTCAAAAACCTTACCTTAGCAGGAACCTTCAGCATCCCAGCAGGCACTGGTAGCAGAACCTACAAAGTTCAGATGACTACAGCCTTCTGATATGTCAGAGTCTGTGCCAAAGAAAAAGAAGAGCAAACAGAAGTGACAAAAAAAAGAAGAAATCATAGAAATCACTGGCTGGGATTTCAGAGGAGCTACTACATGTTTAAATAACAGAAAAGTATGTGTGTAATTCTGAAACGTGCCACACGATTTGATACAAGTTCTGAATTAAAGCTGAATGGTTTAGTTAAGGTTACAATGACTATAAGTCAAGTTATGACTCATGTAATAAGTTGTGGGTGTTAGTGTCAGAGAATGTGGAAGCAAAGTAGAGCTGCATTGGTTCTTATAAGAAATCTTTGAGTTTGAAAAAGCCCTTTGTCATATATATTGTACATATATCTACAGTGACATACAATGTTATATATATATATATTTTTATTTACTTGGTAGATGTTGATAGGGAATTAATACATGATGACAGACTTCATTAAACCAATTCATATACAGTATGACTCAGTTTGTTAATAAGATACTCTTCATTAGTTGCTGATGTAGTAAAAATTGCTGTAACACATTAACTCGTGATGATCTATGCAGTAGTTAAGCATTAATAAATGCATATTAGTGCACCCATTTTGCAAAGTGTTACCAAATTATGTATGTTTTACATAGGTTTGTGTATAAATATTCATTTAAAATGTGAAACATCACCCTGCTTAAATGAGTACGTTTTTCTGTTGCACAGTCACAATCACATAATGACTAGCTACACTCCAGCATCTAACTATTTTCATGATACCACCTACTTACCTTAACAATGTGTAATGATTTAATTTCAATATGCAAATCCAAAACCAGAAGTGGCTGCAGTGAGAGTGAGAGTGGAAGGAGATAGTTTGAGGTTACGTATGTCAATTGCCTTGTACCAGAAAGGTAGTGATGGTGTTAACTATGAAGCAGCTGTGTCAGCTGTGTCAGAAACACTGAAGCTGGGCCCCAGATTTACCTGTTTTCATCATTTATTCTGTCCTGAAAAACAACTTTAACCATCCTGAAATCAAAATCTTGTTTCTCTGCTTTGTTATTATCACACGCATGCTTTATGCTTTATATTTTGATGAGGTAGTTAAATGTGTGCTGCCTGTTGTAGTCCCGTTCCTACTCCCGAGAATATATTAGTGTCTGTAATTCTTAGTGTTTATCAATGTCCAGGGTGGGAGTGGGAATAAAAATCAGGCCTGGACTTTAGACTTGGACTGGCCCAGTCCAGTTTTTCTGCCTTCATTCTCTGATAAAACTATATAGATCTATGCTGATCACACAGACTTTGAGGACTTTAATTAGCTTATTAGAATTGCAGATGAAACTTTCTTCTGGGTAAGTGGAGTCACTGGGAGCTGTGGTCTTGAACCCATTCTGCTGCTCTGCTCCTCTTGCCTGCGGTGGTACTGCTGCTAGATGTACAACTATTTTATCTGGATTTTAACTTCTTTTCTCTGAGCTTTTCATCCACATTTTTTATTTTATTTTGTTTAACTTTGTTATTTATATAAAAACGCATCAGCAACAGTCCACTGCTGCCTAAGTGTTTAAACTGTGATAAAGATACAAACACATGAATGGTAAGCGGCTGGACGAAGCCGCGGGACCAAACCGAATGTTGTATTCTGGGGAGACACACATGAGGGAGTTAAAACCACAGTGTGCTGTGCAGCCGGCTCCACTGGTCTGATCATCACACAGCACTATCGATCTCTCGCTCTCTCCTCCTCCCTCCTTCTTCCTTCATCCTTGCAGCCCAACTTCCAACTCAGCCCACCAGGAATCATCCCACGCTGCCTGATCAGCCGCTCCGTTCTCTGCTCTGCTCACATTTTAGACCATCTTACATGAATCATTTCACCACCTGCCACACGTCCGCTACTAATCAGTGTTAATTTTTATGACCCCGATCTGTGTTGCCTGTAGATATAACTGCAATTGCCACTGTCAATGTACAAGTTATGTTCACTATGATAACAAAATAAAGACCATGAGATATAGAAATTTTCTAAATTTATGTTTTACCTGATATATTTGCAGAAAGCCAAGGCACTGCCTGTAAGACCAGCTAAGAAGTAACATTACCAAACAGTTGGTGACTGTTTCAACTCAATGCCCAATAAAAAATAAATCCATTAAAATTTGGCTCAGGGTTTTACGGCCTCCTAGTGTTTCTCTGTTTTGTTTAAGCGCATCATTTGCGAGGTCCTGCCAGCGATCCTTGACTGAGGGGTTATAAGTATTGCACCTGGATATTTCAGGTCTTGCTCTGAGTGATAGTAACTATAGTAACAGCGGGGGAAAATGTACTTTACTGTAATCACTATTGAGTCATCCCCAGGATGATGCGACGCTGTCAGTCTCGAGCCCTGCTGAAGCTAGTGGGAGAGCAAGTAGGAGTAAACATCTGGAGCGTTCAGCCCGCCATATTGTTTGGGTTCTTGCAGTGCAGTTATTATGACCCTTGCCTTTCCACCAAAATGTACTGACAGTTGAATTTACAGAAAACCAGCCCAGGGGAGGATTAACAGGGGCCATAAGAAAGAGGTAATTTATTTTCAGGAGAATTGGCCAATTAGAGAAAGTAGGGGGTTGTTCCACCTATCCAGGTCTCTCTTGATGCTATGTAGTGATGGGGGAGAACTGAGTTTAATTTTATCATTTAGGTTCGTTGAAACGTGGAGGTATTTCATGGATTGAGTTGTGTGGTTGTAGGTCCCCAACCTCAGCATCCCAGTCAAAATATCCCCAGAAGATCCCCATTAGCGTTTGTGCTGCAGCAACTATTCTTCCTGAGGTTTGATCATGACAATACAACTATACATAATTATAAGGGATATGTTACGTCACTGGCATACAGTATATACTGATATTATGATGGTGTGAACTGGTTTTAATACCTATAATGCAGTTGTTTTGTTTTATGGCTGATGCTAATGGTTCAACAAATATATATTGTTAAATTATAGATGAGGAGTGGAAAGGCGTAAGGGGGAGTTGAGATAGAGTTAAAATGACCTCCCAGAATAATATGGGAGTAGGAAAGGTCTGCTAATTCTGAAAAGAGGAAGTGAAAAAAAGAGGGGGAGTCATTATTGGGGCAGTAGATCCTGGCTAATGAAATGTCCTTCTGGATCAGTTATGGTTGATTTCTGAGAATGGGGTGTGTTTTTCCTAATCAAAATGTAGGATCGATGTCTTTTGAATTTGTGGGCCCTATCTCACACCTGGTGCAAAGCACAACAGAACGGATCAACACAGTTGTCACTTTTCCTACCAGTACCTACATTGTTTAATAGCAAATACACCTGCGCCCATCTGTGCACCCATGGGCATGTTGGTCTGGTGCATTGTTGGCCATCTTGAGGCAGCAGGAGGGCGATTGCGTGATTGATCAGCAAAAACCTGGTTTAAGTCAGTGGCCCAGTGTTTCACTGATAGTTTAAGGGCGCAAGAGAGTAATTATGTGCCAGCATAGGCAGGTGCAAAATGTGCCTTTTATGCACAAGCAGCATGTGCTGAAAATGCGCTTCAGGTGTTTGGATAAAACAAGTGGAGCATGAGAATACAGCCCTCAGAAGGTCGGAGCATCGATTGTGGCATATTGTGTGTTGTACAATATTGCCAGGTGTTATGTATGTTTGCTGGGACTGGGCTCACTGGTCAATCACAATATGTAAGCATCTGAACACAAATAGAATCTAAGTCTGTGTGAAACGCTGAGATGGCACCTGGATTGGTTTATTGCATGTAAGGTACAAAACATTCCCATGATTAATTGAGAGACCAAGTACAATCCTTTTGAACTATGTGCCTGCAGCAGCGACTGTTGTTTCCACTGTTAAAATTGCAAAAGTGATAAGGACACACCCTAAATGACCATGTGCTTTGGACTGTTAAAATAGAGTCCTGTAAGTTGAGTGTCTGGCCACTCCATCTGGCCTTGAGTTTCTGAGACTCTGCCTCAATGAGATGAGTTCTTGCAATAGACAGATGCCCGACCTCAGTAAGTGTAAATGGTTCCTTGTACCTTGTTTTATTTTTTTTATTTTTTTTTTGCTAGGGACTTGATTATATTCCAAGATATTACATTCAGTGCCAATGTCATGGTGTTATTGATGCAGATAATGAGAAACTACATCCTAGAAATGTGCGTATACAACATACAAACATGAAATTGAAGTGGAGGGAGGAAGAGAAAAACAGCAACAATAAAAGCGACAAGCAAGGTCTTAATAACCTTGTGGCAATATTGAACACAGAAGAAAACCTCACAATAATAGTGTCATTGTGGGGAGAAATGGGTAAAAGGTGGGTGGACTATTTTAACTTTTTAACCCTGCACCTTCTGTTGTTAAATTTTCCCATAAACCTCGCTGCTCGGAGAAAGGAGGCTGCTGTTTGCAGACTTGTATTTAGATGAGGTAAAGTTATAATTGTGGAACTGGAATAAAGTTGTTGCCAACAGTCTCTGTAATGTTAGTCATTCATGCAAATTACACAAACATAATAACACATATTCATTATGAAAATTTATGATGCTTTCAGTGTGTTTTCCTCCATAAACCGTCAGTAATTAACTCCATTACACCCTTTAGTGGCCTCTAGTATTTCCCACAGGTAGGTGATCTCAGTGATTCACATCCTCATCAAGCCTCAGCATCTTATGCTCTCTCACAGACTCACCTGGTAAAGCAGTCTCCGGGGAGAAGCTGTTGAGTCAAGTTGTTTGCACTAAGACACTAAGACTCTCACATCAGCATCTGTTTCCCCTCCAAGTTTACAGGTTTATTTCTCACTGCTGTCTGTAATTTTGTTTATAACTTTTTTTATCTTAATCAATTCATGATACTTTAAGACCCTTGGACAAATATTTTCCGAACTAGATGCAAGTTCATTCAACTGAATAGCGACAGGATATTTTACAAATGTGGTATTTTTACTCAAAAGGTTGAATAAATATGCTGCACAAGATTTTATTTCAATTTATATTTGTTTTTACTGTGTTTTTCGCCCTGGGTCATTTCCCAGTGTCCAGGTGGGCTTATTGATTCTGTGGGCCTTGGTCTGTGGAGCGATCCAGAGGGCTTTCAATCCTCTTCTTTCTACATGTTCAAAAATAGCTCTTTATGTTTGTATTATGGGAAGTGTGGGAACCAGCGTGTTTGGAGCTTGCTGCTCGTGTTTACAGATCTGTTACATCAGAATGTATTATTTTCAATAAAAAGTTGATATGGCCCCCAACCAAAGATTTGGGGAGGTCAGCACAGGATGGCAGTGGTTTGTGACTGGTGCTTATTTGATTTGTCTGTTTTGTCCGTGTTTGCTTGACAATTGGTCAAAGACTGTAATAGTGTCATGTGTGTTGTCAAACTAGAAAATAACTTCTAACTTGAAATAATAATGTTAGAATTTTCAAAACTAGAAATCCACTCAACACAAACAGAAGAAACTCAGTGTTTGTCTGACGGCATGTCCGATGAGGCATATGAATTGACGGTCAAAGGTTTAAACGATTCCCCGAGAAATTTAAACACTATGGTAACTGAGCGGGTATTCTCCTCCGGGTATTCTCCAGCAGTTTACAGATGGCACAGCAGATTAAACCCCACAGCATGTCGATGTGTTGGTATTTCTGAATGAAATCCAGGAGAGAAGCTGTGCGCTGCATTGAGTACTGAGGAAGACCTGTCCTGTTCATTTTATTTAAAGCTTTAATGGCAGTCTGACTCCATGTTGCCCGAGCAGTAAGTCTGGCTGTTCACACCGGAGGCAAACCTCTTTGCACTGGGGAAGAAACGATTCTGCTCCTCTGCTCTTTTTTTAATCACACGTAGAGCTGATCTTTATAATAACCTCATGAATTTTTAACGTAGAGCTTTTTATGTGCTCCTGGATGAGAGGGGCGTTGCTTCTGATGCAGTAATTAAGCTAATAGGACCATTGTGTTGTGTGATGATCTGCTGGGAGCAGAACAACGTTGTCCCTTCCACTTCCATTTGAGCTTCCCACCCTGAGTGTGACGTCAGTGGAAAGTGGCCACTGTGTGAATATGATCTATGGCTATGATCTATTGTGGTTATTGGAAAGTTTCTGTTTAAGTATTTAAATGTAAAGACTTCTAAGATGAATGACTTACTGACATATTAAATCACTATTAATATTCCTAAAATATAGCAAATATATTTTTAAGGCGATAGATAAATAGTCCAGGATTAGGATGGGACTGGAATTTTTTTTCTTTTATTCTGTCATTGGATTGGGACAGGAAAGGAATGTTTTTGTAGGAGTGGGATAGGACAGGAGTGGAAGTCCACTTCTATTTTACCCTCTGGTGAATAGCATGGATCCATGGACCCAGCCTGTCTTCTGTGCATAGTCCAGGCTGGTCATAGTGGTTTAACAAGAGGGTTTGTTTCTTTGGCACATTTGGGCCCTTTAATACCAATCAAACATAGTCTTAATGCCACAACTTACAATATGAGTATTATTGCTGACTTTGTGCAGTATTCTATGGCCAGATTTACCGTCCTCTAATGGCAACTTGAAGCATGATAATGGATCATGTCACAAAGCAAAAGTCGTCTCAAACTAGTTTCATGAACTTGACAAGGAGCTCAGTGAACTTCAGTGGCTTCTCCAGTCACCAGATCTAAAAACAATAGAACACCTTGTGGGACATGATTCATAGCATGAATGTGCAGCTGACAGCTCTGCAGAAATGATGTGATGTAATCATGTCAACATGGAGAAGAGTCTGACAGTAAAATCTAGTAGTCTCGTAGAATCTATGTCATGAAGAACTGAGGAGAGCAAAGAGAGGCCCAACACAGCAATCCTAATAAAATGCCTTGTAGATGTGTAATACAATATAATAATAGATATTACATTGGAGCTTTTTCAAGACCTGCTCATCCAAAACTCTTAAGTCAACACTGCACTTCCATGGGTCCTCAGCAATACACCCGCACAGTTTGAGATTGAGATTGAGGGGATGAGTGGCTGTATAGGCCAGATCGAGATTCCTCGATTTATAGAAATGACCTGACTGAAATAAGGCAGTTATGGATGTTTACATGAACAAGCACAGATTTTGAACAACAACTACAGGACTCACACTCCAGCACATTTTTGTGCAATCGTCTGCCCTGCTGAGGTGCTTGTGAGCAAGACACTGCAGCTCTGCCAGCTGCAGCTACGCGTCAGTAAACTGCACACAGCTTGCTCATGTTTATCAAAGGGTCGCTGATCCTCCTGCGTCCATTCCCAACACCAGAGCTTAATTTGGTCAAAGAGGACAACCCTCCAGTGAGACGATGTACTTTCCCTTGCAGTAATATGGATGTGTTTTACATGACAAATCCTGACCAGTGAACCTTTAAATTGGCTGCCATTTCACTTTGTCTCATCTCTTCCACTGCAGCAGCAACAGTATGAACAAAGTGACACTGCATATTCCTTTGCTATATGTTTTTTTCTTTCTCATTACCAGCAGCCACCATTCATCCCTCTGTCATGGCTCTCCATAAATCATAATAAAACAATGCCTACATACACTTTAAGCACCTCCTTTCATAATAATACTGTGGCACTGCACTGTAATGCCCAGTTTACAGACTCTGTATCTGTGTAATTATTTTTCATCTACTATCAAACTTAACTGTATTAAACAAGAGTGAAGGAAAGGACAAAAGCAGCAAGGATGTGGTTTGTCAAGCCAGGATTTCTGGTCTGTCTTTCCATTGGTCTGGCCAGAAAACAGAAGTGGAGCACTGTGTGTGCATGCATCTTAAGAGATTTATAGAGGGTATGAAGGTACAATGCCCCATGGAGCTAAGGGGAACTGCTGAGTTGGGTGATAATTCTCACTGGGCATGTGACTTTGAACTAACCGTCTCCTATTACACATGATCATGGTATCCATTGTTAGTATAAAAATATGGACTAATTGCACCAATACCATTGTTATTGTGAGCATGTTAAAAAAAAATGGTATTAGCATTTAGCCTAGGGCACCACTGTACCTAAGTGCAGTCGTGCAGTCACAGTTTCCAGGCAAGTCTGCAGACTGCATCTTCACTACATTAGCCAGCTGCTCAGATCATGATACCTGCATAATTCCTCCCATAAATGTACTTATTTACTAGCCCTGTAAACAGCTTTACAGCTTTATTCACCGTTCTGAACCACAGTTAGGTGGAAGATTGTAAAAATGACAGCTACCACACTGACTCACACTGTATGAGTGCGAGCAAACAGGGCAGCTACACTTCTCTGATATCTTCAGCCACACTGTGCCTGTAAATCCCACAAGGGCAAAGCTGTATCATAAGATATAAACATAGCAGAGTGGATACTATCCCCAGGCTGGTGACCAGAGGAGGGCTGGAAACTGCATCAGGATGTGGACAATCGATAGTGTGACATTATGTGTGAGCTTGGCTGTGTCAGTCCATCAGGCAGACTAGCCATCACTTGTCTCAGGGAGAAACTCAGCTCATTGCTCATGTTGGAAGGGAGCTAAAATGGAAAATGGACAATACAGACACTTATTCATTTTCTTGTTGAGAGTGAGATGAAAACTTTGATACAACCTTCACATTTGTGCAGTCAGCAGCAGTATCTGGCGAGCGTAGCTCTGCACAAAGACTATCCACTAACTGGCACCTCCAAAGATCACTAGTTAATGCATTATATCCTCTTAGTTTAGTCTGTGCTAAAAACTTGGTTGTACAGCAGCTCGTGTCAGAGTATTTTCTGGAGCCATGCAGTCACAGCCAGGCAAGTCCAGGAAGTGAGTGAGCCCAGCCAAGAAATAGCCCAGCCCATAACCCTCCAGAAAACAACACAGTTTCATTTTTGTGCTAAGCTAACTGGCTGATGAGCATGATCTCAATCTCATCATTTAACTCTCAGCATGTAAGGGAATAAGTGTAGGCAATTTCCCAAAATGTCAAGCTATTCCTTTAACATGGGGCATAGTGATGTGTTTAATAGCAAGAAAAAAAAGCAAAATCTAATTTTTTCACGGTCTGTAATTTAATGACATTCCATTGTTAAAATGGTTGCAGGCAAAATGCTGAGAGGTCATTCTTTCTTTGTTGTTAATGATTGTAATGTTGCTGTTATCAAGTATTTGACCCCAAAAGCGTGTTAATGCCAATATCTCTGTAAAAATGAGTACATGTTTGACACTTGACCCACAAGCTTGCAAGTCCAATTAAGTAAACATGAGTCTGATTCGTCTCGCAGCAATGTCTTCTTTCCCCTCAGAGAGCCAACGGTTTCATGGCCTCCTGCCAAAACAGTCATTAAATGAGCATTCAAACCATTTTGTGATCCATTTTAATTGGAAGCTAATGGACTGGAGGGACCTCATCTGCTCAGGTCCAGGGAAGCATGAGGTGAATAATATGACTGGGATACGGTTACTACAAAATGCTGACTAAACCGCACTGTGACTGAGGAGCTTGTGACATTGGCATAGGAAGCACCACACGGGGAAATGAGTCAGTCTTGAATGGACTTAGCTGCTGCCATAATGCTTGATCTGGATGGGTTTCTGCTCAGCTAGTGGTTCATGGAGTAAAGCATAAACAGTTGGAAGGACACAAGGGATGAGAAGGGAGTGACATATGCTAAATACTTTTCTATACAAATGATTGTTTTCTTAGTTTGCAAACAAATTACTCTCCAAACTGGTCAGCTCTCACAGCTATTTCATTGTGATCAACCACCCCCCAAATTGACTGTGTCTGAAACACATCAGTGGTTTGGACTGTGGAAATTGGGGCTTAAGCACACCAAATAGCCTTGTTATTATGACAGGTACTGTTTTCCCGTCACCCCCAACATGCACATCATCCTTCTTTCCTGGTTCAAACATGCCTTTCCACTTGTCACTCCCTGCAGGCCAGGAATCCAATTTAATGGATGTATTCACACAAACCTGTTGCCAGTGATGGGGGGAGAGAGGTGAAGGGAGGATGGGAGGCAGTGATGTAAGAAACAGGAACCCTCTCCTCATTTTAATGAAGATCTTGAATTCCTTCAGGTGTGCGTGAGTGGCACCGCTGATGCCTGCAAGCCGGCAAAAAGCAAAGCAACAGGATCTGCACCGGTGTGGAGGCAATTATTGTTGTAGTCGCTAGAGCATAGCCCATAGATCTCATTAACAAGTCTGAAGCCTCATTTATGAAAGCAGCACTACAAGATGCAGAGATATAAGAGGAAAGATGTCGATACTTTTGGAGAGAGGGGTTAAATGCCCTATGAAGACTGAGTGGTCGTTTGTAATGCAGAAATGAAATATAATAACTGTTGTTTTGATGTAAGTTTTTAAACATATTTAAGTTTTAATCTTCATATCCTATTTATCCTATTTATCTATTTGTCCCCAGGGTTGAGCACAAATATCTAAAGTATGTTCAAGTCTTTATTGTAATTTTTATTATCAGTGATGTCTGCTTCTCCTCAGTGGGCCTCAGATCGTTTACCCAGGCACAAGAGATTGACAGGAAGTGATGCATAAACATATTGGATGTGACGTGCAAGACAAAAGCTGGTGCATGTGCACATTTCATGTTATGTAAAATAGGTACGTTCCTTCTTCATTCTTCTTCGTTAAACCACCATGGCGTGATGAATCCTATTATCCTCATTTTTTGCTGCCCCCATGGGTTTATACACTTGTCATTTCAGCTGTATTCCCAGCCAAGAGCATTGATATTGGGCAATGAGTCTGTCAAATGTCAACATTTCATTTTTAATTATAAATACAATAAAGCTTACTGTAATGTAGCAACCAGAGGTCAGTTAGGCAAAGATTGTAAAGAATCATTGTTATACTGTAGCAAATAAAGTGTGGTTAAAGGTTATAGGTTCATATAAGCTTTAGATAAACTTCTGAATATATTTTTGTGCAAAACAAGGACTGTGGACTGTGGACCCCATCACTTTCATTGAAAGTGCTTTAGTAAGGGATCACTTGACGGCCATTAATGAAGCCCAATTACAGCAAGAAAAAGAAAAGACAGACTTTGAACATATCCTAACTGGTACCACTATGGAGCAATTTTTTTTTTTTTTTTTTTTTTTACAAGCAAGCCACCCATCTGTTTGTATGTAAGGAAGAATGTGCACAAGCGTGAGCCTGCAGTTGATTCAGTTCACCCTCCTGCTGTTGTTTTCAAGTTATTCAACGGTGGTAATGTGCACAAAAAAAGACCAGCAGAAAAGACCAACAACGTTACTCTTTAGGTTCACTCTCACTGCTTTGATCAGCATTATTTTTGAGCTGCAGCCACAACACCAGTAACACCTGTGAAATAGCTCTAAAAACGAAATGTTTGCTACCTGCCCTGCACCAAACAACAGACAGAGACGTTCAACAACAAGCTGGCGAACGTCGTGGGGCATGTAGTAGCTGAAGAGCCTGATATTTTGTCCATCAGTTGATGGAGACCAAAACAGAGCTACTAGCTAATACTGCTTTTGCTGATATTATTAGAAATCTAACTTTCTGACAATAAGATTCTTTTATTAATCTGTCACATATTTTCTTGATTAATTGATTAATCATTTAGTCTATAAAACATTAGAAAATTGTGAAAAATGTCCACCCCCACTTCACCAGAATCTGAGGTCCTCCAATGTCTTGTTTTTGCCCAAACAAGAGTCCAAAACCAAAAAAAATCACTAGAGACT
This sequence comes from Trachinotus anak, assembly GCF_046630095.1. Taxonomy (NCBI): domain Eukaryota; kingdom Metazoa; phylum Chordata; class Actinopteri; order Carangiformes; family Carangidae; genus Trachinotus; species Trachinotus anak. The sequence goes on from NW_027273884.1 coordinate 3,854,959, forward strand.
TTTGTTCTTTAAAAACTCTGAATTATTAATTAAATTGTTGCCAATTAATAATCTTTCAGTCAACTAATTGATGCAGCTCGAGTGGCTTTTCTGAAGCCAGGCTTGATGATGACCCATTAATATTCATAATGACAGGTCAGTGTGTTCAACATGCAAAGGATGTTGATGATCTTTAAACAAAAATAATTAGGGAATCGTGCTGTCTGATTCTCATCTGAATGACATTTACATATGAGCAATCCGTCAGGGCAGGGTTGCCACCAGCTGCAATGAGCAACTCATGCACCAGCGTGGTATTTTCAGACAGAAAAAAACAAAAACAAAAACTGATTCCTGTGATTCAGAGATCCTGTGAGATCATCTTTGAATGTATGTATTTATTTATGTTTGCATATATATGTTTTGGGATTAGTCACAATTGCACTGTTCTCTATCTAATCAAAAGAGAACATTTATTGTGATGTTTGTCTTTGATTTCCTATCAATGAGGGGTAAGATTCTGTGGGCAGCGTTTTCTTAGATCAGTGTATGCATGAGAGGAAACTATCAGAAATAACTGTGCTTAAAGCCTGAGAGAGAGGAGAGAGAGAGAGAGGCTAGAGAGACAGAGAGAGAGAGAGAGAGAGAGAGAGAGACAGAGAGAGAGAGAGAGAGAGAGAGCAATCACTGCCGCCACTGTCGGTCCTTTCTTATAGCTCCTATTTCATCAGGCCAGGGGGAACAAGGCCATGTTGCCACAGTGCTCAAAGAGACAATAATAATGCTGTCATTTCAGCACCACGGACAGCGACAATGGGGAGGATGATCATCGGAACTGACTATGCATAAAATCTCACAAATTTCCTCTCTGCCTGCACAATACGTCAGTGATTAGAAGTGACAGAGGCTTTCTGAGAAACCTTGTGGGCACTTTTATATCAAGGCTCTGAATAAAGTGTTGTGCCCCCTGAGGTTGATTCATGATTGCTGTTTGTAGTTTGTTGCTTGAAGACAATGTTTTAGTTGACCTCTTTTTAAAAGGACAAGGCCTGTACATCACCTAGAATGAACCATTCAAGCTTCTGATGGTTCTGATGCAAGAAAAAAGAACAGAGTAACCTCACACAGTGACTTTGTTTAAATCATAGTTTGAATCACACCTCTGGTATTAATGGCGATTCAGCTCATGCATCTGTCCAAAACACTGGTCAAAAGTCAAATACTTTTTAATTTACATCACACTACATCACACTACAATAAATTCATGGTCCTGACTGACTGAACTTCCTGTCAGACATTCACATTCAAACCTCTCAAATTAATGACTGCATTACAGACTCAGCTGTGCTTTAAACCTGCATTAATAGATTTTTCTGTCTCACAGGGGCAGAACAAGCTGTAAAAACAACACTGACGTGTGATAAAATCATTTCACAAGGTTGTTAAAGACAACATGTTAGCAAGCAGTTGCCTATTTACACATCCATCAGACACACAACAGCATTAGCATTCATTTAGAGCAGCCACCTGGCATCTTTTTTAGCTCTGTTTTGGATAGATACTGTATCTATCTGCCTCTTAAAACTGCTTGATGCTCCACAGTATTGCTCGCTAGTTGCCAGGAAGTTTATCAGACCTTTTCCGGTGAAAATAGCTCTCTGCTGCATTGTGTTGTTGAATTTCCATTATGTGAAATATATGGACATGTAAAATAAAAACATATATGAAAATTATATATGAAACCTATTAGACATTTCAATGAGTTCATATATTGACATGTATATTCTTTACAAACATATGTGTTTATGTATATATGCTTATATTTTAGAGGTCCCATCTCCATCCTAAAGCCTGTCAGTATATGTTGTTATTATATACAGTGGGTTCCAAAAGTCTGAGATCACTTTCCCAGAATGAGAAGATAGACATGTTTAAAATTAGTGAGAAATTAATAAGAAAAACATATAGATGCATATAGAACTTGTATATGTCGGCTTATGCATGTTTATTATATGTTTATATACATGACATTATACCATATATTACCATATATACCACATATTTATGTTTAATATATGTACATACACATTTTTTTAATGTAAATAATTTTATATCTTCATATACCCACAGGATGTATATATGTGATAATAATATATCCCTTTATAGGTGACATATATGGCAACATCACTCATTATATTATATTTCTGTATAGGTGGAGTGTAGATTCAAATGTTTCTCCTTACACGTTTTTTCTTTTTTCTATTTTTATGGAATCTCCTTAGTGCCAGAGCTAATTTTTTACGCAACTATGAACATGGACTTACACTGATTCAAGCTGAGCCAGATCTGACAGCACAGAGCTAACAAGCCGAGGATATAATATCCCAGAACAGCTACTTTACAGGGACCAAACCCTTTAGATTTAGGTAAAAACATGACCTTACATGTGGGATCACCGTCAGGACAAATTTATTAAAGACTCCTCCATATTCCAACCATCCAACAGCTTTGTTTTCTAATTGTGTAATTAGCTGTACAGTTTCACTCAAGGGTGTGAAGTTAAGGCTTGTTTTAACTTAGTATCCATGAAACAGTTGCTGGTGGTATTATATCAGTTGGCTCACAAGATACATTACTGTCCTAGAACCTAAGTAGGCCGTTAATGTGACACAGTGTCCACCGGGACTGCTCCCATAAGGCATATAATTCTCATTCTGGAGTAACTAATCATCCCCTGTGTACCCACGACACATTTTTCTTGTCCTGAACCTGCTCTACCACCGCCAACATCAGCAATTTTCAATAGCTGCTTCATGTCTTCCCGGAGGTTTCCACCATCCTATTTTTCACCCCAGTAGTGGACAACATGGCAGCATTTTACACTTTCTCAATAAATCTGCAGAAACATATGTCGGCGCTTTCGATTTTTCCAAAGCTGCCACTACAGACCCCTGATGCACTGGACAACAGAAAGTGGCAAAAAAAACCCAAAACAGAATGGATGCAACAAACACTACAGAGACGGCTTAAGGTATATAAGATACACAAGATTGTTTGGATTTAGGAGATGAAGGAGATCACAAAGATCAGTCCCTGCCATTTGGGAAGCACTTTGAAGACTGTTTGAATCTGTTTCCTGAGACGCTTTTTCCTGACCCTCACAGATTTGAGCCAATAGTGTTCAGAAAACAAGGAGCTTGCCCCCCCACTTTCTTAGAATCCTTGTCCCAAATACATATATACATATATACATATACATACACACACACACACACACACACACACATATATATATATATATATATATATATATATATGTGTGTGTGTTCAAGCTTGGGGCCACTTTTACAAATAATTTGGAAACATATGTAATAAGGGTGCATCACAAAAAACACAAAAAGTATGGAGAATAGAAATAAACTAGTATAATAAAATAAAATACAAATAAAATAGAGAATGAAATTTCTAAATTGCACAACGTCTGTGTGTGAGACCTTCTCAGCCGCAAGCAGACACATCTGCACAAAATAGAGGGCGTCCACTCCCCACACAGTGACATGATATAATTGACTTGACGTACAAATGAACGAAAACCAGTTTGTGCAAATGAAAGCTAATACTTTTTTTTTTTTTTTCGAGCGCTCATGCCGCCCTCTTGCACGATGCCACCCTGGGCAGCTGACCATATCGCCCATATCAGTATCTGCCACTGGGTATAGACATTAAGCAACATCTAAAATCCCCCTCACCAATAACGAATGAGGAAGTATGATGCAGCCTAATAAATCTCAACAGTGTGACCACCAGATGCTCATGTGCTGCCAGCTGCAGTCCAGTCCAGCACACAAGCCTAAAGTCTCTGTGAGAGCTTGTGCATCATCACAAATATAGTGATGGGGGGGGTTTTGTCCTGAGGAATGGAGGTTGGCTTTCATCAGTGAGATGCTGCCAAGGAACCACAACTACACGACTTTTTCACAGCCCTGACTCTCACCAAGAACCTGCTGAAGAAGAACATGAGCCTGGTTGTCAACGAGGCCAGACGGGAGCTTCCTCCCTCAGTCCAGCAGCAGAGAGGGGAGATATTCCCCACCAAGGTGCTGAAGCATGAGTGAGCCACTCTAACAGTGTACCAGAGCAAACACAGAAAAAGCATCAGCACAGTGCACCAGACTGTAGCCATAGGGAATGAACACAAGAGAGAGCCAGAGATTATCACCCTCTGCAACGTCACCAAGGTACGCTACATGTTTATATTAGAGGAATAATCATTTATGAAATATTTAGCAAATAACTTTATGATTTAATTATGTGTACAACCATTGTACAATATTATTATTTCTGACGCTTTTATTTTATATTTCCAAGCACTGCATTTTATGTAGGCTAAAAAAGATGCTATATACAAGTGTATCATTATTATCATTATTACAAATGTGTTCAGCTTGTGCTAATTTCAATTATAGGTCAGGGCTGATGTGCCAGACCAGATGGTTCAGCTCTATTTAGTAAAAGGGGCATCTTGAAGATGGCCAGTTGCTGTGTTTCTCAATCCCCTGGACATGGCTGTGATAAACGCCCATGTCCTTTTCAAGCAGTGCACCTCTACCACCATCCTGAGATGAGCCGCCATCCTGCAGCTAGCGAAGGAACTGCGAGACCAGTGTGAGGGTACCCGTGGAGCCACAGCAGCCGCAACAAGCTAAAAGGAGGCAGAGGCAACAAAACCTTGATCTCTTGTAAGGGATGCAAGTGGCCTGTGTGTGTGAAGTACACTTTAAGAGTAGAGAGCTTTTGCCCCAGCTGTATGCCATATGTGTAGGCGTGTGTGATATATGTACCTCTGGTGGTGGTAAAGTATTTTTATTATTTCTCTGTTCATATCTTTTATTGTGGAGTATGTTTCTTTTGTTATTTGTAAAATGTAAAATGATTGAAAATCTGATCATGTCACTTCCTACTTTCTAATATAGATCTCAGAGGGACAAATTGTACTTTTTTACTTCATTACATTTATATGACAGTACAGCAGAAATGATTAGTCAATGAATCAACTGTTCTTTATAGAGACCCCCCACCACTTGTCATTAATATGACTTTTGAACATGCACAACATCTTATGCATAGTGCGCCCTACTACTTACCAGGATCACGGGACGCATATAATCACACATCAAGCTAAAAAGCCAGCAAAGCAGACAGACAAAACACAGACAGGCAGACAGAGAGGGACAGACAAATAGATTGGCTCTTAGTAGAGGTTTTGAATTTTATGTTTTGAAAGATGGTGGGATTGAAGGCAGAAGAAAACTGGTGATCTGTAAGAAACTAAAGAGTGAGATCACAGTCAAGAAAGCCTTGTCAAGTAATCTTAGCATTAGCCGAGCTAGCTTTTGCATCAAATCTTAACACACAATCTTAACATCTGTGTCATTAACTGTTTTTGTTGTTGACAAAATTGGCTTTCATTGGTTTCATGATGTTGGGATCGCAAGCCATGAGTTCTGAGAAGAACAATGGAGAGGCCTACAAGCCACTCCAAGGCCTGAGTGTCAAACCATGCATCCTGAAGGGAACAATAGAGAGGCCCGCGTGCTTCTCCTGAGGCCTGACTCGAGCCATGCCTCGTGGGGAGAACAAAGGAGTGGACTACATTTCCCTCCAGGCTATGGGCCAAAACCACCCCCACAATTCACACCTAGGTGTAAAATTGGAGTTTGAAAGAAAACTCAGCACCGGCATTGGCCGCGGCCAGGCATTCCCAGCAGGGGTCCCCGGTGACGTCACTCAGGTAATAAAAGCTGCGCTGCGACCCTCCTCCTGCGCTTCATTCCCGTGCACCAGGTACAGTAGAGAGCTCCTCCAGCTCTCTCTGTGACCTGGCTGCTGAAAGGGAGCAATCTGCAAACATCTGACCCTTTCCAGAACTTCTTCAAGCCCAGGTCACAGTCTCCAACCCGCAGGCCGAGCGCACAGATGCTGTGTTTCTCTTCTTCTCGGATCCGACGTAGATCGCTGTGCAATCAGCTGATTTCACGTCCTGTGAGGACGAGCGCCGACTTTGTTAAAGACAAACAAAGTTCACCGTCTCTCATCTGTGATCTTCCCGCTGCCGCCGAGGAACTCATCACTGTCATCGCCAGGAGAGCGAGACACGACCCGCCGAGCTCCGGCCGAGGACCGAGCTGTGGAGACCCAGAGACTTTCTGTCCTGACTCCGGAGGACCGGAGCCGCTCACAGTAAGAGGCTGATGTCTGGGCAGAGACACAGTTAGTGTAGCTGTTGTATTGTTGCTATTGACTTATAAGTGCTGCAGATCCTGTTGTTTAGATCGGTCACTGTGATCAGCTTAATAAGCCAAATATCACTAGTTAAAGGACCAATATCCGACCAGACGAGCTCGGTTCTCTGGCTCCGTTATTGTGTGGTGATGTTGTGGTGATTATTAACTGTGGTGACGACCTCTTGTGGACTCTTTCCTCTCTCACCTCTATTCTCCCTCTCTTCTCCCAATCACCTCATCTACATCTCTCTCTCATTCAGGCCCGAGAGTGTGGTCGCGTCATACACGTAAGGCTCAAGGCCCCTCCCACTGTTCTCGTGTTCACGCCACTCACGCTCTGCGCCCAGCCGCCATCTTGGCTCTAGCGAGTACCTCACTCTGCCGCCATCTTGGTTCCTACTGACACGTCACTCACGTGACCTCGTCACATCCTCTCTCTCTCTCTCTCTCACACACACACACACACGGTTGTACATATGTGTTTTGCCTGTAATCATCTAGTTAGTAACCAATGTTTGTTTTAATTATAGTTGAATTATAATCGGTTTAATATTAAGTGATGTTATGTTGAATAATTATTACTCTTATTAATAAATCCCGTTATAATTTAACTAGTCGTTGTCTGTGATTATTGTGACTATATTTGTGATAACAGCTGGATTCACAACAGTCAGTGCTCGAATTTACCCTTCAACCAACCTTCTGAGACTGCATTCTGAGCCATCAATTTGGTCATTGGTCCCTGGTGACAGGGTGGTGCCCCGAGGTTACTACTTGTAGTAAACATTTATATATATTGGTGATTATCACTGATAATTATTAATATGATAAGCCAATAACCAAATTGCTCCTACCTGTGCCCCAACAATGAAAAACTAGCAATTAAAAAATATTTAAAAATAAATACATTTTTGATATTATCATTTTAATGATAGCAGCCACCATAGCAATGATACAAAGAAAATCTTCATCATAACTAACAAACTAAAGATTTTGAAAATAAAATGCACATATCTTGCCAGAAATGTTATCAAAATATTTTAATGATGTAACTGCTAAAAATTATTGCATTTTCCACGGAGAATAAAGGGATACGTCATTTTGCTTTGCTCACTTTTGTTTCTGGACATTCATAGGATTATGCACAAAAAATTGTGACTTTTTTGAAAAACTTTTTACTTTATGATTCCTGTTTAGCCTGGCAAACACATAATCAAGTCTACCTGAGGGAATGAGGGTCTTATTATATATATAGTTAACCAATTTTAGCAGCTGCTTGTGGAGACAGTGGCATTTTAGTGACATGTTCTGTCAAAAATAAATCAGAAATCAATTTGTAATGAAAATAAAGCCAACATTCTTGCAGCCTGATGATGGCCATTATCCAAGGCAAACTCTACAGTACATTGAAAGATAGAGCTGGCAGTAGCAGCGACTCAGCCACTGCACACATGCAATGTAGGCAGTGTGCTCCCGGCATTATAGAGATCACAGAAAGATGTAGCTGGTACCATCTTGCTCAGAAGCACAGTCACATTTCACTCAAATCTGATTTGTTTCTTCCATAATTTATAATTCAGTTATACAAAAATGGAATACTTTGAACATTATTCATTTGAGTCCAGTGTGTTTCTGAGCCTTGACATTCTGCCACTGTGAATACTGACATCCTCAATTATGTATAAGGTGGTAAAATAAGGTATGACAGAGGCTCTATACATTAATTTGCCCAAGGCCTCCAGGTCACTGAATCCGCCCCTGAGTTAAAGGTCAAGCAAAGTCATCAAAGAAATTAAACCGCCATTTAATTCAAGTGTGCAGGATGAGAGATGAGAAACTAAAATCAGAAAGCAGACCACTTAGACATTAACATGACATTGACTTTTCCATAACTGGTTTTGCCTGGCAGTAAACAATATAGCTATCATCAACTAGACGAAGCCTGTTTTTAACACACCGTCACAGACTGCAGCCACAGCTCACGCTCAGGAAAGTGTGGACCATTAAGGGGGTTATCATTCTTTATTTGTGATCTGTTACGGGTTAATATGTTTTCCAGCCTCGGGGCATGTTTTTCTAGCCGTATGTGATGCATGGACTTCTTAACAGTTGTGTTACTCTTGCTGCTGGAGCACAATTTAAAGTACCGTAAATTTTCTATTGACCTTCTGTTATGGGTGTTTGTTTCTCTGCTGTATGGGAAATAAGTGAAATATATCCTTTACAAATGCATTCTTTCTGCTGCAGGCGAAGAGTGATTTCATCAACATAATCATATTGACTTTGGCAAAGCATTCATATCCTTGGTGTAGTGACAAGAGTATAAAGCCATCATCTATTGATACCCAAGTCTATTACTTGTTGACAAATAATTATGACAAAGCAGACAATGATCTGCCTATCCAACCATTCTACCCAGACAGTATCACACCTAAATAAAAGTCTTTTTTTGTCGCTTTAGATGTTATGCATTGTGTTAGTGCAGTGCGGTAAATATTAGAGGAGTGTGCGTGGGTGGGAGACAAGTGGGGGTGAGCAAGACAAGATGGAGAGAATCTTTTCAAGCAGATAGGCAAAGTGCAGACTGTGCCTAAAGCTGTCGAACTCATGGCAGGAACGAATTAAAGATGATGAGTCTTTTTTTTTTTTTGGCACACCATCATTAAGACAACAGCTACCAGGAGCTGGAGTCTGTCGTCCAAATGCTGCACTACAATCTGTAACCTCAAGATTTCAGATGGATTTACAAATGGCAGTAAGACACATCTGATGAGTTTCTCTTAAAAGAGCCTGGTTTTGCTTGTTGTACTCCAATTAACTTTTGGATTGATTACCTATGTTGACATCAGAGGGTTTTTTTTCCATGTCTTTTATCAGTTGTATTACTGTCGTGTGCTTTTACAGATGAAAGCAGATCCTCCTGGTGGTGTCTTCAAAGACAATCTATCATCTGAGATGAAGAGACTGTCCTTAAAAGAAAAGTGGCAGCATTACCCACATGGTCAAAAACCTAATAGAGCTATTTTTTTTTCTTTTTCCTGACTTGTGGTTTGTGAGAAATATTAGGGACGTTACATTGAAATAAATCCTGTTAAGAAGGAAGTCCGGGATGATGGCTGGGAATACAAAGCATGTGACTTTGATGCCATAGACTAGGGGCTGTATTGTATTGCTTTCTTTTCATCTTATTCACAGGCCTTTTCCTACTCTTAGCCCGAGGTGGGAGTAAGTTACACAGTTGCAAGTAACAACCACTTTTCAAGCCTTTACCTTAAAGTCTCAAGCGAGTCCCTGCTGTAAGTCACGTGAGACAAGTCAAAGTCATTGCTCAGGTCAAGCCAGCCACAAGTCAAGTTATATGAAGTCCTGATGATCAACCCAAGTTTCCACATTTAACTAATCTGCACCAGACTTGGTGGAGGGATCGAGCATGGGGCAGGGAAGAACTCATTACATTTTGGTGCAGATCTGGTTAAAGGGGCACATTTTTATCACTTTCTTTAATGTGTAGGATTGTTTAGAGGTATGTGCTCAACTGAGTGCCATTCTAGTTATTACTATTACCATACATCTCTATGTGCAACCTGGAATGTGCTATGTTCTCTTTCCTCCTGCCATCTAAATTTCTGGACTTAGCCCCTGCCCATGATCGCTGCTTTGTGTATTGGCCTCTGCTGGTCTACCCTAGTGGGTTGCCAGACATAGAAATCACCCAAAAATGTTTTAAAATGAAAATGCAACAAGTCTCAAGTGGTGAATACCAAGTCATGCCAAAAACATGTGTTAGTCACTTAAGAAAAAATGCCCACAAATAAATTATAATATCAGTAGAAGTGTGCGCTTTGTTTTGAATATTTTCACTGCTGTATCTTTCCTTTCAAACTACAAAAAAATGTAACTATAAAAACTCAATTCTAAAAGAAATGGCTGTTTGGTGGCAAGATAAAGCAGTGAAATTATTCCAAATATAGCGTACACTTAAACTGATATTAGCTTTTAGATTAGACTCTTAGCCATGTCGTTGGTCAGTTACACTGGAGTCAGTGAAGACCAAAACAAAGCTAAAAGGAAAGTTAATATTGCACTTACATTTGCCAAATGAAGGCTAATATTGCTCCATATCTGCTGGCTGAGGAAAAAGGTAACTGCAAACAAGTTTGTCGCATCAAGTCAGTGTTGTGTTTCCAATGTGTTTTCACTGACACACACCAGAAAAATCTTAAATCTTAATTTCTATGGCAGAGCTTTTGCTTCTCTTGTCCTTTCTGTGTCCTCTATGAAGCACCATACACCAGCCTTGACACGTAACGGCTGGTGCTGTGTGCAGTTAACTGACACCACCTTACAGGATTCATGGCTATCATAATTCACATTTTTCAGACAGTTGCCTCTGCCATGTGGAAACAGGAACACTCTCTGCAGCTCTAATGGTAAAATCAGCTTCATCCAACTGAACCTCATGAGAAAATATAAACATACAGACCGAAGCAATAAATACTGATGTGCTTGGTCATGTGTGATAATATGCACATATCCTGTGAATACACCACTTTGCTGCATCACACCTTGAGGATAAATCATTCCAAACTGTTTCTCTCATTAGTACATGGAGCGACACTATCACTGTGCCACCTGACCCGGTGTCAACCACCTGTCTATCCCATTCTAAGTGCTAAATTCCTCAACCATTGGTGTCACAGCCGACATCCTCCCCATATCTGTAGCCGCTGCAGGGGAACCCTGTAAATCTCTCCCCTGGGGGTTCAGCCCATTAGGATAAATAGGCATGGTAAAACACGTGCTTCTGTGCAGGCTTATCCCCTATAGCCCCAGCCTGCTTGCATCACACCGTATTAACTCTGACACCCCTTTATGTGCAAGGCACATTTCCTGCAATTGTACAGTGCTCATCAACAACCGCAGACACAAAAGGCATGTATTTCCCAAAGGCATTAGAGATCCAGCGGAGTTCACAGGAAACACTGATATCCATAATCCGCATGGTGGTTTAGTGTTGTTGAGGTATTTTCCCTCAGAGAGGAGGTGTCTGTGTTTCAATGAGCCATGCACGGGCTTTGTGCTACAATTTGTTGCCTTGTTAATGATATCTCATTTGCCTTTCATCCGAGTCAAATGAGGAGCCTATTCCTGGGATTAGCCAGGGGAAAACCATGGCTTCAGCTGTGGATTATAATAAGGGATATTCTTTAATTTCACCGACTGAATCTCATTCTTATACTTTTGATTTTGTCATCACCAGGTGTATCTGTGAGTTGTATCTTATTCTTACAGACATTTTGTGATTGAAAGTATATATATAGACACTGCATGTGCCTTCATTTCAGTGCCAACAGGAGAAGCAGCACTGGTCAAGTTTAGACATCAGCACTTATCTTGATGAGCAGTCAGCCTTAAATCAGACAGGGTCAAAGCCACTGTGGGTGCAGAGGAAGATGCCTGTAAACAAGAAGAAATGAACATTAAAGCAAAAAATACTGTGACTTTGAAAAGATCTTTTCTTTTGCCTGCAGAGATTTAAAAGAATATTTTCCCAAACGTTGATGAGGAACACAGTTTCAAGTAAACATGGCCTTTAGACTATACACACAGATCTAGGGCTGAACAATTATTCCTTTTTAAATTGTGATTTTAGATAGATAGAGTAGAACTTCCACATTGCAAAAACCACTTTGTTGGGCCCTGAACAGATAAGATAGATATCAATAAAGATGCTCAGACACAAGGCAAAGAAGCATGTCCAGAAATATTTACATACACAAGTTATTTCCATAACACACATTCCAACAGTTTCGTGTTGTCATTTCCCACCTTTTCTAGAACAGGTAAAATCTAATGTGACAGGTGTTTATGAGAATGGCCTCTTAAACATGAACTTGCATCAAAGTTAAATGTGTTAGAAATAAACATAATGATATTGTGTAAAACATTAATAGCCATTTGCCTCTTCTATTTATTATATTTGTTCCTTGTCATAAACAATTACTTCAGAGATGAACACGCACATCAGTAATTATTCATACACAGACAGTGTTATTAGCTCAACACTGTCAAAATACACACAAGATGTGTTGTACCTGTGCTGGCCACCAAGGGAACAGAGCCCAGCTAGCTGCTCCATACCAATTAGCAATAATAATCCAACACACTTAACATTTGATCGGCATGCAGTACAAAAACAAAAAAATGTTGCAATGTGCGAGGGCATGGAAACTCATCTCATACCTGAAAAGTGGAGATTTCAGTAAAGATGCTCAGACGCGAGGCTCAACAGGTAAATCCTGGATCAACTCCTCTGACAGGTCGCTATCCTTAGACCTCTTTCACAGGATTTAGTTTTTTACATTTATAGCTATGAGCTATTTATGAATGGATTCCCTTTAGTCCCCATTACCATTTTATTGCCTGATGAATTTATCAGCAATAAACTTCCTTAACCATGTCAGTTTATCACAGCTTAACAGGCTGTAGCAAGTCCAAGCAAAAAAAAAAAAAAAGACTCAGCTGTACCAAGTTTGTGAGTTTTGCCAAACTGTTCTGTTTATGTTTTTTTTGGTCAGAGACTTTTTGCTGTTCAAGACCAAAATAGTTTGTAGTTTTTTGTAGTTTTGTAGTTTTTTTTTGGTTTTTTTTTAACACGTAAACATCAGGGGAAAACCTCGCATCAGTTTTAGAGGAGTAGCTGGCACCTGGTTGGATGTTAAGTGTAAATGACAGAGGACAGAGTTTACATGATTACATGTGCATATTTTTGAGTGATATCAAGTTTACCACTGATGGTTGAAAACATCACCTGTGAGCTCTGTCTGCGATGGCGTCCTGAGCAGCTACCTGCTGGTTTAAACTACAGAGAACATGTCTGCCAGAATCTTCAGATAAACTGTGAGACACTTCATTTTATTATTTGAAGCTAAATTTGAATGATTGTATTGGAATGTTACTGAGTAAGCAGAACGACTTATTTTATATGATTATATTCACACATGTTAAGAAAAATTAAGTCGATATTTTCCTTTTATATTTCAGACCCACACAGATCATAATATTTAATACTTATGTAAATTGAGTTTTGTCATTACTCTGAAGTCCTCTGGCAGTAGCTGCTTACAGACGCCAAGTGGGGGTTTTCTTCACCTCTGACCAAAGAAAGGAAAGGCAAAGACTTAGAAGTTGGCTCATGAACTCAGTCAGCTAAGATGCTCAAAATGTCATTGTTACATTCACACACAAGTCTGTGGATCTTCTCCCTTCACTGCCTTTTAAATTTCTTCTCACAGTGATGTGGCTAATGCGGCAGAAATGCATTAATATGATCTATAAATGGCCACCTCCGCCTAATGATATTACTGTGTAATTCAAGCATAAACTGACGTGGAATATGATATTAGACAGATCTGAAGAAAAACCCTGCTAAAGAAGCTTATTTGATTAGTGAGATCTCTGTCTTTCATGTGAGACAAAGCACTCGGTCAGTGCTGCCGTCTCTGAAATAAGGCACTCAATATGTACTCGATATGTACGAGTGACATATTGTAATAACCTTCACTTAATGGAAATCCTGTGAGAGAAATGTCTTTCACACTGGCAGTAGGCCTCCTCTTGCTTTCTCAGTGGTTCTATTCTTTTAATTTTATTTATGACAATTCACACACAGACAGAATGTGAGCAGATGGTGAAACTACCCTGTTTCTGGTACAGTTTGAGGAAACGTCCTCTCAGAAAGCCTAAAATAACGCTCTTCATTTATGTCAAGAGCATTTTTCCCCCAGCTCTGCCAGTGCAGAATCCAGCGTTCAGCTGATGTGTAGCTGAGCTGCTCTGCTTCAAGAAGATATTTTCATCACAGCTTTCCTTTTACAGTGTCTGATGTTTTACATAATGTAGTAGTGTTTTGTGTAATATCTGTGGGGGGAGGAGGGGTAATGTTGCTCTGCTTGGCAGGAATGTTTGGACAGTGTTTGTGTCCCCTCACCTTCAACTGCAGTAGATTTGTCCCCGCCCTCAGTGTGCTGTGTATGTAGCCTGTCACCTGTCCAGTTCCTAACTGACCAAGGAACCAGGACTCTAATGTTGGAGTACTACCTCGCCCCAGGTTTTCTCAACTGGTTTGAGGGAATTTGATCAGACACAACTTTATGTACATACACAGTGGATCCATGTACAGTGAGATCTTTCCCAGTCAAGGGAAGGCGGGAGTGGCCACAGACTTTTACCCAGACATATAAACAACAAAACAGTTAACTGAAACTTGTTTTTGACTCAGGGCTGTTGTACAAGACAGGATCATTGCACACACCGAGGACCTTGTGTCCTCAGGACAGTACCCTGCCTTACCCATTTAACAATCCAGATCATATTTATAAACCCGTTATTCCCTCAGACTTTCTCTGGTACGTGACTGTTTTCAAATAGAGTTTTTGGAGCCTTTAATGCACAGTTTGTCTAAGTCTGCAGTGTGGTATAATAAGCCAGTGGGGAACCCTCAGGGACTTCTAGGACCAAACACATTATTATAATATTACATTTAATCTCTTACATTTAATAACTATTCTCTTCTAGTTCTAATTTTGGGCTTATTTTCTATGAAGTTTGGTTCAGAAATGAAAGAGTTATTGTCCTAAAACCATAAAAACAGAGATATCCTCTCAGATTTGTCTTTGTGTGTGTGTGTGTGTGTGTGTGTGTGTGTGTGTGTGTGTGTGTGTGTGTGTGTGTGTGTGTGTGTGTGTGTGTGCGTGTTGCCTAGCAAGAGAAAAGATTAGTTGGCTCAGTCATTGGTTATGATTTCATTACCAGGAGTGAAGGCCTGAAGCCCACAGCCACAAGTGTTTTGTTTTTTTTTAAGTGGCAGATGGGGGCGCGCTGGCGGCTGTGGTCCAGCTCATGGCCTTTTGCTGTGGGTCATCCTCTCAATCTCCTCCCAACTGTCCTGGCTCTCTCTCTCTCTCTCTCTCTGTGTGTGACTGTGAAGGAAGAATGACCGAAAAAATAACTTTAAAGAAAATGAAAGTGGCAGGTGAATTGAAGCACACTGCTAATACTGACACCACTGATATGTGTCTTTGTCTTTGTCTATTTTGATTTTACATTTTGTGTATTTATGTAGCTTTTACTTATTTTACATATGCACAAGAGTAAATAACAAACGCGTCAGTTTATTCAATTCTCTATGAATTTTTATGATTTTCTTATTTAACAATTTTCAGCCACTGAACCTTGAAGCATTTACACCGAACACACAGGTGTTTTCAGTGTGTGTGTGTGTGTTTATGAGAGACCATGCTCTCTTTCCTGTTATTACAGTGGGACAACCTGCAGTGTAGAACCACCAGCACTGATTGGAAGGAGGAAATAGGAGAAATGGTATTTTGGAGCTTTGGGAACCATCTATATTGTTATAATAAGGAACTGCAACAAAAAGCCCCACTGTGTTGGACAAGTGTGGTACAAATTAACACGGACTTTAAGGTGTGTATTTAAAACTGCATACTGGAGGCACATTTCCTGAGAAGAAACCTGTCCTGCTGAAATAAGCTCGTATTTACTGATATCGATGCTTTGTTCAAACAGCCCTCTGGTCGCATGTTTATCACTTTCTCTAAAATGTTTTGATGGGCCATTTATTTTCCCTTTACATTATACCGTCTAACAATACACTCAGCTTTGTTTATTTCCCTCCAGTCACTTATGAAAATGACTTGATTTTCTCAAGCACTGTTCATGCTTGTTAATTGGGATCAGTCACAGGCTGCCATGGTTGTTTAGTCAGAAAACACAAAATTATCACTGTGTTGAGGAAATGTAGAACTGGCAAACTTAGTAATGAATTCTGACATTAGCACGAACCACCTCTTCTTCTGACATTGCTGCAGACGTGGAAAGTCTGAGATGTGTGACTGTGACTTGTTCCTACAGAACAGCTTCCTCCTTGTTATTTTTCCAACTTTTTCAAAGTTGCAGATTTCTTCTGGCAGGCAGGTGTTTTTGTGGCAAGCAGTGCTGTGGAACAAAGACATGTATTTTACACTCTAACAATGAGGCAGACACTAATGAAGCTTTACTGGAAATTCAATAAGGACGATCTCCTCCCCTACAATCGGCCTTGTTCCTCTGGTTTACTGTTGGCTATACAGTATTCTCCTGCAGGCCCGTGCACAGACACAAAAAGGGGCATCCCTCTAATAATTATTAAATTAAATATTAATTTCAGTAAAAACAATGACACACTAGCTGGAGGGCATTTTCACATGTATAGATGTGTATTAAATAATAATTCAATATCAACAAAAATACACCAACAGTAGGATATGATTGTTTATCCATTACAAATCTGAGCCTCACCAGACTGTAACTGTCAGTGGCCCAACTTCTTTTTTCTTTTTTTTTTTTATATTATTTTTTGGCTTTTCATATAGTAGGGCTGCCTGCAGTGAGGACTATAGCCTCAACACATGGGGCGGGTGCTCTACCCACTGAGCTAAACACCACCCAGGTGGCCCAACTTCAAGGTAGTAGCATCTCTGGTTCACCGAGCCCTGAGCCTTGTCTCTCTTATGGCAAATAAAGTTCTTTCATTACATGTATCATTATTAGAGCAGGAGAGAGAGAAGTCATTGTTAACCATAGACAGAAACACCAGATACAGGAAATGAGACAATACACCTACTGCAGCACAGCAATAAAAGCCTCATTAAGAAATTAAGATTTTCTGTCCACAGGGCTTTTAATTTGAAATTGTCACAGGAAGAGTTGACTTTGTATCAACACGTAATGCAGTAACATTAACATTACAGTGTTAAATCTGTTAGATCTGTGCTGGGGTAAATAAAGGCCCCGAATAGTTTCTGAGGCAAAACTGTCGATGGAAACTGTTGTGGATCCAGACAGAGGCTGTGCTCTGTCTGAGAGACACAGTAAGAAAGATATTCTCTCTCTTTTATCTTTATCTCTGAGTGACTATTTTTGAATAGCTGAACTCACAGCTCAGTCTTTGTCTTTAATTTATGTGTTTGATGATTTTGCCAGATGACATCGTGGTAATAAAATCAGGATTTGACCATAGGTCAATGTATATTTGAACTAGTCTCGTTAAGCTTAATGGAGGCAGGTCAGTGAGAAGTGCTGCTCCGCAGAGCTCTGTCTGTGGAAGTTAACTGTGGTGGCTGTGAGGGGGGGGGGGGGGGGGGGGGGGCTCATGGGTCTTGCAGAACTCAAATGCAGTTGTCAGTCATTTAAACAGCTTTCAGATGAGAACTGATGCTACGAACCAAAGCTAATCACTTAAAATATAAAATTACAAGAAGAAATTAAAAAAATGTCTTTTAAAAAAGGAACTTATCTGGGCAGAGGCCAAAAGGGGGCAGGTTCTGGAGCACCACCTGAGGTCTATCTGTGCATGTACCTGTTCTCCTGGCCTGTTTCTCTCTGTCACCTCCACTTTCCCATACTCAGTCCATCTGGCCAATCATCTCTCTGCCCAGCAATTCTGTCAATCTGTCTCTCAGACCCACTATTGTGCAATCATGACATAGCATAAAAACACTCATCTGTGTGCTCTGTGTTTTTGTGGATGAGACATTGATCACTGAGGTAGAACCTGCTCTTTTACACATCAACGACAGGCAACTATAGTCAAAGCTTTTACACTGCCCCTCATCAACTCCCCAAATCAGTAAATCAGCTCTGAACACAAATCCACATCCTCCTCTTGAGTTCAAGATCTTGCAACATCTGCCGAAGCCCAACAGCATGAACAGGGAGCACTCAGCCGACACGCTCTCCTCACTGCATTTTTCTCAGGGTCACTTCTGCCCTGGTGCTTGTTTGTTCGTCCCTCAGGCTGCCAACATATCTCCAAGACAACGCCCTGAAATCTTTCAAGGTACAAGCCAGCAGCCTGCAACCACTCTCCACCTCCTCTCAAGGGACTGAGGTAAGCCAGCCTCTGTGTCAAGACTGTTTCCCCTCGACTGTTAAAGTTGATCGCCTTACGGCGGCAAGTGCATATTCAACCACAGCATATACACATGCAATCCATCATCATTATTATCTTATTCACTTTTCCTAAAAAGTGGGATTCCAAACCTTCTTTGTAATCCCCAGTTATCTCTCTCCCAGATAAGAAAATGCTTTGTCCCACTACTTGTCTGTAATCCCTCAAAATTACACCTGACATGTATGTTGATCTTGACATACAGCCTATGGTTTGGCTTCCCTATATAGCCTATAGCAGTAGGTTAACTGAGCACATGCACTGCTCCAGGCAGCAAAGTGAAGGTATCACCTTCATCTACCTACACTTCTGCATGTACAATAACAGTAAGTGAATCCATCACCATTCAAGGCACTGCAGTTCATACAACACTAAGACCTGTCAGTACGTACAAAGGCATGCTGCTCTGATGATAACTTTTCAGACTTGCAGTCTGTTGCCAATCTGAGCTTTTACAGAGTTATCAGATTATGACTGATTCTGTGATTTAAGACGCCTTTCAGTAACATACTGTGAATCACAGCTAAGCCGACAATGCTGCTCAGTCACCAGCGAAAAGCTCCTGCGATTCATTCTGGATGAATCACATTGAATGTTGGAAATATTGGCCTTATTCTGCCTCTCAGTCAGCACACCACCTCATCCCATTGTAATTGTGCTTTTTTTATTATTATTATTATGTAAGAATGAAAGCCCTATGTATTTACACTGAGGTTGTTGGTATTTGGTTTTAGGTAAACATTTTCAATAGCAAGATAAATCTCTGGTGCATCATCTCCTCCCTTTTAACATTTGATAGGTTCTCCATGTCTAAGTCCTGCTTTAACCATAACAGGTGCTTTAAAAAATCTGGCCTAAGCCCTCAGCAGTACTGAGCCTTCTCCCCCAGGTTTGGACACACAGCAGGGAGTTTCCACACACATTTTCTCTACTCAAATCTCAAATCTCTCAGGTTTCCTGACCCATAGGCTAAGTCATGCAAAGTCATATCTTCCCTCTCTCAGTCTGCTGGCTCTGAGATCTCCTTTGGTCTCCCCTGCCTCTAGCCTTCATCACAGGCTAAATCTGTCTCTCTCCTTAGGCCTTCAGCTTTCATTCCCTTCTTCCACTGATATTGGATGACCATCCATCCCTCTCTGCCCCTTTTCCCCTACATGCTAATAAGTTGTTCCATTATAGGTGGAATGGACTGCATTTATATGGTGCTTTTCTGGTGTTAATGACCACTCATAGTTGCTCTACACTATGAGTTACGAGTTAGCAAGGCATTTCCCATACTTAGGCTAAGCTCAAGTAAATGAAGACCTCCCGAGGTAGATTAACGCCCAGGTACATAAAATCTCTCAGTTTCAACTTCCACAAATCTTATATTAGAAACTCTCATTTCCCTCTTTTCAAACTAATTCTTGCCCACACACCTGTCTGAGTAGTGTGTACTGCTGCTTAGCTAGCGTTCTGAAGCATTTAGGGGACTTCTGTAAATTGAAGCGAAAGACAATAACCGTGCCACCCACCAGATAAATTCTCAACCTGCAACACTGCAACATCTCTCTTGGTTAGATATTTACATGTTGCTCCGCCTTTGTTGTTCGAATACTTAGACGTGTGTTTCTGGATGTTTTATTTATAAGTCTTTAATAAATGATTATGATGTTGTGATCAGGAGCACAATTACCGCTGGGCTTCTGTGTTTCAGGTCCCCAAGAGTTTAGGATCACCACTGTTCACCAAGGATACAAACCATTTCTACCCGTGTTACAGAACAGCAGAAATCACATTAACTAAAAAGTGGGGCAGATTTTGACTTGATAATACCAAAATAATGCACAAATTAAAAAAAAGATAAAATTCAGGATTGAACTGAGAGCAGAGGAAGCTCATTTTTTCTTTTTTGTTTGATGGGGGGTGATCACCTGAGATTCACCATCTGTCTCTTGATTCTTTCCTTTTAATTCTTCCTGCTGCTAACCAGCTATCCATTTTGATACTCCAGTTTTTGCCATGGATGTAATCTTTTAGTGCACAATCAGACTAAGATAGCAAACAAGTATAGATGTCGTCTGGTTGTAAAGTGTTCTGGCCAGCCACAACATAAAGTTCTTCCCTGTCTTATCACAGTGATAGGAACTGTGATAAGCCTTAGTACAGGAAAAAGAAAAAAAAAAACAATTAAAGGAGTTTTTCAACATTTTTATTGCTTTTAAAGATCGTTTCATCTTAAAAAATTTAAAACCATTATTTGTATTCATGTATATGCATTTTTTTTTCCATAATTACATTTTCTCACCAAAATTGTTCTGCTTTGCAAATGATTTGTCGACCTATTTGCAATACCTTCGTGGCCCACCAGTGTGCCCAGGCCCACAGGTTGGGAACCACTGATACAGAGGGCTGCTAATTATAAAATAGACACTGACAAAGAGGCTCAGAGGTTTCTGTTTATTACATTTTTGGGAACAAGTTACTGATTCAAAGTTATGTTTGCATTGTTGACTTTATCTGGGCTAAAAAGCTTAAAAAGCATGCTTACATAAATTCTCTTTTATCCTCAGCTGACTTTTTCCTAATTACATGGATGTTAGTGCGTCTTCTTCTTAATGAACCAACAAAAATCCCTCAGCAATCTGCAAAAAGATGGACTTTCAACCATCAACACCGGCCCCTCGGGTGATTTGAATTCCTTCAGAGAGTCATTGACGAGTAATGGACCAGTAATTAAATCAATTTAGTGAATAAGAAAGAAGGAGCAGGTGGCCACCACCACACCCAGCTGAAAACCTAAAAATACTTTCCTTCAAGTTAATGAGCCAGAGGAGGAGGCATGGATGTTTGGGGGTATTCTGTGTCTTTTATTAAGCATTCGTATGATCTCAGTGAATTGCTCCAAAACATTACCGGGAGCTGTACTGGGAGCTGTGGTCCTGGACCCACTCTGCTGCTCTGCTCTTCCTGCCTGTTGCTGCTAGAGACACAACTATTTGAGGTATTTGGTAACCCTTTAATTTACAGGCTGTTTATTATGTAGTAATTGAGTAGTAAATAGGTAGTAAAGTGAAGAAATTACCCAAAAATAGCGCTGAAATAAAATCAGTATTGAAAACCAGATGTTATAGTACAGTAAAATATTGAGTAATTACAGAGTAAAATTAAGGCAGAATAAAGAGGGTTGATCTGTAATTTTATGGGAATTGTTATAGTAAGTAGTGTAACCCACATACATGGTAAGACAGGAGGGTCAATTCTGTATAGGCTCCCATTAATATCAACAGCATTAATATCCTTTACTGCATTGTGAAGACAGGCTGTTAGCAGGAAATACCAAGTCCTGTCAGCATGTCAACATTGTTTTCGCCCAAAATAAACGCAGCAGCTAGTTTCCTCCATATAGCCAAGTACTTTCAGTGTCATGAACCTAGTGTAACATCCACAGTTACCTTTCAATAAGCCAAGAGGAGTGACAGCCAATGCAACAGTTGTTCACTAAAAGTGAACAGTAGATGTGATAACTGCTGAAAATGTCACTGTATTTAACCCATAATTACCTTTCCACTGCCTGTAAAGTGTAGTGTGCAATGTTTCTTATAAATATATGGATACTTTCAACTTAAGAGAGCAAAGTAATAAGAACATGGTAACAAGAACTTTGGATGTAGTTACTTCTCCATGGCCTGCAAAGCGTAGCCTGCACAGTAACACATTTAGATGAAATATGTAAATATTTTCCAGATGCTGAATGAAAACGAGGTGGGTACCATGAATGTCACTGTCATTACTTTTCCCTTGTCTGTAAAGTCTAACGTGAACATACAGGCAATTTCCTTATGAAAGGGGATGACATGGCAGCATCGGCAACATTTGCAACACATTAAAACAGAACTGTAAACAGAGTTGTGCGCTATTTGTATTATGCGTTTTGTCTTGTTTAGTTTCAGTTAGTTGCATCAGATGGCAACATGTTTAATAATGTCCCTGGCCCCTCATAAATACAGTAAATAAATAAGTCATAAATTGTGTTATCTATTTGTTATTTTTACTTGTAATTTTGTTAAGATAGTGCTATACATTATTTTTACCATTATTATGATTATGATGGTTGTAAGTCACTGAAAATAGAACCGGCAGCTGGAATAGAATGCTGATGTCCTCTGACATCATAAGAGGCTCATTAGCATTTAACCAGCGGCAGGACAGAGTTCCACAGTAATTTGCAAATCAATCTGTGGACAGGTAAGACCTCCCTGCAGCTGTTGCTTCTCTCTTCTGTTTCTTTTCAACAAAACTGTGTCATGCTGTGGAAGCAGAGAATTCACTTTTATGTGTCACTTTTTTCATTAGTTACAATCCAATTAGCATTATATTAAGATTTGCATCTCTGGCTGTAATCAAGAGATGGCCATTTTTTCTCTTCTACAACACAGTTTTAGGTAGGAAACTTTCTTTGTGCGCAAAATGGTGTAGAATTACTTGTACTAGAAGAAATTTAACATTGGTTTAAAGGTGAAATTGTTGCATTTTGACTCTGCAGTTTCTTTAACCAATAATATGAAAGTAAAAGATAATTTAATAAGTATTTTGTTTTATATGACTGAATTGTTTTTTTTATTCCTGTGTGAAGTTTGTTAATCACAAAGTTTTCATGTTACAGAAAAAGCTTCTTTTGAGCTATTTGTGGTTAATTGTCATTAACCAAAGTTGGGTAACATTTGTTGTATTAACTGCACTAGTTGCTATAATGCTATGTTATTACTATAGATATGTAACATTTCAGTTACAGTAACATTTCTGTTGCTAGCCCACTGTGTAATAAAGAAATGCTGCTAGGAAAGTTTTTGCTCAGTGAGCTGCTTAAGAAACAAAAAAGAGTGAAATGAGTGAAATTTTTCATTTCAGGCGACACTGTTCAGCTGAAGTTACAGTAATGAACAGAGCAGCAGAAGGTGCCGGAAGAGGAGAGGCAAAGATTTCGGAGACAAAGGAAGGAAAAAGATAAGTCCAGAGCAGAAACAGTCACAGTGAGGTAAGACAAAACCTAAAACCTTCCACACGGCCAGACACCAGGAGCCAAAATAAATCAATGTCACACAATAAACAAGATAGAGAGCACTCAGAAAGACCACATAACTGAGGGAGATGGTTTAACATTTCAAATCTGACCAAACTGAGATAGAGAGAAGCCAAAAGTTAAAAAGACGACTGCAACCACCTAGAAATAACTAAAGAGCCACTTGATAATTGTGGGTAATTTGCCTGCCTTTACAGCCATTTCTTCAGCTTCAACTCCAGAGCTGAACATTGACTTACCACAATAGAGACAGAAGACCACACTAGATATTGTTGGCTTTAAAGTTATTTCGGTTCAGTTCACAAAACAAATAAGGTGCATGCAAGATAACTGTAGTTGTTTATAAAGTCGTACTTTAAGACAGAACTAGCAGAAAATGTGAACTAAATTTGATAATGACATTACTACTGAGTGAAGTCCTAGCCCATTTGGAGAATTTACATGGATGTCTCATGTTGGCATTTCAGTTCTTTTCCAATGCTGGTTTGAGAGCTGCAAAATAAACCAAAGACATTAGACCATCAGTCCTGGCTGGTTTCTTTTCAACTGGAAGTTACAACCCCCCCTGCAGAACCTTGGGACAACCCAAGAGAGGCACAGCCATGAGTGCTTGGCCTGGTCGCCTCTGTGGGCAGGCACACTGTGCAGCACGGTTTCTCATGGTCTTACACAAGAAATCAAGACCAGTCTGACCAAGACCAAGACTGATGGAAACAGTTTAGATACAGAGCTGAATGGTAAGGTTTTGAGGAGGCTGTTATGTGCCTTGTTCTTGAGTGGTACATGTTTGATACCTTGGACCGGCACCCCATCACTGACCTCTAATTCATGTTCAGGGTCTGATGAAATGTTTAATAACTGTACTTGTGCTCTCTCCCATGAAAATATAGTCTCGTGAAGAATAGACAACAGTCTATGTCTCAGGAACTATACATACCGACACTAAATATTTCATGTGTGGTGTGACGAAGAGCGCTTCATCACCGGACAATGTAAATATGGCACCATGCACTTTGACTGTTAGGGGTATGGGAACATATGCACCTCAATAATTGCACAGACACTTAATCGGAACACATGCACTTTATTGAAGATTGGCACAATACATTTGACAACATTGCATTTTTGCACATGGCATAGCTAGACTTTGCACAATGGGCTGGAATATTTGGGTCCATGTGTTTGTCCTCTTTTAATTGTTATTGGATGGCGGGTGCTGTGTAGGCCACGCAGCTCCACCTGGAAAAGAAGGACATGTGAGTAAATGTGCAGCTATGTGTTACAGAACAAGACCATGAGCTTAGACTGAGCCAAGATAATGTAATGGTTGATGTAATGTGTATGTGCAATAAGTCTGTGAAGGTGCAACGAGGAAGCATAAATGGGTTAACTACTTACCAGTCTTTTGTCTGCAGGGTGTTCGGGCAAAAGGCTTCCCCTGACAACGGTCCCCATGTTTTATAGTTCCGGGCTAAACCAGGTGTAAATTGGTGTGGGGTGATTCAGAAACATGTATTTTATTGTAGTAGATGTAATGTGGGTTTGGGTTTTGTTTGTTAGTGAGGAAGTGAATATGTCTGTGTGTGGGGGTATGAGAATATGTATGTATGTGGGGCTGTGAGAAAAGGGGGAAAAAAAGGTGTTAATCTGTGAACAAGCACTGGACCCCTGTGAGTGGAGTCTCCCGTGGTAATTGGCCAGTGCACAGTATAAAAGGGCGCCATTTTAACAACTTGTGTGTTGCTGGTCTGATGCTGGGATGCTTGCTCCAGAAAAAGGATAAATAAAAGGCCTCATCGGTTACACCTGCAAAACCTGCCTGTGAGTCATTCATTTGCTGTACCGTCCAACCGTAATTGTGGTCCATCTTACAAGTGGTGTCAGAAGCTGGGCCCCACGTTACAGCAATGATGACAAGGCATGGGAAGAAAAATGACCAAGAACAACCAGATGAGGGGCCAAGCGGAGCATGTGCTCCAGACACCATGACAGATGCTAAACAAGAAGATAAGCTGGATGAACTAGCAGGTCTGGTGAAATCACTTATGCGAGCACAAACAGAGAGAGACCAGCAAAGAGACAAAGAGTCCTCTCGTCAAGAGCAGCGATGGAGACGCATGCAGCATCAAGTCTCTCAAATGCAGCTGCAGGTAAACATGATGAGAGAAGAACAAAGAACAGAGCCTGACACTATGGACGAAAGCCATCACCCACAAAGGGGTGATGATGATGATGGTGGTGGGGAGGACAATGTCGATTCTGATGACTTAGATGAGATGAGGAGTCAGACCAGTTGGAATTTTAGACAACAGAGGAAACCCCTTGCCCACAGGGAACCCAAACTACTGCCATTATCTCCAGATGATGACATTGAACATTTCCTAACAACGTTCGAGAGAATGGCCCAGGTTTGTCACTGGCCTAAAGATGGATGGGCTGTGCGTCTGGTACCTTTACTCACTGGCAAAGCACGCAGTGCTTATGTTTTGATGGACATGAAAGACTCAGAACAGTATGAAAAAGTCAAAGCAGCAATTCTGGTGAAATATGAAATTACAGCTGATACCTACCGCAGAAGATTCCGGTCCCTCAAGATTGAGCATGGTGAAACTCCGCGAGAGCTGTATGTGCGTCTGAAGGACCTATTCTGTAAATGGGTTAAGCCAGAAAAATCAACAGTGAAAGAACTGTCAGAGACTATTATTTTAGAACAGTTCCTGAGGATGGTCCATCCAGAGCTGGAGATCTGGATTCGAGAGCACGACCCCAAGACAGCCGAGGAAGCAGCGCACCTAGCAGAAGTCTTCACATCAGCCAGAAAAGGAAGTCGAACTGCCTCCTTCGGCTGGGAGAACCACCAAGCCCAGTCAAGTAAGTCCACTGGG
This sequence comes from Trachinotus anak, assembly GCF_046630095.1. Taxonomy (NCBI): domain Eukaryota; kingdom Metazoa; phylum Chordata; class Actinopteri; order Carangiformes; family Carangidae; genus Trachinotus; species Trachinotus anak. The sequence continues at coordinate 3,881,179 of NW_027273884.1, forward strand.
GGTGAACAGGGGTCTGGTCACCTACGAGGTAGAGGGTTTTTAAGTGATAGACAGTTTACTCCCCAGGCCACAAGCCATGCTAAAAAGCCTCCCCCTCGAGCCTCTAAACAACATGTCAGGTGTTACCATTGTAACGCTTTAGGTCACACAAAACCATTTTGCCCAGCCTTAGGCCACAGCAAACCATCTCTCCTGTGTTCTGCTCCAAGGCCAACCACAGTAGGTGCGGTTAGGGAGGCAGGCCGTACAGCCCCAGTTCTGGTCAATGGACAGCGTGAGATAGCATTACTTGACTCTGCATGTTATCAGACAGTAGTTTTGTCCAGTCTGGTCCCCAGAGAACAATGGGGGGAGGACAAATCACAGCTAAGCTGTATTCATGGGGATGAGCATGTTTATCCTACAGCTGAGGTGTATCTGACTGTGGGAGGGCAGACATTTCTGTTGCCTGTGGCATTAGCTCCAACATTACCATATGCGGTAATTCTAGGCAATGATATACCCACACTCTACGACCTTATGACCCAGCCAATATGCAAACCTGACAGGAGCAGTGATGAGGGTCAGAGTTCAGTAGCCGATTTTAGTGAGCCACTGAGTGATGCAGCCACATTACCCGTAAAACCATGTAATGTAACCACCAGGGCACAAAGTGCAGAAGGAGTCTTCAAAGAGTTGCCTTTCTTTGGGGTAGACTGGGAGGCAGGGCCAGTTAAACCTCACAAGTCAAAAGCACAGAGAAGGCAGGAGAAGCTAAAGGGTTCTCTTAGACAAGGAGCACAAAGCTCTCCCAAACCACCTGAGTTGCTTGAGTTTGAGTTTCCCCCAGATCTGAGCACACTTCAAAAACAAGATGCTACACTGAAGCAGTGGTTTGATAAGGTGACAGAGGTGGAGGGTGTTCAGACAAATAACCCAAGCTGCTTAGAGGATGCCACCTACATAGTGAAAGAGAGCCTTCTCTATCAGAAAAAGGGGAAAACTGAGGCCTTAGCACTGCCACAACAGTTCAGACAGAGTTATGGAGATGGGTCATTCAATCCCATGGGCAGGTCACATGGCATTCCAGAAAACTCTGAACAGGATTGGAAGCCGTTTTGTTTGGCCAGGGATGTACACTCAAGTCTCTCGGTTCTGTGCTTCCTGTGAAACCTGCCAGCTAACCTCTGCTAAAGGAGTGACTCATGCCCAGTTACAGTCTTTGCCCATCATCGACACGCCTTTTGAAAGGATAGGCATGGACATTGTAGGCCCACTTGAGAAAAGTTCATCAGGCTATCGTTACATACTAGTTATATGTGATTATGCCACACGCTACCCTGAAGCCTTTCCTCTCAGGTCTTTCAAAGCTAGACAGGTAGCGGATTGTCTCTTGCAACTTTTTTCAAGGGTAGGCATACCTAAGGAGGTCTTAACAGATTGTGGGACAAATTTTTTGTCCAAACTGTTGCAGCAAGTCTATCAAGTGTTAGGAGTGAAGGGCATTAAGACCACCCCTTACCACCCCCAGACGGACGGGTTGGTGGAGCGCTACAACCAGACATTGAAAAACATGCTGCGCAAGTTTGTGTCTCATACAGGTTCTGATTGGGACCGTTGGCTGCCATACCTGCTGTTCGCATACAGAGAGGTCCCACAAGCATCAACTGGGTTCTCCCCATTTGAACTGTTGTACGGCCGCCAGGTGAGAGGACCGTTGGACCTGCTGAGAGATTACTGGGAGAGTTCACAGGCAGAAGGAGAAAATGTGGTGGAATATGTGGTAAAAATGAGGGAGAGACTGGAGGAGATGACAGCGCTTGCACATGATCACATGGAGTCAGCTCAACGGAACCAGAAGGTGTGGTATGATCGAAAGGCCAGAGAGAGAGTCTTTCATCCAGGCCAAAAAGTACTGTTGCTGCTGCCAACCAGTGAAAGCAAGTTGCTGACTAAGTGGAACGGACCATATGAAGTCAGCAAACGTGTGGGTAAGGTCACATATGAACTCTTCATGCCAGACAAGCTTAAAAAATACCAGATTTTTCATGTGAATCTGCTGAAGGAGTTCCAGGTGCGTTCGGAGCCGGTGAACCAGCAGCTTTTGGTTCGTGCGGTGCAGGAAGAGGACACTGTTGACAAGTTCTTCCCAGCCACCACCAGGACAGCAGAGGCCCCAGAGATAGACTTATCACATCTGTCTCTCAACCAGCAGGCAGTGGTGAAACCTCTGCTTGACCCAGAGCTCTTCAGAGAGACACCAGGTTTCACCTCACTTGTGCAACACAAGATTCGGCTGAAAGGAGATGCTCCAGTGCGTCAGAAGAGCTACAGGATTCCTGAGCGGTTGATTCCTCTGCTGCAAAAGGAAATTAAGCTGATGCTGGAGCTGGGAATAATAGAGGTCTCCTGCAGTGAGTGGTGCAGTCCCATTGTTTTGGTTCCAAAGAAAGATGGTACTCTCAGATTTTGTATTGATTTCAGATACCTGAATGCAGTGTCCAACTTTGACCCATACCCAATGCCGCGGATTGACGATCTGGTGGAGAGAGTTGGCAGAGCTCGGTACATCACCACACTGGACCTCAGCAAGGGCTACTGGCAGGTAGCATTAGCACCAGAGGCCAAGGAGATGACAGCTTTCAGAACGCCGTTTGGTATGTATCAGTTTAGGGTCATGCCATTTGGTCTCCAGGGGGCACCAGCCACATTTCAAAGACTAATGGACCATGTGCTGAGGGAGTTGTCTGACTGTGCAGCTGCATATTTGGATGATGTGGTCATTTTCAGCCAATCATGGGAGGAGCATATGGCTCACCTGCAACAGGTGCTGCAGAAAATCAAGGCGGCTGGCCTCACCATTAACCCTCATAAATGTGCTGTTGCCCAAAGAGAGGTGGAGTACTTGGGGTATGTCATTGGATTTGGACAGATTAAGCCACAGCTGGGGAAAGTGGAGGCCATCCGATCCTTTCCTGTTCCCACCACCAAGAAGAAGCTGAGGGGATTCTTGGGTCTGGTGGGCTGGTATCGTAAGTTTGTGCCTCGTTTTGCGGATAGAGCTGTTGTGTTGAACAATCTAACCAAAGCCTCTGCTCCAAGCAAGGTGCCATGGACTGATGAGTGTGACAGAGCCTTCAGGGACCTCAAGGAAGCCATCTGCACTCACCCAGTCCTCCACAGTCCTGACTTTGAGAAGCCTTTCATCCTGCAGACAGATGCTTCAGGAGTGGGCCTGGGAGCAGTGTTGCTGCAGGAGGTGGAAGGGGAGAGGAGACCTGTGGTGTTTCTAAGTCGGAAGCTGCTGGACAGAGAGACAAGGTATTCAACAGTGGAAAAGGAGTGTTTGGCAATGAAGTGGGCCATCGACACCCTCCGATACTATCTGTTGGGACGCCATTTCTACCTGGAAACTGACCATCGGGCTCTACAGTGGCTGCACCGCATGAGGGATGCCAACATGCGCATCGCGGGATGGTATCTGGCCCTGCAGCCATATGACTTCACAGTGCACTACAGGTCAGGGAAGTCAAATGTGGTGGCGGACTGTCTGTCCCGAATGGTGGAGGATTGAGGTACTATTCTCTTTGGGGAGAGGGAGGAGGAAATGTGACGAAGAGCGCTTCATCACCGGACAATGTAAATATGGCACCATGCACTTTGACTGTTAGGGGTATGGGAACATATGCACCTCAATAATTGCACAGACACTTAATCGGAACACATGCACTTTATTGAAGATTGGCACAATACATTTGACAACATTGCATTTTTGCACATGGCATAGCTAGACTTTGCACAATGGGCTGGAATATTTGGGTCCATGGGTTTGTCCTCTTTTAATTGTTATTGGATGGCGGGTGCTGTGTAGGCCACGCAGCTCCACCTGGAAAAGAAGGACATGTGAGTAAATGTGCAGCTATGTGTTACAGAACAAGACCATGAGCTTAGACTGAGCCAAGATAATGTAATGGTTGATGTAATGTGTATGTGCAATAAGTCTGTGAAGGTGCAACGAGGAAGCATAAATGGGTTAACTACTTACCAGTCTTTTGTCTGCAGGGTGTTCGGGCAAAAGGCTTCCCCTGACAACGGTCCCCATGTTTTATAGTTCCGGGCTAAACCAGGTGTAAATTGGTGTGGGGTGATTCAGAAACATGTATTTTATTGTAGTAGATGTAATGTGGGTTTGGGTTTTGTTTGTTAGTGAGGAAGTGAATATGTCTGTGTGTGGGGGTATGAGAATATGTATGTATGTGGGGCTGTGAGAAAAGGGGGAAAAAAAGGTGTTAATCTGTGAACAAGCACTGGACCCCTGTGAGTGGAGTCTCCCGTGGTAATTGGCCAGTGCACAGTATAAAAGGGCGCCATTTTAACAACTTGTGTGTTGCTGGTCTGATGCTGGGATGCTTGCTCCAGAAAAAGGATAAATAAAAGGCCTCATCGGTTACACCTGCAAAACCTGCCTGTGAGTCATTCATTTGCTGTACCGTCCAACCGTAATTGTGGTCCATCTTACATGTGGATACTGACAAAGCAAGACTTGCATGTTGGCTGATGAGGTTCTCTACAGTGTTTGGGGTGGTTTCAAAGGTAGATGGTTGTTACTTAGGGGTGGTTGTAATGCTGTTGTGATACCCTTCCACTGTGCTATCTAAGTGTCTGCTATATCTAAGTGACCTCTGCAGGACAGATGGCAAAACTTCCTCTTAGTCCTCCAGCACTTCCTTCTCCACAGTGGACATTTTGGTCATTCAAATTTTCTCCTGCTCGACAAAGTCTGCAATCGCTTTGACAAAGGCATGCCTCACACTCTTTAGTCATTTAACAGTATCCTAGAAGCTGTTTATGGCCTCCTTGAGTCATTCTAGACTTCTGATACATGTCTGTCTGTTGTTCTCCTAACCTGTGAAGGGTCTGAACAAAACCCTGGCACTCCCTCCTACTGACGGTTCACAAGAACCTGTTTGTGAACTCGTCCTACACTCTACCTTCTGCCTCTGCAAACACAGAAGCTACTGTTCTTCTAGTCTGCAGACACTTGAGTCATTGCACCTCTCAACAGACCTTGCCTAATAAACCTCTCTAATGAACATCAAAGGTTCCTGCATCACTGGTGTCCACCACTAGTTTTTTGAGTTGCTGCCACAACATTCACCAATTATCCATCCATCCATCCATTTTCTATACCGTTATCCGAAACTGGGTCATGGGTGGGGGGGCTGGAGCCAATCCCAGCTGACATTGGGCAAGGGCTGGGTACACCCTGGACAGGTCGCCAGTCTATCGCAGGGCTGACACATAGAGACAAGCAACCACACACACACTCACTCACACACCTATGAGAAATTTACAGTCACCAATCAATCTAATGTGCATGTCTTTGGACTGTGGGAGGACGCTGGAGTACCCGGAGGGAACCCATGCAGATATTAAAATTCGGATAGTGGTGTACTTCAGTCTCTTGTGGCGAAAATGAGTGATACAAAAACAAACATAAACAAAAATAAAAAAAATTAAAGAATCTGGCAAAAAAAAAAAAAAAAAAACACTTCCTTCAGTGCTCTCTCAGATGCGCTGGGATGCATCCGCAGTGATGTTTACTGGAGGCATAGGGGGTTTCGGGCCTTTCAACATCAGACCCCCTCTCCCAGGTGACCCAGCTGGGGGTGATCAAGTAGTGACTTGCCTCCCTGCAGCAACGCACCACAGGCTTGCCCTCTTTACCCAAAGCCACCTGGTGGCTCTCTCTGCAGCTTCAGTGAAGGACCGTATGGCCCCCTTCTTTTTCTTTTTTCTATGTTTGTCACTCATGTGAAAACGGTCAGCCCACTGCAGCCTCAGTGTATAAACAATGATAAAAATACAAACACATAAACAGTAAGCGTGTGGGGAGAGGCAGATGACGGCCACACAGACCCAGAGTGTGTCGCTCTGCTTGCTCCACTGGGCTGATCACCACAACACACAACACAGTCGCGTCTAGCTCTCATTCTTGCTTGCTCTGTCTCTCTCTCTTTCTCTGATGTTTTTTTGTTTTTTTTCCATGGAGCCACAGGCCCAATTTGTGTCGCGGCCCACTGGGAAAAGTCTCAGATCTCCCCATAGCCACTCCATCACTGCTGGGTACAACTGTAGTGTCATCTTTCAAAGCGCAGGGTAGCCCAGTAATAATAAATAATAAATGGAGAGCTTCATTCATTCATTCATTCAAAAAATGACATTAAAGGGGTCGCCAGTGTGACGCCGAGAGCTCCTTACTGAGCGTCTGTATGTGACGCGCTGATAGTGAGAACGTGCCGGGTTGTGTTTCCTGTTTTTGGTTGTGTTTGCTGCATTTGCAGTGTGTTTCTGTATGTCGTCTCACTTTTGTCAAATTGATGAAGATGTTTTCTCAGTTTGTTTGTGTTTTCGAGGCCCATTAAAATATACAGCCTGTGTGACATGACCATGCACAGTTTAATATTTTCTCTTCAAAGCCAAATTGCGTACTCTTCACCTCGTCAGCACCTCCACCACAGCGTGCTTATCAACACTGCAGAGCCCTGAATCACCCAGGTGTGACCAACTGCGACCGTGACAGACTGCTGGGCCAGGGGAGAGATGTGGCACACAATGACCCCTGAGTGGATAATCATTGGTGTGTGAACACCAGTGGAGCCGCACCAGCTGTGACTGCGGTCCCTGAAGAGAGCGAGGGGCCGTCTCTTTCAGGGATGTGACCTCAGCATGGTCAGTACCACTCCCTGGTTTTTCAAGCTCTGCAGAACGCACACTGACAAATCTTTAAAGATATAGTACAAACACACACATACACACACACACACACACACAGACTACACACAGTCACACACAGGCTTTTATTGCTGTATTTCAGAGAACACTCACTGACTTCAATATGATAGTAAACTGTATGTTTGACCAAAACCCTCTGTACCTACTTCTGTGGGCAGGTCTGTTAGCAGGCTACTCTAGCAGCAACTCAAGCAGTCCCAGTGTTTATTTATTTTATTTATTTATTTATCAAGATTTCCTGTGTGGTATTTCCGCTGTATATTCTGGCATAGTATATTCTGAAATCTCATGCTCATCACTATTCCTACTGTATTATTTGTCACAAACTCTTGTTGCAATGTACATTCATTTCATTCGGTGGTGCAGTGGTTAGCACTGACGCCTCACAGCAAGAAGGTTCTGGGTTTGAACGCGGGCCGGGGGCCTTTCTGAGTGGAGTTTGAATGTTCCCCCTGTGTCTGTGTGGGTTTCCTCCAGGTACTCTGATGGATGGATAGAGATGGGTGATAAATTAGACATTACTAATTAACTTGAGGTTATAATATGTGACTCTAACACATTTAAATCTCTAAAAATGACTAGACCTATGTAAAATATCTTTTGAGTTATGTATTTACATTATGCTAAATGTTTCCTGGAATTCTCAAACATAGACAAATAAAACAAATATAAACGGTAATGGTACATGTCAATGACGTCATAGCTCCTACATGCATGCATTGTGGTGCATGCAGATGCTCAAAATTGACTTGTATCCAGTTTTAAGCCACATTTTTAGGGCATTTTTCACATTTCTTACACCTTGGTCGTTTTTGACTATTTAACAGGATGAAGGATTTTAGTCATCGGATATGAAACAGCTTTATTCAGTGTTTTCACTGGTTATAATGACTGGGTGTGTGTGTTTTGGAGAGGAGGAGACCTCTGTAGATAATCTGGCTCCTGGTAAAAACCTCTTGAACCCCTGACACTGAAGGAATCCGAGAGAAGTTGACGGTAATGGTGGTGAAGACAACAACTCCCATGATTCCATGCTACTTCACAACATCACCCAACACTGTATTTTGTTGTTGTTTAGATTGAGAGACCCCTCGCTGCAGAAGTTACATATGTGTTTTTGGGCCATTTCAGTTCTGTGGAAAAAGCTAAGAACAAAACAGTGACATATTATGACCTTTTAAATTTGATTTAGCAATCTACCACCTATTTTCACATTTAACAGACAAAAAGCAACATTCAGAGCCTCGGGTTTGATCACCTGGTAAGTACGTCCAGTATTCACTTCCTTTTTTGCTACAGCTCCTGGTTTCCAACAAAGTTTTCTGAAACAATTATTTGCCTCTGGTGCAGCTAACTGCTCCACATATGTTCACTGACTCGTCACTAACGCTCTCTGTGTGTTGTTTGGTGTTTGGGAGCCAACGTACAGTCAGTTAATCTGAAACTTCACTGGAAACAGCTTCCTGCCTGTGCTGGAGACAACAGCCGGGAGCGATCATGATGAGTCAAAATGAAGAGCTAAAAGTGGCTAAAATGCTCCAGAGACATGGGGGACAGCAGTGTGTGTGCGAGAGAGATTGTGAAGGTCGTTGTCATTTACTCTTTTCATCTTTTTTGTAGTATTTATTATCTCAATAGCTCTTTATTTGCCTCCTACCCCTTCTGACTGTTGCTGTGAAGTTGCCCTTAGTAATGTCTTACTTTATGTTTGGCGCAGTTGACCTCAACACACATCAAGATGGTGAGATAAAACAATCCAAGACCTCATTATAAACATACTGTAAGTCCACATTTAAACATCTAGTGGGATACACTCTACAAGAAACTGTTATACAGAGATGTTTAAAAAAGTGACGCGGTCAGATGAATCATCCCTCACCATATTTTCTGTGTGGTTTATGAGGAGAGAGTGGTGCAGGCCTGCACCCGATCCTCACAGAGAAGGTGTTTGATGGCTCTCTTCCGCTGTGGGGGCATTTCACTGCATAGGTTGTGTCAGAGGGAAGGGACAGTGCAAGAAAGTTATTCTCAATGGTCATTTTATTCCAATGATGAAACATGTATGTCCTGATAGGACTGGTCTCATCTACAGTAACAAAGCATCTATCCACAGAGAAATCCAGCTGAATACCTGTGGAAGATTTCTTACTTTTTTCAGTATGTTTCTCACGTATTTCTATTTGATGTTATTACTTAGATTTGACTCTTTTATGTCTAATTACTGGGCTTGAGTTATAAGAGTTAGCCATATATTCATTGGTATTATAGATTTTTACCTGCAGGCTGTCTGCAGAAAACCACCCCATCTCTGGATTAGTGAAAGGTTTATTTGAATACAGAAGTGCTAATCCCCTCCAGTTACTTACTGTAAACTGAAGTGCTAGTATGCATATGAACTGAACCACCAGAGAGCTAGAGATGATTTTGGCTACATCTATTTAATTTTAAATCAGTGTTTAAAGTTGAGACAATCTCCCTCCAGGTGAGCATTTCAGCTCTGTATCAGAAAATAATCTCTGCCCATACTAACACACCTGAAAATGCTTATCACACGACCATTCACAAACACTGGGCACGCCCAAGCCGGTGTGAACAAGAAGAAGATTGTCTACTAAAAGCGGGCGTCTCTTCTAAGTAGCAAAGGTTTGTCCAAATAGTTCTCTAAATCTAGTGACAAATGCCCTGGGTTGGCAACACTGCTGTAACACCATCCAAACAGAAACTGTTTGCGCCAATTACATTTGAAAGAGCAATGCCCAATTGGGAAACTCCAACTCAGTCATGTGGTATTTGGCTGACCAATGGTGGAACTATGATCACTCAGTCAGTCAGTCAGACAGTTGTGATTATAGGGCTGGCTCCAGTGTAAATACATACGTAATAGCCTACCACTACACTTTATCAAAGGTCAAAGGTACTTTATTTTATCATCAGGAACTTCATTTGTATTAAAAAACGTCACATACATAAAAGTGCATCACAACACAACACGTTGACACTACTTACGAGTGTGGTTTAAAAAGGTTAAGATGTCCCTAAAAAAAAGAAAAGAAAAAAATTCCATGGCCCTCACAATTTCAACTGATTCCAACAGGTATTGTCTGTATCAACAGGCTATAAGAAAAGTCGTGAAAACTTAACTCTGCCTCTAAGACAGGCAAAAGGAGAAAAAACTTCACCATTGAACAAAATTTTACTGTGAAATTCAGCAAATAAAACCAAGGAAGTAGCAGCTGTGGGTTGCTGTCTTTTGTTAAAAATGATTGCTTGAAACACCAAACTCAGATTCAGAGTCAGTGTGTGTTGCGCCTTTGTTATTGGTAGACACCAGTGTAGAGAGCTGAATTTACAGCTCATCTTCCTGTAAGACACATCTCAGACAGTCTTTCATGCCAAGTTTGGCTGCGGCTGCACTGCTGTGGATCACAGCTCCCGCGCTGAAGTCGCAGCAGAAAGGAACAGGATCGAAGCAGGAGCTCCTGGGAGAGACTCCTGAGAACAGTGTTGACTAAGTGAAAATGCTGTAGCACTTGCACTGATGTTTTAAATGCATGTCACACTTTTGGCAAAATGACATGGCGGTCAGTGCCTTTAGCTGCAGAGCACACACCTCTTTTAGCAGTTTAAGAAAAGCAAATCTCAGTGCAGCTTGCTAGTTGCTAAATGCCAAAGGTTGCGAAAAGTGACACAGCTTTACAAGGAGAAGAAAGGATTCTGCTGAATGTATTTTACTTCATCTATAATTATTATTAATCATCTTTTCTACATTTGTAAAACAGAATGTATCACACAATGGTGGTTTGAGGACGACCCTCCCTCCTTCTTTGCAGTCAGGATGTCAGAAATTTGCTCAGTGCTACTGATAGAGCTCAACCCCAAAATAAAGGAAAGTTAAAGATGTAGTCATTTGCAGGGTCCATGATTTTATAGTAAAGTGACAAAATTGAACTGAACTCAACAGACTGAAAATGAAAGCTGCTTTTTCTTGAAGGTAGAAATATGGAGATTTGTGTGACTTGAGATTGTATTTCAAATGCCCACATTTTTATCCAAGACTCAAATCAAACAGACTGGAGGGTGTACTGGCACATTACAAATTTCCTAGTTGCAGGTATAGCTTCATCATATATGCCAACTGAATATTGCTGCAAAAGCTGCAATAATCCATATTTTTATATTCACAGAAAGATCAAATTGATATTTATTATACAAAAGAGCTCATTTGTAGAGAACATAAGGGAGCACTTAGCAGCTAAAGAGCCAGATTTCCCTCAGGAGTTTGTCAGCCACCCAAAAGGGAGCAAAGAGGAGTGTGATTATTGGACTTACACTCAGCAGGTAGACAGAATTGATACTTGAAATGAATACTAAACAGGTAATTGTAACAGCATTATAAGGTATGTCAGTGTTACAGCTTTACTGGCTGCTCTCAAGTGGCCAAACAAAACAAAACAAAGCAATGTATGCAGCTTTACAATCGAATAAAATGTAAAGTTAAGTGCTACAGCAGCCTACATAATACAAGAATAGAAATCCCTGATTAGCAGATGCTCCATACCGTAGACAATTTACAGATGTTCCCTAAACACCTCACATGCAGGCGATGGGTAGATACTAGCTAAAGCTCACATCATCAGAGCCCCATTTAGGGAGGTTTTGGCGCAAAGCAGTGCACTGTTCATCTTTATGGGAGGTTTAAGGGGGGTTATAGTGCCATCAAAGCCCCAAGCATTTGCTCCTGGTTTGTCTCTCCTGAAGGTGCACCTCTGCTCTGATTGTTGATTTTCTCACTGACAAGAGACTTAAACCTAGAGTTGTTACAATGCACTCAAAGCCCTGAGCTTTACAAGCAGCAGTGAGTATTCACCATAAAAAAGAACAAGTTGAGAAAACAAAAAATTTCAAGCCATCAAAGTTGAGTAAATATTTGAATTAGGATACTTAATTTATTAAGTTTATCACAGTCACGGCTGTGTTTCTAGTATTTTTCTTTCCCCTTTGCCTCCTGTGCTCCCCTGTCCCCCCTCCCCTCTCTGTATGTGTGTGTGTGTGTGTGTGTGTGTGTGTGTCTCAGCTTGCATACCTGCAATCTACCCATCAACTCAGCAGTATATCAACCCTGGGTCTTTAATCCACTCATTACCACATTGTTGTTACAGCAGTGTGTTGGATGATGCTCTCAGGCCACTTTGTGTGTGCATCTTCTACGCCCCTAAAATAAATCTCACCTCCCTGTACTACAGGATCACTACACGCCTGCCTGTTTTCCTGTTCATCTGTCTGCCTGCTGATCAGTCATCCAGCCACGCTCACAAGTCTACCTTCATCCTTACTCTGCCCTGCTTCGCCAGCCACCAGTGTCCCTCAGCCCGCCACCTTCTCCTGCCCTAATCCTCACCTCCATCCTCCTTCACTCCCTGAGAGCAGACAATAAACCTCATTCACTCTAACTTTGACTCCATGTCCTCTGTTTGGATTCCCCCACTGATCGTAGAAAAGTTTCGGTTTTGAGTTTATGTTTTTCACACAAAGATATTTTACTTTTGTGAATTTACTGTAAATGAAAGTCACTCCAGTCCATATGATGGACCCACCCCGAATTATCAGTTTATACATGTTCATTATCATTATTATTATTATTACTATTAAGTCATGGCTCATTTCAAAGGTTATGTGGCAAGTTTCCATCCATCGGTCAATTACAATCACATGATCAAATGTTAGCCTGCCTTTATCAACAGTTTCATCCTGGTCAGAACGTGATGCAGCATCAGACAAACATGTTTCTGAGTAAATACATCACAATTAAAGAAACTGTCAAAAGAGTGAATGATGAATGAAAGGATGTTTTCTGACTTTTCATCTTCACTAATTCACGATTTACTGGCAGCTACAGGCAACATTTAAGGTGGAATGTTTTCTTGCATTGCACTCAATGTATGATTGACATTTGGATATAAATCAATACACCTTAAATGTCAATACGACCACTCTGACCATTTCATTTGTATTATTTTTTTTTTAGCTCACTTGAAACCTATATAAATTTCAACTGGATATTTTATCTCATCACTTGGAGAAAGAAAGTAGCGGCGAGGAGTTCTGGTGTGCTCCAGCAGCACTACACCTATGCTTATGACACCTGTTAATATACAGCTAGAAGTCACAAAAAGTTCAGGGACAATGTTCCTCAGTTTCACCCACATGATTCAAATGAAGGGTGCAGGAGGTGTCTGAAGAACTCCTGTCTCCTACAGACCTCTGTATTTTCATCCTGGCTTGCACTATTTTACCTCTGATCCGAGAGAAAATCACATGACACCCTGGGGACACACATAAAAAGACAAGTGAATATAAAGGCTGTTTTATATATATACATGCATGATGGCTGAAGCTCTTGGCGATCACGACGATCACCACCACCCACTCCCAGCCACAAACCACGTTCAGTGGCAGAGAAAAAATTAGAAATAGCACATTTAATTATCAGTTTCAGAACTAATCATGACTTGTTGACAAAATGTCTGATGGATTGTTTACTTACATTGATTTCAGTTATTTAGAAACATTGTCAGCTTATTTGCATATTTCAGCATGCACTCACTTACATGATGGAGGCTGTTATGTCTTTTGGTGGTGTCAGGTGGTCTTCTCATACATACATACATACAATACACATAATAATAATGATAATAATAATAATAATAATAAAATATAGTAATATGTCTCTGGCTCACTCTTTTCTACATCTCACCTGCGTGTGTGTGTGTAACCCAACTGCCTGTCATCTGCCTCAGCCGGGCCTCACATTTCCACCATTTCCCTTAATTCCACAATAATAAATACACTTCCTCTTGGTCCCTAATTCATGATTCATGATCATTGTTGAGGCTGCAATATGTGGTGCTGTTGTGGGACTGTACTTCATTATCCAAACCCTCACTGATTTGAATGAGGTGGGCACAATCACAGAAACACCTGTCAACATAACACAACGCAAAAGCACCATAGTCTACATCCTCACAAATCATCATAGAGCTGAACCAAAACAACACATGCTGTTTGTCTGTTTGCACACAGCTTTGTTAAAATGATTGGGGGAAAAAAGCCTTTATTATTGTGACAAATGAACAAACAAACAAACCTCATAGTTTTTTTATTCAGAGATTCTACATGGGGAAGACATATTGATTTTATTTTGAAGTACAGGATAATATAACAACTTTCTCTAATATTCTTCTAAAGACAAATGGGAAGTTGCACATAAATTAAGTTTACAACTCAGTAATCTAGTTTCTAGTTTTCTCAAGACTCAGTAAATGTTGTTTCCAGAAGCCTAAGCGCTGAACTCCGTGTGCACGCCACGTTGGCTGCTTCAGTTTAGTCGCTCAGACATTCAGTGTCAGGCTGTCTGAGCCAAAAGAGGATAGAAAAGCATTTGCTGAGCGTTTCTCTCGCAGCAGATCCAAGAGGCGAGTTAAGATTCACATTTCCAAATGCCAAGACGTGATTATTTTTATTGCAAATGTCAGGAGGAAAGAAAGTAAGCTGCAATTTTTGTACAGTTTGATGCATTAGGGTTTCAAAATAGTTTCCCCCACCTTGTTAAATATTTAATGTCCATATAAATATGAATGTGTATGCTAAGGGTTGATCTTTTCAAGTTTGAATTACAGTACATATATAGCTGCCCTGTTTCACAACAGAGAATGGGCATTTGATTTTAATTAAGTCCATAATGGTCATTGATATAAACTTTCATTCACTTTAGTACAAAAATGTAGCAAATGAAAATCTACAGATGTTTAATTATTTGTGATTTTCTCTATGAGAACATACAGAATGTGACTTCTGCCTGATTAGAGACGAAAAGTAGTTCATTAAGAACTGAGCCAACTTCTGAAATAACAGACTTGTTTACTTTTTTCTTTTCACCCTTAACTGCATTATTATAAAACTAGATTTTCTCTGTGTTGTAACTGTTTCTACACAATCACTACATTCATTCAGGGCTTTAATACCCAGTGTGGACTGAATATTGATGAGCCAAATGATTATTCTCCTTTTTGTAGTGAGAATTTTGGCTCAGTGCTACATTTCATAATTGTTGTTGCTTGTCACTGTAGATCTGGCAGAAAATAATAACCACAAACACCATGTAGAGGAAGTGCGGTGATTTATATATTCTGCCGAAACAAAAACTCACATTTGAAAGAGCATTGCACTTTTTCGCTTATTCCTTCCTGCAGCAGCATGTCATCCTCTCTCTCACTCCTCAACTTCCCTATCTCTCTCTCTCTATGATTATAATCAATCAAAAAAAATTTAAAGTATTGTACCAACTTCACACATAAATGTCAATTTACTTGTCCCGTAGTGAGCAAGTTAGCATGTGAACACAGCAGTATATATTGTATTTATACATTGTATTCTGTTGCTCTGGAGGAGAAAATAATCCCTGATGATCTCAAACAGATGTAATAAATGTCTCAAATGTCAGTTAAAAAGTCAGCGTTTCAAACAAATTTATGATGATAACCTTAGCATAGCGTCAGCATTAGTTAGCTAACTACAACAAGACTAGGTAAACCTAGTACATGGCTGAACCGTGTATGGCAGCAGGAAAGCAGATCTGCGCTTCCAATTCGCTGAGCCTCGACTTCATCACAGCAAATAAACTGCATTAGCTGTATGTACCCTTATTGCTAAAGGAGGTAGAGGAATAACGAAACATAAGACACACCGAACAAGAGGGAATAGGAGAGTCGATGGGAGGGATGGAGGCTATTGCTAATGGCTAAGCCAAAGAAACTAGTAGATCTGAATAGCATCTAAACAAGAGAAACACCAGCAACAGAAAATGAGACAATGCACTTACTGCAGCACCTCAGCACCGCAATAAAATAAAGGGTTTCTAACCACTGAAACGCTAGAGGGCTTTTAATCTGAAACAGTTAGCGGAAGTGTTGAGTTTATATTAACACATAACTTTAACAGGGGCGAATCAAAACGAGGTGTCATACTATAATAGTACCTTGACCAATTTTTTTCATGTCAAAATCAAGCAACAAATGTGCTAAATTGGCACGGCAGGCTGTAAACACCCCCCTCATAGAAACAGTTTGTGTCAATTCATTTTGAAAGAGCAACCGCAAACCAAGCAAACCAATGTGGAAACTCTAACTCAGTGATGTGGCATTCAGCTGACCAATGGTGGAAATATGATCAACTCTATCATACACTCAAAATGCTGGCGACAGTTTTCATTTCAGCCAACAAAACTGACAGTTGCCACCTAGACATGATCAGATGTTTTTGTCAACATCTGTTTGAAATGAAGGACTCATTGTTTACAGAATTATTGAGAATTTCAAGCAATATCATATTTTTCTATTAATTAGTAGTATTATACTAATATTGTCAGGGGTCTTATCAAAAATGGCTTGTTATCACATGCTTGCCTTCCCAGCAGCTCTCTCACATTGTAAGTGCTCCTGCCTCTTGTTTAAAGCCAACTGTAAGCAGCAGTTTGCTCAGGTAACTATCCCCTGAGTATTTACTGTGATACTCTTCCACCTTATGTGTGTGTTTTTCTGTCTCCTCCATCCGTCGAGCATTGGAGATGATTCGGCACCAGGATCAACATTTATTTTGGCTCCCACGTCTTTTCTTTCCCATTTGTGCATTCCAAGCATATCCCTTCCTCTTAAAAAGAGCACATAGAGGAGGAAGTGAGGGAGAGCGATTGTGCCCTGTAGGAGGGAGGAGGGTTGACTGATAATCCATCCCTGCTACACAGTTGGTTGTCAGCGTAAAAATGGCCTCGGCCTCACATCCATTCAATCTAAACTACAGCCGAGCAGACAGGAGCCCGCTCCAACTCTTAATGCCGTGCAGTTGCACATGTCTGGTTTCAACGGAAGCCAAGTGACAGATGTCGACAGAGAGTGTGATGCATGTTTCCCATCGCCTCCACTGGGTGATATTGAACCTATATTATATTCCCCATTCTCTGCTTTGACGTAAATATAACTTTGATTATCCAGCATTACCCATAATGTAGCAGGTACCCGCTTTGTGAAAGTTTTGTGAAACTGAATTAGAGGAGAAAAAAGAGGAGACAACAATGAGGGGGGGAGGGTGGGGGGGTTGCATATGGCTCATTAGAAGTATGTGAGGGTCTCAGAGCTGAGGAAATACAATGTATAGGTGTGCATGGGGAAACAGTTTACAGTATGTTTGCGTAGATGTGTGATCTCTGTCCCTGTGTTGCTGTGGAAGCATCTATTCCCGTCTGCTTATCATTTTCTTCTAAATGCATAAAATGTACTTTTGCGTCAGCCTCTGCTGATGTTTTCCTCAACGTAGATGCCTTTTTGACAGCCGCCACAGTTCTCAACGGAAGGAACATCAGGTCATGACACCCACTTTGGATTACCCATGGTGACTAGTGCCTTGTCTGTCTGTCACTTCCCAGGGCTTGCCAGATCAGACTTTCCGACATCGCCGGCATCTAGAATGAGGGATCTTGATTCTAGGGAGAAATGGTGTAGGGGGGGGTTGCCATAGTAACAGTTCATTCCCCGTCTGTCTGTGCAATCTGATCTTGTTTATCGAGTTCTTCTTCTCGTCTGAGCAGCTGCATGGAAACAGCCCCTGATGCCTCACAGCCAAAAGAACAGCATCAGATCTAAAGAGAAACTGATCACTAAAGGAATAAAAATGCAGCTTCTTAAGGATCCCTGATCAGCAGTCTACACTTAGTACCTCACAAAGTGAGAACAGAATTTATCAAAACAGAAAAACCGAACTATCACATTAACATATGAAGCTTATTCAGAGCCTTTACACAGTGCTTAAACAAAGGACCTTCACCTGACCAAAAGTTTAAGGACACTTAAACATTAGACACATATGTGGTTGTTGAACATGTTGAGTGATAAGGTCTGGCTCGCTTTTGGTGTTAATTTGAAAGTGTTGGATGGGTTTTAGGTCAGGGATGAGTGCAGGCCAGACAAGTTCTTTCAAACTGGGACAACCATTTCTCCATGCAAAGAGGCATTGTCATGTTGAAACAGGAAAGCGCCTTCCCCAAACTTTTGCAACACAGGTGGAAGCACACAAACCTTAAAGCAGCCATAATCAATTTTTTTACAGTAACAATTAGAGGAAGAGTGAGAACTGTTAACTTTGGCCTGTAAATTGATTGAATTAATTGATAGCACATCATGCTGCCAGTGTTAACAGTCCCTCTCAGTTAGGGTCTAGTTGGGCTGATTGTGTTTTAGATCAGGTTAAACTAACCTCTGGTCTATTTGGTTTGGGTTCAGGTAGGTTTTACACAGCCCCAAATTCTGGAGCTGTGTAGACCTCCAGTGAAAATGTATCAAATAGGCACAGTAGGCAGCTCTTTTAAATGTGAAAGCTCTAAAAACCCACTGTACACTGCCTGCTCAGCATCAAACAGCAGACAGACATGGTTAGCCACTAGCAGGTGAACATAGTGCAGCATTTAGCAGCTAAAGAGCCAGATACTTCCCTAAGGAGTGGGTAGGGACCAAAAATAGAGCTAAAAGCAGGGTGAATATAGGACTTACATTCATCAGGTGGTCAAAACTCATAAAAAGCTATATTAATTTAAAATGGGATGACTGTGTACACAACTTGTTTCCATGGTTTCCAAGTGGCCAAAATTAATTAAGTAGTTTGACATTTTTGGAAATCTTATCTGCATCAGTCTCATCTCTTACATGCTTTATATTTAGCTGAAGTCAGGAGGTCTTTACCTTAGTTTAATGGCCCTCTTAAGTTATTATATTACTTAATTGGCTTTTTGAATGACTTAGTATAAAGACTGAAGGTGGCAGGAAAAAGCTAGCCCAACCACCATCCTTAACCCTAACCTTAAGGCTAACCCTACCAGAACCTCTAAAACTCAGTAACTGCTACACTGAATCTCACTGTTCTAATTGCTCCAGCTAAATACTGATATGAGTGTGGTAACTATGCTCTTCTCTAACTCTCAACAAGAAAGCGATTAGTGTAATTTACTTTTAGATTTCCCCTAAGTAGATCTGCGAGGCCTGACCTAAATTATGAAAAACAGCCCAAGAGCAGAAGTACATACAAACTTTTGCCCATATGCTGGACCTTATTTTGTATCATCCCTAACAAATGCATGCTGGTAGGCTCCAACCTATTGCCCCAGAAAATGGAGGGAGGGATAAATATATTGCATAATTTTCATCACCACAAGCCTGGACTGTTGACACAAAGCCAGTTGGGTCCATGGATTCATGCTGTTGACGCCAAAGTCTGACCCTACCATCTGTGTGCTTCATCAGAAATCAAGATTCATCAGACCAGGCTACGTTTTTCAAGTCTTCAGCAGCGCAGTTTTGTTGAGCCTGTATCCACTGCAGCCTCACATGTCTGACAGAGAGGAGTCTTGAAATGGTCTTCTGCTGCTGTAGCCCATCCACGTCAAGGTTTGACGTGTTGTGCATTCTAAAATGTTTTTCTGCTCGCCATGGTTGAGCTTCCCATCCACAGAACTGCTGCTGCTGCTGGACGTTTTTTGTTTCCGCTCTGAGTAAACTCTGCAGACTGTTGTGTGTGAAAATCCCAGGAGATCAGCAGAAATACTCAAACCTGTCTGCTGCCAACAATCATGCCACAGTCAAAGTCGCTGAGATCACATTTTTTTACTCATTCTGATGTTTGATCTTGAACATTAAATGAACCTCCTGTGGGATTTTATACATTGCACTGCCACCGCATTATTGGCTGACTGGATGATTGCATGAATAAGCAGGTGTACAGGTATTCCTAATGAAATGCTCGTAAGTGGAGATTTTCTGTAGCCATACCATCAATAACTCATTATTTTCTAAGTTTGTTTATCCCTCTTTAAGAAAGTAATTTCAGTTGAACTGTAATTCCCATGTCATTACCTCATAGGATCGGTGTAAAAACCTTTATTCTACTCTCCAAATATTTCAGTAGGTCTTTCATGTTATTCACTCACAGGTCTCTCATTTGAGAGTTCACCTGAGCACAAACAAAAATTAGTTTGTGCAAATGCTGGGACTCCTTTCTCACAGAAGGGCTGAATTCATTATAGGAAAGATAGGGTTTTAATAGAAAATCATAATGCAAGTGTCGAGGGCATATGGATCAAGCTGAGGTTAATTTCATTCTCCCCTCCTTCTCTGGCAGCAAAACGCTATCTCCACTTGCACATTTAAAAGGAGGAGTAATTGAATCATTTGTATAGCAAAGGCATTTGAAGGCCACATATTTTAAAACCAAAGAGCATACAGTCGGAACTTCTCAGCAACACATGGTTTCAATAAGCTGCATTTAAGTGGATGGCAGGACTTAATTGAGCTCAAAGTAACTATGATTAGTTTTTTCTCAAAGGTAGCGCAGGTTTGCACAAGCAAAGTATTTGACCTCACTCATGATAAAAGCAGTTATAGGTCACAGAATCATAATATTGTCTCTTATTGATCTCAACTGGTCCTGAATGAGATAACACAAAGTTTATTCTGAGGTTAAATGGGTACTCAGACAATGACGCCACATAACAAAGATTATCCGAGAGGATAAAAGGAAGTCTCTCTGGGCCTTTTTGCAGTCAGGACCAAAATGTACCCAAATGGCACTGCAGTAAAGTTCAAGGCTGCACGCTGTCCTCACTGCTAATCATTTCTGAGAGCCCCTGATAACTGAGATAATGAATGTCAACTTAACTCTCCCTATAGTTTTGTAGCCTTGTCTATTACTTTGATTAATTTGCTTAATTTGCTTCTCATTAATTTGAGTATGTTTTCAGTAATGAGTAGTGCTAGGGACTCCGTTTTGAAAATGCAGTAATTATAGTGCAGTTGCTGGTCTCAGGAACTCTGTGTTACTGCAACGTTTTGTGAGTCAGTTTCGTCATCGCCGTCTGAACAGGAGTCTGAAGGCTGGTTGAGTTTGGTCTCCCTGGGTTCACTGGAGAGAAACATGTTGGCCTACAGGCTGGAAGTGATTAGCCTCTTCTAAAAGAGGACATTTGGAAATTGCAGCTTTTACATGTTGTGTCCTATCAGCCACTAGTGAGGCTGCATTAAGAAATAAGGTCAGAGTTGGAGGACCTCCCTGCACCCTTGCTGTGCGGACAGGACTCCCAAAGTGCTGCTGTGTGCTGTCACCTGTGCTGATGTTAACCTTGGTGTTGGTCAGTAAATACCTCTGAATCATATGCAGCTTGTTGCATTGTCTTGTTTTCCATTTCTGCAGGTCTTAAATAAAGATTTTTTTTTTTAAATAAGGAGTTTTGACAGAGTTGGGATGAGTAATATGCAAAGAGTAATGTAGTACTTGCACTCTTGAGTGAACTAACACAGTTACTTTTTACTTATGACGTTCCGCCAAAGGTGGTTTCTTGCCAGGAGCAGGTGGTGGTGATTGTCATTTCACAAGAGCTTCAGCCATTATTGTGTTTACAAGAGGTTATAATACGCCCTCTTAGCATACAAGCATACATAGCTTACAAGTAGCTCAATTAAACATTGTATGAAGAAGCTGCAACAGTGTCTTTCCTGAAAGCACTCGTCATAGACAATGAATAAACTTGTCTCAACGTTAGCGCTATGGGCCAACAATGAAACTGCTCAAGTGTGATTTAAAAAGGAGACAAAAGACAGCAAGGTCAACTGGACAAACTATGGACCATTTGTTGTTGTCTTGCTGTCAAGAAAGCAGTGAAAGCAAACATCTCAGAGAATGAAAACTAACAACTAACTAACTAACTAAACAAAAGGAAAATAACACATGTTCCAAAAAATGTGTTATTTATTGACTAAGTTTGAGTGGGAGATAAATAAGAAGAAGGAGTATGAGGAGGAAGAGTGTTACTTTGCAGGTACATTGTTAAATTGGCATTTTAAACATACTACATTTTCAAAAGAAGGTATTGTAGAAACTTTTCTCTTCCGTGTCTGACTGTAGGCTGGATTTTTGCCCTATTGGCTAAAAATAAACCTGATTGTTTACCTCAAATGGTGCTCTAAGGGGATTTCACAGAAAGGTTAGGTCACCGTTTCATCCCTGTTTCACCATCATCTCAAGCAAGTAGCTTAAACAAATCTCCTATCTGCCAGCCATTCCTCTGCACATCTAAATTCAGCTCTTTTGGAGGAAAATACAAACAAATAACCATCATGATTGAGAGGTGTCACGTATATAAGAAAAATGGGCGCCTCCATTCCCAGCCGCAGCATCCTGCTGTCAGCCACCCCTGCTTCCACTCAGTTTTGCATGATCTCAAAAGTGTTTTGACAGTTTCGCAGAAAGTGCCAACGGATATCGCATCGGGGATGGGATGGTGTCATATGCTCAGTATCAACAAGCTGACACTGAGGACTCATCAAAGTGTCACAGCTTCACAACCACAGTGTGACAAACTGATGCGGGCTGATGACAGTGTGTCAGGCTTAACACAGCCACTTTCCAAGAACAGGCCTCGAGGCAGAAGAAGGTGAAATGGCACAGTGACCCTTTTTTTCTCAGGCTGCTCCTGGACAACTGTGGTTTGAGGAAACAAGGCCTGTAATAAAACATGACTGCAGCGTTCCAGCATGTCAAACTGAGGCTGTGGCATTTCATTATGATGAATGCAATTTGATTGCACTCATGCTGCACATGTGTTGTGCTAATGACTGATGTTTAGAGCTGTGGTTTTCAGGTGCATGCTGGTCTTCTGTTTTGGCCCAGTATCAGCCCATGGATACATTATTGCTACTTTAAACCATCCACGATTGCTGCAATCACACCGCTCCTGTGAGTCATAACTCAGTCAAACACACACTGGCATAATACTCATTAATGATTAAAGTTTGAAGTGTTGATATCCATAAGAAGGTTTATTTGTGGTTTTAAGAACCAAAAACCATCTCAGTGTAGCTTTACGTCTCCTCTCTCAGGCTTCTCTCTGGAGCTCTAACAACAGGTCAGTGAGTTAGTCCACTTCTAACGGTGCTGGTGAAGATATACAAGCTTAAAAAAGGGCTGTTGGAGCCCAGTATGATTATCCCCCAAATCCAGCTATACAAGTAATACAAAGAATAATAATGAGAGTTTTCCATTGATATTAATATATATATTAATATAATATATTAATATATTAATTATTTATCTATTTATTTACTTTTCAGTGTCAGACTTTGAAATCCCCTGGTCTAGACAATCTGAGGCCAAAAGGCACCCAACAACATTTTATTCCTGTGAACTCATGCAAAGGCAATTTCAGGCATGTTTAAATCTGGGCCAAGTTAATGAATATGAACACTAAGAGCTTGTACTGTACAGTAGGTGGTGCGGGAAGGGATTGAAGCCTTCTTTATGATATCGTTACCATCATCTTAAGTGCTTTCAGCGCCTGATGTGAATACATTACCCACAGTCATATCAATTGTGGTGGAAGGGAATGAGAAGATGGTGGTGCTATTTTGGTACGTTTGCTGCCAGTTATATGAAGACACAGTATCCTAATTGGTTACCCTAGCCCTCGTGCCGTAATGGATGTGAGGAAACACCTAATTCAACAACTGGCTGCTGTGACTGACAAGCAATTAGGGATGGAAAAGTGATGTTTAGGTAATAAAACAGAAAAAGTGGCATCGTAGTGGGGAATATCCTGAAAAGTGACAGAAAAATTGCAAAATTCTTTCATATTTATGAGGAACAAATCCAACTGATTGTACGTGGTCATTTGCTATAACATAGAACAGATTTATTTTTTAGATCCATCCCGAACCAGACATTCAGGGACAATGCAATAGCAACAGGAAGCTAATTATTGCCATGTTATGAGGAAATGTCTTGGTTTGGTAACATCTCAACTGCACTGCTCTGCAGTCTGATGCTATAAGCTTGGGAGTGCCCGAGTCTCTGTGGTAACTGGGAGAATGCAAAACCCTGCATGTTGAAGAGAAGGAGGCCACAGTCCAGCTACAGTTTGAATGTGGTGCAAGACAGCCCTCCAATGGAGGAATGATGAA